>NW_027526422.1:3395413-4715413 GCF_048455015.1 Haemaphysalis longicornis | reverse complement strand
AGGTATGAAGAGATAAGGCTCTCGACCACAACATACAGGAGGGCCTCAGCGAGGAGGACTTCGATGCATACCTGGTTGCCTCGTGGGAATACGACGCCAAAGTGGTGGACATTCGGACGCGTGTCGAGTTTGCCACAAGGCCCGCGGGTAGTTCACACGCTGTCACTGGGGATTCTGGAACGGGAGATCACCCGAACGAGGCCTCGGGCACAACCCTGCCTAAGCCGGCGGTCTCTCCCGTTTTCGCCAGCACGCGCTTCGCCGCGCTGCCCAATCTGCACATCCCGAAATTTTCAGGTGACCGGCGGAGCTGGCAAGCATTCTGGGACCATTTCGATGCCACCATTCACAGCAATCCCGCCTTAGCTCGAATCGAGAAATTCAAGTATTTGACATCTTACTTGACGGGCAAGGCGAAGGCAGCAATCGAAGGGATCCAACTCGCGGAGGCCGCAATGTGGCGATAAGCACCCTCACTGCCCGATTTGACCGGGCCGACATGCTCGTTTAGGACCATATTGACAGCTTGCTCGCCTTGGCCCCTGGGCGGAGCTCGGCAAAGGTCGAAAAACTCCGAGACCTCTACGACCAGATCTCCTTCCGTGTAAACGCGCTGAAGGGTCTGGGCGTAGCGGCGATGGAGTACGCGGTGGTCCTCCATCGTGTACTGATGAAGGCCCTGCCACCCAACCTCGGGATCTTGTACCGGCAGAGGGTTAAGGAGGCAGCCTCGTCGGGCGGAGCAGCCAGCTCGTCGGAAAGGGCGAGGCAAGTGAGCGAGAGAGCCAGCTCACCGGAAAGGGCGAAGCAAGTAAACGAGACACTGGACTTCCTGCGCATCCAGGTAATAGTCCGCGAGGAATGCACTTCGACCATTCCAGGGTTCCAGAGCGGCGCCCTCACGAAATGCGCGAGCCCCTAACTTCCAACTCGGGTCCACCACTCGCCATGTCCTTGCCTACTGTGTTGGCGAAGCCGCTCTTGCAGATAGCGCCTCAGACTCCACGCCGGTTGTCGTGTCGGCTTTGCACTGCGCACCATCACGAGCTGGCCGAGTGTACAGCGCCTTTGACAACCGGTGAAAAAAGGGAAAGGTTGCTAGTTGCTGCAGGCTCTGCTTCCGCTGCGGGAAGCGCAACCATGTCGCCCGTATTTGCCGCACCGCGAGAAGGCTTGTTTGCGCTCGGTGCTCACGACGGCATCTGACGTCCCTGTGCGGCATTACGCCTGAAAAACCAGTAGGCGAAGGCCGGATTTCTTTTGGATGGCGGTCATGACGGTGGAGTGTCGAGGGCGGCGCCTGCAGTCACTTCTGCATCGGCGAGCGCCACACCGCTCGCCCCCGTATAGCTGCAGACTGCATGCGCCTGGGCGAAGGGACCTACAGGTCAGCTGCTGCTGCGCGTCCTTCGGAAGCCAGCGCACGTTCATTCGCCGCGATGTTTCCCGCGCCCTGGCCTGTCCCATCAAGGGAGCCGAGCGGCGCACCCTGATCATGTTTGGCCGTACCCGTCCAACGGAAACCCTTCTGTGCAACCTCGTCTCAGTGACCCTGAAGAGTCAGAATGATGACCAGGTCGTGACGATCGACGCTTTAGAAGTTCCAGAAACCTGTATCGTTACCAGTCCACCCGTCAACGACGAGCTTCTCTACTCACTGCAGTCCCGCGGTCGATGCGCGGCGGACCGTTGCCTGTCCGACGCGTTCTCGAACGACCGAGTTAGCGTCTGGATAGGCTGTGACTTCTATTGGAAAATGTCGTCCGGAAGAATCTGGCACTTGACTCCCAATCTCACTTCCTCCAAGACATTGTTTGGTTGGACGCTGCAAGGAACAGGGGATGTCAGCAACAGAACCGCAAGAGAGTTCGGTTCTGGTTCGATGCAAGCCTGCACAGCGTCGCAGCCTCCCGCAAGGATGGTCAGGAATGTCGTGGCCTGTGACGGAAGTCAGGACAGATTCCCAAGCGCAGGATCCGGCTGCTCCACCCGCCGCTGCACTCGGGTGCCGAACCAGCCACGCAAGTCAAGGCGTCACCCAGCCGGAAGAGCTACTCAAGAGCAGAGGAGCTCGACACAAACTCAAGCGCCGAGAAGTCAAACCCCACTCAAGTTGGCGACATCGCCGAATCCTCTGCAGGGGTCGCTAGAGCCCGAGAGCACCGGGCGTACGTTACCAGCTCCCGACAGTTCAACGGACGCATCACAAGTTTCCCACCATTCCAACAGTACCGCTGGAACTGACGACTTCCGGGCGTGAGCCTCCAGCCCTCAAGAGTCCTTCACCTGAATCGCAGATAAATGGGATTGCCTCACGAATAGCAGCTGCTGACCCGCGCATCACGCCTCGAGTGCTGGCGAGCAGAATGAGGGGCACGAAAAGCATCGTGCCGTCGAATGACAAATCGCTTTTGAACAGCGCCGTGTTTTGAACACCTGCACGCACTGGAACACCGGTCAGTTTTTCCGGCCGCTGCTCTTCAGAACGGCGCTCTTCGTTCCCGGCCGCGGTTCCTGAGAACAGCGCTCGTGGTCGCTCGGTCCTTCCGTGAAACATTATGTGGTGCAGCCCGAAGCCGAGGAAACTCAGAGACGCCGCAAGGGGATTCTGTTGAAACGGCGCCATGCTGTTGAGGGGGACAGAATGGGATGCTTGTCCTTTTAGCGCAGCTCCACGGGCGACGCACCGGGGCGATATGCTCTGTGACAAGCTTACTGTGTAGACGCACTTGGGGCGCGCAACGATATGTTCCGCCTCCACATGCAATTTTCCTCGACTTCGGCTGCTGCCTTTTCATCGCATTTCTCCTCCTGAACCTCCTAGTGCTGCGCTTAACTGGCTGTTTTATCTATTGAACATGAGTGCATTGTGTGATCTGCTACCGCCTATCAGCTGTTTCCTCGCGCTTTACCTGCGCACCTTGGCGGCGGGGGAGTGTGTTGATGATTATAATAAAGAAGCGGCTCGCACGCGCGCGGGGGCACGGGCCTACCTAGCGCCTCGCGCTCGTTGATGTTGTTCGTGACCAGCCCAAAGAACGGGCGACCGGCTGTCAGGCTCCTTCCTTGCGTCGCTATCCGCGACAAGGTATTCGCGAAGCTCGGTGACCTCCCGCCTCGTTGCCACATCAGGTGGCTGGGGGCAGCTCTGTCCAAGGATCGGATGTATGTCCAGAACTATTGGGCCACGGATTTGCTTTCACTCCTTATGGATTACATAATCCCAAGGTTACGACCCGCAATCATGCTCTGCACAAGTGCGTGCACCTTATGCTTTACAGTTACATTGCCCGTGCAGCCGCACTTGCCTCGGCGTCTAGGCCCCTCACAGCCTCCCGGTGTTCGTGTTTAGTCTGGCGACGCACTCTCCACCATGGTTTCCATGGTTTGTGTGCTTCTTGTCCATCCAGCACCATCTGGGTGCGCATGACTGAGCGCAAAGTGTGCACAAGTTCACAATACGTCCTTCTCTTTTGGGGCCCTCCTCGAACTCCTGGACAGCTCGTTCTATTGAACGGACTAGCCGGCGCAAGTGGGGTTACCGGGCTGCATCCGGTTTGCCTTGTGGGCATAAGCCGAGAACGATGGTGTAGGCAAACGAAACATGTCGGTTGCGCTATCTACTGAGTAGAGTTGGGATCAAGGCAAACAGGAATTTACACCCCCTCTAAATATTTCGGCCAGAAATTAGTAAAATATGCTGTGCTAATTGCTCAACGAGCTACACTCCTTGCCCAACAGAACTTTATAGGCGCCAAAGCAATTTTCCAGCTCAGAAACTTATCTGGACTATTTGAAGCGGGCGAGGCTTCTGAGAAAAACAGTTGTTGGTCGTGCATCTGAGCATCATTGTACAATAAAAACACAACAAACAACATCAAATACTATCAGCTGTACCAAGCGCACTGCGTTTGTTGTAATCAAGACGCGACGGTACACTTCGTCTGCTCAGGAAGCTCGCTGACGATGGTAAACCTAGTGCAGGTAAGTTACCGTTTGCGGTAACTGCTACCATTACCGTTTGTGGTGACTGAGGCTATGCCCTCTCCACATTACTGCACCTGCGTTACCACGCCTCGTCCTATGAAAGCAGCTGCGCTGTCAAAAAAAGAACACTATGTACAGGTGTAGGAATGAGCCCTTTCCCAGTAGCGCTCTGCGCATGCGCTACACTCGCTCCCAGCTACCGATCAGCCATTCTGATCCGTTTTCTAAGCTCTGAAAGCGGCCGACAGGTATAGGCGCTGCGGCTGCCATCGAAAAATTTCTGTGGCACCAAAACCAAGCGTGGCGCCTGGGACGGCTTCCTTGACTGCGCACGGTAGGCGGAAAAAAAGAGGGCGTGCTGTTCTGTAATCCCTCATGTGTGTTTCGGGCGGCCGCCGCAAGAAGGCTACGCTACAAGAAAAAGGTCCATTCTTTTTTCCTTCCTCTGAGTGGAGCGTAAGGGAGGTAGGTACAGCACTGGGAATTTTAGAGAAGCTGTGTATGGCTAGGTTTTTGCGTGTTTTTTGTTTGTTTCTGTCAGCCGATCTGGGCCCCAAACAACTCAGCTCCCAAATATGATGCGAAAGCCCGAAGTATTCCTTACCGCGAGGTGTTCGTATATGTGCGTTTGTAAGTTAGCGCACTTGCTTTAACTAGACAGGTTGCCGTTCTTAATCCTTTCTGTCGTCGTACTAAGGAGACCGCGTAAAGTCCGGACTACCGGACGCCAGCGACGTCGGAAACTTTAAAGTGTGCGGGACATTTGAAAAATGCGGGCCAATCCGTCCTGTGAAGGTAGTTCAGAAGCGAAGCTGTAAGCGACACCCACAACGATTACCCATGCGACGTCACTTGAATCAACAGACGTGACTCTACAAAGAGTGAAACCAGAGACAAGGGAAATGCACTTAACCACACTTTTTATTACTTCAAAGACATATTCCTTGGTAAGATTAAATCATTGCTTGATCCATGAATGGTGGTTGGTTGAGTTGTATTGGTAAAACACATGAGTGGAAACATTTTTTATAAAATGAAAGGAAGCTCAAAACATGTGTTAGACGATCTCGCTTCTCCGTCTTTGCCGCCGATCTCGTCGCCTCCATAGGCGGGGGCAGAGACGGAGAAGTGAGATGACATGCGTTGATGTGAGCTTTGTTTAATTTTTACTAACATCTAGCGCATGCGCAAGGCGCGCACACGGCCGCTACACGCGCCGCGGGCGGAGCGCACAGCGGCGCGAGAGGTCCCGTGGCGCTATGACGCGGCATTCAGCGAGAACGAAGGGGGTAAGCCCGCAGATGTGCTCGGTGAGTGCACCGTCTGTCTCCCCCGACTCCGCGTGGACTCGTAGCTCCGTTTCTCTATTCGTTCCAGGTTCAATTCCTGGCGGTGCCACTTACTTCTTTTATTTGTTCGCGGGAGTTTTCTGTGGACACCAACGGTAGCGACAGAACCCTTGGGGGGTAGAGATAAAAAGCTCCGCGACAAAAGACTGTTTGAAGGTATCGTGCCCCGATTCTCCACCACAAACGAATGCGTCCACCCCCCGATTGCCGACCATGTCGACAAGCGGCTAGCCGCAGCGCGACTTCCGTCAGGAGCTCGTTCGTAACCTTTTTCAATATTGTGCCACCCCAGCTCCGCTGGCCATCCACCTTCACAGAGATGAACGGTCTGCGGACAAATGGCCGCGTGTGTACGCTTGCTTCGCTACAAATTCACTCGAAGGACGACAGCGTTTCGACCTCACGCTCTTCCTCTCCTTCCTCCCATCCTCCCTTCCCCACTTCCGTATCTACACCCTCTACATTTCTCTCGTTTCTGAACCCCTTCCCCCTCGCTTCTTTCTCCTTTCTTCCCTTGCCCACTGTGCTCCAGTGATCTCCTCTGTCTCCCATTGCCCTCACCATGTTCTATTCGCATTCGTCCTTACGTACCCTTTCCGCCTCATTTCAGACTCGTCTCCCAATCTCTCCCTTCCCATATACCGTCCCCACGACCGCCGCCTATTCCCTCATCTCTCCCTTGCCCGCTGTCTTATATCTTCCGTTTATCCGCTTCCACTCATCCACCTCCACCTCGCCATCTCCTGCTGACTCCACCCCTTCCAATACACTCCTCTCTTCCCACCACTTTATTCCTCTCTCTTTCTCATCCCCGTGTCTCTTTTGCTGCACTTTCACCTCTCCTCTTCTGATTCTAACACTATTAAAAACTTGTTTTCCTCACCCCCTTCCCCCTCCAGACGCAATCTTACCCCGCCAATTCGCCTTCTTCCGATTCACTTTTTTTCGGATCCTGCTTCACTCTTGAATGGGCAGCAACGGGGACGTTTCTAATTCCTGTATTTTTTTAATTCTTTGCGCAGTGTCCTTCTGGATGAGACGATGGCACCAGTCACAACGTGCTGACTCTCGTAACTACGGCCGGTCCTGCTGAGTCATAGGAGTCGCAGATTCCGGGTGGAGGAGTAGTATGCTGATGTGAACTAGTGGAATGAAGCCAGCTTTGCTCCACTGTCCCCACAGAAAACTGCTAATGCAGCGAAAAGGGTGCCAAGGAATGGTAGCTAGGCTTCAAGAGGCCCTCAAGAGCGGATGCACGCAATAAAATACAATTCCTGTTGACGGGAGCATCGCCGCTTGTACATACGGAATACGACCTGACTGGCCGCAAGGCCTCGCACCGGACACCAGTGATAACGCTGTCCGTCAAGGCCCATACAGCGGACGTTTATAACGTTCGTGAAAGACACGCCGGGCTTCTCGGTGGCCCAGACGAAACAACTTAATAGTCACCGGCCCAGTTAGCTCATATCTTCTTCGCCCAAGCCAGGGGCCATAATGATAGCGACGGCTTCAATAAACGGTCCATTCCGAGCGCCGCAGCAGCGGACGTCGCTGAAGCCGCCGAGTGCGACCGGAGGAGGCGCGACGCTGCCCGCACAGCTTGGGCGGCCGCAGGCTGTGCGTGAGAAGCGGCGAACCGGAGCTCGGCAGAGGACGGCCGCCATGGGGGCCGTCAAGCACAACGTCGACGAGTGGGTCGAAGCCAACAAGAGCTTCTTCCTGCCGCCCATCTGCAACAAGATGATGCACAGCCAGGGCCAGCTCAAGGTCAGTACGGGCAGGTTGGAGGCGATGTGGGAAAGGGGTTTGAGCGAAACTCCTATACGGAACTAAATCGCGAGGACAGGCTTCGGCTGCGCTTTACTGCGTGATTGCCGTCCCCTGAAGACAATCTCAACGCCGTAAGCTAGGACGATGCCCATAGGGCGAGGCATGCCTTTGAACCCTCTGCTCTGCACGAGGTAGCGGGTGCGTTAACTACAGCTACTTGGGCCCGCAAAAACACCCGTGTCTCGGGGGTTTCGGTGCGCTGTGAGTAGTATCTCCAGATGGCCTCATTTCATTCGTGGCCCAGCTTCGGCGTGTGTTTAGCCGTACGAGCGCAGTTTGCGTCGGTTTGTGCAACGCAGGTGTTCTACGTGGGAGGGCCCAACGTTCGGCCCGACTACCACCTGGAGGAAGGCGAGGAGTTCTTCTACATGCTTCGCGGAGACATGCTGCTCAGGGTGGTCGAGCACGGTCGGGCCAAGGACGTGGTGATACGCGAGGGCGAGGTGTTCCTCCTGCCCGGGAGGATCCCGCACTCCCCGCAGCGCAGGGCACACACCGTCGGCCTGGTCATCGAGAGGGAACGCAAGCAGCACGAGCTCGACTGCATGCGGTGCGCTCAGGTCTCCTTCTTTGGCACGCTTTCTTCACCAACCTTGCGTTCGCATTGCCCAATGCTCTGTGGTTTCCAGAAGCCTAGAGTACAGCGTTCCTGCTTGCCGGTAGTATCGAAAAGTGACAAAGTCTAATGTAACGATCGGGCTGCTACCGCCCTCTCTCATTCTGTCCGCCATTTGAACGTATCTCCACAACATCGCTGCCCCGCAATTGGTTGGATTGGAAAACTTTTTTATTATCATTGCATTGAGTCTGACCATGGGAAGTGGGTAGACATAATCCGGCAGTCTACGCTGTGCTGCGGCGGCCCGGGCGCGCGTCGCAAAAACTTGTGATCCGCGAGCTGGCCACTCTTCAGCAAGACCCCCCCCCCTCCTTTGCTTGGTTTTGAAATTAAAAATTAAGAAAAGTTCGCCTTCAAGACTGGAACGCGGTGGCGTTATTGTAGTTGGTGGTGAGTTAAGCTTACAGTCATGCAAACAGACCTTAGTCCACGGGCTTCTTTCACAATGTTGTGACGCCGCTGAGCGGAAACGTTCCCTGCGCAGTTGAGAAGCGAAGACTGAGGAAACAGCGATGCTGGTGGTCTTAGCTTTAACTTGGCTTTTTATATATATCGTTAACACTGAATTTTCTATAGCATTACCTTTCCGCTTCCTTGGACTATTCCCCGCTTCTTCCTCTGGATTTGCCCGTCCTCGGGAGATTGCACACTGATACCGCCGAGCGCACGCCGTCTCTGTCCCCCAGGAGACAGCCCCATGGTGAGAGCTCGCTTCATCACTAGGCGCAGCTATTTGCCCGCGCGTCGGCCCCTTGCCTCCTGGCCGCTTGCCCTCACACTTTTTGGCCTCCTCCTGTCCACTTTGCTGCGAAGATTTCTCAGCGGCGCTCGGCCCGGCTGGAACCTAAACAGCTCCGCTGATAAAAATGGAGGGGGTGCAAAAAGAAGCCTTCGGGCGAAAGAGCTCGTCCGGGCAGAGCCAATTGTGTTTTAAATCCATAAGGTTGCACACAAATTGAAAAGGGTGGCCAACAGGTTCGCTGTGCTCGTCGTATTATTTGGTGTGACATAAAAAATTAAAGCCGTTCCACTCACTGTGAAAGCTGTCGGAAGTGCAGAGCAGTGATTCGCCATAATGGGCTGCAGCGCCGTTATCCGCTCACTGCTGCATTTCGAATTTCCCGCCGTCGCAGTGCTCGCGCGCTCCCTGCCTGGAACTGCGCCAGCGGGAGTTTCTTTTTTTTTTTTAATGCAGAGCATTTTTTTAGCCTCGCCTCTTCCTGCGTCGGACGGTTCCGCGTCCGCAGCAGGTGCGCCTCTCCTTCCCTCCTCTCTCTCAACAGCAGCTGGGCGCGCATACGTCGTAGTCAGCCCGTTCGCTCCGTCGCGGTCTCGGCGTAACAGGTGCGTGATAGCAGCGCGGTGGGGCGTGGAAGG
Organism: Haemaphysalis longicornis; assembly: GCF_048455015.1. Classification (NCBI taxonomy): domain Eukaryota; kingdom Metazoa; phylum Arthropoda; class Arachnida; order Ixodida; family Ixodidae; genus Haemaphysalis; species Haemaphysalis longicornis. The sequence goes on along the minus strand of NW_027526422.1, from coordinate 4,706,248 downwards.
GCGCGCGCTGCTTGCGCATGCGCGCTCTCCCCCCCGTACTGCTTTCCCTCTACTGCGCGCGCTGCAAATATAGCGGCTAGCGGTCGCTCGTGTTTCAGTCACTGCGTTGCTCCTTCCTTCCTTCCTTGGTTGACGCTCGTGCCCACGTTTACTTGTGTCTGCTACTCCAGCATCACGGAAGAAGCGATGGAAGCAACACTGCCTTCAATCAGTACTGAGGCCCCAATGCTCTGCATTTACTCGTGTTCCCCTCGCGGGAAGGCGCGGGAATTTTTTATTTGAAAGTTTGCCTTTCTTTATTCGAAAGTTTCCATAACGGTGCACGATTCACAGGTACACGAACAAGTTTGCTTCCCGTATAAAGTCCAGATGGTGCCGATGAAATGGTCCATGAACCCAGCGCTGCAGGTCTGGAGGGCGGCCAGGGTGGAGGCCGGTTGCACGAAGGTGCCGTAATCGGATCTGATGCAGAACCCGGGCAGTTCCACAGCAGATGCTGCACATTCACATTCTGTACGGCGGAGTCGCAGAATGGGCTGGTACAGTCGTATGGGCCGTGGTACTGCGATGGCCAAGAGACAGTCACAGACGCGTAAGGGCCATCCTAACGCGTATTCTCCGCAGCGCCACCTCCTCTCGGCGAGTTAAGTCACCACGGAGGTTTGAACCACACGGGGGTATGAGGGCTCGCGTGGTGCGCCGGAGAATTTCCTTCTGTTGTGCCAGGTTTCTACTTGGATCTTCGGGGAAAAGTGGTAGTGGTCGTATCTATAGGTGTGCGGGCGACTAGCCGTGTCTGCCTCCCTACTGCCGGGTACAGCTGAACGGGGTACCCATTCTATGCGGATGTGCAGTAGAGTGCTTCGTGCTAAGTGGTGAATGGCATCTGCGAACGATGTAGCTTGTTACGCGGCGGATGTCGTGGATGGCTTGCGTAGAGTCTGTGCGTATTATTAGTCGACAGTATGGCCCTGCCTGGACAATAGGCAGTATTGCGGCCATCCCATCATGTGTCGCTGCTGGTTTATGCAAGATACGCTGGTGGCATCGGATTAGCCTCATAAGAGCAAGATTGGTCCACCTCTGGTAGCTGGGGGCAGATGAGTGCAGTGTGCACCATGCCGTTTTTGACGCTGGCGTCTACATATGCAATTGCCGTTTCCGCGTCTGGGCTATGTAGGAGAGAGACTTGGGCCGTTGCCTGGCGAGGTACTGGGTGACGGAGGCGACCGATTGGTTTGTTATCTGTCAACTGTACTCGCTGCCACGGAGGAATGTGTGAACCTTTCACAGTGGTACTTGGTACAGCGTACCCCATGTACCGGGCTAGCGCAGCGGCTGCACCGGTCATCGAAACATTACAGGCCCGGGAAGAGCGGCGTTGGTGCACCAGCTCATCAATCGTATTAAGTTGGGCCTCCCCCTGCAGAGTTGGTATCGGGGTCATTCGGGGTAGTCCATAATGGCCCGCATGGCATCCCGGTTGATGGATTCAAGGCGATCCCAGTCCCTCATCGTGAGATGGTGGAATTGAGCCTGGTACACGAGTCTGGGTTGCAACACTGACCGCACAAGGAGGCGAGCAACGCTGGTGCGCGACCCGCCAGCCTTCGTCGCCATTCGACGCATCAGGCATTGTCCGTGCCGCATGAGCCTTCGCACTCTTCACCCATGGAGCCGCGGACCCAGACGAGGCAACATCAAGGCCCAGCAAACGAATTGTTGGGACCTCCTGTAGAGGTTGTTGATGAATGAACATCCGGACAGGCCGTTTCTCAAGTCGGCGTCGCCCATGTTTGTTAGTCACTGACATGTATGACGTTCTTTCTTCCGATAGTTCAAGTCCTACTTGGGCGCACCAGGAATCGGTCACGTTTAACGCCGTTTGTAGCGCGTTTTCTTGGACAGAGATGTCAGGATGCACGGACCACACAGTAATGTCGTCAGCACACATGATGTAATGCGCGTCAGGTATCTCCGCCAACCGCCAAGCTAGGGGAAGCAAGGCGATATTGAACAATACCGACGCCAACACAGAGCCCTGTGGAACACCACGGTGCGATGTGAAGTGTCCTGTAGCCTCCCCGGCCAAGCGAAGGGTGAAGGTGCGGTCCCGAAGAAAGGCGTTCCCAAATGTGCAGACGCGGCTGGGCAGTTTAATCCACTCTAGGATCCTAACAATGGCTTCGCGGCTGGCATTGTCGTAGGCCTTCTTAATATCCATTGCAAGGACGGTTCGAATCCGGTGAGAGCATCCTCCGATCAGGATCATATCATAAAGAGCTGCAGTCCGTCTTCGACGCCCAACTGGGGTCGGAATCCAATTTGGGCGGGATGATACCAGGAATATCGCTCAAGCCACCAAGTAAGACGTGTAGCTAGCAAGCGCTCCATCAGCTTACAAATCGTTGATGTCAGAGCTATTGGCCGAAGGTGAGAAATCCGGTCTGGTGTTTTGCCGGGCTTCGGGATAGCAACAATTTCCGCGTGACGCCAGGAGTTAGGAATCGCGGCTGAAGTCCACGCTGAATTTATGGCTTCAAGTATGGCGTCAAGTGTAGTGCCTTCCGTGTTCTTAAATAGCTCAAAAGGGATGCCATTAGGTCCCGGTGCAGTGCGCGGCCTGGCAAGGTCGATGGCTGTCAAGAATTCCACCATTGTAAAGGGGGCCTGAATCCCTTCAATGTCGTTGCATGTGGGCAATGAACCGGCGGATGCCGGTACACAGTTTGGAATCGTAAAGACAGCTGGTGGAGTGTCAAAGGCGGGAAATAAGGTACCTGCAGCGAGAGAGGCAAAAGCGGATGGTGTCTGGCCAGATGCTAGAAGTGCACTAGCTGCTGGATCTGGAGGGCGGTGACCACGTTCCATTGCTTGGAATGTTCGCCAAACCGAGGCATTAGACGACGAAGGGCCAAGCGAGGCGCACCAGTCTAGCCAGCGGGCTCGTAACAGTCGTCGTTCATGTCGGCGGGCTGCTGCTGTGAGGCAGTAAAGGTTCAAACGTGCATTGATTGATGCGGAATTCCGCATTGACGTTACTTCAGCTTGACGGCGGGCGGCCCACAGACGACAAAGTTGTAGGTCAGGGGCAGGCCGCGATTCCTCGACCCACGTCGTACGAGTCGCTGCTTCCAAAGCCACGCGGAGACTCGGGCACGGGTCAGGTAAGGTGCTGGAGACGATCGTAGCTGCTGTCGATCGATAGAGGTCCCAGTCTACCACTCGACAGTGTCGTCGAAGACGATTCGCCCGGCCGGGAGAAAGGTTGAGATAAATCGAATGGTGGTCACTCTTCCAGCAGTCTTGCTGACACATCCAGGACATTGAAGCACTTTTAACCACCAAGATAAGTCAGGTGAGCTTGGAGAAGCACGTGGATGTTCACGGCGTCGTGTAGATACTGACATGTCATTTAGGAGAACAAACTGAGCGTCCGTAAACGTGTCTTACACACACACACACCACGCGCACTGGAAGTGACGTAGCCCCACGTAGTGTGTGGAGCGTTGAAATCCCCCGCCACCAAAATTGGACAGCCGGGATGCCGTCGAGGTAGATGGCAAAGCCAACCGAGGCATAGTTTAGCTGTACGGCCGCTGTAGGGGCGAGCATAGTATGACACCATGATGACGTCTGTACGGGGGAGGCGAACTAGCACAGCGACGACTTCCTGCCACAGTGTGCACCATCGCGCCAAGTCTATGCGGGTTTGAGGAAAAAATTGACCGGGCATATACGGCTACCTTTCCTGGAGGGCCATCAGGCATAGTGGTTCGACGATCCAGAATAGACGGAGGTGAATAAGCCACATATCCAGGAAGGGAAGGGAGGCCATTTGTTTCCTGGAGTAGTCGTGCCCATACATGTAGCTTCCCGTACAGAATGCGTTGTCGAAGTTCTCCAACCTTGCCCGATATACCCCGGCAGTTCCATTGCAGAACGCCTTGCGATGAGCCCACAGATACAGGTGCCATCACAGGTGGAGGTTAGTCAACAATAGCGAGGTGAGAGTCTGGAGTTGTTTCGCGACGAAACACAGAAGTTCTTGTGGTGACATGGTTGTCGACGTGGAACCCTGGATAACTGGAGGCACAGACAGGGTCGCGGATTGGGTTTCAGTGGAGCGATTGTTCACACGCTGGCGCTGAAGAATTGCACGGCGTTGCTTAAGACGCTGAATTTCCTTTTGTAACGTAGCCAGTGTGTTATCAATTTCCCATTCTTCCTCCATATCATAAGCAGGTGATTCTTGTACGGGTGATGAACGTCGACGGCCAGCACGGGGCGTTTTAATCGCTGCACTATACGTTATCGACTCTGTCGCTGGAGGTTCAGCTGCGGCTACGTCTTCCTCTAAGGGCGCCAAAACAGCCTATCGATTAGAGGTCGGCACCTCATCTGGCAGTGGAGATTCACGGCGGATTCCGTTCCGCTTTGAACGGCACTCGCGAACTTTCTTGTTTGCCTCCAACTTCGTAGGGCACTTCCGGGAAGTAATCTCATGGTCATCTGACTTACAGAGGCCGCATCGGAAAGTATGTGGAGCCATGGCTTCCATGTGGTCGTCCTTCGGCGGGTAAGGGCAGGAGGATTTCGTGTGTCCTTATCTGTAGCATGCGTAGCAGTACACAACTGATGGCTTAAACGGCCGAGGGCGCAAGATGCAACCGTAGTAGATGATACGGTCCGGAGGAGTAGGCGGGCCCCGCAGGGTCACGAGACAGGTGCGGCTTCTGCCCATGTATCAGACCGCGACCACTTCGTGAGTACGGCAGTAGAGCTCCTAGCGAAGCTGTTCAGGTGCCTCACCGGAGTCTACGCCAGACACCACATAGCGTCTTAAGTCCTTTCCAGCTGCCAGGTATGCTTGAACCTGTACGTAGTCAGACTGCGAGACCTGTATGCTGTTTAACGACTGGAGCATAGTGGCTTGATCCAAAGAGGGCACCCATACCGATATGGTATTGGTAGGTTTGTGCACGGCAAAAAACACGAAGGCCTGGGATGATGAGACATGTGGCCACTGCCGGTTGAATCAGCCGATTGGGTACTGTGGGCATGTCGATGTTAGTTCGGGGTTTGATGACAACCCTATACGATGAAGCCTCAGGTGCCAGCGAAGCTGTTGTTGACATAGCCGACGGGCGGGATCGTTTTGACTCGTCCTGCGTTGCATTTCGTTCCGGCCTGTAGACTCGGGCGGCCTCTTAACTGCGCTTGACAGCGGTATCGGAGTACTCACTTGCGGTTGAGATGTGTCCATTTTCACAGCGTTGCCATGGCAGGGCTCGCGACGCGATATTACTATCTGGACGGGCACAGATTCCATTGGCGGCCTCCAAGACACGCTCCAGCAAGCAGCCGATACTGTCAATGAGTATGCTAAAGAGTGCGGACTAACATGTGCACCGCAAAAATCGGAACTTCTGGTCGTGCGCAGGCGAGGCCGGAAGAAAGACAAAGACAATATACAAATCATGCTGGAAGGTCATCCCATCAGGCCTACAAAAGCGATGCGAATACTTGGATTAGACATTCAGGCGGACACAAGGAACACCGGCCTGATTAAAAAACTCAAGACAAACACAGAACAAGTCACTCAGATACTACGCAGGGTGGCCAACAGACAGAGGGGACTGAAAGAGCAAGACACCACCAGATTGGTCCAGGCCTTCATACTCTCACGCATTACTTACACTGCACCGTACGCAATCCTGACCAAGAGTGAAGAGGAACAAATCGACGTCATCATACGCGAAGCCTACAAACAGGCACTAAGAATCCCCATCAGCGCTTCGACAGCTCTACTGCTAAAGTTAGGCCTCCACAACACCACATCCGAACTAATCGAAGGTCACCTCTCAAGCCACAAATCAAGGCTTGAACTGACACCCGCTGGCAGAAAGCTCATGGGGAAACTTCAGTGGACCCCCCAGGGTCAGCTACAACCCAGAGCTCTTGTGTCAAATACGAGGCAGTGCATACAAATCAGGCCAATCCCTCGGAACATGCATCCCAAACATCACGAAGGAAGACGACAGGCCAGGGCCAAAGCCCTAGATAAGACTTATGGAAGTGATGAGGGAACAGTGTATACAGACGCAGCAAGCTGCAAACAGAAGAGAGCAATGGTGGCAGTGGTGACGACAAGAGACAAATGCCTCACCAGCGCAACCATTCCAAAAACATCGAGTCAAGAGGCGGAAGAAGTGGCCATAGCGCTGGCTATTACTCAAACCAAGGCAACTACAATCATCTCTGACTCACAGCAGGCTTGCAGAAGATACATTGCGGGAATGGTGACTCCAGCAGCACACCGCCTCCTGAGCGCAAACCCCCCAAACCGGAAGGTCATGATAGTATGGGCCCCGGCACACTCCTCTCTCGCGGGCAACGATTTCGCCCACGAGACGGCCTGCGCACTCGCCAACCAGGCCACGGAAGGAGATCCTGACCCCACCCCCGTTGTTTCCTACCGAGACATTACCCAGCACTACAGGCTCGAACGAAGGATCTATTCACCGCCACACCCCCAGTTAAGTAAACACCAAGGATCCACGCTTCGACTGCTACAAACCAACACGTTCCCTCATCCGGTTCGACTTCATAAGCAATACCCTAACCAGCATTCACCGCATTGCAAGTTCTGTGGACAAACAGGCTCCCTGTATCACATAATTTGGGAATGCAGTCAAAACCCAGACTTTCCACCCCCTTTTTCTAGCCCAAACATCGAGCAGTGGGAGACTGCGTTGTCCAGCGCACCCCTCGCCGACCAGGTCATGCTGACGGAGAGGGCTGAAAAGCCACTCCCACGCATAAATACGCTAAATAAAAGTTGCTCTCTCTCTCTCTCTCTCTCTCTCTCTCTCTCTCTCTCTCTCTCTCTCTCTCTCTCTCTCTCTCTCTCTCTCTCTCTCTCTCTCTCTCTCTCTCGCGCGCGCGCGCGCGCGACGCGGTGGTAAAGGGACGCTCGGCGCAACGATGGGGCTGCCTTGACTGCTCCGCTGGCTCCACGTGCGGGGCAGCGGCAACGCACAGCCGCCGCCGTTCTTGCCCTGCGGGCTAGACCTACTTGCTGGACCGAAGAAGACGATCGGCCGGGCGGCGAGGCAAGAGGATGCAAGGGACGACGAACCTTATGAGTCGGCGCAGGGGTGGTTCGTGACTGTTTGCAACAGCGTATAACAGGCAGGATGCCTGCTATAATATAACATACGGCATCAAAGGCAGAGCGATGCAAAACGTGTACGTTCGCAGCCTTTGCTTGGCTTGGCTTCCTCTGTTCCCCGCTTGCTTAAATTTCGTATGCTGGAGCTGTTTTGCGTCATTTCAAACGATCTGGAGCCTTTTTGGAGGTATTTCGAACGCGCCATTTTTTTCCTTGCGCAGCTGGAGCCTTTCTGTGTCATTTCGAACGCGCTATTTTTTTTTCTTGCGCGGCCGCTTTTTTCGCTTATTATCGCAACCAACCCAACGAGCGTTCCTATCGAGATGAACCCGGGAGCTGCCGGTTATATACACAGATTTTGCTTTAAATGTACCTGCAGTTTTCTTTGCGCTAAGTAACGGGGAGTATGACAAGCGCCAGCGGATCACGAGGTTGAACGGTTATGACGGTACGCAACCGGGTTGGGGTACGATTAACAGTGTTACCAGCGCACGCAGACGGGGACACGGAAGAAAAGAACGACAGGACAAGGCACTGACAGGACAAGTCAGCGCCAATTGTCCTGTCGTTCCTTCCTTCCGTGTCCCCGTCTGCGTGCGCTGGTAACCCTGTTAATATGCATCCCCATCTAGCCCACCAAGCCATCCTTGAGGTACGAGTTCGTTTGCAAAAGTCGCCAGGTGAGGGTAGGATGATCTGGGGGGAAGCGGGCCCGCTCTTTCCTATAGTGATGAGTGATGTTTCTGTAGGGCACAAGCCGAACCCTGCCCGAACAGGGAAGCGAATGATCGCTGTGACTGTCACCAGCTCAGTTAGAAAATCCTCGAACGGCGTCGCGCGCGCATTCGTTCCCGGCCAAGCCGGAGTGTGCAGGTGCCCATGTATTAGATGTGTATCTTTCTGGGCCGCTGAATATTGTGGAGTGCAGTCCTGAGAAGTGCAGACACCTATAAGGGGATGCGCCGCCTTGCGTAATTTATAATAGCAGATTTTGAGACTCCCACCACGTATTTCCTGTTTGCGAAGGCCGTCATTGCCACCTTTTCGCCTACCTCCGGTTCACTCGTGCGGACCGACCCGGAGCTCATGTAATCGCCTGTATTATTTACTGTCGCCAGGGTCATGGCATCGCGACCCGGGTAGTCGGCCCCGTCCACGTAAACGTGCACGTCCTCGGAATTTCCGTATCGTTTGTTCAGGGCTTTCGCCCTTGCCTGTCTGCGTTATAGATGCGGACCGGGTACATACTTCTGTAAATCTATGGGGTGTGAATGTGTTCGCGCACTTCGGGAGCCAATGGTGCCTTGTGTGTCCTGGTTCGCGGGTGGTATGGTTGATTCCCACGGAGCCGAGAATATTCCGACCCGTTTGATCCTAAGCTGTTTCTTCCGTTGGCCCCAGCAGGCATCCGTTAAGAATCAGTAGCGCTACTGAGGGCGTCCGATCGTTAGTCGCTTGGCGAGCCCTCAATCCATCCTTGGGAAGTCACGTCAGTCTGCGGTCCGTGGTCAGCGGTCACAGTTTAACCCCATCGTTGTGGTCACTGACGTCATCGTTGTGGGGCGGTGCGCACTCAGGTCTTCAACTGTCTGGCTGTAGCTAAGCCGCTCTCGTTGAGCTAGCCGTTGGGCCCCTATTAGTTCAGTGAGGGTGTTGTGAGCCCCGAGTGCCTCGAAACGTTCGGTCGGAGCAGTGATCGTTAAGCCCAGGGCCTGCTTGTAGGCCCGACTAATGAGGCCGTCAATTTTGAGTTCTCCGTCCTTTTTGAGGTGTAGGAAAAGGGTGACGTACGTTATCCTACCGAGGACGAAAACTTCTAATAATGGCCCGAGATTGTGCTCCTCCATACTGTGATGTCGGTATTGGTGATACGAGTCGAGTATACGGTCCGATGAACGCTTTTTTCTAGCGCCAGGATGGTCTCTAAGTTATGTTCTGTATTCGGCCAATGGACATAACTGTAACCCGTATACTGGACACTGTGGGGATGGGTTGCGTTCCATTCGCGAAGATCTTTCACGGCCGGAGGGTCCGGGTCTGCACGTATACCCCTACTGGTGGGCCTGTAAGTAACAACTCCGATTTTTGCGAAGAGCAGCTGAGGCCCCGGGGTCGTACGTGCCACTCAACCGCCTCAGTGCCCTGTTGTAAGATGTCCCGATCTCGAGCGTTCCCGTCACTGCTTCCGCTGACCCAGAGCCTGCCTCCGTCCGCTTAGAAGCTGTGTTAGAGGCCATCGATCCGTTCTGGTATTTTGGGGAGTCCCATCGTGACTACGTTAAAGAGAAACGGCAAAAGGATTGAACCCTCGGAGTCTCCCTATTCCAAAGCTAGATCACATGTCAGTGGTGGAGTCCCCCTGTGGCTAAGAAATATAGCACGTTCAGTTGTGTGCTCGTTTACCAAGGACAAGTGGGCCCAAAATTTCAATGTGTGTACTATGTTCGGGCGGGGCGCAAATGGCTGGAAGGCAGCGGAAGCGTTTACGCTTCTGTATATACATTCCGCCGTTTCAGAGCCACGATGTGAGATCGCTTCGGCCGTCCGTAAGGGCAAGTCACTCTGCCCGAGACAATCTGCAAGGCCGCAGCTGTTACTGTATCGTCGCTGTTCATCTCTGGCCATGCGGTAAAGCCGTGAAGTTTTGCTCTCGGCTCTTCGTCGCAAGGCAGCTCTTCTGCTCGCCGCTCGTTCACCACGCTACCACTACTTGACAGAGGCGGCGGAGCTCGGTATGGTGACGTTTCGCCAAGGTAGCACCGTCCAGCCAATTGGACTCCATTTCTAGCGCTGTTACTGGAGCTTTGAGGCTGGCGATTTGGGCATCTACGTTTTCGCTGAACTTATCCAGCATCGTTCTGAACGCGGCGCTGAGAGTTTTCGTTAGTGTTTGGGTGGGGGGTTTCTCCGAACTGGCGGAGCATGTCCTCGTCAACGTGTTTTTTCGAGCTCGTAATTGCCGCCTGACTAGGGCTTTCAGAGAGAGAGAGAGAGAGAGAGAGAGAGAGAGAGAGAGAGAGAGAGAGAGAGAGAGAGACTTATTTTTCCTATTATCGCTGTGGTGGGGGTGGCATCTGTCAGCCGCCTCCATCCAGGCAGCTCCTGGTAGCACTTCGGATGACGATGACCAGGTCCCGTTGATCTTGGTGATTGCAGGCGGTAGCCAGCCACTCCTTAGTGTGATGTGTTTTGAATGCTGAGGTGTGTGTGAATTCCCACAATATATGTTGTTGGTTAAGTATCGCCAGAGTCCTTGTATGGCGTTGCAGTGGCAGCACGGGGGAGGTCTCCCGCTGACCTACATGGTCAGCGGGAGCCCGGATGAGCTCAGAGGATATCGCCTGGGCTCGACGTTACGGGTCTTGCCCAGACGCATTAGCAGAGACGCCTGCTTCGCCTGCGGCTCAATTGCTGCAACGTGGGAGCGCGCTTGCACCACCAAAGCCGCCGAGCGTCCCCCACCTGCGCCGACTGCCCAGAACCCGATACGCTAGAGCACTTACTGTGCTCTTGCCGCCAGTACGACACCGCGAGGGCAGAATTCCGGGCCGCACTCCAGCGACTTGGTGCCCCAAGCCACAAGCTAGAAGACTTTCTGTTCCCCACGGAACCGGACGCCATTCGACGGGAGGTCTTCCAGCACCTACTCAACTTCCTGGTTACAACAGGACTAGCGCTGCGTTTGTAGCCATCGAGTCATGGACGAAACGAACGCGATATAGACTATCCCCCACTCTCCTACCGCTCTTCTCTTCCCCCTTCTCTCCTCCTATCCCTTGAAGCCCCAATCCCCTTCCCTGGACTGGGTTGTATGAGCGTGAACTCCCCGTTGAGTTAAACAATATCCCCAGGCCTTTTCTCTTCCCTCCTTTGTTAATAAATCACCACCATCTCTACGGCAGAGCCACGCGCATGCGGTGTTTGGGAGCTGACAACAGTGACCTGCGCGGCCTGGCTGACCGGGTCCGTCGGTTGGGCACAAGGACGTGCGCTACTGAGAACTGCGGAACTGGTTTTTGTTTGTTCGAATTGAGCCAGTTTGGCCTTGAAAATAGAATTTTCTGCTATTATAGCATTTCGAGCATCAGCTTGCTTTTGGCTGTCACGGAAGAATGATCTGACTACTCAAATTTCAAGGTGGGGGAGCACTACGTTTCTGGGTACGTTTGCCTTAGGAAACCGTATTCGCCTAGCTCACCTCGTTTAGTTGAAAATAGCCGGTTGTTTGACGGTTGCTTGGCAATGTGGATCGCGAATGTCGTCCTAGGTTGTTGCCGACTGCTGGAGGAGTCGGTGCGCGAGTTCCGGGGAAGAGGGGTCGCCGCCGCTCTGCTGCGGTCGCGTTCTTGAGTATGGACCATGCAGGGCCGTTGGAGGGGCCCTGCTGGTGTCGCTGACGGTCGCGTTTCTGGTATTGCTGCAATTGCTGTTTTTGCCTTTTCTCCTATTTTCGCGTCTTCAGGAGGTATGGGGTATGTAAACGCAGACGGTACTTCTCCGGTAAAATGATCGCACCCACACAGTGCACACTTGGGTTCACAATGGTGTTGCTCCGCCGGGGCCTCGGTGCTGCAAATCTTGCACACTTTGTTGTCGGGGGCTGGGCAAACGTCCGAGCGATGTCCGAGGCGGCCACAGCTGTCACATATATCGTGCTGCTTCTTATGAATGAAGCAACGGTATTCCGCACCTCTGTAGTAGACATATAGTGCGGTACCTTCGGTCCTTCGAAGACGACGAGGACCGAATTAGTGGGCCCATGCGTCGAGCTCGTCTTGAGAATCGTAGGATTCTTCTTTTAGGCTGCGCGTCATGTCTTCGGCACCGTCATATTCGGTGATGTTGCGGATAACCCCCTTGACGGTGTCTTCCAGCGGCGCCGCGTAACCGATGGCTTTGCAGGCGCTGTCTCCGATGCGGAGCCCTTGTATGGCCGTGTACTTTTTGGCCAGTGTCATACGAGTTCTGGCGACAATAACGTTTTTTACGGCGTCGGTGCGAATTATATCGTCCGCTGCCGCGTCATAACTAATTCCTCTGTAGCGCAAGACTCCGTCACGCAAGCCGGCTTGGCATATATTGGTGACATTCAGCCATTCTCAAGAGAGAGAGAGAAATTACTTTATTGAACATTTGTCCGGCGGGAGGAGGCGGGTCAGGCCACGCAGGGCTTCGCCGTCCCCCCTGTCTATATGGTTAGGCAGGCCTCGAAGCACTGGGGCCTGGACCACAGCCTGGGCTACTAGAAGGGTCCCCGTCTCTCTTCCCTCCGCCACCCCGAGGGTCGGCAGAAAGAAGAAGGTGCGGGTCCCCCTTTCGCCTCTGCTGCGCCAGAGCAGCCTCGAGCCGCTGGACTGCCTGCTCGCATTCTGGCGAGCTCATGAGTCCGTAAATGTCCGGGGGAGGTCCTTGCAGCCCCCGCTTGCTACGTGTCCACCACAACCCCACAGGAGGTGGGTGAGGTCCGCGGTTGTAAGCGCACACACACTGCACACACTGTCTTCGTAAACGTCCGGGCACACGTGTCGCGCAAGCGCTGGCGTGAGCACAGTCTTAGTCTGCATCTGCCGTAGGAGCACCGCTTCTCTTCTCGTCAGTCCCGGGTGGGGTGGCGGGAAGGCGCGTCTCCTGTCTCTGTACCATTGGAACACTTCACCGTAGACGGTCAAGGGCTCCATCTCTGCGTCTGCGTTGTGCTGTTGTTGCCGGTCCGCTGGTGCGGGGGACGGCGGGCGGGGTGGGGCAGTGCGGCACGTTGATAGTTCTCGCGCTGCGGCGTCCGCCTCTTCGTTGCGGTTGCTGTGTCCGTCCGGTAGGTCCACTCCCGCGTGTGCGGGGAACCATCGGATTCTTGTAGTCCTTGTTCGACTCTTCCCTTCGGCGTTCGAGAGGATGCGTGCGGTGGTCCTGCACACTGCATTCCTGGCGAAGCTTGCGATCGCCGACCTGGAGTCGCTCAGAATCGTGGTCGTTGTCGGGCAGCTCATGGCCAAGGCTATGGCCGCCTCTTCCGCCTGTCGAGCCGTTCTGCCCCTCACGCTGCCGGCATTCAGCAATTCTCCAGTGGTGGCTTTCAGCACCCCCGCCACGTACGTGTCGGAGCGTCCGCGGTACTTGGCCGCGTCCACGTACACGGCTCCCTCGTCTGCGTTATACGCCTTGGCGAGCGCTTGTGCTCGCGCCGTTAACCGTTCCGCGTTTCTGTCCGGGTGGATGTTGCGCGGTAGCGGCGGTACTTTGATACTTCGGGCGATTTCGTCTCTTAGTGGGACGATCTCGTCCTCCCGTAGCGATCCCAAGGGAGGGTTAATTCCCAGTCTTTGCAGAATTTTTCTGCCAGTCTCTGTGGAGCTCAGGCGCTCGAGCTGTGCCACCCTTTGCGCTTCGCTCACCTCCTCTAGGGTATTGTGCACCCCCAGTGCTAGGAGCGCTTCGTTATTCGTGCCATTCAGGAGGCCGAGGGCCGACCTGTAGGACTTGCGGATCGCCGCATTTATCCTATCCTTTTCTTGCTTCTTCCAGCGATGAAACGCGCCGACGTAGGCGACGTGACTTATCACGAAAGCCTGTAACAATCGGAGGAGGCTGGCCTCTCGCATCCCCTGCTTGCGCGTGGAGATCTTCTTGATGAGGCGCGTGGCTACTCCCATTTTCGTGGTCATCCGGTCGATCGTAATTGAGTTGCTCCGGTTCGCTTCGACGTGCATGCCTAGCACCCTTATGCTCTGTACTTTCGGGATGATGGTGCCGTCTCCCGTTCTCAGCACAATGTTCTTTTCGGCCTCTTCTGCGGCCCTCTTGCGATACCGACCCGGCGGGGGCAAGATTAGCAACTCGGATTTCTGCGGGGAGCATCTGAGTCCCGTGCCTCGTAGGCTGGCCTCGATGCAGTCCACCGCCTCCTGTAGCGTTGTTTCAATATGGCCGTCACTGCCCCCGGGTACCCACAGGGTAATGTCGTCCGCGTATATTGTGTATTTCACGTGAGGAAGCTCGTCTAGCCTTCCGGCGACCCCGATCATCACCAGGTTGAATAGTAAAGGTGAAATGACCGAGCCCTGCGGGGTACCCATGCTGCCGAGCTCTCTCTCTTCCAGTTGCGTCTCTCCAATCTGAAGCCGGGCGGTGCGCTGCGTCAGAAAGTCTCTGATGTAATTGTACGATCGCTCTCCCAGTCCGAGTCGCGAGACCTGGGCTAGGATCGCGGAGTGCTTCACCTTTTCGAAGGCGCTTTGCAGGTCCAGACCGAGGATGGCGCGATTGTCCGCTGTGGAGCTGTTGGCGACATCCACGACCTCGTGTTGTAGGAGCAACATGGCGTCCTGCGTGCCGAGCCTCTCTCGAAAGCCCAGCATCGAATCGGGATACAGCCCGTTGTCTTCTAGAAACCTTTGCCACCTGTTATTGAGCACGTGTTCCAGGACCTTTCCCACACACGAAGTGAGGGATATAGGCCTCAGGTTCTCGATGCCCGGTGGCTTGTTCGGTTTGGGTATTAATATCGTCCTGGCAGTCTTCCATTGCTTTGGGAGCTTGCCCGACTGCCAGCATTTGTTATAGTACTTGGTGAGGGCCGTTATTGCCTCGTCACTCAGGTTGCGCAGGGCCTTGTTGCTCACTCGGTCCGGACCTGCGGCCGACTTGCAGTTCAGATCTTGGGCCGCCTTGCGCACTTCCCACTCCTCTATGTCTTTGTCGAGGGCGGGGTTGGGCGGACCGTCGTAATTTGCGTGTGCCTCGCTCGGGGTGTCGGGGAGGTAGCGCTCGTTTAGGCGCTTGTACACCTCCTCCTCGCCGAGCTTTTTGGTGGCCGTGTACATTAATTGCGCCAGCTGGTGTTGCTGATAATCCTTGCTTTTGGTCTCGTCCATCAAGTGCCGGAGCAAC
The DNA here is from genome assembly GCF_048455015.1 of Haemaphysalis longicornis. NCBI lineage: Eukaryota > Metazoa > Arthropoda > Arachnida > Ixodida > Ixodidae > Haemaphysalis > Haemaphysalis longicornis. Next base: position 4,691,187 of record NW_027526422.1, on the reverse strand, counting down.
TTCCACGTACGGCCTTTTTTTGTGGAGTTGCCCGTCGGCTTCGTTACAGATTGCGTGCCACTGCTGAGTGCACATCTGTCTACTGTATTTTTCAATCTCGCGGCCAAGCGCGGCGATCCTCTTTCTGGGGTTTCGATTGTGCCGCTGCCGTTTCCACCGTTTTTGCAGGGCCCGTCTCGCCTCGAGCATGTGCGCAAGGCGCGGATCCATTCGGGAGATCTCTTCGTCCGTCTCAACCTCCATAGTCGCCTGCGAGACGGCCGTGATGAGCCCCTCGGTCCACTTCTCTATTTCGTCGCCTTCGACTTCGCCCAGGTCCGCGTCCCGAAACTGGTGCCAGTCCGTTAGTTTGTGCTTGATTTGTTGTCGACGCCCGATTCCGCCCCCGCTCCCGCTGGTTCGGATCGGTATCTTGACCTCGATGATGTTGTGGTCGCTGTCCAGGTTCTGACCCGTGTTCCTCCAGTGCGCGGTTCTACCGTCCGGCAGATACACGAACGAGAGGTCCGGGTTGGTGTCCCTGGCCACGGACGTGCCGATGCGGGTCGGGCTGGACGGGTCCATGAGGAGGACGTACCCGGCTACGGCGGCGTCTTCTAGTAGGCTTCTGCCCTTGGCCGACGTGATCGTGTAGCCAAGCTCTTTGTGTTGGGCATTGAAGTCCCCGCAGACGACGATTACGTTGTCTTGATGAGGAGCCGTGTTGCGCGCCTTGTGACTTGAACTTTTGTTGGCGATGTTTCGGATTACTGTAGATGTTTACCAAGAGTAGAGTGTCTTTCTTCTGTTTCTTGCCGGTCGTGATCGCCACCTCTGTCGCGCAGTGCTCGATGGAGCTGCCCTTGCGGCCGAGGAAGTGTTCGTGTTTGATGAACGTGATTCCCTTGCGGACGAAGGTGCACACACCCTGCGCCGCCCCTTTCCCGCATGTGCGGGCGTTGGGTGGGCTGGCGTGCGCACGGTAGCCAGGCAGGGACATCGCGTTGTTGTCTTCTGCGTGCGTTTCCTGGACCATGATGATGTCGGGGAGGTCCGATTCACCAAGGCCCCGCAGGTGTTGCTGTAATACTGCTCTTCGGCACCGGAAGCCGTTGGCGTTCCAGTGCCAAATCCTCAAGCTTGTATCGGTGCGGTTGTTACTTGGCATGTTGGTGGTATTGGCTGTATGGTTCCGGTGTTGAAGTGGCTACCGACGACCCCCAGGATGAAGGCCTTCATGTTCTCAGAGTTCATACTTTGCTCGATTTGTCTGCTCAGGTCGGCGAACTGTTTGTCCAGCCTGTCGGCGAACTGCCTGGTGAGCCTGTCCCCGAGCCTTTTCTCGAGCTCCTCCCAGCGTTTCTCCCACCTGTTTAGTCTGTTTGTAATTTGCCGGAGGCGGATATTCAAGCCCGCGTACCCGGGGGCCCTCGCTTCGCTCGCCTCTTGCGTGGAGATGGACGAGATGGTAGACTCGTCGCCATCTTCCTCTTCCATGTCCGGGGCTTCTTCTGCTTCTTCTTCTTGTGGTTTCGCGGCTTCCTCCGCTCTTCGCTTCGCGGGAGTCGGAGAGCCCTGCTTGCCCTGTTTCTGTTAGGGTTGTGGTTGCCGTTGTTGTTGGTTGCTCTCTTTTGGCTTCACTTGATTGGCTTGGGTTAGCCGTTGCTGCTGCTGCTGCTGCTGCTGTTGTGATTGCTGCGGCGTCCGGGATGGGGGCCGCGACATTTTGCCCAGCTCGGGGGAGGGTGGGCCGGTCGTGGTCGTTGCTGCTGCTGCTGTCTTCTTTTCTCTTGGTCCCGAGATCAGGAGCTCCTCCAGTTGCTTGGATAGCTTGGCGATCACTTCTTGTTGTTCACGCACAATCTTTCGTAGTTGTTGTATCTCGCTCGTGGCTGAGGTGGCGGTGGGATTTCTGTTGCCGTGCCGCGAGCGGGAGCGGCTCTTGCTTCTTGTAGTCGACTTTGACCTTTGTCGCGCGCCGGCAACGGCAGCGGCGGCTCGGTTAGAGAGAGAGAGAAAAGACTTTACTGAACGAAACCGGCGTGCAGGGTTACACCGGCCACGCAGGGCTCGGTTTCACCCCTGTCGTAGACTTAGGTAAGAGTCCTAATGTCTTGGACGTAGACCTCGGAGACTTGGGCCCGCCTTAGCTCCGGCTACTTGGGTTCCTCCGTCCTTCCCACCGTCCCTGGCATCGCTGCCGGGAGGGGTAGGCGGATTGGAGATCCCCTTTCGCCTTTGCTTCGCCAGGGCGTCTTCGAGCCGCTGGATCGCCCGTCGCTGTTCTTGGAGTTCCACGGAACCCACGCACACGCGCACTTCCGGAGGGTATGTGTCCGTCGGGCACAGCACATTGTCCCCCCCATCGCGCACAGCACTGTTGCATCCCCACATTATATGGGCGAGCGTCGCTGTCTCCAGTTCACAGACGCTACACGTAGCACTCTCATAGAGTTCCGGGCACACGTGACGCGCAAGCGCCGGCGTGAGCACGGTCTCCGTTTGCAATTGCCGGAACTTCGTTGCCTCGGCCCGGGATAATTCCCTATGCGGAGGTGGGAAAGTTCTTCTTTGGTCGCGGTGCCAGCGGAGCACCCCGCCGTAGTCGACGAGGGGCTTCGCTTCTTCTTCTTTGTCTTCCTCACCGTCGTCGACGAGGTGAGGCGGACGATCGGCCGCAGCCCGGCACGTGGCGAGACCACGAGCCGCAGCGTCCGCCTCCTCGTTGCGGTTGCAGATGTTGGGTGCCAGCTCCCTACCCGCGTGCGCCGGGAACCACTTGATGACGATAGTCTTGGCGCGGTCCTGTCGCGCAGCCCGCGAAGCCTCCAGGGACTCCGCCAGTCGCGCCGTACCGCTCCACACCACGCCGCGCGCGAAGTTGCGCACCGCCGTCTTGGAATCGCTCAGCACCGTGCGGGTGCCCGGTAGGCCCACGGCCGCGGCGATCGCCATCTCCTCCGCCTGGCCGGCCGTTCGAGCTCGCACGCTGCTCGCCGTGATCAGCTCCCCGGTGCTCGCCCGAATCGCCACCGTCACGTACGCGTCGCGTCTTCCCCGGCACCTCGCGGCGTCCACGAAGACTGCGCCGTCGTCGTTCTCGTACTGCCGGGCGAGCGCGAGAGCGCGTGCCTCCCTTCTTCCGCCGTCCCGCTCCGGGTCCGTGTTCTTGGGGAGCGGGTAGACCACTAGTCGTCTGACGAGGTCGTCCCGCAGGGGAACGAGCTCGTCCGTCGTCGATGTTGTCGTCGGCTCTTCGCCCGGAGGCAATAGGCCGGCTCTCGCCAGCAAGCGTCGGCCCACGGCAGTACTGCCCAGGCGGGCCAGCTGTGACGCTCGTTGTGCCTCGCTGATCTCCGAGAGCGTATTGTGTACTCCCAGAGACAGCAAGGCCGTCGTCTTGGTTCCCTGCAGGAGCCCGAGGGCCCCCGCGTACGCCCTGCGGATGGCGGCGTCGATCTTCTGACGTTCCGCCTGCGTCCAGCGGTGGAAAGCCCCCGCGTAAGCTGCGTGACTGACCACGAAGGCCTGCAGCAAACGCAGGAGGCTCTCTTCCTTCATGCCTCGCGAGCGAGACGAGACCCGCTTCACAAGGCGCGTGGCGATGCCCATCTTGGTCGTGATGTGTTTCACCGCCGTGCTGTTGGTTTGGACGGCGTCCACGAACATGCCCAGGACCCGGAGGCCCGTGACGTGCGGGATCGGTTCGCCGTCTCCGGTGCGGACCACGATGTTGCGGGCCGCTTCTTCGGTCGCCTTCTTTCTGTGCCGGCCGGGTGGCAGAAGAATCAGGAGCTGCGATTTCTGCGGCGAACACCGGAGGCCCGTGCCCGAGAGCGCGGTCTCGACGGCGTCCACCGCTGCCTGCAGGCCGGCTTCGACGTCACCGTCGCTGCCGCCCGTCGCCCAGATGGTGACGTCGTCTGCATATATGCAGTGCTTGATGTTAGGTCCGAGCTTCTCCAGGCCCCTCGCCACCTCGATCATCACGAGGTTGAAGAGGAGCGGGGAGATCACCGAGCCTTGCGGGGTGCCCACATTGCCCAGTTCTCGCTCTTCTAGCTTGACTCCTCCCACCTCCAGCCGAGCCGTGCGACGAGAGAGGAAGGACCGTATATACTCGTAGGATCTTGATCCCAACCCGAGGCGCGACACCTGGGCCAGGACCGCAGAGTGACGCACCTTGTCGAATGCGCTCTGCAGATCCAGGCCCAGGATCGCGCGGCTGTCGTTCTTCGGAACCCCGCCGGGGGGCTCCAGAATCTCTCGTTGAAGCAGCAACATTGCATCCTGGGTGCCGAGCTTCGCCCGGAACCCCAGCATCGAATCCGGGTACATCCCACGGGATTCCAAGTATCGATTCCACCGGGTGTTGAGGACGTGCTCCAGCACCTTGCCCACGCAGGACGTAAGCGAGATGGGTCGCAGGCCCTCTATCCCCGGCGGCTTGTTGGGTTTCGGCAGCAAGATGGTCTTGGCCGTCTTCCATATCTTCGGTAACTGTCCGCTGCGCGCTGCCGCCAGCTGCAACGGAGGCAGTGGCGGTCCCAAGGGGGGGGGCGAAGGGGGCGGTCGCCCCCCCCCCCCCCAAAGAGGTCCTCAGTTTCTTATTTTTAGTTTTTTTTAAGCATTCCACTTGCGCGAAGTTAAATCCCAGCTGGTTGCACCGCATACGCGCACACGCCTCCGTGGTTATCACCACTTCAGCAGAATTGGCGCAAGGAGGGGAGCGATTCTTTATTCGCCTCGCCCCCCCCCCCACCAAAAAAAAAATCGCCCCCCCCCTCCCCCAAAACCGATCTCTGGGACCGCTACTGAACGGAGGCCCAGGGTGACGTCACGCCATCGCGCGACTTGCTCCTCCGCCTATCACGGCTTGCCACGCGGCTCGTCACTGTTGGGCTCCTGCTTCTGCTGCTCTCGCTGCGGCCATTGGTTCCGCGGGGGATGAGTTCCGGGAATTCGTCTCTTCTAGAAATTCTGACCTTTAGCGCCGATGGCGGCGGCTGCTGCGCTGCCACGTTGGCCCTGGCCTCCTCCTCTTCGAGTTCGCGCTTCCATTGCCGCTTCTTGACTTGAAACGGCGTCTTAAATTTGTTTTTGCAGTTCTTGGTGCCCGTGGCGTGCGGGCCCCCGCATAGTTTGCAGCGTGGCTTGCAAACTTCTTGGTGATTCTGGCCCGGGTTCTGCTTGCCGCAGGCGAAGCAGACTCGGGCGGTCGGTGTCGAGCAGACATCTTTGCGGTGGCCCACCTGGCCGCACGTCTTGCATACTTCTCGGTGTTCGCGGTAAAGGTAGCACCTCACCACCACATTTCCATATTTGATGTAGGACGGTACCTTGTCTCCGTCGAAAAGCACGATCACCGCCTCCGACTTGCCGATGCGGTGGGCGTCCAGCGCTGTCGGGTTGTACTTGTGTACGATGCGGCTGCGTACTTCTTCGGGCGACTCGTCGATCCCAATGTTTCTTATAACTCCCTTGGCCGTGTTCTCCGGCGCCGCCCGGTACGCGAACGCCTCGAATATTTGGTCGCCCATTGCGATGGCCCGAACTCGCTCGTAGCGCTTGGCTCGTTCTTCGTCCGGTGTACTGACCACCATGATGTTTTGTGCGACGTTGGGGCTCGTCATGTCCTCCGCCGCCGCGCTTATTTCGATACCCGCCGCTCTTATGATGGCGCTCATCAACTCCATTGGCTTGGTCTTCCCGACCATTAGGCCGCCACGTGGCCTGACTACGACTTTGATTTCGTCTCGGGGAGCAAAGTTGGGCATCTTTGCTGCCTTCGCCATGCTTACGTTGACTTTGTGGGCAAACTGAGCTCGCGTCGGTTGTTGGTTGCGGGGTTTCGAAGCAAAGTCGAGGGCTTGCTTACCGGTGGCCGAAAGGGCGAGTTGTTGCTGCTGCGAGTGGGACCCTTCCGTGCTCGCTTGTCCTCTCCTTCCGCGCTTGGACGTGACGTTGACCCACCCGGCGCGGCTTTCCGATGAGGCGGCGATAGAGGAGTCGTGGTCGAGAGGAGTCGTGGTCGAGAGGACTCTCGTCTTCGTCTTCTATCTCACCGGGTACTGTGATTGCCGTTCTCCCCGAGCTCCGATCCAGGCTGGGCTGCCGTCTCGAATGTTCTTCCTCGGGTTCCATTGTGCTTATATCCATTGCGGACTCCGCAGATCCGTCACCGCCGCCGTCTTCGACTTCGGCACACTTGCCGCCGCCCCCGACGACGACGATGTCGGGGGTAGTGCCGGCGACGACCGCTGACGTGGCCGCCGCCATGATGCGGAGTGGTCGTACTCCTCGTTAGGCTTAGCCGGGCGGCTTCGCCTCACTCGGAAAATTGGTCGTAGAAATCGCAAAAATGGGCGAAATTGCCAAAAAGTAGTATCGCCAGGTAGCTGACGCTAAACCTAACTCGTACGTACTGGTTCGGACGGGCTGAGGTGGGATGGTCCTCCGAAAATTGGCATAATCGACGGAGCCGATGTGAGGCACGTCCGCACCCAGCCATTCTCGAGGCTGCAACACGGTATCAATGTCCTCGCTGGGTAGCGGCGGCTGTCGGGACAGGCGCTGCAACCGGAGGCTTGCGTATTTAAACGTGACGTCTTGCTGCACGTCTTGCTGCTTGGTTGGGAGCCAGTGATGGGCTTGCCGAGTCAGCCGCCTGAGGTTAGGCCTAGCGTGGCTCGTAAGCCACCCGGCCGCTTCGTTTAGGTCTTCTGCGTCCGCCTGGCGTCACCGTTCACCTCGACCGATTTCCTTTTGCTGCTCCAGGCGAAAGGGGAACGTGCTGAGAGCCGCAAGGAGGGCCGAGTTCCAATGGTTAGGCCTAGGTCAGGGCGGCCCCGCCTGTGAAGGGCGTCCGCTGCAAGACGGGCGAGATCCGAACTTCCAAAAAGAGAAGTCCACCGAAAGCGAGGTTTGGTGGGCACTCGATGCCGCGGTTATTCCGAAGGAATTTTAGGGAATTACGCCACGAGACCCCTGGAAAGACAGGGCTAACGCGGGACATGCACGTCCACTCAGCTCGGCCCCTTGGCGAGCTGAGTGGACGAGCAGGACGAGCGTGGTTGCGCGTTCATTTTCAACAGCGCGCTGTTGAAAATGATTCCAAACCCACTGGCCCAGATTTCCCTCTTCGAGTGAAAAAAGAGCAGCTATGAGAGGGGGAATATGACTATTTCGAATTTTTTATCAACCCGAGAGGTGCCTGTGGAAATTATTTCATGAGACTTCGTGGCTGTTAAATGATTGAAAAGTGGAGAGTGTGATTGGCGTTTTGGGAAGATATGATGCGGAGTAGACCTATAGAGAGGAGTTTCTACACCTGATGGTAAAATAAAGTTTTGCACAGCAGCTAAGGTCAGAGCGCGCAGCTCATCCTTGCCTTCATCGTGCTCGTCCAGGTTCTACCAGGACGACAAGTGTGAGGACGTGCTGTACGAGCGCTGGCTGCACTGCGACGACCTGACGCAGGGACTGGCCAAGCTGCTCAACGAGTTCATGAGCTCCGAACAGCGGCGCACGGGCAGGCCTGGCCCGGGCTCCTTCCTGAGAAAAGCCGCATACGAGCCGGACGGGGACGTGAGCCTGGCTGCGCCCTTCCGCCTCGACCACTGGCTCGACGAGCACAAGGCCGAGCTGGACCGAGACGGCGCCACGAGGTCGGACGGCCTTCCACTGCGTGTACCTTTTTCAACTGCTGGGACATTGTTCCTGATGTTTGTTTTTTGTAGTTAACCCGCACCCCAAGTTACACAAATGCCGTTCTTGCCGGCATGCTTAATTAAGGGCCAGAGGCATTATTGATGATAGAGTACGCACGCTGACTAGTCGCGAAATTTAGCAATCAACTTGTTTCTTTTAGAGCAACTTTCTATTTAGGAAAATGGGACACTTCATAACAAAGCTACCATACTTGTTTGTCGACCCTAATAGTGCTTGCGCTGGGTCTAATAAGGTACGTTGTTGAGCTATTTGGTCGATCATACTTAAAGGGGTGCAAAGTTCCGCAAATTTCCGGGTGCCCTAAATGATCTGCTCTTGCTATTCATCCGCGTATTCCACGTGAATTTAATGGACCGGTGAAGCGATGGTGGTTCAGAGCAGCTAAATTTCACACATTGTGAAGGTTAGTTTGTGGTTCTGAAAAAATAAGAAAGGAAGAACGCGCGCGGGGACCAATTTCCGTCAACGGAGTACCGATCTCCCCGAGAGAGGGAGCGCCAAGCATCTGTCTCGACCAGAGGCACTGACCACTGGCCGACATGCTAGGCCTTTCGAAACGACCGCCTCGCCACATTGGGTGGCGCGTCCGCCTTCTCATCAGACCTTGTAACAGAAGGGGTGTTTAGGCCGAGCTTTGTCCGTCCGTCACACCAAAAAACCTCAAATCCCGGAGAAGAAGAAAAAATCCAAACCGTTCCACTCAGTGTGAAAGCTGTCGGAAGCGCACAGCAGTGATTCGCCATAACGGGCGGTAGCGCCGTTATCCGCTCGCTGCTACAGCCCATCATGCTCTTCGCCGCCGCCTCACTCCTCTCTTGATGAATGAACGGAAGTTTGTCCAACGCAATTCAAATTTCCCCCGTTCGCAGTGCTCGCGCGCTCCCTGCCTGAAACTGCGCCAGCGGGAGTTCTGATCTTTTTGTGCTTGCTTCAATTTCATATGCTGGAGCTGTTTGGCGCCATTTCGAACGGGTAAATTTTTTTCTTGCATGACTGTAACCTTTCTGCGTCATCCCGAACGAGCCATTTCCTTTCTTGCACGGCCGCTTTTTTCGCTTACTATCGTAAAAGACAGCCCAATGAGCATTCTTAACTAAATGAACGCGGGGGCTTCCAGTTATATATACATTTTGCCTCGAATGTACCAGCAGTTGTTTTTGCGCTGCAACGGGGAGATGTATAACAAGCGACAGCGGTTCACGAGTTTCGAACGGTTGTGACTATATAAAACGCTTAGTTTTCGAAGCCTCTGTGGGACGCCGCTACGACGGTACGCCATATCGAGCTCTACTTGGGTCCAGTCAGGGAGATACGACGTCAAAGCGATCCCCTAAAGCGCTCTGCACATAAAAACCGTGGTTCGGGAGGTCCCGGGATTCGAACCAGGTACATTTGCGCCGCGAAACCGGCAACTGGGCCACCCTAAAGGCCGGTGCAGTACGGGGCTAGCAGCGGGGGAACAATCACATGTGCAGCCAATCGGAAAAGAAAAACGCTTCCCGTGGTCGGAATCGAGCCTGGGTGCCTCGCGTCACGAAACCGGCGTCTATCCGATTGAGCTACCACGGCATTCTGGGCACACAGCGTTTCCTTTGGGTTTGTAGCGAGGGGGTTGGCCGCAGGTTGGGAAATATGTGAAAGCCTGCGGACGAAACGATCCGGGCCTGAGAGTCATGGAGAACTCTCAGCGGCAAGTTCGGAAAATTATGGGTCTCCAGCATGGCGAGAGTTTCTCCAGCCTTGCACCACTATAGTGCAAGCTGCACAATTTTTCTCATCAGCCCCATCATTTGTGGAACGGCTATTCAGCCCTTAAAAGCAGTGAAATCCTCTGAAATGTAGACCCGACCATTCGCCAGGCATATGGAGTAGCTCTAGGGATCCCCACCCCTACAGCTGACGAGCTGTCATGGGTGTCATAACACCCCCCCCAGGGCCAGCTTCGGGTGGTATGGGGGGCTCTGCTGACGCTGACGGCCTGGGAACTTCTGCACCGCGAGGACGCCTCACCTAAAAAACCCGGTCATCACAAAGTTTATAACACCTTCTTTTCTCACGCTATCGAGCTTTGGGAAAGACCCCTGGCCAGCACTGGCCTGGATGGTAGCTTCGGCTGGCCAAAGGGCTCACGATGCTGCATGCGCTCAAGGCATCTTGAACTGAGGGTGACTCCTTAAATCTTGAATCCAAGCCCATCTCTTGTCAATTCAATAAATGTTTACTTTCTATCACTCTGCACCCGGTAAAAGCTCTGTAGCCCTCAATCGGGCCAGCAGTAAACAAAGTGATACGCAAGACAACATGCGTAAATGCCACAACCTGCGCGCTCGCATATGCAACCAACAGACAAATTTTGATTCTAACACTTGTTGCTTTTTTAGTGTGTGTCCACATACACAAGTTTTCCTAAACATGCCTTGGCATGCCTGCATCTCGCCCAGCCCAGTTAGTTTCAACTTTATAGTTCAACTTGAATTGTTTCATCCAGTAAAGTATACGGTTTGCGCCAGTAGTGATGTCTGCACATATACACATAGACACGGCACATACCAAATCATTTTTACGCGCCGTTGGGGGTGCTCTCTGCCTGACCCTTTGCCCTTGCATGCCCACGCAGAGCACTCTTTGGCCCGGGCCACCAGTCGACCATCGTGGTGCTGGGAAACGGTACGCACGGCACGCAGTGCGCCGGGACGGAGACCTTCTTGTGGCAGACCAGCGGATCGGCGAACGTGACTGTGGCGGGTACCCAGTTCGCGCTGGATGGCGGCGACACGCTGCTCGTGCCATCACCCGGGCAGTACACGCTCGTCAATTGCGACGGCGGACGCACCGTGGCCACCAGCATGCCGCCGAAGCACAGCTGACCTGCCTGTGCACCTGAACTTCTTGCGCGCCAACGTGAATTAGGGTAGAACACGTGCACACGACGGCACCTCAGCGCTGAGTCAGGTTCAGACATATATCCTAGAAACAGATGATGGGTGGCCATTGCGGCCACTTTTAAGAACTTGCCCATGTGGTGCAATGGCCCTTACTAAGCCTACGTGCCAGCAGAGTGCTCGACTGTAGTGTTGCGTTGCACGACAGATCGCCCTGTACGAGTCGGGATGACAACACGTCCCCTGACTGCCCGTTTATCTCGCTTCATAAGTAGCAAACACTGCTCGCCCTTCAGCGCGCGACTGCGGTGCAGGGGAATTGGTGAGAGGTGCAACAAGTTGCAAGGATGCAAGGAGCCCTGGTTGTTGGCAGACTTCATTTTCAAAGGTGAAGGCGAGGGGCAGCTGCGTCCAAACACTGCAGAGTTCGACATGACCCAAGAGGCTGCCAGCATGCGTATATATCACGCACATTTTATGTGATAGACCAAAGAGCACTTTTCACATGAATACTGCCTTTCCCAAGAAGCCGTGTCGTTTTCTTTTTCTTTTTTTCCTGACAGGCGGTTACACAGCCAGCCAATAGAAACACGAAACAAACGCCGGTTTCCTCAACGCATGGCCTGAGCTCTGGCTACACCCCAAAGGAACATGGCAATTCCTTTTGCCCATTCAGGCGATGCTGAATGCACTTCACGCGTTAAAAATTTAACGCAAAAATTGTGTAAACGGAGGCAGCAGAAGGCCTGCCATATTCCACTGGCTACTAAAGTCGCTCCTTCCAAGACATGTTGTGCAGGAACGATCTTCAAAATTAAAATGTTTACAGGAGTCTAAAATGTCAAAACAAGTTGACATGTATACGCCTCGAGATTCGCGATCGCTGCGCCGCCTGCCGCCGCTTCTCCGCGGCGTTTGCGGGATTAGCGCTGCGTGGCTGATAGGTGGTCATGCAGTGTTTTGGTTCTCTTTCGCTTCCCTTTGCCTTTCCGCGCACTAAACTACTTGTTATGGTGACGTCTGTAAGCTAACTGCACGTTTAGGGTGCTTAAAAAAACAGCTGCGTCTTGGTAGAGCGCTCGAACGCCAACAAGAGCTACCCGGGGAGGCGGTTCTGCGCGCTTCTTGGCCGCTCTTGCGGGCGTCGGCGACGGCAGCAGCATATCACCGCTGTCACCTTCGAACACGTCAGCACAAGTGAATTCTATTTATTGTTACCTCGTTTAGACCTAATATTGGCACTGTAAGAGGTTGGTTCGTTTTGCAGCGCAGACAACAAATGCGGCTTTGCTTCGAGTACGTACGTCGTAGAAAAATATGTTTCAGGGATGTGATAACCCAATAGCTGACAAAAACTTGTGCCTTTCATGGGAATATAAGCCACGCGAAAATGTTAAGTACACTCAAAGGCTGTGCATTGTCAGATATGTGTTCACTCATGCCTTATAGTAAGAACCAAGGTATATGTTAATGAAACCACGGGAAAATGAATGGTCTGCAAGTCAAGAATAAATAGAATAGTCGTACGGGAATGAAAAAAAAAAAACCGAGTGCAGCTTCTGAAATGCTAAAGAGGTTTGTTTGAGCAAGGTAGTAATCACCAGACCAACTAGATACGAAATGCGCTGATATTTCGCTAGGCATGGGGGGGGGGGGGGGGGGCGTGAGGAGGAGGACGCTTAACTATCGTTATTTACAAATGCGGAGCGAAATCAACGAATGAACGTTTTAGTTATCACACACACAAGCTGCGTGTTCATTTTTCGTTTGTTTTTCGCCTTCAACGAACGGCTGATCACTCGGCGGACGCATTTTTTTTAAGAATACAAGGTAGGCAGTACACAAGAAATACGAGGTGTCGTTGAAAGAGTTGATTGATTGATTGCAGGGTTTAACGCGCCGACGCAACGGAGACGATGAGGAACGCCGTAGTGGATGGCTCCGGATTAATTTTGACCACCTGGAGATCCTTAACGTGCGCCGAAATCTCGTACACACGGACTCGTTGGAAGAGTGTCGTATCTGATAAGGGTCTCTGATTTCGGTTTATGCTAGATTCTGCAGTGTCCCAGTGTCATACGACGATGTTTCGAAGAAGAGTTTGGTCGCGGACGCGGATTACTCTATAAGCCCATCTTCGCGCTTCTCGTGGAGGATAAATGTAACAGATGAATTTCTTGCGAGCGCTCACCTCGGGACAAGACGACCCAGCATTAAATTTGTCGTCGTGTGCTGACTCCGGAGTGTAATTTTGCATTATCCATCGTACTTCTTTGGTACAATGTTTGCGAAATTTATGCCGCATTGGCTTGTTCAGGGTACTGATCAATATCTGATATGTGATATTGGCAGGCGTAACTTTCGTGCTGTCAGGTATGAGTGCTCCGCTGGATTTTGTAGTGCACAAAGTCGATTTACATCATAGTGTGTATGGCCGCAACATGACCATCGGAGGAAACACTGCTTACGGAGACACTGCCACTAAATTTCAGGGCAGTGGAATTGCAATCAGCTGCATGCAAATACTGGCTTCGGGACGCCGGCCTATGACACACGCCCGGCGCTCATATAGATCTTTCTAAGATCGCGTCATAAACGTTTATACTCTCGTGAACACACCAGGCTTGCAAACAGAGTGCCTGCTCCACGTTATTCGGTATTTCGGACGCGGACAAGCGGTAAATTGCTGTCTTGAACGAGCCCCAAAAGCAACGGCGACAGGGGGAGCGGGCCGGGGACTCCCGCGCCTGCTTTCGAAACGGGCCGCTAGGGGGATTTCAGTGGCGCCCCTACAGGCCGCGCTCGAGGCGTATACGTAGGTTCCAGGGCCGTGAATAAAAATGCACGCAGTAGCAACTGTTTAATAACACCATATATGCAACATACCAATAAACGGAAATAAACACAAAAGCAAAATCCATTGTATGCTGCCTGTACACATTGTTGCATTTCTGCAACACTGGTTTGAAAAACGTGCCAACCTGTGCTGCTATCTGTGCTCGTCCTGCACAACTACTCCAAACAAAAACGTGGCTCAGGTCGCGTGCGCTGTGCGCATGCGTATGGTAGTACATGTTAGTTATTTTGCCAAATATAAATGAATCTCTGAACATAATAAAACCAGAAAAAAGGATTAGTCTCTGCTACAAAGCGACTTTTACAGAAGGGACAATGATCCCAATGTCAAGAAAAATCACGAATAAATAAAACGACCACAAGATCAACATAAAGGCAAGGGAAAGAAAAATTAAAACAACACACGTAACTAACTTTCAATTAAACATGTGCGCAGTATGTTTTCTAATCAATATGCTTGTATTCTTCCACCTTGGAGAGATGAATCAGAGCAGTCATCTCGCGTCGTCATGCGTGTACAATTACTCGCGACGACACCACGCACAGCGGTTCTCGCTGCTTTCGAATTACAGCAGCTAACTCCGTTTACATTTAGCACTGTTGCACCACTAATTTCATTTTCTGTTCAAGGCCTTCATATTTTTTTTAGTCTTTGTTCTTTTGTTTTAAATTTTGTCATTTTCTAATTTATTTCCTCGTGTATGCGTTCGTAATTAGCAGAATTACGTATGTAGTTCCTTTCTTACCCCTCAAGCAGTCAGAGCGCAATAAAATCAACAGTCTCATCAAGAGGCTGCATAAGCAGGTTCTGGGGATCCCGATATGTGCCTCTAATGAAAAATTTGAGGCACTGGGTGTACACAACACCCTCGAAAAGCTCATCGAGGCGCATCGCATTGCACACCTCGAGTGTCTGACCAAGACGGCCACCGGCCGGCAAATCCTCGACCGCCTACGCATCCCGTACGAGAGAAATTTCGGAGAAAAACACACTGTTCCAGCCGAACTACGCAAAGGCATCTACATTCCTCTCCCCCCCAAGAACATGCATCCAGTCTACAACAAAAAGTGAAGAGATATGCGAGCCCTAGCGCTAGGAAGACAGCTCCAAGTAGCACCTCAAGTCGTCCACACGGACACTGCCTCTTACGAACAACGAAGGGCTATGGCCTCAGTTGTCACCGACCAGGAAGGAAAGGTTTTCACCGCCTGCTCCATCCGAACCCGACACCTCGAAGAAGGTGAAGAACTAGCCATAGCGTTAGCCCTAGCCACAACCCCAGCGAGGAAAATCGTCAGCAACTCTCAACCTGCAATCCGCAACTTCACAAAGGGGAGAATCTCCAGTGTGGCACTGCGAGTCCTTGCCCAGCAGGAAGAACGTAGGCACCCGAACCACTTTAAAGGAGTACTGACACGAAATTTCTCGCTTTCAGTTTTTATGCTGTAAGGAATACCTATTGGCCCAGTAATTACGAAGATCGAACCGAAAGCCGTCAGCCGCCAACACAGAATTAATTATAGCACGTTTATTGCAACCAATTTCAAATTTGGTCGCCGCGCGGGAAAATGGCCGTTCGAAGGCCAGCCTGCAAGCGGGCCAGCCTTACGTCACGGTCTCACCCGTGACGTCAGGGACGTTTTTCTTCCCTCCATGTTCCTGTCGGACCGTACAGCCCGGCTGGAGCTGGGCGACCAGAAGCTGGAGGAGAGGCGGCTGGGTAGCGTCGGGACCCCGCAGGGCTCGGTGATCTCGCCGTTCCTCTTTAACATAGTAATGATCGAGGTAGCCAAACGCCTCGAAGCACTGAGCCCGGGGGTCCGGCACTGCCTATACGCTGACGACGTCACCATTTGGGTCACCGGCGGCAGCGACGGGGAGATCGAGTCGAACCTTCAGAATGCGATGTGCGCCGTCGAGGCCGCGCTCTCGGGCACGGGCCTGCGGTGCTCGCCGCAAAAGTCTCAGCTCCTGATCCTGCCACCACCGCGGCGGTTCCGGAAAGCGCCCAACCAGGCCGCGGCAGAGAACATCGTGGTCCAGACGGGCGACGGGGCGCCTATCCCGCACGTCTCCGGGCTGAGAATCCTGGGGATGTTCGTGGACGGCGTCCAGACGAACACCACGGCGATGAAGAACATCGTAACGAAGATCGGGATCGCCACCCGCCTCGTGAAGCGGGTGTCGACGAGGTACCAAGGCATGAACGAGAGGGGGCTCCTGCGGCTGTTGCAGGCCTTCGTCGTCAGCCAGGCAGCATACGCGGGAGCCTTCCACCGCTGGACCAGAGCGGAGGAGGAGAAGATCGACGCCGCCATCAGGAAGGCCTACAGGAGCGCCCTGGGTCTACTGCCAGGCACGAGAACGTCGGCCTTGCTGGCTCTGGGGGTGCACAACACACTCTCCGAGATCGGCGAGGCCCAACGAACGGCACAGCTAGCTCGACTGAACAGCACGAAGACGGGCAGAAGCATCCTGGAGAGAGTGGGAATCAACCCGCCCGCTCATGGAGGTGCGGAAGACGACGAACTGGAGAGCCACGTCCCCCTGAGGGACGAAGCGGCAAGGGGCATCATAGTGTTCCCGTTGCCAAAGAACGTGAACCCGGAGAAGGACTGGGAAAGACGCAAGGCGAGAGCACCGGCCCTGGCCAAGCAGTACAAGAGCGACGAGAACGCCGCGTTCGTCGACGTGGCTAGACATCCAACGAGAAGATGCGTGTACGCGATGGCAGTCATCCGGGCGTCAACGGGTGAGCTGATCAACGCGGGTACGATTAAAGCGAAGACCCCATGCCAGGCAGAGGAGGCAGCAATCGGCCTGGCGATGGGAGTACCGGACATTCGGACGATCCTCAGCGACTCCAAAACAGCGGTCAGGAACTACGCCAGAAGCACGGTCTGGAGGGAGGCGGAGAGGATCGTGGGGCTCGCCAGAGCCTCGCGAACCTCGGAACGTCACCCGACCGGGCCAACCATCACCATAAAGTGGTTCCCAGCCCACATGGGGTACCTACCGAACGTGGACAACCGCAACGAGGATGCAGACGCAGCGGCCCGAGAACTCATCAGGTGCCGGGACGACAGCGAGAGCATCCCCGCGGGTGTCGGCGACGAACAAGACCCTGAACACCTAGTCGACTACGGCGCGATACTCAGGAGGCACAGGGAAGGAAGAAGAGAATATCCGGCCCCGCATCGAGAACTTTCCCGAGCGGAGTCGGTGTTGCTTCGTCACCTACAAGTGAAGTGCGCGTTAACCCCGGCGATGGCGCGCCACATATGTCCCGAGATGTTCGCAAGCCCGGTGTGCAGTGTATGTGAACAAGAACTGGCGACACTAGAACACATAGTGAGGTGTGACAGTGCAGCGATACCGGGCGGCGGTTCGTGCGACGGTGCCGACGGTGATGTGTGTGGCAGGGCTGGGGAATCTCATGGCGGAGAAACTGGTGCCCACGACAGCACCGCCCGCCAAGAACTGCCAGCGCAGATGGAGCGGTGGATCCGCTCGGTGGACTGCCAATCTCAGAAATGGGCGATCCAGCGGCTCGAGGGGGCCCTGGCCAGGCAGAGGAGAACGGGAACTCGTGACCCGCAAGCGCGGGGCGCGGGAACCCAAGTATTCTCTGTCGGGTCAGGTTCAACCCTCGAGTTCTAGGCCCAGTGTTTCTAGGACTGCATAGACTAGAACATTAGAAGGGTAGACCGCACCCTGCGAGGCCGGCACCTACCCCACGCAGGATCCTGTAAATAAAGTCTTTTCTCTCTCTCTCTCTCCATGCGTTCGCCGCATCGTCTGCTACGATTTCACATGGTCCGCACTCGCCCGCGCAGTCGACATATGTCGTCTGAATCGTCAGGCTCGGATGAGTCACTGCCACCCGACAGACAGAACAACTTTATTTGGCCAGGCGATTAGGCCGGCGATGTCTTCGCCGTCGTCCGTTTTTTAATATCACTGCGGCTCGAACCGGCGCAGACCGTGATAGCAACAGCTTGTCGCCACTCTTCTAATCAATCTGATCGCGAAAAAGAAGCTCCATATGCGAGAAAGTAGATGTTAGTGTGTTGAAAATTGTGCTAGGAGTTATCAGCGCTGAATTTAAAAGTGGCGTTCAGATATTTGCCGCGATGGTAAGCCTACGCTGACCGGCAGCGGAGGTTCGGCGCTCCGACCCAGCACTGCCGGCACCGCGGTGCGGCGAGCAGCCGAAAGATGGCGCCACCTGCGCGCTAGAATCGAAACAGGCCGCGGCAGATGTCTTGGTCACCGATCGCTGAAACGGAAATTATTGCCAAAGTAAAGCTTCATATGCGAAAAAGGGGGTGATAGTGTGGTGAAAAGTTGTGTAAGGGATGTTCATTCGCAGTTGTACAGATACCAGCGATCAAATAGTCGCCACGATACTAAGCCTAAAGTTCCCAACACCCAAGGTGACCCGGGCAACGCCGAGCCCGCTGGCTTGGGCGACAGTTCTTGCGGCCGCCGCCGCGCACAAACTCAGTCAACGTTTAGCGCTGCATGTCGTCGCGTGGAAAATAATGCATCTTGGCGTCGTCGTCGATTTGCTCGGACAGGCTTCCACGAGCAGTACTTCGCATACCGCGAGCTTGCCATAGCACAACTTGGGCGAGCTCGGCGACGCGCACCGCCGCGTCGCCGCGGTGCCCGTCGACATCGCGCACCGCGCGGTGCCGGCACCACGCAGTTTTCGGCACCAGTGCTGAACACCATGCGCCGGCAACGAACTGAAGAGCAAAGACGTCGAACACGGAACGTTTACAAGCATTGCTCACACAGCTACGCCCACGTCTCCTGCCCAAACGAATACCACCAACAGCAGCGCAGGATATCGTTTCCGGTTCTGAAAACGACTATATGACGTCACCCTGAACCGGCCAGACACGCAGGCCAATGTTTCGTCACGCCGAAAGCGATTTCGCTAGTGCTGCCGATTTGTGGAAGCTCGCGGCCTGGACAATCAAAATCGATTTTAGATGCGATTCCGGCTTCGGATCGCTGCAAAACTTTCTGTGAGGCATCTGTACAAACTACTGAAGCCAATTATATCATTTTTAGGTGTCAAAATTTGGTGTCAGTACTCCTTTAATATGGTCGCCTGCACACGTGGGGCTGGAGGGCAACGAATGGGCCAACGAGGCTGCTCGAGCATTCACCTACCGAGAGCCCCTGCAATCCGCCCTACATCCTGCCGACAACACCAGCGATCGCCTGTGCCCCTACCGGGACGTGCTCGACCAATGCAGAGGCGAAAGACGGAAGTACCCTGCAGCCAACCCCACGCTGACCGAAAAACAAGAAGTTGCATGGAGGCCTCTTCAGACCAATACA
Organism: Haemaphysalis longicornis; assembly: GCF_048455015.1. Taxonomy (NCBI): domain Eukaryota; kingdom Metazoa; phylum Arthropoda; class Arachnida; order Ixodida; family Ixodidae; genus Haemaphysalis; species Haemaphysalis longicornis. Next base: position 4,672,383 of record NW_027526422.1, on the reverse strand, counting down.
TATCCCAACCCAGGCCTCTAAAGGCACTTCCACGCAGAAATTCGTGACGGTAAATGTAAGCACTGGCCCCAGCTTGAAAGTTTGGCACACATGCTTTGGGAATGCCCTGCTATAAAAAGCAAAGACTTCAGCAATACAGAGGGAACATTTATTATCAACACCAAAGAGCAGTGGGAGACCGTGCTGCTTAGCCAGGACCCTGCCATCCAGCGCTGTGCCGTCCAGAGGGCCGAAGACGCCGCTAGGAGCCAAGACATCCTGGCCATCGTCTGAAGCACCCCGGCCATAACACGGCCTTTCCTCTGGACACAATAAAGTTACTTCCTCCTCGGTTCTGTACTTTTTGTTCCTCTGCTTGTTGTTGCATACATTCAACATGCCCTTCAATATTGTGCAGTAAACGGTTAAAACAGGCGTGCCACCCACACTTCTCTGCACTTATTAGTGACATCACAAATTGTGAATGGTGAAAGGGGATTGGTGGCGGTCAGGCACTGCAAACATGGTGCTGCACTACCTCAAATGGCAAGCCCTGCCACCACTAGCTTCAGTCAAATACGTTGTCTTCATGTACAAGTTGCAAGCACGGTGAAACGCAGAGTTGCCAGTTCCGCTTATTATATGCGGGTTCGGGCTTCTTTTATCGCCGAGTTGCTTGTTGCGTTTTTTCGGGAAATTTCACTGCACACTCCGGCACGCGCATTTGTCATTAAAAAACACAGCTTGAGTGGCCACAATTTGTCATCATCATCATGATCATCAACATCACTGGTTGGCTTGTGGCATGGAGGAAAGAATACTGGCCACTTCCGTGCCTCATTGTCGTTGCCTTCATCCTCCTTTTCCATGTCTGCCCAACATTCGTCGTCGTAGTGGGCAAAATATGGAAAACAGTACTGTAGAGAGTGGGTAAAGGAACCACAGCTCAAAAACTTGTTACGTCCAGTCACCGGAGACGAAAAAGCTGCTGAAAGCGCGAGGTCCGCACTCATCATGTTGACCTCCTTTAGCACATGGCCGCAGAAAAAAAATTACGCCATGCTCCCGTGGGGGAACCCTGAAGAGGATGCGAAGCAGCAGTGGGGGTTGGTTGGTGTGCAAGTGGAGTTGAAGTAGGTAGTGTGAGCAGAGTTGGTGTGTGGTGTTGGAGTAAGGAGACGTGTGGGTAGGGTGGTATGAATGTCTTCAATTAGGCAATGTAGGTAACGTCTAGTTGTGGTCGTTGCGCCTTGAGTGTGACTGCTTTGTGGTCCGTGAAGTGTAACGTCAGTGGGTGTTGCAGTAGCGGTTCCATCTTGAAGTTGACGGTAACGTTGGGGCTGATCCTGTTGGTTGTACTTGCGTCAGCACTCACGTTGACGGGGATGTTGGCACTGGCATTGACATCGGCACTCATCCTAGCAGCAGCGCAGCAGAACCGGCGAAGACGGGGGTTGGAAGCAGACTGAACGGTGCGCAGCGCGTGTGCACACCTGGTTTATACCGCTGGTAGGAGGAGAATGGAGGAGAGACGCGCATGCGCAGTGGAGTAGCGTGCAGCGCGTGAGCACACCTGGTTTATACGGCTGTTTATACGGCTGTGAGGAGGAGAATTGAGGAGACGCGCATGCGCAGTGGAGTAGCGCGCAGCGCGTGTGCACACCTGGTTTATACATACGGCTGCGAGGAGGACAGGGAAGCGTGCCCGTCTCGTGGCGGCTGAGGAAGACACAGGCAACACTGTCGCTCCAGGAGCCGTTAACGGGTAAGACACCACCGGGCGTTCAGCAAGCCGAGCATGCGCAGTGGGGGTGTGGACGGCGCAATCACAAGGGAGGGACATAGCCCCGACCATGAGATGCTTCGCATCTAAAATACGCGAGAAACTCTCGGCCACTTTCTAGTGCACGTTTGACTACCATGGGTTTCACCAAATCGTCGCCTCCAAAGACGACACCAGAATTGGAGCTCAAGCCTGCTTGTTATGCAGCGTGTCATGCCACTATAAACTTCGTTGATCATCTCGGCGAACTGGTACAGTCGTACACAGCGTGCGACGTAGAGCTTCACCGAACAAAATGTGGAGTACTAATAACAAAAGTTCTTGCCCCCTGCCTGCTCGAGGACCTTGTGTGTGTTTCTGAACCCAGTGCTGCAGGAGTTCTCGAGTATCAAAAGCTGTTCCAACTCGAAAGTGGATATCAAATGCAACTGCTTGATTGCCTTTATAACGTTTTTCGATCACTGGTTTCCAGACTGCTCACCCCTCGCACATACTAGCTGCCGGAGAGAGGCTTCTGGAAGCTAACCTAGAAGACAATGCAACCCACCTTCTACTTTCTGCTGCAGATTTCGGGGTGCTTATCAACATGGAAGTCGCAACATCCAAACAAGCACTGAGCAGGAAAGAGATGTTAAGCTCAGATGCCAGAATTTCATTTTTGAGGCTGCAAGGCAAGTGCGGCTTAGGCTTCCTTATAACATTCAGCTTTGGAATTTCATAAAATCGTTCTAACCCGAATGCATACCGAGTCAGGGAAAACCGTCGCTACAGGATGTACCCCTCCCCAAATTGTTCAAGGGAGATATAGGTTTTCTGAAAACCCAGTATAGGCAGCTGTGCTTCCTTCCCTGGAAAAAATGTGACCAAAAATGACATCGCTTCTCATTGGATAGGAGTCCTGCATTTCACATGTGAGCGGTGAAAGCTGTTTCAAGGAATTAGCAGAGTTCGCTCTGTCGTTGTTGGCTATGCCCCTAAGCAACACTGATGTCGAGGGTGTACTCTCAGACATGAACTTGGTGAGATGTGCCTCCGAAATAGGATGAGAAATGCAATGCTGAGAACCATCCTGCACAATCACTATGGCCTTAGGCTTCGAGGAGTCTGCTGCCGAGACTTCCAACCGCAGTTAAGATGATGCAACTCTCCAATGCAAAGAACATGTGCGGTTCCATGGAACAGGATGTTATGAGTTTTCCCAATCTGTCAGATGCCAGTGGCAATGACTGTGTTGTGCGAAAAAAAAATACCATTCAATCGTTTTCAATCAATTTTCATTATGCAAAATGAATGTTGTTTGTTGACCTTCCATTTGTATTCATCGTATTTCTTCGTACTACAAAGCAATTTTAAGAATGAGAACTTTTCTTGAACTTCCACTTATTTTGTACTTACTCGCAGGAGCGCTGCCGTTTTTTTGGGCTTCTTTTGGGGTGACTATTAGCTTGTTTCCTCTGCGAAATCTGCCAACTCTGGTGAAACTGATCACGCAGGTGAATGTGACAGTCCCTTTTTAATGCACATGCACACGTGCACATATACACATGCAAAAGAAAAAATGCTGCCGAAACCGCCTAACCAACAACGCCATGCCAGCTGCGTGTTCACCGTAAGTGAAGCATTGGACCCGATGTCGGCGCAGCTCATGTTGCCAGAGCCCGCCTTGCCCGCAGCATGATGTCCGAAAGCATGTTTGCAATAAATACTATTATAAATAAATAAATAAATACTATGTTTGCAATTCAGTTAAGCAGCCCAAAGTCAGGAAAAGGCAAAACCTGACCTAACGTGCTGAAGCCACACCTGGGCTACGAGGTGCCCGTCATGAAGGGCTCCAGATTCATTCCGACCAACTGGGGATCTTCAACGTGTGCTGTTATGATCATGCGCGCTGCTGCCATGTTCGCGGGTCCTACCAGTTGCGAGTGCAAGCCAGCCTCGAACGGATCACAACATGCCACACAACAGCCGGATTGCGGGCGCATCACTGTCGGCTAATCCAAACTTCGGCAGCTGCAGACGCGGCATGTAGCAACCTGCCCAAAGGATGCAGACGCCGCAGCCGAGACCTCCTCTCCCCCTTCTCTCAGACTCGACGTGCACTGCTACGACCGACCCCTCACGAACGCTGGAAAGAGCGTTGTGTGTGTCTACACTATGTTCGCGCCATGTGCAAAAGCAGGAGGAGTACTGTTTTGACCGTTAGGGCTTTGGGCATAAACACGCGTGGCCCTGAGAACAGAACCGCATTCGTTTTGGAGCAGCGAATCAATGTTGCCACTATGCTCGCCTGGAAGGGTATTTTTTTTGTATTCCTTCAGCTCATCTCTCGCCATGCAGTAAACCAGTTAAGTTTGCCTTTGGCTTCTTGTTGTCGTCACCAAGGCAGCAACTTTTGCTGGCTGCTCGACCATCACGCTACCTCACGACGTGGGTGAAGGAGCCCGGTGCTGGGACGCGTTCCCGAATATAACAGCGCTGAAATATCCACCCACAGGCGTTTCTGTTTTTCACCTCCATGCATCAGACAAACAGCTACTGTAACCGGGATCGAAGCTGTGTCCTTCGGGCTAAGCAGTGCAACGCCTTTGCCCCTCAGCCTCCAAAGAGGGTGGTTCTCACTCATACCTTGGGTGGCAACATGCAGTCCCAACGCAAAGCAGCAAGTAACCTTCCTAGTGAAGAAGCCCATGTCGCCTGTCTGCAGGGTGGCGAAGACAAAGAGGTGGGGGCAGAGGTTCACCAGACAAACATAGCAATACTTTAAAGTCTATCGCAATGCTCCCTTAAATAAGATAAGCTTTATTTCCTTGTTTTGATAGTAGTGCGGTTTCGTTAAAAATGCATGGTTGTTGTGCGTCCTCGGGAACAATGGCTATGGCACAATTTTTTTAATCCAGCTACACGTGAGGGTTGTTAGAATACAACAAAAAAGCAAATTTAGCACCCTATACTGAAATTTTTTTTTAAGTGCGAATGCACTTCTTAAGCGAGCCTGAATCGTCCGCTGCCGTAGTCCGCATAGCAACAGCTGCGGGTGCGCGCGCTCCTCGTCTTCCTCCTCGTCTTCCCTAGCAACGGGGGGAGATGGGCGCGCGCTACTCTCCTCCTCCTCTCTCCGCTCAGTGACTGCGGGTGTCGGGCGCCTCCTCTCCACTTCGGGCGGGAGAGCTCTCGCTCGCGTAGCGGGCGCTCCGCATTCCGACGCGTGAGGGCGCTCGTGTAGCCCTCGCCGTAACAGCGGGCGCTACTCTCCTCCTCCTCTCTCCGCTCAGTGACTGCGGGTGTTGGGCGCCTCCTCTCCACTCCAAGGTCACGATATCCACCGTAATCGCGCAATCAACAACCGTGCATTCGCACTTACACACTCTCCCCCTCAAGGAAGTGCGAGGGAATTTTTTCTCAACATAGCCTTCAGTGATGGCTGCACACTTGCTCTACCTAGCTGTTAATATTTTAATCCAGTGACAAAATTACGACTTTCGTGTGCAGCAAAATGTGCATTGCCAGTGGCAATGGCATCTTCACTGCACAAGAACTTTCTCAGGCTGGGCCAGATTTTTGCGTTTCCTCACAATAATCATACAGGGCAATATCTGGCGACCCTAGCGTAAGGGGAACCCTCTGACAGGCAAATTCGAACAATTTTGACATAGTGACCGTTCGTCACCTTGCGGGACTGTGCACAGTCTTAGTGAAAAAGCACCTTGTGCAATAGTCTGGGCCACCCCCCCCCCCTTTCTTTTTCAGTGCTTCTCTCATACAAATCAGCAACATTGCATAACAAACTGCTGCTACTGTTTTGTCACTCTGAAAATGGTCAATTAGAAATCCTTGAATGTTTCTATGAAAAAAACAAAAACAGTAGCAAAAGGGTCTTCGCTTCTTTTTAAATGCAGAGCATTTCTTAGCCTCGCCTCTTCCTGCGTAAGACGGCGTCCACAGCTCCGCGTCCGCAGCAGGTGCGCCTCTCCTTCCCTCCTCTCTCTCAACAGCAGCTGGCGCGCGCATGCGTCGTAGTCAGCCCGTTCGCTCCGTCGCGGTCTCAGCGTAACAGGTGCGTGATAGCAGCACGGTGGGGCGTGGAAGGGCGTGCGCTGCTTGCGCATGCGCGCTCTCCCCCCCGTACTGCTCTCCCCCTACTGCGCGCGCTGCAAATATAAAGCGGCTAGCGGTCGCCCGTGCTTCAGTCACTGCGTTGCTCCTTCCTTCCTTGGTTGACGCTCGCTCCACCCTAACGCGACTTTACTCTCCTCTATCTACCCCAAACCAACAGCCTCCACGCAGTGCAAGCATCCGCAAAGGCGGGAAATTGGGGGTGGCCGGCTGTTTTGCAGACACCCCAGGCATCGGCAACTTGCAAAGGAAGCGACGAAACAAGTGCACATGATTCGGCGGCCATGGTAGCAGCCTCGACAAAGAACCGCTTCCCCTCCTTGCGCCAGTTCTGCGGGGAGGTGATAACCATGCTGGCGTGTGCGCGTAGGCGGTGTAACGCGCTTGCGCACAGATTACTTGGTGACACAGTGGTTTTTGGCGCCCCTTAGGCAGTGCAATGGCTGATTCGTGCCCGCATTTCTGATGGTTGCAACACGTTTGCGACCTCACACAAGTTGGATGAAATAAATAAATAAATAAATAAAGCTGAGGACTTCTTTGGGGGGAGGGAAGGGGGGGGGGGGGGGGATCGCCCCCCTGGGACCGCCACTGGCAACCACCGACTACAATAAGCCAAAGTAGGCCACGGCAAATAAGTCACTTGCTGGAAAAGCCGACAGAAAAGCCAACTTATCTGCGTGCTTGTTTTGGTTTCCGGCAAACGACTTATATCCTAGGGAGCGCTCAAGTTGTAGTTGAGAACTTATTCCTCGACTTATTGCGTTGGGGTAAATGGACCCAGGCAACTTTGCCTAACCTAGCTGTGACACATGTAGTTTACCCCTAAAAAGAAAAAAAAAAAATTGTTCACTGCACAGAATCCGCCTCACTCTGTTCTTGTGATAAGTGCTCCCATGCCCGCTACCCACTTCCACCACAAGTGAAGCACACCGCACTTCTGGATTATACCTGGCCTGAGTTACCTTGAATAGTGATAAGTGATACTGGCCAGCAAAGACGTCACCACACAAATAGTGGTGCATCTCAGTTATAGAGCAACCTTACCAGACAACCCTCCCTCTTTATCAGCTGTGTTGGGTACCCTTCAATCACATGCACCTTGAGTTACTTTCCCCAATCGGTTACAGCCTTTTGGAAAGGCACCTCATGGGATGCCCCAACTGCACCAAACACGCCATCATAACGTGCCCTATGGTCCGTCTCCTACCTCCCTGTCATCGCTGCACTGTTTGGCAGAACGGGGAGCAAGTCGCCCTGCTCCTCCACTGGCCCTGCAGTTCAGGTGCACTGGCACGACACCACCGACCATTGCTTCAGACCTGCTCCACAGGCAGCAAAGGGGACAGCGCAACCGCCGCACCCCACAGACACAGAGGGACAGCCCGCACTGCTGGTGAGCAAAATGAAAAGCCTTTATACAAACATCAACACAAAGAGTGCACAGCCTGCGAAAGAACAAAGCATGAATTTGCACACAATTTGATCGCCATGTACACATATCATGCAAAGACAGCGCTTGACAGGCGCGCAGGATCATCCATCGCAAACTCAGTCATGTTACAGTGGCAAACTATGCGTCCCTACCTTCACTCAGCTCTCAGAAGAAATCGCCGCCTCAATTTCAGTTGTCATTTGAACCTCTCCAAAACAACCACGCACAGCACTAGTTTGCCTTTTGCAAAGCTCGTCACTAAAATAAGACACTGACCTATATATATATGTATATACATGCACATATATATATGTACAAAAACCTCTTTGCTCTCTTTGTGACCACCTACACTACGTCCAAGTTGCTAATACCACACTCCAGTAACCTGCCCCAGTCAAACAAAGTGCCTTTTCAATGCAACTTCTGAATTCATGTGACAGCAATTAACTGACCAAGAAAAGGTTCCAAAATGGCCTGCAAACTTCATGAGAGGCCTGCAAACTGCTTCAACGATTGTTCTGGTACACTCAGTTGCCCTGGGGCAACCTTTTCGTTCCCCCTTGTGACGAGTATTTGCAGCGCCTTCTGAACCCTGCGTCAACAACACCAAGATGGCGCCAGCATACATAAAAAAAGACCCCAAGAACTATAAAAGAAATTTTCGTGTTCTGATAATGCGTAAGTAGATGCATCTACCCCGACATTTCCAAATAAGAAAGAAAAGAGAGCTTCAGAAATTGCATTTACAAGAGCCAGCTTTGCAGGTACACACACTATTGCAAAAATATGCAGAGCTGTCTCTCTCTTGACACCACTCACTCTATTTTGTTAGACAGGCGTATGTACAGTGACGCAGGGTTATGTACATGCACAATAACGAGCACGTATAGTCATGCAACGCAAGGGCACGCGTATATATATACATATATTATGTATACATATATATCTCAATGCTATATGTATAATTCAAAGAACCACCGCAATCACAACAGGAGTTTCTTTCCCTCTGTTCTCGATCACAGCAGAAGGTGGCGTTCAGTCGCACCAGTTGATACGGACGAAAAACGAGCCCCCCGGGCAGCTGTCCCTCCAGTGGCCAAACTGCTGGCGCACCACCACCTCGCTCTACCGGCCTCCACCTTTACGAACAAGAGGTTGGCCGAGAAAGCAACGCAAGCGCTTAGGAGAAAATGTGAAGTCCGACGACACAACAGGAAAGAGAGCGAAGAAAAGGAAGAGGCGAGAAGCAGCGAATCATTCGGCATCACGTCTCAAGGAGTTGGCGGAGCGTGCCCTCAAAGCAGTCTCGCGCCATCGCAAAACAGCATAAGCAAGGACACAGGCGTGAGGAGAACTTTTGTCCACCTATGCTGCTTAAAATGAATCAAACTTGTCCAAATTTCATTTTCTTTGTACTAGTTACCAGCAGATAAATAATGCACGAGCCATGACAATGACATTTCCACCAAGGGGCTTCCAACTCAATACACTCCACATTACGAGCTTCACAGCCATTTCCCTCTCACCAAGACACCACCGCAGCACCTTTAAAAAAAAAACGTACACTTCTGTCTTCAATTAGCTTAAACTAAAGACAAAAGGAGAGCTGGCCTGCGGAACTGCCGTAAAAATATGCAAAGCAAATGTGAAACTCCCAGAACTGGCCCTCACCCCAGGTACTTGCCTCACCCACAGCCACTGCAACCAAGGTGGTGGCAAATACGCAAGCACCAGCCTCCCTAGGTGCGAGTGCAGAAAAAGGCTTTCGCACACAAGCCACGCAGCAGCACCCGCCCAGAAGGCTCCCACCAAGGTGGCACAGTGTAACCCTGTGTGCAGAAAAAGCAGGGCGCAACCCGCACGACCGTTCAAAGTGCTGTCGACCACAGCTTCGCCGGCAGGCAACTCGAGGGGTGAGCAAGTACGAGCAGTGCGTTCTTCTCCGGCAGAGTGGCGGGCGGGGTCCACGGTGGCAGCGGCGGCAGCAGCGGGGGCTACCTCCGCGGCTGCTGGAAGCCGTTGGAAGCCTGGTCAGGGCCCCGTGGTTGCCGCACAGGCAGGTGGTGCTGGTCCGCCACGATGTGGTTCAACACACTCACTCCACCCCCGCTGGCCCTGCACGCGGGCAGACGACACGGCCTCCTCACTTCTCTGGCCAGCTCGTGCTGGCCGCTCTGGCCCGTCTGCACCACCAGCCCATCCCAGGAACTACAAATGGCAGGAAGTGCACTGAACGTCGAGCAGGAGCTTGCCCAGAAAACAGAAAAGGTAGAAAAATACGAGCTCTCTGCAGATCACTGCCCCTGTATTCAAGGAGAAACGTTCCCCTCATTATTCTGCCACACAGATTTTGGCACGCTGTGAGGATTGGCCATAATTCTTGGAAAAAAAGTGGACCACGCGCGGCGCACGAAGACGTGAAGAAGGAAGAGGAGGGCTGGAGGTGGAACGCGGTTCCGGCAGCAGCGGAGACTCGGAGCTGACGAGCGGGCAAGGACCGGGGGCGGACCCGCAGTTCCTGTGATCCCGTTCGAGTAGTACGAGGCGTGTGAGTCCCGCCGACCCGTGTGGGACCCGCAGACGCCCGGGGCGCGATCGTGCGACTGGCCGAGGCTCGGGATCACGGCCCAGGGCGCAACCAGCGCTGCACCCGCCACGTAGGACGTGGTGCATCTTCTTCCGTCTCGCTTGGGCAGAGCTGGCGACAGACGGCCAGCGCTCGACCGTGTCTCGGACCGGCGACGACCCGCCATCGACGTCGCCGAAAATCCACCGTCGAGGCGGCTGTGAGAACGTTTTTTTCCCCCTCTATTGAACGCTGGTTAGGGGTATCGGACTAGTGTCTTGTTGCTGTTGTGCTTCGCGATTGTACCGCTTTTCCCGCTGACTCGTTTTCTTGTGGCGCTGTTAATATACTTTCTTTTCTCTTCCCTCTCGAGTACCGTTCTTACGCGTCGTACACCCACAAGGCCAAACGAGTCCATCACAATCTATCACCCCCCACTTCAAGAGGTTGTTGCGCTCAAACAACCTGCTCAGGCTGTTCGGAGGTTGTCCGTGGGCCTTGATGCGGAGCGTTCAATGTCTTTGACAGCGCGCACACACACAAGCGCGAGGATAGTTCAAATTAACGGGTATAAAAAAAAAACACACACCCGTTGACAAAGCGAAGGCAGAGATAAATTTCAAACAACCACACATCACTCTAGCCAAAACAAGTGAAAAATTCATTGCAGCGGTGGAAAAAAAAACAAGGAAAGGTAAATGAATACAGTTAGGGTGCGGACAGTCGACTCATATAATCGGCTCCAATGTTCTCCCTACCCTTGATGTATTCCACCACAAAATCGTATTCCATAAGAGCCAGGCTCCACCGTAACACACGAGTGTTGATGTGCTTTGCCGAGTTTATATAAGCTAGGGGCTGGTGGTCACTTTGCAGTATGAAGGGTTTCCCAAATAAATAGACGTGAAACTTCTTCACGGCCCATATGAGTGCAAGTCCTTCTCTTTCTATCGTGGAGTAGGCAGCCTCACGAGGTAGGAGACGTCGGCTGGCATACGCAACAGGGTGCGCAATTCCGTCATGCTTCTGCAGGAGTACGGCGCCAATGCTGGTCGAGGAAGCGTCGGTCCGAAGGATGAATGGTTCGGAAAAATCAGGAGCTTTGAGAATGGGCTCCTTGGAAAGCATTTGCTTCAGGGTGTTGAATGCCGCTTCCTCGGCGTCACCCCAGGCGACTTGATTCGGTGCTCTCTTTTTTGTAAGCTCCGTCAACGGATGACACACTTCGGCATATCGAGGTACAAAATCTCTGTAGTACCCAGTCAGGCCTAGGAAAGAGCGCACCTGTTTCTTCGTCTTGGGGCGTTGTGCAGCCTGAATTTTTTCAAGTGTCTCTACCTGGGGCCGAAGGAGACCATGACCAACCATGTGACCAAGGAACTTGACCGAGGAGTACCCGATCTCGCTTTTCTTCGGTCGAATGGTCAGGCCGGCTTGCCGGACCCGTCGGAAGAATGCCTGAAGAATGTCTAGATGCTCCAGCCATGTTTCTGTCGCGATGAGCACGTCATCAAAGTAATGGTAGACGTTTGGGAGGCCGTCGACTAGTTTTCGCATTAGCCGTGTGAATACTGCAGGTGCCGTCTTAATGCCAAAGGGCATGAACCGAAATTGGTACAGGCCAGAGGCGCAAGAAAACGCTGTCATTGGTTTTGACTCCTCGTCCATAGGCACCTGCCAATAGCCTTTCGTAAAATCAAATTTAGAAAAGTATCTGCATTTGCCTAGTTTTGCGAACATCATGTCAACTCTTGGGATGGGCTCATTGTCATAGACGAGGATCGAATTCAGCTGACGGAAGTCGACACAAAGCCTTATGGTGCCATCCCTTTTTTTCACCGCCAAGATGGGGGACTGATAAGGGGACTCCGAAGGCTCGATGACACCTAGCTGTAGCATCTGCTGCACCTCTTTGTTCACCGGTTCCTGAATGGCGAAAGGGATTGGGTACTGGCGCACCTGGATCGGTGTGTCCGACGTGAGACGCAACTTGCACTGGACCAGATCGGTCCTGCCTGGGACATCTGAGAAAATCATTTTGTGCGTCTCTAGGAGGCCAGTAACTTGTTCCCCTTGTTCTTTGCGTAAGTCCGGGGAAACCGCAACGTCGTGAAACGTTTCTTGCTGGTCTACAGGCAGACACGGCGGTTCTTCCCCGTCCTCAGCCTCGAGTGCGACAGAAGCCTGTTGGCGTGTTTGTGCAGGTGCAATCCGGGGTTCATACTTCTTCAACATGTTTATGTGGAACAAGCTGGTTCGCGTTCCCAAGTCGATGACGTAGTCGACATCATTTTTTCTTTCAAGCACAGTGAAGGGCCCCTTCCATGTCAGGATGAGCTTGTTCGTGTCGGACGGGAGAAGAAGCAATACTTGGTCTCCAGGGCTGAGTTGGCGCCTTTTCGCCCTTCTGTCGTAGTAGCGTTTCTGCACTACCTTGGCTTTGCTAAGCTGTTCGTGTGCAATGCGACAGGTGTCTTCCAGGCGTCGTCTCAGATCGACAACGTAACCGTACGATGTCTTTGTGTCCTGATCCATCCCTTCTCCTGTCCATAACTCCTTCAAGATGGCCATAGGACCCCTGACGTAGCGGCCATAGATCAGGTCGAAGGGCGAGAAACCCAGGCTGGCTTGAGGCACTTCGCGGTAAGCGAATAGTAGCGGCGCCAGGTACCTATCCCAGTTTTTAGGGCTCTCCTGGCACATGCGACGAACCATTTGCTTCAGCGTGCCGTTGAACCGCTCGACAAGCCCGTTGGCCATGGGATGATATGGTGTCGTGGGCAACTGTGCAAACGAGAGGAGCCTGCTCAGCTCCTTCATCAGGCCTGATGTAAATGACTTTCCGCGGTCGCTAACGATTTCTCGTGGGAAACCAACGCGGGAAAAGATTTCCATCAACCCTTCGGCCACTTTCTCAGTCTCAATACTCGGTAGAGCAACTGCGTCTGGATAACGTGTTGCAAAGTCTACCATTGTCAGGACGTACCGATTCCCCTTCTGGGAGGTTGGGGAGAGAGGACCGATAATATCGATCGCCACTCGCTGAAACGGGGTCTCGATGACTGGCATACTTCCAAGAGGTACGCGCCCCACCAGATGTTTCGGTACCGTTCTCTGGCACACATCACACGATCTTACAAAGCGCGTGGTATCGGATCGCACGCCTGGCCAATAAAACTCCTCCAGCACCCTATCCGTTGTCCTTTTGATGCCTTGGTGGCCGGAGAGAACCCCTTCATGGGCCATTTTTAGAACAAAGTCCCGGAGACCGCTAGGAACGACTAGTTGTTCCATCTCCTTCTTCGATGGGAGCCGACATCGGCGGAAAAGAATTCCGTGCACGAGGACGAAGACCGTTTCTGCTGTCTTCGCGGTAATTTTTCTGCCAACCGAGTCGAAGCAGGACTGAAGCGTGCGGTCTTCTTTCTGCATCGAAGCGAGCTCCGTTGGGCTTATGTTGAGTGGGCTGATGGAAGCCACAGGTAGCTGGTCCACGCGTTTCGCTGCACTTGCGCATTCCTCCTCCTCCTCCTTGACGGATGGTGGTTGCGCAAATTGGCTTGGCCTACGTGAACTGTCGTTGACCTTGCTGGACTTCGACTTCCGCTTGGAAGAGGGATGTCCTTTCGGAGAGACGGAAGTGTGTTGCTGCCCCTTCCAGTTGACGTCCGGCGCTGCGGCATCACGAACGCCAGCGACATTTCCCAATATCACCTCGTAAAGAGGGTTGTCCATGCAGGTCGCTGTCACGTGGCCGGTGAAGAATGGGCAGTCAACATACACTTCGGCTTCAGGTAGGCACAGAGCAGTGCGGTCAAGAAGGTGCACAGTGCTCATTCCTCCTGTAAGCTTCGAATCGGGAACCAAAGAACGGTTCACGATTACAGTGTTACAGCCGGAGTCGCGTAACACGGTTACTCGCCTTCCTTCCAGCCAACCGTTAGCGGTAGGCATCCGATCCTTGGAAGCCTGGGAGGTTTTGTGGCTGGGGGCCAAGTTCCTTTGTTCATAAAGGGTTGCCAGCTTGTCCTCATTACCATCGCGACACTCCGTTGGACGGCTCAGCGAACATGACGCTTTGTTCGCAGAGTCTACGTTAGGGCACGTTTCCGCTTTGTGTCCGGTCTTGCGGCACTTAAAACAGGAAACAGTTTTTTGGCTAGTGGAAGCCCTGGTCTTCGACCAACAGTCGGCTGGCTTGTGCCCTCGCTTGTTACAAAGGAAGCAGTGAGGCTTTCCTTCGACATCCTCGAGGTCAAACATTCTTGGAGGCACTGGTGGCTTGCCAGACTCTTTCTCCTCTCGGCGTTTCCCTAGGTTTGTAAGACCTTGGGCCTCGAGGTAGTTGTCAGCATTCTCGGCTAACTGGTCTAGCGTTTGACAGCCCCTTTCCTTCAAGAAAATGGCCAGCTTATCGTGACACTTGCTCAAAAACTGCTCCGAGACTATTTTGTCACGGAGAGCTTCGTAGGTTCTGCTGGTCTTAGCCAGTTCCTGCCAGTTATCAAAATAGCCTAACAAGCGACCAGCGAATTGGCGGCCTGTCTCAGAGTTCTCTGGTTTGGCTCCACGAAACTTGGTGCGGTACCCCTCTTCAGTGTAGCGAAATCGCTGAAGCAGGGTCTGCTTCAGCTTAGCATAATTCAGCGCATCATCTGCAGCCATGCGTCCGACGACACTCAAAGCTTCACCAGTGAGGCATAGGTTCAATGAAAACGCCCACTTGTCCTGCGGCCAATTCTGGCTCGTCGCGACGCGTTCGAAACGCTGGATGTAAGCGTCAAGTTCATCGCGCTCTTCATTGAATGTCGGGATCAGCTTGTGGGGGCTGTCGTACCCATGGGCGACGCTTGTAGCTGCAGACGTGCCTGACTCTGCGCTAGCGTTGGGCTGCTGCTGTCGTACTTGTAACTGGAGTTCAAGGACCAACCGCTCCATTTCTAAGCGAGCTGCCGCTTCGCGATTCGCTTCCCGTTCCGCTGCGCGTTCTTCCCTGAGTCCGGCACGCTCTCTGTCAACAAATTCCTTCAACTCAGTACCAGAGAGGCCAAATTTCTCCCCTAGGTTCACCAACTTCTCGAGCTCCATTTTTGTCCGTCACACACACGGTAACAAGGCAAGGCTCTTTAAGGTGGAATTAAGAGCAAAGTCCTGTCGCGGACGCCAGATTGTGATGGACTCGTTTGGCCTTGTGGGTGTACGACGCGTAAGAACGGTACTCGAGAGGGAAGAGAAAAGAAAGTATATTAACAGCGCCACAAGAAAACGAGTCAGCGGGAAAAGCGGTACAATCGCGAAGCACAACAGCAACAAGACACTAGTCCGATACCCCTAACCAGCGTTCAATAGAGGGGGAAAAAAACGTTCTCACAGCCGCCTCGACGGTGGATTTTCGGCGACGTCGATGGCGGGTCGTCGCCGGTCCGAGACACGGTCGAGCGCTGGCCGTCTGTCGCCAGCTCTGCCCGAGCGAGACGGAAGAAGATGCACCACGTCCTACGTGGCGGGTGCAGCGCTGGTTGCGCCCTGGGCCGTGATCCCGAGCCTCGGCCAGTCGCACGATCGCGCCCCGGGCGTCTGCGGGTCCCACACGGGTCGGCGGGACTCACACGCCTCGTACTACTCGAACGGGATCACAGGAACTGCGGGTCCGCCCCCGGTCCTTGCCCGCTCGTCAGCTCCGAGTCTCCGCTGCTGCCGGAACCGCGTTCCACCTCCAGCCCTCCTCTTCCTTCTTCACGTCTTCGTGCGCCGCGCGTGGTCCACTTTTTTTCCAAGAATTATGGCCAATCCTCACACACGCATGGGAACCGAGCATACCGGCAGCAAAACATTACGGCACAGAGAAAAATAAATAAATAGAATGTCAGCTAGCAAAGTCTGCAGAAGGAAGAATGCACTGACCTCCTGACGCTCAAACAGGACGGCTAGTCTGCAATGGCTGTGGAATGCCATCACCCAAGTCACACATGGTAAGACAGCAAAATCAACACTTCAACCTAGAAAAAAAAGATCTGCTGCTCATGTTGTTAGGCATGTAAAAGGTCACGCGTTACTTAATGCAGACATGAAATGTCTTTAGCCGTACCCTGGCACCTCTAAAGTGCACACATGAAAAATGGGTCGCTTCTGTGACTACGCAATTTACAAGCCCAATCCGGGACTCTCTGCTACCAGATCATTTGCCACAACGAAGGTAGAACTGTCGGACTTCTAATAAAGGACTTATGTACTGCCATAAAATCCAGGAGGAGGAAGGAAAATTTATCACAGTTTGCAGATTTCATTGCAGCTGCTAACCTACTACGATGCGATAACGACTCTCCAAAAACAATATTCCAAACGGCGTGTCTTAATTCAAGAGGGCCCTGACGACAAAATAAGATCTTGGTTCACTATGTCCTGACAACAATGACGCCAATCTTATCACAAAGGAGAACAGACGACTCCCCAGCCACCTGCTGGCAAGGTCTCCATTACAGCTGGTGGCTGCCGACCAACTGGGCGACTGCAGCGGGGCCTCTACCGCATAACTGGAATGATGATGTGCAGCTACAGGGGTCGTGGAGAGATTTTCAAACAAACTGTGTTGTGTGGGTACTTGTAACTGTGGAACCAGGATAAACAAACAATGCATAACCGTTTCGCTGCCGGATATCAAGAGACAGGAGAAGAAAAAAATGTCATTACGGTTTCACTGAGGCTTTCCTCCTCAACTCGTGAACTGAGTCATGCTGCCGTACTCCCTGAACTAGTTTACTGAGCCTGGCTTAATAACGCTTTCCTGCCCACGCCCATTCAAATCCACAGTACTTTATCGACACTTTTAAGTTCAAACTTTGACATTTTCCATTCGAATTTGGAACTTTCCAAGTGCGCTCTGACAGCTGGCACCATTTACTAATGGTAGAGAAACTTGCATCCTTCTTGCTTTTGTTTTCTTCGTGCAGCGCTGATTGTTTGAAGTGCCACCGGAGTCATGTGACGCTCTGAAAATAATGGCGCTGGCATCGAAATTGCGCGCGACTGCGTCACAGAAGCACCACATTTCTACCGGTTTGAGCAAACCTACAGGCGAATTTTTGGACGATATCAGCAGCACAGACTCGCAGACAACTTTTATTCACTGGATTTTAGTATGCAAAGCAAAAAAGCGTAAACCCAGCTGGGAACCTCATACCCCTGCTTCAACACAAGCCCCAGAAAATGAAAAAGTATAGAAGACAGTAAATTGTGCTACAAACAAAAAAGAGTGGAGCAGGAAACCAATGTTTTCTGCAATGCATGATTGGTTAACCTAAGTTTCACAAGTTCGAGCAGCTGCTTCCCCGAGTAAGACGAAACCCACTAGGGCTAACTGTTTTTTTTTTTCTTTTGTAAGCCAAGAAATTTTACTGTTAGGCATTTCATATTTGCAGGAGTTTTGCACTGCCAGTATGTGCACAAAAAAGCATACCTTCAATTTTTTTTTTCTGCGTGGAGAACACTGACATTTTTGCTTATTTTTTGTGTGTCACAAGCCACTAGTCGCACTCTCAACAAAACAACTCAACCGACCCACACGTCCACAGGCTGCCACTCTGTGTGCGCCAACCTGGGTGCCATATGGGACGGGACGTACAATGGTGGTTAAACAATGTGAATGTGCCACGTGGCCTTTTAGTTTACCTACAAGACATCTAGTGGACAGCGCAACCGCAACGACAACGACGTCAGCGGCACTCTTATGCTTTGCAGTCTCATTATGGATTGTCTAGTTTTAGTCACTTCGATGCACTTGGCTTGATACACGGCACCATCTGTTGGTTCCACTTGTAACCGCGCCCAATGCCAAGTGTGAAAACTGGCCTAGGTACTCCGGTGTACGGGCACCTGAATGGTAGTATGTGTTGTCACGACTGAGCCCGTCGCTGGGTTTCGTCTCATCACTCCTCGGCTGTGCGGCGAAGCCCCTACGTGCGCCTTTCAAACAAGCCCCACCGTGTCGGTGACTCATGTTTTCACGTTTCGACAAGCTTGGGTCAGACACCTCGCTTTCGGCGCGCTTCAAACTCTGGCGGTTGCCAGTGACACGTTGAGACATGCCCCAAGGACACAGAGGCCCCCCCCCGATCGCAGCGGAGTCCTCCTCTCTCCCCTCTCTCGGACTCAATGTGCGCTGATGCTACTGACTGCTCCCGAACTCTGGAAAGAGCGTTGTGTGTGTCTGTGACGTTCGTGGCGTGCGCACAAATCTAGAGGGAACGCTGTTTTGACCGTTGCCGCTTCTGGGTATAAATAGAGCCGCCCAAACGCTGTAGGTCCATTCCTGTTTGAGCAGTGAATCAATGCTGCCCCTCTGCTCAAGTCCTGTACTGTTACCTCGCCCGTCGGGGCATTGTTCTTTGGCTTCGGCTCACCTCTCGCTATACTTAGTTACGTTAGCCTACGGCTTCTGGACTTCTTCACGGCTGCAACAGCGGCTGGCCGCTCGCTTTACACCACGCTACCACACGTATGTCAGAGGCGATGGAGCTCGGCTTGGGTGCGCCCTCCCGGTCGCAACAACTGGTTGGCAGTGG
This sequence comes from Haemaphysalis longicornis, assembly GCF_048455015.1. NCBI lineage: Eukaryota > Metazoa > Arthropoda > Arachnida > Ixodida > Ixodidae > Haemaphysalis > Haemaphysalis longicornis. Next base: position 4,653,943 of record NW_027526422.1, on the reverse strand, counting down.
TCGGATGGCAACTTCGTAACACCTGGAGCCAGCGGTGCGAGATCCAACACCACGGACATCAAGGCGGCTTCGGACTTCGCAGAATTCACGGCAGTCAATGGTGAGTGCGGGACTTTTCTTCACTGAGTTTTATCAGGCTTCTGAGGATAGCTAGTAGGGCGTGTGTTTTTGTCGCGTGGGTTATTCGCGCAAAACATTTTTGGAGCAGTGGGAAAGCAGCGCTCTAGACCGGCCATGAATTTGAAAGCGTTGAAAAAACCGCAGTTGTTGGAGCTTGCAAAAGAGTTGCGCTTGGATGTTTCAGACACGCTGAGAAAGCCAGAGCTGATACAGGCTGTCAGGGGCTACGAAGAATTCGCTGGGGGCCGACGAACGAAAGAAAATAGAAGAACGAACGGAAAGCGGAGAAGACGGCCCTGCAGCGTATACGACACCGCCACAGCTTACGCCGCCAACGCCTCCCCCAGCCCGCGTTTATACGTGCTGTGTGCGTGTGGTTCAGATTTCGGACCCTTGCTTGCGAGGGTAAACTGAACTTCGTGCGCGGAGAGTCGCCCCACCGCCGCTCATCGCGACGGACGTTCTCAGTGCTGTTTCCCCGATCCTATAACGCCATGTAATCAGTTTTCCTGTCATTAAACAGTTTAATCTCTTTCCAAGACAAGTCCTTACTAAAACCGGCCACTCTGACAAGGCTATACTCGCTGTTGGGGGCTGACGATGACGAGCTGTCTGAGTGCATTGAGATGATCAATGGCAGGGAGACCGCGAAACGTCAAGCTGCAGAGGCAGAGGCTGAGCGCCAGCGTGAGGAACGCGAGGAGAAAAAGCGAGAACAGGAGCTCAAGAGGCAGAAACAGGAACAACAGGAGGAAAAGAGACGGGAGCATGAGAGACTGCTACTCAAGCAGGAGGAAAGAAAGCGACAGCATGAGCTGGAAATGAAGCGTCTAGAGGTCGAGGCGTCTCGACCTAGGCGTGAGAGTGACAGCAGCGGGCAGTCTGCGGCGACTGAGCGACCTACGTTGCGAATGAGTGACCTAATTGCGACCCTACAAGGTAGGAGAAGACATCGGTCTTTTTTTGGTCAACTTCGAGCGTACGTGCGAGAGGGCCCAGTTTAGCCGAGACTCATGGCCACAAAAGCTGCTTCTTTTGCCAGGTGAGGCATCCGACGTGATGGCCCGCTTGCCAAAGGAGGAGGCGGAGGACTACGAGAAAGTCAAGTCGAGCCTCCTGCGTAAGTACAGGCTGTCAGCAGAGGCGTTTCGCCAGAAGTTCCGTGAAGCCGAGAAAGCTAGGGGCAAGTCGTACTCGGAGTTCGCCTATAAGCTGAGGGCTAACATGGAGGAGTGGCTCAAAGAGGCAAAGGCTTTCGGAGAGCACGACAAGGTAGTTGAGTGCTTCGGTATCAAGCAGTTTTACCGCAGCCTACCAGAAAACCTGAGACTCCGGGTGCAAGATAGGCCAGGGGTAAATACTGTGGATCAGGCAGCTCAGCTAGCCGACGAGTTCGTCGCACGTCGAGGTGCGCAGGGGCCGAAAGACGGCCAAAAAGAGTTCGGGCCGAGGCATGATAAGTCGGGGCCTAAAGGCAGAGCTGCCCAGGAAGACGGTGGAGCAAGGGAAGTCGTTGTCGTGGATAGGGAAACTGGCCACGAAAACGAAAAGACAGCAGACGCTGAAGAGCAGCGCAGAAAGAAAGCTTTTGAAGCGCGCAGACAGGCTGCGTGTTACAACTGCGGCGAGATTGGACATTTTGCTGCGAGCTGCAAGAAGGGAAAACTAGTCTTTCACGTGCTAGATCAGAGTGATGACAGCAGGGAGTTTCTAGAGCCGTACGTACGTGAGCTAGTGGTCAACGGTAAACCGTGCCGAGTTCTAAGCGACTCCGCGGCAACGGTAGACATGATCCACCCTTCGTACGTTGAACGGGATCAGCTGACGAGACAGTGTGTTTGGGTGAAGCAGGCCGTGGAAGCACGAAACGTGCACCTGCCGATTGGTAAGGTCAGCATCACAGGTCCGTTTGGTGAACTTGTCACGCAGGCGGCAGTATCCCCACAACTTCTTTCGGAATACAGGTACCTATTCTTGAACATATTGGATCAGCTGTTACGCGACAAGGGGTACAATTTCGAGAAACTGCCGAGGAAAGAACCAGCTGAGCTCACAGCGAATGGCTCGAGTAACGATAGGGTCACCACCTCTGAGAGGAATGGCGAGACTCAGACAGAGAGCGAGGATGGGGCATTTCCGGAGGCTCACGACAGAGGGCAGCGTAAGCACACTGTGTGTAAGGCCCCTACCCCCCTACTGTAAGCGGAGATGTGTCAACGTGCTCAGGTTCACAAGAGGCCTTGAAAACGGCTACCGTCCCGAACGCGCGCGGCTCACTAGCTAACGGCGTTCCGCAGGGAAGCCAAAACCGTGACGTTAGCGAAAGGAGGCAACACGAGTCCGTTGAAACGAAGGGTGTTTCTCCGGACGCGAGTTCAGAATCTAGCAACGCTGGGGCGGAGCCGGCAGTCGAGACACTGAACGATGTTTACGGTGCAGCTAAACGTAGTGACGGCACCGCAACGGAGCGAGTCGCTAGCGTTCCACCTGAAACTCAGATACTCGATGTCAGGCAACGGCCAGCCAAGCTCGTAGCCATTCCGGTGTCGCCTGGGGTTGTGCTGACTTCTGAGACCAGGCCGCCCGTGCCTAAATTGGCCTTGACGAGTCCTGTACTGTTGCCTCGCCCGTCGAGGCATTGTTCTTTGGCTTCGGCTCACTTCTCGCTATGAAGTAAACAGTTACGTTAGCCTACGGCTTCTGGACTTCTTCACGGTTGCAACAGCGGCTGGCCGCTCACTTTACACCACGCTACCACACGTATGTCGGAGGCGACGGAGCTCGGCTCGGGTGCGCCCTCCGGGTCGCAACAGTGTGCATACCTGCCAGGTTTGCCGAGATGGCATTAGGGAGAGTCCCGGGGGGGGGCGGGCGGAGTAGGAGGGATACAAAAATTAGTAGCAACAGAATGGAATGATTTACATTTACATGCATTTCTAATTTAGTTACAACACAACAGAGTAGTAGCTGAACTGTTTCGTCCAAACTACTAACGAGCTACACGACTGGTCAGCTGCTAAATCTTCGATGCGGCTGACGCCGCCTTTTTTGACAACTCCTGGGAGTACTGCCGAGCATAACAATGTTCGTGCCTGCTACACTTCGCCAAAAGAACGCGACTGACCTCGGATTGTGCGAGAACTTGATGATCGGAACTGGGGGCAAATTTTATTTACCATGCTGAAATGCCTCTCGCATTCAGCGTTTCTGTGGTACTGACCAGTTCAACTTGCGTGCATTGCCAACTATGCTTTACAAGTTATTACGATGTCCAGTGGTGTAGGATGCGATTGGGTAGTCAGGTAGCTCCAGCACAATGTGGCTAGACTGGGAGAAAGGTTTAGCCAAACACGGGTGTGTATTCGGGAGATTTTCGTTTCGACCATACAATTGTACAAAACCATCAAAATCCGGGAGTCTCCCGGATAATTCGGGAAACCTGGCAGGTGTGAGTGTGCATTTGCATGCTATTACTATGCAGGCATTTGTGTGCACGTCCATCGGAAAACTCGAAAAAGACATTCAAATTTACGGCTCAACCGATGGGCTTACGTAGCGCAGCCTTGGTATACGTACAGTTGGAGATAACAGGCATGTGGCTATGCTAAACCTGCAATTACCATCGCCAACGTCACCGGCGCTGTGACTTGGCAGCTTGCGAATGTCAGCACGGCTTAAACTATACCTGTACATTTACAATGAACCTTTTTTCATTACCGCTCCTCCTAGCAGCCCCCACGGTGAACAATAAATGGTGGTAAGGCACGCCACCAAAAAAGGTCTGGCTTTCGGAAAACTCGTGCACAAAATATCCTCATCATGCACCCACCTGTCACCCGTACCTTTCAAATGAATGTCATGGTAGCAGGTGCACGTTCCCGTGACTAATCTGCAGTGGTCAAAGCGCCCCTTTTTTTGCTTTTTTTTTTTTCCGTTGCTCCCTCCCCGGCAGCCACGCGTTTGCAGCGTGGTCAGCCTCAAATGTCTCGGCCTCTTTTGCTTGAAAGCATTTTTTGTGTGCACGTACGAAACCACCACGAGCTGTCGAAAAAGAGTAAACAAAAACGTGTAGTGCTTTCTTAGAAAGCACAGCTGCTCCACAAGAATAAGCATAAGGGGGCGCCCCTTTTTTTAATTTGCCCAAGGCTACAATGCCAAGAATAGTGGACCATCAGACCGCGCATGCGCAGTTCACTACTGGAAAAAAGGTCCACTGTTTATGACTCATGAAAGTTAACGTGCAAAGAGAGATTTCACGTGCTCCTTTGAGAGCTTGCGCGCACCCTCCCCGTTCTGCCATTCCTCACGTGGCTCTTGGCACGTCCGCTCAGTTGCCATTTACGTCATCTCTGGTGGGCGACTGATAGCTTCATGTTCTGATTATTTACGAGATGATTTCAAAGACACTGTCCCAGAGACTGGTACATTCGTTTTCTGGGGACGCCAATCTATCTATCTAAGACCAACTTCAGTTTTGTCTTCAGTGTCCCTTCAAGCAGCACCCCCCTTTCTCGTTACTGTTTTTAGCTCCAGTAACAGCTACTGTCAAGCTGCAAAGGTGCATGCACGAAAAAAATTTCCTCTTTCAGTGAGAGTGCCATAGAGGGGGTGCTGACACATGCAGCCAAGCCTGTTTATCAGTTCAGCTTCCATTATCTCGTGCGTCACATGGTCGGGACATTTTTCGCAACACCTGTTTTGTCAACAATGGGCGTGCATCCGCACGTGGAGCAGTGGAGAGCTGGAAAGCCACCAAGCACATTCCATTCAAGAGCCTTTGTTACATTGTTAGCATGTTCCCTTAACCTAGCAGACATACTCCAGAAGTAAGCGGACGCTGACCTTGTTTTGGAACTGCCTGCATCCCTTCAACCTAACATTTCAGCTTCCAGTGATGCAGCAAATCAGGTCTTAGATATCCGGTTTAAGTTTTGTCTTCACGGTGACTGCTGGCTTGTGCCAAAGTACCATCTTTGCCACACAACTCGGCTAATTACAGACTTGTGAAAAGAGGCAGACACCTTGTGTTTCAAGAATGCCTTGGCAAAATTTTGCCCAGACCTTATTTCCACGAGGTTTGGCGGCCAGTGCAGAAGCACTTGCACAGCGCTGCCATCCCATGTCTATCCCTGCCTTCTTTGCCAGGGGAATGCCAGGAAGAATGCGCACAAGGGCTCAGCCATGTACAGAAACTACCCGATATTTGCATGCCCAAAGCTTGAAAAAAGCGGGCAAAGCTTAGATGTGAAAGTTGTCTTTCCTGGACCTGAGAAGCTTCTGAAGCTTTGCAGAATGAGTGATCCAAACGCAACTAGGGAACAGAACTCTGGTAAACAGCATAGACGGGCGAACGTTGAGTGCGCAGAAGGTGTTATCTAGAGAGTCAGAGCCAGCGCATTGGGAGACCGGAAGATGCTTGAACGATAGTTAAACACGCTAACAATGCTAACAACTGCAATGAAACAGGATGTGCGTGATGCCTTTCCAGCTCTCACTGCTCCACGTGTGGATGCATGCCCCTTTCTAGCAAAACAGTTGTCAAGATATGTGCCAACAGTGCACACACGCGAGATAACTGTGAAACGAGATAACGGTGAATGGGTTGGGCCATGCATGTGCGAGTTTCCTCTCCACTCAACTCTGAAAGAAAGAGCTGAGTTTGCCACTGACGCTCGACTAGTAAGATTTTGTTTTATGGCTGCCAGTCTATCTATCTACCTCTATATATATATATATACAGGGTGTTTCGGCAAACTTCACTCAGGGTTTAAAAATATGCCGACACGTTCTACGACAACGCGAGCAAATGTATATTGCTCAGTTTTGCATGTAGCATGCCACACTATTTTTCGTATTTTGCTTAATTAGATAATTAGTAATTTTAATTAGCTACCTTCTGAAGAAACGAAAAACGAGCTAAGAAAAAAATTCCAATTAGAACGTTGCAGAGCGGTTTGCAAAACGTCCGAATAAACTGTTTCTGTCTTTCTATCTACAGTCGATCCCAAATGTATTGAACCCAGATATATCAAATTATTGTGTTTATCGATAAATCCAAACATCCCCTCAAAGTCAAAGTCAAAGTCAGTGTTTATTTCAACATTGGATATGCTGATATACTAAGGGCACAGGCAAAAAGCACACTTGGGCTTGACGGTGCCTGTGTCCCTTATACGCCTCGAGATTCGCGATCGCTGCGCCGCCTGCCGCCGCTTCTCCGCGGCGTTTGCGGGATTAGCGCTGCGTGGCTGATATGTGGTCATCCAGTGTTTTGGTTTTCTTTCGCTTCTCTTTGCCTTTCCGCGCTCTAAACAACTTGTTATGGTGACGTCTGTAAGCTAACTGTACGTTTAGGGCACTTAAAAAAACAGCTGCGTCTTGGTAGAGCGCTCTAACGCCAACAAGAGCTACCCGGGGAGGCGGTTCTGCGCGCTTCTTGGCCGCTCTTGCGGGCGTCGGCGATGGCAGCAGCATATCACCGCTGTCACCTTCGAACACGTCAGCACAAGTGAATTCTATTTATTGTCGCCTCGTTTAGACCTGATATTGGCACTGTAAGAGGTTGGTTCGTTTTGCAGCGCAGACAACAAATGCGGCTTTGCTTCGAATATGTACGTCGTAGAAAAATATGTTTCGGGGTCGTGATAACCCAATAGCTGACAAAAACTTGTGCCTTTTATGGGAATATAAGCCACGCGAAAATGTTAAGTACAGAAAATAAAATCTTAAGTCAGATATGTGCCCACTCATGCCTTATAGTAAGAGCCAAGGTATATGTTAATGAAACCACGGGAAAATGAATGGTCTGCAGAAAGGAATAAATAGAATAGTCGCACGGGAATTAAAAAAAAAAAACGAGTGCAGCTTCTGAAATGCTAAAGACGTTTGTTTGAGCAAGGTAGTATTCACCAGACCAACTAGATGCGAAATGCACTGATATTTCGCTAGACATGGGGGGGGGGGGGGGGGATTAGGAGGAGGACGCTCAACTATCGTTGTTTACAAATGCGGAGCGAAATCAACGAATGAACGTTTTAGTAATCACACACACAAGCTGCGTGTTCCCTTTTCGTTTGTTTTTCGCCTTGAAAAACGGCTGATCACTCGGCGGACTCATTTTTTGAAGAATACAGGGTAGGCAGTTCACAAGCGATACGAGGTGTCGTTGGAAGAGTTGGTTGATTGATTGCAGGGTTTAACGCGCCGACGCAACGGAGACGATAAGGCACGCCGTAGTGGAGGCTCCGGATTAATTTTGACCACCTAGAGCCTTAACGCGCGCCGAAATCTCGTACACACGGGCTCGTTGGAAGAGTGTCGTATCTGATAAGGGTCTCTGATTTCGGTTTATGCTAGATTCTGCAGTCTCCCTGTGTCATGACTCATATGACGGTGTTTCGAAGAAGAGTTTGGTCACGGACGCGGATTACTCTATAAGCCCATCTTCGCGCTTCTCGTGGAGGATAAATGTAACAGATGAATCTTTGCGAGCGCTCACCTCGGGACAAGACGACCCAGCATTAAATTTGTCGTCGTGTGCTGACTCCGGAGTGTAATTTTGCATTATCCATCGTACTTCTTTGGTACAATGTTTGTGAAATTTATGCCGCATTGGCTTGTTGATGGTACTGATCAATATCTGATATGTGATATTGGCAGGCGTAACTTGCGTGCTGTCAGGTATGAGTGCTCCGCTAGATTTTCTAAGTGCACAAAGTCGATTCACATCATAGTGTGTATGGCCGCTACATGACCATCGGAGGAAACACTGCTTACGAAGACACAGTCACGAAATTTCAAGGCAGCGGAATTGCAATCAGCTGCATGCAAATTCTGGCTTCGGGACGCCGGCCTGTGACACACGCCCGGCGCTCATATAGATCTCACTAAGATCGCCTCATAAACGTTTATACTCTCGTGAACATGCCACGCTTCCAAACAGAGTGCCTGCTCCACGTTATTCGGTATTTTGAACGCGGACAAACGGTAAATCGCTGTCTTGAACGAGCCCCAAAAGCTACGGCGACAGTGAGGAACGGGCCGGGGACTCCCGCGCCTGCTTTCGAAGCGGGCCGCTAGGGGGATTTCAGTGGCGCCCCTACAGGCCGCGCTCGAGGCGTATACAGTTCAAACAGCCATTGCAATGAACATTCATGTATAGTAGACATACAATTTGGCAGATTAATGCAAAGAAGATAAAACGGAACTTTTTTTTTTTTACAACAGCAGTTTTATGGTACAATTTGCCATAATTGTACTTAACGGAAACAGGCACAAGTACGTTCGGAGAAAAAACAATTTTCTGGCACACTTAGTCATAATACATACATTGAACTAAAAATCATATTGAGTTCGAGATAAAAAACAATTAAAAGCAATTCAAAAGCAATTTCCTTACACAAAAAAAGGATTTTATATATCGAAATATCGATATATCAAACATTTTTATGATCCCCATCGAGTTCGATATATATGGGATCGACTGTATTAAGTTTTCCAACTTACTGATGATGCCCGCAAAGTAGAAAAAAATACCACATGACATGCCCGCTTGCGCATCGTGATTGCAGTGCTAACGATTTACGCTAACGATGTGCTCCTGTCGCGACAGTTTCTTATAGCGATAAGCAGACGCAGCGGTTATCGCTGCACATCGCTGGCGAAAATGTCTCAGCCAACACTTACATCGCTGCCTTGTCACCTGTTAACTCTTTCGTGACCGCACCTACTTAAAATCGTTCAATTTGAACGATACCTTGGCAGCCCCTTTTCATAGCGTTCCAGGTGTTGCTGGAACAAGTAAAGCTATTTGGAGTCAGCTCAGAAAATTCCCTTTCAACATCAGCATTGTTTTCATTTTTGCGACAAAAACGTGATTTTTTTTACACACGTTTGCATCACCAGGGTGTGGAAAAGGGGCGTGGTCATTGCGCGTCACTGCTACCAATGAAGAATGTATGCCGTTCGTAATTACTCTGAATCAGCATTTGGTTTTTTGTCATCAGGGCACGAATGGTGAATCAGAAAATGATTTTCAATCGTCAGGTTTGCACTCTGACAATAATAATCCCTGAAATCGGCTGAAACTGTCAAGCAGGGCCTGTTTGCAAAGCTACTTAATAATTTTAGGCAGTTTTACTGCCTTTGCGCACGTTGTTCTAAGTTGTATTGTAGTTCTACTTCATCATCATCATCATCACCAGCCTGTCTACGCCCACTGCAGGGCAAAGGCCTCTCCCATTATTCTCCAATTACCTCGGTCCTGTGCCAACTGTGACCAATTTATCCCCGCAAACTTCTTGATCTCATCTGCCCATCTAACTTTCTGCCGCCCCCTGCAGCGCTTGCCTTCTCTAGGGATCCACTCTGTTACCCTTAATGACCAGCGGTTATCTTGCCTTCGCATTACATGCCCTGCCCACGTCCATTTCTTCTTCTTAATTTCTACTAATATGTCTTTAACACCAGTTTGCTCCCTGACCCACTCCGCTCTCTTTTTGTCCCTTAATGTTACACCTATCATTTTCCGCTCCATTGCCCGCTGAGTCGTTCTCAATTTAAGTTGAACCCTCTTAGTGAGCCTCCACTTACCACAGGACCATTCACAAGCAGTTTACAACAGTTTAGGTTTCGTTTCTGCATCGCGAAATTCATATTTGGTGCTACTATGCAGTTACCCAACTTCAAGCCTACCTGCCATGGTGCCTTGAGCATCCGCTCGCTACTGATCCTTGAAAAAAGCATGCCGCTCCTGATTTCAGCCAACCCTAACCCGACTTCTGCGATACGAACATCCGATGCAAGTTAGAAGATAACACCGAGTCTCCAGATATCAGTTCCGACAAGGACAGCGCTTCAAACCGGCCTCACAAACTGCCAGCTGCTCGCCTGCCAGTTTTGTTTCCATACGAGGGTATCTCCAGGGGTCTAGTGTTGCTTCTTAGTTGAACTGTCTATTTGGACGAAGTCTCCAATAAGTTTTGTACTGTTTCATTTTAAAAATGCTAGGTGGCGCTGCAACGGAGGAGGCTCGTAGAGCTGATCTTGTTTATGGCGCAACAGCTAATCGGCCAAAATTTGCAGGGCACGATTCTAGCGCATCATGTGCCTCATTCCTGCAAGCAAGGCTACAATAGCGAGTCAGAAGACGATATTAAAGCGCAACTTCATGTTTTGTGAGATAACTGACAGTGAAAGTCAAGAAGCATCAATCACGGAATTCTGTTTTCAACTTCATGCATGTTTTTCCACGTCCCGTGCTTGTTCTAAATACTGTGCTGGCCGCAAATGCAAAGTCAGTCATTGACAAGATGTTTTTACATTACACGGGGGCAAATTCGTGCCTCTGATAACGTCAAACCGCCAGATTTCTTCCAGGGAACCACCTGAAATTGCACATTTTGAAATGGAGGTTGGGCTTCCCTGCATGGCACGAGCACCCCTCATGCTAACAGTCGATATTTTTTCCAGGGTGCATTTTTGGAATGTTTGGGTTAAAAGGTCCGAATACACAACTCCTGTTATCATTATACACAACTGTGTTATACACAACTCCTTTTTTATCGTTTTCTTCGACAACTTGACAAAAATTTCAATTTCAATATTTTTTTCCCGACTATTACATATGAAAACATTTTAAAAACTGGTGTTATTGGAGAGGCTGTTAAATATTCTGCATTTTGTGTACATGTACTTAGTGCCTAACTATTTGTTTTAGCAGAAAAAATATGTTTTCTTGGACCCCTAAAAAATCGGTCATTTTTCTTGCAGTCAAGGGAGAGGAATCACTCCTTGGCCTCAACTCCCACAGTTGACACTTGACTGTGATCGTAAAGTTCTTGTTTTTGCAAGGCGGTGCAGAAATTGCAATACCCACAGGTATGATGAGTCAGCTAAAGCCACCTAACATTTAGGCTATCAACATTATAACAGGCTGCGGAAGCATTATAATGACTGGCAGATGCTGCACGATCATCGTCTCACACCCACTGGCCACATCAAGTGGGCTTAGATACTCCGACCAACCTTGTCATGATGCCCCTTAGAAAGAGCTGCATTTTTAACGCGCTGGACGCAAGTGAGGACTGCACTGTGGGATGAGCACTGCACGGGCCGCAATTTCTAGGCCCAGCCCAAGCCAGACAAAACATTGAGATGAAATCCCGTACCCAACCCAAGCCCGAAAAATTTTGAAAATACAAGCCCTAGCCCTGCCCGAGTCGGACAGAATTTAATAAAATAAGACCGCGCTCACGGGACTGTTTTTAAATGTTACCCCAAGTCAGACAGACTCTAAACATGAGACCAAAAAAGTTTGGTCTCTTTAACCTAAACTTTCTTTTAAACTTGGACCAGTCTTAGCACAACATAAATATCCCGACTTCAAAAATCTATCTTCGCAATATCGGTGAAATGTGCACTTTATTTGCGAAATTCTTTGAACTCAAGGCACACAGAGGATCGTTTAAATTATGTTAAGGAAAGTGAATAATCTGTTTATTTATGCTTTCTTGAACAGATATGTCAGTGCCAAAGAGAACAGTGATATCAACAAAAACAACTAGTGTGAACATTGGACAGGCTTACGATGAGTGCTGCAACCATAATCAAATGCCTGCTCTTGTCATAGTGCATCACTTTTTTTCATTTGGCTTAAATTTGAGGTAAAAATTTTCTTTTTTCTGGCCTTCCGAAATTGGGCAGCCAGCCTAGATTTGAGTAAATGTGGTTTGTGTGTGTAGCATTTTTTGAATAAACAGTTGGTTCAGCACTCGTGCGTGTCTCGTATCACTTTTGCCCTTGTTCAAGCAGTGCTGATTTTACCAACTAATGCTAAAATCCATCAAGCGTTTTGCCACCTGTAACTACAGCACACGGTTTCCTACTGTCATTTTGGCTGGATGATAATGGCCTTGCTGAGCATGCACTATGCTTCCGTTTACACCGCCGAGTCCAATTTTGCAGCCCTGACTCAAGGAGCTGGCCATTTTCCCCACAGGCAAACAATGCCACCCCATGATTGCAACCTCGTCTTCAAATTCTTGCATGAACATCAACGGGCAGGACCAGGTCCTCCACAGTGGGGCGCGTTTTAATTCCAGGGTTTTGCAGTTTCCCGAGGGGTGGTGCTGGTCTTTGCATTTTTGCATGTTACTTCCCCACGACAGCTGCTAGTGCCGTGCCCGTAACATGATCACTTTTAACGTCTGTGAGGGAACGAGATGTGCAATAAGACGGACGAGTGCATGAAGGCAGCACCTTACTTCGGTTAAAGGTCGGAATTGCGAACCTGGTTTTGAGTTCCTCCTCTGACCTCGCAACGCAAGAAGCCGTCACGGACAGAGCCCTGGACGTCGCGAGGGCCCTTTGGGCCTCCGCCACCCCCCTACCCTGAACCCAGTGTAAAATAAAGTGGCACTACTACTACTACTCTCCATCCCCTTTATTCACAATGCATCCAACCGCTGTCATGCTTTGATTGCACAGGCTGCATCCGTTTTGGCTTCGGAGCATAGTGATGGCTATTTCAAGACTATGTTTAGCTGAGGAGGCTGTGCGACTGTTGCTGGGTTCTTCCAGCATCTCTCCGGAGAAAAGAAATGCTTTTTACAGCACAGCTGTTTCCATGTAGCCCCTGAATGCATCTTGACAAGGGGGTACTCTGGGCGGGTTGCGTTCGCATCAAGAGCATGGTGCGTGGACAAGAATGGTGGCTGCGAATGGGGGACCGGGTTGTGGCGGAATGTAGAAGGTCGTGCTAGAGAGGCCATTCACAAGCAGCAGGCCAGACAGGATGAAACGTATCGCAAAGTGGCAAACGCAGTCAAGAGGCGCAAGCAAACAAGAAATTCAACCCAGACTTTTTGGATAGACTATTCGGTCGGATTTAGTTACAACAGAGTGCGTGACAAGCTGCCTCGTTCTCTTCGCACTCCTCCCCCGCAGACACGTCACGGCTGTCCGCCCACATGTCCTGTTTCTCTAGAAACCACACAACTTCCGTGTGAGTAGAAACCACCGGACAACATTTTGATGGTCTTCAGTTCCCTCCCGACAGCTCAAATATCTCAGCAAAACCACAACTTACAGCTTTGCTGGCCAACCACCCTTGCAGGGCAAAATGGCCTCAAACCTCAAATTTCCTTGCTTTGTAGTTTTGTTTCCCAGCCCTTTCTAGAAACTTGGCTATTTCGAAAACAGACCTACTGGTCGCTGGAGTTTCAACCGCTACACAATGAATTACTACACCTTGCTAGTCTTTCTATTCAGCGAGGAATCGTGAAAAATATACAGGTTCGCAAACCAATACCCTGGTAAACTGTTTGGATGCCTAGTTGTGAATCCTATTTGCGGCCAGACCGTTTTGGGAAGGAATTTTGACAGCACCAAACAGCATCGCAAAAATAGCAGGGCGGGTATACAGCCAATCACGGCTGTAGACAGATTGACAGCCCATCAGCCGGATCTTGAGCAGGGCTCCAACAGCCCCCATTCATGACTGCTACCCTCCATCCCTCTACATATTGCCACGGTTGGACACAGCTATGTATGGGAGCTCAAGGTTCAAAACACCCTCGCCCCCATGTCCTGTGCCCAGGGATCTCTTGAATGGTATAAGCCACCCCTAGCCAAGGCCCACAGACGTGGTAAACTCCGTAGCACAAGCCAGTCATCCCTTGTTTGACTGTCTCTGGCCGACACACATACGAGCAGCGCTCAGCCAACCGCCAACAAAAATGAGAGCGACGTCCTGACGACTATGTGGGAGTGATCAGGCACTTGTGTCCGCCAGCAGCGAGTAGAGGCAGCCACATGAGGGTGGAAGAAAAAGGAGGGCGAACCTCTGTTGGTGACATGCCCATCAAACCTGGGACAACACAGATGGGCCTTCCTCTTCCCTGCCGACATTGCATTCTACCGCCCATAAGCCCTTGGAATCGCGTTTTCTTTAGGAATGGCACATCGAGTGCTCTTGCAATATGACTGCTTTTCTCAGCTGAGCTCACCTCAGCAAGGTGGCACTGAGCTTCTCTCTAGAGGCGACTTTGTCATTGTTACGTTTACGAGAATGGGTCTGCATTTGCCCCAGCCAATGTCCATATGCAAATGCTCTCTCTCAAGGGTTTGCCTGGGCTGTCGCTACAGGCAGGGTCCCTATCTCTGGGCAGATACGAGCCAACCACAGGGCATTCTTTGTGGCTGTCATGCGAATCACTGTGATGACCTCTCACTGACTTGAAATGCGGTTTGATGGTACCGCAACCAAAAAATGTCCACATGTTTCATTGTTAATGTTGACCGAGTGTTTTTTCAGGCCTAATTTATGTGTGCTACGTGTGTTTGCAGTCTGTTTGAAGCGTAAACCTAACTCAAAAGAATGTGCCCCGCAGTTGGTGTCCTCAAATCAGCGAGGAGGAACGGTACCTTGAACCAACTTTTAACACAAACAATCATACGTCACTTATACAAAAACTCGGAACATAAACTACATGCTCTGCTCTTTAAAGGCCAACTGCACTCAAATTTCACCCTGGCTAAATGCCTTCGAAATGTGTAGTAGGTACCATGAGAACTACTGCGACGCGACCGGTAGCTCGGTGCAATGCGTGGTTATTCAGTTTCAGGCACTCAAAACAACGCCCTTGCAGACGACAAAGCACCTGCCGGCGTGTCGCGCAAACAGCCATTTAGCGGAAGTGACATGCCAGCCGTCCAGGCCGATCGGCCTGCCTCGCAGCGGGAGAATCCGGGAAACTTGTATTTCGCGCCGCCGGTATGCCTGGCTTTCATGGCTCCGAAGAGGCTTCGTTCACCGTGCGGTTCTCTCCTTTTCGAGTGTTGTTGCGACATCATGCCTACGCGGTGTGCTGCTGTCGGAGCGCACGAATAGTGTCGTGCTTGCGGGACAAGCGCTCGCTTTTCCGCGCGCCTCCCATACCCCGCACGCGCGCGCTCACACTCTCCTCCTGGCTGGCCGAGCCGGCCGCGTCGGCCGGTCCGCACAGCTCGCGCCGTCAGGCCAGGCCATGGAGGAAAGAATGCTTTTCTTTCCTCCATGGGCCAGGCCGTCTGGCCGCTCGCGCCGACGGCTGATACGTCACTTCCGCCTGCCCGTAATGGCCGCGTTTTGCCCAGTTTCGTTTTCAAAATCGTCGATTTTTGCTGGTCGCTTGCGGCGTAATTACGCACATTTTAGGCGTCATACTTCGTACATCGCGGTATTTTAGTCATACTATGCAGGAACAGTGATTTCGCGCGGTCGAAACTTTGAGTGCAGTTGGCCTTTAAAGTGGATAAAGTAATCACACATGTTCACAACTCGCTCCAGTTTACCCTCAGCTAGAAAAATACAGGCACCTTGCATTAGAGTGAAGCAAGGAAACATCTGAACTTGCTGAAGCACACCTTCAAACTTCAACAGCCTTCTGCTTTAGTAAATCCTCGCACTTTTGCAGTGATATGTTGAAGTATAGTTTTAAGCCTGCTGCACCTGGAACTACCCGAAGTTGACCCTATAGAGCTCCATCAAGATATACAGCATTGATTTTACAGGTGCTCGCTTTGGCGGTAACCAGCTACTATCATTGCTAGCCTTGAAGTGTACATGCAATGAATGCAATGAAACATTCAGCACCACGCAAGCGAACACAGCCAAGGAATCAAACCAGCTAGGTGGCTCAGTGGCTATGGCGTTGTGCTGCTGAGACCATGGTCGTGAATTCAACTCCCGGCCATGGCGGCTGCTTTTCTGATGGAGGCGAAAAGCAATAACGCCTGTGTGTCCAAGATTTCAGCGGACGTGAAAGATTCCCAGGTGTTCGACATTAATCCGGAGCCCTCCATCAATCAATAGCCTCCCCTTCAGCTACGGCAACACAGTGAAAACATGCCAGACATCACAACACACTGCAGTTGCGCAACCACCATTGCTCCTCGGTCAATTTCCCCATCCCGCTATAACAACTACTGCCATACCAACAATTCATCAGGTTTCTGCGGTACACTTAGAAAAATGCCAACATTATTAATGTTTGTGGTCTCCCTTTAATCCTGTCCTTCAGTGTTTCAAAGGATGCTGGAAAAGGGTAGCCAGTGGTGGCAACGAGGCCCAGATAATGTGTATCAGGCATGTATTTGCCCTACCCACCATCACGGGAAACGGTGTAGACCCAATGGCGCAAGGGCCTCGAGCAAATCGAGGTCAAAGATGTGTCCCTGATTTAGTGGCCTTCTACAGTAGCCAAGACATGGCGCAAGACGCCTGCAGAGTTGACCAGCAGATTGGACGGTAAAGTGCGAGCTGTTAAAACACCAAACGGAATAACGACCGGTTAAAATGCGCCCACCAGCACTCACTTTTCCCTCTGTGCGTCGTCTTCGCTGCGCGCCGAGCCCAGTATCCGCAGTCGTGCCTCGGCGTACTCGGCCTCCCGCTGCTGCAGACTCTTGACGGGCTGCCGGTTGGGCGACTTCTCGAAGCTGGCGCCGTTGACGCTGCCGCCGGTGCGGCTCGCGTCTGGCGGACGCTTCAGGATCTTCACGGCAGGCGCGTACTGCGTCCGAACACTGTCTTCCAGTACCACACGAGGCATCACACTACTCAACTCGCCGCTCGCAGGAGGTGCCGCGTTGTTGCTGAAAGGGAGGCCATCGATGCACAGTTACCGTAGAACAAGCCGCAAGATCCACTCCGAAAGCGAGCACAACCTTGGATTAATACCAAGTTCCGCAGAACGCTGCCACTGCGCCGGGATGGAACACTTCAGTGCTAGATTATCTTGAACTAAAAAAAGTCGGCGCGAGACGTCAAATCATAAACGTGAAGCCGAGTCTAGTGCAGGCATGCGCTAAGCAAACGTCGCCGAGAAGTAAGGAGACACGCTTAAACGAAGTAGACAAGTGCACAAAAGGCGCACAGGTTCCAAGACAACACGCTCGGGCAAGAGGACAAACGTCAAGTAAACTGACCTGTTCGCGGAGTTTGTTTTCACCTTTAACCTTTCCAACTTCTTCTCCAGCACCTGATCGGACATGACAGCACACGTTAGGATTTTGGCAACATGCACAAGACAAAAAACAAGAACGGCAGGCGCGGATTGAATGGGAAAAGCATTTTTATTCGCGAAATGCAGCAACGCGAAACGGGTCAAGCAGGAAAGCTCAGAGGCGAGTAAGCCTAACATTAGGGCTACAACTTTCGTGGATTGAACTTGCCTCATTCAAGCAGGTAAAACGACGTGCGCCCGCCTCGGAAGAAACTTGAAAAGGTTGATAAAACTAGGAACACGGAACCCCCTAGAAAACTTACGCCATTTTCCACCATATCCTCCCAGTCATCGCAAATATCTTCGGAAATGTCGTCTGCCATCACCGCGAACAAATAAAAATAAAGCGATCGCAGCGACCCCTATGGCCCCCTTTTTTAACTGCTTTCACAACCTCCGCAAAGCAGTTTCGTTTTTAGGTCGTTCAAAAATAGCCCCGCTCGGGCCAGCTCAGCTGGCTTAGCTTGCAGATCAATCCAACGTGCGTAGGTAACAGGAAAGGAGCCGGCTAATCGGGACAACAAAATCGTACTACAAAAAACGAGTGCCCCCACTTGCAGCCAATACACCCACTATCCGCAGCGATAGCGCAGTTAAAGGTGAAACTAGAGCCACTAGATGAAGCGTAGCTTATAGTGGCTCAGTGTAAGCAAGTTAGCCTATTTCGATGGAAGATTAGTGTTGTGAATACAGATATGCCATCCGCAGCAGCAGCAATTTAACTCAGAAAATGCCAAAATCGTGAAAACAGGTATCGCCACTCATTCATTTTTCTGTACTATAATTTGTGACGTCACAAATCGCGAATGGTAGAGCGGGATTGGTGGAACTTGTCGAAGCATTGTTCTGGCTCGAGCACTGATACACGGACATGCAAGCGCAAAATAACTCTATGCAAAATAAATGTATGTGTTTACTGGTCAGGTGCTTTTTAAAAGATGCAGACCTGTAAGAAGCAAACATTACAAAATGCTTCATCTCAGGCAGCAGGCTTTGTTGCAGTTGGTTGAAATTTTTCGCGTTGCATACAAGTGCAGTCAATAGATGCATGAGGGTGAACGTGAGAGCCTACGTATACTGTACTGACCACTTATATACAGTAGAACCTTGACAAACATAAATCGCTTAAACGGAATTGCCGCTTAAACGGAACAGTAGCCTATAAGTTGGTTGGTTTTGTATTCATGCAATGTAAAAAAAAGCTCAAATTTCCGCTTCACTGCATAAACATAACCAGAAATGGATCTTCTTGTGAAACCCATTGGCATGATAATAAATTTTTTACAGTTTGTTTCATTTTTGTTTTGTTTTTTCTTCCTCCGTGTTTTGTTTTTTTTTTGCCTCGTTGGCCTCATAAGCCTCGTCTCGTTAGTGGCCAGCCGTGTTAGCACAACGAATGCAACATCGCAGTTCTGGTTTCAGCCATTTGGTCTCGATTCAAGATGCTGCTGTTACAGGGCTCAGCTCCTGCCGCCTCGTTCGGAGAGGAGGCGGCAATAGCCATCGCCATGGCTACCGGAAAGGCAAAAAGAATAATTAGTGATTCGAAGACAGCAATCCTAAACTTCTCACGAGGCTACATCTCGACAACAGCAAAAGAGACCCCGAAGCCAAAACCGCACTAATATGGACTCCTCCAGCGCACTCCGGAATGCCTGGCAATGAAGTCGCACATGAGGCTGCTCGAGATCTAGTCTACCGAGCCCCCCAACCCCCTGCGGACACACTGCCAGATGAAACAGCGGATGACAGAGACCCACTCACAACATATAGAGAAATCTTGTACCACTACAGATGCAGCAGCTGAAAAAGTACCCAGAGGCACACGGCAATCTGAATAGATCCCAGGCCATCGCTTGGCGACAAATACAGACAGGAACTTTCCCTAACCCACTTCTGTATAGCTACTACTACCCCAGGAGTCCAGCGACCTTTGCAAAGCATGCGGCCAAAGGGCAGACCTCAAACACATAATATGGGCATGCAGAGAAAAGCAAAAACACACACAAAGAATAAACATCTTTAATGAGGAGCAATGGGAGACGGTGCTGCTCAGCTCCGAAGAACTACTACAGTACTGATCCAAGAAGCTGAAGAAGCCGCCAGGGGTCAAGGACTCCTGGCCGACGACTGAAATCCCACCCGGCCCCTTCTGGCTTTCTGGAAAAAAAAAATAAAGTTGTTTCTCTCTCTCTCTCGTTCGTGCCATCGTGGTGCTATTCGCACTTCATTACTGCGTTGCCGTCTTCTAAATTTGGTGGTTCGTAAGCACGTGCGAAGTTGAGCCTTCTAGCCTCTGTGAATATGCAGTTGCAAGGACTCAAAAATAATAGATGCATTTGGTGGTGCATAACGACTCATTTTGCCAAATCAACTTTGTGAATGCTGTGCCTAAACCTCTTGTAGTTTCCTTGCTTTCAGATAAAACTATCAGCTACATTCACCTTCTAGTGCTTATAGTTTCATGAAGTGGTATTAAGAGTAAGTACGCACATAGATTTTCATTTTCACACATCTATCTCAGTAAACGAACTAATTTTTTCAGTCCCTTGTAGTTCTGTTTATCGAGTCTATTGTATATGAAACTGCAAGCAGGTACTATTACCGCAACCGACCTGCAAAGATACGGCTGTCACCTCATTTGACCAATGGCACATGTATTTTCACCACCTGCTCCTAGGAAGTGGCGCAAGAGAGAGACTCTTTATTACAGAGAAAGCAGAGGTTTTCCAGCATGAATTCAACGACATGCTACTCTGCGGGGAAGGGGGTAGAAGGAAACAAAGGAAGTAGGTGGAAGAAGAAGAGTAGAAGACAAAAGATAAGAATAAAAAAAAGAATAAAAATTAAAAATGAATAGAGTCCTGTTTAAGGGCGCCGAGTAAAAACTTGACTGTACACGCTAGGGAGATGGCTACAGTGTTGTAGCGACGCCAATGTCCTCGAGGTACTCAAATAATGCAGACAGGGCTTTGCGCTGGGAGGATGGTGAGTGAAATGGTCCAAGCATCAAGCTTAGTGTTATTGGTCCAGGTTGGATACATTCAATTCTTTGCTGTGAACGGGCCCTTGATTCAGCATAAGCAGAGCACTCTAGTAGTATATGTTCGACGGTTTCGGGTAAGCCACAGTTGTCACAGTATGTGTTGGAAGTCTGGCCTATACGATGAAGGAATGAATTTGTAAACGCTGTATTAAGGCACAGTCGATGGTACAGTGTCTCCAGTCGGCGAGGTATCGTTCCGGCTGCCTCATTCTCATGTACGGGTCTATGCTTTATAGAAAGGCCTGATGAAACTCCGGAAGGGACCATAAGCGGCTTCTTTCATCCAAAACTACTGCCTTAGTCATGGCTGAGGCATCATTTTTCGTGAAAAAAATCCTTCTTGGCGTTCTCGATTCTAGGCCCCTGCGGGCAGCCTCATCCGCTTTCTGGTTACCAAATATGCCACAGTGGCCTGGGAGCCACTGTACACATGATGTCTTTTTGTTCCCTCCCAGGCACCAAAAGCAATGCCGTCTAATTTTCCACCCTGGACCCTCTCGCCCCTACATATCAGATGCAGCATCCCCGGAATCGACTCCAAAAAGAGCATGCCTCAAAGCGTACTCTTACAATTAACACTTCAGCATATCAGCTGGCTGTACTCTGACGCAAACCACATCTTCACAGATGGCTCCTGCACATCTGAGCGCAGTTCCTCCGGAATATTTATTCCCTCTACTGGCCAGACGTTCTCCTATCGCCTCGAGCGTGCGACATCATCGATGACCGCCAAGCTTCACGCGATCAAGGAAGCTATACGCTACATTTTACGCCAGCAGCCAAAGCAATGGACTGTTTTCACAGACTCGAAGGCGGCTCTCCAAAACCTGCGACGCAGCGACTGCTTCACCCTACATGAACATGCCTCTCGCAACATCACATACCTGCACCACCTTGCCAACGACGCTGGACACCGTATAACGCTTCAGTGGCTTCCCGGTCACTGTTGTGTTTTAGGAAATGAGAAGGCGGACGAAGCTGCTCGCAGGGGCCTGGAAATGCGCAATGTGAGGAAGATTTTTTTTCACTAAGCGTGATGCCACAACTATGGCGAAGGAGCTTGTTTCAATGGAACGAACCGCCTTTGGTCCCTTCCAGATCGCCACCATGCCTTCCTACGCTACATAGACCCTGAGCTTAGGATGAGGCTGCCAGAGGTACTTCCGCGCCGATTAGAGACATTATATCACCGACTTCGTCTCAACGCAGCGCTTACGAAGGCATACCTTTTTCGACTTGGTGTCACCACAAACCCTTACTGCGACAACTGCGGGTCACCGGAAACCGTGAAGCATTTGCTGCTGGAATGCTCTGCATACATAGACGCAAGATGCAGTCTTGCGCAGAAACTAGAGCGCCTCAGCCCAGGACCAATGACCTTGAAAGTACTTCTTGGTCCATGGCCATCTCCACCAGCTCAACGCTAAGTACTGGAGGCGTTGTTCGACTATCTGGACGAGATTGGCGTCGCTGCAGTGATTTAGAGTTTAGAAGACAGACTTTGTAATCTTACTACTCACAAACTGAGTGTCATTTTCTTGTTACTTTTCTGTCTTCTTTTATTTCTTCTCTTTCTTCCTCTTTCTTCTGCCCTGTAATCCATGGGGCCTTTTTTTTCCCCCTCCCCCTTCCCCCGCCGAGTAGCATGTCAGTGTCGCAATTCCGGCAAACATCTCGGCCTTCTTTTCTAATAAAGAGCCTTCTCTCTCTCTCTGATGTCCAGAGACGAATGCGAGATGGTGGAGATACTTCACTTCTCGCTGGGCATATTCATGAAGGCTGAAGCAGCTAGCGCGTTACAGGGTCTGAATTAAGAGCTGCCTTCGAATCGCAAAAAATGGTCCACTGTGTCGACGGCTGGCGAAGAATGCATCGGATGGCTTCTTTTATCCAATGAAGCTCAGCCAACATGGACGAAATCGGAGACGAAGCCAACAACGAAGACGAAGCCAACGTGGACGAAGTCGGGCGGTATGATAGGGCTTTCCCAGCTGATGGAATAAAAATTCCTGATGAACTGCACTCAGATGTTGATGACCCATCAGTAGAAATGTCAGTCGTTGCACTATATAATTTGTTAATGTGTGTGAGTGTCATCTGAAGTAGGCCGATTTGAGGCATTTGCTTTTTTGAATCAATTCCAGGTATAAATGCTTTTATCCAATGTCCCACAGGGCATTCCTTGGAAAGCTTCACAGGTGTCATCAGGCCCTGGCAAAATTCCTTTTCCACGTACCCAAGTAGACCGTAGTGTGAAACCCTATGCCACGAAGGTACAAGCACAGCATTCCCGGTGCAATGCAGAACGTTAATTCAATGCGGTCATAGGCTGCTCCTTATGTTTTCATAACTTGGAAAAAAAAAAAAAGAAAACCCTAGGGCTTGAACCCAGGACGTTGGCATCAAAACCCTGAACTCTACCTCGAGGCCACAGATGCTGAATGGGGGGCTCCTTTACATGGTGGTGGTGGTAATGGCGGTAACATGCATTTTTACTTACAAGTGGTACAGAGACGCCATGTTACGCTTTGGCGAACTGTAACATCTAGGGGAAAAGGGATAGGTTATGGGAATTGTGGGAAAAAACTGCTTCAATTTGGCAGGAAGGTAAATGAAGTGGGGGAAACCGGATGCGCAAGGAGGTTCCGTTGAGCGGTGAGAAGATGCGTTCTTTGCTAGGATTAAGAATACTTCGGTAAAGCCAATCATTAGGACTCCATGGGCTTGGCAATGCTACTTTTTCGAAGGTTTTTTGAAAACAGCAGTGTTCAAAAAGACCCCGCAGATGGCGCCAGGTTATACAGCAAGTGCCCGCCTTGTACTTACAGAACAAAATGTCGCCAGGCCCTGCCAACCAAAGGCGGGGACTTCGTGGTGGCACATTTTGCTGTAGGAAGCCACAGCAAGATGGTATTAGACTATGGCTTGCTGCGACCAAGTGAGAGCCAATGAGAACAAGCTTTAGAAAGACAGCAATGACAGAGTGAAGCTGGGCTCTGGTCATTTTGCAATCTGCACCTAATGCCACCAAACACCACAAAAAAATTTAAGAGAAATGGCAGAGGAATGAAAGCTTTTTTTAACTACGTGTATTTCCATTTTAGTGCCTTTTTAAGGCATAGAGAAAAAGGCTATGGTCAAGGCAGTGCGAGAGTATGAAAAGGGGAGCGTTGCCAGTACGTACCCATTGCCCATGCAAAGAATTGAACATTGCTGAAGCATGCTTCTGCTCTTCAGCTTTACGCATGACGCAAACCTGCTTGCGAATGTCCGCAGCACAAGACGACTGCCCGGAACAGGAAAACACAAGACTTTTTTGTAACATTTTTTTATTCCCCTTTTATAGATCAATATACCTCTTTAGAATATACAACGACTGGCACAAAGACTGCATAGAAACTTGCCCCAACTAGGACTTCCCAGCCACCACTCTGATGGCACCAGGGACGTTCCATTGACACTCTCTCCTTGCTTTCACCACCATTTTGCACGTAGCGACACGACGCAGCATCTTCCCCCAAAAGAGTAGGATTTGGACAGCCACACCTAATCTCACATTTTTACCTGGCAGGCGCTAACAAGGGTGGTGACTGCACATCCCAGACACACATGTAAACTTGGTGACGGAAACGGGTAGAGGCCATGAAACTGAGGTGAAAGAGCACACAGTTAAAAAGAGGAAGGATGGGGGGGGAGGTTGAAGTGCTAGGTCCAGCACAACTGCTTGTACAGACTTGATCGGTGCCACAAACATTGCACACGTGTGGAATACCGCAAGTTAGCATGTTTGAAAAAAATATGTTATGGCCGCACACCATGTGAAAGAAGTTAACATTTTCAGTCTAACGGGTGAAATGCTTGCCACACGAAAATTCCGACAATAAAAAAAAAGAAAGGCCTGGGAGGGACAACGAAGTCGAGCCACTAATTACCTCTACGGGGCCAAACCCAAAAAAGGTGGCAATCTGAGCTTACTTTCCTTGTCTGCACAAAAAAACTTGAGCATTGCCTTACACAACACGCGCTGTCACAGAGGGCACTCACACCTCACGGACCAAGGAAGGTACTGGGCAGACACTAAAAAGCAAGCAGTGGGGTACAAGGGCACAAGAACCCTGGGAGGTGTAGAAGGCACAAAAACTTGCGTAAAAAGAAAGCCTTTTGTAAAGGTCAACTTTTACTACTTTGCAAACCAGCACAACAAGCCATGTAAAGGCTAATAAAGCACGAGTGATATCAAACCAGGGGTCTGACAATGTGCAAAATGCCAATCCTCCTTGCACAGCTTAGAATTTACACAAATTTCCACATCACAAGCTGCAGTGCTACTTCACAGACACACTAAAAAAACCTACAATCAAATTTAAAAAAATTGCATATCCTAGATACAACATTTTTTAGCCTTATGGACAAGGGCTATTACGAGCCCTCAATGAGGCAAGTGCACAACGTTCGTTCTTCAGTTGCGGAAAAAGAAAAGCAAATAAATT
The DNA here is from genome assembly GCF_048455015.1 of Haemaphysalis longicornis. Lineage (NCBI taxonomy): Eukaryota > Metazoa > Arthropoda > Arachnida > Ixodida > Ixodidae > Haemaphysalis > Haemaphysalis longicornis. The sequence continues at coordinate 4,629,242 of NW_027526422.1, read as the reverse complement.
ACACACCCCTATTTATTCAACAGGAGACCTTAACAGGCAATCTGAATGCAAGCCCCCATTAACTCCCACTGAAGAGCTTGACAAAAATGTATTGATCTTTTGTCTTGTGATCCAAACAAAGCACCGAATAAACATGGGTGCATGTGGAGAAGGGACGCTCTGGTAAGGTTGTGGGAAAATTTCTCCTTTGAACGGTAGAAGAGCTGAACCACGACAGTGCTTTTACGAAATAAGACTTCAGTCGACATGACAAGGAGGCATTACATTCACACAATTCACGTGCGCGCGCACGCACACGCACACACACACACACACACACACACACACACACACAAGAAAAAGACAGTTCCTAAGACAGTGAGCAAATTAACAGCCAGCAGTAGCAAAAAGCAACTGCTTTGTTTTTATCATGAACAAAAAAAAAGAAAAAAGTTGATCAGTTGGTAGAAAAAAGTCCAAGCCACTTGGTGCAACAAACCAGCCTTCACTACTCGTTTTTCAGTTAACAGTAGCAACAGGGGAACGAAATGCAATCACAGGGCAACACAGTGGCACTGCGCTTTCTAAGGAGGCATGGTGATGTTCGTTCAACGATGCTGAAATGTCAACAGAAAAACTAACGAAGCAAAACCCCACGATGCAGTGCGCAACACTGGGAGGGAATGGTGGCCTTGGGGAAAGGTGAAAAAAAAAAAAAAAATATACGACAGCGTCAATGATTTGATGCACAATCAGACCTGGCCAAATTACATTAAAAAAAAAAAAAAAGACAAGCTAGAAAAACCTTGGGACAACGACAACTTTGCCACCCAAGAGCTGCTACTGGAAAGACACTAAAGGAAAATTGACCATGGAAGCAGAGGAAGCGACGCACTTGCACTGGGGAGAGAAAAAAAAAATGCCGCCAGCAACATTGTGACGTTAAGTGAGCAGTACGAGGTGGCTTTGAACAGCTCGGAAGAGAACCAATGCCAAGTGCTCAGCAGGCAAGTGGAAGACCGCAATTCTGCCAGGAGGTGTTCCAATGGCAACCGAAGAAAAGACTTGCACAGGCCGGCAGGCACGAACGGAGGAAAGACGGTGCCCACTGGCGGCCAGCGGGAAGACCCAGTGAAGAAGAGGCGGGGCCCCCTAGCGGCGCGAGGGCCCCCAGGGCACTGGCTTGGCTGGCACCGAGTCGACGGAGGGCCCCCCGCCGAACGAGGGGAACTCCTGGGTGCTCGTCGTGTCGGGGGCCCGCTGCTCCCAGGGCCCGCCACGCACCACGAAGCCCTCGCTCGACGGAGGCGCCGCTTCGGTCCAGCTCTGGCCGCCGCCCTGGCCCTGGCGAGACAGCTGGTAGCTCTCTTGGTCCACTATGTCGTCCAGCTGCGCCAGGCAGGGAAAGGAAGGGGGCACTCAGCACTGCAGGGAAGCACTGCACTCGCCCCCGTCAGGTCACCCCACTCACGTGCTCATCCTCGAACTGCTTGAGGTAGTCGAGGGCCTCCTCGACGTCCTCCTCGGCGCCAGTCACCTGGACCAGGTTCTTGTTGGGGTCCTCCGGCCGGGGGAACTTGATCTCCACCTTGTGCTGCTCCATCAGGCGCCGGATGTTGCGCCCCTTGGCCCCAATCAGCCGCGAGTGCACCCGGTGGTCGATCTCGATCTCCTTCGTCACCATGTCCTCCTGGAAGGAGGAGGCCAACCAAGGACTGTGTGTGGCCAGCCCACTCACTGCAGCTTTTCTTCTTCCGCTCCCGCTGCGACACACTTTGCGGTGCTTACACTGCTGTCCTTTCGAGTGACACTGCCCTTGCCTTGAAGACCCGCTATTTTTCCATAACCACTCACGTTAACACGCAGAGAGAGGAACAGCTAACCCAGATGCCTATATAAGAGGGGATCGGCAGTTCCCTGCCCCCTTTTCTTGTAGTGGCAGCATCACCGTCTGCATTCAGTGACACTATCACCACCATGAGTGCACGCAACCATCACCATCAGTGGTGCTTGGGCTGGAGTGTGAACAGTGCCACGCAACATTAGAGATGGCACAAGACTGCGCACCTTGGTGGTCGCACGTCATCGCCGCTCCCCAGTCGGCCAGCACCTTACGCATAGACAACATAGGAAGCCCCACACCACTTCACCGAGCCCACGGCTCCTTCCTACAATTTCCATATTGGCAGGGCTTATCCCGTTGCTGTCCCTTGAGAGGTCTGTCAAGGCAAGCCTTTTGGGCAGAAAGAAGCCCACTCACCCACTCCTTGACGATGCGCAGTATCTCATCCCGTGCGTCACAGGCGTTCTTCTCGTAGCCAATGACCACTATGAGGTTCTCCTGGGCAGCGCCTTTGTCGGGAAACTGCACCTGGACGTTGAATTCCTTGCGGATCTTGGTGACCACTGCTCCCCGCCAGCCAATGATCTTCGGGTGGTACTTGGGGTCCACCTCCACCTCCAGGTGGAAGCTGCGCAGCTTCTGCACAGACAAGACGGGGGGCAGGAGAATTTCGCACAACTGTGCTGGGCAAAGGAAAGAAAGGAGGCATCTCCCGCTACAGGGAGCAATTTATCCTCGTGTTGGTGAAAAGGCCAAACGAGGTGGAGGAGCAAGATGGCTACCACGACACCACCAACCACTCACGAGGCATCCCTGGAGATGGAATCCCCTGTGCCACTCTTCTCGTGCACACAACTTCCACGGTACACCGCAGCGAGCATCGATTAGAAAAAGCAGCCACATTTCTGTGCCGATATGATCTCGTAGATGCTTTAAATGACAGGACGGCACACGCTTTTGCCCCAGTCACCAACAGGGCCTGAATGGCGTTTCAGAATGGGCCATAAGGGGTTGGATGTGGTGGGACTGGCAAAGACCAGATCAAAAGTGTTGTCACCCACCCGGTCCTCCTCCTCCTCGAGGATCTGTGCAACCCTCTGCAGGAGGGCCTCCTTGGCGGAGGCCACGTTGTCGGCCGTGCCCGAGATGAGCAGGGTGTCGCTCTCGTCGGCCTGTGGGGGCACCGTGATGTTCACGTCGTGGTCCTCCATGAGCCGACGCACACCCGAACCCTTCTGGCCGATGATGAAGCGGTGCAGCTTGAACGGAACATCCACCTGGCGGCCCCAGGGGGGAATGCGGGTGAGAGGGGCCCCACAAGGGGGAAAAACAGCACCCACCTGTTCCGTGACGGGCACCAGGGCCTGCAGGGCGTCGCGCGCCTTCTCGCAGTCCTCCTGCTTGCCCGTGATGAGGATCAGGTCTTCCTTGCGCACCTTGGCGCCCCCGTCTTCCTCTGCAGGGGCAGCGGTGGCATCACCGTTGACCGCCGCCTCCCCGTTCTCCAGGACCTCCCCGCGGTCGCGCAGGTCCCGCTCGGGAAACTTGATGTGCACGCTGAACTCCTGGCTGATGCGCTGCACCTTGTGGCCCTTGGCGCCCATGATGGTGCGGTGGTGCTGCTGGGGGATCACGCACTCGAGGGTCACCCGGGCCTCCAGGTCCTGGACGATCTCGAGGATGCGCTTGCGGGCCCCCTCGACGCACTCCTTGGCCCCCTTGAGGACGACCACGTCGCTGTGGTCGCCGCTGCGTGGGAAGCTCACCTGTACCCCGCCAAACTCGCTCGCAATGTGCTGCAGCTCCTCGCCCCGGCGGGCCACGAAGTGCCGGTGGTGCCTGGGGTCGATGCGCATCTCCTCCTCCACCACCTTCTCTAGGCTCTCGATCATCTCGCCCAGCTGCCGCTTGGCCTCCAGCACCGCTTCCTTCTTGCCCACAATGACGATCGTGTCCTGGCTCTCGTCGCGCTCCATCGGGAAGATGATGCGCGCACCCGTCTTCTCACGCACCTGCACGCCCACCCCAACCAGTGCAGCTGCAGGCGATTCCAAATTCGCCTCAATTCCAATATTAATATGAACGCAAATAATGCCACTGGAGAACAATTTGTTTTTTTAACCTGAGGGGGGGGCACAGGCTGTATTGCAATGTCAGTTTGACATTACACCCCTTTCAGAATGGGCTGCAGACAGTGCACGCAGGACTTGCCTGTGCTACGCGATCACAGCAGGAGCCACATCGAGGCCTCACCAATGCTGCCAACAAACCATAACGCTAAACAAGTCAAGCCAATTCATTACTGCCCTGGAGAGAGAAGAGTTGCTCTACACAGGTGCCAGCACACTGTGGTGAAAGGGAACACGTGTAGCCAATAAAAGCAAAGAGCTAAACAGACACCATATCATTAGTGTCTAACTCCATTCGTCCTATATCATGACCAGCACTGCTGGGACTGGAAATCCACTAGGGAAGCACTTTATGAAGATACTCCCAGGCAACGAGGCTCATTCGACATGCAAGGCTGACCTACAAAGACCGATAGGTATGACGACGATGCACCCGAAGAAGCATCTGACATCCACAAGACCTACTAACAAGACGAGCACCAAGCCGCCGAAAGATCAGCGAAGGTCAAGGATGCAATCAAACCAAGCACCCAACTATAGGTGGAAGAAACCTTCAGGCCTAGGATGAGGGTGACTGAAGTGGTAGCCCAGTTTGTTACCGAGGCATGCACCCTTGCCACATTGCAGAGAAGCTCAACATGATAAATTCCGCCACACAGCAGCACCATCACGCATGACATTTCCAACAGTGATTGCCGCAAAGCTGTCTGAAGCCAGAAAAGTGAACCCCCCCCCCCCCCCCCCCAGATACTCAGACCCCGCACGTGTGCCCCTTGTCATGTCAAGTGCACGCGCTGGCCTGTGCTAAAGTTGAGGAATCTCACACCACTGAAAACTTGGGACTCGTCATCGAAAGCACCTTCGAAGAATGGGAGATCCTAGCTCAAGGCTAATTCCTAACTATATGGTCACGGAAAACAGCAGGAGTAGTAAAATACTTCGACAATGTTCTGTTCACAGTGGTGGTAGCCAAGCAGTACCACTCGCGAAGTGCGCCACTACCTACAGAGTTTGTAAAGGTACAGTCGAGCCCACTTATAACAAATATATCGGATATGACGAACAACTGTAGCACCGTCCACTTTTGTATGTGATCTATGGTAAAATAAACAGCTTACTGCAATGCTAAAGTGTCGCAATATTGGATATAACGATTGAATCCGATTCCAGCGTGGGCCAAAAATGCGAGCTGCCGCCGACGACCTGTGCCGCGATACACCTCACATCCCTTCCATCTCTCAGAAAACGAGTCAACCGCGCCACCTACGAGGAAGCAAAAAGAGGGGAAGAGCAGCTTTCATTCACCTTTCAGCTTTCGAGCACCTGGCGCCACTGCTTTAGCACCATCCTGGTGCGTGCTCGTGACATCGCAGCGCCTCTCGCTCGAGCGTTCGCTTGTGTCCCCATGTGCACTGCTTAGAATTTGACTGGGTGCCTCTTCCACGACAGACTATATTTTGGCCTCTTCAACTGCCTCTCTTTTTCCATGGAAGGGACGTCAGGGGTGATGTTTTGGAAACGTCCGAGTGCCTCGCTCAAGAGGTGATCGTTGTGCGGATACGTGCTGCGGACAGCGGTGACAGTGACGACTGATGTGGTTGCGCAGCCTACACAGGTACTGCCTTCACGAGGTCCAATGCGTGACAGTCCCTCAGGGACTTCGTTTTTGCGAAGGACATTTACTCAGCTAGGTGAAGCACCTACAGATGCTCTTGAAAAAGATGTGCGCTAGCTTCGGGTGCGCAAACAAAGCTGACCGAGTATGGCTTCCTTTCTGCACATAAATAGTAGTAAGAACTTGCCCGCATGTGAATAAAATGTTTTGAGCTCTGTTTTGTCTTTTTTTAGCAACCCGATTATAACAATCATCGGTAATAATGATGAAATTTCCTTGGAAATTGGATATTGTTATAAGTGGACTAGACTGTACCTACATTACTTTGCAATTTTATGGGAAGAGAAACCATTTGCCTGTAAGAGGGTGCAGAACTTTCCTAAACTATTGAAATTTGCATCTGTTTTAGCACCTTATCTATTTGAAATAAAATTATTCGAACCAAAATTCACGATTTGCACATGCCTAACCTACACATGTCATGCAGCGTTGCAAGGACTGCCATCATTAGGCTCGCTTTGTTGCCTTGGAGTCCTAAAATTTCAAATGGTGTATTAGCTTCTAAAATGCCCTCAAAGGTTCAGACAGCATGAATGCTTCAATAAAGGCTGGTCGATGCTAACCTCAGAAACTATGCACAGAAAATGTGCACACACAGAGCAACAAAATGCATATGAAAAGGAGGACTCAACATGGCCGGGGATAAAAGATGGCAGGGGATGGCCTCACCTTACGAATGTTGGAGCCATTTTTGCCAATCAAGAAGCGGTGATGCTTTGGCTGGGCCCGAACTTCCTCCGTGTAGCTGGAGAGCTGCTTCTCGTTGGAGAGGTTGAGCAGCTGCTTCTTGGCGCGGTCGACGTCGTCCTTGGGCCCGCTCAGGGTGACGCGGTCGCTCTTGGAGTCCGGCTGGGGGAAGGTGATCTGGACGCGGCCGCAGTCCTCCATGATGGCGTGGATGAGGCGGCCCCGGGCACCGATGATGGCGTTGTGCAGGTGGCAGGGGATCATGAGGTGCACCTCGACCACGTCCGCCTGCTCCCGCTGGGCCTCGACCAGACGCTCCTTGGCGGCAGCCACGGCCTCCTTCTTGCCGGTGATCATGACCACGTCCGAGGGGCCCTCGGCCGGGGGCAGGTCGATGCGCGCCTCCGTCTCCTGCTGGATGCGGCGCACCAGGGGCCGCCCCTTGGGGCTCTGCAGGTGCTTCAGGAACTGCTTGAACAGCACCAGGTCCACCCGGTGGCTGGACGCCTGCAGCTCCTGGCACGCCTGGCTCAGGTGCCGGTAGCACGCCTCCACGTCCTCCCGCGGGCCCCGGATGAGCACCTTGTCGCTGCGCGCTCCGGGCTCCGGAAACGTCACGTTCACCTGGACGCAAGCACGTAGAGCCGTTCAGAGTCAGCTGCACCCGGTGGTCCACCAGAGGTACTCGGTCCCCAGTGTCGCTGGTCTGCCCAACTTGCCACATAACACGGCATTTTCGAATAGAGAATCGCAGGGCTCGACTAGGGGCCAGTTCTTTAGCCGCACACGGCGCTTGAGAAGCAGCTGGCCAAACAAAAAGCAACGAACACGGCTGCAGCACTAAGGGAGCACGTGGGTGCCAAACGCCAACGAAACTGCACCAATAACCAGTGCCGAAAATCTTTCTTTTCAAAAAGTAGAGTTCTTGCCTTCAACCTAGTGCACACTTTCAGGAATACGCATTTGAGCCGTCATCAATTAGTCAAAACAATTTAAAAATGGCTTTTTTTTTCTCTCTAACTCTCAGCTTTTGTTCCACATGCATGATGGTGTTACTCTTGATCTCTTTGAAAAGTGGATCTTTCTATTTTAATTTTTTGCAAGAACTGCTTCATTCCATTTATTGGTTACCAGTGAAACCAGCATAGCAAAGAGCTGGAACACAAACAAATCAGTTACTGACCACAAATGACTTCAGGGCAAACCAATTTGATTGGCTAGGCATCCCAAGTTGTCTGCTTGGCACCATCATAGCAATGCACCAACATACAAAAACATTCATGTAAGGATTGACAAAAGCTCCACACAGCGTCTCAAGGAAGTCAATATACCAACTGATAGTGGAAAGCAATCATGAGCAGTGTTAGCAAGCACCCACAGTGCTTTCTACCGCGTGTTAGGCAGCAACACATAGCCAAAATCTCAGCTTGAGCACTTTGAAACTCACTTTGAGGGCAATTTCAACAGCAATTTTCTCAGCTTTGCTTTTGTACTGAGAATGATATTTTAATAATTAGGTAAAAAAATTGTGTAACCAATACATAATCCTTATTATGGATTTATAAAAATGTTGTAGCCTTAGCGCTGTATGGCAGACGTTCAGAAATAACCTAAACTAGAATTTACCAAAGAGGTCAAACCTTGCGATAGCAAAATCCCACAGCTACAAAATTCCCGAAGCAAACGTCCATAGAAGCCCATGCATGTCACACCTCTCGGCAACAAAATGTTTTCGGACAGCTATCTCGATAAAATTCGCTGCAAGTCCAGTCGGCATGCTAACCGTCCATTAGAGGCTCGCAGTGTTCAGAAGTGCTCAGATGCATTTTTGGGGGATGCAGATTGCATCGCCCGATACCACAGCCCCCTTGCACGACTGCTGCCGTACAGCAGGCAGCCTCGCAGCGACGCCACCAGAGGGCGACAATTCTGGACAGGGTGGCGATTACTTTAGTGGTGCACAGCTTGGGCTAGGCTAGGTTGGACAACTGTGTTAGGACAGGACACAGAAGGCGACATTAGCGCTGCGCCCAGACAGCGCCCAGTCTCGTGTCGCCTTCTCTGTGTCCTGTCCTAGGGCTGCCGCCAAACTAAGTATGTACCAACACAGTTTTTCAGTTCATGGGCTAGGCTAGCTGGCTACCGCTGAACAGCATGCGTGCATTCATTGTGCATGCGGTAAAACCTCATGCAGCCTGGTCTCTACCGGTTTGAAAAAAGAGGCCGGCCCTCTTTAATAGTGCACGTGATGATTGTGGCCTTTCCGGACGTTTTGCATATAGCATTCTAACAACGAGGTGCCACTGTCTGACGACGAAGCAGCTCGACTTCACTTGTATGCGCGGGCATGAACGGTGCCAAGGCCCAAGCAGAAAAACGTGCAGAGAAGGAAATCCCACAGGTTGTTTTGGATGCGTCCGACACGATTCGGTCGTTCTTAATGAACAACTTTTTGCAGTGTGAGGGCTCAGCTGTGAAGTTGCTGCAAGGTAGGGCTGGCAAAGTGATATAACCGACTTTCAAAAATAAACAAACATTCAAGTTTCATTCTTGCGGTTATCGAAATTCTCGCAGAAGCGAATTTTTTGGCTATCCCAGTCAGTTTCGGTTTTTGAAGAACATACTTGCATACCCAACTTGGAGTTATTAAGCAACAGAATAATTTTAGGCCCCCTTCCCCTCTGTTTCCGCTGCCTAAAAAGGGGCCGTGGACAAGATGCAGGCAATGCAAGGGCCTTCTGCCTTGGGTAGAGAATCAAGCGTGTCATGCGTGACAGTGGGTTGGCGAGACGCACATTCTAGGCTGCCTACGGTTGCTTAGACCTACGTGGAAAATAATTGATTGCCACTGTCTGGAGCAGCGTGCATGATGATTAATGGTGCAGTTTCCCCCCGCATGGCAAGCTCAAGGTCCCGCTACTGGGCTCCCCCTGGCCAACCGGGCAAAAAGGCTGCCTGCCTGGTTGAAGCGGCGCCGGACGTCCTGGATGGCCTCCCCCTTGGCCCCGATGAGCAGGCGGTGGAAGCGCTGCTCGACGGCCAGCTCGCGGGTGACCTCGTTCTGCAGCTTGTGGGCCATCTCGAGCAGCTCCGCCTTGGCCTGGGCCACCCCCTCGGGGGGGCCCTCCAGGCGCACCACGGGCGACCGCTCCTCGTCCGACGGAACGTGCACCGTCACGCCCAGCTCCTGCTTCAGCCGGTTCACTGCACGCCACCAGGGGCACCAATGCCGTCAGGAGAGCTGCTCACGCGTCGCCAAGCGAGCAAGCGAGCAGCTGCGCACAAGGGCAGCTCCACCCCCGCGAGCCAGGGCCAACCTATCCCGTAGAACCCACAGCAGGAGTGGTCACACAGCTCCACCCTTCTGCTCCCACTCCTATCCAAAATCAGTCATGGTAGTTCGCTAGGGACGTTCCACTCAGGAGGATGACCACCCCGCAGTCAGCAGCGGTTTGCTTTACAATGATTTCTCCCTTGCAATCGTGCACGGCATGCATTTGTTCTGCCAGTGGCATCACTCTGCTTCACCCTAGCACACTCAATGTGCCTCCCTTTGCTTACTAAGACAGGATGCAGCGTTCAAAATGAAATTCCTTCACCACAGGTTTTGATGGGCACAGTACCTGGGAATGCTTCTGTGACCCCACCGAAGCAATTTTCAAAGTGGTATCTTATGATCTCAGTTCGTACCAAGCTTGGGTGATGCAAAACATGATAGAAATCTTATTTAAAACAAGTGCTTTGCATTCCAATGGAAATGGATGAAGTCGTGACATTTATATTTTTTGATCTGCAACAATTTCTTTAGGCTGAACTGAACTTGAACAAGAAATTCACAAAAGGAAATGCTGGAAAACCAAGAATGTCGTGACTTAACCGTTTCTCAAGGAACATGGTGGTAAAAATAACACGGAATCAATATGGGCACACTGCCACGATAAGAGACCCCAGGTGCGCATATCTCAATCCAAGAGCAGAAACGCCACGCACCGTTGGCGCCAGCCTTGCCGATGATGTGCCTGTGGAACTGGGGGTCCACCTTGACCTCGACGGAGTCCATGGTGCTCTGGATCTCGTGCAGCCGCTCCTCGAGGGCGGCGCGCACGGCCTCGAGCTCCTCGGTGGGGCCCTCGATGCGGATGGTGTGGTCGTCCTCGCAGAAGTCCACGTGGGTGCGGTGGTGGTCGGCCGTGATGCGCTTGATGCTCTCGCCCTTCTTGCCGATGAGGTACTTGTGGGTCCAGCTCTTGGCCGGCAGCTCGGCCGTGCGCACGCTGTTGGCCTTCTCGTAGACCAGCGACAGGGCGTGGCCCAGGTCCTGGGGGTTGCCCCGCAGCACGATCGTCTCCACCTCGCTCTCCATGGGCGGCACCTCCACCCACACGCCCGTCGCCTCAAACAGCTCCTGCAGCGTCTGGCCCCGGTAGCCGTGCACGTACTTGTGCTGCGACTTCTTCACCTGCAAGGGCGGGGAGAGTTCCTCTCCCTAAGGGCACTCTTTCCAGCACTGTAGATTTCTTCTTCCCTGTGCCGAATGCCTGCTCTCCTGCACACTGCCACATAGTGCCCTCTTTGGCACTCAGATACCGCTCACGTTTGCTCCCACGCCTAACATCATTGTTCACCCCAACAGCCCGTGGCAGTGCTGCAATATCCAAATGGGTGAACTTCTCTGGATGCCCAAAGTAAGAAAAATTCGAGACTTCACAAAAACTTTTTACTGGGCTTTTGCAGTGCTACGATTTCCCAAGAAATGCAAAGCACTGAATTCAGCTCAGAATGCTTAAGCCTGGCATGCCGTTACACTGCACAGGGCCGGCCAGTCATACAGCCAACAGAAGTAACTTCGGCTCACTTTCGAGTTCACAGCTAGCAGGTAGTGTATAGTGACGCAGCAAGTAGAAGTTTTTCACCAGTAGTACTTTCAGGATGAGGTAGGGCCATTTTTTGGGAGACATTAGCTGTACCCGCACAACCCAGACCATCGGCGAACGGATGGCACAAGATGCTGGTCCTTGCGAGAAGACACAAGCATGACCTCTCCTTGCCAACTGCCACCGCTGCCCACCAGGGCAGGACTATGGCACTGCTGGTTACTGGTGCTATAGTCCTCAGCCATCAAGGCTCTCCTCATGCCAGCCAATATTTGGAGGAGGCAGGACTTCTCTGCCAGTAGGTTAAAGGGGCACTGACACCAGGGGTGGATCCAGCTGCCTGCTTTGGAGGAGAAGGGCGCAAACACCCAAAATGTCATGACTTAATCCCAGTTGCACACCTTTCACCATCACACTCCAGAAAAGCGCATGACCAGTACTCCTCGCTGATGCGCTTGATGGCCGGAAATAAGCCTTGAATGACCTCTTTGAAGGGGAGAAATTGGCCCTCTCAGGCGTGGGCTAATTTCACAGCTAACAAAAAGTAACAAGTGAGGGGTGCTTTGGTCGCCGTGGACAGCGATTGTGCCCCAGTGGAAATCTTAGGGCTGGGCGACCAGCGCAGTTGCACAGGGCAACAACGAGAAGGGGGCGCAGACCTGCACTGAACACTGCCCTCCCCGTCCTCTCCACAGTTTCCTCCCCGTCTTCCGTCCATCAAAAGAAGAGCCTTCGTCTGTGCAGTTTCAAGTGCGGAATCAACCCAAATCATCAGGTGTATACCGAGAATTAAGCACCTGCAACATAATAAACAAAACGAAGGGGCAAAGGGGGGATCGGCCTTGCCAAAAACCGCCTGAGGAGGCTTCGGGACGTGGCTTCCATATTCCCAAACTTAACTCAAGTTGCCTCCCGGCACTTTCCGGCCCCTTAATGCGTTTAAAGAACAAAGCTGATGCTGAAAGGGTGCCTTGTCTCGAAGTTTTTGGCCCGAAAAGTAAGCTACAGTGAAACCTCGATATATCGGACAGCGTGGTACCCATGAAATAGTTCGATATAACCCGAATTCGATATATAAAAGCACGTAAACACGCGTCATAAACTGGTACAAATCAATTAATTAATAAATTGTGCAGCAAATACTTACTTGGTGCTTCAAAGTATTTATTCTTTTGGCTTAAAGTACTGCAGCAAGGTAGCCTGGCGTGTTATACACGACTTCCTCAACGTAGTCCAAATGTTCCACAAGCGACAAGCCGGTGCCTTCTATAGCGCTGCAGTAGCAGTGCGGTAGGGCCAAAACCGCTGAAGCCTCGGTCGAAGTCGGGAGCGGGGCACTATCAGCGCTTGCGGGTACAACCTCGGCAGAGTCTTCGTTTGTGCGCTCACTAGTAACCTCTGCTAGGATCTCCAGATCCGTCAACTCCGCCGTCGTTCCGGTGCTGTCGTCACAGCCAACAAAGTCATCAATGCACATGCTTCGTGGCTCAGCACCAACAAAGCGCTCCAGCTGGCCCCAGGTTTCTTCAAGCTCGCATTCTTCTTTTGCACCGTTCAATTCTGCTTCGGTGCAACCGATGCGCAGCAGTCGGGAACGCCCATCGCGCCACCGCTATCCTCAAGGGTACTGCGGGATAGCTCGCCGCCTGTCAACGGAGCGCGAGCGGTCTGGGCAGTCTGGGATGGCGGAGTTCGATATACCCATTTCATGTCCGTCCCAGTTCGAAATAAAAAATTGAAAATGCATGTGGTTTTCCGCGTGATATATAAAGTGTTTGATATAGGGAATAATTCGATATACCCGTGTTCGATATATCGAGGTTTGACTGTATACTTAAGGCAGAAAGAAGTTACACACAAAATGAAATTGATCTTAGTCTGTATTCACTGGCGCGGCACACATGCAGGCAACATATGAGTGCACCATCACTGGTTACGTCGGGCTCCGCAGGATGGCGGTACTTGTCCGTGCTAAGCCCACGATATGGGTTGGACACTCCAAGATCTAGTCCACTGAACGCAAAGTAATGCCTCGACTCCAATGTGAGTGCGATTAACAACTCTGTTGACACCACCATTGAGAATCGGGTTGAAACGGAGCAGACGACGCACGCCGGTGTTATTTTTTTCTTCGGCGTGCAGCCGCAGTGCCACAAGCCGCGCCATGTCCGTGACCCTTCGGCCATGTTTGTGGCCATTTCCAGTGTTGCCGAGCGAAGAAATTGACTATACATTGCTAGTATTGATATGGACAAAACTTCGTACTATGGTCTGGCTACTTCCGAAAGGGAGTTGCATTTCCTGGGTGTGGCATTGGTTTAAAACCCAGGTCGGTTTTATTTTGCAAGAGAGAAAAAGAGAATAAACCTATATTGAGCAAAGGTGGATCTTATTGGCCTCGCCCCGTGGAAGGCATTCCTAGTCCGGGTTTCTTTGCCTTCGATTGAAATTTCCTCTCTCCCATGTTGTAAACAGACTGAAGGAAGACTTATGGCAACCCATGGCTATACAGCTGTCTTCTACGCACAAAGGAAGACAGAAATGCTACAGTTACTGGCGTGTGGTGAATGTTTCAATGAGTAACAGAAAAGACTGAAGAATGAAATTAAAAAAGTTCTAACACAAAATTTTAACGCTGAGATAACTAAAAAGATTCCTATGTATATGGAGACACCTGACAGAAATTTTAAACTGGGACCCTTCAGTATAATATATTTTAAATCAATTTTAATCTTTGTGTGAACAAGAAAGTTCAGAACGGATACCCTTTCTACATCGGCATCAGCACGACACGTTGAGTGCCTCGCCCAAAACTGCCGACGTCGGGGCTTCCGTGACGTATGCCAAGGCACTGCTTCACCCTGTGCGTGCCGTCAGCTTTTGTGACTGACCTCATGCTGCCCAGGTGCAAGCGACCACGGACGGCCAAGCGTTTATAACTGGGACGGTGCGGACGCACGCGCGTTCAGGCCAGCCATGGTGCAACGGAACGGTGACATCAAGAGCACCCTCCTGTCATGGCAGCCGCCTCAGTGTTCATTTAATCGAAACCGAAACTGACATGCATAAATCAGGCCGTAAATACTATTTACACTGCAATCGACCATCTAATCTGCCATTACATTACGATTAGGCTGATAGGTGCCCACAGCAGCGAAGAAAAAAAAAACGTAATGGAAAATTTCACGTCAGTAATCCTTTCAAGTAAAAGAAAAAGGCTAATTTTTGTGTCACGCTAAACTAACCTGATCTATCAGGGCAAACCCTGCTAGACCTTTCCCCATGTTAGTGAAGGAAAGTGGTGTGCCAAACTTTCCTCACCCCAGACCACAGCCCGAGGCCCCTTTATTCAGCAGTGAATAAATTCATGGTGAAAAATATGTGTGACATTTTCAATGTGGCGGAACAGTGCGCACCAACCGCAGCCAGCGTGTTGGCCACGTCCCACAAGCCCTCACGTCAGCAGTTTGGGGCCAGGAGTAGATGGCGTCATGCTGATGCCGATTGCGGACGGGTATCTGTTCTGAGCTATTTCATGTCCGCAAAAATTAAAATGGATTTAAATTATGTTAAGGGGGGACGTGGCTTTCAAAATCAACTTTTTTATTTCTTTGTGGATTTTGATGAAAATTGGCACAGCAACTGGAAATGCTTCCGTGATAACACCATAAAAATTTCAAGCTAATATTCTGAAAACTTTTTTATGTATTAAATTTTCTTTCTGTTCCGCTTGTACCGAGCTTGAGCGGCTTATAAAACATGATAGAAAATTTGTTCGAAGTGCTTTGCATTCCCAAATGAATGGACGAGGTCGTGACAGTTTTAGAATTTTTTTTTTACAACACAATGTTTTTTAGTTTTCATTTTTTTAGAGGTTAATGTGCAATAGGCATGTTGACTGTGAACGATTATGTGAATAAAAAAATCACAAAAAACAAATCTGGAAAACCAAGAGTGTCACGACCTGAACATCAAGGAATGTAATGCAAGAAACGGAATCAAAATAGACCCAGCGGTCACAAAGAAATCCCTGGTACAAGCGACACAAGTGGCAAAAAAAACTGTTTTGAGAAAACGGCTTCCAAAGTTGCAACATAGGTTTCACTTATCAAAAGTCGTCACGGTTGTAGCCTTTCATGTCCTTTTGAACATGGGGCTTCTGGAATGCCTTGCCTTGAAATTGGAGTGCCTTTCACAGCCTTTCTCTTTCCAGAAAATATCATTTTCAGCTTCTGTGAAGAGTACATACCCCACTTTGCAGATCAAATGAAGGGGGAGATGGGTTTCAATGGGCTTTCAATGCAAAGTAGATTAGCTGGTTGGCTGTATCGCACTGAACAGCCTCCTTTTGCAGTGTTGTCACCATGGCAACAAGTTAAGCATTTTTTTTACTTAAATTTGAACATTTTTGGCTTTTTTTTATGTTTTATCATCTTGCCTGGCACAGCAACTTAGTACTCATACGTGCAGGTGTTCATTGCCAAAAGTTTGCATACCACAAGGATGAAAATGAGCTACTTTGAAGCTTGGTAGAGTATTCTGCATAACTCCCAACTTCAATGCAAGAGCATATTTTTTTACTACTTTTGACATTCAAGGCATCCAATATTTCTCGCAGCAAAGCCAGTATGCCCTGAGCAATGGAATCAATAATTTCACTAAAAAATCACTGTTAAATGCTGCGACAAACGTACATTTTTAATGCAGAGAACATATTTTTATTCCTATATTACTAACTCAAACCTGTTTGCATGAAAATTACAAGTGCACGGGAAACGTTGCGCAAGAAAGGCGATATGGCTCGCGCGCATCTTAGCGCACGCTTTGGCTGGTCAGGTCGCTTTTAAGATTAAATCTAACGACGCAGGCATTAATTACAACTACTGGCGTTCAATCGTAACCGGTTGCCCAGTCATGTGCTGCCTCAATGCGCGTCGGCTATGCCGTGCGCGCCGCAGCGTTTGACGCGTCGACCGTTTCTTTCTCAAGGCTAGCGAGCCCACAGTCAAAACACAGCAATAACTAAGCGTGTAAACATCGCAAACCCGACCAAAAGTTCACTTCACGAACCGCTATTGCAAGCGCGCACACCGCGTCACCCTCCGGGGTCTGGCGACGGTAGAGTCACGCGCACCACGAAGCGTTCGATGACCTCCTCCTTTCGAGCCACACAACTTCCCGTAATCTGGCTCGTTATCTCCGGAATTCCCACCGCGATAACGTCCGTGTTGAATGCCATAGATTGAACAGAAACTCGGCCGAGCGAAGCGGCGAAAATGAACTCAAACCGCTCGCTACGCAGCTCAGGCGGCCGCCATCTTGCATTGCGCCCGTGACATCCAATCAGGAAGGTCGGTGTTCCGCGCCCCGACCGAGGACCAATAGCGCTTCAGCATCTATTTCTAGCTTCGTTTGTGCGTCGTTTCTTTTCTACCGTTTGTGCGTTCGTGAATGAACGAAGATAAAAGAGACGAGCAGATCCGGAAAGACGATCGCTCGGCCGATCTAACCATATCAAAATGGCCGCGCCCGGTGGCACCGGTGCGGAGATAGAGCGCTCCGAAAATTGCCGTTTTTTCGCCCTTTTGCGCTGATAGTTTGTCACCGCGCCTGACAAAAGTATTTTTTTATGCCACTTTGCGACGCTTTTCAGCCTAAAAACTTTGCAGACGCATAGAATAGGAAACATAGAAGCCGAATATGTGGGTTTCAAAAAAACGATGTTTTGGTCATTTTTCCGAAGTTGAAAGCCGCGTCCCCCCTTAAACTGAAGGATTACTGTTGAAGCTTGCTGGGAGATATCTCGATATCCAAAGGAAGCTTTTAACATAGTTATCCCAGCTTCAAAAGTTTCGTGTCTTAACCTCTTAACACTAATGCATTGCTGGGAAGACATCTTTTCAGGGAAAATACATGCAGTCTTGTATCAAAACATGAAGTGTCTTGGAAGTTCTTAGTTCTATGAGTTTTTTGCATATGCTGAAGGTGTGGCGCACAGTTTTATGATCCCGGGGATTTGAGTGGACGTCACAAGGTGGTGCTACGCTAGCATGCGATTCTTGTCTACATCTTTCTGTAGTCGAAGATAATCTCCTGGTTCCTAGACAGACAGCTTTGCTGAAAAAATGAGTGACAGGCGTGCGGGGAGAAGGGGCCTTGGCAGCAGTCCGCATGGGGTGCCAAACAAAGTATGGCCAACCCTGTCGTCCCCACAGCGGTCTAAAAATTACACGTGCTGAAAAATCGGTGTGCGTGTGTGTGAGAGGGAGGGGGGGGGGGGGAGAGAGAGGGTGATCCCACACCCATTACCCTGGATCTGCCACTGACAAACACCAATTTTGGGGGTTAATAGTATTCCACAGTTCGCTTCCTTTACTCAACACAATATTCCGGCTGAATCATCGCACACTCAAGTATTTAAAGGGCTGTTTCAGGATCACTAGGCCTTTAACCCTCTGAGGGTCACGGCCGTACCTGTACGGCATCGCTTGTATCTTTAAAAAGCGCGCCTTTTTCACCAACTTCTCTTGCTTGTCATGTGCTGCCATACTTCGGAAATACTTTTCTTGCGCCGATGCCTCTTTTTATTTTTCTGATTTACTTCAGCGGCGCGCCGGCTATCGCTTGCGCATCTGCTAACGAGGGGGCGCGCTGGGTATTGCCCATCGAGTACCCGGGCGCCTCTCGCTTCTTGCGCCTGCCACAGACCAAGGTTACCTGCAAAACTGGTGAGGCTCTTTTCTTTTTTTTTTTTTTTTTTATGAGCGGTGTGCCATCGATCGCTCCCGCATCCGGCCGCGCCGCTTCCTGCTTTTTGCGCCCGTGAAACTGATGTCTATCTGATTTGATTCACTCAAAAGGTGCCGGCTTGTTACCCTCTCGTTTTTATTTACAATTTTTCTTGTGTAACGCTATAATAAACCACATGTATGTAACAACACATAATTTTTGGTCGCTTTACGGTCACCCAAAAAAATTTGATTATTTTTTTTTTCGATTTAGATTCGTACATAGAATTTAAATCAGCAATAAAAAAATCTACCCTCAAAGGGTTAAGCATCGATAAAAGCAATATAAAGAGAACACAGAAATTTGGTGTTAAAACACCTTTGAAGAAAACTGAAAAAGTGCACAAATTTCGTTGTCTCTTAAGGGCGCTGGCCCCTTAACGAGATGAATGCCAAGTCTGCTCTGAGGAGGAGGGAAGGAGGGGGCACCCACCTCGACGCCGACGCTCTGGCAGTGCTGCTTGCGGTCCTCGTAGATGGCCATGATGGCGTCCCGGGCCTTGGCCACATTCTCCTTGTCGCCCGTGATGGTCACCTCATCGTCCTCCCGGTCAATGCGGATGCGCGTGCTCGTGTCCCGCTCCAGGGACTTGACCGTGTTCCCGTTGGGGCCCGCCACGAACGGGTGGTACATGCGCGGGATGCGCAGCTTCTCCACCCCGTGCTTGGACTGCGCACACACAGCCCGGCCCACTTCAGCTACACATTGAACAGCATGGACTACCGCTTCCACAAGCTGGTAGGAAGGCTGATGGTTTACACCAATTATGATAACACAGACAGCCCGTAGGTAAAGCAGAGTTAAATTTCAGCTACAACAGCATTTCACAGTTCCCACGCTAAGAGTCATACTGTTACCGCACTCCGCACACCTGCAACAAGTGATCACACACACAAAACACAAGTTTGGTTCATTTGAAAGACTGCCTTGCTAGAATCATGCTAAGACTACATTTAACGCACACTTCGCTCAAATAAGCTACATAATTAGGAGAAAATGGAATGGCCATGTGACCTACTCGCTCATTTCCCACAACAGATCCTATAATGTCATATGCACAGCTGTGCGATTGGCCGAACCTGGCAAAATGAAACGCGCATATTAGGCAGGGCTTAATTATAAGCTTGCCGAACGAGCTGAATGTAATACATGTTCATTTTACAGCAGTAAAAATGGTGGGGTAAACAATGAAGTTACCCATGAGAACTGCTGTTGGTACTGGGCGCACTATGCTTGTTTTAGCTGCACAGCTGTTCGCCGTTTTGGAGTTGACGCTGGCCAATTGGCGTAAGCGACATTGTCTTGCGTGGCCCAGTTTGTCGAGCATACCCCATTTTTCACGAAACGATTACTTTCTACCATAACAAAAACAAGCCAGGTGCAAACACGGTCAAAAACAAAGCAACGGCGGACAACGGTACACAGTCAAGTATGGTGGCACCATCTGGGGGAACAGACAGTACACAGAGCTGCAGAGCCTAATGATGCACTGATAGTTCTTTTAAAACCCACCCTTGTAAGACATCACGAAAACACACGATTTGGCGGGAGAATCAATCAAAATTTTAACCTAATTTGGCTAATTTCTCAGCGACTACGGAATTGTTTGTTGCCGGACAAGTGCTGGTGGCACTATAAAACACTAAATGTTTCGAATAAAACACACTTGTATTTTGTCTGCATGGCCCCTTTAAAAAAGGATGCAGCAACTGGCCTGCGCACCTGCAATACATTAGTAGAGGCAACTTGCACTGGCACTGCTCTCGCTTCTTTGAGCCACTCAGCTTGCCTTGATTAACCTTTCTCCTAACCATCTGCCCAAAACGCCAGCGTTTGCCGAGGCACCGTTTTTGCGATTAACAAGGTCAGCCACATTTCAATCTTCCCCTCAGCCCAGCTCCCCACAACTGCACCAGTACCTTTTCCTCGGAGATCTTCTGTATTTCGTTGCGCGCCTTGTCGATGGCCTCCTTGGTGCCGCTGATCGTGATCACATCCGAGGTGTCGTCCGTCCGTGGGACTGAGATCTTGGTGGCCGTGGCTTGTTCCAGTTCGTTGAGTTTCTTGCCATTTTTGCCAAGGATGAAGCGGTGATGTTCCTTGGGGATTTGGATCGTTCCCTGAGCCTGCGTGCACACACCGCCACAACACGATTGAGCTCCCCGAAACACCGCTGCGTGCAGTCAAACTGGAACTGCCAGTAGAACTTTCTCCATTAAAACTACCAGAAAGCTGGATACTAGACAAGGCCTTTTTTAGGCATTTAATGCCTCGAAAATACACGTATAGTTTTGAACCTCCCCCACAAAAAGTAAAGCAAGTAAAGCCTGAAGCCCTTACACAGTTATTCTCAGTACACAGTTAAACCACTCCACAATGAATGCCATTTCAACAAAGTTCCAACTACAAAAAAGGATTTCCAATTCCCTGTCAGTCACCCGTGAGGACACTGAAGTGATTTGTAAACATTGAGGGATTACTAGCGCAAATGTAGTCCGGAGTCCATAGGCCATGTTTCGACCACTCTGAGCGCGTTTACACGGATTAGTTTAGTAGAAAAATCAATTCAGAAATTCTGTCCTCCTCTCTGCACTCTTGCCCATTTTCTGTGGCGTTTTCGTGTGACGTCAGGAGGAGATGAGATGGCAATTGGCTGCACTACTGCACGGCTTGCCGACCTTCCGACAGAGTCAGCCGGCCAAGCATTGAGACCGCCGGCCGCCGACGGGTCGTCGCAATTAGTTCGCTCAGTTGAAATGAAGCCACGACACGATTGTGAATGGAAGAATGTGCCCTTCTTTACTTTGTTAGTTTGTACACTGTATCAAGCTCCGAGTCCAGGTCGCTCCACACAAGCGCTGCACAAGTGCACATGCGACGCTTCACTGACTGGTACACTAGTAGGAAAATCTAAGGCTACTTGAAGGCGGGAGAAGAGTCAGCGGTCAATATAGGTACTAACGAAATAAAATCAACTTAAGGGGAGACACTGCTCTTAAAAAAACTTTTTTAATTTTTGAGTAAACTCTGTGAAACTTGTCAGACTTGTTGCTTTTCCTCCACTGATTCTAAATATGGCATTATTTTTTTTGTTGGTCAATTAGGTCCCGAGATAATTACAGGTAATTAACCATTTTTGGAGGAACAATAGACAAAACTGTGTTGGTAAAAAAACTTTAATCTTTACATTTTCCAACACCATGAACACTGGTGAGTGCAATAAGACAATCAGTTCTTTTATGCGTCGCTTGGAACTAATTTTACAGCTCATTAAACCTTGGTGGCAACACTGGCAAGGAGCCATTTTGAGTGCCAACTTCAAACACTGAAGTTTCAAACACCGGGCGAGTCAAACTTCAAACACCGGGCGAGTACTGCGGCGTCTACCTCGTCGGTCACGTCTACGCGAACCTCGTGTCGCACGCCGTGTCCACCTCGCCGGTCAGGGACGAGTCGCCGTACAGTGCCGTCTACACCGACGCGTACTCGGGCGACGGAATCGTGGTCGTCACCCTCTACCTCGCGCTAAACATCTCGCGCAACAACGTCGTCGAATACGTGGACGCGGCGATGGAGAGTGTGGCCAGGCGCGTAAAGCCCTCGGACCCGGTCGTGGTTGTTGGGGACTTTAACGTGGACGTGCGAAAGGGCGGTGAGTGGTTGCTGGAATACATGCTCGCCAACCACTCCATGACGTGCCTACCGCTAGAGGCTCCCACCACCATCAACGGCAGCTACATCGACCTGGCCTTTGCGAGGAACTGTCTGATACGCGCGGTCTTGCAACAACTCTTGACCGTACATTTCAGTGACCACAAGGCGGTCATAATGACCGTCAACTACAACGACAACACCAACAAGTGCTGAATAAAGAATACTGTCGTTTCACTTTACTTGCGTGTGTGTGTGATCTCCTAGAACATACACTTTAATTCACCAAGATTTCCAGAGAACGACTAACGGGGTGTGTGAATCCCCACTTGATCACGCGGGGGTGTTAAATGCAACTAACGGGCGAATGCCAACACAGTTCAACATAACTCCCCCTCATAGCATCACCCGTGCATTCGCACTTCCCCATGCTCCCCTTCGGGGAAATGCGGGTGTTTCTTCTTCTTTCCCGCTTTATAGAATAATTACTGACTTATCAACTGGATAAACGATAAAAAGTGTGGTAATTTGAGCCAGTCTACGCAGTGCAAGCAAAACTGGGAGCTTGACAAATTCACTTCAGTGTCCCTTCCATGCACAAAAATGTCCTTCTCAAGGGTCAATCGTCATAGGTGCTTTCTGCAAGTGAACCAGCTCCCAACGTCACAGCACTGCAAGCCATTGCCCCGCCAGGTGCCACTGCTCAATGGCGATAACAATGCAGCCCTCAACTTGCAAAAGGGAACAAAACTGCACCTCAGTACCCAGCCTGGCACAGCGATGTGAACATGAGTTTATGCAAGAGTAATACGACTGGTGAGTGTGGCACTGCCAAGTAATAAGTGCAAGTTTCTCCGAATTAATAATGAATGTAGAAATTGGGAGCCTAGTAGAAAATGCTCACTATGGTGATGCATTCCCACCAGGGGCTTAGCCAGAGGGGTGTTTTGGTGTCAGTACACTTTCAGAGCACCGCATGCTCCCCCGCCACCCACCTGTGTCTGCAGGGCGCGCATCACCTGGGCGCGTGCGAGGGCCACGTTGCGCTCGCGCCCCGTCACCAGCACGGTGAGCGAGTGGTCGCGCGACGAGCTCACTTCGATGGTGGTCTGGGTGTCCCGCATGATGTCCGCACAGATCTTGGCCTGCTCCCCCAGCTCCCCGAAGCGCTGCGAGCTCGTCTCCCGGAAACGGCGCTCCTCGCTCGGCACGTGGAAGATCTGGGTGATGACGGAAGACTTGACGTGCATCCTGTGGTTCCACTGGCCCATGGCCCCGCCGCCCGCGCCGTTGCCGCTGGCCTCCAGGGGCGCCTCCTTCTCCGGCAGGGCGGGGAACACCTCGTCGTAGCTGAAGGCAGCCCCCCCACTCCCCTCCCCGGCACCCCCGCCGGGGGAGGGCTGCTGCTGCTGCTGCTGCAAGTCCGCGTTCATCCTGTGGCTGGTGGGGACTTGTCCAGAGTCTGACAGTACAGCTGCACGTCAGGGGAAGAGGAGAGGGCAAGGCATGTTTCACCAACCCTGCCGGGGCTAGTGGTGCTGGGCTTGCACCAAAGGCAACTGTGGTTCAGGAGGAAAGACCATGTTTCATGCCTCTCTCGGGTTCTCTTTTAAAAACAACTAGGCCTCGTTTATTTCTCTTTGATGTTGAAGAGGGCGTCGCAAAGTGCCCAGGGCGAGCCAAGGCCCTATTTAAAATTTTACTCCACCGTCGCCCCTTTCCTGAATGCCTGTTCTCATTGGCTTTCGTCGCAAGGACTGGAAGCCAATAGAAAAGGTTACTTTTGATGCCATCTTGGTAGGCACACAACTGATAAAATGAAGATAACTGCCATTCTGTTTTAAGCCGACTCCCATGTCTTACACTTTCCCACTTACATTCTGTTGCTAACTGCTTCAGTTTCCAACTTCGGTGGCGAACTGCAAACAGATTACTGTTTCAATTTGGGATGGTTTAACAGGGACACTCAGTTTAATTCCTTACTTAGTCACTAGTAAAAGTATATTTCTTATGCCACACCTCTTACATACATCATGCATCTTCACATTTTATGAGCACCTTTTACTCAGCTACAACCATTCATCTCTGTAGAATCTACACACTAGAAGTGGAAGACCTTGTACAAGTGAGTGTCCTTGTATTTTGGCTCGGAGAGGCCTGCAGCCTACAAAAATTGATAGATTGATTGTGGGGTTTAACGTGCCGAAGCAACGCAGGCAATGAGGCGCGCCGTAGTGGAGGGCTCCGGATTAATTTTGACCACCTGGGGATCTTTAACATGCGCCAAAATCTCGAACACATAGGCATTTTTGCTAGTCCACAGAAAAGGTTAATTCGTGCCTTTTTATGGTAAGCAGACATTCTGTATCATTTCTATACACTAATACCTAGTCATAGCACATCACTATCATCACCAGCCTCTTTACCCACCGCAAGACACCTCAGCCACTTAAAACCCCTATTGCACAATGTCCAAATCAATTCTAACAGCCTTCTCCCAACCCTCCAGGTGCCGAGCATTGAGCACCGTTCCCAGGAGACGAGCTTGCGGCGCTTCGGGGAGCTGGGGAAGATCTGTGCGGGCATCATGCGGTAGCCCCTTAGTCCACGTAACGCCAGTGCTCCGCTTTACCTGCCCAGCTCTACTTGGAGCTTTGTCTTCTACGTGAGCTTGTCCCCTAACCCAGGACGCTCAACTACTACTGTGGTCCATTTCACAGCGCACAGGGATGGCCCAAGTTTCCTTTCCAGTGGTTGGCCAGGCGTCAAGTTTCTGCCTGCATGTCATCACTGCCAGTGTGCAATTGCGCATCTTTCTTTCCGGCGACAGAGGTAGCCCGCCCTTGATTATCTGAAAGTGCTAGTTGAATGAACCCCCAGCCCATACTAATTCCACAACAAATTTTTTTTCTCACAGCACCAATGAATTTCATACCTGTCCCCATCTCCAATTTGTCACCAAGGCCAAAGGTGGGCCTTCCTGTGCATTTGCTATTGCCTTCTATTTCTTCGCATTCATCTTAAACGCTACTGCAACAGAGCTAGCTCATACTTGACGGGGTCGACATTCTGTTGTGTGGGTGTTCAGAACTGTGGACCCTCGACATGCAAACTATGCCTAGCCATTTCGAAACACGAGCTTGGCAAATAGGCCAGCTGCAGTTACAGGTGTCTCTGGAGCATCCCTCCTCAAGTTGTGACGAACAGGAAAAGTTGCCCACCATAGCTTCCCCCTGTAAGCGCAACACATCGGTCACCATGGACGCACTTGCAAAGGGCCAGATGTAGCTACGTCGGCGACACTGCAAAATTCACACGCAACAAAACGGGCGATGCCTGACCGTCACTAGGAATTACCCACATGGCCGACTCACAGTCAACTCTTCGGTACACAGGCGATTCTGTGCAGACGGGAGCAGCTATGTTTAATATAAACTCGGCTTCTTGCGCTTTTTTTCTTTTTTTCCCCCATCTACACTGTTATTCTGCTAGCAGACATTCTTGCTCAATCTTGCCAATGTCTATGCCACATATCCTTTAATGCAACTCCCTGACCCGACAAAATAAATGGCTGTTTGCTTAGAACAGGATTTCACTACATGAACACATTCACCTCTGCTCGTCAAGCAATAAACTAGAAGGAAACAGCGATGTCGCACACCATGAAGTTTCAACCTTCAATCAGTTTGATTAATCAACATTCCTGAAATAAATAATGCTGTAAACATTGCCAAGCCAGTTGGACACGCTTCCCTACAGCTTACTGTGGAAGCATTCAACAATGAATTCGTACAATACGGATTCGTGCAATCCTGCGTTTTTGTGCCATTTCACGCATATAAACTTGTGGTTACAGCTCTGGAGATATTAAAAACTATAAACTAGACCACAGCTCTGGACTGAAAAAAACGGCATAGCCTTTTATGCAGTATTTTTTCGTTCACAAACACTCTTCCCAACTTCAGTTGAGTGGCTAAGCTGTCCAACTGTCGTGCTTGCCAGCCTAGCGGCCACACGTACCAGCCACAGCACAGCAGCCACACGCGTTTTTTTTTTTACCTCGTTTGTGCTGCCTGATACGACAAAGGTAAGACTTCAAAAAGGATTGGCAAAAAAAATGCAAGCTTCAACAAGAAAACTGCATGCAAACAGCCAGTAAGTGGGTTTTTCTGCAAGGGTTGCTAGAAACTACCGGTCACAAGGATAAAATTCTCTGTGGAAATCAATGAAGGATGCATGATTTTAACACATGCATTTCACAGCTTCAGTACATAAGCATGAAGCGGGCTAAAACGCTTGAATAGTCTCAACTTGACAGCAGTGCCAGCTGCACTGCTTACTGGCAGTATCACACGGTGACTTGAGATGTGCCCACAAACAGGCATATCAAAGGTATCTGACAAAATTTACAAGCAATAAATTGCGAAAATAGTTCACATTTAGGTTCTTAAAAGGTTGTTCAAGCAGTTGAAATAAAGCAAACAACCCCTTACAAGGACACTGAAATGAGTTTGTCAAACTATGGTTCAGGCCTGTATTCCATAGACCAGCTCAAATAAACATAACCTTTCACCATTTACCCAGGCCCTAAAGCAGTATTTAATTTATAAAGGCAGAAAGACAAAATACCGTGCACCATCTGCACAACTACAGCAGTTAAATGCAATGTTTTTGCAATTGATTGCATAATACCCAAGTTTTGAATTTCGAGCATATAAAATTGCAGTTGTGCCTTTTTTTTTTTCATGTAATCTCACGGCAGCTGTGAGAATTACCACCGGGAAATTCTCACGGCAGTTTCTATAAAAGCTGGTTGGCCTAAAATTTGCTGAAACAATATTACATCCCAACGTGACCTAACATAACATAACCTCACTGAACTTAGCGTAACCGAACCAAGTGCATCATAAAATACTCAAATCCAGCCCAACTGCAACAAACCTAACCTAACCCATTCCAACAACACAGAACACAACCTTCAAATGCAATTCAATCCATTCTAGAAGTCTTCTACGTCGATCTCTTGATATAGTAAAAACCAGAGTAAAGAAAAAAGCATTAACAAAATCATGATGCCCGAAAAATTCTAAAAGAAAAAAAAAATCATCGCAATGTCGGACTCGAAATTGAGCCTTCTCGTTTAAAACGAACCACTATTTCACAGCGCTACGTGGCAGCTGCAAGCATCGTTTCTTAGGGAATATTTATCCCATAGGATCTCCGTGTAGCATGCTTAGCCAGTAAAGAGGCGACTGCCGTGAGAAATTTCTGACAGTAATTCTCACGGTTGCCGGGATAACAGACACTACCTTTTTTTCAGGAAGAACTTGTTTGCTACGGGCTTATGTGCCAGGATGTAGTTGTAACTGCGGCAAAGGGTAGAGGTTGGGCCCCTTGGCGATGCATGAACAGGACTAAAAGCAGTAGAAGACAAGGACGGAAATGAGAGACTCTCCATTTTGATATACTACGCATGTGCGCACTAGCAAATGTCCTCTTTCCGGTAAGAACACAGAGGATGTGTTCACCGGCTCCAACTATCTCGTGAATTAGCCTGTCTGGTTTTGCCGATTATGACACCAAAAAACGCATTTCCTCGCATGTGCTCTGATAGTTGGCCAGCCACCCATTACGCTATTTCTCACGTTGGCCCAATGTTCACGAAAGCGGTCATCCTGTCCACAAGAAAGAGGAATTTCTTACACAGCAGTTTCTATACAGTTTACATACTGGCTTGGCTGTGTGTTGGAACGTTGGCTGTATTGGAATGCTAACTCCGTTTATAGGGGGCAGAGAAGCACCTCTAATGTTGGCCCTACGCATTTCAAGAAGCGCACGAGTAGAAATAGTTCTCGCAAGCTTTTATTTTACATTTACATGTCCCTGCTGCCGCTGTGTTTGTTCAAAAAAATGCTTAGGCAAGCTCCTCCAATCCCATTTTGCCACAAATTCTAGTGCGGGTCATCAATCCTGTTTTCATGCCTTTAGCATTTTCCGTGTCCATGAGAAACTGCGAGAGGTGTATTTGTATTCACGACACTAATATATTACTTTAGGCCGACATGCTTGTGTCCCTTTAAAAAACAACAACCAGTACATGAAACTCAACGCACAAGTTTGACCTATCTAGGCATGGTGGTAGCCACACGTTAAAACTATACTGTGTGTGCACTGGGCTCTCTCTCAACTGAAGGGCGGCGCTTCCAGAGTGGCAGCACTGACGCCATTTGTACAGCTGCATTCTGCCGGGCGGGCAGTGCATTCTCAAATGCAAAATGTGGTTTGCGGCGTGGTGTTACAAGAAGGGTCTTTTTCCAGTGAGATTCATTAGTTTGCAAATGCTTCGTAGTAAGAAGTAGCAAGCATTGTTTTCGCTTCAAAATTCTGGAATGCGCTGTTCACGCTTCCTGCAACTGTAGGCCAGAAGCACACTGGACAACAAAAGCAAGCACAGTGTAGTTGGGTGGTATTTTTTTGTTTTCCTGTTTTGAAGCGAAGACAAGAGCAGTGCTTGAAGACAAATTAGCAAAGAAGTTATCGAAGATGGGGCTCATCAGAACCGAATCTGTCGCGCCCGTTGCATTTCCAGTGGGGACGGTGCAGCCTCAAAGCTTTCACTTCACACCTCGACACATGCTTGAAATGTTCAGTAATTCAGCTAGTCAGTGTGCTAATGGACGAGACGAACCAAACTGGGCACCCCACCTCAGCCAGGGCTACTTCGAGCGTTTTGAGGTGAACGTGTGTACACGCAATGCCGCTTGTCAGGTAACTGTGGGCATCAAGCTCTTCCGTTGCCTTCGACTGTTCTCTAATGACCAAGCGTGTTCCAAGATAACGTAAAGCTTGACGTTGGGCTTGTTGGGTACACAATTTGACTACTTCAGAAGCAGCGCAGGGATGAAGACGTATGGAGTGCCAAACTACAGCACTTTTGTTTAACTTGCCTCTGCACTGTTTCTGAAGTAGTCGAAGTGTGTTCCATGATCTTGTTCTGCCTAAAATTTCCCCTCCATCAGTGGGATCCTTGTCGCCCCAGGTAGAACCTGTGTCATTGTCGTCACACCTAATTTTGCCTCATACACACCCTGCGATCATTTCCACCCTGACCATTTGCATAATCGCTCAGCTTCATTGCATTGGGAGATCAGGTGAAAGACAGTCGTGCATCTGACGCATCAGAATACTGTTGCCAGAGTAGCTTGCCGTCTCAAGAAGCGCATTGCCGGCCTGGGTGGCACAGTAAAACCAGCACCTCGTCTCGCACCCCACCACCATGGGTGGAGAAATTTTCCTCACTCGAGCCACGGTTGTTTGAAGCACCTCATAAGGAAATCGGCGCATGGGGATGACACCAAGTTAGCATAATCTCTGCTTTTCACACGTGTCCAACCATACACATGGAGCCGATGCTGCCGTGCAGGTAGCATCATAGTGTGGTTGAGTAGCTGGTGCACACACCCTATTCGCCGCGAGCTCGACATGTAGGTGGCGACAGCGTCGCGCTGCTAGTGTGGATGCTCCGCTGAGCGGCCCGTAAGAATGCACACTGTGGGCGTGCTTCGTGCCTTTTTCTCGCCGTATGTGCGCACGAAAGGTGCAAACAAGAGTGGTATGCTGTAGTTTGGTTCCTCAACGTTCAATGTATAGCACGGAAGCGGCAGTCAGTTTTCATTACTACGCCAAAAAAAGCGACGACTCATCGGGAATCTCAGAATGGCCGTAATTGTGACAATGAACTTGTACGCTGTGGCTCGTAGCAAGCCCGATCTTTCCAGACTATGGCTTTGATCCTTCAATAAAAGCATAAATAGAAACAAATCAGGTAGCCCCGATCTCTGAAATTCAGTTTACAACGGCAGTCTCAATCGCTTTCACTGGTAGCATGACGCATTCTTGCATTTGTGGGATGGCCTGAAATGGTGACATTACTTAACTGCCCCGAAATTCTTTATAAGAGCTTACGATATTTTTTGTGTGTTCAAAAGGCAACATAAGATTACTGAATTTTGATCAGTGCAGAGATATAAATGTAACCGCTCTAACGGGTCTTTTAAATGAAATTTTAGCGACTCTGAAGGAAGGTTTGATGAATAACGGTTTCGGATCACTTATTTACGGCTTTCGTCGCAAGTGAACTTGCGAATTGAATTGTCAACGCACGCAGTACCAGCAACATATCATGTTTAGCTAGGTTTTCGCAAAGTGACAAGCAGGTTTACAGTTTTTTAAGTTTCTGGGACCTCACAGTGAGCACAAATTTTCTGTTACGGCTGCCCTGTTGACCATTTGCGTTCCTTTTAAAAGGTGCCTGCAACAGCGAGATGTGTTTGCATTCTTGCGCATAAGGTCGCTTACGAACCCTAAAGATGGCAATAAATGAAGTTGCGCTGTTGCAGATGTAGTAAAACATTTCCTTTTTATTTCTCGTTGCGAATCAGCGCAACGGGTTCCCGGTAACTACTGTTTTGTAAACTGAATATCGCCTTTGTCTTGGCATTTACTTCTTGAAGATTGGTTAAAAAATAAAATTCTGTGCAAAACCTTTTTTTTTTTTTTCGGGAAGTGGGGGGGGGGTCCTGCCAACGTTGCAAGAGCAGCGAGAAGAGAACGCATGTAACGCGAAAAGCCAAACTATGGGCCAAACCCCCCTTTGGTCCGAGATTGTCCAGGAATTGTGGCTCGCCTTTTTCAAAACTGTATAGAAAGCAAGCATCGTGGGAAAAAATTTAAAAAACTGCGAGTGATGGCACACACCCCTCACATATGTGGGCAACAACGTGCATTATATTACGCGTTTTCTCCTCTTTCTTTAAACTTAGGTCCACCTTAAGAGGTTAAGACGTGACCATATTAGGCATTTGGTTATGCTGAGTGAGCTTCTGGACAAGGTGATTCATGTCGGATTTGAAAATGATATATATGAAAATGACACGTGGAATGCCACATATGACAGATGCAAACTCACAACTGCTTAATTTTACCGAAAAATCCCCCCTAAATACTTTTGCGCATCCATAGAAACGTATTTTAAATAATACGTAAAATTAGCAACTCGATACAGTTGAATAAATGTTTATTCCTCCTCCTTAGTATAAACAACGGCTGTCCAAAAATGGTATTTATTTTAGAAAAGGTACGGGAAGGACACGACCACACAGGCGCTTGCGGATGTAAAATACGTGTCCGGTAACGTATGGGCGATAGCGCACGGGTCATGTGCAGTGTAAATGTTTTTGTTTGTTTCTTCTTTCTATAAGGACACAGCGCAATTTTACAAGGGTGTGGAATTTGCACGCATATGCACAGGTCTTGTCGCTTCTTACCCGTTTCGCGTGCTAAACTTTTATCCTTTAAATAATCACCACGCCACCTTCAAAAAGAACCCTTCGACGTTCCCGAAACGGCAGACGACTGCACTCAACAATACGAAAAGTGCAATGTGTGGAAGCAATGTTCACACTCAAGCGGTGACCACGGCGAAGATGTTTCGTGGAATGAAACCAGCGCATTAACCCTCAACGGCCGTTGATTATTGCGTTTCTAGAGGAAATGTGCAAGCTGAGGTAACTATGCCATTGCTTACTGCCAGACGAGCACACATATTGGTTGTTTTGTCGTGTGCAGCACGCGTCTTGCGCCGCACGCAATGTGAAAAAGCAGACGACGCGAGAGTGCCATCCACACTAGGAGCGGTTGGTCCCGCCGCCGCCAGGGGCCGACTGTGTTCGGGCTCGGGGCGAATAGGCACATACAGTAATTGTAGGGCTCCTTCACCTTGGTTGGGATGTCAACATGCCAACCCCTCGACCAGCCCTAAGCTCCGAGGCATAGCACATCCCCACGTAAATGCAACGCCAACAGCCGATTCGAAGGACCACGCAATGCCTGGCCACGTGCATTGGCAGCATGCTCTGCATTCTGCTCTCAAGAGCCACCAGCAAGCAAGCCCAGGCAGCTCTGCACAGACACCCCTGCAAAGGCTAAGCCTCTAGCCATCAAGCGATGACAGTATTATGGCTCCATAGACGAAGACTGTACTGCACAAAACTCAAAGGAATGCTTAATGCTTTCACATGCACCACTCAACAAGACGTGCTCACGTCTCTTTTTGGCCTGGCAATGCCCGAATGGCGTAAATAGACCCCGTTCCTAGCAATCGCCCAGTGGACAGGGCAGAAAGACGTCACTCTTTGAAATGCCTGGCTTCTTCCCACACCACTCGTCCATCACTGGACACCACAATGGGGCCATTGCAAACAGGCAGCACAATGCAAATGCTCAAACAAACGAATCAACTTTACATGCGTTAGTAGCAGTCTGGAGAACCTGCTTTCGGCGAAAACGCGCTTCACATACATAGAAAGGGTTGAAACTGATGGCCCATCTTACCTAAACCATTAAACGACGTCAAACACGCAACGCATACACAGCTATGTTCAAGTAGTTTTTCCTTCAATACCGCTCTGCAATGCAGTGTTTTAGTATCAAAGCTGTGGCAAGACTGGGCATCGATTTAGCAACGGCGCCTGTACAGCATGCGGTGGCAACGTACGCCCGTCACTACTGGCGTGCTTTTGCAGAAACCTGCCAGTGCAATAAAACGGCAGAAGCAAGCAATCGAGTGAACTTTGGTGCGGATAGTTCGCAGCCCCTGATGTCGCCCTTCCAAAGCGTGTTATAATCGGAACGGGCGCCTCGCCTAAACAATCGTAGTTTAGACCGCCCTAGGGAGGCGAAACCAAAATTGCGTACGTGCATGAGCGTGGGCAACGGAGCCGCTATCGCACAATTTGGCCGCCGATCCCGAAAACGATGCCAGGAAGATGAATCTGAACAGCGAGCGGGCCCGCAGGCGCCGCGAGCCACGCTTTCCTCTCGCACCGCACGCTCGGTCAACCGGCCTCGACTGCCACCGCGATGCTACGTGCCACGCGAGATCGCGATGCAAGCTTGCATATTCCAAACCGCACGCGCTTGCCCCGAAAATGCCCTAGCTTGCCCAGGAGGAAGAAAAAGAAGCCACCTAGAGCGCGATGGAAAGATCGCCCTGAGGACAGCAGCAGATTAATGTTGACCGGATTCGCAACATGCCTCCGAGCCAGGGCGACAGCGGCGAGCGACTGGTGCCAACGTGGCCGCAGTATTGCTGCCCCCGAGATCGAACAATCATTCTCGGGAGGCTTCGTTCTCCTTCGCACGAGCAGGCTCTCGAAGCAAAAGCGTTTCTACGCAATAAGGCTGCTGCGATGCAACGGTTCTAAGCCTATTCCCCAATATCCGTCGACGTGTCATCGACTCCGAGGCCTCCGGGAAAACGACAACATGACACCACGCGAGGGGGCTTCCACCGATAAAGGCCGCTACTCATCAGCTCACCCAAACGTCACTAGTGGGTCATTAAGCGCATAAACGGAGCAAAAACGCGTCCTTACCGTACTGTATCCGTGAAAGGCCGTCCTGTGAAGAAACTGTTACGGTAGCCGCTCCAGCCTGTCTCCTCCAATTGGCTGCGAAATAAACAGCGGGCGACGGAATAAAGCGGAGCACCACCAGCAGACGGGAAAGGAACGGCCTTTACGCAACTATTCCAAGCGCGGAAACTCGCAAACAGATCGTCAGAGGAGAGAAAAAAATACGTACCCGGGCCGAGAAGACAAAATCTACGAGGTGCAGACTTCGTCGGCTGAGCTCGCCTCTCGAGCTACGCGAGCGTGAGCACCAGGAAGCGGCCGCTCCGATTGGTCGCCAGCGCTTCCATGTGGCGGCGGCTGACCAATCAGGCCCGCCAGGCACAGGTTTTTATCAAATGGAGACCGACGCCCGATAGACCCCCTCCATGCGATAGACGAGCGTTCGGTTCAACGTGGTGCTTTCCATGTTTTCCTTTCACCACGGGTCGGCGAAAAAGGAGAAAAAAATGCCCCTCGAACACTAAAAACAGCGCAATATTCGCATCCTCGTCCTTGGTGCCACCGTTGTCTCAACAGCTGCTCACTTTTTGTGGTGGCAGCACTGTTCAGTGCCAACTGTTTACAGCGGGTTCGTGCGCAGCAGACGAACTCGTGCAAATGCCGTTTGAAACAATCAAAGCTTTGCTCAATTTATTCACACATTTCTTTTTTTTCGCTCTCCCTCTCTCATTCGTTCTTTTGTACAATCACAGGACGTTTGTACAAAAAAAGCTTGAGCTGTACGCAACTCTTCAGAATATATCTAACGTGTGTGTACATTATGTACAAAATATACAGTCGGTCATGTAAACGGCCGTCAACCTCCGGTCGCAATTGTGAAGCCGGGCACACCAAATAAAATCGTACAAGTAACATGCTTTCGAGGTGTCAATCACAGCTGCATACATGGATGAAACACGTAAAACAAAGCAAAACTCAACAAGTGAAGAGGCCGTGTCTAAAGCACCAGACCAAAAAACACAGGCGGTCGTTTCTTCAGCCGACACATTAAGAATAACTTAAGCGTGACTTAGCTCATGGGACGACGACACCAAGTAGAAAAAAAAAAAAAAAAAGCAAACCTCTGCTCGGTGAAACACAAAGCTAGCCACTCGCACACAAAAAATAAAAACAAGAGAAAAGCAGAGTACTGCTTTGTGGGAAAAGATAAAGAAGCAATCAGAAACTTGCACGACACGACGATACGCAATCACTGCAGTGAGGAATCTGAGCTGAAAAGGGAGTAGGGGCCACATCTAGGGTAATCTCCCGTGCACTGCCCACCAACCATGGACTGCAAAAAATGTTGGTCTACCTTTTGTAGTACTAGTGCACCTGCCACTTTATATTCACATGGTGAAAACCATTCTGCTATCATAGCTTGATTCTCTCATTCAGAGGCATATCGAATGCCAACGCTGACAAAGCTGGTTGTTCTTTTGAAGTGCACACCACACAGAAAGAAAAGGGAAAAAAGGTTTCAGCATTTCTCTGCATTGAAACTAGTAACAAACTATTCCTTGAGGGCCACCCCTTCCATAAATTTTGCACACCACACTTTCAGTGGTTTGCATAAAAGTAAATTACCATAGCTCACAAACAAGACATCAAACAAAAGCAGAAAGGCACAATGGCTGAAAAAATATATAATACCCTTCATTGACAATTAAGTTTTAACAAAAAAGAAAACTCCTAGCAATAGCAGCAAGAAAGTGTGAATGATAACTGACAACATATTTGTACCACAGCAGCTTCCTAAGAATTCTGGGGGCTGCAAGAGAAAAGCGGATGCAGTACTCAATGGCCTGCTTTTCATCAATGAATAGCAAGCTCATGAGAAACACAGCCAAGCAGCACGTGGCTAAGTTGTCGAGTCAAACAGGTCGCCTTACCCGGGCTTGTGCACTGACCCAGCGTCATGCTAAAAGGAGCCGTGAATACCAGCTAGCCAGAATCTCAAGTTTGGTCACGAGTGAACAAGTGATGTATTGATGACGCCAATAGCACAAGCACACATTTTACTCCCTTTCTGTCTTGAGAAGAGGCAGAAGCAGAAGAGCTGCGGCTCAAGAAAACAACATTTGTGCTGCGAGTGGAGCACTGAAGCCAGCAGCGCACGACGAGCCTCTGCACCTGGCAGTCACGCACGCTGCCGCGTACATCACGGTGTTGGCAACACGGGAATCGCCCAATGGCACGACCGCCTTGGGAGCTTGGCAATTTTAGGAAAATCAATCCTGTCACGCCAGTCGACAATAAAGTGCTCAGCTGCATCATTCCCCGCCTTCCCTACATCCCACAAACTTCAAAGAATGCTACGGTCCAGTGTGGTTATGGGCGAGGCAGTCTTTCAAAGGTCCACTGATGGCTTCATGGAAGAGAAGTGGGGAGGAGGCTAACAGGGAGAAGAGGCAGCTGGTCGTTGCGAGGGGGCAGGTCCGGCCAGCTGTCCCCGACGCCAGCAGCGTCTTTCAGAGGAGGCAGCCAAACACGGTCGCCGCCAACGTCAGAGCACAGGCAGTCTGCCACCAGGTCGGGCTGATGGTGATGAGGGGGCAGGAAGCGCTACCACATGTTGTGCAGGTGGAGGTTGCGGCTGAGCACCGAGCGCACGTCACTGGTGAAGCGCAACGCATCTAGCACTGGCAGCAGGTTGAGCAGCGCCATGTCACGTGGGTCCGAGAACCATGACTTGATGGGGATGGCATTGTCTGCGAGCACGGGGCGAGGGAAGGGGGGCAGAACAAGAACAAGGGGCCATTCAGCGGGCGATGCATTGACACACGCACGAACGCACCAATAAGGGGCGGACACGTAGTTGCTGCTCCTCTGCTCGCGCCGCGACTCCTCCTCACATTGGGTGCGAGGAACTCCCCAGCCTACTTGGCCACCACTGGCGCAAGAAGCAATGCGAGTAGCAAGGAGAGAGTCTCCTATTAGCCCGTCCATCGCACCACTGTTGACGTGGGTGAGGTGCTCCGCCAGTTGGTGACAAGTGGGTCATCATGGCGACAAATCTTTACTTAGGGTTAGGCAGACTTTACTATTTAAAAGAAAACAGACACCTTTACCCAGGATGCGCACAAGAGGAGAACTACCAGCAAGTTTCCACAATACAAGGGTAAAACAGGCAGCACTCTCTCGAAGCTATTTTCTGGCGTCAAATTACAACCTATGGCTAAAGTGACCATATTTTTCGGACCCCAAAGCGGGACGGTGGTGGTGGTGGTGGGAGGAAGGGGGGGGGGGGGGGGGGGGGAGGAAGAGAGGAAGAACGTGGCACATAGCTTAAATTACACATTGCACTTTGCATTACTATACACCTTCACCCTGCAACGTTCCTGGTCCTCGAGGGTTTTTTTCCTGGACAGTGACTGATACTTTTTTTAATTAACTGCCCTCAATTCTTAATTTTTGCTGATGTGTCTGTAGTACCGACCGCACGCCATATGCAGATTCACCTTTGTTGCTTTGAGTGTGGTGAAATAAAAGTGCGTCTTTTCTGCAGTCCACATCTGATTCGTCAAGGAAAACACCGTTCCCACTGTGCATTTGCGCCTCGCAAGCCCATAGCGTACTTGGCGATTGTGTTGATATTGTCGCAGGGCTCGAAGTGCTGAAGCACTTCTACTACGTACCGTTTCTCGAATGCAAAACAGTGTGCTGAATGGCTTGTTGGTATGCGGTAACTTCGAGAAAACGGCTCAGACATTGGGACTAAAGAAGAAACCCACAACATAGGCACTGTGCTGTGCGTTTCTTGCTTAGTCCTATCGTCTGCGCTGTTTTTTTAAAGTTCCTCAAATGGTTTCTTTTGCCTCTTCTATCCTTCCAGCTTTTCATTTGTGACACATGGCTTGGTAGCCATCTTAATGCTTTCAGTTGAAGGCGAGACAAAACACCGTCCCACAAGCAGGCTGCCGGGACAGCGGGACCGCAGCCGCAAAACCGGGACATCTGGTCCCTTTATCTACGGCTGAAGCAGGCCACTAATATTCCTCTAGAAGAACTTGCAAGAAATGCAGCACAGTTGGTAGTGGTGACCTTAAAGGGACCCGGCAACACTTTTTTACTGAATATTAAATGCTTTCAAAACGGAGCCAATTACCTAGAATAGGGGTCACAAAGTACCTCAGCCATTATGGCCATTAGATAACTTAGCAACTTGCTCAGGAAATTTTTTGCTCTTTCCTGGTCTTGGCATTCTTCAAGTGCTCAAATTACGTCGTTACAGTGATGTAGCGGCTATTGGCCAGCTTCCCTTCAGCTGCAACAACGAACGCATTCCATAGCCACTTTATAAATGCAAGAGTAAAAAGAAAACAGTAAAAAAACACATGTAAAACAGCGAAGTGTCACAAACCATGATGCAGCATGCCTTGGAATTTGTTCTCGCAGCAGCTTCTGGGAATCCCGGAAGCCTGTGATCCTGATTCGGTGTTCACTACCGGAGGGCGACAGAAGCCAAGCACCTCACCGAGAACCTTGTCAGAGCCTTGATCCCTCATCTCAAGCCCACACTGTATGAAACTGATTTGTTGCATCAGATTCACTGAATCCTCATTTCCACCCATTTTCTCCCTAGGGACATTCCCCATTACAGTCGTTTAATGGGACAGACATTAATTGTGATGGTAAGTGATGCCTTCACATGCTGCACATGCATGCACGCATTGGAGCCAGTGTTGCAACTTGTATCAGAAACTACACACCAAACTGTTTGCATTTCATGCACTCCCCTTGCATATGCCACATCCTGCAAAGAATAGCGATTGTCACAGAACCACGCTAGGTTGCACAATTTTTTTAATTAAGCAGTTCCGCAGCAGGCGTTGCAAAGCACGACTGAAAGTGGCCGAAGATGAGAGGGGGCCAAGACCCGTAGAGTGAGTAAAAAAAAAAAAAAAAAAAAGAATAGGGAGAAGAGCAGCCAACAAGAGGATGACTACCGTATTTACTCGCGTAATCCTCGCCCTCGCGTAATCCTCGCACCCCTAATGTGAGCCACCAAAACTTGAATTTTTTGGTTCCTCGCATAATCCTCGCACCCCCAACTTTGCAGCGGCGAAAGTTGCCCGCTCGCGAAACCCGCATGGTGCACGCGCTCTCCAACGCGCGCCCTCCCCCGCCGCCTCTCCGTTCGGCGGAGAGGGCTGTGTATCCAAGGCCATTCAGGCGCCCTAACAACCTGCATGGCTACTCCCTAACAGGCGCCCTAACACGCTACTCACACGGTCCTTGAGCCCGTTTCGCGCATGTTTCGCGTGAGCGCAACCAGACGGTGTTCGCTGTCGTGTCGTCGCGTCGCCGTCGTGGTCCCGCCGTTGAGCGGCAGCAGTCAGTGAGTCACTCGCGTCAGTGGTGGATAGCTCGCTGCCGTATTGAGAACTTTTTGATCTAATTGTTTTGTGCTTGGTGCCGCTTCGCCATGGGGAGGAACGCCAGCTACACTGCCGCTTTCAAATTGAAAGCGAAAGAGTACGCGATCGAACCCGGCAACCGTGCCGCAGGCAGGCACTTCGGCGTCACCGACTTCAACGTGCGTTACTGGAGTAGGGCACGCACATACGACGACGAGATAGAGCGTGCGCCAGAAAGCAAAGGCGGCATTTCATGATAGCTGATCGACGGGAGACTGTTTACGTTGTAAATAATAAAATAAAAAGAAATAGCTGCTGTTGGCAACACTGAGCTTACCTATACAAAAAACGACCGCTACATTTAGCGGGATTGGCATAAGGCAAATTGGCAACACTGTGCACCGGATTTTTTTTTCCCGCATAATTCTCGCACCCTTAACTTTGCGTTGACTTTTCCGAAAAAAAAGTGCGAGAATTATGCGAGTAAATACGGTACTCCGCTCAAGGTCCGGGAGGACACTCCTCAGAAATAAATCCCACCACAGCTGCTCGCCTCCCCTTTGCTCTCCCAGAAGACCATGCGATTGAAGCACGAAAGCGGAAGGCCATGCCTGCCCATCACAGGGCACCACTGGTGGCCCCACCGTGCAGCGCACGTATCTTGGAGAACACGCTATCGACGGGTGTTATAAAAGAAACCACTCGGCACCGCTCCACCAGTCTGGATCGCAGTCAGGTGATTGGTCGTGCAGGAGGGGGGCATCAATGCCGACTTCTAGGAAACCTACTAGTCGACCTTACAAGTGCCGGGATCAATGCAACGACCCCGCTCTTATTGAACCCTCCGTCGGAAGACATTCCAAGCAGTGCAACGGCAGTCTCTCATGCTGGGTTACAATAACGGACGCTCGCAACCTAGCTCTAAGGGTCCAAAGACCCCAGTGTGCTGTTTAGCCCAGCAAGCCTGTACATAGAGTAGAGTTACTGTATGGTGTTACTCATAGCAGTGTAAGTAGTGTTTAGGTTTGTACTTTTCTCCCGTTCGTTGTTGACTGTGTGATGTAATCAGCAAGCTACCGTATTTTCCGGTGCATAAGTTGGCGTTTTCTTCTAAATTTTTCGCCAGCGAGTCTTGTATAATCGTGCGCCTTATATAGAGACACAATGCAACCTCCAGTCGCAAAACTCAGAAAATAAGAACCAATGTTCAGTGAGCCACTGTCAATGAGCGGCAACCCTTTTTGCCTGTAGAAAGGGGCACACTGCATGGCACCACATTTGCTGCTCTTTCTCCTTCATCGGGCAAAGCACAGGGAAAGTCTGGACTTGCTTTGTGAAAGGGGCCCTCTTGCTGTCTGAGCAGTTTTTAAAAAACACTGTCAGCACCAGAAACACTTGCAAAGCCCCAAGGAGCCTCTCACACCCGACGAGTCTCACCCTTTGTGTGAACACATCGCCACCCACCACCCACCCAAAAGATGCACCTCCCGTGTGCACCTGTTCATTTCTTTGCCTGTGGTGTAGACTGCCTTGCATGCGGTGGGTGCTTTCATGTTCCTCAAACAGAGCCGCGGCTGCATTTTGCTATTTTCAGGGGTGGAAGCAGGGTCTAGCTTTTTGGAGCAGGCACGGGAGCAGCAAAAGTCTTATTTTGGAGCAGCTTTGGAGCAGCAAAAATCCCATTTTGGAGCAGGTTTGGAGCAGTTTAGGGGCTATTTCGGAGCACTTTTGGAGCACACTGACGGCTTTAAATAATGCGGCTGAGCGCACTTTTAAGAGCAACTAATCCAAAAACTGCATGAAAAATAGAATTGGCCAGAATTATTTAGCAGGAGCGCAATAAATCAGGTAGGAGCTGGCACCTTGATATTACCCTTTACTCGGGACTGAAACCTGCTTTTTGCCAATTCCTTTAAATGTAGCGACTTTTTGGCTTTTATTTGTATAATAATCAACACTATGTTACTAACGGTGGCTGCTCTTTTTAATTTTTTGGTAAAGTAGTTTCAAGCTAAAACAATCGCGTGCAGTGCGCCGCCCCGCTGCCGCCGTCACCGCAACCGCGAAATCGGGCGTCGCGAACGTGCCCTACCCGCACGGCACTCGCCGAGCGCGCATCGTCTCCCATCGATAGGCCCCAACACGAAGACGGGCGCCGTACAATATGATGCCGTATTCGCAGCAAGCTGCCGCCGCCGCGTCGACCGAGAAGGCAGGCATCATAGGCAGGCAAAGGCAGGCAGCGAACGAAGACGGCGATTTCACAACGCCTCGTTTCGTGGTAGACGCGAAGGCGAAAGCGGGCATCCCATAAGACGCCCGTGCGGTCCAGTCGGGCCTCGTCGGCGCGCGAACGAGTACGGCGGCTGTGTGGCGCGCTGCACGCAACTGTTTTAGCTCCACACCACTTCTTCAATTAAAGCAGCGCGAAAAATTCGGCTTCAAATGAACTTCTGATGCAAAAGGGCCGTTATTAACAGCGGAGCTGTGGTTACTGGCCGTAAGTTCGGGGTTCGTGCGCGCCGAAAACTCCTGCCGAGGAACGCTAACGCGCACGTGTCCCGCAGCTCTCAACCTGACTCGACAGCGGAAAGTAAAGTGATAGTGGTGATAGCACCGCCGCAACACTAGAGGAGCGTGCGCATGCGCCCAGTATCGTAGAAGAGCCCTTCGCGCGGAACCTCGCGTCGTCGTGCGCATGCGCTCAGTATCGTACAATAGCCCACGCGCGCAGCGGCTTCGCAGTTCTCGGTTCGTGCAGGTCCCGAAAAATTAGACTTCAATCACCAAAAACTACTGATGCGAAGGATGTGCGAAGGGGTCGTTCGTCTTACTTCGAGCAGCTGCAAATTCCAGAGGCCATGCCTCAAGTTATAACACTAGATAACTGTTCAAAGTGCTTTTACTCATGCTGGTGACAGCCTTCCGGTAAAGCCGCGGCGATAACAACGTTGTGATAAACTCCACGAGGGAACCACGAGTGCACTGAACTGCCGTGGCTATGGATGCGGCTGCGTCTATTGTGATAGATAGATAGATATGGGGCCCTATTCTCGACTGCACAAATTGCCGGCAATTCAGGCAATTTTCCGGAAGTCTTTTCTGATTGACTTTCAATTTTGGTCACGTGCTTCCGGTTGACAAAGCGGTTGTGTGTGCTGTCGTCATTTTGACGTTTCATGTCGTCTACGGACACCAGTTCTAAAGTTTGCCTTATTTCTCGTTACTAAAGGCGCATAATTCTTGGCCAGCAGTGAAAAACCAGACTAAATGCAGCGGACATGACAACATAAGCCTGCCTTTGCTATTCAACAACAATACTGCTTGTAATGCACACCCCCTCTGTGATTGGCTGAGAAGGCGTGACGTAATTTAAACAGTTGGCGGGAACGATTACGTCATGCATTGGCAACTTCAGCCTGCGTAAAAGTGACGTAACGCTACGTAACAGCTTGAAAATGGCGGCTGTTGTTGTCGCAAAATACAAGCAAAATAGGGCACAATATTGCCCCGGCTTACGGCGCCGCGAAATGTGCGGCAATTTGCAGCAGGCGCAGTTTCGCATGCGCGCTGTTTAAAACACGTTTCCTACCGAAACAAATCATAGTTTCAACTGCTTCCAAATCAGCGATCATGAAACATACAAATAACGTGCAGTATTTTGCTTTTATGTTTGGCAATGAAATAAAAATTATTTGTTTGGCGTAACCGCAACATAAGAGGGCAGTACAAGCCTCTCCATGACAAAGAGAACCCAATGCATGGCATTTGTCCATACTTGTCCTAGTAAGCTGTTGGGTCACATGATCGAACTCAAGAAAAAATAACAATGAAAAGTGACTATTTAGTTCATTACAGCGCTGATTCCAGTCGAGCTTGACGAATGAGTGAATCGGCGATATCGGTGCGCTCCGCGGTTATCAGGCGTAGCGCTTCGCTGCTCTTTTGTGTCATAGAAGCGATGGTCGCGGCCGTCTTTTTCTGTGATCACGCCATAAACTTGTAACATAGCAGCAGACGATGGCGTGGCGGCGGTGGCGGCAGGGAAGGTGATAACGCAACAAAGCTTGCATTGAAGCAGAGAGCCCAGCTATGTTAATAAAAGCGATTGAAAGAAATAAATAGATACGGTAAAAAAATTGTGTGATGTTCTTTAGCTCGACATCTGCCTTTCGCTCGCTTTTGGATCAACGTTACTCGATCGCTTTGTGGTGTTGGCGTCAAATTTGACCTCCAGAAATGTGTTTTTCTTGTCAGCCTCAGCTACCGTCTTAATTTTCATAGTACATGCCAAGTGTATTTATATCTTTCTTGCACAATATTTGATACCTTGGTAGCGATCTTTATGAGTGACTCGTCAAATTACACTGCATGTCGTCATAGCTATAGGTGCAGCACGTCACTGATTGCTTACGTCGTGCTTACGCAAAAAAACATGGGCGAAATGCCGGCAATTTGTGCAGTCGAGAATAGGGCCCATGATAGATATACTGTTGCCGTTTAAACGGGTGATCGACGGGAAATCCAGCGCTCCAGAAAGCCAGCGCTCAGTGTTGCCCGGACGACGACAAGACTCGGCTAAATTTGGCATTGTATGCTCACAATGGACAATAATCGCGCAAATTGCCGTTTCTGCGCAGCTTGGCGCAGCAGGGCAAATTGGCGCACAATGGCGCAATTGGCGCAGCAGTTCCACCCCTGTATTTTCCAATGCTTTGCTTGCACAAGCATTTGATTATGGTTGCCTGGCTATGTTGATAATGATAAGCAACTACCAGCTCTATTTCAGCTCACACTCGATTCGAAAGCGCAAGCGATTTTAGAGGAGCTTTACATGGTTTGTAAGTGATTTGGAGGAAGATGATTTCAAAGACTGACTAAATGGCGTGACGTACACTATCATTGCCGCTGTTAATGACACCTGAATAAAATAGTTCTGAAAAGTATCGTCTGGGCAGTGGAAGGCACTTGGGTGCGCACAGAGGCAGCAGCCGCTGCAAGCATGTGTTTTTGTCACCCTTTGTCGCGACTTGATCGTCACTGAGTTTCACAAATTACAAGGTGTGTCTTGTGTACACCAGTGCAACTTATATGCTTTTTTCCTGCACTTATACCCTAGAAAACCACCATATCATCACTAACAGCCTACCAGGCCCACTGCAGGACGAAGGCCTCCCCCATTGACCTCCGACCACTCCTGTCCTGCACTCAGTGATGCTACCGGCTTAGGCTGCTTTGGAGCAGCTTTTGGAGCAGGTAAAAATGCGTTTCGGAGCAGCAAAACCAGCTTTTGGAGCAGGTGTTGGTAGAAGCAATTTTAAGACACGTATTGCATTCATGAGATAGATAATCGCTAAAAGCACACCCTTCAGGGATAATGAAAAATTAAAAGAACTCAGAACATGGATATTTTGTCCCCATTTTCATCAATCTCCTGAAGAATGTCTGCATTGAACTTTTTTCGGCAGTCTGCACAACAAAAATAAAAAAAACAAGCTCTCATTTTTACACAATAGAAGATTTACTATGAACAAACTAAAAATTGCTCATCACAACGAACATACTGTGTAAAATCGAGCACTATTGGAAGGCTATCGTAGGAAGGCTGCATCAGTAGCGCCACGGCTTTGACTCCATACTTGAACATCACGCTCCTCCCCGTGTTGCACATGAGTCACTATTTAGCAGCGTCAGCGCTGCCACCGTAAGGGTCTAAAATGACAAGCCACCGATAGCAGCGCTATGTTAACAAAGGCAGCGGGCTGAATCTTGCCCCTTCACGACAAGTTTGCCGCAGGTAGCCCATTAGTCCCCCCCCCCCCCCCATAATTCCGAGACTATGTAATTCCCTGCGAGGCCACATGCACGCATTTCACCTTCAATTTCCACGTATGTGAATTCTATGCCTCTGTGAACTCTACGTGAAATCTAAGACGGGCGTCGTCATATGCGTGCTGTACTCGTTAAGCTCGGAAACGTCAGGCGTCGTGAAATTGCCGTACTTGCTAGCCGGTGCGCAGCCCGAACTATGTCACGGTTTCCTGCCTTTGCATACTATTTTCTCCCCCCTGCACTTTGTATTTTCTCATCTGTTTACAGTAAAATCTCGATGATATGAATTTCGCGGCACCGCGAGAAATATTCGTATCATCCGAAATTCGCGTGAACAACACAGACCAAAAAATTAAGCACTAAAACAAGATTTCGATTATTTCTTTTACTTTCGCGTGATGAAATCCGTGAAGTTTTTCTGCTTTTTTTAAACCTCCATGTCGCCGAGCGGTCCTTTCTGGACTCATCTCCGCACTCGCGCTGCCCAAGCTCACTCACTACAGGAGC
The DNA here is from genome assembly GCF_048455015.1 of Haemaphysalis longicornis. Classification (NCBI taxonomy): domain Eukaryota; kingdom Metazoa; phylum Arthropoda; class Arachnida; order Ixodida; family Ixodidae; genus Haemaphysalis; species Haemaphysalis longicornis. The sequence goes on along the minus strand of NW_027526422.1, from coordinate 4,584,463 downwards.
GTTTTTGCATGCGATTCGTGCGCGTCGGCGCCCGCGGTCAGAAAATTACGCGCGACGCGCGTGGCAGTGGGACGAGCCTGACGAATTGCGCCAATGGGAAGGCGTGCGCCTCATGGCGGCAGTTACAAAGCCCCCGAGACCCCCGAGACAGCCGGCTGGCTCCGGCGGAGATGTTTAGGCTTAGCACCCCGACAGATATTCCATGGGCGCTTTCACTAGCGGCGCGGATGATTTTTATAGCACCGTTTTCGCTCACATTATTAGCTCATTTACCGCACAAGAAACTTCGCGTGTGCTTTGAGCGGCATTTTAAAGAGCGATTAGAAGCGGTTTCTTGAGCGTCCCGCACCACTTCGCGACCGAAACCGCCGCCATGATGCCGCGGCCGGCCACGCCCCGCGCAGCGTGCGGGTGGTTTCGCGGCGGCGCCAGCGTGCCTGTGGAGTACGCGGCGCGTTTTCGCTAGCAGAAAACCGCTTGACCGTTCCTGGAGAAAGTGCGACAAAGAGGGCAGAGAGCCCGTACGTCGCCGTAGCTTGCTCGATCGGCAGTCGGGCGCCTCGCCGACTCGTTCTTATCCGCCGGGCACTGCAGGTCCCTTCGTAAGAGCCCAAATTCTTCCCATTTCAAACAGTGCAATTTCGCCGGGACTAATCAGAAATTCGTATCACCCAGAATCATATCATCCAGATTCCACTGTAACTACAACTCCTGCGTCCTCATCTCTTGCCTACTTTTCTACCAGCAAAACTCCGCAGGCCCCCGGTCGACGCGTACGCTGTCGGGGCGCTTTGGCGAGCGAGTACGGCAATTTCACGAAGCCTGACATTGTTGGCGAGCTTCACGGGTACGGCACGCACATCACGACGCATATCGCGGCCCGAAGACCGCGAGGCGGACGGTCGCGACGGCGGCAGCCGGTCTCGCGCGCCCAATAGGTGCGAAGCGCACTGCACAAAATTAAGTCTCGGGTATACCCGAGACGGTTAATTCCGTGAGCTGGGGAGACTGATAATCTCCCCATCTACCCCTCTATAGAGGGGGAGATTTCACAACGCCTACGAGGCGCCAGCCGCAAAACGCATCATCGCCGTTATCGCAAGTATAGTGCCTAGAATATACTGGCTAGTGTCTCGAGCGGAGCGCTTCGCTATGGGAGAGCGTGGCGCCGTTTGCAATGTAAGCCCACCGCTGCCGCCAGATGGCGCCGCTTGGCGGGAGCGTGCTGCTTCAGCAGACGATGCAGTTTTTTCACTTCGGAAGGCGGAAAGGTGGCCTTGTGCGCGCGTGATTAAAGAACTTGTGGACGTATTTTTTCTTCGCCGAGATGCACCGTTTATTGTTCTGCGTGGGTGCTTCGACATGCAAGCCATTCCGTCAGCCCCTCCCAGCAGTTTTGGGCTGATATTGCACCGGTTCTGCGGGCGTGCGCGAGTATCCGTGCCACGCCAAATCGCGGGCTGTGTTCCGGGTTGTTGTTTTCACGTGCCTGTCACTGAAACCGCTTTGTTTAACTGTGAACCAAGCTGACAATGCCAAAGTGATGGTGCGAATCGACAACATGCTAATTGCGCCGCTGTGTAAAAACGGTATACCGCCCAAACAAGGGGCATGTTTAGAATTCAGCGGATGCTACGCGGCTTGCGGAATAGGAACGAAGCATCAGAAGAAAATACAGAAGGGTGACGGAGGCTGCAGTTGTTTGCGAAAAGTTTGTTCAGAGCAGTTGTACCGAGCAAATGCTTATTCACGCGCATGTTCTATGCACTATAGCGCTGCTTATACGGAGCGTGCCAGCTGCATATAATAAACAGCTGCACAACGGCATGCCGATGCCGTTGTGCAACTGTTTATTGATTCCGCTTGTGCCAACTTCAGCTTCAGATTATGGCAAGCGTCAAGAAGCAGCGAAATGAAAGCACGCGCATTTTGTTCCGCTGTGCACTAGCGGGTACCGTTCCATCAGGGAAAATGTGTCGCTCTTTAAAGCGCCGACTGAACTCGGCGCGGTGGCTCAGTGGCTAAGTCATTGCGCTGCTGAGCACAAGCTTAGGTCGCGGGCTCGATCCCCGGCCGCGACGGCCGCTTTTCGATGGAGGCGAAAAGCAAAAACGCCCTGGTGTTACGAGATTTCGACGCACGTTAAAGATATCCCCAGGTGGTCAAAATTAATCCGGAGCCGGCCACTGCGGCGCGCCTCATCGCCTGCGTTGCGTCGGCGCGTTAAACCCTACAATCAATCAATCAAAGCACCGACTGACCCTTCACGGTTGTCAGAGTGGGAGAAGCGGATCAAGAGAGCGGACAGGAAGCTGACGCCAAATGCGGTATAGTATATGGGAAAAACACTTTGACAATAACTGCATGCATTGAGCGTTCGTTCAAGATAACACGGTGAACTGCGTTGTAAACGAAATCCCTCGCGACAAAGTTCGGCTCAAGCTGGATGCTGTCCCTATACAGTATTCGAGGCATACCCGATGCACCTTATCCGAAACTTGTATCGAAAAGACAGATCAGAGACCTTTGTAAGCATGGAGCCGGTTGCGAAACGCCGCAGGGTGACCACCGAGACGACTGAAAACGTGGCCGCACCTGAAGAAAACTACAGAGGCTTCGATCTTCCCGAACCCCTAGGTGAAAATCAGGCAGCTCCTCAACTACTATAGTGAGGGTCGTCATCCTTTTGATTCGTGGATGAAGCTCGCAACAGCTAGCACTAGCTAGCTGACACGTTAACTAACGTGAGATGTGAAATCCAGGCGAACGACTTCGCTCATCTTTTTATTGAGAGAATGGTACTTATCATTTGTACGATGTTCAACTACCGTTGTAAGATGGACTAAACTATGAGATGTTGTAGAATTGTATTTATTATTTATCAGCCAGGCGCAATGATTACAAAGCTGCACGCCGAGCGCTTACGTTTCAAACCTAGTGACATCGTTTAAATACACTCGCAAGCACAGTGTAACGTAGTCAGATATCAACCGTATGCTCAGGCGACAAGCAAGAGCTTATTTTATGTGCGGTGCGGAGATTGCGCATAAAGGCCCGTTCGCACTTGTGACGAAAGCGGCGGGAATTCCGTCACTTTGTCGCGCGACGATCGTTTTTGTCGAATGGTCGGGACAAATTTTCGTCGCGCGACATAATTCCCGTCGCTTTCGCTCGCTTTCGTCGCAAGCGGGAATGGAAAGTTCTGCCGCTGCCGTCTGCTACGCAGCGCGGAGGTAACCGCGCGATCTGCTCGGGCCGGACGAACGCGCACGCTCCCGCACGGTAGCGCCCCAAGCGGCAGCCGGCCGCGTACATCGCTCGCGGCGCCCGCCTGGAGGCCGCCCTCGGCACACTAGCCAGTATATTCTAGGCACTATATCGCAAGATTCGCAACAAAGGCCAGTTTGCCTTGGCTTGGCTCGGATTGCGTCCTGAAAACAGGTACACCGCGATGTCGCTTTCAATGGGGAACCTGAAGTAGTCAGTTTCGTTTCTGAAAGGGGGACGTACACCCTTTGGCGCAGGTTGGGCGCAGAAGCGCCAAATTTAGAGGAAATGTAGCAGGATGTAGCAGCCAGAGCACTTTGGCGCAGTTTGGCGCAATTGGCGCAGCGGTAGCATCACTGAGCTGCACTGCTTGAGTGCGTTCTTTGCCTCCGAACTTCCTTCTTCCGCCTCTCCATCGAGTTACTGGCCTTGCCCTTACTCTCGATCATCCGTCTCTTGGCATCCACTATGCTGCCCTGGTGGTCCACCTGCCGTCATTTCGTCTCCCTACATGGCCTGCCCAAGTCCATTTCTTTTTCCTTATTTGAACTATGATATCTTCTACTTGAGTTTGTTCTCTGATCCAGGAAGCTCGTTTCCTGTCGCTAAGCCTTACTCCTATCATCAGTGACAGTGGTAGCTTGCTTTTCGCTATTTGGGAGTGCTTGCCAAGTGTACCCCAGCCCATACGTATTCTGTGCAAGAAATTTAGTTGGTCTCCCTTGAGTGTAATTTTGCAGGGTGCATTCTTTTTGCCTAGCCGCGTCACAAAGTGGTTTTGTCGTCAATTCACGGCACCAGCCCGCTTTCCATGCTGCTACCGGCGATAACCCAGCACCAAAGACCCATCCCCCCAGTCACAAGTAACGGGTGGAGGACCCACTCCTCCTAGGGTAGGGATAGCGGCGCACAATCCCGAAAAGCAGTCAGTGAGTCTAATGTACCTGGGTAGGACCGATAGGCACCAGGAGAGTTGTCCAAGATGAAAATGCTCGACAGATCTTGGGTGATGGCTGAGAGATCTTTGGTGTAGCTCCCATAATCTAGTGTACAGTGCTGAAAAACAAGAAGACAAAAGGCAGCTTTTAGGATACTTTAAGGGGGGACGTGGGGATCGGAGCAAACTTTCTTGTTTTTTGACGTAGAGTAATGAAATTTGGTAGGTGCATTGAAAAGCACTCTAAATGGCGAAATTTGAAATTTCATGATGATACCTTCAGTAGTTCTTGTGTTACAGAGGTTTGCATGTTGCCCACTCGTGAAAAGCCTAGCAAGATATTCATTGACACATGCTAGGAAGTTCTGAATACTTTTCAATTGTAGTCAAAAGAACACTACAGGGAAAAACAGTCTTAACACACCCTTCATTTTTTTTTACATAAAAGAATAATTTCACTTGTACTCTGTAGGACACAATTGACCTAGCCGTAAATTCCACATTAAAAAATAATTATGCCCTGAAATGAAAATCTGAGACTGTCTCGCCCTGCAGAACTCTTCAAGGATCGAAATAAAACAGACAGGGTCAAAATCCGCCCAGTGGTTGCCATGCTATCCTTTCCACGAGCAATGAAGAACTCGTAAAATGAACTTTTGAGAAAACGGCTCCTAAAGTTTACGACGACGTCACAATTTTCAAACTGCACCAGCAGCATAGTCCTTGCTGTCATTGCTTGGGGACAACCTCACATACCTTTGCCCTTTGATTTGGTGCATCTGGTGCATCTGGAATGCCTTCCTGGCTCATTGGAGGTTTTCATGTGCAGGCCTTTAGATGGTAGAAGCACCAGTTTTGCGCAGAGTGTACCAGAAAGTTTACTATGGGCTACTAGGGTACCTATACTTTACTTCATGTATGCCTCATGCATAGCTGTCTCCAAAATTAAGAGTAAGGCATGGTTTATTCTTATATTAATGTGCCAGCACACTTTCAGCTTATTTTCGGGTGCCACAACCTTGATAAAGCTACAGCTTAGTACATGAGGCTGTTCAGTGTCAAAAATAATATCAGGGCATCACAAGCATAAGGTGAGCTATTTGAAGGCAGGATATACACTTGTTTCACACAATTACAACATTAATTATTATTAGAATACCATGCTCTTCTCCTTCAGGCGAAAAAAGCATTGCAAAATGGACATCATAATTGCAAACATTGCAAAAATAGAAAAAAAAAAATTGTGCCATTAAAAAAATTTTAAAACGCTGCAACGTTACGGCGTCTTTTCTAATTAATATTAATTTAACACTGAAAATATAATTTTGTAATCCCAGATTTCGTTGTACGAACTAGTTTAGAGCCACGGAAAAATTTTCGCAAATAAGCTGTGTGACGGTTCACTGCACCCCCCCCCCCCCCCACACTATCACCGACGCGCACGTTCACCACTATCGTAATTTAGGTAACCTTACTATGTTTAGCAACTTTACTTCTACCACTACATTTCACTTCACGTACATCAATTATTACTACTCGTGTGCAATAGCAACCAATCCCGCTATCGCCCGCTGCCCGAACATGTCGCGCCAATGCAGCGACCGCCGCAACTTCTGGCGAGTCGTTCATTCCATTCCTGAAGCTTGCGAGCTGTGAAACACAGCAATAACTCAGTGTTTTATAACACGGCAATGCATACAAAAGTTCACTTCACGAACACCAATTGTACACGGACGCACTGAGTTTCCCGCTCAAGGACGCACCACGGCGATGTCGCGGGCACGTTTTTGATGAGTCTTTCAAGCCGCGCACTTCCCTATCTGGCGCACGATCTCAAGCATTATCGCTGCGATAACGATAGTGTCACTGTACGGAATCGCAAAGCATGAAACCACTGAACGAGAACTGAGCCGACCGCGAAACCGAGGAAAACATTGGCGACACGTAGTGCGTGCGAACTGCGCTATGGTGGCTGGAAGGGGGAGGCGGCATCAGCGCGCTTGCACCGCTGATGGGAAAGCGATTCTTCGTTTCTTCGTGTCATTCAGGCCGCGGTGGCCGAGGTGGCGCTCCGGTCAGCTCTTCGACGCCTGTTGAAAGCGAAGCACGGGCAACAAGTGGGGGTGGCGCATGACCAGGCGCGTTCACTTCGTTTGAAATGCACTGTACATTCCGTCGTTTGTTTATTAGTTCGCACACGTGTTTCTTTGTGCCTTGTAGGCTCAGTTTGTCACTTTTTGAAAACTAGTTTTTTGTCAGTACTGAAAGCTGTAATCCAGAGCTCAATGCATAGCTCAATGAGCTCTGGCGTAAAGCGGAAAGCGTCGCCGACGCACTGCTCTGCGTAAAAAATTCTCGTTACCAACCTAAAATTTCGAGGGATGCGATCCCTACTATTTATCCCAATGTCTATGAGTATTTATCAGAGAAACCACCCCAGAAAAGCGTCGTCGCCTCTTTGCACAACGACGCTATACCGACGCCCATGGAGACGAAAGCGCTGCCAATAACTCCCGAAGCATGACTGATATCGCGAAATGTGAACCGCAAAGCACCTATATGGCGAAGCAAGAGGTTGCTGGGGCTGACATTATTGCAGCATTTACAGTTTGTACCATGGATCACCAGAACCTTGCATTCGAAAAAGTCGTTTTCTTCCCTACAATCGAGAGAGAGAGAAAACTTTTATTGAGCCCATTTCAGGTGACGCTCGCAGGCGTCAGACGGGGTGGAACCCTATTCCCGAGTCCCATGCCTTCACTGCAATCGGGTGCAGTGTTGAAGAGAAAGTTAAATCTTTCAAGCCACACTTGTGAATACCTTAGAGGTCACTAACAGTGCAATTGCACAAGAGCTGCTTGTGGAAGCTACCTTACAGCGTGCAAAAGATTTGGCGAAAAGGGGGAATTAATTTGCTGCTAACACCAAACGCCAAGAAAAGATCTGTGCACGGTGGGAATACCTGTGGTGCCAATTAAAATCAAAAGCGTTGTATTGGCAGAGTGAATTAGTTTCTTCTCCTTCTCAGGAGGAAATGCTGCTGTATGCAAGTACACCCACGTATTTCCTCGCTCTTCACACGTCTTTGTGTAAATGTCAAAAACTGATCACCGTAGTTGAAGACGTAGCAATTTAATTTTTTTTCATCGAGATTGAACACTGCAGCACTCAAATGCAAACTTTTTCCATTGCCTTTTAAGTTCAGCCTTGATAACTGTGCATTTTTTAAAAATAAAGTGCCTTTACTGTTATTTCTCCTAGTTGTAGAATTAATCTATTTTTTATTTGCTTTCAGTAAAATGTTTGCAGTCTGAATCTGTACAGGAAAGAGATTATGTACTGTACGTCAAAACGGAACAATCTGTTCCTTCTACTAGTTGAAGTGAAAGCCTGCAGTCGCAGAAGCAGACCCTTTGAATTTCTGTTTCCGTATAGTCGTTAGTATACATTCGGCTTTGAAAAAATGGTGGTTTTCGTGCTTTGTGTGTTTATGCAAATGGGTATGGTCTCTTCATTGTATTTTGTCTAAAATAACGTCGAGTACAGAAGGGGAAGCGTGGAGTACAACATGGAAGTAGGGAGCGCAAGATGCGAGACGTTCGGAATTGCATAGGTTATGCGTATCGGAACAGAACGTGTCGAAGTGTTCAGCGAGAGTTGCGAAGTATGTGCTACTCCAAGCCACTTGCACACACTTGCACGTGCGGCGAACTTCTGTTGGTGTGCGCTTTTGGCGCGCACTAAGTCATAGAGCGGGCGGCCAGGCAGGCATAGAACTACGGAAAGCAGCGCCACCGCGCGCCAGGCATGAACCGGCGCATCGCTTTTGACCGGCCCTTGGTGTCACCTCCCCTTTCCTGCCACCCTAAACTGCGCGTTAGCCGAATCGCCCGGCGGCCATCTTGTTGTTGCCATGGCGACACTTAATCCGGAGAGCCGTTTTAGCGAACACGGCCGGGGAGCCGATTGCGTGTTAGGATCTATCAGTTGATTCGTTTCACCGTCTTTCTTTTTATGCCGTTTGTGCGTTTGTGAGTGAGCGACAATGAAAGCAGCGACTGGAAAGTGGAAGTTGAGGACTCGGCCGGTCTAACGCGACCAAGATGGCGGCGCCCGGTGCCGTCGTTTCAGAGATAGAGCGCTGTGAAAATTGCCGTGTTTTCGTCATTTTGCGGAAATATTTTGTCACCTCAGCTGACATAAATATTTTTCTTTGGCACTTCGCGATCGCTTTCGACGGGGAAGCTTTGTAAATGCATAGAATATAAAACGTGCAATCTGAAAATGTGGCTTCCGGAAAAACGATTTTTTTGGTCACTTTTCGCCATCTGATCCCTGCGTCCCCCGTTAAAAACATGAACATACAGAGGAGAGATATCACGCATCAAGAGAGAGAGAGAGAGAGAGAGAGAGAGAGGGAAAAAAACTGAACCCATCATGTCAAGGGTCACCAAAAATGTCAGCAGCTCTACAACCCAGACGACGTTTTCCCAGTCTGCACAGGGCTCAGCGTTTGCTCTTTCCTAAGCATAGTGCGCACCTTTTAAAGGATCTTCCAGAAGCAGCTATCCCGTGCAAGCATCCGATACAAAAGACGCTTGGAACCCTTTGCCCAGTGGGGTCTCTTTGGTTCACAAAGGTGATGCTTAATGAAGTCAAGAGCATGACGGAATCCCGTCTGGCCGGGAGGGTACACTAGGAACAAGAAGAGACGCCGACCAGCCCAAAAAAACGTACCCACCTTTCGGCTTCCGTGCTGGAAGCCGAAACGTCAGTACGTTTTTTTGGACTGGTCGGCGTCTCTTTTTGTTCCAAATGTTATGCTTGCAAGGGTGAAATAATGAAGGCCAGCACAGTGGCTATTAACAATTCTCAGGTGGGCCTCTGTTTCGCAGAAGGCGACACTACAGGGGCACGTGAACGGGAGAAGGGGGGAAGCGCGCACCTGGCGGTAGTAGCGCTTCCTGAGGATTCCTCGGTTGTTGTCGAGCTTGTCGGCCACAGCGGCCCCGTAGATCTCCATGCTGGCCGTGAACACCACCAGCTCGTACCACTGGCTCACCTGGGAGGCAAGGGGCACGCAAGTTGGAAGGGTTTCTATTCGTTCCACATTTCCTTCGTTGCCTTCCCTGCAGGAAGTGTGCCTCCTGAAAGCCACAGCTGACACTGTTGTCCTCCATCAACGCACGAGCCTGCATCTTTCAGAGGTGGGGTGTTTGTTTCCCACGGGGCCTCCGTTAGTCTCTTGAAACCAAACGAATGAACCAGCAAAAAAGCAGATGGGACAACCATTGGACACATGGGACAGCACCCGTCTCATTCTGCATGCATCATCTACTCTCTTTTTCAAAGACAAATTGTGTAGCGCCCACAGAGGGAGACGGCACACGTCTGGATGTTTTAAAAAAGAAAAAAACTGCACTGCACTGCAAGCACTAACAGTGTTCTGCACTATATCAATTACTGCTACTATTATTTGGCTTCACTAATAAGTGGAAACTTGGCTGCGGTATGCGTCCTGGAGAGCGGATGACTTTACCAGGCACCATGGGGCATGCTAGCAACGTGCTAAGCAATGATGTTGACTTTGGTTATCCAACAGCTGTGCCACAGAAGGGGATGCCCAGAGAAAAATGGGCCTTTTGGTTTTGTGCCTAGGGACATCCAAGCATAGCTGAATGTATTCGCGCTCTCAGTCACGGTGCATATTATGTTCAAGCAACGGGTACGGCCTTAGCCTTCATTTCCCCCCCCCCCATTTACCCTCTCGAGGACTGTGCGACATTTTCTTAAATGAATTATGCAGTGCAACAGCCCTCACTAAAGTGCGGTGCCGCAAACTTGCCGGCTGCTTGCTCCTGGACTGGTCAGAATGGAAAGTATGACTGGGAAGGCAAGGTCACGTTTCATACTGCCTGCAGGCAGCAGGGGGCGTCATGTTTCCCCTGGGAATAGAGCGTTTATATTCCTGTGACTGAAGGGGGAGGCCTAAATGTGTGACGGATTGATGCAAGGCTGGTGCAAGGGGGAAAATAAAGGTACACCAAAGGGCCATAGGAAGAAAGATGACAGGTGTCACACTTAAAGGGGCCATGCAGACAAAATACAAGTTTGTTTTATTCGAAAAATTTGGTGTTTTATAGTGCCCCAGCGCTTGTCTGGCAGTAAAGGATGCCTTATTCGCTAAGAAATTAATCAATTGAAGTTAAAATTTTGATTCTCCTGCCAAATTGTGTGTTTCGTGACATCTGCGATGACATAGCCAGGACAGGTCTTCAAGCAAACATTAGTATGCTGTTTAGTTTGCAGCAGACTGCGGAATGCCTCGCTTACCATCAGTCCTCGTAGATGGCGCCACCATACTGCACAGCGTTACTGTCCACCCTCGCTTTGTTTCTGATCATATTTGCACCTGGCTTACACCAATCAGCCAGTGTCATGTGAGACAACCTCAAAGCGCCGGACTGCTGTGAAGGGGGGACATGGCTCTTAAAACTATTTCTTTTAATCTTTAAGTAAACTCTGTGAAACTTGTCAGCCTTGCTGCTTTTTCCCCACTGATTTCAAATATGCCATTATTTTTTTAGTTGGCCAATTAGTTCCCACAATAATTAGAGGTAATTAACCATTTTTGGAGGAACAATAGACAAAACTGTGTTGGTCATAAAGCTGTAGTCTTTACATTTTCCAACACTATGAACCCTGGTGAGTGCAATAAGAGAATCAGTTTTTTGATGCATTGCTTGGAACTAATTTTACAGCTCATTAAACTTCAGTGTTTGAAATGGGCACTCAAAATGGTTCCTTGCCACAGGTGCCACCAAGGTTTAATGAGCTGTAAAATTAGTTCCAAGCAATGCATCAAAAAACTGATTCTCTTATTGCACTCACCATGGTTCATAGTGTAAAGATTACAGTTTTATGACCAACACTATTTTGTCTATTGTTCCTCCAAAAATGGTTAATTACCTCTAATTATCTCAGGAACTAATTGACCAACTGAAAAAACTATTACATATTGGAAATCAAAAGGGGAAAAGCAACAAAACGGACAAGTTTCACAAAGTTTACTTAAAAATTTAAAAAGTTTTTTTTAAGAGCAGTGTCCCTCCCCCCTTAAAAAAGCATAGTGCATGCAGTACCAACAGCAGTATGCACTGGTGCTTCAACTTTTGTAACTTCCATTGTTTACCCCACCATTCTTACTGCTACAAAATAAATATGCATTAAATTTGGGCAAAAATAGCTTGTTCTGTGAGCTTATAAGCCCTGCCTAACTTGCGTTTGCTCTTGCCAGCCTCAGCCAATCACACGGCTGTGCATATGACGTCATACGTTCTATTGCGGGAAATGAGGTAGTGGGTTACATGGCCACTCTCTTTTTCCCTAATTATATAGCTTATTTGAGTACAGTTTACATTAAAAGTGGTGTCAGTGCTGTTTTAACGATACAATTTTTCGAATCAACCAAACCTGTATTTTGTCTGCATGGGCCCTTTAACAAGGAGAAGCGGCTGTCTTGGATTAGGGACAGACCTGTGCTAAGAACATTCTCGCTCAAATTGAAAGCCCGCAGTCAAATCCGTGACGTATTGCGAAGAGGTGAGAGGTGACAATTGGTAGACCACCAGAGTAACAATGCCTGCCCTCCAGTGACTCAATGGGGGGATGAGAAAAGAAAATACGGGAGCCAGAAATTGAATCGGACAGCACAAGGCAGGAGCAGCAGACATACACACACTGACAATGATGATTACCATTATTAACACTACTAATTATTATTTTTATTACTATGAACTAAAGGGACAACCCAATATTTTCCTTCCTTTCGGTTCAGTCCTGGTCTGGGTTCGACCCCCTGCGCTTTGATCCCTCGCACCTTGTTTGCACCCCCATTTCAGTCCCTCTGCCCCATCCCTCCATTCAAGCACACTCACGATGTCCAGGAAGTAGTCCACATGTGGCCGCTTATGAACAAAGAACCGGACCGGATGGCGGTCTATTGTGACCTGGGGACAAAAAAAGATGGGAACAGGGGCACAAAAATCAGGATAATGCAACAAGACCACGGATTCAGCACACCCAGCAGTTAAGATAAATTTCTCACAAATAAAAAGGAAAGGAAAAGGCGAAGCGCCTCCTTGCCACTTTCCAGTCCATTGCCGACCGGCCAGCCTTCCATTCTTTTCGAAACTACAGTCGAACACGGATACATCGAACACGGGTATATCGAATTATTGTCTATATCGAACTCATAAATTATCCCCTTGAAAATTCTGTGTAAAAGTATAGGAATTCGTACGTTTATATCGAACCGTATTTTTCCCAACATTGGGTATATCGAACACCGCGCGAGCTGGAACGTGCTCTTCGGCGGTCGCTGCACCCCCGATTGAGGTTGAGGAGGATTTGGAGGAATGCGTGGGCATGGCGAAGACTGCCTCGCGGAACTAATTCCCCCTACCGGAACGAATTTGCGCTTGCCCAGTCGGGCCCCGCTACCGGCCGCCGTAGCGTTAGCGGACGGAGCCCGGTATGCTAAATCTCTCTAGGCACACAAGCCCGAACGCTCGGAAAATGTGACAGTGCGAGGTAGGGATGCCCCGACTGCGCACGTTCTTTTTTTTTTTTTTTTTTTTCCCTCCACCACCCAGATCCCCTACCCTTGAGCAGTGGGAGTGCGCGTTGCAGAGCTGCCAGCTCGAAGACCAGGAGGCCCTGATCTCTCGGGCGAAGATGGCAGCCGCGGCACGCGGCCTACCGGAATAGGATGGCCGCCCACAGCTCCTAACTCTTTTTCTCCCCTACCCCGTCCCTGCTTTTCAATAAACGTTTTCTCTCTCTCTCTCTTGCGGCTGCGTACGTTCCTCGGCTTGACGAAGGAGAGTTTTTTTTTCTCTCTCTCTCTGGGTCTGTCTTCCCCCGATGTCGTCTCGGGAAAGGGAAGAGGGAATGAAGGCGCTGGAGGTCTCCTCCTTCTTTTGCATTTTGCTGCTGTTGCTGCTGTTTGGCGAGTTGTCCCGCACCTTTTGGAGATCACTGTTTCTCTCGGAGATGACCATCACGAGCGCTTTGTTGGAGTCCGTTCAGAGAGCCTTGGAATTGTTACCTTCAAAGTTATTGTGGTTCGTGCGCGCTGTTCTTCTTTTGCGTGCGTGTTGTGCATGGTGTGCGAAGGCGCAGCGTACTGCTGGAATTTCCTAGTTGTGCAGCCTGGAGAAGATCGAGACCAGCGTCTTTGATTTCATTTCCTGGACGAAGAAGTAGGCTAAGATCGGCGATTTTTTTTTTTTCACGGAAATAAAGCGTCCTGTTACGTCGCGAGTGCGGAATTAGTTGTCATTCTTGAATGCGACGACCGGTAAGTGATCGTCCGCCATAGGTGAGGTCTCAGAGCCCATATTTTTTATATCGAATTTTTCATATATCGAACTAATTCGCGATCCCCTTGGAGTTCGATATATCCGTGTTCGACTGTAGTAGTTCATTTCAGCCATACTCCACTTTTGTTCAGAGCCGCCTTACATTTCACTTTTGAAGGATGTAATGCCACAATGACAGCAAAGACGCATTCTTCCAGTACAAAATATTGTCAATAGGGGCCAACAGCAGACACGGAAGTCAGCATCTTTTATCCTTAAAAATGTGCAATCGACCCCCACTTACTTAAGCTTGAGACAATCAACCTAATCTGGCATAAAATGTGAACATGGAAAAGTGGTAACGTTCTGTGTCGACACTGTGTCACTGCAACTGTAGGTGCACCACTAACTGGTGTTGAAAACTCGCATTCAAAAAATCTATAAAGACAACTACAGTAGAATCTCGATAAATAGAAATCGCTTAAACGGAATTGCCGCTTAAACGGAACAGTTGCCTGGAATTTGGTTGGTTTTGTATTCAAAACTCTTGGTAATCGGAACTAAAATTTCCGCATCACCGTGTAAACGGAACCAGAAATGGAACTTCTTGTGAAATCCACTGGCATGAGAATCAGCTTTTTACGGTTCCGGCTGTTTCGTTCTTGTTTTTTTTTTCTTCCTCCATGCTTTTTTAGCCTTGTTGGCCTCGTAAGCCTCGTCTCATAAGTGGTTAGCCGTGTTAGCGCAACGAATGCAACATCACAGTTCTTGTTCCAGTCGTTTGGTCTCGATTCTAGACGCCGAGGCTACAGGGCTCACCTCCTGTCGCCTCGTTCGTGCCATCGATGTGATATTCGTCCTTCATTACCACGTTGCCGTTTTCTAAATTCGGTGGCTTGTAAGCACTCGCAAAGTTGAGGCCTCTGGCCTCCGTGAAGATGCAGTTGCAAGGATTCAAACAAAAATAATTGACACATTTTGTAGTGCACAGTGACTCATTGTTGCCAAATCAACTTTGTGAATGCTGTGCCTACGCTTCTTGTAGTTTTCTTGCTTTCTGAAAACTATCAGCTACAGTCACTTTCTAGTGGTTAGAGTTCCATGAAATGCCCTTAGAAGTGTGTACGCACATAAATTTGCACCTTAGAACATCTCTCTCAGTAAACGTAACTCCTGTGAAACGGAACTAATTTTTCCGGTCCCTTGAAGTTCCATTTATCGAGAGTCTACTGTATTTACACAGTGTACTGCTATCTACTTCTCCTTGAGAATTTTCAGATAAAAAACATCTTGCACATTTCCCTTGTTATTTTGCAATCGAGTAGAAGCCAGCTTTTATCTTTTATGAATGCCTACAGGAACTAACCCTGGTATTCTGGATCCTTCCTCCCCTCGAGCCTCCAGTGGTCCTTGAAAGCGATTTCCCCGTGCATAAGCATTGCGGAATCCTCCCCTCAGCCGAGTGGAGGGAGCAAATGGAGTGGGCGAGGGACTCAGAATACGGCCCTTAATCTAAAGTGACTAAGCGCAAATAATTCTACCATTTACACCGAAATTTAGTTACCACTTGTCTCTTCACAGAACCTAAAAAAAGTGTGTGTGTGTGTGTGCGTGTGCGTGCATGTGTGTGTGTGTGTGGAGGGGGGGTTAAAACGTGAGGTAGCGATGATTACAACTGCACATGAAACCTGCTAGGGTTAAAACAGATTGAGTCACATGCGGCTGAGATTTCCTTATGGCCACATGAGACAGCTGAAACAAATATGGTAAAATAGCATGCGCAACAAGTTAAAGAAAGGGAGAGAAAGAGGAGAGCCCTAGCACCAATTGAGCATCCAGCCGAGTGTGAGTCCCGAACACTGGAATGACGGTGCCACTGCTATGGTGTGTCTAATGCCGTGTTGTGGACAATGAAGGAGTTCCTCTCACCACAACCAGACTACGCCCCGTGGCATCGCGTTTTGCACTGACAGAATGCCAACAAAAGAAGGAACGAGTGACTGCATTTGTGCTGACCGAATGCAATAGAAAAAGAAAAACCTCATTAATATGAAAAGGTTTCACGAGTGCTACGGGCAAACAATTAATCAGCACGAAAACCGGTTGCAAACAAGCGTAACAGCCACTGTCTTTGCATGCTGCGAACATTGCATCTCTGCACAAAGGCGTCAACCACCATTGCCACCACCCAAAAAAGAAAAATAAGAGCGACAAAAACCTGCGACGCGAGCACAGAGCGAGGGAGAGGAGTGGTGCAATTAGTAGGGTGTCGAACCACAAAAAATACCAGTTGGGTTACGGTTCGGGCAAATTCATTTCATTCCGGTTCAGTTCCAGTTGGACTAAATAATGTACAGAACTGGTTCACAGCTGAAGTCTTAGTGAGGTGCGAAACAAAGTAGTATTGTCGTTTAAATTCGCCATAAAACTGAAGTGTTCAAAGTAAGGCTTTTTCCTAATAAGCGGGGAGAACGAGAGAGAGAACAACTTCACTGTGTGCCCGGTCAGAGGTTATGGGAAAAGGAAGAGGTTGGAGGTCCTCGAGCCCCTTTTAGGTGGCAACCAGGAGCAATATTAAAGTCAACTTTAAAAACTCAGGCCAGATATTAAAGGGGCACTGAAGTGATTTGTAAACATTGAGGGACTGGAATCTCTAGGTCATGCTTCAACCACTCTCACTGCATTTATGTGACTGTGTTCAGTAGAAAAATCAATTCGAAAATGCTGTCCTCCTTCCTGCATTCCCCTTGCCCATTTCCTATGACAGAAAATTCGGAAGAGTTGGCAGGTATGCCACAGGCACTGCTACCTGCGCCCAGCCCACCCCAAAAGTTCAGCCTAGACTTGCCGCCCTTTAAAATTTCGTGTTCCCCCCTCCTAATGCGGGGGAACGAAACCCGCTCCGGCAAAGCTATGGCAGGTGGATGATTCTGTCGATCACCACTGTTGCATAAACAAACGTTTACGGACCACCACGAAAGTTCAACCTAGACCTGACTGCAGAAGTCATGCAGTTCAAGTCCCCCCGAGCGCCTCGGCAGGCCCTGCACATGTAGACGGACAAGACTGCTGCAACGGCGTGCTGATGAGAGGGCAGGCACAATAGGCTCAAGAAAATGTGCACGACGCTAACTTTCCTCACCAAGTGAAGAACTGAGAACAAATAAAAGTGAACTCAACACAATCACACACCCCTTCAAAAAAAATTATCCAAAACGGCTTCTGGTAATAAGGCTACAAGGATGATGGGCTGTTGATGATGATGAAGCTAGGTATGACATTTCCAAATTTCACCGTAATACAGAAAAAAAAAAGTATGCGACAAGGCTAATAATGCCTCACATTTACTTAGCTGATCAAAATAAATTGTGCTTTTCTTGCGAAGGAAAACTGCCCAAACAGGCCACACAATGAGGTGAAACGACAGCCCGTGACTTGTTCCTGAAAAATTTTTGGCAAATGAAGTGCTCATAACACGGACCTCACTCCTCATGCCAGGTTCCACAGAAAGAGGTACCCTATCCTTTGGACACCCGATTACAGCCCCCTGTCTGTTCGGCACAGGTGGTAATGGACTGCTAGAGAGTAGGCATATGCGCTCGTCATGCAAGCACGGCTGGAGCAAAGCAACTGATGCAAGCAGTTTACAGAGATAACACATTTGCAAGTGAAAAGAAAGACTTGGGGTGAATCCTTCTTGTGAAGGAACTGGTGAGAACCCTGGCCAAACTGCTTGAAACACAAGGACCGAATGACAGAGTCTCCCCTTGAGGAGGAAGGTGCCCTTTATATGGAAGAAGAGTGGAAGGGGGAGATGGCCCACCAGGCTCCCATTCCCAATTCTGCACCTGACATGTGTGAAAAGGAGCCAGTCATGTCCCAGTCACGACAATGGGCAAATGGTACCAGGCGTAGCCTGTGACAAGGGAAGGGAGGCAGCTCACCTTTAGGACAAAGTCCGGCGGCGTCCCCGGCTTGACCATCTGCCTGATGACGCCATCGTGGTGCGAGTGGATAAGCGTCTCGTCCAGGTCGAGGACTAGTATCTTCCGCCTCACCAGGCCTGCAAAAAGGCACCGGCGAGTTGCGCACTGCCAGCTCGCGGCTAAGCCATCGCCCCCCCACCCCTCCACTGCTGAGGGAACCCAACACTGCACACCCACAATGCTGGCCTTCATGACAACGTCAGTCGGATGGAACAACAGGCAAGCTGCTCGCAGGGCTGGTCCACAAAAGCGAGGACACAAATTGTCTCCGGGAAGCTTTTTTTCGGGCACGGACTCCTTGACTCGCTCACTGGGGACTGAATGCCCCCTTCCTGCCTGGGGCATGGGTAGACCTGCTGCTTATACATGCTGCAAGGGGGGCTCTCCCTCTGCCCCCCTGCAACAGGTTAGGCAGCCAAGGTACTCATTTACCCCAGGCTGGCTGCGCATCCTCAAGTAGCCAAATCGTGCACGACAAAAATTAATTTTGAACCAAGATTCACACCCTCCAGATGCTGTCTCTGCGCTAGTGCAGAAAACTGTAAAGTGTCATCAGTCTTGAATGAACAAGCATTCTGTTATGTCCTGCCAATAGGTCGTCACATCCAAGTTTTTGGTGTGGTCCTAAAGAGGCTCAGTACCTTAGCAACGTGGGTATATATTTTAGAATATATACATGTACCCCACACAGCATTTGCACAAAACTGCTACCAGGGCAGACACTACTACCACTATTTTACACGAGTTATATAATGGCACCAAATATTGGTTGCCTCCCAAGTACATTTTTATGTGGCCGCTTCTTAGTTATAAACAAGGTTACATAGAGAATTTCCTTGGATTTCATCTCACATTAACATTAAGGTTCTACATGGAGAAATAAAAGAAAGTGGTTAATCTGCAATACACATAATGAATTTGTTGCAATCAGCCTCTGTGCACTGAGACACAGAGGTGAAGAACACAGGCTGTACTCACTAAGTCGATGCTTGGATAGCGGTGAGAGGGGTAGGACGTCATACTTGATTGTCTGATGCTGTATGACCTGCAAAAGAAGGCAGGTGAGCCGACGGCATGGCACAGAACTTTGACGAACGCACACCACAGGGACTGGTGAAAAGTGGAGGAAACGGGGGGTGGGGGTAAACAGGTTGATTCCCATTCGGGATAACTCCGAACTAAGATGCTGTGCACACTACCCGCCACATGGACGTCGCTGATGCAAAACCAGCATGCACACAGCACTGTAGCCCACACCGGAGCATTGGGTCTGCACTGCACTGGGCTGCAGTTCAGCAGCTTTCTCGACTTCAACTTGAGCCTGAGA
The DNA here is from genome assembly GCF_048455015.1 of Haemaphysalis longicornis. NCBI lineage: Eukaryota > Metazoa > Arthropoda > Arachnida > Ixodida > Ixodidae > Haemaphysalis > Haemaphysalis longicornis. Next base: position 4,565,584 of record NW_027526422.1, on the reverse strand, counting down.
AACCCGAAGCATCAAGCTTCAACCGCCACAGGATGTGCCTAATGTGCAAAGGACAAAATACATGGGCAAAAATTATGCCCACCTCCCTTCGCGGGAACCCTGGTGTGATGCAACGCATCTAATGGGGGGTTCCATTGGCGTTTTCCATCGTATTGATTACGCTTATAGCAGGGATTCTCACGCGAAGGGGAGGTGGGCGTAATTTTCCATTTTCACCATGCAATGCACATGCAGTACACGTATGCTCAGGTACGGTCTTTATTGCAGACGAGAATTAGTGCCTTGTGGTCCGTAAAGTGCACAGTTAGGGGCTCGACGATTGCATCAAGCAATCGTCGAGTACTACGAGAGAGTGCAAGCGTAACGCGGACGACCATCGACTGAGACCACCGGAGCGCGGCATGCCGCTTTATATTCACAGTGCCCGAAGGAGAGGAGTGCGCGGAGAGAGAGAGTACTGCACATGCGCAGCGCCGAGCGCAGCGCCGCCCACCGGCGCCTAGCAACGGAGTGAGAGTGCGCTGCGCCAACCCGCAGCTGTTTGGAAGAGAGTGTTCGCTATCGGAGAGAGGAGAGGAGGAGAGGCGCAGCTGTGTAGACAACGCCGGACAGACGCAGGAAGGACAGAGGGGCGAGCATGAGATGCGTTGCATCTAATAACAGGTGGCCTAAGGTGGCAAGGGCCCCGTAACCATCAGTACACAGCACCGGCCAAATCGTATGGGCAAGAAGAAAAACGAATTCAACTGTGATGCCAGCATTTCGAATAGCACTGCTTGCATTTTGTGCTTGTCCACTGCTGTCCCTATCGATAAAGCATTCCCTCAAACCATACAAACTGCACGAGCTGAACACCAGTCCTTATGGAAACTGTACAGTTTCCCTCGGTTTTCTAACAATCTTTTTTACGACACTGAATCAGAAACTCCATCTTCAAGAAAGTGGCCTTTATGGATCACTTGCTATTAAAATCCCTAAGCCCTGACAATGTAGGAAATGGCTGCAAAAGTGCCAACATTGTAAAGCACATGACACCACAAAAGCATGGATGTCAAAAGGTCACAATTATCTCCTGCATACACACAAACAATCCATGAAGCTTAGTACGGTTTCGGCACTGCTCTATTACAAATCCACACTTAACAAGATAATTAATGGTTAATATTTTCAATCATTCACCTCTAAAAGAGCCCTAAAGACTGAAAAGGTTTGTTTTAACTGATAAATCACAGCTATCTTGGCTTTGGTTTATTGACCAACAATGCCTTGTTTGCTGGTAAATAAAGAATTAAAGCTTACATCTCTCTCTGCAGTTTCTTCCATTTTTTTTTTTCGAGGAATTTAAGAGCAAATCACGAGGCACCCAAAGCGTGCCTGGGCCCGACTTTACTCAACCACCACCATCTACCTGAAAGGCCAATCTTATTGGCTTTCACTTTCATTCCAAACATTGGAAGCCAATCAGAAAGGGTCTTTTCAACGCCACCTTGGTGTGTCAGCGTCAAGGCTTGATCGGTCATCAAGCCCCACCCCAGTATGGTGCTCAAGAAACTTGCCAGCGAGGTATTGCCGCCTGGGAGAAGGCCAACAATGAAATTTGCTGGCGCTGTGTCCCAGTAGCGCACATGATCGCCCCTAATAATATCTGGCTGTTGTATACGCACATATACATACCCTATTAGTAAGTAGGCAAGTTCCAATGCCAAATGCACGCTTGTGTGAAAAACATTCATCCTTCCACCAGTTGACACCATGTCCAATATCCGCACAAGCCAATCAAACGAATGCTGCATTGAAAAATAGTTATCCTTCCACCAATTTACATCGTGTTCAATATCCGCAACCCCCAACCAAATTGACGATACATCGAAAAATACTCATCCTACTACTACCAATGCACACTTTGTGTTTAATTTTTAATTTGCTTTCACACATGACTCTCATTCAAAGCCACCAGAAAAAAACGAGTCAACTGCATTTGAGGCAATGAAAAGACGCAAGACTGCCTACTGGCAATAGTGCCAGCGCCACTATTGCCTATTGGCACTTAGGTGCCCGATGGCTGCATCACTGGCGAGGCCCATAGCACATGCTGTCACCATATGCATCCACACCACTAATAAGATTTGCGATGACTTCAACTAGCGCGCCTGCTGGGGTAAATACAGTTCAGAATCTGAATGACGATAAAAATGCTCCTCGCATTAGATGTAGCACTACTACAAACAAACTGCAAAGTAGTGTGTGTAGATTGTGAAACGGTACCAGATAATGTTGGCAACAAGTAATGTGGTTTTGGCAGTGTTTCTTCCATTAACTTCCTTATTTGATTATTAAAGCCACGCTGAAGATTGCACTGAGCCAAGCTCAACAGGTATGCCCAGAGTCAACGCAAGAGTGCTGTTCCAATCCCCACGAGGGCCACGTGCATGCACCAGTACGAGCGCCTAAGGCTGCCAGTGCTGGAGTACACAACGCAGGGCGCACCTCCATCATAACAAGGGCCAATGGCATCCTGTTTGCGCCCAAAGGAGTACCGCTGCCATAGGCGTTACTTCTAAAAATTGATGTGCTTCGCTTCACGGAAACGCCAAGGTGCCTTCCCGCAATGGTTGGCATCAGATGTTACTGGGAACAAATCATCGACCAATAGTGTTGCCGCAGCTTGGAGAGGCCAGGAAATGAAGGGGCTCAGCCGCTTTGCAACTTCCAACAGGCTGCTTGGACAGAAGTGCGCCACACCGAAGCTCCCAGCCAGTCAAACTCGCCTACCTCCTCCACGTGGTCTAGTTTGGAACAAAAGCACCAAGCCCGTGCACAGCAAAAATAACTGCACAATGTGGAGATTTTGGTAACACCGTTTGCCTCCTTTGTCTGGGCAGTTGAGACTTCATGAATGCGGCAAGATTAAGGTCTAATTGAGGTGGGAGGGCAGCTGTCTTGAAGGAAAGGCAAGTTTATTGGAGCGAACTTGTGCTCCACTAACAACTAAAACAATACACAGGTGGTAAAGCAGCAGTCAACAAAGTGACGTGCGCAGGCAAGTGTCGGTGAATCAAATACCACGGCGGCTGCCCTGGGAGTATCTATCTTTCGGCGCAATTGTTTCTCAAAACGTCAAAATACAATTAGAACACTGGAGATCAAAGAAGATTATTCGAGGCTAGTGACGTCACGGACAAGCACTCTTCCTATCAAAATAACACAGCCTGTGCGGCATCCCAAAGAATGGAAAGGATACATGCACTTTGCTTGGAACACTGATAACCCAGCCGGGTGCTGCCGGCTGGTAAAAACAAAATAGAATTATACAAATAGAACGCATGGTTCGCGGCAATATTAACAAGTTGATGTACATGACCATTATGGCATTAACTTTGCCACAATATGGCCTATTAATACAACTTGTAAGAACTAATTTTAAATTATAGTGGCCAATGCATTTTATAGCTTGGAAGGACTTTTTTTCTTGGTTACAAAAGCCAAAGGTGAATCAAAATAAAGAACCCATCTTGCTTCACCTTTGACCATGTGAAAAATTGACCCCGTTCCCCATTTTCCTCCCAAAAAGCTTCGGGACTTGCTCGAACTCCTACCCACAGACGTTTTTTGGCTTCTTCTACCAACACTTGTACCATTTTTTTAGTTCCCGTAAGGATAGCACAATCTGTCGAAGACTGCTCATGAACCTGGCAGATCGTTGCTCATGCCACAGAAGAGGGAGAGATTGCCAAAGCAAACTGCAGCACAGCCTCGACTTTACAAGTGCAAATGAATGTGAACACAATGAAGAGACACACTGAAGGCACTAGTACTGTTTATGCATCTTTTGCTCTGGTTATAATGCCCTCTGCGCTCAGACATCGGCTTTGCATAGCATTGCCAGAAAGTATAAGCTTCAGGCCTGCGCATAGGAAACAACACACTATATTTGAATGAAAATGCCAAGACTTGCACTGAATGTGTACCACAAATGTTAAATTCAACAAGCTGCTTAGAAAGATGTCAGGCAGAACATGCAACACAACAAACGTTAACTTCCTGCATGGGGGGTAAACAGATAAAGATGAAAGGTCCATCTCTCGGTTGTGTGCCACTGATGTGTTAGCTTTTGCCCACAGAGGACAATGATGAGCGCCGTCTGCCTTAAATCAGTCCACAGATCTGCGTTGCCTTGCTCTTTTTCTTTTTGCTTTCATAAAAAGAGGGGAAATGGGTGTTTTGCATTTCTTTCCTCTATGTAAACAAAGTCTAACTCACCTTTACGCAACACTAAAGATAACGCATCGTTGCTCCGCCAAGGGGGAGCCTATCATTGCCACAAGTTTAGCGCTGTAAAGATACCCCTTATCAGATTACACGACCCACCTTTCTGCAACAGCCTTCGATAATAAGTGTCCAAATGCGCTTCGAGGACACTTCCATATTGCAAAATTACCGAGAAAGCGGCGTGCAAGAGTTCGAGGGCGCTCGGAAACAATGCGGGACGCGCATGGTAACAGCGCCAAAGCAGACATGCTGGAAGCACGTTCACAATGACAACCTAAAACCGCTCACACTGCCAGATGAGCGCGTGCCGCCAGGCTGCTACCCTACCGGCCTTCCGACTCGGGTGGCAGTTCCGCACAGTGCGGGTGTCTCTCGACAAGCGCGAAGACGGGTAAACGCGGAGCCACGATGATGAACTGCGGACAGCTGCCATGTCACGGCAAGCGAATATAGAAAGAGACACAGAGGATATCCTATCGGCTGCACTTTTTATATGGAAATCACTGCCAAGGACACAGCAAGCTACAAATCAAGCGAACAAGAAAACAAGCCTACGCTTTCCATTTTCCGGCACACTGCCTTGACAATGTCCTAATAGAACTACAAGCAGGTGAATTTCTTTCAAAACAATAAAAGCAACTGTGCTTGTTTTTCGTTATCGTGGCAAAAAGTGAAAGGTATCAGGAGAAAGGGCGGTTATGGGGAGAAAGCAACGCGTGATGCTGTATTTCACCGCGCAACACAAAAGGTTGCTTTTACGACCTTGCGTCAACAGGTCATCTACAGTCCGTAACACCTTCTTAGGCGAGCACAGGACAGAACGCACGGAGAGCTACATTACAGCTGGCGACGTTTGAATGAATAAATTCGTTGGGCGACCGCTCCAACAGTACTCACCGCTCGAACCTGTTTTCTAACAACATAACATATAAAACTCCATATCTTCGAAGCCAGTAGGAGAAAGGCGCGAAGTCCCATTTGCAACTGTTTCAACATTGGTAGAAGTTTGATGAGCACTCGAAAATGCACAAATAAAAAAAACGCGCAGGGTTATCCGAAACTTTAATTTACTTTTAGCGGATCCTCCAAATCTCACGGTTCGAGGCCGCCATGTTACAGACCACGACATGAGCCGTGTGCGCAAATGTCTGCGCACCGCTACCGCGAGCCTACCTAGCGGCCGAAAGGGAAAGTACTCAACCACGGCCGGACTCGACGCTTCTTTCGCGGAGAGCCGAGTGACTCGAGAGAACATCTGAAGGGACTATAAAAGCTTCTCCAAATTATATATATATATAGATATATTTATTTTTCTAGCATAGTTTTGGTGTTGTCCCAGTTGATTCGAGACTAATTTGTGTTTAAAAAAACGAACACTCCTTTGTGTAAGCGAAAAGAGAGCCAGTTATTTTTCCACCTTCTTTTCACTCTCCTTACAATTTCTTTTCAGTCAGCCGTTCGTAACGCACCATAAACCGCTTGAAGGAATGTACAAAAATCAGTATGAACGTAGCTCTCGTATTTGATCACCTTACAACAGTTTCGTTTTCAGGAGGAGAGTGCGATTTGTGCGCCATAAATTTGCTTGTTATATTTCTCAGCATTTCGCCTGCGTGCACTAGTCTTAAAATTTTGCAAGTTCTTTTTTTATGGATAAGGCACCATGTTTGGCTACCTGGTGTTTTGGTACCGACGTGTACGCAGCGCACGTTGCAAAGTACCGCCTAACGTTGTACCGCCACCATATCCCCTTGACCCCAACTCTCTCTCTTTCTCTCTCTCTCTCTCTCTCTCTCTCTCTCTCTCTCTCTCTCTTGCAGGCTCTGCATAGTGTACGGCTGGAGCCGCTAAATGAAATTCAAGTGTAGCTTGCTCATTGGCTGTATGTATAGTTCTTCGGTGCTCCTATCAGCTCAATCATCTGCGCACCATGCAAACGTTGATTGTTTCACACGGCGTCAATAAAAATAAAATGTTTTTAATAAAAATGTTTTTAATAGCGGAATCATGTACGCCAAGAAACTTAATTATTTTATCTCCTGTTGTACTACTTAACGCATCTAGCACGGCGTGCTTTGTACTTCTATATAGGACAAGGAAACGACGATGAAGGCATGCATGCACCGAATTCCGTCGTAAGATTTCGTTTATTAAAATACTCGATCGTTGTTACAGCAGCATTGATTTTTTTTTTCTTCTCAAATTGTTAGCATCACTGTACCCACTACCCACTATTATCCCACTTCTATTTTCCCTTGGTTTGAATTAACCACAATCAGACTTGGCCAATTCCCCAGAGTGGGTACGTGCCAATATTCTTGTACTGGCTCCATCCATCCATCCATCATCACCAAAGGGTGGGCGCCCCTTTCTTCTTCACCCACATCTCCGCCTGTCCAAGTGACGCGGTAGGGGAGGCATCCATCAGGGGCGCAAGTGCAGAAAATGTGCAGAGAATAGAATTTGGAGAATTGCGAATTGAGAAAAATCAGAAGCGTCATAAACGTGACCCAAATAAGGACGTGAATCTAGCGTCACGTGTCTCGGTATCGAGGTCTTCCACGCGGCGGCACTTTCCCGCCGAAGTGTGCGTCTCACTTGGGCATGAAGAACTCTGCGCGCGCTTGTATACTTGTACTTGCAGTGCTCTGTAGAACCTATAGCTATTAGTCAGTCGAGTGTCTCCACGTGCACGTGGCCGCACACTGCGGCAGAGGATTAAAACAACAAAATGAAAAATAAAAAGCTATAATTACAGAAATCAAGGAAGTTTTATTTTTGTAAATCGAACGTCAATTAATTTAGGCAAGCACTTAGTACCACGATCGAGTTGATCTTTGGCTGCTTTCATTAGTTATTTAGATACAGTCGAGCTAAATCATTTGCAAGGCCGCATCTTGACTGCCACGCCACCTGCGATAACTTTTGTTTTCTTTTTGCTCCAGCCTTCCGCTAAACGGAACCGGGGGGGGGGGGGGGGGGGGACATCAAACGTCGTAGCTTATAAAAATGTTTGAAAATTATTGATGAGCGACGATAAATGCGCACACACCGATCGGTTGCTGGAACTCAACTGCCTTTATTAGGCGAAGAGAAATGGCGAAACCCCCCGGTCCCCGACGGCGCGGTGGCGCAGGCGTGGAACACGATAAGTCACGCCGCTCACGCGTCATACAACCGGCAGCTCAGCTAACTCGAACCGCCCGAGCACAGCGTGGGAAAGGCCAGCTTCAGCGAGCCGTGAAGTGCGCGTCCACCACACCATCAGGGTATTTTGTAGCGCAAGTAGTACTGGCCGAGGTTGAGCAGTTTCGCGTGGACCTTGATGGACCGTGCTGCGCAAGCGCGAGGAGCATTGGGTTGGATTGGATTGAATTTTGTTGTATTATCCAATCCAAATGGAGCACGGGTGTATAGCGTACTAGAATTATAGTGTACTACACTATAACGGGTGTGTAGAGAATTGGGTCTGCACATTCCAGAGGAGTGACGTCATAGCCGCGGCAGACGCACTGGCGCCGGCGCGTGCCCAGCTGGGCGCCTCCGTTGCGCAGTAGCCAAGTCTGACGCTGCGCCGGAGCCGCTTGATAGCTGTTTCGCGAAAGCCGTGCTGCGCATGCGCGAGGAGCAGTGACTGGACTGAACTGCATAGCTGGACTGGACGGACTGGATTGGAGTGGATTGGATTGGATTGGATTGGATTGGACTGGACTGGACTGGACTGGACTGGGTTGGATTGGAAGGTGGGCGATTGGTCGATTAACTTTCCGATTAATCGATTAATGCTTTAATCGCGATTAATCTTTTTAATCGGTTAGTCGGTTAAGTGTAGTGCGCCACGGAAGAAAGGCCTGCCGTCTTCAACCATGCGTGCGACTCGACTTTTTTTCACGTTCCACGTACCAGCTAGCCTCCTCCTTTCCATTAGCGGCCGCCACCCTGAACTGCCACGTTGCTCTTGTCCAGATCGTCGCTGTCAGTTTGGACGATCTATTGAAGCCGCGTGCGCAGGTGAAGGGAGAACTACATGCTGTTCACGCAGCACAGCTCTGAGCAGAAAATGCTCTTTGTGGGTTCGTTTAACCGAAACAACATGCGTCCGCATCGCTGAAACCCCCGAGCTGAAGCGATCGGTGGCGGCTGCTTGAAGAATTTACACACTCAAAGTCATTAAGCAGATTGTACAGCACCATTGTACCCTTGCCAACGAACCCTGCGTCCTAAGATGTTTTCCCAAAAAGACCGCCTGTCTCGTCTGCCACCGTCCTCGTATTTTTTGCGCTAAGCCTCCCATTCGACAGAGATCGCCGCTAACGGGTGGGAATGGCTTTCTCAGCTGGAAGTTAAGTCGTCCGCCACGCCCACTGAAGATACTCCCAGCAAAAAGCGAAAGTACCATTTTGCGGCGGAAAATCATGAACAAAGCACACCTTGCCAGGAGCCGTTATACCGCTCTATCCCTTTCAGTCACCGTGTCTCCATATGGAGACGCGACTTTCTTCGTCGTTTTCTTCGTGAAAACGAAGAGTTCATGCTGTAGGGCGGTGCGGCTGATGTTCGAAACCTACGGAAGTGAAAGGTAGCACCATGTGATGTGGAATGGCGGAACCGCACTCATAAGCATCGTTTCAAAATGGACGTACGCCACCAAGTTTTGTGGGAGCTCCGGTGTGTTGCCGTCCTAAGTTCTCTTTTACTGCGGCGTAAATCATTTATTATTATTTCACCTCCTTGTTTGTAAACTGCCTCAGGATATTTATTATTTTTATAGGGAAAAGCAGGATTGAGTCATGGTGTCTCCGTATCAGGACACGACGCCATTTGCAAATAAGTATTCTAGAGAGGCTGAACCTTTTTTTCTTACCTCTAGACATTTGACACTGCTAAACCTCCAAGTATGGAATTTTTCTGCAGTGAATATAATAATTCGTGACTGAAAGGGCTATGGCAGAAGTAGCCGACGACGATCTGGATCCCTTGGAATGGTGGAGGGTGCAGAGCTCCTTCCTTCGAAAACTAGCACCCGTTGTAAAAATGCTACTGTTTGTCCCGGTAACCTCAACGCCATGCGAGCATGTGTTCAGCACAGCCGGGATGGCTGTTAACAAGAAAAGAAACTCTACTGCCTGAAAATGTTAACGAGCTTGTTTGCCTCCGCAGCTGGATAAATTATGATAATTGTATAAAACGATTTGTACAAACTAATATCAACAGCGCGTGAAATAAAAACAACCACCAGGAAAAACTGAACATTCTTTGTGTTTTAAGCCTTATTCATCTGAACGAACACATCCGATTAATCGATTAATTAACCGATTGAAGGCATCCGATTAATCGGATTAAAATTCTTGATCGACTCCCAGCCCTAATTGGAAATCGTTTTAGCAGCAGTAAGCATGATAATCAGCTAATCCTAGACAACCAGGAAACCTAAGAATAACCAGCTCAACCTTAGCTCACGCTATGTATATTCTGGCATAGCCGAGCTAAGCCACTGCTAATTTTTCGGCCATCTTTGCACAGTCAGCGCCCCCGACGATTCTGTCTTCGCTTTCCCCGTTATTCCACCCCGGCCACATCACTTTTTTGTGCTTTTCTTCTAAACAAACACATTTCTTTCACTTTCGAGTCAATTGTTATCGTGTCCTTTATTCCGCAGGAATTTTTCTTTTTGCTCCTCTTCTGCGCTTCTGGTCGAGGTCCTTGCTTGTTTTGTGGCACGGGTGAGGAGGGTGCTGGGCTGTCGCTCTAGTCGCCGGTCATCATTTCCATGAACTCTGGAAAGCCATAGAAAAATAACGCACGGAACTCAGCCACAAATTTCCCGGGAACTTCCCTAGGTGTGGTTTTGCACAGGGAAGAGGAGTAAGTGTCAAGCAGGAAAGATGAAGTGACGGGGACGGCACAGCTCTACGTTTAAGTATATGATCACAACGCAAAAACCGAATCTTAGTACAACAAAAAGAGCGATAAGCAGCTGCAGCCCACGTGATTTCCGGCGACGTGCCCCGACCAGTACATACCGTATTTGCAGTAAACAGGCGTCGGTGTTTTTTTTTTTTTTTTAATGCGATAAAGTTACCCTACGGCATCACAGGGAGGTTTATATGTAGCGTCGGTGTTAGAAACAACCCTTTTTCTCATGCGATCATCTCGGGGAGCAGATATACATATATAGTATATGGGAAAATGTTGCGGACTGTGTCGTATACAGGTCCTGCAGCTGCCATCCACGGCCTTGATTTGGCTCCAGAGCTTAAATTTGGCGCAAACCAGATGGAGATTGCTAAATTTCGCACACGTCAATGTTCTCCAGCCGTTGTTCTCTTTCCTTCACTTTGAGAACTGAGGTTAACCCTCGTAAAGTGTGAGAGACTATGCGTTTAGGCGATTACCGTCGAAGTCTACGGTTCCGCTGCCGTCGGTGTCGATCTCGGCGATCATCTCGTCCAGCTCGTCCTCGGTGAGCGCGTCGTCCAGGGCGCGCAGGATCTCCCGCAGGTCGGAGACGTTGATGTAGCCGTTGCCCTCCTTGTCGTACAGCCGGAAGGCCTCGCGCAGCTCCTCCTGCATGGCCTCGCTGTCCTCCTCGACCAGGAAGCGAGCAGCCAGCGCCACGAACTCGTCGAACTCCAGCTCTCCCGACCCTGCATGTGCACGTGCACTCACTGCCAAAGCGGTGGACTCGCCCATTCCATCGCTGCGCTGCGGCTACACTCATTGCCCCCTTTTTAGGCTTCCATTCCCTCATTTGCTCCATCACTCTTTCACCTCGTAATCGGGCGGCCCTTCCGTCATTACGCTCAGTATTCACCCCTCGCTCACGGGGGGTGCACGCGGTTGGGTGCTCACCGTCCTGGTCAATCTCGGCGATGAGGTCCTTCAGGTCCTTGTCCTCGAAGGTTTGTCCCAGCGTACGCAGGATAGCCGACACCATGTTGGTGTGCACGAAGCCCTTCTTGTCGCGGTCGAACATGTCGAACGCCTTGCGCAACACTGCAAGGGGGAAAAGGCAAGCAAGGCCATCCTCATCGTCTGCATCGGTGGTCTCAATAAGGAAACGAAAACCTTCGTATGCGTGGTTAAATTCCCCGTCACGCGAACGCGCCCTGCATGCGCACGCGCAGGGCGCGTGCGCGTGACGGGACAGCGGTTTGGCACTGTTTGGCGAGGACAGCGCATGGACCGGTTTCTGCACCGCATCAGCTCCAAACGAGAAGCCCTGCGGGAGGTCTGCTCTCTTTACAGGGGCACCGGTGGCACGCAGCCTGGTCTGCCCCGGTATTCCGTTGATCCCTCGCCCCCGTGTTGTTGCGTGAACGTGTGCGGTGATCGCGATTGCGCGTGCAATAAGCGCCACACATCGTCTCCTGCATCCTTTGCCTGTCTCTGTGTACAGCGCAGTTAGCGCTCGCGTGGCATGTGTGCGGAGCGCGGATGGGTGCGAATATCCCCACATTCCACCGTTACTGGTGTCCAGCGGATTACGCGGGAGGAATATTTTTCCCAAACACTCTACACAGAAACCCCTGCGCTAGAAGCTAGCATTAAAAAAGTGCTTTGCGCCCATTTTAACATCACCATCGGTTTCCACAGCAACCCTGATAAAAATTGCCGATAGGAATGAGTGTTTCAAGTGTACGCCTTCGAACTGTTCTAGGCTTCTTATTCACTTAACAGCGAGGCATACGAGCAACAGTAAGGCAAATCGAGTTGGCTACAAATGACAAAAGTTGAGTTTAATGTGTTGTTTTCTAGCCACAGGTAAAAAAAAAATCTACGAGCCACCTAAGCTTTATCTTATGTGAAAATACGTGAGTTTTCCTAAAAGCTAAGGCATAAAATCATTTTTTTTCTCGGTCAGACAAAGTTTCCCGGAATTATACATGCAACTCTAAGTGCGACTGCAGTGGACATAGCGTGAGTAAAGGAACACAGTAGCCTTTGAAGAGAAAAAAAAATAGAGATGACAAAACGTTGAAAAGATCAGTGGTCCAATGCTTTCAGCGGAAGAATACGCGCCAATTCTGTCTCTTTGGTCCGGTTAATTTCTTTCCGTTCTGTATGCAAGTTTGCCGCGCCAAGCACTCGTTGGTGCCGATAAACGACGGGAGGCCAGAAAAGGCGAGCGAAACGCCCAGACCAGACCAGCGTTCGACGGCGGGGGAATGCGTGCGGTTCAGGCGACTATTCTTGGAGCGAGACGCATGGACGGCCGACGCAGTGGCGTAAACCATCCGCAGAAACGCTCGGCAGCGTCCGCATAGGCTTCCATTTTGGCCCGGCATTATCTCATCATGACGGTTATGATGGGGTCTACGGTGGGAGATAGAAGCGAAAACGCACACCGGTCAAGATGCCAGCTCAAATCCAGACGTTCGAAGTCTTTCGGCCGTAAGCTTAGTCCCGCAGAACTCGTGTACGTTCACCGTATGAGAACAGGTCCGCCTATTGTTGTTATTATTACCGTTGTAACGAAATGAACAAAAATGTGGCCGCGCATGTATATTCAACCCATATGCCTTTCGATACAGCTCCCAGATCGATTCTCTTTACAGCAATTAGGGCCTTCCAACCTTCCTTGGGTATTGCAGCAAACTTATTATCGTCTATTTCAGCATCCGCTTCCCTACACCAGCATGGCGACAGTGCTCGCCCCGCTCCAAGGGCGCCCTTTAGTTTGTGCCTGCACAGCGTGCTCCGCCTCCGACAGCGCAGCACCGCAGTGAAGCACGCTTTCATACTTAGGCCTGAACGGTGCGTTTCGCCTCTGGCAGCTCAGTACTGCTACGAAGCACGTTTGCAGGACAATAGACACACTGATTGCTTGATAAGCGATAGTATAGCCCCATGCAGGGCAACTCCCCTACTTTTTGAGAATTGAGAAAATGGGGGCGACAGGACTAATACATACAAAGTAAAATATTCTGATAAATTCCTTAATTAAACTAAGGTTTGCAAATGTACGATCGGCTTACGAAAACTCATGTTGAACCTTCCTCTGGTTAAGGTTAGTAGTAGCATATAACATGCGTAAACAATTTCTTTTCTCTAATTTTTTTCGTCTAAAGCAGAAATATAAAGTCGGACAATTATAAAGAAACCCGGGCACTGGCGTACTCAGGGAGTGAGAAGGGAAGGTGACTATCGTCCAATAACGACTATACCGGCAATTCTAATTTTGTCTCGAACGGCGGCGGACCAACCTTACGCGGCCTCAGCGTCTGCTCCCTCCCACATCAGCTATTTGGCTGTGCTCCTGACGAAAAACAAAAGTGAAAAAAAGAAAGGAATGTCAGGGAGAATGCGCCAACTGCATCCAAAAGTCTCCGTTCGTTAAGAGTAATTTTATTTGTGTTGTTTATATTGTATTTTTAGGGGGAAAAGCCCCTTAGGTGCTGGGGCTGTTGGCGTCTCCTGTCGTCATCGTCATCGTCGTCGTAGTAATCATCGTCTCATGTAGTCACGCTACCAAAACACCGGGAAACTGGCTTACGCCTCACGCTGGAGCGCTTCGTAACACGTACTAAAAAAACACCGGGACACTCGTTTACGCCTCGCGCTAGAGAGCTTCGTGCTTTAAAGACAAGAGACTTTTACACAAGACAAGAGACCTGTACCCCCCAACTGTTTCATCTCCGTTGTCAAAAACACCAAGGCGCCAAGAATACACTCATACACTGCATGCTTCGCCCCTCCCCAGGTTTCACGTTAGTGGAGATGGCCCGGGATTTTTGTCTTTTCCCTGTGTGAGTTCCTGTCTGCCATCTTTTCTTCAAGGCCGCCCCCAGGAATTTTAAATTCTGCGCCCTATGAAACATCCGCTTGGATGTATTCAGGTGCAGTACGTGACGTCGTCGAAACAATATTGTAAAGGAAAGGGCGGCCGGGGGACCAGGTGAATGATTTGGAACGAGCTAACGAGTTTTACCAGCCATCCAAGCTCGGCTCTCGGAGCAAGCCCGAGTTGTGCGAAGGCTTACTCGCGGTTCAGAGGTGAAGAAGTTTACATTGTAATCAGCGTACATGGCAACCGGTGGCGGGCCGGATAAATAGACGAGCGAGTGGTTGCATGGAGTCCTGGCAGGGCGCCACCTTCGAGGGTATTTCGGGTCCCGTAGTTGCGGCGCACTCCAGCAGACCTAGCTAGGCGGCCGGAAAGCGTTCCTCCCAGCAACGTCATCGCTTTGTTTTCCAGTGAAAGAGCGCAGGTACACGCCTCTCGTTGGGTCGCGAACAAAGGCTTAAAAACGACGCTTTTGCCCTCGTTCGTCATTTCCTCGAGGGCTTCTACTGCGTGCAATGCGATTAAGCATCATGGCTCTCTATAAGCTATATAATTAAGCCAGCGACTGGTGTAATTATTTTACGCCATTTAGGGGCGAAGCCCCTCAGGGGCTGGGGCTGTTGGCGTCTCCTGTCGTCGTCGTCGTCGTAATCGTCGTTCGTCTCATGTAGTCACGGTACTAAAACACCGGGAAACTCGCATACGCCTCGCGCTAGAACGTAACGCGTCCTAAAAAAAAAAAAAAAAAAAAAAAAACACACCGGGAAACTTGTTTACGCTTCGCGCTGGAGCGCTTCGTAACGCGTACTAAAAAAACACCGGGACACTCGTTTACGCTTCGCGCTAGAGAACTTCGTGCTACAAAGACAAGAGACTTTTACACCAAAGCTGTATGCCTGTACAGCTGTATTGGGTCAATAGAAAAAAAAAAAAACGGGCACACTCGGAGTTTGCTTTTCAATAATGTTAATCTTCAGCCAGAATAATTTTGTCTGTTGGTACATTCTGCTAAAATAATTTAAAAAAAATCGACAGGGTACTTTTCAATGAAATTATCCCCGAATGTTAAAAAAAATGACCTTCTGTTCGAATTCAGACCGAAATTACGCAACGGAAAAACGCGTGCCATACGTCTTTATACGCATTAATCATCTAGCTTGTGGTGGAACCCTTTACTGCTAGTACATTTTGTTTTAGGCGAGAAAAAGAAATTTCGAAACCCACACCCAACCTTCCAGTAAGCACTGCCGAACTGTGTCTTCACTGCAGAACACGAACGTGCCGCCATAAATATTTTTACGTGGGACTCGTCAATGGGCCTAGTTTCAAACTTGATGTTTTAAGATTTTACCTCTGGTCTGCTAAGTGAGCGAGAACTTCAAAGAGCGCTAACGTGACCCCGAATTATGAATCCCTGTAACATGCAATGCGAGTGTAGGAGAGTGGAAATTACTCAACAAGAGCCCGGTATCCTTGAACTGGGCCAATAAAGCACCATGCTACCGGTAAGTGTCAACTCATTCGCCACACACCACATCATAGCCAGTTGGAACCCGCATCGACAAAAAGAAAAATAGCTTGTGCTTGAAATACTTAGGTGTAAAAAGAGCTCATATTGTCGCGACCATTCCTGAATTTCGATACCCCGCGGAGCTCAGTGTACAACCTATGGAGGAGGACGGGTGGTGCTACACAACCTTTTTACAGGTGTCAAATCTCTTGGAGTTAAATGGTGAGGGGGGTGTACAGACAAACCACGTGTTCACACACACACAAAAAAAAATCCGAAACGTGAAAATCAGCCGAGCTTCACTGTCTCAACGTCACGAACGCTGATATTAAAGCGAAGCTACCTGGCTTCCCCTAATCGCAAGGCTAATCTTCACAAAACTTCTCAAAGCCAGCAGATCGATTCCTATTCGCGCCAATGTTCCACTGCTCGCGCCATCTACTGGAACCTTTTGTTTCTTTTGAACTTGGAATGCTGCCACGAAGGGGCACCGTTTTTTCAAGGCATATTTTTTATTTGCTATCGCAAAAACCAAGCACTCATGTACTTTTAAATAAAAGAACAATGCAAATATCGCTTATGTATTGACGTGTTACCTCAAATGTGCTTAATGTTTTCTTTTTGGTCAACAATGTTGACAAGTATAAACATTTCCAGTAGATTTAGTAGTTTAGAAATGCTTTGCCTGCATATCTTTCAAGCATTATTTTAATTTGCTGCTTGTGAGCTTGGCGATTGCTCTCCTCTTTGCCAGGCTATGCCCCCTCCACATCGCTGCGACCGCGTTACCCCATTTCGTCCCATGAAAGCCTCGACCAAGAACATACCGCTGTTAATGTATAGGCATAAGCTGCACACTCTAAGTTCCCATAGGTCGTCTTCGCCACAGCGCTCCAAAATGGCCAATTGACGTGACCAAGCGTACAAATTCAGCGAATGGCGAAGCCCAATGTGATTTGACTAAAAAAAGTGCATGTGCGCGGGGACAACACGCAAGGCGTAAATGGCGTTTTGCATTGCGTAATGCACTTGCTCAGATTCCATTTTTAGTTTAAATTGAATGCTCGGCCACGTCATTCGTCGAATTCGCCCACTAGGCCACTTCGATTGGTCATTCTGGAGCATTGTGGTGAAGACAACCTACGGGTACTCCTTAAAGTGAAGGATTCAACGCGCGTTGGCATTAGAAACCGGTTCGTTCTCGCGTATTTCAAGATGTGCACCTGCATATAACGCCAGATATGCGTGAGAACATAAGAAAAGGGCTCTGAACAGCCGCATCCGGCGTCATTAACGGTTCGTAGCGAACGCAAGCGGCATATGAAAAAGGGCGGGCCGACGTCGGCTGCTCCCTCGCAGGCACGCGCATGCGCTGCACTGCGGCACACTTCTCCAGCCATTCGCGGCTCGGCGCCGCCACTTCGAGACGGCTACTCGGCGTTACCGAAATCCCGCGTGCTTCCAGCTCCCCCCACGAAAAAGTCGTACCTTTTTTGTGTACTTTAGGGCTCAGTACGGGTTGGGTGGAAATATGAGTTGTGTCCGATAAAAAAATGTCCATTTCGCGTCCATTTCAGTCGTGACGTGGTTCCACTTGCGGGGCCTATGACAACGAACATATACCGACGCCTGCAATTGCTTGTGCTGCGTCACATATGAGGGGTATTAGGTCTACTTTCAGCCAATCAGGGCTCGCTCAAAATGCACAAACGGAGACGAAATGGACAGAACTTACAAAACCACCCCTGAAGGGATCTTTGAAAGCTATTTTTCGCTTTTTTTCTGTCAGACCCCGCGGCCATCGCTGCTGACACCCGCACCGCTACATCTGCATGACGTCACGCCTTGCCGCTTCACTATTGAACTGCAACCACTCTGCTCTCTGCTTATTTTCTCGCCGTAAACGAGATTTAAATTGAGTGTTTTTCAACCGCAAGCTGGTTTTGTCCTTGCCAACTCGTTCACTGCGCTCTTCTTGGCGAAGGCGGAGACAATAAATGTCAAACTTACTCTGCACTTGCTCTTTCGTAAGGTCATCCTGCGAGGCAGAGAGAATGCAGCATTAAGTCACAGGGGAAAATGCACCATTGTCATGATTGCCATTAGCAACAGCGATAATGTTTTTCGGCGGATCTACAACAACTCCCTCCCCCGTAGTCCTCTCCTCTCATCACTCTAGGCTTTTCCATCAACCAGCTTCTCGTCTCATCCCTAGGTGTTCACTTCACCACTCTGCTTTTGGTGTAGCATAGCTACACAAAGAAATAATCCGTCCGCAGGGTTACCGATGTCGACGTCCCACAAAGAATTTGTCTGATTATATGCAAACCAATATACTAGCTCAGTCTTACCTTGCAATTTTACGAAGAAAAACACGCTGTAGAACAAAGGCCTCACCGTTAAATTTCCTACGTACAACCGGCTCCATGGCTCAACGAAATGTTTATATTAGCTTGAACTTTTCATTTTTTTATGCGTGCTTCAAATTGGGAAGCATTCACGACGACAATAGCAAACGGTTAGTAATGCTGCAACAAGAACAGGTTCATGTACACACTACGGTCACGAGGCATGACGGTTGCGAACTGCGAACCGCCAAAATAATGCGCGGTGTTAAAAGTCAAATTAGTTGTAGCCGGCAGTTTCCGATTACCTAGGCCGCCAGGACTTTTTTTTTTTTTTTTCTGTGCCATTCCGTTCTTTGGGCTTGCCCCGAGAGTGATGTCTGTAGCGACCAGCCTAGAATTTATTTGACTGAGGGGTAATTAAAAATGCAAAATGTAGTTCCCATCACCCCCTTGATGTCGCAAGGCAGTACGCGCACGAGTTGTCCCCTTTTTATCGATTACGCCCCATGTGGCAGGCAAAAAACTGCACTTATTACTGCCTCGCTTCTGAGTGTTTATCATATTGAACATAGACAAACTATCCCACCAAATTATATGGGCTGGTAAAGCAAAAGAAAATGAAACGAAGAGACGTTGAGCTCAGACCACGGCACCAAAAAACCTACCTTGAGCTCTCGATTTCTTACCATAAAGTAGGGCCTTTTTTCGTTGTCATTCGTTTAAAAAAATCGGGCCTCTGGAGTTGCCGTCTCGCTTTCTCCTTGCCCAACAAAATCAATTCATCAAGGCACTGTGCAAGCTCGTTATGTCCTAATTTAAATGCCTGAACAAAGCAGCATCGAAAATTGGCGTATAACTGTTTTGAACAAATGCGCGCAGGGAGCGAGAGAGAGAGAAGATAGGTGGGGAAGAGAACAGCGGAGGCAGACTTTACCATGTCTATTCACGACGGGCTACGGCGACGGCAAATCCCTGTACTGCTGTGTGGACGCACTCGTCGAGGACCTGTGCGGCCGAAAGAAACGTGCTCTGCTTGCGGCGTACTCCCGACTGGCAAGCCGGCGGTGGGGCGCAAGGCGATCGCATCGCGCGGTCGGGCCCGGGGCTCCATTTTTGGAGGGTCCCGTTGGGGGGGGGCGCTGGCCCTGCGCGGGCCCGAGGATCATGCCACGTGACAACCGCCTCCCATGACGTCACCATCCGTGTCCAGCGGCCACGTCTGTGGGGAACCCGGGCCGAGTCCGAAGCGACGCGGTAACTTGAACGGCCGCCCGCAGCCGGCCTCCAACCTCGTCGGCACCCCGTCTTGGATCTGGGCGGGCCGGGTTAATTTTAGCGCTCGCGGCGGCGCTTCGGATGTGCCCCCGCCGCTGCCGGTCGCTGCCGTGCTGGCCTCCGCTTTGGCAGCCACACATGTGCCGTTGCACGAGAGAAATCACAGTAAAATTGCGCGTTATGTTTTTACCGAATTTGTTTCTCTCCAGCAATATTTCTAGGACTATTTTTAGTGTTTTTGCACGATGTGCCAGCTCTGACAAGTAAATGACTGCGCCTGCTGCGACGTCGATTACAGTGGCGTAAATAAGACAGCGCGGGGTTAGGGGGTCAATCTCCCACCCCCTCTCGCCGAAATTTCTCTATGGGCTAGTTGGAGTACCGACGGCGGTCGTGGTGGTCTATTTCACTGTACATACCTCGCCTAATTCCCTCTCTCTCTCTCTCGTTGCGTGCCGTCATTCGCTTGTTTGTCACGAACGGTCACCTCCTTTATGGTCGCGACGTGACAGAAGTTTACTCTCTAATGGCCTTACCCTGCTCCAACAAGACTAACAAAAATGCTTCTTCCCTTACTGCTTCGATACAGGGCAGGCATGTCCCAACGTAAACTATCAAAACTCATTTCGGGCATTGAAATCTCAACCGCGCTACCATGCGCTACGAAAAGTCGCCACGGAGAAAAATGGAGAAGAGCCAAAAGCACGCGTGAGCCAATGGCATCTCACACACCTCGCCCAAGGGCACGGCCGCCTCCGCTCCACTTTTCTCGCGCGCGCTCCTCCGTAGCGCTCTGCACAATATTCAAAACAGCCGTAATTATTCGCTTTCGCAGATAATTTTACGATAATTCATTTTGAGACACACCGCGTTTTCGTCAGTCTGAATGGCGTTCCTTTAGTGAAGGCTAATTGTTAATGACGGAGCAAGGTGCAAGGCAGCTCGTTCCGTTTGTCAGCGCTTGCGTCTCCAGTCCTCCACTCGGCCCGCAAAATGCTTGTCACGAGTGGGCCGCGCTGCAGTTGTGTGCCGGGGGTGTGTCTCCAAAGCGTTTTGCATCGGTCGTGCTTCAAGTGTTAGGTGGGCACATTGGCAGTTCCGCGGCGGAATGCAGCTGCTGGACGATGGTTTTAAACGGCCCATGAAGACGAAATACAAGTCTGGTTGCTTTGTCCCGATAACAGAGATAACAATTACATAGTGTAAACATCAAACAAGTAATTGAAGTATTAAAGGAAACGCCGTGGCGACTCTCCACCGTTTTATCGGCGACTTCTTCACGACGTCACGTAATCTTGTTTGTGCGACTGGTGGCCGTCGACTTAAAGGGGCCCTGAAAGGCATTTTGAGCACACTAGAAGTAGCGCAATCGTTAGATTGGGTCGTCAACGTCCTCTGTGCCAGGTATTACTCTTTTACGCGCAGCGGAAAGCTCACACTTTTGTTGCAAAGTTTGTCGTTTTTTTCTCACCCTTTCCTTCGAGTTTTTGGACGCCGCCATCTTCACATGTCTACATCATCGATTCCCCGATGTTCGTCATGAGCTAGACATCTTGCTATTGGGCGGCTTTTTCACGCACTTCCGGCAAAGAGATGAGTCGTCTGCTCAGCGTCGGCTCGCCGGCTGATCTGCCAGCGGAGTGCCGGAGTGCTTGGGCATTTTACGACAAACAAAACAAGTGTAAAACAAACGCTTAACCGTTTGTATTGAATGCAACACGGCCATAACACGACATGGATATTCTCTTACCTGAATACGTTCCATAAAGAAAGCGTTGAAGCCCCGTGGCACTTCTTTCGTGCAATCGCAGAGAACGCCCTGAGCCGAATGCCCCGGTTTGACGCACACATTTTATTCAACTTCAAAACAATCCAGAGACGCGTTCCGAACGAACACAACGTCACAACATGCGTTGCAAGTCTGAACCACGATTGAGAGGCGATGGGTTGCCTCCTCCTGCCAGTCATAAATTCGGCACTCACCTCGCGCGCGGTTTGCGAAGACGAACAGCAAGTCACTTAACTCTGGCGCACAAGCCGAGATGGCTTTAAGCCACGCACACTGAACATACCCCATGCGAGGTTGAGTCGTACGCCGCTCGAGAAAGATAATCCAGAACTTGGGAAGCACTATCCACTCGCAGAAGCCCAACGTCGCATTTCATCGCGAAACAAAGGCGTCCACAACACACACACCATATCTCGCACTTCCCAATGGGAGTGAGTGGTACCCCTTCAGTGCCCAGATGTCACGAGGTGGGGCCCCGAGCTGAACCGGGATCACGGAACCGTAACGGACTTCTAGAGTGGTTTGTGCCTTGTTGCCAAGGCAACCGATGTTTGAGATTGTCAACGAAATGGCGCTCGCTCCAGCGCTAGAAAGCTCAGAGCCGCGGCGGAGAATGTTTTGCCAACGTTGCCGCTCTCCACCACGCGTCGCCCCAAGCTGAACTGGTCACATGATTGAAGCGTTTTGTGCACGGGTTCTGTATCGGTTTAAAATGTCTTTTTCACATGCCGCCGGCAGGAATTACCACCGCCGCAAAATAAGACCCGGCACCAGCGGGGCCACATCTGATACGGCGCTTTTTGGATAAACAGTGCGCGGTGCATCAAGGGAACGAGCGCACGACCCTCCCTGTGCGGCTGCGAGTTCGCCGCCGATAAAAAGTCATGTGCCGCCAGCAACGTACACCGCGAAAGGCAAGGCCAGGCCGCCGCACACATGCGGCCAGATTTTTCGTTCGCTTTTCCAGCCTTGAGCGGAGTGCGGGATTCATGGTATCAACAAAGTTTGCCCGTAGCAGACGACAGTCTGAGCAGCGCAATAGCGGAATTACGTCACCGCTGCGGAGCGCAGCATCATGGGAGGCAAGGCTCTCGCGCCGTCAACAGCGGGGAGTAGTCGAAAGGAGGAGGAAACGCGGAGCTGCGATAATGCGCGGTTTTTGATTTATGATTTCTCAGCTAATACTCATCGCTTTAACAAAATTCTTGCGGGAGGAGATTGCAAATACATTGCTTTATTTGGGTACATGAACATCCATGCATCGGCGGAAGGTATTTCAGGACCCCTTTAATATTAAAATATGCAGATGAAGCTTTGAACCTACAAGCCAGGGTGTTGATGTACAAAATCTTTTTAATTGAAAAGCACAGTAGCGTTTTCCCCTCCCACCCGATTTTCCGTCCAGCCCTCCGCCGTGTCGGCTAGCATGCAACTCGGCCCTACAATTCGAAACGTTGCTTACCCTCATTCTAGCTTATTAAGTGCGAACTGGGAATATATAATGCAAGAGCGTAATTAAGTAAAGTGAGAGCAAAAAAGGAAAGCGAGCGGCCTCTCAGTTCGCCCGACTACATTGTTTTACAACCGCCACTAATTTCGGAATCGCAAAACAGATTTCACGCTTCTGACGCTGGCTGCATTTTGTCACTGAGACACGCAACAAAACGGCAAGCTAACGCTGCACCATGTATTCGTAACGGCGACGCAAAAGAGCACATGAAAGTGCACGCAAGGTGCACGCATAGTGCGCAGGTACGCAAAAGAGCGGCGCACCGCAGCAGGCGAGCCAGCGGTCCGCGGGACTCGCTGGCTTTTTAAAGCGCGATCATCGACGATTGCGTCCTTCTTATTTTTTGATCGGCTGTTGTTGAAAAGTCCTTGTCACCAAGAGTATTCGTTTACACTAGATTTTTCACTTTAAATGGTCAGTGAACCTGCGAGTGGGAGAGCGCCGTCACCATCCCGGCAGCGTCCGGGCAATTCATTGTACAACTCTATGTACAACTCTTTGTACAACTCTATGTACAACTCTATAGGCACTATAGTACAACTACAGTGAACTAGAATATTGTAATAGTGGCAAAAGCGGCACAGGGAAATTGAAGCCAGAAATATGGAAATCCGCTAGGGGCGCTGCTGCGGAATACTGGACAGGGCGTAGTGTAGTGGATAGAGTGTCCGCCTTCCAATCAGCATTCATGGGTTCGAACCTCGGTGTGGGACAACTTGTTTTTTTTTTGCATATGCATGGGGCGCACGTACAAGATGCCTAAACCGCACTTAAGGTCAGGATAATATGTCCTTTTTCATAGCGTAGCTGTATTACGTTACGATTTCATACATTTTTCGATGCCCTTCGTCGCGGGCACTGCATGTCGCGGCGGCCCTATGAATTTCCGCACCCCCCCTCCTCTTCCTATTTTCCCTCTCTCTCTCTCTAGATGCCCTCACATCAAGACGCCATGCGGCAAAGCCAACTTTATGCGCACGTTTTTAATGCGCGAGGCGTCAAAAAAGCGAGAAGTTCAGGGCTGTGCGCCTATTTCAGAGGCTCCAAATGCGTTAAGAGCGCGAAGCTTCCTGAAACACGTGCTTGAACCCGGCAATGGCCTAAGGAAACAAGCAGCGGTGTAACGTGTAGGAGACTGATCGAATGCATTTGTAACCGGAAGGTGGAAGGAGATCGCGAAGCAACCTTAGAGAACTTGGGGCGGTTAAAGATGATTCAGAAAATAAGAAATAATTTTGAACAGAATTAAAACACGAAACTATAAATGAAATCAATATAAACCTTAGATAAAAACTTCGCTCTGCCGTCGATGTGCGTTTCAAGACATGTTTTCTTAACACGGATTCGTTCATTGGCGCTCCTTCGCGCAGATATCTTGGCGCCGCTAACAAGAACGTTTTGTACGATGACGGATCAAATTGTGGTGGAAGTAGGAGTGTAAGCTCTCTTTTGTTGCATCGATTTTAAAAAAATAAGCCTCGGTCGTCATAAGGATGGGCGTGCCATTCTTCCATCCACCCCCGAGAAAACCAAAAATTTCGGGAAACAGAGTGACCCGTCGCCCATGCAAAACTATTCCTCCATTAGGTAGAGCTCATCATGCTTTGTGAAAAAAATGCTCGTGCCTGCTATGAGATGTCACAAGAGCTCAAAAGCCTGAACGTGCGTGGGCCCTGAGCCACCATTGCCGCGAAAAAGGCTGCGCGGCCCAGTGTTCCTTTCCCTCCACTTCATTTTTGTTTCAACGCGAGAAGGAAGGCAGATTGGGAATGCCACAGAAAATGTAGGCTATCCCGAATGAGAGCTTGTTATAGGAGGTCTTGAGGATGAATTTTCTTCCGAGCGCAACTTTGAGAAGCGAAAGCTGCTTGGGAACAGTTCAGTCAAATACTCCATATCTCTTACAAGTAGGCGCCATTGGTAGGGGAATAGAGGCAATGGCAATTGGGGAAAGCGTACAACCGTCGTAATTGCTTACGCCCCACTAAACCACTTGGCCAAGAGCAAGACTATGCGACTCTCAATGCCCAAAATGTAATAGCATTCTTTGCTGAGTACCTCCGCAGCCAGGACCAAGTAACCCCCTGCATTTCCACCAAAATACAGATTTGTCGAAAAAAAGAACAGCTTTCATTGTTACAATAGCGTAAATGGGGATAATTTGTCGGATAGCATTTCAAAAAACAAAAGATAAAAAAATAAAAATAAAAATTTCACAAACATTATCTCACAAAATCAAAAATATGCATCCTATACATTTCCTCCCACAACCGAATAATAAACTAAAAAGCCCGCAAAAGAACGTCAGAAATGCTCATAAAAAATAGCGAAAACGCTCCAACTCTGCAGTACGCCTTGCACCTTCGGATAAAGGTATTATCAGCCAGCTATAAGGCGCTTCATCACTATAACACTAAAATTTGCATTAATCGAGAAAAGAAACAAACAAAACTTACGAATATTGAAATAAACCAACGGCTTTCGCTACTCATTTTCGTATTTGGCTACAAAGAACTCACACTCAACACAAGTAACACAAGAACGCTAGGCGTTAATAGACAATTCTGTGAATTTCTGCAGATTTTTTCGCAGCCAATAATCAACACAAGCATTAAATCAGTCGGTGTTTAGCACAGAGCATTTGCTTTTATTCGTGTTCCTGGGTTTGAAAAAAGAAAAAAAAAATGGCACACGCCAGGATTCGAACCCAGGGACAACGAGTGGCAGGCGGTGACTGTATCCACTACACTATTTACCCTCTAGTAATCGATGGCAGCGCCCCTTGCGGATTTCCAGTTTTTCGGCCTCACTGCCTCCCATTGAAAATGCCCTTGCTTTTGCCACTCTTCCAATATTCTAGTTCACTCTAGTACAACCAAGTACAACTCTATGCCCGGAAGTGCTGCCTGAAAGACAAGCATGAAAATATGCAGAACTTAATTAATCAAAAGTTTTTTATTGGTTATTGACAACAGCATGAAATAAAAGTTTTTGTTGTTTATCTGCGTTACTTTTGTTTATTCGTTGATTTATTTTGTGGACCGCTGGTGCCGCCGCGGTCGGCGGCGACCGGCCACGCGTCGGGAACGTCATCCTCTCCGGTCTCAATCATGGCAGGCGGTAGGAAGCTTACGAAGGAAGAAGAGCTTTTGCTTCAAGATTTTAGTCGAAATGTTTCGACAAAGTCGTCTGCACTGTTTTACGGCAACGCCTTCATTGTGTCCTCCATCCCGATATGTGAGTGAACAAGAGTTTTGTGCCACGAAGTTTATGAAATACATTTAAATAAGTGGCATGTGCTCGACGAGTGTTTTTTGGGGTCGTCGTGCCGTGCCGTCACCTTGCGCAGTTTGCCAAGCATTTCTCGTTGTCGCATGACGTTTATGTTGCTATTCAGGAACAATCAGCCTCGGTGACCTCTTTTACTTACACCTTTAAAACAAGATTACGGGCAGTGTTTTGTGTGCATGACTGCCCAATGTCAGAGCTGTCTAGCACTTACAGAAAATCGTGGACAACCTAGCATGCCTGACCGGGGGAGTAATCCGAGGAAACCACCATCTATTTTTCAACTTCGCGCACTTGTAGTCTTTAATTGACACCTCGCTGTTTTTTGGCGTCATAGGTGGTCGATACAGTGCGCTACTGATAATCATTCCAGATACTGCCGAAATCTACATAGACATGCTTATCTGTGCTCGCTCGCAGGGCTGTTTTGGAGGATTCATCAAATGGACCTGTACCAGTCGGCAATTATCTTTGCCGTGATGACCATTTCCTGCACATGGCTGATCGCGTTCGCTTACAAGAACGTCAAGTTTGTCCTCAAGCACAAGTGAGTTGGGTTGTCACGTCTGTCAGGGCTTGCGCTTAGGTTGTATTTGCGGAACCTGTAATGTAGTGGAATTTTTGACGTCACTGGAAGCATCTGGCCAACTGTATCTGCAATGTATTTTACAGAGTTGCCCCCAAGCGTGAGGATGCGGTCACCAGAGAGATCATGAAGCAGCTCTCGGACGACAAAAAGATGTCCAAGAAGGAAAAGGATGAGAGGTGAGCGTTGAACAGCTCGTAAGTTGTAGAGCTACGTGGCATGATCGATTTCTTTCAAATCGGCCATAGCATAGTTTGTGCCTGGAACAAACAAAATGTCTCACCGGCACAAAGCAGCTGTGCCCTATCTTTGTACTCATATGGCACAGCCTGGATGCTTTTTAAATGCCAAGTTAGGTGACAGCACTTGTTTCTTTTCTTGGCAATAAATTTCAATTCACCATTGCTCGCAAGGACAACAACAAAAAGCTTCAGTCAGCCCAAGCTTTGCACAGTGGTCGGAGGATTTTAACGCAAGGCATTTGTCATGAGCAGACTGAGCAAATTTTGTGTTTGAACAAAAATGTGTGGACTGTAACCAAGAGACTATTCAGATCATCATGGGAAGCTGCGCAACACGAGACAGTGGGTGATGCCTGCCTGTCCACCATCTGGCAAAGCAGGGATCCCTGCTGGGTACAGGACAGAAACATGCAAACCCCACCCATTTGAGGCAGCTTGAATAATGTGAAACCCTTGATAACCACACCATTACTCACAAGATACAGCAAGTTGGGCGAGTCGTGCAGCTCAAGCATACACTACTGGAGGAAGAGCCAGCCCTTTCCACAACTGCCAGTTCCAAGAGAGCTACGATCCCCGGCCCGTTGAGCTGCACAGTGCGGGCCATGCCCTACGATGGGCAGAGGACTCTCCTCTCAGCGACAGACCCATTCTGAGGTGCACCCTGGCTGCCATGCCTGCTGGAACCCTGACCAAAACCACTTTCCGGAATCGGCACTGACAGGTTCATCAAGCTAAGCACAGGCCAGCTGCTGCCTGTACAGTGTTCATGGCCAGTTTGGTTTAAGCCGGCTACCGAAGTTAGGAAATCCAGAAAATAAAAATTTTCTCGAGTCTACGTCGGCCACTGTAGCCAAGAATGACAGCAGCCAGAAAGCTAAAACAGCGTTTATTGGCCACAAACCTGCTTGGGTTCACTCAACGTTGTTGCCGCTGGGTTCGTTGTTGCTGCCCTCCTTGTAACTGCCACCCTTGTTGAGTGCATGCAACATTTGGTGCTGTCCAGCGCATTCACAATGCTGCGCGCTCTGAATGAGCCTGCGGTCAAGGCAGGTACGAGCGGCTACAACTCTCTGCCTTTAACGAGCCTCCAAGCAGTGCTTGTGTGCCACTTTCTGTCTTTGGAAGAGTACTCTGCATGTTTTAATAATGATCCTCAAATCTAGGCCGGCCCCTCACTTGTGTATCCCGCTTTTCAGAGAAAAGTAGCAGCTCGGCTTGGAATCTAGTAAATGTGGTATGTGCCCAACACATGCAGCCTCAAATCGTCGTTGCCTAACAGTGGACCACCCCTAAAACAACACCCGCACCTGTGACTCCCCGTGGGTCTTTGCGTACAGGAACTGCGGGATGGGATTGTGCACGAGCATTACGTGTTATTTGCATGCATACATGTGCGGATGTACATGTATTACTTGTTTTTGCGTGCCTTTTTTCCCCGGCTGCACCAAAAGGCCCTCCTGTTCTAAACACGGTTTTCAGTCATTCGCACATAGCCCTCTGTTTTCTATTTGATTTTTTGTTGTTGTTTAAGGCACCGACGCTACACAGGCGATGAGGTGTGTCGTAGTGGAGGGCTCCAGATTAGTTTTGACCGCCTGGGGACTTTTAGCATGCGCCGAAATGTCGAGTGCATGGGTGTCTTCGCTTCTTGCGTCCATCAGGATACCAGCCACTGCGGCTGGAAATGTAACCCATGTCCTTGGGCTCGGCAGTGCAAAGCCCTAGCCACCGCGATGGGTCATTGCTCTCTGAGGAGAAGCAGTAAGATGCTTGTCAGTTCTTACAACAGTGGCATATGAGCTTTCCACTCAATAAAGGCCGTGCTGGGGATGCAGGTTTTGACGGGTGCAGCAAAGCAAATATTGGCTCCCTTCCACTTGCAGGATACTGTGGAAGAAGAATGAAGTGGCTGACTACGAGGCCACCACGTTCTCCATCTTCTACAACAATGCCCTCTTCCTGACGCTCATCATCGTCACCTCCTTCTACGTGCTGAAGGCATTCAGCCCGACTGTGTATCCTTTGTCCGCACTGCTGTTCTCCCTGCAGGCTATGCCAAGTGCATTGCAGGTTCACTTATGCTCAGAAAAAGTGTTCCTCTGCCTCTGCCCCTGCTTCCCCTCCCCCCCCCCCCCCCCCCCCCCTCTGTTTTTTTGTGTCGCTTCCCAAAGTGCCCACCGGTTATAGCTGTCACTCTTGTGAGCCTGGCTGACATGCCGGGTGATTCGAGCATGGTACTTTGTAAACTTGATGCTGCACCAGGCATTGATTGAACGAAGCAACAGGGCCATTTTAGGTGCAATTTGATAATCGCTAGTTCTAGTTGTAACATCACGACAAGGTCGAGTGACCAAAACGGGGAAGGAGAGGCAGGGAGTGCCATGGAAGACATTCAGCAGAGCCAGGCTACTGTGGGCACCCTAACCAGCCTATACTAAACCGAGGGGCGGTGGGGAGGGGCAGTGCGTGGGCGAAGATGGGCCAGTAGAGCGACGCCAGATTGAGTGGTGGTCCATTGGTGCGTTTCGAGCCATTCCTGCAGGCGGTGCTGTAACGGGCAGCACCAATCTTTGTGGCCAAGTTGCACTATGAAAAAGGTCCATGCTTGGGATGCCTGTGGCCTGTTTGGGGTGCTCGGTTGGAAGCTGCAAATCCTCAGGTTTTGTTTGACGGCAGTGGGTGACATGTGGTGTCGTCAGCTAGGCAATGCAGTACCCCAACAATATTGTACGAGTTGGCCGAAATTGTGGAGTTCCCAGGCCTGTGTGTACTTCTCATCCACGGTGCTGTTGTTCTGACCTTGACGCTTGCCCTGCAGGAACTATGTCCTCTCCGTAGGGGGTGCTGCTGGCCTGCTGGCACTTTTCTCCACTGGGTCCCAATAACCATCCTGTTCGCCTCCTGTCGCAAGTCATTAAAACTGGCTTCCTTTTTGTATGCCTCAGTGTCCCTTCATTGTGGAACCTCTGGTAGGACTGTGCATGTCCTGCACAAATAGTCAGCACACCAGCTACATTGCTGTGCCCTCGTCACAGAGTCCATTCATTTTGATGGAATTAGGAAAACTGCATTGGTCAGCTGTTACGTGAAGCAGTCTCCAGATGCTGCTTCGTCTCCTAGGTGCCTTTTGTTGGCTGCCGTATGTTCCCTCTTCTGGCCTGCTTAGCCAGTCTACTGGGCATGGCAAGGAGCTGCCTTGTTCCTCTCTACTTTTAGGGGTCCTAATTGAGCATACACTCTATGCACTACCAGTTGAAATCGTGCACCGGTACAAGGTACGGTTCTCTGACACTCGTGTGCTACGTGTTGCTAGTTTAGATCGTGCACTGCCTGTTCTAGTAGTTGAAGTGGACGCTGTTCATTCCGGATTTTTCACAGCAGTGACTAATGAAGTCTCCATAGACAAACAGTTAATGGTCTCTGTCACTACAGTATCAGCTGTGGCAGAATTCAGAGTAGCAGGCTGAAGATGATGAAACGATAAAGGTAAATCAGACCCCAACTGCATGCGGTCATTGGTTACGATTAGTCCACTTTTAAACCGAAACAGCATCCCACTGATCCAAGTGCCTGTGAATGTGGAGCACGTTTTATCTATTGTTATACTGCAGCACAGGGCAACTGGCTGCAGTTTGACATTGCAGCCTATAGTGGCTGATGAAATTCAGTTGGTGGAATGATTTACTGATTCTGTGTGCTTTTTGTTTGTTTTTACTCGCTCATCAGCCCAGATATAGGCCTGAACGAACCGTTATTTTACCTGAAGCTTGGCATTCTCGGTGGGCTTGTGGGAGGAGAACAACACACTTGGTCTACTCCATCGTGTGGTGTGGGAGAGAAAGGGCAGGCTGAAAGGCACCACTCTCCAAAAGAGTCGTTTCCAGCGCCCGCTGCAGACCCCTTTGGTTGGTCTCACTGGAGGTTTGGAAATATGAATGCTATGGCTAATGTGTTTGGAAGTCTGTTAGCTTGAGGCGGTCCTGTATAGGCGACACGACAATAGAACTATGTCTGCATCGCATTTTAGATGATTTTTTTTTCCTGGCCTCAGTGTCATGGCCTGCTATTCCTCCTGCACAACTGAATCGGCGCGACATGGGCACTTGCCCTCTGTGTCAAGGTCCGTTCTGCCTTCCGGCCTGCCCGATGGCGATGGTCAGATTCAGCAGCACGGGCGCGCCCTCGTTCTCTCGCCACTGCATTTGTGATGGTCGCATTCCTGTGCCTGCTGCCAGCGTTGTTCCTCGTGCAAATGCACAGTCAGCTGTGAGTGCTCCCTCTCCCTGCGTGCCCTTTGCGCATGTGCCCTCCGTGATTCAGAGGGGTTTGTGCTTGCTCGCATGCCGACTGCCCTAGTCGTCCACCGCTTAGCTGCACAAGGCGGTGCTTGGGCAAAGGCCTCTGCTTATCCACACTGCTTTGCTGGAATGTGGGGATTCAAGGGAATCAGCCACTTGGTTTGATATGCCCCATAAACAAACTGTGCAGAGGATCTGTTACATGGGCATGTGAACTGAACATAGTGGACACGGACTCCACCTTGCATGTACAAGGTTTTCAAGATGCCACTGCCACCATTCTACGTGTTGGCCAGGCTTGAGGCCCGGTGTTGCGGGCCTTGCAACACAGAATGTGTCACGGGGCATGCCAACAGGCTTCAAGGACTGCAGGGACTACACCTGTCTGGCCTGAAAGGGTGTCGCCACTCGGCGACAGCTCTGCCAGTGCAAGGAGCTCCACAAGTGGATGCCAGTGCCTACCAATGAACAGCATGACTGCCGGCCAGTGGCGTTGGAACTATTTTTTTACCTGGGGCAGCGGAAAATATGCTGCCGCAATTGTCATCATCAATTATATTAATTTTGTGGTTGTTTTTTTAAATGTAATGTATTTTCTTTGAGTACTTCTCCACGGGCTGTACAATGTTACTGCAATGAATAGTATACATAAGTAATCTCAATCGACCCACCAGTATAAAACCAAATCAAACCCAATCAAATATTCACTAAGCATCACAAATGCTCGAGAGCACTGTAAAAAGGCCAGCTAGTGGCTTTACGGAGACTGCCCTCTACATGAGGCAAAGGTAGCACCCATGATTCTAAACGTTTCTGTTTATCAGTGCAAAAAAGCAGTGTACAGTGCGGTCCACTGTTAAAGGGAACCGGCGATTGCGTGGCCGCTTTGTGGCGCCGAGATGTGGCGAGAATCGGAGACAGCTGGCGCATGCGCACCGACCGCACGAGGCAGCAGAAGCCGCTCCGTTGTCTGCTACGGTTCGCTGCTGTGACTCTGTTTGCTACGGCTGAGGAATTTCGCACTCGATAGGTGCTGAGCGGCTCCTCCCGCCGTGTGCGTTCAGTGCGCATGCGTCAGCTGTCTCCGATTCTCACCATATCTCAGTGCCACAAAGCGGCCATGCAATCACCGGTTCCGTTTAACAGTGGACCGCACTGTACATAAAATAAATAGAAAAATTTTGAAGAAATGGCAAAAGCAACACATGCTTGCAACTCATTTATGTGCATGCCTTCCAACCGCAAACATGCTACGATACCTGCGCATTCATGCTACCAGATGAAGGCTCACACGATGGATATTTACAAAGCAAGTGACTTAAGTACACAGATCAGTTGAAGAAAGAAGTTATGCTATGCATTAACATGTACATTTAAATTTTACCATGTGTGTTATAATGTTAGAATATGTGTCTACACAACAAATCACATTTTCATTTTGTTCCTAATACCTTTTATCGTCTGGTGTGCGATTATATGAGGAAAGTTGCAGTGGAGTATGATACGGGTGCATTCATATTTCGTAATGTATGGCTGCACTGCTAATATCTCTTGGTGACAACTTAGAGCTTGAGCGCGATTGGTGCAAGCTGCTTAGTCTTCGCGAAAATTTTGCAGGATGGGGCACTCGACTGGAACCATGAAAAAAGCACGTCCCCTTAAAGGTGGTGGTCGCACTTCCTCGCCTTGCGCTGCTTGGGACATGTTTGTGTAGCCGCCTCAGTTTGAACCACAGACATGGCTGATGTATCAATAGAAAGCTGGAGGCTTCTAGTTTCTGTTATTGCTAAGCAGCGTATTTCAGTTGATTTGGCTTTAAAAGAAATAGCCAAAGTGAAAAGAGAAAAATTCCATTTCTGCTTCGCGTGCATCTGCAGTTGCAACCATAACAGAAAACTATCGGACGTAATTAGTACATGCGGCTTGGTATGCGCTTAGAATACATGTCTATGTACATAATTACATAGGGAATTTTCATTTCAGCGAATATATTTTGTTATACAGGCATTGGAAAATAGCTAAAATAGTGAAACTTCACTCGCAGTAAGCTGTTGCATGGCTTACTGCAGAGCAATGCGTTTTTGTATGTGCATTGCCACCATATGCATTTGTGTACAAGCGCAAGTTCGCTGCATTTGATTCAGCAGTTTCTTAGTCTAAATATTGCAGTTCACACATACACACGGGTCCCTGTGTGCAGCTGTGGCGCATTCCTGCTGAAGAGGCACCTTCAATATTTTCACAGATCAAACTTGAACAGTTTCGCTACTACATGACACAAAATTTTTGTGCTGTGATAATTTAAACACATGTAAATACAGAAACTGGCTGATTTTAATCACCCCTCTGAAACTGCGCAAACATGCCTATTTCCCCGCACGGGGCACCTTGAGTAATCTTGGTGACGGTATTGGCGACACCGCGGACCCCGAGCCCCCAACATAAGCTGTAACCTACCGTGGTGATGTGTTTTTAAGGTGAAGGGCAGAAACCTGAAACGGTGGCCGTCGGAGCCCAGGTCAAGCTCCGGCGGATGGGCTCCCTGTCTGTCTACCAGGCAGGGAGCTCTGGGACCTCTCAAGCTATCAGGTTAAGGTTTGAGAAAAAAGTACCCCCGTTCCCTGCTTCCAATACACGCTGTATGGTATCTTCTAAACCCCCCTCCAAACATGATCGGCCCCCGAAAAGGGGCCGCACCGAAGCATCTTTTCCACCACTCCCAACAATCATCTTTTCCAAGCCCGATAACTATTCTCGTTTCTTGGCGATTGAGTCAGCTGACTCAGCAAGACCTGTAGCGTCGATGTCTGTATTCATGATTTCAAAGTTCCTGCATAGCATTCTTGGTGATAAGTATGAGGCTAAAAAACTCAAGACTGGAAAAATCTTTGTTGAGATCAACACAGAAAAACAGGCCGACAACCTCCTTTCTCAAACCCGCATCCTCGATCTGGACATCAGGGTCACACCCCACCGGAGCCTGAACAGCTCTCAGGGTGTGACATTTGAGCCAGACCTGCTGACCGAAACTGATGCCGACCTGCTTGAAGGCCTGAGGGAGCAGGGTGTTATGGCGGTCAGGCGCATCACTATCCAAAGAGATGATAAGATAATCCCAACGAAGCACATAATCTTGATAATCAACCGATCCAAACTTCCTGAACACATCAATGCAGGCTTTATCCGATGTGCAGTCCGACCCTACATACCAAACCCACGCCGCTGCTTCAAGTGCCAGCGGTTCGGGCACGGTATTAATTCTTGCCATGGAAGAACGACCTGTGCGAAGTGCGCTGCACAGGACCACCCCACTGACAACTGTCCGTCCACTACACTTACTTGTCCTAACTGCGGGGGACCGCACGCGGCATACTCCCGGGCCTGCGAGAAATTTCAAATGGAGAAAAAAATCGTCAATGTCAAGGTAACAGAGAACATTAATTTCCCAGAGGCGCGAAAGAGGTTCGCCTCTTTCCCTCTGGGGAGGTACGCCGACGCAACTCACCAGGGGGCGGAGCGGTGTCTGATTTCAGCGGGGACCCAGTACCGTGAGTCGGACTTGGTCCCGCCCTCGCCCCCCACCGAGTTGCCTCAGGCAGCCCAAGCCACCTCCGCACCGCTCACTGAGGCAGCAGCTACTGTGGTGGCAACCACGTCGGTTGGAGATGCTGCTGCATCCACAGTTTCCTCTGCACCGGCCCAAAGCATATGCGAGTGCACGGAGCGGATGGAGATGGAGGCGCCCATGGCAGCCCCCACCCTCGCTGCACCGCCTCCGCCATTCGAGGCGCTCTTGAAGCCCTTGGCGGTTGCGGGCCAGGCAAAGCGCGGTCCAAGGAGCCCGATCACTCAGGCACTCCGAGGACATTCGACGACGAAATGGATGTCGGACCGTTCTTGCCTGCGGTGCACCGCAAGGAATGTGTCCTGACGCCAAAGCCTCCCGACAAGCTCAAAAAGACTAGAGTCACAGCCCCGAAAAATGACAGATAAACATACACACTCCAGTAGCTCTCACACTGAATAACGATAAGAGAAAACATAATTCAATGGAACTGTAGAGGCCTTCTGAAAAACCTTGACGATTTGTACGAGATACTGCACTCCAATCAGCCAAGTGCCGTATGTCTACAAGAAACACATTTAAATTCCAAGCATACAAATTTTTTGAATAGTTACCTGGTATTTAGGAAGGACAGATATGGTGGTGGTACATCTTCAGGGGGTGTGGCCATCATTGCCCGAAAGTCCTTGGCATGTCATACTATCTAATTACAGACCGTCCTTGAGGCTGTTGCCATACTATGCTTCTTTACATCCCCCCTGATTTCCAGCTCTCGAGCTCTGATTTCGAGGGCCTTGTAGATCAGCTACCCGCACCTTTCATTCTTTTAGGCTACCTCAACGCACATAACTCTCTTTGGGGCTCTGCTTGCACGGATGCCCGAGGTCGCCTTATCGAAAAATATCTAACATCTTTGGGAGCATGCCTATTCAAGAAAAACAAGCTTTTATACTGTAATGTTGGACACAACACTTATTCACACCTTGACTTGGCTATTGGCTCTGCAGCACTCTTTCCATCTCTTGAATGGGATGTTGGCACTGACCCATATGGTAGTGACCACTGCCCAACCACATTAACATACATAGGTAAAGGCCCGAACAGTTCACCTTCCCATAACAGGTTCAATGAAGCTAGAGCGAACTGGAGTACATTTACAGAAACATCCAAACTACACCACACATCTATAACACACCTACACATTGAAGAAGCTACCAAACTACTCACGGCACACGTCCTCCACGCTGCCGAAAAGGCCATTCCCCAGGTCTCCGGTGCTCCACACAACCCGAGGAGGCCATGGTGAAATGAGGACTGCAGGCGAGCCCGACAGGCCCAGAACAAGGCGTGGGGTGTCCTTCGCAGGTACCCCACATCGGCTAACTTAATTTCTTTCAAAAGGGCAAAGGCATGGAAAAGTGCAAGCGCGTGCGCCGGGAGGCGAAACGAGATAGTTGGCGCTCCTTCATAACATCCATAATTCATACACAGACACACGCAAGGTATGGACACGAATACGTAAACTTAATGGACAACATACACATAGCCTGCCCTTGGTCAGCACAACAGGGAACACACTGGAAGATGAGGCTAACACACTTGCACAACACTTTCAACACATGTCCAGCTCTGCACACTACACAAATACTTTCCTGAAACATAAAGCGTCTTGTGAAAAGAAGTCCCTACGCGACAACAACAAATCACAGACTTCTTACAACTCCGTTTTCACTACATGAGCTGAGGGCTGCTCTGAGCACATGTAAACCCCCAGCTCCAGGCCCAGACATCACATATACAATGATACAGCACTTAAACACAGACACTCTTGTAGCACTCCTCCACCTTTACAACAAGATATGGCTTTCGGGGCACATTCCAAAGTCTTGGAGGGAGGCCATAGTTGTAGCGTTCTTGAAAGAAGGGAAGGACTCATCCTCCCCCTAGCTCAATAGGAGACTCAATAGGAGACTCATGTACTTCTAGAGTACAATGGTCTTCTCGAGAGCTGCCAGGTTGGCAAGGAGATCCACCAACGATCAACTGGTTGCGTTGGAATCCTATCTAAAAGATGCCGTCATCCATAACCAGTATCGTATAACAGTCTTCTTCGATATGGAAAAGGCCTATGACACGGCCTGGCGGTACGGCATCTTGAGTGACCTCAAGTCGTGTGGTGTCTCTGGCAACATGCTGAACACCCTCGCTAGCTACATGTCAGAAAGGACCTTTCGAGTGAGGGTTGGCAGTGCTCTTTCGAATGTATACGTGCAGGAAAATGGCGTCTCTCAAGGTGGTGTCTTGAGCTGTACACTATTTTCAATTTGTGAACACCAATTCCAGCTCGGTGTGAACAAACACTTGTGTTGTGTTCTTCCGCAAGCGCGGGATTAAGGCGGACCCTGAGATTACCCTTCATCTTACATCTATTCCTGTAAAAAAGGAGCACAAGTTTTTTGGTGCCATATTTGATGAAAAACTCGCGTTCGTTCCACACATCAAACAACTTAAACAGAAATGCCTGAAAACACTAAACATTCTCATAGTCCTCTCCCACTAATCCTATGGTGCAGACAAAGAACTCCTTCTCCGTGTCTTTACCACCTTAGTAGGGTCTCGGTTAGACTACGGTAGTGTCGTGTATGGGTCTGCATCAAAAACAGCACTAAAAATGCTTGATCCGGTGCTCCACCTGGGCCTGCGCCTTGCGTCCGGGGCGTTCCGCACTAGCCCGGCCCAGAGTCTGTACGTTGAAAGTAACAAATGGTGCCTAGAACATCAACGAATGTACATTGATTTATTATGTGCTTTTAAGGTCTCATCATTGAATAACCATCCTTTTAAACATGTCCTCAACAATACATCTACAACCCAGCTATACTCAAATCATCCATCTGTTTCTTTGCCCCACTCACTGAGAGTGAGAGGAAGCTTCAGGTCTTTCTGTTGGGTTTTTAGATGTACGCACATCATCATTTTTTGACGTTATACCACCATGGCAACTGCAGCCTGTTTGTTGTGATGTTTCTTTTATGAAAATGGATAAAAGCAGGGTTCAGAGTGCTGCGATTCTGCAGCACTTCTTGTTTTTGCAGGATAAATATAAATGTGTCGAATTTTATTGTGATGCCTCGAAAACTTTAACTATGGTGTCTTGTGATGCTCATGGTCCTAACTTTAATTCTTGCAGAACCATGAGCGTACACACCACTATCTTCTCAGCAGAAGCCTATGGAATTTTAACAACCGTTCAGCACATTCTTAAAAAAAGAAATTCCTAAGTCCGTCATCTTTACAGATTCTTTGAGCGTTGTGCATGCATTGTCGTCACACAGACCCAGAAAAAACTACATTGTCAATCTAGTTTTTAATGCCATAATGTCTGTGTATGCTAATAATTTTCAACTAATCCTGTACTGGGTTCCAGGCCATGCTGGAATCGCAGGGAATGAGACCGCTGATCGAATGGCCACCGCTGCTGCCCTTACAAACACAGTGGACATAACAACAATACCCTACACCGACCTCAAGCCACACATAAGACAACACCTTCGCAAAACATGGCAAGCCAACTGGGATACACAGACAGACAACAAGTTACACGTAATAAAACCACACATAGGACAATACACTACTGACTCACACAACAGATTCATCGAAGTTGCCCTAGCTAGATTATGGATAGGCCACACACACCCCTAGCAAAAATTCTGATACAAATTCTAATACACGTATATGCTTATTGCCACTAATAGACCTATCAGTCTGTATTAGTCTATTAGGTCTATCAGTTTGTATCAGCCTATTAGTCCTATCAGTCTGTATTAGTATATTAGGTCTATTAGTCTGTATTAGTCTATTAGGTCTATCAGTGTGTATTAGTCTGGTAGGTCTATCAGACTGTATTAGTCTGATAGGTCTACCAGAGTGTACTAGTTCTATCAGAACCAGTGCAAGTTCGAACAAAGCAATGAAACATGGCAACACATTTTATTATCAGGGTACACAGGCAAATTCCTCTGGCTGACAGAAATCTGGCTGAATAATTTAATGTTACATCAGTTCGTAACCTGATTAAGAACGAATGAATAAATTGCAATGCGAATCCACAAAATAGCTGCAGCATGCAATCAGAAAAGCTCGTCAAACCTGTACGGTCCAGCCGTAGGTACATATCGAGCGCATTAATGGTCGATTGAACACCATTCCCATTTCGATGCAACTTCAAAACGGCATTCACCCTTCCGCAAAACGCGATTCGAATGGAGTCTCTTCTTCGTGAGGCATTGCGTTGAGAATGAACAAAGGAGTCCGAAGCGGCGAGGTGACGGGTCAAAGATGGGTCGGGCGGCGGCCCGGATCACATTTGTCAATGTTCGGCGGGCGCTAGACACATCGCCAACACTTCTGGATGACGTGATGCACACCCTTTCTTCGATGTCAGCATAGCAGACAGAGCAAAGATGTCCGGAGCCGCGAGGTGACGGGTCCATGATGGATCGCGCTGCGGCCTGGTTCATACTTGCCAAAGTTATACGGGCGTTAGACACATCTCCAACACTTCTAGATGACGCGATGCACACGCGTCTGATGTGAAATAACGCTAGAAGCCGCTTCCTTCTAACCGTCTTCTTCCCGAACGTACACACACGCCAGCCGCACTTTGATACCGTCGCCATCTTGGCTACCCAACGAAGACCATTGGCATGGCTTGGCTTGACTTCGTTGCAGTTTTTTCGGCTTAGTTAGATTTCTTGCTGCTCTTCTTGCAGCCTCGCAGGTACGGTCAGGTTAGCGTCACTAAATAAAGGCGTAGCTTATTTAGTTAAGCTAGGTCAGGTAAGGTGGCTTATCACTGGCGCAGCACTCCCAGCTCCCATCATTAAGTAGCGCATTTTTTAGGAGCGAAAATGAAAAAAAAAAGTTGACCTATTTTGCATAAGAATTTGGTTGGAGATTTACGGAGATTTGTTAGTGAACAAAACGCTTCATAATAATATACCAAATAAACATTATTGCTCAAGGGCGATCATTTCAACCTTTTTTGGCTTGTGATTTTCCAGAAAAAATAAAAATTCAGGAAATCGCACTTTGCGGGTCCATTTGTATTAGTTTTTATTAAAACCAATACGTCTCTATTAGTTCGTATTAGACTCAGGTCTATCAGATCTATTAGTATTTGTAAACTAATACAAACTAATAGGTGTATTTGTATTAGACTAATACAACTTGTATATGAAACTTATAAAACTGATGCAAGTTTGTATAAGACTAATACATGTCTTATACACCTAATACAAAAATGTATAAGACTAATACAAGTTTCTATCAGAATTTTTGCTAGGGACGCGACACACTCCCATCTGCTCACTGGATCTCCAAGACCCTTGTGTAGCAGGTGCGGGGAGGCCCTATCCGTAATTCACATTCTCATTACATACAAAGCACTCCGCAGAACAAGACGCAAACATTTCTCACAACTGTACAGACAACACATCCCACTACACCCAGCACTGTTTTTAGCAGATGATCCGACGATTCCTCTACAACACACTTTTAAGTTTCTAAGCGAAATCAAAATTTTACACCTCATTTACACCTATCACGCGTAGTTTTTGCACCTAATTTCATGCCATGCACTATCGCACCCTGGCCTTTTACACCAGCCACCCTCATTGTCTTATACCGATTTAATTTTTGCTTTTGTTGAGAAATTTGAGTTTACATCTTCATCCGTCATACTTAACCATTGCTATAGCGCGCTTTTCCCTAGTTGGCCTTGCGCCATAAACATCCAACCATCATCAAACATGCCTATTTATCCATATACACAGATATCCTGAAAGTGCGTAACAGACTATATAATGTCGATGTCATATCCTTATAACAATACCAAGTAAACATACAATTAACACTTCTTTATTACTCCAGCAACGATTTTGTAGCAATAAAAGGTGGGCACTATCATGAAGCGCCATCCCAGTGGCCAGATCTGAAGCTGC
The DNA here is from genome assembly GCF_048455015.1 of Haemaphysalis longicornis. Taxonomy (NCBI): domain Eukaryota; kingdom Metazoa; phylum Arthropoda; class Arachnida; order Ixodida; family Ixodidae; genus Haemaphysalis; species Haemaphysalis longicornis. The sequence goes on along the minus strand of NW_027526422.1, from coordinate 4,525,112 downwards.
TGGTGCGGCAGAACACATTTTCTTTTCTTTTTTAAGAATGGGCAACGCTTGAGAGTGGGAGGAAAACCCAACACTGGAACTACTCGCACACCCGATGGTGCAAAGCATTTCGCTACGCCACAGCTCTTTTTACATCCTTTGAAATCCGTCAGCCGCGGCGGGGCGTGATGGGACCAGGCTTTTATTCAGAGGGGCTTCCTCAGGGAAGAGAAAGGGAGGGAGGCTGGGGGGCAGTGTTTGTAGGCTTGGCAGCTTCACCTTGTCTACACCTGCTGCGAGAAGTCGGCCCATGTACAGCGAGAATTTCCTCTTTTTTTCGGCAGTGAAAGAAAACATGCTCGCGCACTCCTACATGTGCTGGTAGCATTCCTATTTTTCAACACACCCGCCAACTCAAGTATATGTGGTTGAATACGCGCGAGCTAAGAAAGAACGCAACAAGAACAAGCACAGACTCGAAACAGGAGCTTATGGTAGTTATAATATAATCACATTTGAAAAGAAAGAAAGCATTCTGTTCACTGTCACTGCGTGATGCGTTAGTCTTCTGCCATACAACTAGCAGGGCTATATAGTGCAAGCAGTTAAACGTAAAAAAGGCTTCAGTCTGGTGTCGTGTGTTTCAATCTTTTTTATTATTATTATAATTCTGAGCGGTTTGTTCTGGTGTTCATACAGAAGCTAACGTTGCTGCCGTTCAGTTGTTGAGGGCGTTGTGGATGAACGAGCAAGTGGCAGACAGCCGTGGAACAACCCCCACGCAACCTTACAGCGCATAGCATTCCCCCTTTTGACCACCCCCCCCACACACACACACCCCCAAAAAAAGAACAAACATCGTCGTGTGTTGCCCAGAGTCGGGCCCTCAAACTAGGCCGATATTGTTTCACCCGGCGTCATACTCATCCTTCGTCTATTTTCTTGCATTTTTATTTGAAGCTTGCCTTGACATATGTCGCCTTGCTAACCACATTAGTAAAGTACGTTGTTGGGCTAGTTGGTCGATCATTATTAACAGAATCAAGAGGAACGTCTCTCTGCCTCGGGGTATCCAAAACCTTTACTTATCTCAGTGGGTGACGGGTTGGCCGCAAAACTTAAACATGACGCTAAAAACCAAGGGCACGCACAAAACGCTGACGAACCACGTAATAAGAGAGTGGCAATACCGTACTTGCACAGGATATCCCATAACATTAAAAAGATTGGGAAGCGCGCTAAGGGCGACGTTTTGTTTACCGCGCCAAATAAGCTATCGCTGCTCTGCAAACAGACGAATCCAGTTGGCCAAAAACCGAAAGGGTGCTCGATAAAGCACGAAAACCAGTTCGTACCATGCGCAGAAGGCGTGGTGTACTCCTTTCCTACTCGGTGTGGCAAGCAATACATAGGCCAAACTGGTCGATGCATAAACTGCAGGTTGATGGAGCACAGCTATAACGTGCGGCTGAAGCAGCGCCACATTGGGCAGCACTGTCGCGATTGTGGATGCGTGCCTTTGTTTTCAGAGTGCAAAATTTTGTTCGAAAGCAAGAACCAAACGACCAGGGAAATAGTGGAAGCGCTAGAAATCCACAAAGCCAGAGACGGATGCATTAGTCGAGCATCAATTGCTTTATCGGCAAAAGAGATTGCTTATTTGGAAGCCCGTGGCTCGGGAAGGGGGCGATAAGTTTGTATAGTGGGGTATCAAAATTTTTCTTGTTTCTGATATGTATCACGTAGGTTGTCTGTTATCATGTACGCTGTTGTTATAAATGTGTGCTTCTTTCAATAAACCAGTAGTTGCAAGTTAGCGCTTCGTCCTCGTGCATTCTTTGTCCTTCGTCTTTTTTGCGCTATACATCTGTTAATAACCACATTAGCAAGTCCGACATAAAATCATGCACGCACTTGGGTGAATACAATTGACTCTGCTGAAATGCAATGTTTTCATTTTGTTTGCATAAAGAATAACCACTCTACTGCATTTGTGCGGACGAATTAATTGAAAAATTGCCACACGCCAAATCCAACACAGCGCGATCCGGCTGAGGCATATAAACATCTGGTATTTCCAGGGAAAAAATGCTTAGCATGTACAGGTGCTGTAAAGATATATGGCGATTGCTATAATATCAGGAATATTTGCTACAAATTAATGGATGAAACCATAGGCCAGGGTCTACATGAAAGTACCCGTGCTTCTTCTGCCTGCTTTATGAAATGAACACAAATGCAGCGAATTATTATTGTCCTCCATATCGAGGCATGCATTTGGTGCGCGCATGATCCTAAGAAGCTGGAGCAGGTCAGGAGAGCAGGTGTGAGCGATCTAACATTGTGCGTGCTTGTGTACATGCGTGCGAGCGTGTGCATGTTTTCTGCACACTGGGTTTCCATGACAATTAAAATCGCACGGTGCTGAAATAAGAGCTGTTCCTGCAATTGCACAAACCCATTCGTGCCTGGACACACCACTCACACATACATGCGCCTGCACTTCTCGCATCATTGATAGAACAGAAGAATATTAAGCACGCCAGTCAGTACAGCAAATCTGGGCAAATCAACGCCACATGGAAGGAGGGGCGATGTCCACTGTAGCACGCGATGAACAATGCAGGAAGGGCAGGCGACGTAGTGGTGGGGATCTAAACAAATGGGATAGCGGAAGTGGAACGTCCAAGCGCCTCCAAAACTAGCCCATTCGACTCTCATTTTGGTAACATTTCTACACAATGGCCTCCCAATCCCCCCACCCTATCGCGCATTTTTTATGTTTAAGTTGAAAGTTTGCAGTAAAATATCAATTTTTATGGCTTATGCGGGTGCCACTTTCTTTATTGCTTGCACATTCGCAAGAGACATAAACTGCATGAAAGAAAAAAAAAAAACAATACAAATGCGACAATGAATTTTTTTCTTCTTTCATTGATTTATTTAAACATAATGAGAAAGGCAACTTCGGGCGAGAGTCAGTCCTGGCAGCCGCAGCTTTCGACTTCTCCTTCAGCCACTCAGTCCTGCCTCCTGGAGGTAATCACTCTTCCCATAGTGTTTGACCTCTTTACCCATTCATCTGTGCAGTGCTAACACTGGGTCGTGCCCTGACGACGGCTTTAAAAGCAAGCCAGACGCAGAAAGAGTGGGGAGGAAAAGCGGAAAGAGGTACTTGGTCTCTTCTGAGAACTCCTTATGGGAGAAGGTGGGAGGCAGGTGGGGACGGAGGCGATGGATGGACTGCTCTCAACTGCCCGTCCTGTGCACTGATGTATGTCCGCCACTGTTGTGGGAAGTTTTACGCCCGCATTGATCGCCAACACACTCGCCCGATTCCCAGCTTTGCAACATTTCTCAAACCGTCCGAGGGGCAGCAGGTGCTTTCCCGCAGACTGGGGTAAAAGGGGCCGCAACCTCCAGCACGGCTCATCTCGTGTAAGGCGTGCACAATGCAGGTTGTTCGACCCACTAAGAGAAAAGGCCGCCTAAAGTTCCCGTGTGCATTCACTGCCTGCCACTGTTTTGTTTTCCACTGCTACAATGGCAGTTCCGGCAGTGGCCCTCGATGGTGAATCACGTGTTTCATATGTCCACGACTGGATCTCACCACACGCTTTTTCTTTTTACTTTCCGGGTTGCACCTGACCTCTCTCCCCTAGCATACAAGCGTGACATGTTTAGCTCACCATCATGAACTGCGATGCCCTGTGAATGCCCATGCGAGCTAAAGCAGTCGTGCAACTTATGCTACAGCTGATAGGGAGGAGTCTTCGTGCTCCGCCCTACTCGTGCCAGCAGCTGTGATGATTATGTTGGCAGCTAAATAAAAATTTTCCCAAATCTAACGGCTCCTGCTTAGTAACTCAGCGTGGTATGCTCAGTTTCACCCAATGTAAAGGCGGCACTGCGTATGGCAAAGACTGTAGGCTGAAAGGTTCTACAAAATGCTGACTGCGCAAACGCTGGTCTTCGAGCCGATTACATAGTATCCGGAAAGTTGTTTTTGAGTTGTTCCTTCTGTGGTATAAACGCCATGCTCACAATTTGGCAATGTTAGCACGTTCGGCGCGACTGTGGAAGTTGCAATCATTTTTTTACCCTCACAGAAAAATGTGTTCTGTCCGCGATGACAAAATCAAGGGGGAGAGGAGGGCACAAAAACATGTCGAAAAATTATTTTAAACAGCCGTTCCAGGATAAATTGAATACATATTTGCAGCACCTGCCGCTTCCCTTGTAAAGACAAAATGCTTTTGGATTCTGTTGGCTTGTATCTTGAACATGCATGATGAAATGTTGGCTGCCAGGAAGCAAGCATGGAAGACGGGCCATCTGATACTTGCACACCTGACATATTTTACTACAGTTGCAGTTTTACATATGTAACAGGGTAAAAAAAAAAAGAAATTTGTTTTGTCCCAGAGCTTGGTTACAGCCCCGATTTTGATTCAAACAAAAAATTCCACAGCATCAACAGAGACGACAGGATTGCACAGCGCTAAAGACGAGGGCCGAAGGAATGACAGAAGGCACAACTTCAGCTGCGGTTCACTGATAAAACCGCTCGATATTTACCGGGTGCGTGAAGTACTTGAGAATGCTATTACTTATCGCCATACACACCAACAGCCTCCTCATGTGTGTTTAGGCGTATGGCCTCTTGTTCGTCGACCCCTTATCATTCACACTGCGCAGTTTGTTCAAAGATGGAAGTGTACAGGTTGAAGCACAAGGTGAAACGCCATGTAGTCCTCGTCGCCCTGGCCGCACACCCCAGCCACTCGGAAATTGCCACCTTTCTGAAAGTAGCGAAGTCTTTCGTCTACAAGGTGCAGACAGAGCTGATGTGTTGTGGCGGCGGCGTGGCATGTGAGGCGAAAAGGAGCAAGCACAGTCAGCGGTCAGACGTCGCCATAACGGCTTAATTTCCCCGACGGTGGTGTTATCCGTTGTACGCAATGAGGCCGATGTCATGCAGCCTCACTTCTTTTGCAGGACTCCGCGTTCATGCTGCCGGTTATGTGGATGTGCTTGCCACCATGGTAATGCTATGGATAGAGAGTGTTACTAAAGAAAGACCACATGCCTTTCAGCAAAATTTAGCTTGTGTCCACCCCCCGTGCGTCACCTAATAGTGGCATTGCTGAAGGCCGCCATTTCTCACTCAATGGGCAACATTTCTAAGGAGCACCTAATACGCGCATGCAGCCGTTTGTGAAGCCGAATCGAATCGCTTATTGCGACCAATGGCGGATTCATTGAGTAGTTATGGAAATAAATTATAAGAGTAGTACTTTGCAAAGTTTGGTGAAAATATGTCTGACGCCAGCGTTCTGTTCTCAAATACATCATACGCAGATAATTTTCACTCTATTCACTCATTTACACCCAAATTCTCTTCAAGTAATGTGTGCTGGCAGACTTGTCGACGTATGTATCGCGAAATCATCCAACCTTCCGCCCTAACAGAAAAGTGTTTTATTTTTACTGTCACCCATGCTTTTTAACCTAGCCATGTGTGGAGTCGCCAGAAAACTGAATGAAATTCCAGACAAAGTACACCTTATACGTGGATGACATAACAGTATGGATAACTAAGGGTTCTTTGGGCACATTGAAAGCACGCTGCAAGTAGCACTAAATACAATCGAAGAGGAGGCTAAAAGAAAAGGCCTCCATTGCTCCCCTGCCAAATCAGAGGATCTTCTCTTAACAAGGCATACCAAACGAAACCCCCAAGGAAAAGTTAATCTGGCCTTAGGAGAAATTTCCATTCCACAAAGACCGGAAATTAATGTCTTGGGGCTTCGCATCCAGAAAGACGGCAAGTCATATACAACAACAACTTTTGAAGCAAGGCAATCAGATCATTCACATGATGAAAAGAATCACCAACCATACTATTGGATTGAAGGAGAAGGAAGCCCTGAGACTGAGGGATGCCTTCATAATTTCCAGGTTTAAATATCACCTTGTACTTAAACCCATCACAAACAGAAAAACTCAAGCTAGAGGCGCTCATCAGAAAGGCTACCAAGGTTGCCTTAGGAGTACCAATCTTGACTAGCAACGAGGCCCTATTCAGGACAGGTACTCACAATACGATTGATGAAATCGTTTCAGTTCATTTAGCGAACCAAATTCAAAGACTTCGGTCAACAGAGCAAGGCAGGAGCATCCTCAGCAGCATCAATTTTGATCCCACACCTAAAAACAAGCCACAGGAAGTCAAGGGCCCATTTCTCAACAGCAAAACTCGAGACCTACTCTAAGTCGCCCCTTTACCCAGGAATATGGATCCCGAAAGGAATGAGGACAGAAGACGGCAAAGAGTTAATTTTTTACAGAAACTTGTGAAAAGATCTCCAACAACCCAAGGAATGTACTATGTAGATATTAGTTCCAGCAGAGGCAAGCACAGCATCGTAGTGCTGAACAGAGACCTTCATCCGGCAGTAGCCTGCATTCTCAAAAGTGGCGCCAACATCAACACAGCAGGCATTGAACTCCACGCCATTGCCAGAGCCATTAGATACCACGATACCTTCACACCGCATAGTCCGCATGGTACAGAACTCCCGGTGATCATTTTCAGATTCCCAAGAAGCATGCAGGCAAATTATACTGAATGACATGAATAAAGATACAGCAGATTTATTTAATAGTCACTGTCATCATCACTACGATATTATTTGGACACCTGGCCACGCAGAGATGTTTGGCAACGTTTGGGAAGACACGCTCGCCCGTGAGTTAAGAATCCGGGCGCCGAACATCTCCCTGCAGAGGTCCAATTGTCGTGGCATCATGAACAATACACTAAGAGACCTTAAACTAAACAGAAGAAAATTACCTCCACCTCACCCTAACCTAGACAGGCAGCAATCAGTATTACTGAGACAAGCACAGACTAACACGACATGCACCCCAGCTAGACGATATCTTTTCTCTAAAGGAAGAGCACAAGAACCACCAGTCTGCAAACACTGTGGTGGATATCCTCATGTCCTATGGGAATGTCCTCACACTATTCCCAGCATTCCTCACTTACACACACCGACGCAGCTGCCATATCCCATTGACCCAACCTGGCCGACTCTCGCCTCTACCTTCGAGGAGCAGCTAGCTCTAGTGCAATACATCAAAAATGCACTAGAGCCGAGTTCAGACCTGTAATTGGGTTGCCTGAACCGCCTTTGGTTCTAAATAAAGTTTTCTCTCTCTCTCTCTCTCTCTCTCTAAAGCTGGGTATGGGCTACAATGACATGAGCGCTTCTTGCAGCGATCTACGCTTGCCCCACCACTTCTGAGTATGAATAAAACTAGTATTATTAGTATGCACTTATTCTTAAATGCCCTAACGGCTATGTAAACTTATTTGACGGTTCTAAATTTGGGAATAGGCTACATTGACACGAACACGTTTTGCAGCGCTCTACGCCTAGAAACAAAACTAATATTAGTATTCATTCCTTGCACTTTAAATTATCGTCACTGATTTCCCTGCCAGCATTAACAGACACATTTCCGACACGCTGGAAGCAGTATGGATTTGGAGAGGGGTGCATGGAAGTTCAAAGTTAAACTGCAAAATCATCCAACCCTCCGTCTAACGATTGCGATGGTTGAACGTGAAGCTTTCTTTGTGCGAAATTGAATGGGAAATGGTCAAAGTCAAAGGCGCTGCGATCAAAAGACCGAACTGCGTGCTGGTCAGATTCAATGCTCAACTAGTCAGTTTAAATCCAGAAGGCAACCAAGGAAACCCACACGAGGAAGCGTAGCTGTAAACCATCGTCGTTAGACGGAGGAGTGCATGATTTTTCAAGCGTAGGTGGCAGCTTGTAAACCAGCCGCAGCATTCAGTTGTGAAACAGAGTACAGGTTTTTGGCAACCTCCTGTCTCGTGTCCTTCAGCCACGCAGGAATTGGTTTTTGAAAAACCATTGACCAACTAGCCAGCAACCATTGCAATTCTTGTAAAGCAATGCTTTTCCACGACAAGCAATAACGTTTTAATACATTTGGTATTTATCCTGTAAACGATTCCCGATAGTACGAACATTTCTGTGAAACTAAACACGTTTCAACCATGGTTAATGAAGATATGGAAGCGTTGTCCATCACACTGGTTTTCGAGGTAAATATTAGAAAGCATCTCCTCCCCCCTTATGTCTTTCGCTTGTGCACGACGCCGTTTCGTCAACGGCCAAAGGCCAGCGCCACAGCATTCCTGGATCAGTTGCACACACTGGCTTTGTGGGAGCATTTAGCTGCAATATACTCCTTGGTACGCCAAACTGCATGCAGGCATAACAAAATTGCATGAAGGAACGGACTTTCACTTCCAGCTTGACTTCCAGCTTGGCGCATTGAGCGTCATCTGCTCTTTGTAATTACCGAGTATGGGCGTAAATCACACACATGGCATGCCTCGTAAAGGTCGCCTCTGCTTTCAAGATTTACCGATCTGTAAAACGTCCTTGTGGTTATCTACGCTTTGCAAGCCGCACCGCAGCAGAACGGCAGAATGTTGTGCGCAATAACGCTGCGCTGACCGCCACCAGCATTTCACTGACGAGCGGTTCGCCACGGGTGGCGCTGTTCGCTGAAGCGACAGTGGTGCCATACAATGGCCGCCCAGTCCCTATAGTAGGAACACGCAAGTAAGGCATGCATGCAGCATGCACAGTTTCTCGAGCGAAATGGACTTGCAAGGTATCTCGGGGCTGGTTGGGGGCACTCCACAGCTGAAAGTGTCTCGTCAATTTGGTCACCTTCCCTGCCAAAAACTCTGAAGGAGTATTGATCGAGTGCGTGTGCAGTTCTTCATGCCGCACTTTTCTCTTGGCACATTGCACACTTGTTTTTCGCACAGGGCTTTTTCGTCAGGTGCTCCTGAATTGCCATGGTGTCATGTCCGTGAAAGAAAAGCTGCAATGCAATTGGAAACAAAAAAACTCTCCCTGTGGCAAGAATCAAACGTGGGTTATGAAATGAAGCATTATGAAACCGGCGTCTATCCAAATGAGCTACCATCGCATTCTGGGTGCACAGCATTATTTCCTTTGGGTTATTCGTAGCGCTCGCTAACCATTCCTTCATTCAGTATCAATACTAACAGTGGACTAGAAATCACCTGGGCTGCATGCTTAACCCCCCCTGGTCAAATAATAGGTGTGTGCTACCGTCCACCTGACTTTTCCAAATTGTTCCTAGACAGGGTTCGGACAGGCTTCAAAAGCAAAAAAAAATTACACCATCTCCTCGAAGGAAACTATGTGGTGATGCAAAGCATGGGGGTTCCGTGTAGGTTCCACACCGGAGCAGAACCGGCGCAGGCGGTGTCTCGGAGCAGACTGAACGCCGCGCACCTGCTTTTATACAGCTGGAGGAGAGGAGAATGGAGGAGAGACGCGCATGCGCAGTGGGGGTGTGGACGGCGCCACAACAAGGGAGGGACATAGCCCCGACCATGAGATGGCTCCTGGAGCAACAGTGTCGCCGGTGTCTTCCTGAGCCGGCACGAGATGAGCCGAACGGCGAGGAGGAGAGCGGCGTTATCACAGCTGGTTGGGGCTCCTGGAGCGACAGTCTTCCTGAGCCGGCACGAGACGAGCTGAGCGGCGTTATCAGAGTTACTGGATATATACCAGTTGCGAAACTCCCCATAGGCCCCATGTATCGAAAGCCGGTCTTCGGTTGCCCCCCCTGCGCCGGGGCAAGCGGGGGCAAGTTGACTAGCCTGTCGTCTGTCGGCAGAACATTGAAGTAGTACTCAAGTGCTTGCGGCTGCTGCCGTAAGTCATAAAAAGAAAAGCCACAAAAACACAAGTAAATTTCACCTAAATAATGTGTTATAATTTAGAAAGCAACCTTTATTTTACAAAAAAATTGAATGATATTTGTTTAGCGAAGTTAAGTTTTTTGTCTCCTAGGTGCCGCGCGCGTCGACTTGCCCCTCAGCTTCCACGGAGTGGGGGGCCTAGCGCCGCCCGGATTCTGAAGCGGAGTTTCGCAACTGTATATATCCAGCAACTCTGCGGCGTTATCACAGCTGGCGTGGAGAGGGAGACGAGGAGGAGAGGTGCGGACGCTGACGTACGATGGAGGGTCGACTAAGAGATGCTTTGCATCTAAAATTCACAAGTTTTCAAGGACTTTCAAGGACCCCATCTTATGTTTTCTGGCATTATTTATAACTTTTTCAACAAAATGCAAAATTTTGATATTGCCTAATGCCTAAGAACATTATTGCACATTTAGATAGGTGCTATGGGTTCATGAATGCTCCCCCAGCTTTATTTTTTTTCATAGTTTATATTTAGAGGTTTTTCTTTTGTCATGGTGTTTTGCTGAGGCTGTTTGATTTCCAAACTTCATTAATGTTGCCTGCATCTCCTGCTTTGTCAGCTCAGCAAGTGTTGCTGCAAGGCAGGATGAACTATGTACACGTCCACCATTTGCACGTAAAAGCAAACGCAGATGGAGCGTATGAGGCACAGCAAACACGCAATGAAAGGCCGTCCACAGACTAGATGGAACATGCAAGATAGAGAACAGAAGCCGGCTTTCATGGGATTGTACCGTGACATGAATTCTATTGAGGAGTGCTGCTCCCAATGTTGCCTCGTAAAAATGAGAATCCACAACTCGTAATTTCACACAATACACTGAAACTTGATTGTTACAATGTTTCTGTACATTTTTAACACCTAAAATTCACGACAAACACTTCAAATTCTTGTGAAAAAATAGGGCCATTGGTTATCTCCAGAAAAATCAAGGGTTTTTAAGGACCCTTTAAAAATTCCAGGACTTTCCAGGCCTTGAAATTTACACTTCTAAATGCAAGGGTTTTCAAGGTTTTCAAGGACCTGTGCGAACCTTGATAGAACAACTTCGTAACAGTATCAGTATTGCTACCCAGCGGTGTAAGTTTTCTAATATTTTCCTTTTAAGCAATTTTAATTACTCCTAATTGACTGGACTAATCTATTGTCGTCTTGCCGTACGTCACTTGAATTTATCAGCCTTGCGTTAGATTTGAATTTCTTCCAAGTTATTTCTGAACCTACTAGGGGTTCCAATACATGAGACCATCTTTTAACTAGCTCCCCAGAAAACGTTGGAAACATTTTTCATAATGGCTCTAGCGATAACAAAGTATTCCAACTACTCATTTATGCATTAACGGCTTTAGCGATAACAAAGTATTCCAACTACCCATTTATGTCCCATCAACCTTCAATGGTTCCACAAAAAAAAAAAAAAACGAGATTACAATATAGCTAACTATCTGAATATGAACACTGAACTAAATGCTTTTTTTAACTAAATGTTTTTACCGTTGTTATCTAGCCGGTGTGTCGAAAACTGGATGCTGTTCAGGAATACAATGTCAGTGCTGATTGATAAATATGTTCCTCTAATCTCAATAAGCAATGATAAAACTAACCCGTTGTTTAATAAGCATCTTAAACATTTGAGGAACAAAAAGAAACACTTGTATTTGAACGCAAAGTGTGCTTCTAGCCCAAGCTCTTAAGCGAAATACAAAGAGTGTCTGAAAAACTACACGTCTGCTACTACTGCTGCTAAGCACAAATATTTTCATTGTGATTTGCCTTCCCTTCTAAAATCTAATCCGAGAAAGTTTTGGGACACAATTTCACCTCATAAAGTGTATAAAAATATTTCTTTACTAGGGGACAATCTAATTAATCTCAGAATCGATGAGTGTACGTCAGCATTTAATACATATTTTGCATCTGTTTTCACGCGGGAAGATCATTCCAACATCCCCATAGTTAAAGATTTTGACTGGTCATTCATGGAAACCATCAACACCACAGTTAAGGGAATCACTTCACTAATTACTAACCTCAAGACTTAACTTCCGCTGGCATAGATGGTATTAACTCTAAGGTGTTAAATACGATATCCATTTCAAGTCAGATTCTTTTTCACAGCTTTCAACAATCTATACGCCTCGAGATTCGCGATCGCTGCGCCGCCTGCCGCCGCTTCTCCGCGGCGTTTGCGGGATTAGCGCTGCGTGGCTGATAGGTGGTCATGCAGTGTTTTGGTTCTCTTTCGCTTCTCTTTGCCTTTCCGCGCACTAAACAACTTGTTATGGTGACGTCTGTAAGCTAACTGCACGTTTAGGGCGCTTAAAAAAATAGCTGCGTCTTGGTAGAGCGCTTGAACGCCAACAAGAGCTACCTGGGGAGGCGGTTCTGCGCGCTTCTTGGCCGCTCTTGCGGTCGTCGGCGACGGCAGCAGCATATCACCGCTGTCACCTTCGAACACGTCAGCACAAGTGAATTCTATTTATTGTCACCTCGTTTAGACCTGACATTGGCACTGTACGAGGTTGGTTCGTTTTGCAGCGCAGACAACAAATGCGGCTTTGCTTCGAATATGTGCGTCGTAGAAAAATATATTTCGGGGATGTGATAACCCAATAGCTGACAAAAACTTGTGCCTTTTATGGGAATATAATTCACGCGAAAATGTTAAGTACACTCAAAGGCTGTGCATTGTCAGATATGTGCCCACACATGCCGTATAGTAAGAACCAAGGTATATGTTAATGAAACCACGGGAAAATGAATGGTCTGCAAGTCAGGAATAAATAGAATAGTCGTACGGGAATGAAAAAAAAAAAAAAAAAAAAAAAACCGAGAGCAGCTTCTGAAATGCTAAAGACGTTTGTTTGAGCAAGGTAGTATTCACCAGACCAACTAGATGCGAAATGCACTGATATTTCGCTAGACAGGAGGGGGGGGGGTGAGGAGGAGGGCGCTCAACTATAGTTGTTTACAAATGCGGAGCAAAATCAACGAATGAACGTTTTAGTAATCACACACACAAGCTGCGTGTTTACTTTTCGTTTGCTTTTCGCCTTCAACGATCGGCTGATCACTCGGCGGACGCATTTTTTGAAGAATACAGGGTAGGCAGTTCACAAAAATTGCGAGGTGTCGTTGATAGAGTTGATTGATTGATTGCAGGGTTTAACATGCCGACGCAACGGAGACGATGAGGCACGCCGTAGTGGAGGGCTCCGGATTAATTTTGACCACCTGAAGATTCTTAACGTGCGCCGAAATCTCGTACACACGGGCTCGTTGGAAGAGTGTCGTATATGATAAGGGTCTCTGATTTCGGTTTATGCTAGATTCTGCAGTCTCCCTGTGTCATACGACGATGCTTCGAAGAAGCGTTTGGTCGCGGACGCGGATTACTCTATAAGCCCATCTTCGCGCTTCTCGTGGAGGATAAATGTAACAGATGAATCTTTGCGAGCGCTCACCTCGGGACAAGACGACCCAGCATTAAATTTGTCGTCGTGTGCTGACTCCGGAGTGTAATTTTGCATTATCCATCGTACTTCATTGGTACAATGTTTGCGAAATTTATGCCGCATTGGCTTGTTCAGGGTACTGAGCAATAACTGATATGTGATATTGGCAGGCGTAACTTGCGTGAGTGCTCCGCTGGATTTTTTAGTGCACAAAGTCGATTTACATCATACTGTGTACGGCCGCAACATGACCATCGGAGGAAACACTGCTTACGGAGACACTGCCACTAAATTTCAGGGCAGCGGAATTGCAATCAGCTGCATGCAAATGCTCGCTTCGGGACGCTGGCCTGTGACACACGCCCGGCGCTCATATAGATCTTTCTAAGATCGCGTCATAAACGTTTATACTCTCGTGAACCCACCAGGCTTGCAAACAGAGTGCCTGCTCCACGTTATTCGGTATTTCGAACGGGGACAAATGGTAAATCGCTGTCTTGAACGAGCCCCAAAGGCAACGGCGACAGGGGGGAGCGGGCCGGGGACTCCCGCTCCTGCTTTCGAAACGGGCCGCTAGGGGGATTTCAGTGGCGCCCCTACAGGCCGCGCTCGAGGCGTATAATCCGGACAGCAGCTACCCAACAACTGGAAAACTGCAAAAGTGGTTCCGGTCTTTAAAAGTGGCGATAAAAGTTCCCCCGATACTATCGCCCCATTTCACTGACTTGCATTTGTTGCAAGCTTCTCGAGCATATCACTCACCACCTCCCACATTTACAATCACCTAGAGTCTAACAATTTCTTTTTCACTAATCAACACAGCTTTAGAAAAGGGTTCTCATGGGACAATCAACTTTTGGAATTCACGACTGACTCGCAGTTAAACATGAATAACAATCTACAAACCGTTTGCATTTTTTTAGACTAAATTATTGTCCCTTCAATTAGATTCCCTTACACTATTGTGGCTCCGTAATTTATCGTTACACCAGCAATTTACAAAAGCCCGTAGCTTCAGCTCCCCCTTCACTGACGTCACATCGGGCGTCCCTCAAGGCAGTATTCCTGGCCCTTTACTCTTTCTAATTTACATTAATGACTAACCAACTAATATTTCAACTTCCATGCGGCTTTGCCGATGATTGTATTTTATATTGTCCCATAATCACTCCTTACAATCATATTGCCCTTCAAAATGACCTAAACATAATTTATAACTGGTGTAACACCTGGCAGATGAACCTTAACTTTATAAGTGTAAAATAATTTTTCTCTCGAGAAAGTGAAATAATTCTAACCACAAATATACTGTTAATACCACTGACTCGAAAAAGGCAACGTAATACAATTACCTAGGAGTACACTTAATGCCTAACTGTCATGGTCATTTCATATAACCAGTCTGTGCCAAAGCATCAAAATCATTAGGTTTTCTCCGCCGAAACTTGCGTAACGCACCCACTAGTAGCCGTAAATGAGCCTATTTAACTTTTGTTCGTCCACAATTAGAGTCTGCTTCATCTGTATAGTCACCACATCAAGCTTATTTAATACGAACAATAGAATCAATTCAAAATAGAGCTGCGCGCTTCGTTTCTCGGAATTATGACCGCCATGCTAGTATTACTCAAATTGGAATAGATATGTCGATTCAGCCATTAGAAACTCGCCGCTCAATCGCTCTTCTCCGTCTTCTGCACAAATACGCAAATTCAGCTACGCCATCCCCATTGCCTCTGGAAACACCTGTACGCATGTCAGCACGATTTCATAATCAATTCAGTTTCAAGCGAATATTTGGTGAAACACGTTCATTGAACTTATCTGCCTTGCCACGTGCCATTTCATTGCGGAATACCATTTTGCTTGAAGCTTATTCGCAGATCTTAATCTTGTAATATCGCCAAACTGCCAAATCATGATGATGTGGTCACATACTAATGTGCATCGCTTTTGTTTTACTTTTCCACCCACCTGATGCCACCATGTTCATAATACCAAGTCATGATGCTTTGTTGTTTTCATTGTTTATCCCAATGCAACGCTTGTTTGATTTTTGCTCGCCCTCTCACACAATGCTCTTCAGAGCCTGTGAGGTACTGTGAAATAAAACATCCAGCCTTGCACCACTATAGTGCCAGCTGTGGCAATTTTTTTGTCAGTTCAAAATGGATGTTTTGGCACATTCTAGTCGCTGCATTCTGCAGGGGACAGGACTTTCATCAAAGCTCCACTGAAGGGTGCTAGCGCTGCTGGACACACCAGGCAAGGACATCGCACGTCCGCAAACCATTCCATTTTCTCGTGAAGCAGCTGCAGTTTTGCAGTAGAGTTTTGGTATAGCGTTTGGCATGCGCCATTTCTTGCGCGCGCCCCAGTGTGCATGCGCAGTACGCAACAGGAGGGTTTGCATTTAGTGGGCGTCTGCAATTTTCCAGAGTTCGGATGGGGCTGGTCTCGCAAAACTTGTTTGCTCGAGAGGGCGTGCCCCTGTTGGCCGCTGCCGGCCAGAATGGTTCTGTGCGCGCAAGCCTCTCATTCAACAACAATCTCGCGCTGCTGACAGTGACAGGCACCCAGAATACTAGACTGTACTTCACCGAATCACTGCCGGTTAGGGGGGGGGGTACCACTGTTTACCTTGGGTCGCGTGTGGGTTGGTTGGCTTGCCAAATTATTCTAGATGGCGCCAGTGACAATTCTGAGCAGCACCACGTGGAGCATTGCTGCCGCAGCACTAAAACCGGGATCGGTAGAAAATGTTTGCAGAGCGCAAGCGCAAAATTTTAACCGCACTACACTGAAACTTCCGTGTTTTGTACAACCCTAACACAAAAAAATCTTCCCTGCACTTCCTTGCATTGCTAGCCCTAGAAACTGATGCTGCTAATCAGCCCAAACTGTTCCATACACAGCTCTAACCAGCCTGTCATCATCCATGTGGCTTTCCACAAGATTGGTACTGCATTAATACATCGCATCCTCTAGAAGATTCTTTCTGGAGTTTAGAGTCATTAAGTGACCAGTACGCAAACATTTTGGCCTATTTATCTACCACTCTATCAACCAAGAATGCTGTGGCACAAAGTGCAGTGATGCTACCGGCTTAGGCCGCCTTTGGAGCAGCTTTTATAGCAGGCAAAAATGCGTTTCAGAGCAGCAAACCAGCTTTCGGAGCAGGTGTTGATAGAAGCAATCTTAAGACACGTATTGCATTCATGATAGATAATCGCTAAAAGCACGCCCTTCAACGATATTAAAAAAATAAAAGAACCCAGAACGTGGATATTTAGTCCCCATTTTTATCACTCTCCTGAAGAATGTCTGCATTGAACTTTGTGCAGTGCTCGTCACAATGAACACGCTTTGTCAAATCGAGCACTAGTTGAAGGCTATCATGGGAGCACTGACCAATAACATCAGTAGCGCCACGGCTCTGACTGCACAATTGAACATCACGCTCTTCCCCATGTTGCACATGCATCACCATTTAGCAGTGTCAGCACTGCCACCGTAAAGGTCTAAAACAACTAGCCACGGGTAGCAGCGCTACTGTTTACAAAGGCAGCGGGAGCCATTTCTGGCAACCAACATGCAGCAGCTAGCTGAATCTTGCCCCTTCACCACAGGTTTGCCGCAAGCAACCAAAACGCCTCAATGAGAAGGTAGCCCATTAGCCCTCCCCCCCCTTGAGACTATGTCAATTCCCTGCGAGGCCGCATGCGCGCACTTCACCTTCGATTTCCACGTATGTGAATTCTATGCCTACGTGAACTCTACGCGAAATCTAAGACGGGTGTCGTCATATGCGTGCCGTAATCGTTAAGCTCGGAAACGTCAGGCGTCGGGAAATTGCCATACTCGCTCGCCGGCGCGCGGCCCGTCTGTCACCATTTCCTGCCCTTGCATACACTATTTTCTCTCCCCTGCACTTTGTAAATTCTCATCTGTTTACAGTAAAATCTCGATAATATGAATCTCGCGGCACCGCGAAAATATTCGTATCATCCGAAATCCGTGTGAACAACACTGACCAAAAAATCAAGCACTAAAATAAGTTTTCGATTGTTCCTTTTCTAACTTTCACGTGACGAGATACGCGACGTTTTTCTGCTTTTTTTAAACCTTCATGTCGCCGAGCGGTCCTTTCTGGACTTTCATCTTCTCACTCGCGGTGCCCAAGCTCACTCACGACAGGAGCGTTTTGCACGCGATTCGTGTGTGTCGGCGATTCGGCGCTTGCGGCCAGAAAACTACGCATGGCAGTGGGAGGAGCCTAACGACTTGTGCCCATGGGAAGGCGTGCGCCTCATGGCGGCAGTTACGAAGCGCTCGAGACAGCTGGCTGGCTCCACCGGAGATGTTTAGGCTCAGCACCCCAACAGATATTTCATGGGCGCTTTCACTAGCGGCGCGGATGACGTTTTATAGCACCGTTTTTGTTCACATTATTAACTCATTCACCGCACAAGATACTTCGTATGTGCTTAGAGCAGCATTTTAATGAGCGGTAGAAACGGTCTCTTGAGCATTGCATGCCTGTGCAGTGCGCGGCGCGTTTTCGCGAGCAGAAAACAGCTTGGCCGTTCCTGGAGAAAGAGTGACAAAGAGCCCATACGTCGCCGTAGCTTCCTCGCTGGGAAGTTGGGCGCCTTGCCGACTCGTTCTTATCATCCGCCGGGCACCGCAGGTCTGTTTGTAACAGCCGAAATTTTTCCCAGTTCAAACAGTGCAATTTCGCCGGGACTTATCAGAAATTCATATCACCCAGAATCGTATCATCCAGATTCCACTCTAACTACAACTACTGCGTCCTCATCTCTTGCCTACTTTTCTTCCAGCACAACTCTGCAGGCACCCGGTAACGCATCCGCTGTCTGGGCACCTTGGCGAGCGAGTACAGCAATTTCACGTCGCCGGAAGTTGTTGCCGAGCTTCACGAATACGCAACGCATATCACGACGCATATCGCGGCCCGAAGACCGCGGGCCAATCCCCCAAGTGGCCATGTGTAACGAAGGAAGGAATAGCAACAAGGACAGCAACTTTTTCGATTTGTTTGCTTTATGTTATTTTGCTCTTAACAGTAGTTTTTTTTCATAGAGTTCGATTTTCTCATAACCCTCTCTTCTTTCACGCCCTTCCCACTCCCGCTTACCCTCCCTCTGGCGTCATGCGGTTACTTTAATTCTTAGCTGTCCCCTTTACACGCCAGCCGCAAAACATATCATCGCCGTTATTGCAACAAGGGCCAGTTTGCCTTGGCTTGGCTCAGATTGTGTCCTGAAAACAGGTGCACCGCAATATCACTTTCAATGGGGAACCTCAAGTAGTTAGCTTCTTTTCTGAAAGTCACCCTTGAGTGCAGGTTGGGTGCAGAATCACCAAATTTAGAGGAAATGTAGCAGGATGTAGCAGCCAGAGCACTTGGTCGCAGTTTGGCGCAGCGGTAGCATCACTGGAAGTGGTATAGGCAAGACTGTTCCCAATTACCAGCATGGCTCGTACATGCCCACATTCTTCCGTGGACGAGTGAAAACCTCAGGCATGCTCGCGGCAAAATCTCAGCATATAACATAGCACCAGTGTACTTTTAATTGCGCACTGCAGGAGCGCAAGCTGAAGCATAGCTCTCATAACGGGGCCTCTATGGCATCTCCAAGCTTGGCCAGCTGGATTAACAAGGCACCTTCTTTTAACAAGGATCCTTCAAGAGGGAAGAATAAAACGAGACCCTTGAAAATACAATGTTGAATTTCTAGGCTTTCGACCACACACTGTGGGTTAGGGCAAAATACAGGTTTTAGACAACATTTACAGGACTGATCTTGCTACTACACAGAAGCAGCACTTGCCACCCCACATGGGCCCGAGTGCACACAACTTTAGCTCAGCCCGTATTTGAAGTTTTGTCACGGATCCATCAGGTCGGCAATGCAGCCATGCAGGCCAAAGAAGAGGGATCCTGAGAGTGCAAAGTCTGTAAGTCAAAGTTTATTCTTTTTTTTTTTTTTGCTGCTCAAAATCATAGATGTGGAACATCTCATGGGTCCTCACATTTTATGTACACTTCTGTTCTTCTTCTGGCACCCTCGCAGTGTGCTTGAACGTGTTGTGCACACACTCACTGCGCCAAGAGAAAATTACAAAACAGTGCTCTCTGGCTGTCGCATTTTCAGTCCTAGTGCCCCACGCCGGTAATTTCGGCGAGAGCTGCTTTCGACAGTAGCTTGCACTGTCATGCGCAAACACATGCACGCCCAAACGCTCTTGAGAAAAAGAAAAGGTTGCATCTTAAATACACATAAAGGCAACCAAAATGGCATCCTTTGTCGATTTTTCACTTTTTTTTCATCGTTTTTCCTCACACAAGAGAAATGTTGTCAGAAAAAAAACTTAAGAAAAAAAAAGTAGCATCCTTCACACACACGTTGCGCAGCACCCTTGCTCTCCACACATTAGCTTTCACCAGCGGCACAGTCCGCAAGTCTAAATTTGAATATTTTTTTCCTAGCTAAAGAAAAACAAAAATGTCAGGGAAAGGAAAATGGGCACGGGAACAAAAAGAAAAGTAATTTAAAACAGGCAAAATATTACAAAAGTCCTCCATCTGTTTTCATGCGAAGTGCCACATGTACACAAAACTACCGCCACCACAAAATACTTTGTTCACTATATTAAATAATATAAAGTGCTTTCCTGAAAGCAATAGGGATAAAAAAAATTAAACTGTCGAAAAGGAAGACAACCGCATTCCCCCACATCTGCACTGGTGCCATAAAAAGCAGCCACCAGAACTTAGAAAAAAAAGGGGGAAGGGGGGAGAGGGTGCCGGGCGGGAAAGGAAAAGTCCTCGTGATGCCTGTCGCGGCTCAGTCATGCGTTTGCTCAAAACCTCGTAAAACACTCGGAAGTTTGTGCAAGAGGAGAGACGCATCGCCCTGCATTCAAATATACTCCTATATACTTCATATATCTATATATATTTATATATATATAAACACAGGTTCAGCAGTGCCTCTCATTTGCGCAGGCTGCAGAAGGGAAGAAGGGGGCACGCCTCGGAGGGTATCTGCGGCAGAGAAGCGAGGGAGAGGCTATCCTCGCGCAAAGGGGGCAGGCGGGGAGTCGCTCATTTACAAAAACCCTGGCACTTTTGCACGAGCGGTAGGAGAATGAAAAAGGCTGCGTGCCACGAGAGAGACAAAAACATTGCCTCATGCACAGTGCCAACTTTAGAAAATAGGCTCAAAACAGTGGCGCTAGGGATCCTTTCGTAACCATAGTAGGGGGGGGGGGGGGGGAAATAAAAAAGAGGAGGAGGGGGTGCAGGGAGCAAGAGGCTGTCTCGTAGTAGTATTCGGCCACTTTTTTCCTCTTTCACGTGTCCATTTTTGCAGTCCACTGTCACAGAAGGGGGGAAAAGGGAAATGGAAAGATCTGCATCATCATCATCATCATAAGTCTTGGTCACCACTCGCTGTTGTACAACCACCACCCACTGGCACCACTCTCGCCATCACCACCCTTCATGGCCGCCGGGCGAAGATCAGGCCGGAGCAGGAGGAGGCACAGGGGGGACACTCTTCTGGCAGACAAAAAAGAAGAATCCATTGCTCTGTCCACCACCACCAGCACAGCAGCAGGGGCTAGTTGTCGTCGCCGGACTCCCGCTCCACCTCTGCGAGCCAGGTGAAGAAGGAGGTGGTGGACTTGATGGCGACGCCCTTGCCCTCCTGCTCGGCCAGGTCCTTGCTGTCGGCCCACCGCTGGAACGCGTCCTCCGAGATCAGGTCGCAGTCGTAGAAGGCGTTGAACAGCTGCACCAAAATGCCTGGGAAGGAAGGAAGGCAGGCTCAGCACCCACCAGCTCCCACCAGGCTCTCCCCCCCTTCCTCACCTTTGGGGTGCTCGAGGCGGTTGACGAGGGCCTGCAGGGCGTACAGGGCCTGCAGCTCGCGGTCCTCGTCGTGGCTTAGGTACTTCTGCAGGAGGTCCGTGTACGTCTTGATGAGATCCTCCTTCAGCTCCCCACTGCCGTCACGTTGCACTGCGCAGCATGTCATGGCTGGGACACTGCCCACACACTGCCTCAAGCAGCAGGCACTCACTCGTGATGGCGTTCTCCGCTACCGCAGTCACCAAGGCACGGATGAAGGGCGGCTTCTTCGTCTGGGCTTCGCCGAGCTTGGACTGCGGAGAGAAGCGGAAGAGGCCACCCGTGAGCCAGCACTGTCCACAGAGCGACAAGAGGGGCACCACCAAGCACGGGGATGCGCACCTCGATCCACTCGATGATGGTGGCCGAGGGGGCTCCCTTGGTGCGCACCAGGAAGGTGAGCTGAGACTCGATCTCGGGCAGGGACGTGGCAGAGCCGCCTGGGGCCCGACTGGCAGCCGGCGGGGCACCGCCGCTGGGAGGGGCCGCCCCCGTGCCCAGGGTGAAGGCCACGCCCTGCAGGGCCCCCCCGCCACGTTACCCCCAACTGCCCGCTTCCCAGGCAGCCATGCAGCAGCAGTGGAAAGGTGGTACGCACGTTAGCCTTGGCGAAAGCATCGGCATCCTCCTCGGGCTTCAGGAAATGGCTCCACTCGAGGCCCGCCGTCCGCCACATGTTGAGAACAGTGGGCTCGCCCTGAAAGCAAGCAGAGCAAAAGCTGTCCCGCATGCCCTGATGTCCCGCATGTCCCGCATGGGAGCACCCACTGACCAGGCTCTTGGCCAGCTGGAGCAGCACGCAGGCGGCCAGGCGGCCGGCGCGGCCGATGGAGCGCAGGGGCTCGGTGGCCTCGCGCAGGTACTGCAGGGCCAGCAGGTCCAGGAAGAGGGGCGCCACCAGCTCGGCCACGTACTCCCACACCTTGGGGATGTCCAGCTCCATGTCCTCCCCGTACTCCAGCACCCCGTGCAGGCCGCGCGTGAACTGCTCCAGGGCTAGCAGCTTGCGCCCCAGCAGCTCCCGCAGCAGCTGCCCCGTCAACCGCCGCGCCTCGGGGCTCCGGTCCAGCGTGTGGCTGATGGCTGTCGACACCAGCTGGTCCACGGTGGACGGCGCCGCCAGCTCCACGACGTTCTGCACTGCGTCTGCCAGGTCGCTGTTGCACAGGAACTGGTCCACCAGGGCCTCCGTGCGCGTGCGCAGCATCTCCTCGTCCATACCCGCGTTGCCCTTGAGCAGCGACGTGCCCTCGGACGCCACCGCCGGGGCAGGCGCTGCCGCCACAGGAGTAGGCGCCTCCCGGGGGGCGGGCTTCGATTCCTCGCGGGGCTCTGGCTCGTGTGCAGTCGCTGCAGCGGCCAGGTTCTTGACGGCGGCCAGGGCAGCGTCTCGCTCCCGGGACTGCGAGGGGGTCTTGCGGGCACCCATAGAAGGCATGGGCGACTGCTGCTGGCTGCCACCCCGCCCACGACTCGACTCCCGACTGGAGGCCGTCGAGCGTTGGGCACCACGCCGAGAGTCGTACGAGGGCGCGTCGGCCAGGGCAGAGAAGCGGTTGGTGGCGCCCGAAGGTCGCCCATCGGGCTCCTGCAAAACAAGGGGGTGGGTTCAACAAAGCAACATGCGAAGCGACTACTCGTGCCACACATGCACAAAAAATGTCATTTTTCTGTTTTGGGTTGTATTATCATCTTTGGACATTTAGGTTTGCCAGTATGAAAACTGTGGAAAGGAAGAACCCGCGAGCGGCCGGCGAGGAGGCACAGTCACCCTCACTCAGCAGCCAAGTGCGCATACGTCACGGGTCACGTGGGCCGGTCCAATGGAATGGCAGAGCCAGTGACGACGTCATTCGGAGAGGTAACAGCTGACACAAGACTCGGCCAGGCGAAAGGAACAGGGGGGAGGGAACCGGGCTCCCCTCAACCGGCCTCGACCAACACCACTCCCCAGTAGCTCAAGCAATGCAGGAACCGCCGACAACGCAGAAGATGGGAGCGCCAGGGTGGTTTTGGGAATAACCACATCCGAGGATCACCACCCACCGTCCTCGTCTCTTGCCTGCCTCCCACTTGGGCGCCGTTGCCACGACTGCTGTGTGTGGAGATTTCTCCGAGTGTTACCCACGCCACAAAATTCAAGCGGAAATTCTAAACAGAGGTTACGGAAAAACGCTTCGTTGAAGTAAAGTCAGAAAATAGCGAAAGTTCGCAGAAATCAGCGTCTTGTCAGTTCCGCGCATCTCTGGGCAGTGGCACTGTCCGCAATTTGCAATCACTCACGCAGGTAGAGTTGTCCGTGCCCTTAAGAGTGTGTGCAAAAGAAAAAAATAGTAATACCACAGCAAGCATTTTCCCGCCCCAAGCACCCACCAGCTGTATGAATAGCACTTTTTGACATGTGGCACTGCCTACCGTTTCCTTGATTATTTGCATGATAAATCCTGCTGAAATAAGCGTTTACAAAGACCAAAATCCCCAAATTTCGCACGAGTACAATGGAAAGCAACGTGAAATGCGTTGCAGTACGACAACCAGTAACATCCTGACGGGGCCTAAGCGGAGCATCTTCGACGACTGCGACAGCAATGGGGTCAGCGCAACTACGGACATGTCAGCATTTATCAAGAGGACAAAGTTATTGGGATGAAATTACGTACAATACGGGAACAGTTCTAGGCCTGTGTTCGATTATTGGGCATTCCACTTGTTGCCTGAACACACTTTCGAGCATATTTTTGTACGTTGACACATTTTGCCCCCATAATTTTATGCACTTAAAGTTGTCAGATCACAATAAAAATTTTGCAGAATATTTTATTTAGTGATTTGTGCTAGTCAGCTCTCCAAGAACACCATACACCGTTTAAAGGATCCGCGGAAAAAGAATGCTGGACTTTTCTTTTTCACAACAATTCATTTCTCGTAATTGTATGCTCATAATTGCACAATGTGGTTCATAATGAGCGTAATGAGCTATTGCATAATGCTGTATATGAAAATTCTGATGATGAAATAAGTGTTGATAAAATAGCCTTTCTTTGCCTGTTGCATATGCGTTAATTAACTAATGAGGTTAACTCTTTCGTTATGGCGGAAAAACGGCCGATATTGAGTGCTTCCACAAAACTATTTTTTTCTCTTGAGCTAGTGGACACATTTACCATTGCTATGCATAAAATTGTAGCTTATAGATTGCTCTTACAAACACTTAACAGCAGTTTTGTGAACGGTACAATTACTTACAGTTTATTAGTCAAATAACCAGAAAAAAAAAATGAACAAAGAAGTATACACGTAACGTATATAGGCGATTGTAATGAGCCTAAAAATTATTAAATTATTTTAGGAATTCTAAGATATACAAATTGTTCCGACATTTCTTGGCTATGATTCAATATATATATTAAATCTTTGACAAAACTTGACAAAAATTTTGGTTTTGGTATTTTTTTTACAACTATGATATATAAAAACCTTTAAAAAACTGGTATTATTGGAAATGCCGTTAAATAATCTGCATTTTGTGCTCCTGCAATTAGTGCCCAACCAATTTTTTTAGCAGGAAAGAAAAATGTTTTCTTGGACCCCTAAAATTAGTCAATTTTCCGGCGGTAGTGAAAGAGTTAAAGGTAAATAAACGGAAACAGCTCTTTTAATACAAAAAGAACTAATACTGGAGCCTTTCGAAAACCAATCATGCATGCTGGGCATCTACATTGATTTCTCGAAAGCGTTTGACTCAATAAATCATGATACGTTGCTCCTGAAATTAGAACACTACGGCTTCCGAGGTAGTTTCCTTCAGCCCGTCCGTTCGTACCTTAAGGGGGGACGCGGGGATCAGATTGTGAAAAGTGACTAAAAAATCGTTTTTTCGGAAGTCACATTTTCGGATTGCACGTTTTATATTCTATGCGTTCACAAAGTTTCCCTGCCGTAAACGATCGCGAAGTGCCAAAGAAAAATATTTATATCGGCTGAGATGGCAAAATATTTCCTCAAAATGACGAAAACACGGCAATTTTCGCAGCGCTGTATCTCCGGAACGACGCCACTGGGCGCCGCCATCTTGGTCGCGTTAGATCGGCCGACTCTTTAACTTTCATTTCCCGGTCGCTCCTTCTGTCATCGCTGGCTCATAAACGCACAAACGGCAGAAAGAGAAAGGTAGTGAAACGAAGAAACCGATAGATTGTAACACGCGATTGGCTGTCCGGCCTCCTTTTTTGTTACGGCTCTCCTGATTGGGCGTCGCCATGACAGCAAAAACATGGCCGCCGCGCTGCTGCGCATTTTACGCTGACTGCGCTCCGCCGATGTTTTCAAAGTTTCCCGGTCGACTCGTGCAGTTTACTCGTTTTATCTTTTGCGGTACTGAACAGTGACATTACTGTTATTGCGGCGATAATGCTTGAGATCGTGCGCCAGATAGGGAAGTGCGCGGCTCGAAAGATGCATCGAAAACGTGCCCGCGACATCGCCGTGGTCTGTCCTTGAGTGAGAAGCGCAGTCCGTGCGTCTACAATTGCGGTTCGTGAAGCGAACTTTTGGACGCATTGCGGGCACTGCGATGTTATAAAACGCTGAGTTATTGCTGTGTTTCACAACGAGCTCGCGAGCTTCGAGAATGGAATGACCGACTCGCCAGAAGTTGCGGCGCGCGCTGCATTGGCACGACGTGTTCGGGCAGCGGCCGATAGCGGGATCGGTTGCTATTGCACGCGAGTAATAATAATCGATGTACGCGAAGTGAAATTTAATGGGAAAAGCGAAGTGGCCAACCACAGCAAGGTTACCTAAATTACGATTGTGGGGAACGTGCGCGTAGGGGATTGATTGTAAGAGGGGGGGGGGGGGGGGGGGGGGGGTGCAATGAACTCAGCTTATTTGAGAAACTTTTGCCGTGGCTCTAAACTAGTTCGTACAACGAAGTCGGAGATTACAAAATTATATTTTCAGTGTTAAATAAATTAGAAAAGACGCCGTAAGGCTGCAGCGTTTTACATTTCGATATTTTGATTGGGTTTTCTATTTTTTCAATGTTTGCAATTCTGTTGTCTATTTTGCAATGATTGATTCGCCTGAAGGTGAAGAGCATGGTATGCTAATAATAATCAATGTTGTAATTGTGTAAAAGAACTATATTCTGCTTTCAAATAGCTCATCTTATGCTTGTGATGCCCAGATATAACTTTTTGACACTGAACACCCTCATGTACTAAGCTGTATCTTCAGCAAGGTTATGACACCCAGAAATCTGCTGAAAGTCTGCTGGAACATTCATATAAAACGAAACCATGCCTTACTCTTCATTTTGGAGACAGCTATGCATTAGGCATACATCAAGTAAAGTATAGGTACCCTAGTAGCCCATAGTGAACTTTGTGGTACACTAGGTGTAAAACTGGTGCTTCTGCCATCTAAAGGCCTGCACATGAAAACCTTCAATTGGCCAGGAAGGCCTCCCAGATGCACCAAATCAAAGGGCAAGGGTCTTTGAGGTTGTCCCCAAGCAAGGACAGCAAGGACTATGCTGCTGGTGCAGTTTGAAAAATCGTGTAGTCTTTGTAAACTTTAAGGGCCGTTTTCTCAAAAGTGCGTTTTACGAGTTCTTCGTTGCTCGTGGAAAGGATAACATGGCAACCACTGGGTGGATTTCGACACTGTCTGTTTTATTTCCATCCTTGAAGAGTTCTGCAGGGTATGACATTCTCGGATTTTCATTTTAGGGCCTAGTTATTTTTTTATGTGACATTTACGGCTGAGTCAGCTGTATACTACTGGGTACAGGTGAAAATAATGTTCTCTGTAAAAAAAATGAAGGGTGTAAAAAAAATTCGAAGAATGTCATACCCTGTAGTGTTCTTTTGACTACAATTGAAAAGTATTCTGAACTTCCTACCATATGTCAATACCTTGCTAGGCTTTCCACGAGCGGGCAACATGTACACCTCTGTAACACAAAAACTACTGAAGGTATCATCCTGAAATTTCAAATTTCACCATTTGGAGTGCTTTTCAATGCACCTACCAAATTTCATTACTCTATGTCAAAAAATAAAAAAGTTTGCTCCGATCCCCACCTCCCCCCTTAAAAATCAACAGCAACACGTAGTCGTCCATGGTGAATTATCATATAGCAGAGCTATTAAAGGGACACTGAAGTGATATGTAAACATTGCGGGATTACTAGCGCAAATTGTAGTCCGGAGTCCCCAGGCCATGTTTCGACCACTCTAGGCGCGTTTACGCGATTTTATTTAGTAGAAAAACTAATTCGAAAATGCTGTCCTCCTCTCTTTACGCTCGCCCATTTTCTGTGGCGTTTTCGTGTGACGTCAGGAGGGGATGAGCTGGCAATTGGCTGCGCCACGGCTCCGCTACTGCACGGCTCCCCGGCCGACAGAGTCAGTCGGCCCAGCGTCTCGTCCGCCGGCCGCCGGCGGGTCGTCGCAATCAAGGAGGTTAAAAAAAATTGCTTGGTCGCAATTCGTTCGTTTAGTTGAAACGAAGCCAGGACACGTTTGTGAATGGAAGAATGTGCCTTTCTTTACTTGGTTTGTTTGTACACTGTATCTAGCTCCAAGTCAAGGTCGCTTCACACAAGCGCTGCACATGCGACGCTTCGCTGACTGGTACGCCAGTAGGAAAATATAAGGCCTCTTGAAGGCGGGAGAAGAGTCAGCGAAGTCAATATAGGTACTAAGCAAATAAAATCAACTGATATTTTTACCGTACAGCGTAAAACTAGGGCGCGGGAAGCACGTTTTTGCGCTGGGCGAACAAGCACAGCGGTCAGCAGCACGACTACGCATCTGCGAACGCTTTTCCGTCTACGAAATGCAATTGCTAGACGTGAGCTACTGTGGAAACTCGGGCGACGCTTACTGCACGATCGCAGTACAACAAATAGTCACCTAAGCGGCTTGAAATGCCAAAACTAAATAAAAGTGTAAACCGGTTGTACAATATATACCCTATATTAGCAAGGCATTGGCGTCCCGCTCCGTGGCCTAGCGGTCTGAGGCTCTAGGAATTCACGGCAAATGTTTTGCGAGTCACGAGTTCGAATCCCCGCGGGTACGTGCTTTTTTTTTTTGTAAGTTAACTTTTTTGTTTTCCGCCGATGTTTTCTATATTGAGTTCACCTTTTTTGGGGCCGCAACGTTCATGGCTACACCAACTAGTTCACAAAACGCGCGCAGGCTGGCACTGGCGCGCTAGCGAGTTCTCGTTGGCGTGCTGTTGCCATAAGCACCGACTGCTTGCAGGCAGTGGGCACAGGCCAGAATGAACAGACCCTTGGCCTGGTGCGAACACGCTTTTTACGATACAGGCATGAGGGAGGCAAGCTCCAAATATGGGGGAAAAGCGCATGACATTTGGGCGTCTGCGGGTACGCGGAGGGCGTTCATGCACTGCGTAGGTCTCGGCTAGTGAATGCTACGACTACAAGCCGTCCTGGGAGGCTTATCTTGTGCATTTTACAGCCGACAACATGGCAGAAGCGCGGTACGATGATTACTGAGATATTGAGAATGCCCATCCAACAAAGCCATTGGTTATGTTTTACAGAACCGAAACCGAAACCGAAACTTGTGTGATTGCTAACCTTGGGCATCGTCCAATCACGACGCCCCTCCTCTCAACGTTACAGCCTTAGTTGGTGCGGCCGCCGCAAACCGCGCATGGTAGTTTTTCTTCTTTCGCGCTTTGTAAAATAATTACCGATTTGTCAACCGGATAAACGATGAAAAGTGTGCTAATTTGAGCCAGTCTACGCAGTGCAAGCAAAAACGGGAGCTTTTCAAATTCACTTCAGTGTCCCTTTAACTGTGGTGTCCCTCAAGGGAGTATACTTGGACCGCTACACTTTAACCTTTAAATTAATGATATTGTATGCATTGACAATAACGCTAAATTTATTATATACGTGGATGTTGCCAGTTTGTTTTTCTCCGGACGTAAGTTACCTGATGTGATCGACAACGCAAATACCGCTTTGCGTAATTTACTAGAATGGAGCAATGCATCTTCACTGATAATTAATTCCAAGAAAACGAAGGCAATTCTCTTTCGCCCAAAAAGCAACAGTCGGTGCTTTACCTAACATTGTTCTTGGTGGTATCAATATTGAAATTGTTCCATCCATAAAAAGCCTCGGTGTAACTCTACATGAAAACATGCTCTGGGACATCCATACAGGGAATCTAGCTAAGAGGCTCGCTAAGATTGTCGGCATACTGACTCGTGTTTGTTCTCAGTTGCCACAGGCTGTGAAACTACTGATTTATAATTGTTTATTTCACTCTTGTATTTCGTACTGCCACCTGGGGTGGGGCGAAATTACATTCTCAAACATTTTACGGTTACATAGGTTGCAAAAAAGAGCTGTCCGTATGGCTGCGAACACTTCATATTATGCCCATACCCAGCCCCTTTTTACATCATTAAATATTGTACCTGTCACCACATTGTACAGCACGCTGCTGGAGTGTCGCTATAAGAAAGACTGTAAAAACTCCAACCGTTTTTTTACTCAACTTCCAAATTATGCAACGAGACAAGCCATACCCAACAAGAAGTAATGAACCCTGGCAAGTGCCTCGTGTGTGTACAAATTATGGACGGCAAATGCTTAGTTTCCAAATTCCAATACTACTCAACAGGTTGTATAACGAAGAGTTACCGTGACTGGCTGGTTTCTTGTATGCTTCTTTTATTGGTATATCACGTCTTGCTATTGTCACTGTAGGTAAACGGTAAAATGTATTACAGGACTGTGCACAATTTGTGGAATTTCGGCGACAAACTATGCTTTTAAGTTTTTTTTTTTTGCGTCTAGTACCAGTGCTGCTACTGCATGCTGGACCTGTAGGGGGTGCATTCCCCGTCAAGCCTATTGCTGGCTTTTTTAATGTACCCCGGGCATCATCATCTTCTTCTGCAAATGAATGGACGAGGTTGTGACAGTCTTAGATTTTTTTTTTTACAACACAATGTTTCTTAGTTTTCATTTTTTTAGAGACTAATGTACAACAGGCATGTCGACTGTGAACGACTAGTTGAATAAAAAAATTACAAAAGACAAATCTGGAAAACCAAGAGTGTCACGACCTGAACTGTTCATCAAGGAATGTAATTTAAAAAAAAAAAAAACGAAATAGACCCAGCGGTCACAAAGAAATTCCTGGAACAAGCGACAAAGGTGGCAAAAAAAAGTTGAGAAAACGGCTCCTAAAGTTGCAACATAGTTTCACTTATGAAAATTTCTGGCTTCTTTTATGTTTTATTACTTTTCCTGGCGCAGCAACTTATTACTCATACGTGCAGGTGTTCATTGCCAAAAGTTTGCATACCACAAGGATGCAAATGAGCTACTTTGAAGTTTAGTATATTATTGTTCATAACTGCACCTTTGACGGAAGGTTTTTTTTTTTTTTTCACTACTTTTGACGTTCAAGGCATCCAATATTTCTCCCAGCACAGTCAGTATGCCCTAAGCCATAGATGTATGCAATGGTATCAATATATTCCCTAAAAAATTCGCTGTTAAATGCTGCGACAGAAAGGTAAATCTTTAACGTAACTCAAACCTGTTCGCATGATTATTAGAAGTGCACGGGAAACGTTGCGCAAGAAAGGCGATATGGCTCACGCAGTGAGGTTGAGTTGGTGTGGGGGATCGAACCTGTGGGGGTTGCGGATTAACGAGCGATTTGTCTAAGGCAGTGGGCTTCTATGAGTTCGGGGATGGTGTTAAAGGGGCCGATTGAGAGGAGGTGGATCATGGAGATGTTGGGAGGAAGAAGTAGTGCTGCTCTGTATACCCTGCGCTGTAAGGCTTCCAATTTGTCAAGTTCTGCTTTTGTGAGTGACAAGTAAGGTAGAGAGTACGTGAGGCGTGATGTGAAAAGAGCTGTAACACGTTGCAATCTGCCTTTTTCGGCTGGGCCGTGGCCGCGGGCGGTGATCCGGCGGATGAGTCCTGCTATTTGTATTGCGTGTTGGCTGAGTGTTTGCATTGTAGAAGAGTTGCCTCTATTTTGCTGAAAGGTCAGTCCGAGTATGGTGAGGGTTGGCGTACGTGCTTTGCCTGGTCATTTATGTGGATTTGTATGGGGGGAGGCCAAAAGGTTTGACGCGTCAACCGTTTCTTTCCCAAGGCTAGCGAGCCCACAGCCAAACATAGCAATAACTGAGTGTGTAAACATCGCAACTCAGACTAAAAGTTGACTTCGCAAACCGCTATCGCAAGCGTGCACATCACATGTCACTTTTCGGGGTCTGGCAACAGTAGTCACACGCACCACGAAGTGTTCGGTGACCTCCGCCTTTTGAACTGCACATCTTCCCGTAATCTGGCTTGTGATCTCGGGCATTCCCATCGCGATAACGTCCGTGTTGAATACCACAGACTGAACAGAAACTTGGCCGAGCGAAGCAGCGAACACCCAATCAGGAGGGTCATTTTAGCCCGTCCCGACTGGAGGGCCAATAGCGCTTCAGCATCTATTCCTAGCTTCGTTTGTGTCGTTTCTTTTCTGCAGTTTGTGCGTTTGTGAACGAACGAAGATAAAAGAGACAAGAAGAACTAGAAAGACGATCGCTCGGCCGATCTAATGATATCAAAATGGCCGCGCCCCGTGGCACCGTTGCGGAGATACAGCGCTCCGAAAATTGCTGTTTTTCGCTCTTTTGCGCTGAAATTTTGTCACTGCACCTAGCAAAAGTATTTCTTGTATGCCACTTTGCGACGCTTTTCAGCGCATAAACTTTGCAGACGCACAGAACAGGAAACAAAAGCTGAATATGTGGCTTTCAAAAAAAAAAAATGTTTTGGTCATTTGTCTGAAGTCATTTTCCTGACGTACTACCTCGCCTAAGCAGCAAAATGAGATATTGCAGGCTGCTCTAAAAGATTTACTGTGAAAAATGACGTGCACAAACAACCCTACATGTTGCTCTCGAGGGCTGCCCCAGACAAGAACTAACAAAGCTGCACGCACACTGAGGCAACACGTGCAATACCTGGCTGGAGGAGGAAGACTTGCCGCCGCCGCTGCTGCCCTTGGCCCAGGAGGACATGCGCGAGCCCGGCCCCAGCTGGATGGTGTCCATCTCCGTCTGCTTGGTGCTGATCTGCTTGAGCTTGTTGAAGTCCACGTGCTTCTTGCTGGGCACCGTGTTCCAGCCGTCCTCGAAGCCCCCGCCACCACCCGCACGGCCACCCCCGCCCCCGCCCTTGCGGCGGTCCTCGCCCCGCTTGGGCCGCGGCAGGCTCTCCCGCATCAGCTCCTCCGTCACCTGCTCCCGCTGCGCCTCCTCGTGGATCTGGTCGATCGTCTTGGGGATGTTCTCGTCCCGCCGGGGGACCCACTTCCTCTGCACACAAAGGAGACGGCGGGCAACGCGCTCAAATACGGCGCAAGGCTCCGCATTTATTTTCACCACCTTACTGTGCACGAAGAGCTCAACACGGGCGTTTTCGCCATTTGCGCCATCTCAAAAGCAGCAAGGATCGAACCTACATACTGTATTTGCGCGATTGTAACGCGCCCCCATTTGTAACGCACGTATAAGTTCACCCAGGAAAATTTTTTTAAAAATTTACACTGACTGTACTGCGCAGATAAAAAGGCATGACATCACATACAGGAAAGGAGATTTTATTTGGTGTGCGCAGATGTGGAAGCAAAAAATGATTGTGCTTCATAAGATTTATTATCCAGCTGCTGCTCGAAATAAATTTGTAGTGGGGAACATTGAAGCTGTCCGCGATTTCAAGTAAATTGATCTCCATAATTCGAGGCGTGACAAGCTAATTGCAGAAAAAGAGTGCAACATCTGACTAAGGTTTGCGGCATGCCATTGAGGAATTAGTGCGCTGAAATTCACTCCCGTGGTCTTGACGGATTGTTTTTATTGCATTGAGTTGGGTTTCGGAAGGACTTCATGTATGTTCCGTATGGCAATGCTGCTGGCCGCTTTAAGGGGGGAGGTGGGTCTTTAGACAATTTTTTTCATTATTAGTGCCAGCTAGATGGAAATTGGCAGTCTTAAGCAGTTTTTTACACTGATTTCAAATATGTAATTGGTTTTAACTTAGCTTCATTTGTTCAAGAAATACAATACTTTGAAATTTATTTATTGAGGCATTTCTTACGGGGGTTTAGGGCAATTTCGCTTTAGCAAACTCAATTATGATTTATATGGACATAACGCCAAAGGTCTACTCTGGGGGGCTATGCTATTTTTATTCATTTAAAAGGCTTTTGCAAAGCATGAAAGAGGTGAACATTTGATATCAACAATTCGTATAAAATTGCCTCATTTTTATTAATTTTTGCTAATAGGTAAACAATGACAGAGCAATAAAAATAGCATCACCCCCTAGATAACTTCAATACGAATACAATGGTACTAGTCTTGTCATTTTAGCCTAAGAGCAACATTACAAAAACCCCCGTAAGGCAGAGCTTGGTCTTGCAAAAAAAGAAACTGAGAAAAATGCAGTTGAAGTTTCAGATCACGGTAACTTTTGCTACAGAAAAGCTACAACAATATAAATAGCATCATTTTGTAGCTCTATTCCTTACGAAGAAAAGCATACCAAGTATGTGACTGTAACACAAAAATAACTCTGGAAAGATTGACGTAAATTCACACGAATACCGTACAAACTGCAAAGGAAAATTAAATTTTCTACAGTTACACTTCAGAAACTGTATCTCCTCATTCATCTTTTCTCTCAGTGTCTTTACAGAATACAGAAAGGCACAAATACCATGTGCTGCTGTTAGTTTTGTGCTACCAATGAGACTAAAGCACAGCAGCCACCCAGAACTAGAGATTGTCCTGCAATGCATCTCAAACCTACAGCAAGGCTGTAGGTGAAATGCACTTTGGTGATCAATGCTTCAGTGATACAAATAGCATCAGCTGCTAGACCAATTCAATACAAATAAAATTATACCAAGAGTAAGATAAGGAAACACCCTGAAAGGAATAGCGTGACCTCACAAAATAAACTGTAGAGCTGCAGGTGGACTTCAATTTGGCGATGGATACCAGAGTGATACAAACAGCATCACCTGCTATATCTATTTATTGCAAATTAAATGATACCAGTCTTATCATCCTAGGTCAAAAGCCTGATAGTGAAACACTCAGTAAGGCAGAGCATGACGTCACAAAATAAGAGAAAATGAATCTTTAGTTTCTAACTTGCTACAGCATGGCCCAATATAAAAAGCGCCGTGTCACTCTGTTCCTCAAGAAGAAAAAAAAACAGTATGCGACCGCACCACAAAAATAACCAAGAAGGCTCTCTGCAAGTAATGAAAAACTTTTGTAAACAGCGCTGGAAAACTGCACTTTTTGCTGAACTTCACGTACGGCAGTTCCTACTTTGCACTTCCTTCAACGTTGATGCAAACTAAAGAAAAGCACAAACATATTGCACCGCAGACTTGTTTTTTTTTTTTTTTCCACAAATAAAACCAAAGCACAACAGCTAACTAAATCTGGACGTTTCCACGCGGCGCTTCTCGGACCAGGTTCGTACGTGACAGGCGATCTCAGCACCGCCATCTACGGCGTCTTCCATCGTGTTTTCGTACGCTTGCAGCGCGTAGTTACTTGAAGTAAAGGTCTCCAGGCATTGCGGCACGAGACAAAGACGTGACAGAATCGCAGTCACTAACGGCAGAGAAAACGCACCCAAATTGAAAATACTGCGGCGGCAAACGAGCGCCTGCAAAAACAAAACGAAAAAAAAAAAAAAAAAAAAAATGGCGGCTCAACGTCGCCGGCCAATCAAAGACGCGGAACGGGGGGCTCGACTCGAGCGCGCGTGCTCCTGCCAATCAACGTCTCCGAAACGACCTTCGGTAAATCGGCGATAACTCTCGTTCTCCTCATGCGACGCCATTTTGAGATGGCGCAAAATACGCACAAAGAAATCAGCCACAAACCGAGCCCAAGATGGCCGCCGCCAGCAGTCTGTTTCGAGTGTGGCGCGCGCGCGAAGTTCAAGCTTTTTTAGCCCGGTTTTCGGCGTTTTGCGGCTCTCGCTGCATTTTCAAAGTCGTTTTTGAGATTATTCCCGATCAAATTCAGCGGTGAAACTTTTCGAGTAGGTGCTTGAAGGTACAAAGACTTCAAAAATGTGTTTTTCCTAAAATGCGCATTTTCGCGATTTTGGACCATTCTAAGACCCGCGTCCCCCCTTAAAGCCCATTTCTCTTTTAAGCCCAATTGTAACGCACATACAAATGTTATGGCAACCTTTTACCATGGATGCGTGTTAGAATCGTGAAAATACGGCACCTGGACTCGGCAGCGCAATGCCTTACACCCCTCCTACACTGGTGTCGCGAACACGGTTGAACCGAAATGCTAATGTAAAGCTGCTCCACTGGCTTTTTTTCGACTGCGTTCAGTTCAAATGTGCTTCCAGCTCACGCGAGCCAAATGTCCGCTGCAGACAAATTCAAAGCCCCCAAGCCTTTGAGAGCAAATGTTCATATCTTCGTCCCAGTGTTTCAGAATGCAATTAACCCTGCATGCCACAAACCTCTATGTAACGAATTTCTGGACTTAACAACCTTGATGTGACGAGCTCACTGAAATGATAAGGCATTGTTTTTTGCACTTTTACTGAAGAATTGCCGGAGAATTGCACCGATTTAAAGAATACTAGCAGTACTTTATAATTAGGAGGAGGATGGTTTGTTTGCTATGCGTTTTTACCACGTTAAAAATGGCTTGGCTCAGTTTGGCTAAAAAAAAGGGGGGGAGGAGGGGCGGGGGTCCTGGTAATATTGTTATAATCGTTTGGATGCAACTCAATGGTCAAAGGCAAAGCAAGCTTCGGTTGAAGCAGGTTGAATGGTGTTACACCTAGGCTGTACAGTGGCCGACCAGGTGCGACTGCACATGATTCTGAGCGCACTAATCTCCTTTAGCAAGTACATAGGTGAATACAAGACCTTGTAGGGCCTTTAGGAGAATGTGTGGCACGCATGTATTCGTTACTTGAGCGAATATTTGCCGCTTTCCTTAAGTTATAGGGAACTTTTGAATGCGCATTCATATTTGAAATTTCGAATATTCGTACACCACGATTATTTTTGACGAAGTGGTATGAACCAAGTTAATTACATGTAGCCCACCACATGGCCGCCATACTCGTTCGTGCCCTGACAGACCACAAATCTCGTGCAGGCCGTACTCGCGTATTGCACACTCAGAGCCGACCTGCTGTGCACTTGCAGTGCGTTAAACAGCTGTCGTACCCGTTTGCGCCGCCCCCACTGGATGTGAACGTGCAGTGTGCCGCACAGCTGCCTCATTCGTTTGCCGGCCGGCCGGCTTGGCTACGCCACCAGCATATCATCTCGCGTACTTGCATCTCGTCTCATGTTGGCCATACTCGCGCCCTGTGTACTCGTAGAGCCAACCGAGAGCCTGCTCCTGCTGTCTCTACCATGAAACCACTAACTGAGCAACTGCCATACTAGCCCGCTAACAGCACATCAGCTCGCATGAACTGGCCCTGGCTCTCTTACTTCGCTGTCTTGGCAACCCAGAGCAAGTGCTGGAAAGCAACTATTCATGCAGGGGCCACGAATTACACTGCTCACTTGCGCGATGCGACATGTAAAAGGGCCACTGAGGAGCCAACGCCCCATCCAGCATCTCCCCAGTTGTGGCTACACTCCACTCCGAAAGGCACACTGCTGGCTGGTGTATCGCGTTTTCAAACGACCTTAATAAAAAGGCTGAGCGTGTGTGGAGTTCACACTTGGGACAGGTAAATTTTCATAGCAAGTTGGCCCTTGAAGTACTTTTTGATGTCACTTTGCGACGGATTTTGGCGACAAAACTTTGCAAACTCGCAGAATACAAAACATAGAAGCCAAATCTGCACGCAAGCCGCTCCGTGCGGATCCACCCACCATGCGCAAGTCCATGACATCCTGGAGCATGAAGATCACCCGGAGCGAGACCTCCCGCTTCTTGACGATCTGGTCCATCTTGCGGAAGTACTCGTCCAGCTGCAATTTGGGATTCACCTTACCCCCCTGCTGCTGGGCCACGGCCAGGGCAGGAAGGGGCAGTGCAGGACAAGGTTAGGACAACAGAACAAAACCATGCGGTCAAGCTGGCATGCACTCCGAGCAGAATGCCTTCCATCACATAGGCAACAGCCCTTTTTGTCAAATTACAGGCAGGTCAACTTGCACATCCAGTGTCTCATTTCTCTTGAGGGAGTTACGGTATTTACAAAGAGGAGACTGATTTTAGACACATCCTGCGTTTTCTTGTCAAAACAAACCAAGATTACAAATGTGCCCTTCCTTTTAGCATACGTAAATTATCGTTAACTGTCGCTTTTTTGTAAAAGCAGCAACCCATCCTGCGTTTTCTTGACAAAACAAACCAAGATTACAAATGTGCCCTTCCTTTTAGCATACGTAAATTATCGTTAACTGTCGCTTTTTTGTAAAAGCAGCAACCCATCCTGCGTTTTCTTGACAAAACAAACCAAGATTACAAATGTGCCCTTCCTTTTAGCATACGTAAATTATCGTTAACTGTCGCTTTTTTGTAAAAGCAGCAACCCATCCTGCGTTTTCTTGACAAAACAAACCAAGATTACAAATGTGCCCTTCCTTTTAGCATACGTAAATTATCGTTAACTGTCGCTTTTTTATAAAAGCAGCAACCCATCCTGCGTTTTCTTGACAAAACAAACCAAGATTACAAATGTGCCCTTCCTTTTAGCATACGTAAATTATCGTTAACTGTCGCTTTTTTATAAAAGCAGCAACCCATCCTGCGTTTTCTTGACAAAACAAACCAAGATTACAAATGTGCCCTTCCTTTTAGCATACGTAAATTATCGTTAACTGTCGCTTTTTTGTAAAAGCAGCAACCCATCCTGCGTTTTCTTGACAAAACAAACCAAGATTACAAATGTGCCCTTCCTTTTAGCATACGTAAATTATCGTTAACTGTCGCTTTTTTGTAAAAGCAGCAACCCATCCTGCGTTTTCTTAACAAAACAAACCAAGATTACAAATGTGCCCTTCCTTTTAGCATACGTAAATTATCGTTAACTGTCGCTTTTTTGTAAAAGCAGCAACCCATCCTGCGTTTTCTTAACAAAACAAACCAAGATTACAAATGTGCCCTTCCTTTTAGCATACGTAAATTATCGTTAACTGTCGCTTTTTTGTAAAAGCAGCAACCCATCCTGCGTTTTCTTGACAAAACAAACCAAGATTACAAATGTGCCCTTCCTTTTAGCATACGTAAATTATCGTTAACTGTCGCTTTTTTATAAAAGCAGCAACCCATCCTGCGTTTTCTTGACAAAACAAACCAAGATTACAAATGTGCCCTTCCTTTTAGCATACGTAAATTATCATTAACTGTTGCTTTTTTGTAAAAGCAGCAACCCATCCTGCGTTTTCTTGTCAAAACAAACCAAGATTACAAATGTGCCCTTCCTTTTAGCATACGTAAATTATCGTTAACTGTCGCTTTTTTGTAAAAGCAGCAACCCATCCTGCGTTTTCTTGTCAAAACAAACCAAGATTACAAATGTGCCCTTCCTTTTAGCATACGTAAATTATCGTTAACTGTCGCTTTTTTGTAAAAGCAGCAACCCATCCTGCGTTTTCTTGTCAAAACAAACCAAGATTACAAATGTGCTCTTCCTTTTAGCATACGTAAATTATCGTTAACTGTCGCTTTTTTGTAAAAGCAGCAAAAGGAAATACATTGCACTACATCTTTATTCAGAAGCTAGATATCACAAAGAAAAAACAAAACAATTTTAAGAGCAATGTTCATAACGATTGTGTAATTTTACGGAAATTAAAGGTTGGTGCTCAACTCCTAAAATTACACTCCTACAACTGTGTGCTTGGCACATTTTTCTTGTCAACATAGCCGGAGATCTGAGATACTGCCCACACAAAAGCCAAAATCAAAATGCAAGTGCACACAAAATGCATGCACATAACTAGCCGCCCATACCTATTTACATGCCATGCACCATTTTGTACGGACAGCGATGTTGCCCGACAGTGGTTGTGCTGTCAAGCCATTACTTCGAGGCAATGAGCTTGAGTAGAAAATGATGCTTCGGGACTATGCAGGGGTTCACACGAGTTCACCTTGTGGGCGGGGCCTGATAAGCAGCTCCAATAAGAAAGGGCACCCCAACGGCGCAATTTTCAAAG
Source organism: Haemaphysalis longicornis (assembly GCF_048455015.1). Classification (NCBI taxonomy): domain Eukaryota; kingdom Metazoa; phylum Arthropoda; class Arachnida; order Ixodida; family Ixodidae; genus Haemaphysalis; species Haemaphysalis longicornis. Next base: position 4,485,622 of record NW_027526422.1, on the reverse strand, counting down.
CTTCCAGAACAGCGAGTCTTTCTGGGCCCTATACAGATTTGATGGCCGCTTTCACTAGTAGCGTGGATTTCGGTACACACTATCAGCTCATGTCCCGCATGTGCAACTTTGCACAAGTTTTGTTCTGGCAACAGGTAGCAACGTGCAGTTCTAAGTTATCTTCATTGGTTCGTGGCTGCTGCTAGTGCAGCATTTTCACAAGCACAGGGGAGAGACAGCTGAAACAGATTTAGAGCAGTTCGTGGAGCAGCAAAATCTAGAATTGGGAGCAGATAATGAGGTCATTTTAGAGACCTAAAAGAACAAATTTGCAGCAACCCAAAGAAGGGGGGTACGTATTTTACAAAGTATCACAAGGTACGAACTGCAGTACCTTCTTACAAACTCCTTAACTTTTATTGAGGTTGTATACAGAGACAATGTAGATAGCCATTAAAATTAACAAATTAAAAAACACTACCACCGTAAGGTGTTTACATTATCATTTGGCCCAGTGATGTTCCATACGGGAAGACAAATTCCCATTTCTAGGTTCAGAAATTCTTTTTTAGAATCCCCCCCGGGTTGTTCATGGAAATTTCCCTGCATTTCCTTTTTGCAGCTGATAGATCTTCATGTGGGTTTCTGTTTGGTTTTGGGCGATAGCCAATGCCAGCTACATTTGGCCGATCTAACGATATCAAAATGGCCGCGCCCGGTGGCACCGTTGCGGAGATACAGCGCTCCGAAAATTGCCGTTTTTTAGTTTGTCACCGCGCCTGGCAAAACTATTTATTATCCCACTTTGCAACGCTTTTCAGCATAAAAACTTTGCAGATGCACAGAATAGGAAACATAGAAGCCGAATATGTGGGTTTCAAAAAAACGATGTTTTGGTCATTTTTTGGAAGTTGAAAGCAGCGTCCCTCCTTAAAGGCCAACTGCACTCAAAATTTTGACTTCTTGAAAACCCTATTTCTGTATAGTCTGCTTAAAAAGAAAGCAACCTGCAAAATACCACAGCTGAAATACGCACGTGGACGCCGCAAGCGGCCAGCAAAAATCGGCGATTTTGAAACCGAAACCGAGAAGAGCGCGGCCATTGCAGTGACGTTGCAGCCGTCCAGCGAGCGGCCGGACGGTCACCAGTTCGAGAGAATGTCTGCGCGCAAGCTCTACGCGCGCACGGGGCAGCAGAGCTCGACCGGTTCTCCCGCTGCGTGGCTGGCCAGAGGAAGAAGCCACCGTCGGCTGGAACGTCACAGGCGCGTCATGGCTGTTTACGCGATCCGCCGGCAGGTGCAGAGTGGTCTGCGGCGGAGCTTTTTTAAGGGCTTCTGACTGATTAACGAGGCGTTTGACGGGGCTACCACTTGTGTCGCAGCTTATTTGGGGGTACTTACTACGCATTAAAAATAAATTTGGCCGAGGTGAAATTTGAGTGCAGTTGGCCTTTAAGCGGCCTGTAAAAGGTGCACCCCTGCACGTACGGTCTTCTTGTGGGGAAGCAACCTTTAGTAACAAAGAGTACGTTTTATAGTAACAAAGAGTTTCGGGTTTTATATTTTAACATGACAGTGTAGTATGCCGAAATACGAAATGGGCATTGCCCGGGCGAGAAACCTTACAGATCGGTAGAAAAACAGCTCATCACCAAAGATCTGTTCTGGAGAAGTTTTGAAGAATAAGTTCTATCGGAAGTACTTTGCTTTGATTTCTGGTCTGCACGTAGAAAACAGCTGCCACGCGACAATTCAACCTATGCAGTGCTGCACTTGCACACCTGTATCGCTTTTGGGCAGGCAGCGGACAGCATGCATCTTTCCCAAAAGCACCACTGTCCTCCGCAGCTGGGGGAACGGACCAACAAGCAAGTTTGGAGGGAGCGCAGTCGACAGGAAGTGCACGTGCAGGACAATAGTGCAAGAAATGTAGGCCAAAGGGACCCGCGCCACGCAGTGCAGATGCTGTGACCAAGGGTCGCCATAGGCCCCAGTCATGTGCCACGCCATGACTCGCAGTCCCCCCACAGAACCGCCGATTGGCAGTGGGGATCCCGGGTGGGCAGGCAGGACGCCCGCGAGCACCCTGGGACCGCTGGGGGGACGGCTCATGGGGCGTGGCGTTCCCCCATCGTTATACTCGCCGTACCTGTGCCCCTTTGGAGGCGGCTGAGTCGAGCTCCTTGCCGATTGTGATGAGCAGCTTGCAGAGGCACTCGATGGAGTCCTCGTCATTGGAGTTGATCAGGCGGCGCAGGCAGTCGAACATGATGGGGGCCGTGAGCATGTTGAGGTTGTAGAGCTCGCCGATGAAGCGGATATTGCCCAGCGAGCGGCGCTTGGACTTCTTCTCATCGTCGAGCAGCTCCTCGTTGAGGCGGGCCCGCTCCTCCTCGGTCGCGGCCGCCTCGATCTTGGCGAGCCGCTCGGCCTTGCGGATGTCATCGCCGGTGTCCTTCTCAAACTCCTTCTGGCACTTGAGCAGCAGCAGCTTGCGGAAGTTGACCATGCGCCCCTCGGGGTCGTTGGCCATGGGCACCTCGAACATGGCCAGGTGCTTGCACATGTTGGCGTAGGGCACGCTGAAGTTGGGCTCGTCCAGGGCCTTCTCGAACACGAGGTCGATGACCCGGTTCAGCCGCTCCTCCGAGTTGATCTCCAGGTTGCGCACCTGCTCCACGAGCGCCTGGAACTTCTGCGGCGTCAGCTTGTTCAGGATGCCCCGCACCCGGCGGTACAGGTCCTCCGAGGCCGCCTCCTCAGCCGCCGCGTCGGTGGGCGCCTTGTGCGAGGGCTTCCACGCGTTCTGGGCCGCGTGCAGCTTCACATCCTGGTTCAGCGAGCTGGACAGGGTGATCACCTTCTTGGGCTTGTCGCCCCCGCCGCGGCCGGGCTGGCTCTGCCTGCGGCCGGGGCCCCCGCCGCCACCCCCGCCGCCCCCGGGGGGCGGGCGGGCCACGCCGTTGCGTGCGTACGGGGGCATGAACAAGTGCTCGGGGTGGGCACTGCGGCCCCCCATGGGGCCCAGTGAGGACGGCGGGGGCTGCGCGTACGCTCCCCCACCGCCGCCGCCCCGGGGAAGCTCCGGGAGCTTGTGCTGCATCGCCTGAAACGGGGAGGCAGCACCGTGTGGGGAGCGCGTCGCACCTCGCCTTGCCTGCAGGCTCAATGTCACAAGTGCTTTAGAGAAACTGCAAATATGCACAGGGAAGGTAGCTCTGCCTTACCACAGCTATCTGCGTCAATGTAAAGCTAGCTCAATGAAGTTGCAGGCACTTTGCTTAGGTCACCAACAACACAATAAGTGCCTGAATGTGTCTGCGTGCGCATAATAAGCACACTTTCTGCTCCACGCTACTTAGATATGCAAGGCTGGCATGCACCGAGGCCCCTAGAACAAATAGCGTTTTAGCATAGCGGTACCGTCCGCTAACACTACGGCGGCCGGTAGCGGGGCCCGACTGGGCAGGCGCACATTCGTTCCGGTAGGGTGGATTAGTTCCGGGGGCCGGCCTTCCCCATGCCCGCGCATTTGCTCTGCTGAGGAGCAACGTCCTCGCCTGCACAGTCGGCCCCGGTAACCTGCCGCCGCAGCATGAGCCTCCGGTAGCCGCTATGCTAAAACTCTCCAATAACAACTGTCAAGTCACCTCTAAAGGCAGGCTACTCATTTTTGACAGAATGCCTCGATGACAATGTGAATTTTAAAAATGTGCTTCACCATGCTGTACCAAGCGCTATGAAAATCACGTGCAGTGTTAACTGCACACAGTCAGTCACGTGCACGCGCTAACCAATACCTGATAACTACTCAAAGTATTTCAGCCCCACGGCATATAGGTACCATGTACAGTATGGCAGGCAGCAAAGCCATAGAGCAGACTTTTGCTCGCAAAATTGCCACTTCAATACCTGTTGCACGGGCACTTGCAACGGCCGTTAACGCAAACCGCAGTTGAATGCTGTAATGGCAGTAGGAATTGAACGGTTGTGGTTGTGCTTACACGGCACTTTCCATGTTCAGTTCCGCATGAATGATTTATTACGACTTAAATTTTACTCCAGAAAATTTTTTTCTCTATTTTCTGTGCTGCATGCTGCACAGTATACAGTTATAACCCGCGAAGCCACCGAAACCCAAATTATTTCGTGAAATCGGGACTTGATTTTAGTTGATTCAATAAACTCGATGTCTTAAAAGAGGCACATCTCAGCAGCTACCATGACATTAAAATTTCGGTGGCTGTGGCTCTCGCCTGCCGATAATTTAACATCGCGGGTCGTAATTCTCCACAATTCCCAAGGTCTGCTACAGTGAAAACAACAAAACACCCGGGGTTCTGGGGGAAGCGAATTGATGTTCTGGCACATAAGCCGGCAATGTTCACCTGCATGTGCTTCGTAGCACGCAGGCGCATTCAACGCGTCCTCGGTTCTTTCGCGAGCCCCAGCAAAGCGCCTGAGCAGGTCTATCGACTTGCTCATCCCGTCCTGGAGCGGGAATGTGAGCTTCATTGATTGATTGTAGGGTTTAATGCGCCGACGCAACGCAGGCGATGAGGCGCACCGTAGTGGAGGGCTCCGGATTAATTTTGACCACCTGGGGATTTTTACCGTGCGCCGAAATCTCGTACACACGGGCGTTTTTGCTTTTCGCCTCTATCAGAAAAGCGGCCGCGGAGGCCGGGAATCGAACCCGCGACCTTGTGCTCAGCAGCGCAACGCCTTAGCCACTGAGCCACCGCGGCGGGTTGGGGATGGGAGCTTCAGCTGTTTCTGAATCGTCAGCATCCCCGGCCATGTCTGGTGCACTGGAAACTAACCGTACGATTTCTTCATCGCTGCTCAGAACCGCCACCACTGCTGGCACCATCTAGTGCCACTGATTGGAAACTGGGACTGCTGAGTTTGTCTCGTAGGGCTTCATAAAAATGGAAGTAGATGCCACGTGGTTTTTTTTTTTTCTGACACGGCTCAACTCTTGTGGGATTTTGACCAAACACATTCAAAATTGCCTTTTTAGAATGTGTGTTTCTGAAAATCCTTCAACAAAACAGGGATGGCACTGCATCTATTTTGTTAGTTCAGTCATAAAGCCTGTATAGGCACCGGCAGGGGAGTTCGTTAGACCAGGAAATTCATAAGATCTGGTTTTGTAAGATTAAGTTTTGACTGCATTTCTTTTACTCTTCGCAAGAACTTTTCGTAATTGTACAGGAGAACCTTGCCTAGCTGATCCAATTCTATCCACGCGTTGCAAATAATTGCATCTGCTGTGGTTTCGATGTGCTGAAGCGTCCCATTCCATGATGCATCGCTTGCGCTAACCGTAGCACCACTGTCCTGCCATAAGTTAATTAGCAATTGTGTCAGCGATGGTGTCCGCACGTTCTTGTTGGGGGTTGCCATCTTGCTCATCTGACAACGGAAGGGAAGGAATGGACACCAGCGAGCTCCGTCCGGTTTCCAACGACCCCCACGCTGCCGTCTCACTCCGCTAAACGGCCGCTGAAGCACCCATGAAACAGGGGTATGAAGCTATAACAATGCACCACACGTAGTCGGGCTGACTTGAGCCTTCCCCTCCTCATCATTCCCACAGATGCTGCACCACACGCACAGAGGGGGGCAGCAGGACTCACGGTGTCCTTGATGACGTCCAAGTTGGGCAGGCCGAAGGGCTTCTTGAGGGACATGGGCTCTCCCTGGAGCATGAGCAGGAACTGCCGGTCGTACGTTTTGCGCCCCTCGGGGTTCAGCGGGCTCCACTGGTCCTCGCGGTAGGTGTACTTCAGCCCAGGAAGCAGCCGGGCGTCGCCACTCTCCTTGCTCTTCTCCCCCTCCTCCTCACCTTCCTCCTCCCCGCCTTCCTCGTCGTTCTTCCCCACAGCCTCCTCCTCCTCCTCCTCCTCCTCAGCCTCATCCTCCCCTGCAGCCACGGGGCCAGAGTCCTCAGTGGCCGCCACGGTAGTCTCTGCAGCGTCGACAGCCACAGGAGCGGAGGCAGGGGCCACGGCAGCCAGCTCGCGAGACACTCTCAGGTTCTCCTCGTTCTTCATCTTCACAGCCTGCACAGTGTCAAACGGGACGAGTCAAACAAAAACTGCCAGGAGAGAAAAGTGGACATCATAAGCCGCAGCACCTGCACGTCGCTTAAGCGCCGCTAATCATCCCTGCCCTTGTGGTTGTGATTGCAATCTTTGGGGTGCCACCAAAAAGTGGGGCTAACAAGACAATGCTGTCGCCAACAGAGCATCATGTTGGGCGGCACACCTGTGCCACATTAGGAGTTACAGCAGAGCGTGAAACCGGCCCTGGTACAGTACCTGGTAGCTGACAGGCATAACTGCACTTGCGCAGAAGCAGCAAAACTGGACATGCGTAGGTGCACACCGACGCTCCGCTCTGCCACAACTACCTGCCCCACCCACCTGCTGGTGCTGCTCGTCCTCTGCGGCTGGCTCGGGCAGAGCTGGGGGGGCCCCCTCCTCTGGTGCAGTGGCCTCCAGGGGGGCCTCCACCGGGGGTGCGGGGCTCAGCCTCGCCGGGGGGCTGGGTGTCCGGGCCTCGGGAGCCGTGCTGCTCGCCTGCTGCGCACCACTCGCCTGCACAGCAGGGAGAGAAGGCTGCTCTACAGGGCTGCCCTTGGGGCAGCGACAGTGCTGCGGACAAAAAGCACTGTTCAGGCCCCTTCGCGACCCCAAGCGGGTTCTGAGAATGGCCAAGACAACTCGTGAAGCCGAAAGAACCAGACAGACATGGCCAGGCCATTTACGATTAATACACAGATGCGCATGCACGCACACTGCAGCATGTGGGCTAGATTTATTACTATTTTTTTTTCCAAGCTCAAAATTGAAGGGTTTAACTCTTTCGGGACCGCCCGAAAAAGTGATGAAAAAGTGGGGTCTCGCTACAAATTTTTTATTACATAAAGCAAAGGCACCATCCTGCCTTAGCATATACCAAAATGCAGCTAATTATATGTTCTTTGACATACAATATTAAGTTTTACTTCAACACTGACGATAGAACCATGAAAAAATCTTAAAGTAAGAACTTTGTAAAAAAACTACAGAAAAAGATAGAAAAAAGCGTAAATATAAAAATATTAAAAAAGAATAAAATTTCAGGATATACAAAATCTAACACAGTGCTTTGTTTCTTCATCGCGAAAGTTTGATGCGGCTAGGTGTAACTGGTTTTTTGTTTTGTGCGTGATCTCTTTGGCACTAGGGCCATGGCTACGTGGTCGCCCAGGTACACGCCGGGATTTCGTCTCGGCGAAAACTTGATCCCTTTCTGAGATGGTGGCAGGAGATCACCACCATAGGTAGTTAACACCCCAGCGAACAAATATAAACCAGCCAGAACATATTTCAAGCGCACATACCTACTCCAGAGACAATTGAAACCGAAACCAACACCCACCTTTGAGCGCGATTTGATGTTCCAGGCTGATCGACACCTGAATCCTCACTCGAGCTGAAATCCGATCTCTAAAGCCGCATTCCGACCCTTCACTGCCACTCTCATCGCGCTCGCGCGAGTATGTCGCCATGTTTGTTTACTTTCGAAACCACTGCCCGTCAGAATAAAATATCTGCTGCGTTGCCACCTGGCGATAAAAGCGATAAAAAAAGAAACTTCACAAAAGAGAAAACTATAGTTTTCAAACTATCTCCTAGATGTCGCTAGGTGTTCCATCGAGCGAAAATTTGTATTCTGCAGGCTCGTGAAACCATCGATCATATGTGATCGATGGCCTATGGAGCGGTCCCGAAAGAGTTAATGTGGATCATGCTCGACACCCTACTCCTCCTGATAACCAGCCGCAGCACCCAGGGCCTCGACTCTTACAGTGGCCACCTCAGCACCGTGGCAATTTGTTTGTCAAAAGTTCCAGCTCAGCAGCACAGTGCCCCACAAGCCACTGAGCCTCAGCGGCAGGCCCTGGGCTAGCTGTTGGGCCAGGGCCCTTCTCGAGCATCCTTTGCATGGTGCAAAGGACAAAATGGCCTCCGGTATGCTGCAGTTGCAAGCTCCGCTCTTGTCCAAAAGGCGGCTTTTCTGTCGCGAGTGCACATTTTTGAATTAGAGAAGACTGGAACTGAACAAAGTTCAGCCCATCTCAATCCAATGAATTAAAGGGGTGCGAAAGAGCTTTTCAAAAAAATTTTGTTGGGGGGCAATACATTAAAGTTTTATTTACGCTGAACCCGAAAAACATGTCCATTTCATGTGTAAATACACCCAAACCACCTTTTTCGCCAGAACAAATGACCCCTGCTCCAGGCACGACAAGAGCCCTGGCTGCCTTTCGAGATTGGCTGGTGGCAGATAACATCGTATCCGGAAATGCCAGCAATGCAGTGACCGCTCAGCCAGGGGTCACCATTTTGTTACCGTTACATACGGGCCAGAAGATCTTCTGGGGAATGGAAGACGCACACAATCTAGGGGAGCCTGAGGGAAGCATAAACGCAACAAGTTCGCCTGCGATGAGGTTTAGAAAGGGGTTTTCCCCCAACAACTGGCGGCCAACTTCGGCTTCTTGGAAACTGTATCGCCACTTTCACTGTTCCTAGTAGAATTTTTCAACACACCATTAACCCCTTTCTCGCGAGGGCAAGTGTTTTTACAATCGGGCAGGTGGCAACAAGCTGTGTGCAGCGGCCTGGTAATTTTTGGGAGGCCCTTAAAGAATTTCAGATTAACATTTTCACCGTCTATAGATATCTGAAAAAGTGATGAGGTATTGCGCTACCACGGCTTTGTTGCAGTCCCCACGCCGGCCTGCAACAGGTATGAGCTTGTTACTGATGCTGAAATTCTTTGGACTCAAAGTCACCATAGCCCACACGTCGTACCGGACATCCTCCCAAGCAAGCAAGAAGTTATTTCGGCACATGTTCCCGGACAGAGAAGTGACAAAGGCGTTTTCGTGCGGTGAAGAGAAATGAGCCGACGTGACACGTCATGGTCTCGGGCTTTTCTTTCTCTCAGCCTTCCAGCGAAAAGTGGAATCTTACTTTTTGATGAGTAGGCAAATGATTGCAAAGTAAGCAAATGGATGTGCACGTGAGGTGTTGGTACTCCACTCAAGAACCTTCGCAAGGGGTGGCTCAAGGGTGCTCAGCTACTTTTCATGAATGTCATCAGCTGTAGAATGCCCCTCAAAACACAGAGGTATAATACCTTAAAGGGTCACTGACACAACAATTTTGCATCTTGCTTTTTTTTGTTGCGATAAGTAGCTAGTGACCTACTTGTAACCTGTAGAAACCTCATTTGCTTCAGCGTGCGACGGTTGTTTAATAAGAGGCATTTTATGCGGCCAGTAGTAGTTTCGATTTCAGCTGGTACAGCGAAACGATGGATTTTGTGTGAAGCTGACCACGTGACCGTCACAGGAATATCGCAGAGCAGAGCTGCCGTAGCACTGTCGAATCCACATCGCCGGCAGTTTCTGTGAATGCCCCCACGTACTAATCTCGTGAGCTGCTTAATTAAAAAGCGACCATGGACTTGACGCAGGCGCTGCGAGTGCAAATGCTACCGCGGCTAAAGAACGACGCGAGACACTCGAGACAGTGGGTGGCAAGATGCACTGGGAGCAGCCGGCCGGTCTGCCTACAGATGTGTTCGGCTTAGCACTGCGGCGGATATTCGATTGCCGCTCTCGTAAGCAGTGCAGATGACAATTTTTAATGCAACCCGCCATCGCATCACTAACTCCTTTTCATATAAGCTGCCATGGTTGGGACTTGGCAGCGGTAACAAGCTATCACTCGCACTACCTGCGCCGGCCTGGGCCACTTCGCGGCCGTGGCCGCCACCTGCAAAGCGACCGTGCGGCTCGCTTAGTGGGCTTTTCGTGTCTCCGGCGCGTTTTCACATCCAATGTAATGATGATCGTTGGGTGTTCATGGCGCAAGGCCAACTGGGGCAAAGAGCGCCAAAACAATAGTCGATGATAGGGGTGAAACCTTAAACACTAACTAAAATCAGCAAAAACAAAAGTAAAATCACAACACGACAATGAGCATGGCTGGTGTATAGGGCCAGATTTCATGATGCGTGATAGGAAATGAGGTTTAAAAACTTGACGTCGGACAAATACTCAAACACACGTTTCACAGAAACAATGGCATCATCACCTAGGAAAAACGATGGATGTAGGGGAATATGTTGTCTGTAGAGTTCTCTGAAGTGTTTGTGTCGTGTTGTGTGAAGTGCCTTGCATGTGATTAGTATGTGCACTACGGATAGGGCCTCTCCGCACCTGCTGCACTGGGGTCTAGAAGATCCCGTCAGCAGATACGAGTGCGTCGCATGGGTGTGCCCTATCCGCAGCCTACCCAAGGCGACTTCCGTGTGTCTGTTGTGTGAGTCAGATGTGTACCGTCCCAAGTGTGGCTTTATTACATGTAGTTTGTTGTCTGTCTGTTCATCCCAGTGTGTTTGCCATGTTCTACGCAAGTGTTGTCTTATGTGTGGCTTGAGGTCTGTATATGGTACGGTTGTTATGTCTACAGTGTTCCTGAGTGCAGCAGCAGCTGCCCTCTCGTCTGCCAACTCGTTTCCAGCGATCCCAGCGTGTCCTGGGACCCAGCAGAGGAGCAGCTGATGCTTCTGCGCATACACAGACATGATAGATTTAAATACAAGATTAACTATGTGGTTTTTGGGGGGTGTATGCGAGGACAGTGCGCGAACAACACTCAAGGAATCTGTGTAGATGATAGACTTCGGAATATGATTTTCAAGTATGTGTCGTACAACCAGCAAAATCCCGTACGCTTCTGCTGAAAAAATTGTCGTGTGGACGCTCATGGTTCTGGCTGCACTGAAATTCGGACCATGAGCAGCGCAGGAGACCATAGTGGAGGTTTTAGACGCGTCACTGTAAAATTCTGCAAGTGGGTATTTAAACTGCAGAGACAGAAAGTGCTGCAGTATTGCAGCTCGCGGTACCCGATTTTTGTCAAGTTTCATAAAAGAAAGGTCGGAGGACACAGGACGAACTTTCCAAGGAGGTAAAATGTCTGAAAAGGATGATCTGTACACGTCTAAAAACGAAGCGCTCAGATCCGAGGCTCGCTCTCTCACTCTAAGTGAAAAGGGCAGAGGAACGGATGGGCGATTTACAAAAAGCAGTGATGTTGATGTGTCGTTAAAGACAGGATAAAAAGGATGGTTATTCAGAGATGAAATTTTAAAAGCATAAAGTAAGTCCATATACGTCCGTTGGTTCTCAAGGCTCCACTTATTACACTCGGCATACAGGCTCTCGACAGGGCTAGTGCGAAAAGCACCCGACGCAAGCCGTAGCCCCAAGTGTAGCACTGGGTCAAGCATTCGCAACGCTGTTTTAGTCGCCGACCCATATACCACACTGCCATAGTCTAAACGAGACCCAACCAAAGCAGTATAGAGCCGTAGTAGGAGTTCTTTGTCGGAACCATACGATTGATGGGAGAGAACCTTAAGTATATTCATTGTTTTCAGACATTTATGTTTAAGTTTCTTGATGTGTGGAATGAATGTGAGTTTCTGGTCAAACACAACACCTAAGAACTTGTGCTCCTTGTTCACAGGAAGCGACACGCCATTCAGAGTAATGTCTGGGTCCGGATGGACCCCGCGCTTTCTGGAGAACACAACGCAGGAGCTTTTTGCAGGATTCAATTTAAACCCATTCTTGTCTGCCCAGCCGGCAAGCTTCTTGACACCAAGCTGGACTTGACGTTCGCATATTGACATATTACATGATTTAAAAGATATTTGCACGTCGTCTACATACATAGAATAAGAGATTGTTGGTGGCAGTGCCTTTCCAAGAGAGTTCATCTTTACTATGAAGAGAGTGCAACTCAAGACGCCACCTTGCGGCACGCCATTTTCTTGGGCGTGAACCTTTGAAAGTGCACAACCAACTCTTACTCTGAACGCTCTCTCCGACAAATAACTAACAAGGGTGTTCAACATATTACCCGAAACACCGAATGACCTGAGGTCACTAAGGATCCCATAACGCCAAGCGGTGTCGTAGGCCTTCTCGAGGTCGAAAAATACAGTTAAGCAGTACTGCTTATGCACGAAGGCATCCTTGATGTATGAGTCAAGTGCAACCAGTTGATCGTTCGTCGATCGCCCCACCCTAAAGCCTGCCTGGCAGCTCTCGAGAAGACCATTGTACTCGAGGAAGTACACAAGCCTGCGATTGATCATCTTCTCGAAGAGCTTGCACAGGCAGCTCGTCAGGGCTATTGGACGGTAACTTGAGGGGGACGACGGGTCCTTTCCCTCCTTCAAGAAAGCCACTACAATGGCCTCCCTCCAAGAGTGTGGAATGTGCCCCGAAAGCCATATTTTATTATATAGATGTAGAAGTGCTTCAAGTGTGTCTGCGTGTAGGTGTTCTATCATTGTGTATGTAATGTTGTCTGGGCCTGGAGCTGAGGGTTTACACGTGTTCAGAGCAGCCCTCAGCTCATGTAGTGAAAACAGGGAGTTGTAAGAAGTCTGTGATTTGTTATTGTCGTGTAGGGACTTCTTTTCACAAGAGGCTTTATACTTCAGGAAAGTGTTCGTGTAGTGTGCTGAACTGGACACGTCTTGGAAGTGTTGTGCGAGTGTGTCAGCCTGGTCTTCCAGTGTGTCCCCTGTTGTACTGACCAGGGGCAGGCTGTGTGTATGTTGTCCTTTGAGTTTGCGTATACGTGTCCATACCTTGCGTGTGTCTGTGTATGAGTTTATAGATGTTATGAATGAGCGCCAACTCTCTCGTTTTGCATTACGGCGCACACGTTTACCTAACGCCTTGGCCCGTTTGAACAAAATGAGGTTACCCGACGTGGGGTACCGACGAAGGACACCCCACGCCTTGTTCTGGGCCTCTCGCGCCCGCCTGCAGTCCTCATTCCACCACGGCCTCCGCTGGTTGCGCGGGGCACCAGAGGCGTGGGGAATGGACTTTTCGGCGGCGTCGAGGATGTGCGCCGTGAGCAGTTGGGTGGCTTCTTCAACGTGTAGGTGTCCTATGGATGTGTGGTGTAGTTTGGATGTCTCTGTAAATGTGTTCCAGTTAGCTCGTGCTTCATTGAACCTATTATGGGAAGATGAACTGCTTGGGCCTTTACCTATATATGTAAGTGAGGTGGGGAAGTGGTCACTGCCATATGGGTCAGTGCCCACACCCCACTCAAGACATGGAAAGAGAACTGCGGAGCCAATCGCCAAGTCAAGACATGAGTATGTGTTGTGTCCTATATTATGGTATGTAGGCTGTTTAGTATTGAAAAGGCATGCTCCTGAAGATGTAAGAAATTTTTCTATAAGGCGACCGCGGGCATCCGTGCGAGAAGAGCCCCAAAGAGCGTTGTGAGCATTAAGGTCGCCTGTCAGGATGTATGGTTCGGGCAGCTGGTCAACCAGCGCCTCGAAGTCAGAGCCTAAAAGTGAAACATCAGGAGGAATGTATATGGAGCATACCGTTATCAATCTATTAAATATTATTGTGCGGACGGCTACAGCCTCAAGGACGGTGTTCAAGGTGACAGGGTGGCATGCTAAGGATTTGCGGGTGATTATGGCAACACCGCCAGAAGAGTGTGTGCAGCCATCCCTGTCTTTTCTGTATACCATGTAACTATTCAAGAAATTTGTGTGTTTGAAATTCAGATGTGTTTCCTGGACACACATTATACTTGGCTGATTGGCATGCAGAATCTCATAAACGTCGTCAAGATTATTCAGAAGGCCTCTGCAGTTCCATTGAACAATATTTTCTCTTCCCATTATTATGTGTTCAGAGCTACTGGAGTGTGACTATTTATGTAGGGTCTTTCGGGGCTTGCACTCTTGGAAGGGGTTTTCTGACCTTCTCTACTGACCTGGACGTCGCAGCCCGTTCCTTCCGCTGCGATGAAAGCCGGAAGGGCTCGACGTCCATGTCGTCATCTGAAGGCAAGGGGGTGCCCAGCGGACTGGGCCCCCTTGACGTGGTACCCTTTCGGGTGTTCTTTGCCTGCACTGCCAGTGCCGAAGGCGTGGGGAGCACCCCAGAATGCACAGGCAGTGAGGAGAGAGAGGGGGTCGCTGCGACTGCCTCCGTCTCCATCTCGTCCGGGCCCTCGCGTGTGCTTCGGGCCGGTGGAGAGGGGGAAACGGTGGGTGCAGCAGCATCCCCACCGGACGTGGATGCCACCACAGCCGCTGCTGGCTCAGCGAGCGGTGCGGAGGCGGGTTGGGCTGCCAGAGGCAACCCAGAGGGGGGCGGGGGCGGGACCAAGTCCGACTCGCGGTACTGGGTCCCCGCCGAAACCAGACGCCGCTCCGCCCCCCGGCGAGCTGCGTCGGCGTACCTCCCCAGAGGGAAAGAGGCGAACCTCTTCCGCGCCTCTGGGAAGGTGATGTTTTCAGTGACCTTGATGTTAATGATTTTCTTTTCTAATTGGAACTTTTCACATTTTCTGGAGTAGGCAGCATGTGGGCCCTGGCAGTTTACGCAAAGAAGTGTTTGAACGTTACAGTTGTCAGACGGGTGGTCGTGCTGGGCGCATTTTGCGCAGGTAAGTCGGCCGCGACAGGAGTTTGTGCCGTGCCCGAACCGTTGGCACTTGAAACAGCGCCGCGGGTTCGGGATGTACGGCCGGACTGAACATCGGATGTAACCTGCGTTGATGAATTCTGGAAGGATGGACTTGTCAAAGGTTAGGATGAGGTGCTTTGTCGGTATTTGTTTATCGTCTCTGCGGATGGTTATCCGCCTGACTGCTGTTACGCCCTGACTACGAAGGCCCTCCAGCAGGTCAGCTTCAGATTCATTTAGCAGGTCATACTCGGAAATCACGCCCTGGGAGCTGTTTAAGCTGCGGTGGGGCGTGACTCGGATTGGCAGATCGGCGATGCTGGTTTGAGCAAGAAGTTTGTTGGCCTGATCCTGGCTACTGACCTCGACAAGAATTTCACCGGTTCGTTGTTTTTTGGCCTTATACGACCCTCCAACAATACCGTCAAGAAACTTTGAAATGAGAAATACAGACTGTGAAGCAAGAGGTTTTGATTGGTCTACAGATTCCATCACGATGAAGCGAGGATAGTTGTTCGGTTTCGGAGGACTCAAGTTAGGAAGTGGTGGAAAAGAAACTTCGGTGCGGCCCCTTTTCGGGGGCCGATCACGTTTGGGGGGGGGTTTAGAAAATGCCATATAGCATAGTATAAAAGCAGGGAGACGGGGGTACTTTCTTCTTTGACCTTACCCTGGTAGCCAAAGAGGTCCCGGAGCTCCCTGCCTGGTAGACAGACAGGGAGCCCATCCGCCGGAGCTTGACCTGGGCTCCGACGGCCACCGTTAGAGGTTTCTACCCTTCACCTTAAAAACACATCGCCACGGTTGGATCCAGCTTATGTTTGGGGGCTCGGGGTCCGCGGTATCGCCAGTACCGTCACCAAGATTGCTCAAGGTGCCCCGTGCGGGGTCACATCCAATGTAGATAAGCAGTAATAGAAACAGAGTGCCTGGAATCGCTGTAGAACAGCTGCGCGATGAGCCGATAAAATCACGGCGTCTCCGCCGCCAACGATCGGGTCGTTCGTTCGAGAGCAGCATCGCCCTCCCGGCGAAGAACGCCGGCAGTGCGGAAGCGGCAAGCACAAACTCGTGACGTGTTTGGATGTTGTTTATTTACACAATATCCACGGTATGTCGATGTAACGTGGTCTTCTGCTGGCTGCATGTTTGCGCTTTGCACTTTAAAATTGATTTTAAATATGTTCTAGGCTGTATTCGCCGCTGATATTTTGCAGATGATGTATATGTGTTCACACCAATCTATCTCCGAAGTTATCTCGCCTGCAAAATTTTGTGTCAGTACCCCTTTAACACTTTTTGGACAAAGTTCCAACACTTGACGTAAACATACATTTATACATTTGCTTACTTTTGCAGTCATTTGCCGACTCATCAAAAAATAGGACAAAAGATGCACTGTTCTATCTCTCGCTGCAAAGCTGACAGAAAGAAAGGACCATGACATGTCACATGGGCTCATTTCTTTTCGCCACACTTGTACACCTTTGCCACTTCACTGTCCGGGAACATGCGCTAAAATTACACCCCCGCTTGGGATGGCGTTCGGTATGGCGTGCGGGACGTGACGGCTTTGAGAGCCTAAAGAATTTCAGCGTCAGTAACAAGCTCAGATGTTTTACAATCTTCGTTTAGGCTTGGTGACTGTAGCCAAGCTGTAGTAGCGGACTGCCCTGTCTGTGTTGACACAGTAGGATAGCTTTTCAACACTCGCACTATATTCATTGCAGCAATACGCTTGGCACATTTCATGCGACTTTTTAAAGCAATTCACTCGTGGCAGCCTCATCAAAGGTTTTGCAGCAAAGCTTGCACTAAGCCCGATGCGGACTTGTCAGGTGCAATCCACTGCTTGCAATCATCATGGTGAAACCACGTAGTCAAAAACTTCCGTTTTCCGGGCATTGTTTCACATGACACATCACTTGCACTGACACGAATACGGCAAAGCCAGCGCACAGACGCGGACACATGAATCGGTGAGTGATGGCGGTATGATAGCGATGGGACCAAGGATGGGATGGCAAGGTGTCTCCAAAGTTGCCACCTGCAACATAGGTATAAAGACTGCCGTTTCCTTGGCCGTGGTTCAGAATTATTAATAAAAAACAATTGTTGAGGAACAAAGTTTGTTTTCTTGATGAAAAGCACGAATGTAAATTTAGTGTTCAAGAAATTCAAGACCTTTCAAGGACTTGTGAAAAATTCCAAAGTTTACTATAAAGGGCCTCGAACACAGACTTCTGAAATTCAAGGAGCTGCGCACACCTTGATGTGGCACCTCTGTATTTGATTGAGCCCGTCACTTCGTGTTGGATGCAAGAGCATTAGGAACACCTGTTGACAGACGCGGCCGGCATGTACTACAGTCAAACCTCGATATATCAAACACGGGTATATCGAATCATTGCCTATATCGAACACTTTGTATATCACGCGGAAAATCACAAGCATTTTTAATTTTTTATTTCGAACTGGGACGGACATGAAATGGGTATATCGAACTCTGCCACCCCAGACCGCCCAGACCACTCGCGCTCTGTTGACAGGCGGCGAGCTATCCCGCAGTACCCTCGAAGATAGCGATGGCGTGATGGGCGTTCCTGACTCCTGCGCATCGGTTGCACCGAAGCAGAATTGGACGGTGCAAAAGAAGAATTCAAGCTTGAAGAAACCTGGGGCCAGCTGGAGCGCTTTGTTGGTGCTGAGCCACGAAGCATGTGCATTGATGACTTTGTTGGCGGTGACGACAGCACCAGAACGACGGCGGAGTTGACGGATGTGGAGATCCTAGCGGATGTTACTACTGAGCGCACAAACGAAGACGCTGCTGAGGTTCTACCCGCAACCGCTGGTAGTGCCCCGCTCCCGACTTCGACCGAGGCTTCAGCGGTTTTGGCCCTACCGCACCGCTACTGCAGCGCTATAGAAGGCACCGGCCTGTCGCTTGTGGAACGTTTGGACTACGTTGAGAAGTCGTGTATAACACGCCAGGCTACCCTGCTGCAGTACTTTAAGCCAAAAGAATAAATACTTTGAAGCACCAAATGAGTATTTACTGCACAATTCGTTCATTTATTGGTTTTTACCAGTTTATGACGCGTTTTTTACGTGATTTTACATATCGAATTCTGGTTATATTGAACTATTTCGCGGGCACTGCGCTGTTCGATATATCGAGGTTTCACTGTACTCGTGAAGGCAATGCAGTAGCCACATCCACTCGGGTAGGACATCTACGGTATCTAGGGAATCTAGAGGTATCTAGAGAACCAATTGAAAACTTTGTAGCATTATGGCTAAAATTCTGTGCAGAGGCAACTTAAGTCAATAAAGTTTAGATTACACGCCTGCTTGATTTGGAAGTTCACTCACAAGACTGGGAAACAGCGAAGCGGCGGCGCACATCGCTAGCTGTCAACGAATATGACATTACTTCCGGTTCCTCTGACGGCGGTGTGGGAGTGAGCAGTGTGCAGGGCGTAGGGTCAACTTTATTGACAGATACTGCTGTCCCCAAGCTGGATACACCAAAAACAGCCTGACCAACGCATTATACTGTCAAAGACAGACGTCACTTAGTGGCCCAAGGATGTCGAGACCGCAGCAGCAGCTGTTTGTGGGAACCGAAGTGTCAAAGCAACATTCCTGCATGGTCAGTGAGGGGGGAGGGTGTGCTCCTGCACCTCGGCAACCATTCTCAAGCTGTCACTCTCCCGACTGGCATGCACACTTTATGCAGCATCCATTGCCCAAGTCCCAACCACGTGCCAAACAGCACCGAATGGACATTTCGGCCAGGCCTCTCCTGAGCAAATACAGGAGTTGCCACCCGCAACTTTTCTTCTAGAAATGCCCAACAGCCTTAAACACTGCCAGCACACTAATAGTGACGCCAACGGGGCTTCAACAGGCTAAAGCAGTCCCTGCACGCAAGCTGTGCAAGGCACAGCCAAATGGACCCCGGCCCGTCTTTGTCCTGCAGCTTCATCAATTAGGTGAAGGCATACCACAGGACTGGCGTTGGGAAAAGTGCTTGACGGGGACTGAGCTTGTAGCTGCTGACACCAACCACCACTATTTCGTGCCGCATGTCACGTTTCCTCATCTCTGTCGGACGAAGAGCACAACCGATGCTGGAGTCAACAATGCAGAGCGGCCAGCACAGCCACGGGCCAAACACACTGAACCTGGCTGCACCTGTATGAGGAGCCTGTGAGGCGACATTTACAGCACTGGGAGGTTGGCGGCGCTGCTGCGGCCAGGTGTGTGTGTGTGCTGGTACTCTGTAAACACCGGGTATATGCACTCAGCAGCGGGTGGTCTCACACGGTGCACTTAAAGCGGTATTCACGCAACGGAGCCTTTTGGCGGAGAAATTCTAGGGAGATCGTGACGTCACTGCAGGCCGACTTCTGCTCAGCCAGCTCCTTCGCTCCACGGAGGATGCGACTATCGGACGGATATAAGTTGGCAGTCGTACGTCTCGAGTATTGACAGCAGGACTGCCATTGCACCGCCGATTCCGCGACGGCGGCAATTTCTGCTGAATACCCTACGCACTGATCTTGTCAGCCGCCCAAAAATTGGCCGTGGACACGATGCAGGCGCGGCCGCGGGTAGAGAATGGCACGCAATGCGCGAGGCAGTGGGTGGGGAGACGTGCGCCTAAAGCAGCCAGCCAGTCCGCCTACACATTTTAGGCTTAACACTGCGACGAATATTCGATTGCCACTCCCGCAAGCGGCGCAGATGACTATTTTTAATGCAATTTGCCATCACATCATTACCCCCTTTCTCGTATGTTCAGCTTTGTCTGTGCCTTCGGGAGCGATAACAAGCTATCGCTCGAGCTACCAGCGGTGGCCTGGGCCACTTCGCGGCCGCCGCTCACCCAGCGACCATGCTGGTGGTATACGCGGCTCTTTCAGTGCACCTTTCATTTGTGCGGCGCATTTTCGCGTCCAGTGTAATAAAAAGCAAAAAAAAAAAAAGGACCGCCCGTAACCGCTCTAGAACTGGAGTCTCGGCCAGCTGCCCAGCGAGCAGATGAAATCCCACCGCCTCCGCCGCGAAGCGTCGTGTGGTTTGTAGCTCACGAGCAGAAGCTCCGAACTCCGATCGGAGCGGTGAGCCGGAGAGAAACTGACAGAGGGGTCACGTGGCGCGCACTCCTAGGAGCCACACGGCGGAGTTCTCAATCGTGTGAAGACCCCTTAGGCAGCACCCCTTTCGCCAGTCAACATGCAAATACCAGCTGCAGAGATGATTCGGTCTTCTGCAGGAAGGATAATTCTCTTAGCAACCTCTTCTCCTAAACTACAAGGAGCCGTGTTGCAAGATGGAGAGGATATGGTGAAGTATGAAAAAGTAAAAAGCGCAATCTGTGTGTCGGACTTTATTTAACAGGTGTTGCTGGTTGATATTTTTTTTTATATAAAATGGAAGCAACTGCAACTCTATCTCCTGTTACCGTTAGAACAGTTAGTGACAAGTCCCACTAACTTTAAAGTAACTAGTTACAGGTAATGCATTACTGGTGACCAGTTATTGCCCCGCAGTCCCTGTTGGCATTAAGTTTTCGCAGCACATGCATACAAGCACATGACTTATAGTTGCTTTCATTGAGTGTGCCGCTGTAAACTGATGTTTTCGCTGCAATCTGTGTATCCAGCCAAACATTGTATTTCCGTTATTTTCTTCTTAATTATTATGTCTTGTCCATTACCGTATAAACCGGAATATAGGTCGAGTTTTTTTCCAAAAAAATTCGCACAAAAGTCACCCCTTGTCTTATATAGCGGTCATTGGCAGAATGTAAATCGTTGTCTGGCAACAATGTGCAAGCGTAGTCCGTCGCCAATCGTCATTCGTGTCGGACTGCTCTCTCGCTCTATCAGGCCTTTATTTGACTTCGCTTTTCTATAGTTTTTCGTCTTTTACTCGTCTATTACGCGTGCGTGTGTACATTTCTGTACGTCTCTGTTCCGAGATGAGTGGCGGCAGTCGACGCCAGTTCACCGCCGCGTTTAAGCTGACGGCGATTGAGTCACCGAGCAGAATGGGAATATGGCGGTGTAACGCCAGTTAGGCGTTTCAGAGAAAAGTGTGCGACACTGGCGGAGCCAGAAAGCTAAGCTGTGCGCGTGCAACCCCCGAAACCGATCGTTCTGTGGACGTAAAGCGGTGCACCCCGAGTTGGAGAACAAAGTGGCGGACTTCGTCCGGGAACTTCGCTCACGATCGCTCCGGAGGCCATGCGCAGACCGGCTCCGCGAACTGTACAATGAGTGGATAGCCGGTGACAACAAAAAGACCTATACGGGCCGGTTGCGACCGTGTCAAGCTGGGGGTCCTTCTCTGGGCAGTCGCTGCCCGACGACATGGTTACACGAGCGTTCAGGAAGTGCTCCATCAGCAACACGCCTGATGGCATGGAAGATGACAGTGCGAGGCAGTCATCTTCGTACGACTCTGAGAGCTCGGATGAGTGACTTCGGCAGGCATAGTGAGGGGCAGTGACAGACGGGCGTCGAAAATAAATATAGACATTGTGGGCGCGCTTCTGCGCTAAATTATTTTTTTTGCCAACTTTTCCCACCTCAAGGTAGGGGGTCGACCTATATACCGGGTCGACCTATAATCCAGTTTATACGGTACTTTTTCTGTTCATTCGCACATAACACCCCCTAAAAAGAATGCCTTATTGTGAGCGCAGACATGCTAATAAATAAATAAAAAGTAAACAACCAAACATGGCCACAATGTCAGCTTGGTAGCCAGCTACATGCAGTGCTTGGGTGGAGAGCTAAGCCGTGGCCATTGAGAAAGACAGAGCAAGCCTAAGGAGAAAAGGCGCCAGCAAGAGTTGGTGCCATTTCATGCCAGCAAACTGGCACAATGTCCCACCTCATTGCATGGAAGTTGGAACGAATGCGGATATACCTGCACTTTCCAGAACAAATAGTTTTTGGCTTAGTACTTCAAATAATATAATGTTTCGGTTACGTTCTGTTCAAAATACCCCCAAGTCAATACTACCAGTGGTTCTGTTTTGTTGGTTCAAAGGGTACATATCTCGCCATGGCAAAATAAACTCATTGGTAAGTGGCACTGCATAAAAAGCGCACGATTTGGCGAGTGTCCCTTATCTCTGTTTACTTCAAACACACCTCAGGTTGGATTAAAGCAAGGTCAACCACATGGCTCACACATGCTTGCCCAGCACTCACCTCCTCCTTGTCAACAAAGGCGTCCATGTCCCCGCCCTCCTTGTTCTCCCCCTTCTTGTTCCACTCTTTCATCTTCTTCTTCTTGGCCGACTTCTTGCTCTCCCTCCCTGCAACACACCAGAGGGGGGGGGACCACTTTCAGGGCAGCACACACATTCAAAATATGTGCAAAATGAAGCGTCACTGAGCCCCTTGCACTTCCTTTTTCTACTCGAAACAACGCCTCTCACAGTCCAGTCCATTCGTGAGAATAATCAGCTTGGCCATGCTAGGCACAGCTGGCAAAAATAGAATAAATATGCTTTCGAGCCCAACCATGAACCACACATGGCACCTACAACAGTGCTTCTGCCGAATGAATAAGCCCTAACAACCGAGGAGGGCCATACCTGCACCTGCTCTGCGCCATTTCCCTAGATGTCCCAACAAGGCACACCCGAGAGACAGGCCAGGGCACAGGGCCGCTTGCTGGCACGATTGACGAAGCACGCTGAAAACGACCCACTCAACACTTGCAAACAAAAAATCGCGAACGTTATCCTCGGCACAGTCGATGCGGCTCGCGTCCTGTAAAAGGGGTTATCTACGAGCGTCCACAAGGTCAAAGGATTGCGAGCCCAGCACTCCAGCAGGTCGTCCAGAACCACGATCGCGGCTGCAGTCGCAGGGCTCCAGTGTCGTGCCCCATCAGGCCGTGTGAAAAGCCGCTCTCGAGGAGGACAAAAGTGAAGCGGAACGCATGCCAAACAGCTGCCCAAATGCATCGCGACACCCGATCGCATTCCGTCTCGCCCTTCCCTCTCCGCGCCGCCGTCCCGCTCCCGACCACAAAAGAGAAAGGGTGACCCAGACAGAACGTTCTCGTGGCTTCCAGGTGGCGAAACAACCGAGACCATCGCACAAGCAGGGCCCATGTCGCTCCGCAAGCCGCGCCCATCCCCGCCACCGGCTTCAGAGCACGCTTTGCACCGTCCACACGGGTGCCCACCCAACACGCACGTCGCCGACGGCTCGAGATGAGCGACGAACAGAGCGTGCCGCCACACAACGCTTACCTGGCATCGGGCCGTGCGATCCGTTGATCGCAGCACGGGCCGGAGGCGGCCGCGGGCTCGCCATCGGCGGACCACGTGCGTGCAGCTAAGGCTCGTAATCCTAGCACGGCGCCACCGCAGCAGCAGACCACGGGGGCAACTGAACGAACGCACGTGGGGTGTCGCTCTCTCAGCCCTCGGAGCGCGACAACGCGACGAGGCGGCCCACAGCTGCAGCCATCACGACGGCGCCGATTCCGGCACTAGTCCTAGCAGCTGCTGCGGCGGCAGCACAACGCGGGCCGGAAGACGTCCCTCGGCGCGGCACATCGGGCGCACTCGCGCCGGCGGCGACAGGGGCGGGCCGCGCTCCTTCCCCTCGGGGCGGCCGATGCGCGCGGCTGGGTCCGCTACGCGGCCGGGAAGGGCCGAGCCGCTGGTCCCACGCAGGCGGCTAAGTGACTTCGTGGCGCCACAAACTCCGTCTTCCAGCAGCAAAGCGGGGCCCGCGCGCGAGCAGGCATCATGGCGCAGCTTATCTGCAGGCCGACACGCGACCACAAAACGACGAAGGGAGCGTCGGACGGGGCCCGTCTCGGTCGGTCGGGGGCGAGGAGGAGGAGCTGGTTTTCCTTCGTGGCGCCCCTTCCCTCCTCCGAGACGACTCCCTCGCGGCTGGGCAAATTTAGAAACGGCAGGCGGCGTCCCAGACCAGGAAGGGAAACCCTCGGCGGGCCAGCCAGCCGAACAAGCAGAAAAACGGCGGCGTGGGCAGCAGCGCAGACGTCGTCGCGGAACCCCTTCTCGCTGCTGCGTTCCTCAGCCCAATTAACAAGTGCACTTTCGGGGGCCGACCAAGGAGGGACAGTCGCGACAGCGACTGCTCTCGATCGGTATCATCGCAGCCCACTGCGCAATCCGTCGACACACAATGCCCGAGAGCACTTTGGTATTCACTCTCCCGCAGGACGTCCGAGGGGTGCGACTGTCCCAGCTGGCTAAGTTCAGTGGCGACATTTGCCCACACGGTGAGAGGCGACAAGTTACGCGCCGGCGCCACAAAACCCCCCGCAGAATGGGCTGCTTCATTGAGGGCGCAGCCCCGCAGGCGAACCAGGGACCAAACAAGTGCGCTGACGTGGGGGAGAAGCCGCGATGGGTACCGATACTGAAAAGCGGCCATTTTCGCCCAGCCCGAAAGGTTCCAGAAGACAACGCCGCCATCGCGCGCTGTCCAAGGGCGGATAATATTAGTCCTGTTGTGCGCGAGCGACTCTCTCCGCACGGGGTTTGGGATTCGCCAGGACAGACGTCGAACAGATGGCGAATTTTCTCGCCAGAGTGCGGTGACAGGACTGTGTACTAGCGATGCGAAACTACCTGCAGTTGGCTATCAATGGTGCGAGCTACAATTATTACCAGTCCACAATTGCCAAAACTAGTGGTCAACTGCGGCGAAATTATCCAAGCAATACGACCATTTCTGCAAGGATGTCGGAATGCTGAGGCCCAATCAACTGCATGACGACCGAGGAATATTCTACGAACCACTGAAGCAATGTATCATCTAAAAATTGTGCCCTTTTAATTTTCCAGCAGATCGTCGTTTCGCTCATTTTATACCACCTTCCAGGTAGGCATAGCACTGATTCGGCGAACACAGTGCAACCAAAAATAATGGGAGGAAACGCAGCTCCCCGGGTGACAACGTTGCCGACTGTGGTGTGCCTGTCTCGGTGATCATTTCGGTATTATCTTGAATCATCTCCCGCTAATAACCTGAGGGAAACAGGAGGGTCAATACACGCAGCTAATGAAAGGGACACTGAAGTGAATTTGTCAAGCTCCCGTTTTTGCTTGCACTGCGTAGACTGGCTCAAATTAGCACACTTTTCATCGTTTATCCGGTTGACAAATCGGTAATTATTTTACAAAGCGCGAAAGAAGAAAAACTACCATGCGCGGTTTGCGGCGGCCGCACCAACTAAGGCTGTGACGTTGAGAGGAGGGGCGCCGTGATTAGACGATGCCCAACGTTAGCAATCACACAAGTTTCGGTTTCGGTTCTGTAAAACATAACCAATGGCTTTGTTGGATGGGCATTCTCAATATCTCAGTAATCATCGTACCGCGCTTCTGCCATGTTGTCGGCTGTAAAATGCACAAGATAAGCCTCCCAGGACGGCTTGTAGTCGTAGCATTCACTAGCCGAGACCTACGCAGTGCATGAACGCCCTCCGCGTACCCGCAGACGCCCAAATGTCATGCTCTTTTCCCCCATATTTGGAGCTTGCCTCCCTCATGCCTGTATCGTAAAAAGCGTGTTCGCACCAGGCCAAGGGTATGTTCATTCTGGCCTGTGCCCACTGCCTGCAAGCAGTCGGTGCTTATGGCAACAGCACGCCAACGAGAACTCGCTAGCGCGCCAGTGCCAGCCTGCGCGCGTTTTGTGAACTAGTTGGTGTAGCCATGAACGTTGCGGCCCCAAAAAAGGTGAACTCAATATAGAAAACATCGGCGGAAAACAAAAAAGTTAACTTACAAAAAAAAAAGCACGTACCCGCGGGGATTCGAACTCGTGACTCGCAAAACAGTTGCCGTGAATTCCTAGCGCCTCAGACCGCTAGGCCACGGAGCGGGACGCGAATGACGTGCTAATATAGGGTATATATTGTACAACCGGTTTACACTTTTATTTAGTTTTGGCATTTCAAGCCGCTTAGGCGACTATTTGTTGTACTGCGATCGTGCAGTAAGCGTCGCCCGAGTTTCCACAGTAGCTCACGTCTAGCAATTGCATTTCGTAGACGGAAAAGCGTTCGCAGATGCGTAGTCGTGCTGCTGACCGCTGTGCTTGTTCGCCCAGCGCAAAAAAGTGCTTCCCGCGCCCTAGTTTTACGCTGTACGGTAAAGTTTCAGTTGATTTTATTTGCTTAGTACCTATATTGACTTCGCTGACTCTTCTCCCGCCTTCAAGAGGCCTTATATTTTCCTACTGGCGTACCAGTCAGCGAAGCGTCGCATGTGCAGCGCTTGTGTGAAGCGACCTTGACTTGGAGCTAGATACAGTGTACAAACAAACCAAGTAAAGAAAGGCACATTCTTCCATTCACAAACGTGTACTGGCTTCGTTTCAACTAAGCGAACGAATTGCGACCAAGCAATTTTTTTTTAACCTCCTTGATTGCGACGACCCGCCGGCGGCCGGCGGACGAGACGCTGGGCCGACTGACTCTGTCGGCCGGGGAGCCGTGCAGTAGCGGAGCCGTGGCGCAGCCAATTGCCAGCTCATCCCCTCCTGACGTCACACGAAAACGCCACAGAAAATGGGCGAGCGTAAAGTGAGGAGGACAGCGTTTTCGAATTAGTTTTTCTACTAAATAAAATCGCGTAAACGCGCCTAGAGTGGTCGAAACATGGCCTGGGGACTCCGGACTACAATTTGCGCTAGTAATCCCGCAATGTTTACATATCACTTCAGTGTCCCTTGAACGCCGCGCACACGTTCCAACACGGCGCCCAGATCGAGTTACGGCGGCTATCGCGGAGGCTCACCTGAACAATCCCGGCCAACGCTGACTACCGTGAACCGAACGATTATCACAGATGATGTTTGAATGCCGCTTCTGAATCCCAAGGAGTGGACTGCGTGTCGTTCCTGAGATACACCCGGAGTCGGAAATTTGAAGGACACGATTTCGACCTAAAAACATTTGTTTCCCCGCTGTCTGGGGGGCTGATCACATAATTCGAATTTGTAAGCGAAGCATCGCGTTTGGCAGTGTCATCACTAAAGATCGGATTTCAGGCAAATGCCTATTTTGTTCCTTGCGTTACTATCGCCCCACCACCCACATTGAGATATGCGCATCAATTGCAAGTCAAGAAGGGCTTTTTAGTGCCTTTGCAAAAAGGCGGGCCACACTGAACATTCAGCAGTGGCAACACTGGTGGTTAACCTGACGCCGCCATGATAAAGGAAGCGTCCGCAGGAACGTCGTTGCGGTTACACGTTTTGGCCCATTGCGTCACCATCCGCAGCCCATAAATAGCGGTTTTTGGTTATTCTGTACACGCTGCTTGTGCCCTTGTAGCATTGTAAGGCAGGCCGCTGCCTACGTGCAGTGACACTGGGCACAAGGTACGTACGACGAGCACCTTTAGCGCCTCCCGCTTTAATTTGGCAGTCTTTTCTATAGACGATCTTGAGAGCCGCGTTTCACGTACCGTCACGACTGTTATTAGAGAGTTTTAGCTGACCGTTTCTGACGGTCCGCTCCGCTCCGATAGCTAGCGGGAGCGCCATTGCGCATGCGTGGCGTGCAAAGGCGCTAGCGGCGATACCGGCGCGGGGCCCCGCTCCGCTAATCGGGCATGGAGGAAATCGGGGCCTCTTAAGGCCCGTTCACACTAGCGACGAAAGCGAGCGAAAGCGACGGAAATTCCGTCGCTTTGTCGCGCGACGATCTTTTTTGGCGAATGGTCGGGACCAATTCTTGTCGTCGCGCGACAAAGCGACAAAATTCTTGTCACTTTCGTCGCAGTGTGAATGGGCCTTTAGCGGACCGTCGCGGCATATCAACATGGCTGCCCCGCGATGCGAGAGCGCTCCCGCGAACTCCGTTTCTTTAGTTGAAACGCGAACGACAAAATCGCAAAAGCTCTTCCGAATAGACAAACGTGCCACACTCCTCAACAAGCTTTAGTACGGAAGCGAAAAACGTCCACCGAAGTGCGGGGCTGCTTCTATGCAGCGCCGAGAAAGACAGCCTTGTCGGCCTTGTCTTGGCTATTCCAAAGTTTACCGGCTTCTTTAAAATAATTTAGAACCATTATAACGTGTAAACGACTACATTATTTTAAAAAGGTGAAATAAGGCACTAACACGGTACTTTACATTACCTGAACGACCAAATTCCAATTCGTATCTTTACTTTGCGATGACGTTTTGGTTTGCCCACGCACAGGGTACGACTTTGCGATGACGTTTTGGTTTGCCCACGCACAGGGCACGACCAGTGACGCGAATCATTCCCCGTCGAGGGAGATACGGTTATCGCTTAGCTAAAAGCCTTTCTGCCTCTGATGCTCCGGGTGTGCTTAGCGGGCCGTCGGGAGCGTAGCGGAGCGTCAAAAACGGTCAGCTAAAACTCTCTATTAGCACCGAAAATTTTGGCAGCAGAGTTGTTTCGATGCATGGCGAATTCGAGCCTGCACAGATTCGTGCTTCGCTCTACCCGTGCCGATGTTTCAGCAGCTGTGAACTGCGAACGCACTCGTCTTTCCTTTTTTTTTTCTTTTTTGAGAACTGTTTTATGTGTTTCACGCGCGGATTATGACTCTGTCGAAGTTTAAACGCGTACATTGAGGTCGACAGTTATGTCGGTGCAGGCAAAAATTCGAGCCTGCTGGCGTGTTTCGCTCTTCTTTGTTTTGACATCTCAGCGGCAGTAGATCGGGAATACGATCTAGGAATATTTTTGTCTTTACATTATGCGATCGCAGCAATCAAGAGAGATGAGGGGCAACATTTTACTAAGTAAAGCTGTAGACTGGGCTAGTTGGTAATTCATAGTGAACAAAAGTAGCGCAGCAGAAACACAAGGGACGAAAGAATACACACAGACGAGCGCTCGTCCGTGTGTATTCTTTCGTCCCTTGTGTTTCTGCTGCGCTACTTTTGTTCACTAACATTTTACTGTATGCAGCGCAACGAAAGTTTGTAACATTTAGTGGAGACAAGATTTCGTCCTTTCGGCGAATGGTTTACAAATTGTGAACAGTCGCAATGTGAGCGTTCAGTAAAGAATGGGCCACTCGTAGTCTGTTCATAGAGGCCAGCCGCCACTAGGACGGGGCA
This sequence comes from Haemaphysalis longicornis, assembly GCF_048455015.1. Classification (NCBI taxonomy): domain Eukaryota; kingdom Metazoa; phylum Arthropoda; class Arachnida; order Ixodida; family Ixodidae; genus Haemaphysalis; species Haemaphysalis longicornis. Next base: position 4,456,919 of record NW_027526422.1, on the reverse strand, counting down.
AGGGCGCATCGCATACACACAACTATAACGAGTAGGCAACGAGTAGGCAGCGGTTGGTTCTTAGTAACAAATCCTGCACTCGTTTGCTACTGATCGTCATCCCAGACGATGGTATTCCGCGCCAAAATTGTAGGACCTCTTAGGGTTTGTCAGTCAACCACCTCGTCGAATAAAAGTCCAGAATATGCTGCTCTCCAAACAAAGGAAGAGCAGCAAGGGTATTTTCCCACCCAGTTATCGGAAAAACAACTACGAGAAGAGCACGTCATTATTACGCCACAGTGGACGTTAGCCGCTCTGCGTTTGCTGCCTTTTCGCCATTTCCTCCATGCTTTTCGCTTCCTTCATTGATGGCGGCAGCGGCGCACAGAATTGCTGCAATGGCTTGCTGCTCCTCCGCTAGCGCTCGGGCCATTTTGCAAAGGGTCTATAGTGCTTTTAAATGCATATTTTGGCGTTTGTGCCTAAATGCATATAAACGTCCATAACTGTCTATTTGCGAAATTGGCGCCTCTATGAACACTATTTTGCCTCAAGTTTTGCATTGAAGTGCAGCGCGAGATTGTTGCTCACGTTACCAGGCAACACTGACTGTTCTGAACTCAATAGGGGTCAACTAGCATCACTAAGCAAGCTACGCTTGAGTACCGCCACTTCGTGCATCCGGAAGTATAGTGAACTAGAATACTTGGGTAGTGGAAAAAGCGGCGCCTTCTCCCCACAGCGCCCTCTAAGCCGAACTTGGTAACCGCCACGCGTGGCGTGGCGCTGGTGTGCCCCGCCCGAGGAGATCCCGAGGTGGTGCACGTTGCCGCTATGCTGCTGGTAATCGATTCACGCTCCGTTTTGATGCTTTCTTAAGCCGCTGCACATGACAGTTTTGTGTGTGCAATTGCAGGAGCAGCCTAGACGGCACTACGCTGATCTATCAATGTTCTTGGTTCTTTCTTTTTGCTAGTACTTTGGAGAGGGCATATGGTTGCGGCAATCTCTTATTTCCGAAGGGCCATGGCCCATGCAGTTTGAAAGGATAGTGCAATAACGTGTTGTGGGATTATAACCCTAATAAATTTATGTGATTGTTACAAAGATTTTATATTTGCGATTTGTTTTAGCCTGCTTTTGTTTGTTGAATTCCTAACTGCTTCATAATATCTTACGTCCACAAGATGAGGGGAGCACTTTTTATGAACTTGTGCATTTTTAATATGGTAATTGTGTTATGTTAATGGATAGCCAGCATACCAATGAACTGCACAGTTTTAAAATGATCGCGCTATAAAGAGTGCTGTATGGTGTTTTCCGAAAATGACAGTTGCGAATGTTGATGCTTTTCGCTCGAGTAAGTTATTAAAAACATATCGTGTGTGTTGTGCGGATTAGTGCACTGCAAGTGCCCGGGCTGCCCGCATTTGCTCGGGCCCGGGCGCGGCTCGGCCTTCAACAGATTTTTTTCGGGCTGTGCTGGCCCGGGCGCATGCACGCAGTGTCTGAAGCCTGGCAGTCGTGCGCGCAAATACGTAATTGTTTATATCAACAAGTTTGCTCGTTGAATGAGGTTAAATGAAAAAGAAAAAAAAACCGAAGTGCGAAGTCACTGCAGCTCCGATGAAAATATATTTCGCGATATTCCCGAAATTCCTCTTCTGTGTCCAGATATCTATTTAGCTCGGTCCAAGTTTTTAAAATTTGAAGTCCAATACTCGCTCTACGTTACATTGTCAGATTGAAAACACCAAATGTTTTCGGTCTCATGTTTATAGTCTGTCGGATGCAGGCTGATATTTCAAAACAGTCCGACGGTTTCAGGTTTATTTTATTAAACTTTGTTTGGTAGGGCAAGCACGGGCTTATATTTAAAAACTTTGTCGGGCTCAGGCCGGGCCTGGGAACTGAGACCTGTGCAGTTCTCTAGTGTGCATCAAATTTGATGTAAAAAAAAAAAAAAAGAAAAAGAACAGGAAAAACGCACCACGCTGTTTTCTCGACTGACACAACACGACAGAAACGTTAGCAAACAAAGTATCCACACACTAGCCTTGATTACTAAAGCACGACACGCCCGGTCTGCTTGGTTGGCCAAATGGGTTGAAAAAATGAACACATGCGCAAGACATAGCTGCACTTTTCCCATAAGAGCCTTGCTATTAGCATTCGCAAAGTCATTGCAACGCCCATTCGCCACACTAGCGATGAATTTCCACCAAAATAGAACTTCTGCCCCTCAAATACAGTAAGCAATGAACGCTGCGGGTTGCGTTATATTTTTGCTTTCATTCTCTGTTGTTCCGTGTGTCTTGTATGTTTTCTCCTACGCACAACTGTTGCGCGCATTACCAGGACCCATTCGGCGTTGCTCGCGCGCCCCGGCAAGTGGACGCTTTCGTGTGGTACTGATTATTTTTCTCTGTACCTTTTCTTGCTTCAATGCACCAAGCTTTTCTTTCGCACTTACATTTCAACTCTCACATGTGCTTTTGGTTCTGCTTCTCCCTTCGTGTTCCTATAGTCTATAGTTAAGCACTCTGCACGCTTGGTGCGTGCGTGCATGGGTGGGCGCGCACACACACTGGTAATTATTTACAGTTCGGAAAGCGAACACCTGTTGAGTCGCTGGACATGACCCTTATAGAAAATCGAAACCAGCTAGCCGCCGCACATGATCTTGGTTTGTGAAATTGTAAGAGCCCAGCCGAAAAGATCCCAACCTATTGGAATTCCAATTGGTCGGCCAATTATGTATTGGGCACCCATTGGCCGGCCAACTGGGCGACCTTTTGGACACCCCATGGGAACGCCAATGGGTCTTCCCATTGGACTTCCGATTGGCCGCCAAATTGTTGCACTTTTAGTTGGTTCTATCGCGCTGCCGCAGCCACTCCATCTGAGTCGCCGCTGCAGTGCGTTGATTACACCTGTATCACAAATAGAACTCTTAAAATGCATGAATACCTTTATTGCTCTGTTTGTATACACAGCATGCAGACAGTTAGAAACAAGGAACTACAATTGTTTAAATGTTCTTGGTTCTTTGTTTTAATTGTTTGTCACGTAGATGTAACTAATTAAATGTAAATACTGTGTAATTATTTTATGTTTACGGGTGTTCAGTGTCCAAAAAAGTGTGCAGTTTTAAAATTATCGCGCAGTAAAATGATGCCATGTGGCTTGGTGCTTTTCTGAGAATTGCGGTCGTGAATCCTGTATTTGCACGCTTTTCGTTGACTTGAATGAAGTTTGAAGACATTTGTCATGTGTTCTGCGTGGGTAAAACTTGGAAAAAGACAACGTAAGCGTTTGTGTACGCACGACGCTGTTTGCTTGGTACGCAAAACTTGGTAGAAAAATCAGCAAAAAATGAAGACAAAAGCAGAAACATTGACGTACGCTGGCCAGCTTTAAGCATGCCGCTGATCCCTCAGTTGGCACAACACGATAGAAAATAATCAAACAACGAAGAAAAAGTGCCCACATGCTAGCCTCGATGGCTAAAGCAACAGCGCGCGCGGGTCTGCTCGGTTAGCCAAATGTGATGAAAAAATGAGCAAACAGTAAATACACGACGTAGGTACCTTTCCCATAAAAACCTTGGTACATTATTAGCACTCTACTATTTTTACACGAAAAAAGAACTGTCGCACCTCGGAGACTGACCTGATGCACGCCTGCTCGCCGCTCATGTGGCGAAAAAGCGCTCGAGCGGGGCTCGCGAGCGCCACCGCGTGGGGTTGACACTAAGTGCCTCACTCGGAGGCGGCCGCTTTTTCCACTACCCAAGTATTCTAGTTCACTGTATCCGGAAGGGTCTGGGGGCCATTTTGTTTCTGGCTTGCAGTGTGGCCATGTCTACCAACGAAACCGCCGCCGGTTGTGACGGACAATGACCGGCCGCTTTAGCGTCCGCGCAGCAGGACGAGAGTCGCCCAGAAACAAAATGGCTGCGCCCATATGCAAACAAACATCACGTGGTGCTGACCGACGAATGAAAATTCTGGGGGCACATAACAATGAGGGAAAGAGTGCCGATACTCTAAAAGCCTTTATTTAGTGATGCTAGGGTCAACCAACTCCCAGAAAACAACTGCTAGCAGCCGCAAAAATGGGACACTCATTCTCAGTAAAAAAGGGGACACTTTTGAAGGTGGATTTGCCATAGTTCCCACTCTTTTTGACGGTAGACTATGTTCCGCGTGCTCTCCAAACAGACTTCTTCAAACATGTGCAAATCCAGACTATTTTAAGTGCGCTGGTTGAGCATCCGACAAGCCTTCGTTAGCAGATCGCTCCTGTATTGAACAGCCAACGGCAAAACATCACTGCGTAACCACATTTCCTCATGCCGACACTGCGTTTTCACCAATTTCACCAAAATATGCGTTTTCACCAAACATCTTTTGGGCTGTATAATCTGAGTATCATTTGCAGACCCATCACAGCGGACGACATAAGCCTCATTTTTATATCTCCTGCTGCACAGATGAACAAAAAAATGGCCCAAGACCACAGCATGCCACGCAAGTGCCCTGTTCCTCTCCACAGCAGAGCACCTTCGCCACTTTGCTATATGGGAGCATTTGATCGAAGCGGTCATTTGTGTGAACTTCAGTACGGGCAAGATGTCACCGCCTCTTCAACGTCCACAAAATCTCAGAATCTGTCATGACGCATTGCACACAATGACTGTGCCGGGGCCGCATGAGGCACCAAGCACTTTGACAGAGCTGCTACATTCTAGCACCAACTGACGAAACACTTAACATATCCCCGCATGGTTTGCATTTCACGCAATTCGCGTTCGTTGGGACTGGCGAAACAGCCTTTGTATCACGACTGCTGAGAGCTGCACTTCCCAGGCATGATGGACTTCAACTATGCTCGCATCCATCACTCGCAGCGTAAAAGCAAACGCAAAAGGAGCATCTGAGACGCAGCGAACATGCAAAAAGCGAGCTTCCACAGCCAAGAAAAAAGATGCAAGACATAACAGAGGATGGATCGCATTAGATTGTATCAAGACATGGATTGGATTGAAATGTTCCTGCTCTTAATGTTGCCTCGTACTAATGGAAATAGTCTAAATTAGTTGTAATTGTACGCAATACATTGATACTTGATTTTTAGTGCTTTATGTACATGGGTTGACACTCAAAATTCATGGCTTATTCTTGTGGAGAGAGAGAGCCACGTATTATCCCCGTGAAAATTAAGGGTTTTCAAGGAGTGCTAAAAAATTCCAGGACTTTCAATGCCTTCAAAATGAGACTGCTAAATTCAAGGAATTCCAAGACCTTGGACGAACCCTGCATTATTAGGTGATAGAATCAAACAAATGACTTGAATGGCATGGCACACTCCCCAGTCACGACTAGTATTCCATAAAATCCTTGTGAAATGTGCGAGAAAGAAGATGCTTGGCTAATTTGCTTGAATTTGTGAGCTAATATCTCAACAATTTCCACAGTTGTACCTCTACAAACAGTAAAGCAAGATCAATAAAAATTACAAGGACACCCAAGCGCTCCTGGTGATGTAGTGATTGTAAACGCATTAGTGTAAAACACGTCCTCTTGTTTCCATCATCCTCCTCTCCCCTTTGTGTCTCGTCTCTACTCCATCACAGCACACGCCAGCGCTCGCACTGACAAGTGCAGAGGGCATTCTGCGGGAAAGTATTTAGGCACTCGCGTAACTGCTACTTCTGTAACTAGCACGTCTTTGCCACACGGAAGTCAAAAGCCACAACACACTCACAAGCTGATTCCACAAGAAATCGAAAATGCACGTGCACTTTGTTTCAACTTTTTTGTTATGTGCAAGTTAGGTAATAAGCTCAAAAGTGAAGAAAAAAGTAAAGGTGTCGCAAATGGCATGCTGTTTTTGGAAGCAGCAGTTTTCCCCCCCAATTTTGTGGCTTTGCATACGGCAAGGTGAAAGAGTTCTGACCAAGTTTCTTTTATACTAAATCCTACAGCAGAGAGTGAGTGAGCACAAGGAAATACAAAAAAAAATATGAAATCGGGCCACATGGTAGATTTTCGCCCACTTTGGCGCCCCCTAATCCAATCTGCAGTAGACCAACTCTTAAGTGACATTTCAGTAATATCGCCCAGGTACTTCTGAACACACGGTAACAGATGGCGTGTCTAGAAAAATGTAAAATATACGATAAGAAATAGCTTGTGCTGCTTCGGCACATAGGAGAAATTCTCTGGCGCTCGTAGAACGAAAACGGCTCGCTGGTGTCCAGATTTCATAGGTCACTCCGCTCCCCTTTTACCACGTACGCCTCTCCAGTGGACGCAGCCAACAAGGCTGACTCACCGTGCCCCGGGGTAGTCGTCACCGGGGCAGTGTCGTACCGTCCCCGGCCCGTCCGCCACCCATCGCCGTAAAAAACCACGGCGCAGCACGATACCGAAAGGCACGGCCAGACAGGCGGGCATTGAGCTCCGCTCACGCAGCAGCAGCAGCAGCACACGTCGGCAAACCCCGCAGCGCACAGTCAAGCAAGCGGGCTCGCACACGGCGGCGCAACTACACGCAGCAGGCCTGCCACAACCGGTGAAAGAAGAGACGCCGCCGACCGGCCTCCTCTCGCCGGCCGACACGTGGCGGCGAAAGCAGCGGCCGAGATTCATCAAGCCCAATCGAACGAGGAGCGGTCCAGAGAGGGAGGAAAAACGCCAGCCTGCGGCGAAGCAACGCAACTCGTTTTCTCCACCCCGCACGGACCACGACGCCCGAGAGGACGCGGCGGCGGCAAGGACGACGAGGGGAAACGGACGCCAGCCGGCACGGAGCGCATTCCTCAAAAATGAACTCTCGCGTTCACCTGGCCAGAGCACACGAGCCACTCGCAGCTGCGCATCAGCCTTTGCGCGTGGATATCTGACGCAGGCTGCAAACAAAGGTGACAGTCAGTCAGCCACCTGGCATTGTTGCATCTGCCCCAGGGCAAAGGCCCGAAAGACGTCTCGAAGCTTTAATGGGACGACACATGGGAAATTACATTCAAGGTAAATCAAAGGTTACGGCTGGCGGAGCCAAAGTATACAGACGCCCTGACGTTTTTGCAATGGCCCGTTTAATGATACGCGGCGCCAATTAAAAAACACGTAGGTTGCTGCGTTACGTCCGACCCGGTACACTGCATGTGAATTACAGCTGAAACCACACCCTTCCGTCTGCTTTTGCGTTGGTCGAGCGGTCTGGAACGTGTTGCTCGCATGCGTACTCTGCGGCAGCGGTGATGGCGCCAGGGCAGTCACTTATATGCAACATACACAAAAAAGAAAGGACGAGAATTAACGAAATAGAACCTTTCCAATTTATTAGGGGTAGTACAGGGCTACTGTTGTATTTGTACGCAGGAAAAAGATCTCGCGAAATATAATTACCAAATCTAACTACAGATCTAGAAAAAAACGCATTTTATGAAAGCGGTAACTAATATGGGCCAAGCCAGTGGTACGATCCATTTTAATGTGTGGCTAACGGTCACTTTATATGCAAATGTCTGTAAAAGAATGTCGATTTAAACCTAAAGCTGAAATTTTCGCTTGGAGGACCAGGCGTTAAGAACACGTACCCCAAGCTGTATTCTTTGGCGTGTACTTTTTACGGATAATACATAGGCGGGCACGCAGTGCGTGGGAAAGCAAAACCAAACATTTAAGCCCCAACCACATGAAACGATTTTGCAAGCGACTTGGGGAGCGACGCGACTAGCGACGAACTACTTTTCGCCGCGGACGAAGTCGCTCATCGAATCGCTCGGTTCTGGGTCGCCAGAAACAGTCGCTCGCCTCCAGGAAGTGGCCTCAGCGACTAGCCAATAGGAGAGCCCCTACGTAATCACGCAACCTCCGGTTTTGGAAGAGAACGGGGGGGGGGGGGGGGGGGGGGGAGAGATTTTGCAAATCCACGCAGACGGCGTTTGCGGTGCAGCGGCAAAGAAAACTTTGCGTGGCAAAGCTTGTGTACACGCTGAAGCAAAAGCAAGAAGGCTCCCGCACACACTGGGTGAGACCCGTGTGGGAAAAACGACGCCAAGAAAGCGAATTCTTCACGGCGTTCATGTTGGAGCCGAGAGACGAAGCGCAGAAGGAAAAGCGTGCGCTATCGCTAACCCAAACCAGTTTTAGAGATGCAATGAAGGGCAAAAAGCAAGGTAGAAAGGCGTAATACTTCTTAGTCGTGCTTTTTATGACAAATGAACAAAAAAAAACGTTTGCAAACAACCAGCGTACCAAGCGCGTTACTATGCGCAGTGCGGCAACATTGAAATCACCATCCTCAGTCGCTCGAGCCGTCGCTGTCATGTGGTTGCCTCGGCGAGCGACTTCGGTTCGACGACTGCGGATCCTAGTCGCGTAGTTGGAAAAATCGCTCCATGTGGTTAGCGCTTTAGGTAGTTATCCGTCTAAATAGGGACCGGTCACTGCGCAGAGGGCGCGACGAATAAGTACACCCAGCGCCGCCCCGCCCCGCGGAAGATTGAGCTAACTTTGGGTCGGTGAGAGCCAGACGGCGGGTGCGCATTCATTTGGCACCCCTCGGTTGTTTATTTTTGCAATTCTGCAATTGTTTTTGAAAGGTGTCTCGTGCTTGAAAACTGTCCTGGCAAAATTTTTCCCCATGTCTCAAGTGATTATGTGCGATTTACGGACAATTACGGGGCTGTACTACTACTGCTGTGACGGTCGGCCTCGCGTGCGCGAGAAGTTAGAGATCGTACGTTCCCGCGCGCGTGTGCGTACGCCGTGAAAGAAATTGATGGAGCAGACATCGTTGCGAAATTCCATTCTCAGCAAGTGAAGCTTATTTACAGCGCCAATTCAGGTCAGTATTTTTTCTTGTATCACAGCCTAATAAAGTGACCCCAGCGTATACAACGGCGCTCCACAAGAAGCGTGTTTGTGGTGTTTCCTCTGTTCGCGCAACCGCACTACAGTTACTTTTACTTTTTCGGTTGCCCTTCTTCAGCTCGGTTGGTCTTGTCACTAATGAACAAGATTCCAAACGTTATTAGCTGATGACAAAGTAAATGCAGTTCCACAGCGTTGGAAATCTACTGCGGTGCTGCGGTTGTATTTACGAAGATTCCGTTTAGTTTCGGCTTCTATCTGTGAGTAATGTTAGAGTCGTCTTAGCGGCTAATTGTGATACGGTTTGGTGAGGTATTTCAGAATTATTTAAAAAAGTATTTCCTCCTCCTCCACATCCTCTACTTGAACAATAATAACCTCAACTTTCACAGTACGCAAAACTCATTAAAGAAGTCAGTGCGAGTGAAGGAACCTTGCCTTTGATAGCTTGCCACGCTCTCGCCTGGAATGCGTGGCCAAACTACACTTCGGGGAACAAAGTAGGGCAGTAAGCGGGATGCGTATTGACCGTCTTGACATTGCTTTTGGCATCCCCCGCGAAGTGCTGTAAACATTCTTGCGCCGCCTTTTGGCATCCATTCGGTGCCGTGAATGTCGCTAAAAAGGTTACTGCTGATAAAATAATAGTGGCAGAAGTCGTGATACCTTGTGTTATGCAAATACTACGACGGCATGCGATTTATCGCAGCGCGCGATGTGTATGGAACACTGAAATCAAACGTTGTGGGACCCGCCGCGGTGGCTCAGTGGCTAAGGCGTTGTGCTGCTGAGCGGGTTCGATTCCCGGCCGCTTTTCTGATGGAGGCGAAAAGCAAAAACGCCCGTGTGTTCGAGATCCCCAGGTGGTCAAAATTAGTCCGGAGCCCTCCACTACGGCGTGCCTCATCGCCTGCGTTGCGTCGGCGCGGTAAAAACGCCACAATCAATCATCAAACCAAACGTTTTAGTTTTACGGCCCTTCGTGTCTGCACTGCGCATAAACAGTCATCGTACCCATAATTTTACTCCTTCCACTGACAAAAAAATATCATGGCTTTCTTACTGATAAAATCCATTTCTTGCGACGCTTATTCCCCACGGCTGCACCAGAAACCTGTACAGAACCATGGCAGGCTGCCTTTCGCGATTGTGGCAGTCCTTCACGCAGCAGTAGCGGCACTGCCACTAATTCTTTCCTGCAGCATTTTGATCCTTTCGGACCCTGCAACTTGCAATTATATCTATGTTTCTTAAAAACCTTCCGCCACACAACGTCGAACCGCACGCAGCGCGCGTTTTTACGTGCGCTGAGCGGCCGGTCACGACATCCACCGACCCAGAGTTGCTAAGCGGCGGCGAGAGGCGGCGCTGCAGTCGCGCACAAACATCAGTGCCCGGTGCCTATGGAGAGTTTTAGCATATCGTTACCGTGTTTGCGTCACCATTTACCCTGTTACCGGGAGCCGGAGATTGCGGTTTGCGTGTTCCGGCCGCCGAGGCGCAAGTAGCAACATCTGATGACTTAGTCTCAAAGCAAATCACGCAGAATTTTGTTGTTCATATCTATTTGCTTTCATTTAAAGTTGCTCGAATATTTCACTTTTCGAGTGAAGCGTTTACAATTACTGTAGTTGTTTTGAGAATACTGTAGCAATCACCCGTAGAGCTTTAAAAAGAAAACATGTCGGCGGCGCCATCTACCTAGTAGAGTTAGAATCAATGTAAAATAGAATTTGCCCCCGAGCTAAATATTTAGGCAAGAGATGAGTAAAATATGTTGTAGTAATTACTCTGTAAACTACACTACCTAGCCCAGCACAATTTTGAGGCCTAAAAGCGCACTGCGAGCTCAGAAACTTATCTGAACTATTTGAGGCAGGCGTTTTGGGAACGGGCGCACACGGGACGGGCCGAACGGGAAGGCGTTTAGGGAATGGGTTGTTTCGGGCTACACCCTTGACAAGAGTAAATAATGGAGCTCAATGAGGCACAGCGCTGCTACAAACTGGTATTTATCGAAAGCCACTTACACAACCATATCTCTCACAACGTACTTGTACTAAACAGCCACCTACAAGCTGCTCTCCGTCACGCGACTGCCTGCAACCACGGCAAAAAATGTAGGCTCTTCACGGTCTAGGTACTCCAGCGACTGTGCGTGATACCTCATTTGAACGAAACAAATGCAAAGCTCCAGTGTTCACTCCTACAGGCTGGCGAATGCAGACTTATTTTACAGTACATGCACAATGTTTGTGCGCTCATATGGATTATCTGACCGTTATTAGCGCACGCTCTGAGACCATCGCACCACTGTATGATGAATACGCAAGCAGCTCGTCTTGTAAATAACGATATAATGCCGTTTTCACCTTTACACGAGCGCATCGACGCGCCGTCGCTGCAGCAGACGGCAGAGGAAAGCGCTCCGCCAGCGCCGTTCGCGATGCATCTCGGGATTGCTCTCTGGCGCTCCGTCGGCCTCTCTCGGTGCGCGACGGGGCAACCAAAAATTGCCCCGCGACGGTGCGCGCCCCGGTTTATCGAGGTTGACACTGGTGCGCCCCGATGCGGTTTATCGAAGATGCTAATAGCGTTGGCATTTGGAAACGCCAGGCAGCGTCACTGTTAACATTAACGTCCGCGACGTTAAGAGCTGGGATTTTTTAATACAAGATAAATGCTAAACTCAAATTTCATCCAACACGTCAGTAGTGACGTAACAGAACAACATCAGACTTTACTCCCAGTCAGCGTTCACGTGATACGACCGCGTAAAGACGCCAGTGCAGAGATGTATACACCCCTCTCCCTCAGGACTCGGGAGTTCCAAAATCGAAATTCCGGACAAACCCCTGGGCGCCGCTACAAGCGCCATAACTAGGCGGCCACCAATCGCACGAACAAGTCCTCGTGACGCCATCGGGACCCGGGCTGAAAGTGGTTTGCGAGTTCCAAACTTGGATGTAGATGGCGGGTGTTACCCCGACAGTTTTTTTCCCGCACTCCGGCCAGCAAATTGCCCATTAGCAGCCTTTGGACGCACAAGTTGGACGCGCATTGCACTAAGCAAACGGAGCCAAACAACCGCCATGGCCCACCACCGACGTCTTTCACTGGATGGAATGTTTGCCGTTTCACTTGGTCGCAGTGACAACCACAGCAGGAAGACGTGGCCCAGGAATCGCAGCACGAGTGAGACTGGCCACATGGTTTCCAAGCGCGCTGAGCTTTCGCGGGCGCCGCCCACTTGCCACTCGTGCCCAGGGAACGCAAAGCCGGCGTGCGGGCCAAAAAGAGCGAGCAGCAGGCAACCGTTATGCGCGCCCCCGCAATGAGGATGTCCGAAACAGGTCGGGGAGCACTCGCTCTAGTGTCACCACATGGCAAGTGCCGCGCCAATCGAGGGGTTTTAGTATCATCTACTACCTACCAGCGTGTTCGCAAAGCATACTGCAAGGTCCGAAACGCCGGGCAACGACGCCACAGAGGCAAACACACAATGTGCCAAGGGCACCTTAGTCGCGGATTTCGCTCACGGGCAGATGGCTGGAGAAAAATGCGTACCGCCGGGGTGCATGGCGCAGCCGCGGCGGTGGCCGGTCTGCGCTTCCCGCGTCGCCCCCGGATCTCCGGGCGGCCTCCGTCCTGCTGCTGCGGCCGGGCCAACCGCCCAGACCCGCCTCGCTGCGTGGCCCACAAGCCGCGACGCGAGAGGCCGCTCTTCGTCGTCGTCTTCCTTCTTCCTCGCCTGGCCCGTGCCACGCGGATTTTTCGGCCGCCCAAATGTCCTCGCATGCAACTCACGAAAGGGCTGCGACGTAGGTGCGAGGAGGATACGACGCAGCTTCGCGCAAACGAGCGTACTCCGGCGTCCAGAAAATCATCGGTACGTGCCTGTTGCGCACATAACTAGGCTAGCTGGCGCACGGAGTCAACCACTAGGGTTGGCGCAGCGTTTGCGTGTGGGCATTGGTTTGTTGGCGTGCCTGCTTCCTTTTATTCGGCTCTGTCATTGCTACAGGTTGCTGCACTGGCAAAGCATGCTTGCAGGCAACCATGTGAGTGCGCCCGTGGCCACCGCGATCGGCTACCGGCGGCGCGCCGCTGCTCCGGCCGTCCCAATCGCCCGGAGAGAGCGTAAGTTGAAAAGGGGGCGGGCCGCGTTTTTCGCCGCACCGCAGCGCGCGTAGCCTAAGGTCGCTTTCCCTGGCGCGGGCGCGCGCAGGGGGCAAAAACTCGGCCTTCACAGCCTGTGTGCGACGTTTAATAAAAAAAAGTTACTGCACACCAATGCAGGAGAAAGGTAGAAGTAGTTACTGGTGCCATTAGGGTAGTTACTGGTGCTTTTGAATTTTCTACGTAGACTATTCCCGGGGTGACGCATAGGTGAATTCGTTGCACAGCAGTATTCCGTTTTGTAAACACGCATGGTTCCAAAACAACACGTTTTCCGGATTTATTTCTGAAAATCTCATACATGTTGGTTGGAATCGTTCTGTGCGTTCCGAGCAAGAACCAGATTATGGGAATTCAACCGACCGAAATCCAACTATTAGTAAACACCAAAATATCACCTATCGTTTCCTTTTTTTCTCCTTTAAACATGCGGCCTTTGACAGATAAAGTAAATGACATGGCAGCACTACTTGAAACGTCTGGCACAACTTTTACCGCAATACTATTTACAGTATTTCTTCCGCAATAGGCAGGGTAAATGTGCTGGTGCCGTTTATTGGCATGCATGCTTGCAAATACAAACGCACAAGGAGACCTCCAGTCCACCATAAATGGACGTGGCCTAAGTAATGTCATAAAGAGGTACGATTGCTAGTTCTATACTTGGCGAGTTTATTAATATACCGAACTTACTTACGGCCGATGTTGTGCATACATATATTAATGATCACCTTAACACCTCACCAAAAAAATACCCTTAATATGTCAGACCAACAAATTATGTGCAGAATATTACCCCAGCAAATCTAGAAATTCAGAAACATTCTTTCGAAAAAATACACATGTAGAGTCGATAGCGGTGTGAAACGCATCGCGGAAAACCGTGCAGTTTTCACTCACGGCAAATAATTCGGTAGCGAGATTGCAGTCGGTACTTGAGACCTCCAAGCATATTAAAATAAAACGCAAAAAAAATGATTTATCCCTACGCGCCAAACCCCCTCCCTGCCCCATCCCCCGTGGAAGCGCGAGCTGGCCAGCTTACGGTGCGAGGAACAAGAACGCCTCATCGCTCGTGCCCTAGGAGCTGCGGCTAGCTCGCGGCTGTCTGGACGAAGAAGGCCACCCACTTTTATGCTCAATAAACGTTTTCCAACCCAATCCAATTCGGGCGCGCACGCACGCACGCGCACGCACACACAACGGATACCCAGAGCATTCAAAACAACTTAAAAGCAAAAAAGCATATTTTCGCACAGCGATATCATGTGAAAATGCTGTAACAGCGAAAAAAGAATTCAGCACGCTGGCATTCACTCTGCCCAACACATGACAGAACCCTGGGCTATGAGATTCGGCTTTCAAACAAACAACCACTAAAGCTGCGTGCAAAGGCAATCTTGGGTGTTAAACAACATAGGTTGTAATTGTAATTTTGTAATTGTATGGTCGAGTCAAAACAGGTAGACCACATATTGAGAGTTTTCTGGCATGAAAACGCGACGACGAAGGTGATTTACAACTCAAAGCACAGGCAGCGTCGGCCAGACGAGAGTCTCTTTAGACTTAGGCTAAGGCCGCCTTCTCGCGGCGGGAATTGGAGTTGCTGCTATAGTTTCTGGACAAACAGTTTGGGTGTAGTTGTAAAGTGATCGGCTGTGGTTCGTGTTGAAGATTGGAACACAGGATAGGTTTACTGCAACCAAGCGAACACTGGCCTGCACCAGCCCTCAGCTCCAGACTGGTCGAGCCAGTCCATACCGGTCAAGCTTGTGGCTTAGAAATGAGAGCCGATCAATGTTAAACAGGCACATGTTCTGGTGTAGCGTCGCTGTTACAATGTTAGCTCATGTGCAGCACCCCCATGCGGCGCTGATAGTTTTGTGTTCAGTCGTGCAAGCCTGGCACAGCAGCGAGTGGCCGGTTTGTGAAAATAAACACAGTTCGTTCTGGGCAAACGGCTCGGCATGTTCTCATGTCTTTCGCGGGCCTGATGGCCTACTGTTCGCGGTAGTCACTTCATACCGCTCGGCCATCCATACTTCCTCACACCTAACAACTGGCAACGAGGATGGGAATTGTCAACTTCTACAGGCACTTCTTACCCAATCTTCTAAAACTCCTTCGTCCACTGCACTTGCTTCTTAGTGAAAGGAAGAACTGGGAGTGGGGACAAGAACAACAAGATGCATTCACTGCCTGCAAGCACTTGGCGACATCAGCTCCAGTTCTTGTGCATTTCAACCCTGCCAGGCCTGTTTGCCTCAGCTGCAACGCATCGCCTTATGGTATAGGTGCAGTCCTGGCACACAAAGATGCTGATGGCCTCGAGGAGCTTGTCAAAAGCAGAACAAAACTACAGTCAACTCGACAAGGAGGCATGGGCTTTAGTGTTTGGTGTGGATCGGTTCCATCAGTACTTGTGGGGCATCTCATTCGAAGCACACACTGACCACAAGCCACTTCTTGGACTGCTGGCGCCAACAAGCCCATTCCTGTGCAAGCTTCGCCTCGAGTGGTCAGGTGGGCTCTGAAGCTTTCTGCGTACAAGTACGAACTTGTATACAAGCCTGGCAAAGATCTTGGCCACGCCGATGCTCTTAGTAGACTGCCTCTGCCAACTGACACCACTGCATTACCACGACCTGCTGAAATCTTGCTGCAGGAGGCATATCCGCGACTCCTTTCACCTGGTGTTGTGGCCCAAGCCACAAGAAATGATCCAGTTCTGGGTCATGTTGTTCTTTCTGTTCTGAAAGGAGAAAGCCTCCCAGTGGGACCAGAGTGGAACCCCTTCAATACAAGAAGCTCAGAACTCAGTCTCCATGAGGGTTGCCTACTCTGGGGATCAGAAGTCGCGATTCCAAAATCATTGCAGGCCCAAGTTCTTGGTGTTCTTCACGCCAGCCACCCAGGTATCGAGAAGAGCAAGATGATTGCCAGGAGCCATGTTTGGCGGCCAGGCATTGACAATGACATTGCCAACAGTTGGAAGAGCTGCGCTACGTGCCAGACTCACCACGTCCGGTTCAGCAGACGCAGTGGCCTTTTCCACAGCGACCCTGGTCAAGGCTTCACATTAACTGTGGGGGACCATTCCTAGGTCACACGTTCTTGGTTATTGTGGATGCATTTTCAAAGTGGATAGAAGTCTTTCCTGTGTCTTCCACATCTGCAGAAGCTACCATTTCTGCCTTGAGAATTGCATTTGCTCAGCATGGCCTGCCTGACGTCATAGTTTCTGACAACGGTCCTGCCTTCACCAGTGCCCAGTACTTTGATTTAGCTCGAAATGGAATACGCTGCATGCTCGTACCGCCGTATCACCCTGCCTCAAACGGTGCAGCTGAACGAGTTGTACAAACTGTAAAGAACAAACTCAAGAAGTCTGGTTCTGGCAACTTCCAAACGCAAATCTCCAGGTACCTATTCCACTACAGGACCACACCACATGAAGTTACAGGTCGGCCACCGTGTGAGCTTTTGACGTGAAGAATGCTCAAGACTCCGTTGGATGTCCTGAGGTCAAGCCTGCAGGCATCTGTACTTCTAAAACAACTCAAGCAGAAGTTGTACGGCGACAGAGGGTCCCCGCAGGCTCCATCACTGCAGCCAGGTGATGACGTGTATGCGCGAAACTTCCACAGGGGTACATCTTGGGTGCCGGCCAGTGTTGTGGACGTCACACCGTCATCAGCCCATGTCCGTTTTGAAGATGGCACCTTGGGAAACCGACACAGCGACCACTTGCGCCTTGTGCCGACACAAACACCTCTGACCTCTCCTGACACTGCTATCGCTGCAGCTCCACCACAGCTGGAGCCGCCGCCTCTCCATGCACCAGTTGTTCCGGAAGTGCCTCATCAGGAACAGCCACCTGGAAATAGCTTCTCTGGGAGTAGCTGTGCCACGGACAGCGACGGGAGTGTACTCAACAGTGGTGTGCACATGAACACTGACTCTGTCGTGCCTACGCCTAGCACACCGAAATTGCGACGTGGCACGAGGACTAGGAAACCAGTGAATAGGTACTCCCCATAGTCTTCCTCCTAAGAGGGGAGGAGTGTTACAATGTTAGCTCATGTGCAGCGCCCCCACGCGGCGCTGATAGTTTTGTGTTCAGCCGTGCAAGCCTGGCACAGCAGCGAGTGGCCGGTTTGTGAAAATAAACACAGTTCGTTCTGGGCAAACGGCTCGGCATGTTCATGTCTTTCGCGGGCCTGATGGCCTACTGTTTGCAGTAGTCACTTCCTACCGCTCGGCCATCCATACTTCTGCAGATCTAACAGTCGCGAGCTTTGGCATCAAGCTTTGAAAAACACACTTTTGAGCAGTGCAGCCTCCTGAGAGTATGCTCAACGAACGGAATCAGATGCCACTCTCTCAGGCAATGACAACTGAGTTCAGTGAAGTCCACACAAATTGTAACATCACAGGTTGGTCTTAGGACTACCACCATATGTGCACACCATTCAGTTGGCTCGTCAACAGCTGATATGACACCAATGTTTTCTTTTCGCCGCAGCTCAAGCTTCATTTCCGCATGGATTAGAATGGGAATGCTTTTATGAAAGCAAATGGCCTTGCTCCTTTGCACAAGTTAAAATGTGCTCTCTTCGTAGCTTGCTAAGTCCCTGTCGCAATAAAGAAAATTCGTCTCTTGAGGTCACCTTCCCGATGATGGCATCGACAAAGGTTTGCATCTACAAGGCTTGGACAAAGGGTTTGCTGATCAAGGGTGTGTGAACACCTTGAAGCTGACAGGCACATGACAGTGATGGCTAAACAAGCCGAATGTCGCAGGTGGTAAAGATGGATTTGCCGTTTCCCGTGTCGATATTGAATCTGAGAGGGTGGCCCTGCACCGACAGTCATCTGCGGACAAAACAGTTCCAAGGAATGCCTGTTCACTGTCAGATGCCTGATGCTTCAACAATGTCAACACAGTGTGACAGGCAGACACTGGGGTGGCCTTCACTGCAAAGTTCGTGCCAGTGAGTGAGCGGCGACCAGTTGCAACTACTGTGGCCTGCGTTGGTCATGCTCCTTCATGCGTCCGGAGTGTTTTCACATGCAGAAGCTCTTCATGCTTTCCAGCTATATCAATTTCTCACTTGTGATTGGCAAAATGTACAAACTTAGCTGAGCTGTCTTTGCAGCCCACAGTGTTGATTGGGAAAATGGGCGATCCGCTGGGGGAACCCGGGCTTGTGGTCCCCTATTCTGTATCTCCCTAACAATGAATCAAAAGCTTGAGGCATCTCCTTATTTGCATAAGCCCGTCGCTTTACGTAAGCAGCATAACGCCCCCACTGATAACACCAGGCCCAGATACTGCTGGTGAAAGTGATGCAGTAGCCATGGTATTACAATCGAACATTCATTTCAGGAAAACATTTAACCCTTTCTGGGTCACGGACATACATATACGTCCTCGGCAAACACCTTCAAAATGGTTAATAACGTACATGTACGTCATCGCTTGTATGTTTAAAAAGCGTGCCTTTCTCACCAACTTCTCTTGCTTGGCATGTCCTGCCACACTTCGAAAATACGTCAAAATTTTTTCTTCCACCGATTGCTTTTCTTTTAATTTTTTCTATCATTTACTTCAGCAACGTGCCGGCAATTGCTTGCGCATCTGGTAACGAGGGGGCACGCTGGGTATTGCCCACTGGGCACCTCTCGCTTCTGGCACCTGAGAAACTGATGAGGCTCTTTGCTCCTTTTTTTTTTTTGTATTTTATAGGAGCAGTGCGCCGTCTATCGCTTGCACATCCGGTCGCACGCCTGGTTTCGGTATTGTCATGCGGGCGCTTCCCGCTTTTTGCGCCCACGAAACTGATGTCTATCTGATTTCAATTCACTCAAAAGGTGCCAGCTTGTTACCCTCTCGTTTTTATTTAGAATTTTTCTTGTGTTACTCATGAATAAACCACATGTGTGTAACAACACAAACAATTTTTTTTGTCACTTTACGGTCACCCTAAAAAAATTAATTTTTTCTCAAAATAGATTCATCCGAAGAATTTAAATCAGCAAAAAAAAAATCGACCCTCAAACAAGACAGTAACAAGCTGGCACCTTTTGAGTGAACTGAAATCAGATAGACATCAGTTTCGTGGGCGCAAAAAGCGGGAAGCGCCCGCATGACAATACCGAAACCGGGCGCGCGACCGGATGTACAAGCGATAGACGGCGCACCGCTCCTATAAAGTACAAAAAAAAAAAAAAGTAATCAGCCTCATCAGTTTCGCAGGTGCCATGGAGAGAAGGCGGCCGGCCGCGACTCTCGCCACCGCAGCGCTGCGGTTGCGAGTTGCGCTAGGAGAGCCGTCTACTAGGGGGAGCGTTCCGCTCGGCATCTCCGGTCTCACCACTTGTGTCTGCGTACTGCAAAAGAAATAACTGTTCGCGGACGTTTCATCATTTAAAACAAAGTAATGCTACAGCAAGGGTGGAACAGCGTACATGGGTTTGGGAGCCGTCCTGGGAGCGAGCAAACTTGCCTTTTGTAGCAGCCAGAAAGGCGGTTTGGCAGGGGTCTGGCACAGGCTGCTGTTCCAGCCCCGTGACCATTGCTTTAACTTGTCTTCCATATAGGTGTTCAATTGGGCACTAGAACGTACTCCGAACCAGGAATGCAGTTTTTTTATTAGCAGGGGTGATACAGCTGAATCAGATTTGGGAGCAGTTTTTGGAGCAGCAAATTCTTTATTTTGGAGCAGAACATTTATTATGTCCCCTTAGGGGCCTAAAAATCAAATTTTTGGCAACTCGGATTGGAAAAGTGCACTTTTTAAAATCGGTTTTGAACGTACATAACACTGAAAGAGCCTTTCAATAAAGTTTTTTCTACTAAAGTACCGCAACGTACGAACTGCAATACCTTTTTACAAACTATTTTTAAATTCTTTGGCTCAATGCATAGACAGCTTGGAGTGCTGTTGAAAATATAGCAAAACAATGAAAAAAATACAAAACTAAGCAATTGTAAGCCATTTTAATTAGCATGTGAATGCTGAAATTATTATTTTTGTAACCCCAGACTCGGCTTTACGCACAAGTGTAGAACCATGCAGTGCGCAAAGCGAGGCGACAGTCGTCGCACCCCATCAGCCCTCCCATGTCAATCCCCAAGGTGCACGTTCACTACGTCCATAATTTGAGTAACGTTGGCATGTTTAGCCGCCTCCCTGTTGGCATTAAATTTCACTTCAG
The DNA here is from genome assembly GCF_048455015.1 of Haemaphysalis longicornis. Classification (NCBI taxonomy): domain Eukaryota; kingdom Metazoa; phylum Arthropoda; class Arachnida; order Ixodida; family Ixodidae; genus Haemaphysalis; species Haemaphysalis longicornis. Next base: position 4,436,652 of record NW_027526422.1, on the reverse strand, counting down.
ATAGAAGAACCATTATTGCTAGAGTGCAATAATGGCCCGTCCTGCCACCGGACACTGCTTGAACATTTTGCGGTGGTGTAGCCTGCGCCGGAACTTCTGCAGTGTCGGTCGTCCCATTCCCGCCGCTCGCAACCTCGCTCAGGCAGCAATAATTTCACTTCAAGCACGCACTGCACCTCACATTCAAGGCCGAAACGCAGTGAATTTGCGGCCACCACGTTGTTTCTGATGAACTCCCATCTTTCGAGTCGCACAACTTCCCGCAACAGATCAAACGAATAAACGTAAACCCAGCAACCCTTATAACCAAAACCACAGTAGAAATCAGCGAAGAGCACTCTGCTTGAACCACGAGCAACTGCTTCGCCCAGCGGCCATGTTTTCCAATCTTCGCCACACCAAGACGGCGACTCCCAGTAATGCCGTTCCGGAGATACGGTGCTCCGAAAATTGCAGTCTTTTCATCAACTTGCACAAGTAGTTTGACACCTCAGTACACATAAGTATTTTTTCTACAGGACTGTGGAATGGTTTTCAATGGGAAAAGTTTAAAAACTCACAGAACATAATGTGTGCAACCTGACATAGTGACTTTAAAAAAATATATATCTCTGGGACAATTTTATGCGGGTTTTCTATTGAATGATCAATCAATTAACCTTTAAAAACACCATCACCTTGGGGGAGCTGGAAAATTATACAGTCAGTAAGCATTTTCCCCCACTAAAACAGACGTAGGCGCTAAAAGAGAGCCCTCTAAGACTGTTTTGGAGCAGTTTGGCGCAATTTTTGAAAATTTCAAGCTTTTGGAGCAGCCTGGCGCAGGAAAACAAATTTGTATCAAAACTGCACAATATTCGCAGCTGTCTCACCCCTGTACTAGATCTGGAAATACAATGCGCAGATAAAAAAGTACCGCCACTTATTTATGCAAGCCAGCAACAGCAGACAATTTCGTGTTTATCAGTGTTGAGAGACTGCCGCTTCTACGGGCTCGCTGCTAATTTCTACTGGGTTGTTTGTTAACAAGACTGCCGAAGATGCAGCACAGTAGCACCTTCAAACACACTTCTGCTGCTGAAATGTTGCCACACACATTACCTTTGCTTTGCGCACGCAACGACATCAGTGACACGTAGCTGCAGGAAAATGAGGTCAAGCTAAGTCTACCATAGTTTTCAGACTAAAATGTATGAACAAAATGGCGACTCCCGTGAGCAGTCGCAGTGTAAACAAATGTTCCGTGATGCAAACTCAACAATGATCATGGTGGCGCCACAGAATAAAAGAAAAGAGTGCCGATACTTTGTAACCTATTTAGTGACACTAGAATAAACCTGACTCCCACATCTGAAGAGGACCTGATAACAGGCCTCGCTCCGTGTCCAGTAAAGGCAATGTTAAGCGAACTAACGGCGGCAATTCATAAAACAAGGCGTTCGATTGCATTTGTTCTACTGAAACTCGGTTTCATTGCATAGCTTTGTCTTCGCCCATCGCAGGGTTACGAAAATCTACAAACGCACGTTATTTCTATGGACTTTTCAAAAGACTGACAGGGTTTCCCACACAAAATTAATATGTAAGATAGGTAGAATAATCAATAATTTTCAAGTAGTTAACTGGATTTCTGCATATCTAACAAAACGTGAACAATTTGTTGTCTTTGCTGATCACAGCTCAAATAGACAGCTTGTTGACTTTGGCGTTCCCCAGGGCTCCGTGCTAGGACCACTCCTTTTTCTCTTTATTAATGATATTGTTGATGGACTCCCAATTAAAATCAACCTCTACGCTGATGACTTTGTACTTTATAGAGAAATATGCTGTCCCGCAGACCAACAGGTGTTAAATAATGCTCTACAAAAAGTGTCCTCCTGGTGTGACGAATGGCGAATGGCTACTAGCTTCAAAAAAAACAGTTTATGCAAATCACTAATAGAAAAATTCAGTGAAGTATGAATACTCAACTACCCAGTACACTAAACTTTCAGAAGTCCCACATTATAAGTATCTTGGGTTACGGATAACAAATGACCTGAATTGGACTAAACACATTAATACGGTAACTAACACTTCAATGCGTAAACTATTTTTCCTCAGAAGAGCATTGAAACTTTCAACCTCCTCCATCCGCCTTCTTGCTTATAAAACAATAGTTATACCAACTTTGGACTATGCTTCCATTACATGGTACAGGGGTGAGACAGCCCAAACAGATTTGGGAGCAGTTTTCGGAGCAGCAAAATTTCGATTTTGGAGCAGAAGAATCTTGATTTGGAGCAGTTAGGGACATTTAATACATCGTCTTGTGAGCTTAAAAATCATTATTTCAGTAATTTGCAGGGTCAAGTGCACATTTCAATCAGTTTTGAATACACAGAACACTTAAACAGCCTTACCTGAAAGAATTTTTAAGAGTATCACAAAGTACTAACTGCAGTACCTTTTTCCTAACTGGTGATATTGTGTTGCGCCTGCACCGAACACTGACAACAAAACTGCCGTTAACATTAGAGAGTTTTAGCAGTCCGTCTGTTCTGTTGGTTACTTTGTTACCGGGTTGACGGGACCGGTCTGCGCCTGCGCGCGCGGAAGGGCGAGGAGGCGCGGGCAACTAATCCCCCTACGGCTACGAATGCCCAAGTGCCCAGACGAGTCCCGGTGAGCACGTTAACTACGTACACGACGGAACAGACGGACTGCTAAAACTCTTATCAAATTTAAGGGCTCCGCAATTGTGGCGTTTTTTTTTTTTGCTGTTTTAATGCTAAAATTATTGTTTTTGTAATCCCAGGCTGTGTTGTACGAACGACTGTAGTCACGGCAACAGTTGAGCAGCTTCGAGCTAACGGTCGCATAGCCCAACCAGCCTACCCGTTTCAGTCCCCGGGGCGCAGGTTCACCCTATGGTCATTTGAGTAGCGTTAATGTTTAGCCACCTAGATTTTGGTATTAAATTTCACTTTGCATACATCAAGTGTTATAGTCGCGTTCTATGGCAACCGTGTAGTCCTGCAGCTATTGGGCGCTGCCTGAACAGGTCGCGGCGCCGCAGCACAGCCCGCAACTTTCGTGTCAACCGTTCCATCCCCGAGGCTCGCGATCGCGCTTCGAAGCACAGCAACACCTCAACATTTTACAACAGCACAACAAGCCAAAAAATTCACTTCAAGAACCCGATTATAGACGCGCGCACCGCGTTTCGCACTCAAGGACAAACCACACCGAAGTCGTAGGCCCCACATTTCAATGAACTTTTTTTCGAGCCGCCCAACTTCCCGTAATCTGGCACCAATCTCAAACCATATCCTTGAGTTAACGTCACTGTTCAGAGCCACAACAGATAGAATGAAAAGACTGGAACTCAGCTGATAGCGTAAAATAAACCAAGGCAAATATCGGCGATACGCACTGAGCGCGTTGGTAGCAGCCAGATCAGGCGGTGGCCATGTTTGTTGCCACAGCGATGCCTAATCGACAAGGCCGTTTCTGCGAACCCGGACGGAAAGCGAATCGAGTTTTAGAAGCTATCGCTTGCTTCGTTTCAGTCTTTATATCTGTGCCATTTCTGTGTTTGCGATTGACCGACGATAAAAGCGGTGACCGCGGGATGCGGGAGGCTTTTGTCCCCGCCGAAACTGACATGAGCATCAAAATCCGTGCCGTTGAGGCTCTTCTGGAGCAGTTTGGCGCAATTTTCGCCATTTTCGTGCTTTTGGAGCAGCTTGGCGCAGGAAAATGGAATTGTATCAGAAAGGCGCAATATGCGCAGCTGTCTCACCCCTGCATGGTACCCTTTCACCAAAACTAATATCAACAAGGTAGAAAAAAATGCGGAAAAAGGCCATTCCTTTTATTTACAACAGCTTCGGACACACTTCAATTTCGGAACTTTCAAATAGAGCTAATCTACCAACACTAACAAAAAGAAACCGTTTATCTAGACTAAAATTTCTATATCAACTATAAAGGGATATTACAACACAGACATTTCTGAAGTTTTTCCATTTTCGTCTGGATACGCAACTCGACAAAGGCATGAGCGCACAATAACACCCTATGCAAGTCGTAACAACTGCTTTAAATATTCATTCTTTCAGCAAACTATAAACAATTAGAACAAACTAACCAACACCGAAGTTTTACAGTAATCCTTAACATTGTTTTCTTCTAGCCTCAACAACAGTACTTAAACTAACATGCCAATTAAGCTATCTAACCCCACAAATGGAAATGTTTGTATATTTTGAGTTGCTTTGTGCATACTTTTGTATGTGTTTTTATCATCTGGCTTTGATTGACTGATTGTAGGGGTTAACGCGCCGACACAACGCAGACGATGAGGCGCGCCGTAGTGGAGGGCTCCGGATTAATTTTGACCACCTGGGGATCTTTAACGTGCGCCGAAATCTCGTACACACGGGCGTTTTCGCTTTTCGCCTCCATCAGAAAAGCGGCCGCCGCGGCCGTTATCATCTGGCTTTGAAAATTTATTTGCATATGAGCATTCAAGTAACCCACTCTGTGAAAATCCCTAATAGCGATTGCAGCATTCATAAATGTTCACTGGGAAGTGCAGCATCACGAAGCGCCCGCCGATTGGGCTGACCGTGGCAGCAGCGCCACCACACGGGTGGGGACAGAGGAGTCACGTTTGGGCACCGCTTTCAGACAGTCTTGCAACAAATTGATCTAGTAGCGTTGGGGGAAGCAGAGGGTGGGCATCGGGCTAACTTTACTAACAAATACCGCAGTCCGCATGCAAAATATGCTGAAAAAGAAAAATTACGCCCACCTCCCCTCGCGGGAACCCTGGTGTGATGCAACGCTGAGGGGGGTTCAAGCACAAGCAGAGAGCAACCATCGACCGAAAGGCCGCCGGAGAGCGGAACACCGGTTATATGCGCAGCGCGCCCGAAGGAGAGGAGACCGCGGAAGAGAGAGTACTGCACATGCGCCAGCGCCAGTGCGTCTGCTGCGGCTATGACGCAACACAATCCAACACAATCCACTTTAATCCAATCCAATCTATATCCAACCCAAGCCAATCCATTCGAATCCAATCCAATGCCCCTCGCGAGAGAGGGGCATCAGAGAGGAGAGGGGGTGAGCGGCGGAGAGCGCACCTCGCGCGGCGAGGAGAATGGGGGAGGAGCGGACGACAACAATGCCGACGCCGCTGCATGGACAAGGCGAGTGAATGAGATGCAGTCGCATCTAAAAAAATGGTAGGCCTAAACCAACGTGTTAACTGTGAGAAGCCCACCTCAGTAGCCCTTTGATAGGCCTAAACCAACCAAGGTATTAACTATAAAAAGCCCACCTCAGTAGCCCTTTAGGTGCCACCCTCGATTGTAACTTCCCCCAGAACTGAGAGCCATACCAGGGCGAAGCAACAGGGGGCTCGCACGACAAGGAGTAGGCTCATTCATGTGCCACTGGGCTCGGCAGTATGAAGTTCAGAAAGGAGCCACATGGTGCACTAAGGGCCTCAGGTGAGAAGAATAAAGGAAGGGTGAATCCAAGGTACGAGACAAACCGTTAGCGTACCTTCGGATGTCTTGAACGGGAAGGGGATCTCTCCCTCAACCAGGGTGCAGGTTGAGGGAGCGAGAGAGCATTCAGAATCCTGCCTATCTAGCAGAGCTCAGCAGCTTATCATCACTCCAACTGTCACCGACACCTTCAACTTGAGCCGCAATCGGGAAAGGTTCGCTCCACACAGCACGGAGGTGCTCTGGCAAGCTGGCCTGCACATTGCAGCGGACACTATGATCCTCACAAATCTGATGCTTTTGTTTGCTTTCACGGTTGATGCCCTGATTTCAAAAAAGAAAATGCTGATGAATGATTATCACAGGCAGTAGTGTTTTATGGAAGCAGTGGCAAGTCACCACCAGCTCCCAGTCCTTTTATTCACTGTAGCACACTAATATATCCATTACAAAGTATTTTTACCGCATAAATGAAATAAAACTGCCTCTAAATGTATATTAAAAGTGAACTACAAGGTCCCCATAAAATAAATCACTAAAGCTGCAGACAAATTACAACCAAAACATCACAAACGAAGTGACATCTACAAGCTACCTTTCAATCCTTTATTAACAATCACTGAAATGAAAACAAATGCGGCTTAGAAACACAGGCAGGGTGTTTCGTTTGCCTTTTTTTTTTCCCCACACGACCTGCTGCTGGCACACATTTTTAAAACCATTTACACGGCTTTGCATTTTCTGTTGTGTTTTAGGGGAGCACATTTGCCATTTTTTGGCGTTTCAAAAAACAGGCGCCACAGCACAAGCCTATCCCATGCTGCTGATTGAACGTCATGAGAACGCAAGCCTTCGTTCTTGCTTTTTTTCCCCTTCATGGCTACCTTGTTTGTTGGCATTCGGGTGGTTGTTTATCAGCACAAAGTCTCTGCAGAAATGACTCGCAGCGCAGCACATCGCTGTCTTCAGAGGTATTTAAGAGAAACCATGGTTGCTTATAGACACAATGTTCTGGTTGAGAGAACTCGGTGTGATGTGGCTCGTCACTTTCCGAGGTGCGCCAGAGGACAGGGAGTTCGTGGTTACACGCGACTTGAAATAATGAGCAAACCAAACGGCCCCTCAGTTTCTTCCCTTCTGTGGCAAAGTTTGCTAGCTCTTCTTCTGCACCAATCAAGCTCGTATGTGCCTACAGGGCCCTGCATGTACGTTCGTGCAGTGGCAGGTAGAAGCCGAAGCAGAGCCCCACCTCCCTCCCACGGGCATGCCCGATTTGATGCCCCAGCGCCAGGGAAAGTGAACAAGCGACTCACCACTGTCGGCCGCCTCCCGCGTCGTCGTCGTCGTCTCTGCTGGGGCCGCTACCGTGGTCTCCTCGGCCGGCTCTTTCCTCGCTGGTGCTTCCTCCACAACCACAGCCGTCCTTGCCTGTTCCTCACTGTTTCGAGAGTCCGCCGCCACTTCTGGCGCTGCCACCACCACACTTTCTACTACACCGGGGCCAGTGCACTCGACTGACCCTAGCGCCGCCGCCTCACTTGGGGGAGGAGCCGCCAGCACCGAGGGCTCCGCTGGAATGCCCCCCGGCGCCACCACATCGGGGCCACGCTCGTCCGCCACAGCAGGCAGCGCGGGTGGGGGGGGGCTACTACTGCGCGACGGTTCTCTCCTGTCCTCAGGGGCAGCAGCCACCACTAGCACCTCCTCCTCCTCCTCCTCCTCCCCAGGAGGGGGTGGAGGGCTGCCCTCTTCTAGAGAAGACGGGGGAGGGCTGGCCTCAAGCACCGGTGCAGGCGGGCACGACTTGACGGGCGGGCCCGACGACGCTGCCGCAGCCACCTGGGCGGCAAACATGCCAGCAATGTCGCTGGCCGGCTGCTCCTGGGCGGGAAGAGGCGAGGGGAGCGGGTGAGGCGCGCTCCCGCAAACGGGCTCCCCCCCTTCCCCAGCCAGAGGAGGAGCACCCACCGGGGGCGGGGGGCTGGGCTCAGCGGCAGCGTTGTTGATGTCCTCGAGGATGTTGCGGCCCGTGGTGGGGTCCTTGATCTCGAGCACATGCTTCTGGCGGGGCTGCAGCTGCGGGGGCGGGGCCCCCTGCGGGTACGTGTGCTGACCCCGAGGCGCCTGCACCTGGGGGGGCCCACCGCCGCCCGGCAGCGACACCGACATCATGCCCTGCGCCCCGTAGTACACCTGCGCCGCTGCACCAGAGCACGGGGAACGGGGCTCACACCACACGCACACACCTCTACGTCTTCAGCATGAACGTGCAAGGACACCTGAACTGGTTGGCGGCACTTCTATCAGTGCAAGTGCTGCACCGAGTACCTTTACTGTGGCTTTTAGAGAACATTTATCGCGCTGCCTCAGTGCCATAACGCAGCGCAAGGCAGAGCTACCAGTCACCATGTTTGCGGTCAGCCAATAGGTAGCTCACTCAGCCTGTACACAAGTTGTGCGATCAAAGCGTTTCCACTGGGCCGTGCGCTTTGAGCATTACCAATACATTTCAACACAGTCTTCGGAGAGACAGCCTCTGCGCGCTTGCTCAAATAGTATTCTCAGCAACGTGGCAAATAATCCCTTCATTTTAACTGATAGCACTCAGTACTCTTGCTTCTGCCATCAACAGCACAACTAACATAAGCAATGCCACCAACCACATTCCTAGTTTTGTTCATTGCATCCAAAAACAGTGTCTGTCCTTTACGAAGCAAGGCTGTATTTATCCAAACAGACACTGATGGTGAAAGAATTCGGAAGAAAGTCAAATCACAATGCAACAAATTTTCCCTCGCAGCCTTTGTTCAGCCAAAGTCTGTACAGTTCAGCAGTAAAAGCAATGTTCCAGACATTTAGAACACCCCCAGCAGTTGCCAGTAACGTGTTCAAAACTCCACCAATAGCACTGCCCTTTCTTTGCTTTGCTTGGCAGGCCCTGAACACACGCGGAGAGACCAGGAGCAAAGCCGGCGGCAGGCAAGGGGGGGAAGGAGGACTCACTCTGCTGGGGCTGCAGGTACTGCGGGTACACGTACTGGGGTCCTGGACTGAACTGGGCCGGCCTTTGGGACGCATACGGCTGCAGCAGAGAAGAAAAAGGCACACCCACTGTTGGGGCACACTCTGCAGAGCACTCTGGTCGCACCACTGCACCCACTACTTTTCACGGCCCGAGGGGCAGTCATTTGCACAGCTGCCCAATGGCAGCACCTCCTGAGCCAAGCGGAATTCCCCTCGCTGGTTCCACATCACAGAACGGTGTCCGCACAGCAGTGGGGCGGCTAAAACGCCAGTTGCGACAGCTGATGGCACTCAACACAACATTCGGGGATGGAAAAATTATTTATCAAGCGCAAAAGGGAAAAAAAATGAAAAGAAAAGAATGCATATGTTGAGCATTCTTAACTGCGCGGCACTGAGCGCACAGCCGCCATTGGATGATACCTGATGGTGGTCCGATCCAATGGCTGCGCATGTTCACGAAGCACTACTGATCGATCATTTTATGAAGCTCCCTCCACAATTTCGCATTATGGCCAGCCCGAAAAACCAAATATTTCAACACCCAGAAGGACTGAACTGTACGCAAGCACCGAAAAAGGCAGTAGAAGACATTTCTGAAAGCAACTGGAACAGCCACTGTCCTTGGCGCTCCCGCTGCCGCTAGGCCTACCGCCGCCACTGATCACCGCGACCATGGTTGTGATACCAACTCTGATGTGGAAGTTGCGCCATGAAGAGTCAAATTACAGTGCCGGAGGGTTCAAACGACTTGCTGTGTTTTGAACAAAAGGTATTCTTGACTGTGATGAACTTTCACGCGGTGACAATTGGATTTCAGTGAATACAAAACTTTCAAACTATTTTCTCATTTTGGAATTTCTGGTACCTTTCATGTCTTGTGGAAAGTCTTTTGGAGACTTACAATTGAACAACAAAAATGAGATCTGGCACACATATACTTGAATGTATGTAGAATGCAGTTATCTAACTGAAACTGCGATATTTCATAAAAGGAAAATTAAAGCGCTCAAGCATTTTTCAAGGGTACTGCAAAAAAAATTAGACATCCGTATTTTTTTTTTTTCGTATTTCTAGAACTTGCACGCACTCTTCATCTAGATAACTGCACCCCGATTAAATGAATGACAGCAAGATGCCTTTTGGGAACATTTGCTGTATGGATACCCTCTACACAAGATGCCTTTTGTATAAAATCTATTGAGCAGCTGCCCTTGGCCCCGCCAAGCAGCAGGTGGGAAGAGAAGGGACTGACCAGGTTCATGCAGTTGCTGAGCAGGATGGGTGGCTGGGGCATGTGCTGGGGAGCCGGGTATCCCGCCGCCTGGTTCGAGAAGTTGGCCATCAGGGCCCCGGGGTAGGCAGCCGCCGGGGGCTGGGGAGGGCCGCCAGGGGGCGTGCTCAGCGGGCTCAGGCCCAGGGGCGCCGCCTGGCCCAGCGGCGGCGGCCGGCCCAAGGACGGGGGCCCCCCACCCCCTCCGGGGGGGCCCCGCCCCCCGGGGGGGCCCCCTCCGCCACCCCCGCCCACCTGGCCGGCTTGCACCTGCACAGGGGAACAGGGCCGAAGCGGCTGAGCTGCAAAGCAGCACTCCGAAAAAGCTGGGCTTGCCTGCTGGCTGCCCGTATGCCCCCCAAAGGGGAGCATACTAGGGCTCAGACAAGCACAACAAAGGAACGGGCAACGGGAGACAGAGTTGTGAATGCAGAGTTGTGTACCCACTTACCAGCCTAATGAACCCACCCACCTGCACTTTGCTGATAGAGAATTTACTGTATACACACAATTGCAAGTAGACTTGAATGCTTGAATAAGTACAGGGGTGAGACAGCTGAACCAGATTTTGGAGCAATTTTTGGAGCAGCGAAATCTCGATTTTGGAGCAGAAGAACCTTGATTTGGAGCAGAAGAACATTTATTATGTCACCTTAGGAGCCTAAAAAATCAAAGTTTTGGCAACTCAGGGAGGGGGGGAAGTGGACGTTTTAATCAGGTTTGAACGCACATAACACTGAAACAGCCTTTCAATAGAGTTTTTCTACCAGAGTATCAAAAGGTACGAACTGCACTACATCTTTACAAACCATTTTTAAATTCTTAGGCTCTATGCATGGATAGCGTGGAGCGCCGTTGAGAATATCGAATTGAAAAAACTGAATTGTAAGGCATTTTTACCATCATGTGAATGCCTAAATTATTATTTGTGCATTCCCAGACGGGGCTTTACACACAAGTGTAGAGCCACGGCAAAAGTTGCGCACAGCGAGGTGACAGTCGTCGCACCCCACCAGCACCCCCCCCCCCATTTCACTTCCCAAGGTGCACGTTCACAACTATCGTAATTTGAGTAAAGTTGGTATATTTAGCCACCTCACTTTTGGCATTAAATTTCACTTCAGATAAATGAACCTTTAATACTAGCGTGCAATAAGAGCCCGGGCCGTCCCATTATCGGACACTGCGTGAACATTTTGCGGCGATGTAGCCTGCGCCGCCACTTCGGCAGTGTCGATCATCCCATTCCCGCCGCTCGCCAGCTCGCTGTCAAAGTCAGCAATAACCCAGCGTTTTATAACACCGCAACGAGTCGAAAATTTCACTTCAAGCGCGCACCGCTCCTCACACTCAAGGCCGAAACACGGCGAATTCGCGGGCCCCACGCTGTTTTAGGATGAACTCCGGTCTTTCAAGTTGCGGAACTTCCCGCAACAGATCAAACGACTAAATGTAAACCCAGCCACCCCCATAATCAAAACAACGGTAGAAATCGGCGAAGAGCCCTCTGCCTGAAACACGAGCAACTGCATTGCCCGGCGGCCATGCTTTCCAATCTTCTCCACACCAAGATGGCGGCGCCCAGTGATGTCGTTCCGGAGATACAGCGCTTCGAGGATTGTCGTTTTTTTATCAACACAAGTAAATTTCATGCGGGTTTTCATTGAATGAGCAATCAATTAAACTTTCACAAACAACATCACCCTGGCGGTGCTGGAAAATTATGCCGTCAGTAAGCATTTTTCCCCACTCAAACTGACGGGAGCGTCAAAAGCCTTGGCTCTCAGACTGTTTTGGAGCAGTTTGGCGCAATTTTCGCGAATTTCAAGCTTTTGGAGCAGCCCGGTGCAGGAAAACCCATTTGTATCAAAACTGCGCAATATGCGCAGCTGTCTCACCCCTCTAAGTACGTACTGCAAAGGCTGGCAAGAAAACGTGACATTACTTAATGTTCCCTGCGATCCTAAACGAATGAATGCGTGCTCTGCAACCATCCCCAGCAGAAAATGATGTTACTTGCTGTCAACATTTCTTTGAGTGCGGTTGCACAGAAGGGTACTTTTTTCGGAGCTTGGGAGGAAGTACTACTGAATGTCGAAGAGGTGCGCACTCGCAAACGATGCAGTGCCGTCAATTTTGCCGTTGGCTACAGCCCCCCAGCTACTCAGTACAAGCAGTGGCAAAAAGAAAGCGTCCGCTGCCGGTACAACGCTTAAAGGGACAGACAACCGATTTTTGTCAAGTATATATTCTCTATCCCGAATGAAAGGGCATCACTCACAGCACCTTGACGAGAAATGGTTTTGCCGATACAGTAAAACCTCGTTACAAGAGACGCTCAAGGGAACCAAAAAACGTGTCTCTTGTAAGCAAGGTCTCTTGTATGCAATGTTGCTAACATGGCGAACATAGGAAAACCAACCAAACCGCCTTCATTCAAATGTCTCTTATAACCAAGTGTCTCTTGTAACAGTGTCTCTTGTAACGAGGTTTTACTGTAACGCCCTAGAGCTTTTTAAATCGAAAGTTTTAGATCTACGAGCCGTATGTGTCCCTCCCAAAAATGACGCTGGCAACCACGACAGAGTAGCTTCGCAACATACTTTTGTCTGTATGCGAAATGAAAAACGATATTTAAAAACTTGTCCCCAGCTAAAAAAAGTGTGAATCGCAGGCTTTCCTGTTCCTTTATGTGTTTCTTTTAATGCAACGGTCTATTTTGCACGAATGCGCCATCCATTGGGATAGACGATAGGTAGAATCTGGCTTCACGTTGTGGAGGTGGGAAGTTAAATTCTCCCCGGGCGCGACGTTTTTCTTTTTCTTTAAGCTGCCGTTGGCGTATTTGAAAACTGAAATCAAATATTTTGGCAGAACAAACGCCCCTGACTCAGGCAGAATCGTCAAAGCTCCTTCACGGGGTCTGTTTACTGAACGCTGACGCTGATTCTGGGCATGGAGGCTCAGTTAGCCACACTGAGAGCAACCCTGCAGCGGCGGGCGGCGTGCGTTTAAAATTTTCAAAATAATGTTTAGAAATACATAACAATTTAACCTTGTACAAATACTTGTGTTAAAAGGTTTTCAGTATGTAAATAAATGTTTCAGCAGTTACAGTAGCTGCTAGGTTTGCAGGTCACGTGACAGACATATTGTAGTATCAAGTTTCGACACTACGAACCGCCACCCTTCCGATTTCAGGAAGTTTGCTGCCAAATTAAAATTATTTCCGCCAATTTGTTTAGAAATTGCTTGTGGTTACCGGGCTAAATAAAACGCCGGCTATCATACGAGTTAGAGAACATGCGACAAAAGTCGGTTGTCTGCCCCTTTAAACATACAAGGAAAGTGGCCAAGTCCAATAGTGAATTAACTAGCAGCTCGTATGGTGATGTTTCTTCATCGTAAATGACGTTGTACAACTGGGGTAAGTTCACGCACGAAGCAGCGGGGATGAAGCGATGTTGTCAAAGTCACTGCCGGTGTCCCATGTTCAGAGGAGCTGTGCGCGCATCTAAATGAATTTAAGATGCCCAAACTCTCGCAGCCGTTCAAACAATGAAATAAATTACGCGTTAAGATCTTGTTGTGTGAGCGCACACAAACAACGTTGTTTTACAAGCATGCCGCTGGTGCCTGCAAACAACTTTGCTTCGGACAGTCATTGGTCAAACCACCTGAAGCCTAGGACGCTGCAAAGCTTAGGAGTTCTGCCACCAGATGTCCTTTCAATCAAAGTCTACAAGCGGCACCACAGCACCACCAACTCTATTTGACAGATTTTTTTGGCTGCTGTATCCACACCTAAAAGTGCATCTTACACCATGGTAAAAGCGCATCACATTGAGCATCCTCAGTGACGTGGAGGGCGTTCATCCACTGCGTACTCCTCGGTTTGCGATTGTTTCGATTAGAAGCCTTGTTGGTTGGCTTATCTGATGCACGTTACAGCCGACATGGCAGAAGCGCAGTATGCCAATTACCGAGATATCGAGAGTCCCCATCAAACAATAACTTCGGATGCCAAGCATGCTGTGTCACAGAACTGAAACCGAAATTGATTTCAATTGCAATCTTGGACATCGTCCCATCACGTAGCTCCTTGTACTTTAGTCATTGCTGCTGGTGCGGCCGCCACATAACGTGCATGGTGGGTTTTTTTCTTTCACACTTTATAAAATAAATACCACCTTATCGGCCGGATATACGCTGCAAAGTGTGTTTATTTGAGCCAGTCTACACAGTGCAAGCAAAAACAGGAGCTTGACAAATTCACTTCAGTGTCCCTATAATGGGCTCATATTACTCATAACATTCAGTTAAGGCCTATTGAGCCAATTAAAATAGCATAAGCATGCAGTTCATTTCATCCTAAATTTAACGGTTTAACTTCTATTTAAAGCCTTTCAAAAAACTGGAAACGATTGTAAGGCTAGGCGCATATGCAAAAATAGGGAAGCTGAGAAAATTGCAGTTTTGAGCATAAGAAAAAAAAAAAGAAGCACTTTAGAATGTAACCAGCTTTTCACTTCACACTAGCATACCAAGTTTGCTGAAATCCGTGGATAAGAAAATTATGAAATCTGTACACACGATGGCACTTGGCAGAAACACTGAACAAAAGCATAGCAAGAATGTTGCCTCAATTTTTATGCTGTTGGCAGCACGCTGTCACTCTTTGGCAACCAGGGCGGAGGTGCTGATCGTGCACCACAGTTGTTACTGTTTCATTCGTCACAATCAAATTGGATTAGCATCTCGTGAAATCAGTTGCAACCAAGGGGCCGGTAGCGGAATGCACCACACTGTTTTGCGACGTGCATGCGCTTGGTTAGGTGGGATAATCAAGTATCACGTCACCATCACATACTGTGCCCAGCACAAACATTGATCATTGCCAGCTCGCTTGTCTATACGGTTGCCGGGACGGGATCATTGATAACAAAACGAACACGCTTCCCTCGCGCCATCGTCAAGCGGCGTCCTCCTCTGTCATTTCTTTCCTTTCTATTTGCTGCTGCCCTAAGGATAGAAGCACCTTAATACACCCCCAGGCGTAATCATGTTGCTAACGCTATCGTCTCAGCAGCCCGCGGGTGCACTAAGCCAGGCACGGCTATCGCGACCAGTCACCAGACACGCAGAAAAGCATATTCCAGGTGCTTCAAGAGCAAGCATACTGCTTGCTCTTCTTTCCAGTTATCGATGGACATATTTATTACACCGTGCGGGGCTTTTGCCAGTCTTCGCATGAACGAGTACATGAGCCGTTGCACTGTGATGAGAGTGCTTAGCAGACGACCCACGATGCCCAACCAATCAGATCGCACTTTGTGGTCCTGTGCAGTCAGCAGGCAATTAGGCGGCGAGTTCTTTTTTTCTACCCCAGTTTTACTCGCAACCAATGGAACAAACGAAGCAGTTCTGGCGGGGAATCAAACACGAAAAGACACTCTCTCGAATGAGGCTACGATGGACACCATAGTGTGTGTAGAACCCAAGCTATGAGTTGTAAAAAAAAATGCTATTTTCACATAGATTTTAGTGGTCGTCAGTGCTATAAATTGATGTTATGACTCAAATACTGTTGGGTCTGGATATTTGGCTGTCTGGAAGAAAAATAGCTCTACTTTCCGAAAATGACAATTTTGAAAAATCGATCTTTTTGGCCAAATTTTAGGAAACTGACCTGCATCCACCATTAATTAGCATTATTTATAATTGGTTAGCAGGAGTACCTTAAACCTGTAAGTTAGAATTGACATAAACGAACGTGCTTACCAGATAAAAAAAACTGCTTTTAACATTTTTCCTCAACTTCTAGTATCTATGTCTTGCTGGTAACTTTTTGCCAAATAGTTTTCGTTTTATTATTCTCAAGAACAACCAAGGAAGAATTATCTCGGTAACTAGTTACCTTTAATCAACACTAATTCGATCTGATATCATCTAAAAAATCTGAACAAGCAGATGAAGTTGCATCGAAATTGATTGGAAATAAAAATATGTTTCAAAGACCAGTGTGCCCCCTTGAACACGGAACTTGCAAGGTTAGGGGCAAGAAATTCACCACTCCTTTTGATGCAGAAAGCTTCATTGACTTCCCAGGCAAAAATGACCTCGAGACTTCATGTTGGTTAGCTTTCCTGCACGGACGCTGATGCAACTCACATGCACACCAAACATGCCCTGGCCCTCTCGTCGGTGCGGCGCTGTTGAACTGCCTCACTTGCACCGTCATGCGTGGACTACGATGCATGCACTCCCTCTGCCTGCCCAGGCAATGAATGCTGCCCGTGATCTTCTTTCGCCCTGTCCCCTCCTGCTTCCTCCGTCTCCGTGGTACTACAGCCAGCGCTCGCACGGCAGAGGTGGGAAGTGATCTCGTGTGAACGTGCCCCCCTTCGGCAATGAATGAGGCTCTCTGCACTGAGAGGAGGGGCTTGCAGTGGACTAGCGTGCCCTCTTTGCCTGAAACTAACCTGCTTTTTAAGAGTGGTTAGTTGATGATCATAGCAAATGTTCACGACTCCACTTTTAACAGGGAGTCATGATAGCAGATTTCTTCCCAGAAATGACCACAGTCTATGCATTTCACTTAGTCTCTTGTTGCAATTCCAGTCCGCAGGTTTGTCCCTCCAATGCTGCTTCCATCCTGGTACTCCGCCACGAGGTGACATTCAAGATACACAGCTGCCTTTAGGCGGAAAGCTACGGAAGGTGGCCTTCAAGCACACCAATCGTGCCACCGGCAAACACTGCAGCGTCAGCGAACGTTGTGCCTGCTACTGCAGGAGTCACGAGAAGCTGGCGACAACAAGCAGGGCACACCAGGCCTTCTGTGGCCCAAAGAAGCTGCACGCCGGATTGCCACGTTCACTGAGCCAATGCAATTGCACGGAGTGAGGCCATCACAGGGCAAGATTACAGCAAAAGCAATGGGTGGGCCATGCAATTCACACAACACAGGAGGCAGACAATACTTTGCCAGCAATTAACGACAAAGCACAACCAGCGATAGCACCGCTTATTGAGACTGGCAGGCCTCTGCATAGAAATGCTGTCAACTTGCATCCTTACGCCAAACACAGTGGAACCCCAATGGTACGTGCACCGGTTTCACGGCAACCCACACTTATGACAGATACCGCGGTCCCAGCAAGCTCCCCATAAAAACAATGCCTTAAAAATGATTATATAACACTCGGGTGCACGCAGTTTGGTTCACACGAATAAAGCGGCCTTCTACCCACTGTTTACACCCCTTTGCTGCCTCATCCTGACCTTTCTTTATCCTTAGCCGCATTTGGCACTGCTCAGGCGGGCCCGACCACTTGCTGAACAAGCAGAAGCAACGAGGCGGAAGTTAACCTCCGACAGCCCCACACAGCAGCAGAACGCCAACGGGCCAGCCACGAGAAGTCAAAGTCCAGGTGGCTGGCGGACCGTGAATTTGAAGCTCCCATCGACTAACGTGAAAGACCGAGCGCCTGCTTTCCTCGCACGCTCAATTCAAGTTTCTTCCTGTCACGACGCACCCCCCCCCCCCCCCCACCCCATCTCCCCCCGCAATGCTTCAACTTTCGCATCACCCCACGGTCCTTTCTTTCCGGTCTTCACCACTCTTCTGAGTGTCTCTGCTCACGAGTGTCTCTTGCTCATGAGTGCCTAATTATCTCTGCTTATGAGTGTCCTTGAAAGCTGCGCAGTCGCTCCGTTCCTTATTTTCCCGCCTTTTTTCCATCTACGCCTAGTATTACTGTTCGTTCTACTTGGCCTTGGCAGTTTCACACTCGCCTTTACCCCTCTCAGTCTGCTCGGCCATGTTGGTCTTCACGGCACACAGCCGGCGGGCTCGTGCAGGCACCATGCCACGGTGGGGAGGGAGGCACAAAATAGGAGGGTGTCTTTTAATTGGGATTTAAGCTAGGGGTTTGCAAATTACGCAAGGACGCACTAAACATAGTACAGTAATCCCTCATTATAACGAAATCGCTTTACTCGAAATATCTATTTATTCGAAATATTGTCTGGTCCCAACCCAAATGCATGCATTTTAGGCCGCATTACTCGATGCGAATGAAGAGCTGGACCCGCTGACACCGAAGTGGCGAGCGGAGGCGTCACCAAGTGGGCGACCCAGTGGCGAGTCAGGCGGTCAATATGGCAGGTTAAAAAGCTGGTGTTTCCCCGACGATTTTCTCGAGCCAATCATGCTCGATTTTTGCCATCCGACTTAAGACAAGAGGTCGAAATGTGTGGTAGGGTGATTGAATTTTGTTCCTAGACATTCGTCGATGGCGTGGACGCAACGGTGCGCGAACACTGACACTCGAAGCATAGAATTAGAAGTGTTGTCGAAAGCGGGGCACTGAAAAAATCCTTCTGCAAACTTCACGGCTGTACACCGCGAGTAAAAATTGCCCAAAGATCATGAAAAGCCCCAGTGCAAAACCGGTCAAAACCCAGTGCAAAACCTGTGTACCCACAATGAGCAATTAATTGTTTTTTGAGCTCAACAAACACAACCTCTGATTCGAGCCGTGGAATTAGCACGAAACTCTCATAGCATTGTAAAAGTGGCCGCTGCCTTCCCCTCCTCATTTGCTCTAGAGTCTGCGAGGCGTTTGGACGCCAGTCACTGCTTGGTCAAATTGGAGATGGAGTTGCTCGCGCCCGGCAACAAAATGAAACAGCCAAAGCTCGCTGCCTTTTCTCCTCCTGAATAAAGTTTTGCTTCACTGAATGCATTGTGTTTTGATTCTTCGCAGTTGTGGCCCAATTAAAGCTCAAGTACATTAGTTTTGTCGAGTGGTCGCTTATATCAAAATACCGCTTATAACGAAATTTTTCGCCGTCCCGCTGACTTCGCTATAATGAGGGATTACTGCAGTTTACGAGTTCTTAGCCCACCTGCCCCACAAGACCACCTACAAGGCCGTATCCCATATCCCAATCATACATTGCTTTTACGTGGTCCCTTGAAAGCCGTATTATCGGGGTTACACTGCACTTGGCGTAAAAATCGAAGCTTGAAGCCTGTGTGTACGTTTCTGCAATGACGCAGGGCACTTGGCCAGAGATGTCCCTCGTGCAATTGTCCCCACACCAGCAGGAAGCACCCTCCCCCAAAACCAAGAGCATGCAGCATGCCAAGGAGGAGGAGGAGTGAGCAGCCGGCCCCGACCTACCGCTTGGGACAGTGCTTGGGACAAAGCCTGCATGGTTTCCCCACAGATGCTGACCTGAGGGGGAGCCGCCTGCGGGTTGGGCTGCTGGGGAGGCCCCTGCTGCACCTGCTGGGGCTGCCGCGGCTGGTAGTAGGCAGGCCCCACGTGCTGAAACACGGGGGGCACAGGGGGGCCGTTGCTCTAGCGAGGCGCCACCCCAAGTAGGGGCCCCACTTCCAGTTTCACTCGACCGCTGCCGTATTCCAGAGTTTCGTTATCATCGCTTTTACTTTCGTCACAAAGTCGGCCATCAAGCCGCCCCCCCCCCGAGAAGCTTCCCTCCCCGAGAGATGCTGCTCCCTGGAAGTCGGCACAGAAGGCACAAGTGCAACTGGACATCAACGAGGTTGACAGCCATTTTGCCACAAGCCAAAGGTGCTTTTTAGTAACCTACACATTTCCATTGGCTACTGCATACAAGTGCACTAGTGCTAAGTAGGCATATTACACATATTTTGACTGCATATTCATATGCAAAGGAAAAGGTATTTCAATGAAACCAAAACAAAGCCTAGTTACGAGGCACGCTATTATGTTTGCCATCTCAGGTTTGCATTTAAACAAAACACACATGATCAAGAGTTTCCACGTACACTTATTTCACATCTGCACGTCCCTGCTTTAGTGTTTGCAGAGTGGTCCTTTACGATAGTGAAACTTTGTTAATGACAATTTATTATCTTGAATCCTTGAGGTTTGATGTATCCCCAAAATGGCATTTTGTTGTCAGCAGCGATTCCCCTCCCCCCACACACACACACAGTCAACATGGCCAGTGTACACTGCTGGTCGCACTTGTGGCCAACCGCACTGAACTGACTTCCTTGACGTGATCTAGCCTGAGCATCAGCCAGTTGTGAGAAGCTTTGAGCTCACAATTGGCATGATCCCAATTGAGTAACGGTTTGTTTACATCTGAGACAATAACCACGAGCAGAGCCAGCTGAGCTTACACCACAGAGCACGAACCCACCTGTTGGCGAGAAAGCTGTGGCATTCATTTCAACTATATGCTCAAGGATGCAAAAACTCATTCTGCTAACCAGACCACACTGAGGTTGTCTGGCCACAGCCCTATACACACTGCACAGTCAGCTCCGTGCAGCATGAACCAGATTTTCCCCTTCATAGCGTGCTTTGTCAACACTGGCACTGACGCCCAAGATTCGAGGGCATCGCTGCATCTGCAGTGTGGCTGCTTCCCCCCATCAGTAACTGTGCTGGCTGCCTGCTTGCAAAGAGAGCAACACGTTATACCCGTCGCAGCGGCACTTTCTAACCGGATTTAAACAAGGCGGAACTGACTTTTCAAGCATGCTCGATGCATTGCCGCTGCTTCCCGGCACGTTTAAATCCCGACTGAGAAGTTGCACTGGTTGCAATACTTACGTATGCCAGAAAGCGCCAAAAAGGTACTCCGCGGTACCTCTGCGCACTTGTAGCCAGTATCAACCGAATTCACAGCCGTGACAAGGCCCTCCAATATAGTGGGGTTGTCTGTAGCAAAGGGTGGAACGCTTTGTGTTGCCTTTTTTTTTTGCGATAAAAGCTGGCTTCTGCTGTTTTTTTTTTTTTCATATTTTTCCTAATAGCGACAATACGGAAAGATTAACAGCCACGGCGAGGCCGTTTTTGTTTTCATGCTGAGTTAACCCCCGGTGCTGGAGTGCACAAATGCAATTTTGTAAATGCATGTACACTCTAGACTGCTTATAATGCATGTCGCGGAAGCCGCAGAAACCACCACTATAAAGAACACGTGCAAATCCTGCCACATCGCAACGTACCTTTCACTCATTCTTTGTTTATCATCACTCAAATGAAGGCCTCTTAAAAACTGAGGCACGGTCTTCAATTCGGCTTTTTTCCCCACATCAGCTGCTGCTGCAGGGTCTTACAAACTGCGCATCCTTTCACAGAGCGTGGCTTTAACTTCCTTTGCGTTTGTGCTTTGAGAGAGCACAGCTGCGTTTCGTAGCCTCTCTGAACGGATGCCTAGGGACAATGTAATAAGAACGCAGATGCGACTTTTCGTCATCCCACCTTGTATTCGTGATGCTGAAGGCAGTTGCTTATCAGCACAATGTACAGATAGTGCAAACCTTCGCTGTCAGTCGCTATCTCCAAATCTTCAGAAATCACGACGGCGGTTGCTTATCTGCACAACATTTTAATAGAAACAACTTACCACGCAGGGGTGGGGCTCATTAAGCAAGGGCAGTTGTAGTTATCACGAGATTATAAACGGAACGTGCAACCTAAAGGGTGCCTATTATCTTTGTGTGTGTTTATGTTGTTGGAGAGCAGAGAGCGCGCACTGCGTCACATAGCAGATTCCAACATCTGCCCCCCCCTGCACTGGTCGATCAGCAGACCTGCGAAAAATCTGCACTATAAATGGTATTGTGCTTCGGCCAACCACCTTGGAGATGCGGTGAATTCTATGGGAGGCAAACCGGTAGTCAAAAAAATCCGCGTTACATATGATCCTGCACTATAAGCAATTTAGTTATAAATGGTCAACACTGTATATGTAACTACGTAAATTTATTGCACACTCATTTGATACAAATTGTGGCATATTTAAAGTTGTCACCTTCTGTGGCATTACTCAGCGGGCACGAACGTACGACGGCTCTCTTCCGATCAAGCGTGAAAACCTCAATCGCACTTCTGAGGCCAGGACCGAGCTTGAGCAAGATCGGCCCGGGTGACGGGGGCATTCGCCTACGGCGGCACTGGGCAAGCCCGCACTCACCATGGTGGCCGGGTGCTGCTGCTGCGCCTGCTGGGGTGGCCCCTGCCCCAGGGAGGCGGGCCCCTGGGCCAGGTACAGCCCTCCGGGAGGGGGCTGCGACCCCAGCGCCTGCTTGCTCATCTCATGGGCACCCCCAGGGCCCCCAGCGCCGCCTACGCCTGCCCCCCGTGGTAGCTGCTGCTGAGGGGGAGAGAGTCGCGCAACGCCCCCCACACAGTCAGGCCTCCTCCTCTGTCCCCCGACCACAGGGCCACAACCAGCAGGCCACCCTCCTAGCAAGAGCAAGGCTCAAAAAAGTTCCCACAAACAATGAAAACAAAGTAGGCACTTACATACGCGTGCTGTAATCTGTAGTCTTCTGTGCTCAAGCAGAAACATGGAAGGGAAAAAAATCAGAAAAAAGGAGTCACCATCGTGTGAAGAACAAAGTTCAGCTCTCTACAAAACATTGCTTGGGTTGGTGACATATCCTAAATCTTCAAGCAGACCACTGATGCTGACAAGAACAAGCGAGGTCAGAAGCACTCCACTAGGGGGCTGCAAAATCAGGAAACAAACCTTTTGGGAAACATTATGACCTCAAAAGAAGCGACACTTTTCGCCCCATGTCCCACCTGGATACAGGAGTTAACGAGGCATCATGGCGGGTGACCAGAAAATGAGTTGCACATAATGTAGGAGGTGCAATAAACTTCCCTTGAGCCACTCTATTACAATATTGGGCCCAACAAGCACAACCCAAAACAAAGCAGCACATTGACCGAGCACCTAAATGCGAGAAAACATCACATCATTTCTTTTAGTCATTTGAGCAAACATAAGCCGCATAGAAGATGACAGTGAACAGCGATTAAAGCTGCCATTGAGAGCATTCGAAGAACGAAACAACGTGATTTCAGAGTGAATTTTCAGCTAAACAAAATGGTAACACACTAAAATTATAGCTGCCTTAATAGGACACTGAGGTGAATTTGTAAAGCTCTTGTTTTTTCTTGCACTGTGTAGACTGGCTTAAATAAACACTTTTCATCGTTTATTCGGCCGATAAGGCAGTATTTATTATAAAGCCCAAAAGAAGAGCTACCATGTACAGTCTGCATCAGCTGCAACAACAGCCGTGACGTCAGTAAAATCTGCTAAGTGATTGGACAATGTCCAAGATTAGAATTCAAACCATTTTCGGTTTATGCTCTGTGAAACATGTTTGACATCTGACGTTATCGTTGGCCAGGCATTCTCGATATTGCCGTAATCGGCATACTGCGCTTCTGCCATGTTGTCGGCTGTAAAATGCGCCAGATAAGCCAACCAGCCCGGCTTCCTCCAGGCCAAAGGAAACAAAAAGCCAGGGAGTTGCATGCACTGCGGGTACACCTGGGCTACAAGGCAAGCTGTGGCGGAGAACTCTGCACAGATTTCAAACCCCCGACTCGTGGGGTGAGGCTTTGCGCCCCCATGCCACCAGCATTGAGCCCCCGTCCGCAAGCTCAGCAGCCCCAGCCACTGAGCATTAGTCGGGTGGCAATTTGGGTCATCGTGCTAGTAGCGACCCCAAAGCCAACACAGCAGCTATCTCCACAAGCAGACAACCAGACGCCCAAGTGGCGAATGTGGTAAAACACAGAGTACAGAAAGGGAAATGCACTCACCTCTAGAAACCGGGACCGGGTTTTGACTTCTGTGTTGTATACTGATTGAAGCAAGTCAAGGATGGTTCACAAGCAGCAACACGAAAGAAACAGCCACACACGCCACTGCGCGAGCCTAGACACTCCACAGGCTGCGTGCAGCGGGCCCCGGCTGCCCAGGAGGCAGCACGGTGAACCCTGCAGCCCAGCTACTACACAGAATGGCCCCCCTGCACACGCTCGACAGCCTTGCAGCACTTACACTGCTGCACGCAGCTTGTGAAATGACCTACAGTGCCCAGTCAATGATGCGAACGGGAGACAGCTGCACTGGTTTCTTCACTCAAACCTCGTCAGACAACAATTGAAATAAAACAAAAAAAAAATGCTCGACAAAGCTCACTTGGCAACTGCAACTTGCTGCACAAATGCATAAAACCCAAGGCAGCAGCCAAACTAAGAACAAGCAAAGAAGCACAACCACTGCCACGCGGCTAGGGTCCACAGATTAAAGGCAACTGGAAGTTGCAGAATTTAATTTTACGCCTCATTTGAAAGTGCAGTTCACACTGAAAAATTCTGCCTCATCATGTGAAACGACAAAAAAAAAAATCACAAAGGAGAAGTGCCCAACCAAAGGGAGAACATCATCCCACATAATCCCAACTGTTCCTGGAATTTGTGCTCGAGGCGCGAGTGTCCCTAAAGCAGGAGAGAATTAACTACCCCTGCTGCAACTGCCCGTTTAGAGCAGCCAAAGCTGTGAGCGGTAAAGACGGCCCTCTGCAATAGGCTCACCACAGCAGGGTGCTTTCTGCTGTGGCCTTCTTCAGGGAGGCTGTCGAAGCCCCCCTCATGGCTGCAACTGAGAGGAAGCTGGGCAACACTGCTCGCGGAGAGTCACACACAGTCCACCCTGCCGAATGTGGGAAAAAGAGGCCTCCAAACTATCTCACGTGAGCAGAGCAGTAACATCTGCTGGCCAAGGCACTCCGTTTCAATCACACCGCCTAATCTAAGGGCCGGACGTGCTTACCGACCCGAGACATTCAAGCAAGTTCAGAGCAGCTGCCTAAAACAAATGGCAGAGCGATGCCCCCTGACTCGCATGTGGATGTGGCACACCACATGGAAGACACTGAAACCTCGGCCCGAATGCACAGCCATTTCTTTGCTCGCATACAGTGCCTCAAAATTCAATGTTGGTTGCCCAAGCAAAGTCTTCTTTTAATGTGCTGCTTGCCCTCTGTTCTCTGGGGCTTCATGTTCCTCCGTCCCTCGTGCGAATTAGGCCTTGAAGAGTATCCTTAACACAGCATGGGGGATACTGGGCCACTGCACTAGCTGGCAACCTTCCGTGGACAGACCCACCTACAATCCATTGAGAGCACGTCCGACGTTATCCAGACATCGAACCCCCTGTACTGATGTCCATGACCGCTCGAAGGAGCTCGGAAGAGGAGCTTCCCTCCTTTTGTGTTCACGATACTCAGCCCTGCCGACACTAGACTGGAAGTGCTCAGGTGGAAAACAGCGAAGGGCCATGGTGTGCGCCTACAATGACAAAAAAAGGCAACTTTTTTTTTTTTTTTAGATTTCCTAGCTGAAACACCTAGTACTTCACAGTTCCATCACTTACACACCATTTGGTTTGCATAAACCGCTTTACTACAACTTTTGTTGTCCAGATCACACCTAGTTTTTTTTTTTTTTTTTCCATAGCTGGCACCATCCAGTGTTGTTCTGCTCGAGTGTTTTCTACTTTGCCCATTTATGCAACGGCCGCCTCTAATTTAATTTTAGTCCACAGTTATACGCAAGCTTAACTTCCAGACTGTGATACCATGGAAACCATGCGCTTTCTTCCACAAAGGCGTTCATCGGACGCGAATATCAGCGCCAAAATGTAAATCGCGAAGCGCAGCTAGGCTTCCCTTCACATTCAAACCGCGAAACGTAACCAGTCGATATGACCGTGCACTTGGCAGCTGCACGACGAAAGGCACCACCGACGCAGGCGTACAAAGAAACCACCGAGAGGAGGGGCATCGGCGAAAAGAAGGAATCACGGTGGATGGCGCAAACGCCAGAACAACAAGCGAGCATCCTCGCGGGGAGATCAGTGCGCGCAGGGGGCCAGGTGAACGTCCCCCGGCCACGGGGCAGCGGCACGGGCGAAAGGATGCCTCCACAGCGACGCCGAGTTGACGGCCACGAAGACTGCCCCGTCGTCACGGCCGCCGTCGTCTTCGGAGACCGTCACGAAGCCGACGGGCGATGCCGCCGCCGGAGGCGGCCCCCCGCCCCGCCTCCTCCTAGCGTAGCGCATGGGGGCTCGCCAGTACGCGCGAAGAACGCAGCCAAAAGGTCATGCTGCCGACGCACCAGAGCTAAGACGGCCAGCGGCCACAGTTCGGGCACATACGCGAGCGCCAACACCACCAGACAAACGCGAGAATAGCGAAGCTGCCGCTGCTGCTGCCGCCGCGGCACAGGGGCACAGGCAGCACAGGCGCGTTGGCGTTGGCGCGACGCCGGTCGGCAGCGGCACCCGGCGGAGGAAAGAGAAGAAGCGAGCCGTGACGTAGCCGGCGCGATGACGTCAACCGGCGTCGTCGGAGCTCCTTCGACCGATGCCCGCGCGCGCGGGCGGCCTTCGGGGAATGCCATAATCGCTCTCTCCGCCAAGGGCCCACGTACCGGCTTCCCTCCCTCCTTGGACGAGCGGACACGATGTAACCTATTCTACTTTGACAGATCACGCCAGCGTGTCTCCTACACACGCCCGTGCTACCGCGGACGAAATGCGCAGAACTCGGAACTCCGTCCCAACAGTGCACTCTGAAAGACGAACAAACCAGTCCGTTTAAAACATTGAGCGGACTTGCCCGACGGTAGACGCGCTGCTTGGCACAACGCGCAGCGAGCGAGCGCTTCGTGCTTTATTATGCCGGTCAAAACAAAACCGTTCCTGAGATATTTTCACTCGTTACTCCGGTCCCGTACGCCCTGATTGTACGGCGAATGAAGTGCCGCGAAACATACGCTTGCCAATGTCGTCTCAAGCATTCGCAATGAGGCAAGTACGGGACAGCCTCGGACGCTCGGGAGGCATTCCAGCGGTGTCACTAACACAGCAAAGAAAACACGGGGGGCGAACGGGTTAAACGACCGACGGGCGATGTGTCAATCGGCGCCGCTTCACGTGATCGAGCCATCAACGCGTTGCGGCCGAGACCTGTTGGGACAGCGCGGGCCCCGCCAGGCCCGCAATTTCCGGCGCCGGAGGGCAAACCGCTACTACGCGTCGCCAAAACAGCGCACGAGTCAACCTCTCGCCGAAAAATTGGCGCTTGTAGAAGCAACAAAGAGCGACACAGCAAAAATGCCTCCTTCGAAGCAAAGAACGGGGGTTTATGCCTCGATCTCTGCGAATTTTCCGGCACGCAACGGGGGTAGAACGGGGCATGATGGAGCGCACGCAAGCGGCAAGTACTAGAGCCACTAAATAGGCTACGCTGATCTAGTGGCTCTAGTAAGAACGAGCCCGACCCCCACAATTCCAAAGGGAAAAGACCAAAGGCCGCCGGCAGGAAGCCGGGGATGGCAGCGCGGAAAGGTGGCCGCCACCACGCCTGCCGCCGAACCACCCCACCGTGGGGACGCTGCCTTTGGGCGGCGAGAGCGCTGGCGCCGCGACAAGCACCAGAAAGCGCTCAAAGGTCAACGATCCTCCCACGCGATGCGCGAATGGACAGGAGGCGGCACAAAGGCGACATCGAAATGCGCAAATGACGGCGAAGGACCTTGGAAGCGTGCCCTTCGCTATGCACGGCTTCGCTGCCCTGCTGCGGCCGACGGCTCCAGAGCCCGTAACATCGAAGCCACACGCTGGCCGTCCGCTTTCAATTCAGTCAAAAAAAAAAAAAAAAAAAAAAGAAACGATGCGCACCGCGGTCTACCAGACGAGTCATCGAAACGGCCATCATAACATTACAAGCGCGTATACCCAGCACAGCTAAGGCCAAAGCAATGCAACCATATGCTGAATCAACCCATTGGTACCCCCTGCTCTTCCAGTTATATTAAGAACGCGCCAGGAGAAAAAATTGGGCCCATCTCCCCGCGAGGGGGACTCGAGTAAATGCGTCGCATAGGGGGTGGGTGTATTGCGTTAACGTTTAGTGTTTGGGGAGTTGGTGGTAGTGAATGCGTTGTATCAGCAGCTTCTTGACGTAGTTTGAATGAGTCAAGGATATAAGGCGCGTTCGTAGCTTCCCATTCTGTGTCGGCTTTGTGGCGCAGTGGGTAGAGCACCATGTACATTGCGTTCCGCCCGCAGGGTCGAGGGATCGAAACCAGGCGCCGGATAGTATTTTTTTTATATAGTGTAGGGGGAGGGGTGCGGACTACGACTACGGACGTCAACGCGGGTGACATCGTGAGTTACTGAAATGCTCTGCATTTAAAAAAAAAAGAACTCTTAAGACTTGACGGTAGCGAAGATGTACGCAACCTTTACGATCACGACGGCGTTTAAGTCCACGATTTCAGCCGATTTGCTGCTTCGCTGCCGCAACGACCTTTACTGCCGCTGCTATAACGGCGAAGCAGAACGAGCGAACGGAAGTAGGCGCCCGAAGGTGCAACGTGTACCCCTATCACGTGTTCTTTGTCGTGAAGGTGACGTGATTCCTCTCCCGACGGTCAAAGCCGACTGAGTAAGCCCTCATTCCCACAGCTGTTTTTCACCCCGTCACGTCACCGTCTTCCGTCATGGGCGCCGTTTTTCGGCCGATTTCTCACCGAAAACGGTGCGACGGTGACGGGAGGCCGAGCTCGACGTTTCCGTCACGTCAACGTGATGGGACCATGCCCCGCGCTAAACCGGCTAATCAGAAAACAAATTTTTACGGCTAAATTTAGCGAAAAGTGAGCACAAACCATTTTCTTTACTTTTCAGATTAAAAATGCTCAATTCTAGGCTAAACCGATCACTAGGCAGACGACCCTGTAATCTGACGGAGAGCTCCAGTACGAACGCTACTCGTTTACGTCTCCGTCGCGGTTTCTTGACGTGACGGTGCAGTGAGGGAGAAGGTGACGGCTGTGTGAATGAGGGCTAAGTCGTTTGACTCTCGGGCACTACCACAGTGAGCCAGAATACTTGGTCACTGTCGCACTTCCAACTCACGGGCGTAGCCGCGTGGGTAAGGCGACTGACTTGACTCCGTTGATGTACCAGACATACGTTCGAGTCCTGCCGGTGATTTTTCTTCTTACTGTCATACTGAGTTTTGTGAAACGCCGGAATCAACAATTGCTAAACAGCTTCGCTGTGAAACGTTTTTTTTTTTTTTTTTCGCACTATGCGCTGATGCGCACGACCGCGGGGCGGCCACTGGTTCGCAAAGGCCTCGATTGCAAGTTTTTCATGCCCGACACCGGGTCCAGAGAGAGCACAGCTTGCAGATAAGCGAGTGCTTTGCGGCTCTCCACGCGTCCTTAGGGGGGTGAAAACGCACTCGGCGCGAGCTTTAAAGGGACACTGAAGTGAATTTGTCAAGCTCCCGTTTTTGCTTGCACTGCGTAGACTGGCTCAAATTAGCACACTTTTCATCGTTTAGCTGGTTGACAGGTCGGTAATTATTTTACAAAGCGCGAACGAAGAAACACTACCATGCGCGGTTTGCGGCGGCCGCACCTGTGACGACGGGAGGAGACGCACCGTGATTGGACGATGTCGAAAGTTAGCATTCAAACAAGTTTCGGTTCTGTAAAACAACATGCTTGACATCCGACAGCATCGTTGGATGGGCATTCTCGATATCTCAGTAATCGTCGTACCACGCTTCTGCCATGTTGTCGGCTGTAAATGCATAGATAAGCCTCCCAGGACGGCTTGGAATCGTAGCAATCACTAGCCGAGGCCTACGCAGTGGATGAACACCCTCCGCAGACGCTCAAATATCATGCTTTTTTCCCCCATATTTGGAGCTTGCCTCACTCATGCCTGTATCGCAAAAAGCGTGTTTGCACAAGGCCAAGGGTCTTGATTCTGGCCTGTGCCCACTGCCCGCAAGCAGTCGGTGCTTATGGCAACAGCACGCCAACGAGAACTCGCTAGCGCGAGTCTCAGCCTCCGCGCGTTCTGTGAACTAGTTCGTGGAGCAGTGAACGTTACCGCCCAAAAAAAGGTAAACTCAGTGCAGAAAACATCGGCCGAAAACGAAAAAGTCAACCTATAAAAAAAAAAGAGTGTAGCCTCGGGGATTCGAACACGTGACTTGCAAAACAGTTGCAATTACATACCTACGCTCCAGACCACTCGGTCATGGGCCAGCGCTGCTTACTTTGGAAATATAATGTATATAATAATGTATAACCAGTTTACACTTAGTTTTAGTTTTAGCATTTCAAGCAGCTTAGGCGTCTATTTGTTGTATTGCGCTCATGCAGTAAGCGTCCCCCATTTTTTCCACAATATCTCACGTCTAGCAATTGCATTTCTTAGACGGAAAAGCGTTTGAAGATGCGTTGTCGTGCAGCTGACCGCTGTGCTTGTTTGCCCAGCGCAAGGAAGTGCTTCCTGCACCCTAGTTTTACGCTGTACGGTAAAAGTATCAGTTGATTTTATTTCCTTAGTACCTATATTGACCTCGCTGACTTCTACGTCTTCGAGTGGCCTTAGATTTTCCTGCTGGCGTACCAGTCAGCGAAGCGTCGCATGTGCGCTTGTGCAGCGCTTGTGTGAAGCGACCTTGACTTGGAGCTAAATATTTGATTGATTGTAGGGTTTAACGCGCCGACGCAACGCAGGCGATGAGGCGCGCCGTAGTGGAGGGCTCCGGATTAATTTTGGCCACCTGGGGATCTTTATCGTGCGCCGAAATCTCGTACACACGGGCGTTTCTGCTTTTCGCCTCCATCAGAAAAGCGGCCGCCGCGGCCGGGAATCGAACCCGCGACCTCGTGCTCGACTTGGAGCTAAATACAGTGTACAAAGTAACAAAGTGAAGAAAGGCACATTCTTCCATTCACAAACGTGTCCTGGCTTCGTTTCAACTGAGCGAAAGAATTGCGACGACCCGTCGGAGGCCGGCGGACGAAACGCTGGGCCTGTCGCAAGGTCGGCGAGCCGTGCAGTAGCGCAGCCAATTGCCAGCTCATCTCCTCCTGACGTCACAGGAAAACGTCACAGAAAACTGGGCGAGGGTGCAGAGAGGAGGACAGCATTTTCGAATTGATTTTTCTACTGAAAAAATTCGCGTAAACGCGCTCAGGGTGGTCGAAACAGGGCCTAGGGACTCCGGACTACAATCTGCGCTCGTAATCCCGCAATGCTGACAAATCACTTCAGTGTCCCTTTAAAATGCTCTCAAGTGTAAAGAAAGGTTCATCAATATCGGTAGATTAAGTCTACCATGGACACGAATATTAAACCTGCATGCATAGGCAAAAACTACGGAACAGACGGAGTCCGTAGCTACCGCGTTCACCGGGACCCGAATGCACCTGCGCGCGCGGGAAATGCGAGGAGGTCACCCACAACCGTAAACAATGCGCCGGCGCCGCGGCCCACGCCATCCGGCAGCCAAACCGGTTACCGCTTACGGAAGCAGCTGTTGAATGTATTGCGAAGCAACTCGTACTTAATCCGGCTGGTAGTTGCCTAAATAAAGCTTCATCCATTCATTCGTTCGCCTATGGGCCCATCTGCCAGACGTTTAAGACTACCCAAACCAGTGCTAATAAACGCCTCGGGGTTAGTATGGCATGCACAACATCCATAAAATGATATACTATGGCGGCCACACGTACACGGAAGCGCGTGGCGAGAGCTGCCACTTTTGAACAGCGCCGCGAGGGAACGGCGCGCATGCTCACCGCGTCGCCTGCTACGTGGGTGCTGCCGGTGCTAAACATGTAGGCGACGTTGCCAGTGGCCGTGAACTGCAACAATATATTCTGCGCCGCGAAAGAAGTTCAGGGCATTTCAATGCGCAGCAGCATTCTTTGCCGAGTACCCCCACAGCGAGGAGCGCGTAAACGCCCTGCATTTCCACAAAAATGCCGATATCGCAGAAGTTCCACCTGTAATCACCATAATGCACTCTTAGGCAAAAAGGACTAAAAGTTCGTCCTTTCGGGGACTAACCGCCTCTGCCACAATCATTAGTCCCTTTGGGGACTAACTGCGAGGGGACGAACGGTTAGTCCCCCACCCGGATGGTCCGTTCCGATACTCCCCAAGGACGAACTGCGTAGAGTGCAGAAAAAAGAAAAAAGTTTGGCACCGGCAGGGATCGAACCCCTGACGCTCGGAAATACACTCAACGAACCCGATGCGCTATCCGCTGGACCACGACGCCGGGTGGAAGCTGCGGCAGATAATATTCAAGTGTACAGCGTGTAGTTCTGTTCATAACGCTACAGATCCATTGCAACTGGTGCCCGAATTTCTATCTGTGCAAGCGAACGTGACCGCGTTTTGCGCCGTGCGCTTAGCGCTTTGCTAGCTTTAGGGACTATTGCTCAGTTCGATTCGAAGTAGAGCCTCACAACCATAGTTTTTCTCGTAAATAACAATCAACTCGTCGTCGCCTAGTTGTGATAGGTAGCCGGCCGATCGGACGACTAATTTGTTTCCGCACAAATTAGCGCAAGCTAAGTGCTTCCTTAGTGTTCGATACACATGTTAAGTGCTCTATGTAAAGTATGTGAAAGGTGTCTGAGTGAGTGTCAGAATATGGAAACATGCCATATTTTCCTGCATCGGCGAAAGCGAATTCGGTGTTGCTTAGCCTGAATTCTTCAAATTCGCGTCGCTAGACGATTGCGACTGGGAAATGCAAGCGGGTTTTACAGCAGTTGCAGCATTGTCATAGCTTTGGTGCCCAAAGCAATTATGTACCGAGTGTTAAAAGATAACTTCGAGACGCTTACCTTCAGCAAGCATTTTTGTTTTGCAGTTGTCATCAGCAACATGCGTTTTTTCTCGTCTGTTAAACATACATATTCATTACGCTCAGGAATCCACTTTTGCTATTGTCTAATTTTTGCGTTACTGTTAAGGCGCTTGAAAGCTTTCGTTGGCCGTTATTACCTCGCACGAATCGTATGCAACACAGCGTATCAACATAACCTCGCCGAGAAGCGTATGGCAATCGCGCTTCGCCGCTCCTTGCCATTACCCGCCGCTCTACTAACCCTAGGCGATTTTCTTATAACTAACCTCAATATTTTCTCCCGTGGCACCATCTAAAGCACCCAGCGACTGCAATGGCTTGTGTTTTGGAAATATAAAACTGTTCGCAGACATATGCGCGAAAGGGCAACGACGACGCCATTAGGGGATTAACGGCGAAGCAGAGAGACTAACTGCATGCGTTTCGTCTTCCCGTTACTCCTTATAGATCGGCGGGGACAAACAGTTAGTCCGCATTTATGCACACGGCACGTACTCTGCCGCAGATACTCCCCTTGAAGATGAACGGTCGCCCGCGAAGACTAACGGCTGTATTTTAGTCCCTATTTTAGTCCTTTTTGCCTAAGAGTGTGGCGTAAATAGAGATAACTGCTGGCACGAAATTTCGAAGAACTAAAAAATAAGAGAAATATGAGAAATTACAAAAATCGCGAAACGTGCAGCGCTCTGCATTTCCACAATAACTCAGATTTCGCGAAAGTTCCAAATGTCATCTTTATAAAACGTCAATGGAGACAATTGGTCGGACAAAATTCTGAAAAACTAAAAAATTTTAAAAAATTACGGAAAATGGCAAAACGTATAACGCATGGCATTCCACTATAATGCAGATTTCGCGAAAATTCCACCTGTTATCTTTATAATAGCGTAAATTGAGATAATTGCTGGGACGAAATGTTGAAAAGCTAAAAAAATATATATTTATGAACGAAATTGGCTGGCGATTACGATACTCCAAAATGCGATATTTGGGAGCAGCAGCAGTGCTCTGAGGCAGGGTTCTCTCGACGGCAGCGTTCGTGCTCGTCGGTTCTCTCGACTCGTGGGTTCTATCGACGGCAGTGATGATGAGCCGCTGCGTCGGCGGCGCGAAGTGCGCCTCAAGGGTGAACCACATGGAGCGTTTTCTGCTCGCGAAAACGCGCCGCGCACGCCACAGGAGCGCTGAACGCTGCCGCGGAACCACCCACACGCTCCGCGCGGCGCGGCAGGCGGCGGAAACATGGCGGTGGCTTCGGCCGCGAAGTCGGGAGCTCGGGTGGCTCGGGCGACCGCTTCTGAGCGCTCTCTAAAATGCCGCTCAAGACACGCACGAAGTTGCTTGAGCGGTAAAGGAGCTTATAATGCGGGTGAAAATTGTAATATAAAACGTCATCCGCGCCGCTAGTGAAAGCAACCATTCAATATCTGCTGGGGTGGTAAGCCTAAACATCCCCCGCAGAGCCAGCCGGCTTCTCGAGCGCTTCGAAACCGCAGCCATGATGCGCGCGCCTCCCCATTGGCGCAAGTCGCCAGGCTCCTCCCACTGCAGCGGACGACGCGCTTCAAAATCTAGCCAAGGCAGATGCTACCAACGTTACTATGCTACCGCGGGCGCGGAATCGTCGACGGGGGTGTCGAAAAAACGCAAGCGTCTCGTGAAAACACGCTCCCTGCGGTTCCCGCTTCAGAAAGGGAGCGCGAACCGCGTACTTAAAGGGACCCTGCAACACTTGCCATCGACTACTAGTACTGTATTTTGGGATAAAGTCTATTGTCCCAGAAATCTCCTCCCGCAAGAATTATGAAAATCCGTTCACAATTAACGAAACTACGCGCGATGAGAAATTGCGCATAATCGTTCCCTCTCAACTCCACCGCGGAACTCGACGAAAGCTGCGCGCTCTCTCCCGGAGAGGGGGGCGGCTCGCGGCGTTCTCTTCGGCGGCCTTCGATATATCACATGCCGGGTCCTATTTTCCGGTCTGGGGCCACAAAAAAGCAGGCATGGGTGCCTGCTCGCAAGTGCGCGCTCGGGCTGGTAGGGCGTTTTTGAAGCAATAAACGTTTGTAGTCGAGTGGTCCCGTTGAAAAGGAAGTATTGAGCTCATCACTCAAACTCCGCGCGCGCTCAAAACACAAAAGAAACGGCAAAACTGTGCCTACAGGTTCAGGCATAGAAGAGGTTCGTACACAGCGATGACGACGACGGAAATGGGAGAATCTAGCCGCGAAGTTGACCAGTGGCAGCCGATCGGGCAGCCATGGCCTATGTGACGTCCCTTAGGCCATGCATAATGAGGACAACTGAAGAGAGAGCGGTTGGTTTTTCCGCGTCTTTCACATCGATTTGCGCGCTCACCGCTTCACGTGCACGTGTAATATTTGGCTCAGGTATTCCTGGCAGTGTAATCTAAACGGGGAGCAAGTGGTCTGGTTGGTGCATGTTTAAAAATGCAAGAAACAGCGCTAAAGGACAGGACGTAGATTAGCGCCGCGTGTTTGTCGTCTAATCTACGTCCTGTCCTTTAGCGCTGTTTCTTACATTGTAATCTAAACGTCGCGCAGGTTTACTTGCACTGCTCAAAGAGTGTTGCAGGGTCCCTTTAAAGAACGCGCATCATACTCACGCGCACGCTCCCCTCACGTTTTCGCCAAGCGTCGCACCGTAGAGCACCTCGTGCGGGCCCCCTCCCCTTTCCCACTGCACACTTTCGGAGAGCGCTGTCTCGCACCGCCCTCCTCCATTGCTTTCTTTCACTCGTCGGTCTTGCCATCGTTCACATGGCTACGACGACGACGCGGCTCAGCCAAGAGACGGCCGCCAAAGGGCTGCGCCCTAAAATGGCGAACCGTGTAACGCCCTGCATTTCCACAATCACGCAGATTTCGACTTCTTCCACTTGTAATCGTTATAAGAGCGTAAATGGCGATAACTGGTCGGACATGATTAAAAAAAAAAACAAGAAATTTGGCTGGAAAAACCTCACACTCAAGACAAGCGGCATAGGAGTGCTACGCGTTAGTAGATAATTCTCTGAATTCCTGCAGAACTTTTTTTACTGCAGAAACGCGGCGATATGACGTTGGAAATCACGATCACATCGCAGGTTTTTTTCCTCGGATGCGTACCGCCATTCTGCCACCTTGACATTCGCAAGCAAGAACCGTCACCGCGAGCTGATGAATGTGCGACGACACTGGCAATGCGCGGCCACTGTACGCATCGTCTTCCAAGGGAAATTTTATCCTTGTGGGCGCACATGTGCACGAAATGATTTGGAACTACGGTTTAAGCCAGTGAAGTGGGGATGTGCGCAGATTTATTTTTGTGGGCGTTTTAATTTTATCAACAAGCTGCCGTCATTTCTTTTGGTTGAAAGACGCTACACAATTGGCACGAAACCGCACCGGCGACAGTCTCAACAAGTCAAGAGCTCCTGAAGAAAGAAGAGAAGGGCTACTCCCAGCGACAAACCAAAGACCTCGCGAGTTGTCCAAGCACACCGCCACGAAGGCCGAATCCTCGAGGCCACCCTGCGCGGGCTACCACCGAGGATGAGGACCGATCTATCGTCGCAGCTGCTGTCGTGATCCCACCAAGGGGAGGACCTTGCAGTGGACGCTTCACACTCGGCAGTCCGTCGGAGAAGAGTTGGCCTACAAGAGCCACTTCTCTCTGCGTCAAAAAAGGAGGCGCGGCTGCGGTTCGCCATTTCCCAAGATTGGGGACGAGTCGGGTTTTAAGACGAGTCAACATTCTCCACCAGACAGGACCAGCGTGTGCGTGTATGGCGATCGCAAAGCACACGGTGAGGCTTCTGTCAAGGCTGTTACCTCATAAGCCCACTGCAATAGACGTGCAGGTCTGCAACAACTCGTTTCTCAGTAGAATTCCGTGAGGCAATGCTCAAGTAACAACCGGTCTTAACGTGCAATTCTTAGTCTGTCTATTTTTAGCAATTTGCTTTGGGTGTATCATGCGCGATTGCACTTACTGTAGCTGTGCGGAGCTTCACTGAAATTGAAAAGATGGCTTACCAGTAGTGCTCGAACGCAAAGGTGGGCTTCACTGCCATTATTTCATAGCCCCCCCCCCCCAGCTAGTTTTTATATCGAAACAACGCTGACATGTGGTATTGTCGGATCGGTGGTGTTTTTGCTTCCCAAGAAATAGAGGGGAACAGGTGATAGTGAAGTATTTTGGGGCACCGTGTAGCTAAGCTGGGTTTTTCCCTATTGCCACGAGCTTACTTTACTGCAGACAGCCAGCTTGCTGACTCCAAACGTCTAACTTGCCCTCACAGCTTCCAGCGCCAACATTTCTCTCGCCCTGAACAACACCGCGGACACTTGCGCTATCACCGCACACGATTTTCTGAAAGTAATATCCGCCTACTCGCAGCCACGACCCGTCCAGCGCCAGGAAGGGCGTGTGGGGAGCTAATGGGGCACTGCCACATCCTGGATGCGGTCGTCGTTCCATGCAGCAGCGGCGTCTTCCCCACTTGCTCGTTCAACAGGACCTGGCCCCCGACAGTGCCGGCAGCAGGCCGGCATCGAGCAGCTGGCATGGGTGCCGAAGGGAAGCGGCCTCAGCATCATCGGAAGTGGCACTGAATCGGACACCCATGCCTTGGGCCACTGAGGAACAGCAGTGGGCCGCAGTTCTCGCGGAATGGCAGCGTCTGGCAAGCGACACATCACTTGTGCCAGCGCCCTACGAATCGCTGCCGTCAAGGATGTCTGCTGTCGTCGAAGTGAACGGCGACATGACGCGCTACTAAGGGCGTCTAACTGCCTTCCTTATTAATATTGTTAACAGACCACACCACCGTCTTTCATTATAAAAGCTCGAAAATAAGTGTTTCTATCAGCAATTTATTGCACACCACCTGCGTTACTGGCATTATCACGTCAAATAACTTGCGGGCTGGTATCGGCGACAGGCGCGTCCGTGATATTTTTTGCTTTCAAAAGCTACAAAATGTACTCGCCTTCAAACAACGTCATGGTTCCGCCAATTGCGGAGCTCGCGGTGACGGTTCATGCATGCGAATGTCAAGGCGGCCGAATGACCGTGCGCATCCGAGGAAAACCCCGAGATGTGATCTTCATTTCCAGCATTAAATCGCTGCGTCTCAGTAAAAATTTACTGTTGCAGTTCACGGCCACTGGCAACGTCGCCAACTTGTTTAGCGCCGGCAGCACGCATGTAGCAGACGACGCGCTGCCCGGTGACGCGTCAAGCTCGGAACTCTGCCGACCCTCACAACGCGCATGCGCGCCGTTCCCGCGCGGCGCCGTTAGGAATCTCTAGTAGTAGCGTAGTAGCTCGCGCCATGCGCTTCCGTGTTCTCTTTAAGTGTGACCGCCCTAGTACGTACCATAATGGAAACATCTTCGAATCCCCGTGACACCTGCTTCGCGCCATTGCACACAACGCCTGAACCAAAAGAACCGGTTTGACGCACACATTTCATTCAACTTCAAGACAATAATTGGTTTCCACCAAAGATCACAAGGGCATGCGCTTTGAGGCCGAAGCGCGAAATTAACAGCCCATCGACTGCCTCCTGCCCATCGTAAGGGTAGCAACCGTTTTTTGCGATTTGCGAGCCGAACAAGCCACTTGACGTCGGCGAAAGCTGAGAAGGCTTTCATCGCTTCTACCGCGCGCACTGCACATACAGGGCGCGGGGAAAAATAATTCCGAACACAGCCCACCCTCAGACGCACAACGTCGCATTTCATCGCGAAGCGAACGCTTCCACACACACAGCTTCGCTCGCCGGTCTGAGAGCTACGCGAGGGCGACGTGCAACCCACGCGTCGTATTTAAAAACATAAGACCAGAGAACTTGTTCCACCAGAGGCAAATTACCCGGCCACAGAAGAGCGGAACCATGGAGGGCCGTCATGATGTAAACAAAGACGCGCAAAGCCGCCTACCGAACACACGCCATTTTGCTGAAATCGCGTTTGTTCGTCTTACGTCCGCTAAATGCGAAACCAGCGTACGACGCATGCTCAGTGCGAACGACAAAAAGCACGGCTGCGCACGCTATTTTACAACTACAGGGAGAGTTCTAGCATACAGTTACCGTGTTTACGCTAGCGTGATTGCAAGAGTCGACTGCGCACGCGCGAGCAGTTACCGTGAAGGGTAGCTTACCGCGCTTCCCCACCAGACGCTCTGCGCTTGATGCTTGGTACAACTATGATGAGAGTAATCGTAGTTGATGTTTATTACATTTTTCTAGTTAAATGATGCTCAGGAGCTTGACAAACAAGTATTTTTTTTTTTTCCGAATTGGCGAGCATAATGGCTGCCCCTACTACTGCCCGCCTCAAATGGTTCAGATGAGTTTCTGAGCTCGCAAAGCGCTTTTACGCCTGCAAAATTGCGCTGGGCAAGGTAGTGTGTTATTGAGTAATTATTTTAACATACTTTACCCCTTTGATGCCGAAATATCTCGCGCACGCGTAAATTCTAGTTTACCGCGATTCCAACTTTACTCAGTACTTAGCGCCACCGACATCGTTTTCTTTTTAAAACTCTACACGTGATGGGCACAATATTTCCAAAACAAATGTACTGCGAACGAGTAGCCCGAAAAGTGAAACATTCAAGGTACTTCGAACGAAAGCAAATGGCTGAGTGCAACAAAATTATGCGCGATTTGTTTTGAAACTAATGCATCAGATCTGGCTACATGCACCACAGCGGCCAGTAAGCCGGAGTACGTAAAGCGCAAATGGTGTGCTAAAACATGTCGTACCATTTCCAGCTGCAAATGGAAACTTCGGATTCCGGCAACAAGGTAAACAATGCAAAAACGATAAAGGTGTGCTAAAACTGTACAATAAAAGTAACCGTTGATATATTTAACTACGTTATCATCCTAAATGATTTTCAGGCGTACGCCAATAAACGCAGGCCAAGAAGCTGGAGGGAATTGCGGACGACATAACCTCAGTAGACTGAGCAAGCTCCAAAACTCATCCAAACACAACTGAGGAATCGCCTCAAAGAGAGGACACTAAACTGTGCCATTCGCTTTGTGGTTGAAAGGCCTTATGTTGTGAGCTGCTTTGTACGGGAGGCTGAACCTAACTGAAAAATCGGAGGCTGAAAGTGTAGGACGTCGAGAACACGGGAATAAACTCTCTCGTGGTGTTTCCTTGGTGCAATTGTGCTCGAATGGCTATTTTGTCATTTATCGGTATGTGCCTGGTGTTTCACAGGGGTAGCACCGGCCCACAAGACAAATCGGCCGATCCCCGTGCCTGCAAGAGTGAACACGATGCACGCAGCAGAGAATCCGCCATCTTCATAAACCACCTTGTGTTCATATAAAAAAAAAAAGAAGGAAGGATTTCTACAACCATGTAAGGGGATTTCCTGTCCAGACCACACATTGGCAAGGAGATCCTAGGGTAGTGCCCTTAGCACAGCAAATGCACAACTTGACAGTGGGAAAATAAAGCAGACAATCCAAGCTTCCAAACAAATACACTAGATTTAATTTAAATATTTATTGAATTCAAGAACACTTTTGAGTAAATGTCCAGTTTGAACCTTTAATCTATCAGTTCATTTCAGTGGCACAGATTATGCCATCCATTAGTCCTTTGCTTCAAGCAGAATGCCACTCTCTGCCACCTTTCTGCTAGAGAAGTCGTACTCGGTTGTCTTTATAGTAACCATGCAAGTACACACGACCGTGAATAAGACTAACTAAGGCTTGAATTTGGGTTACTTGGTTCTTGATTATATAGTGAAAACAGCGCTTAAGTGAGGAGAGGAAAAGAAAGAAGGGAAAGCGCTTGTGTTTGTGTACTTCTATCCCTATCTTTGTTGAAGTGCCATTTTCACCGTATAATCACTAAAAAAATCTTGCTGGGGGAGAAAAAAAAGGGAAACAGCAGCACCGAGGCTCAAACGCTGAAAGGTAGAAGCATGTATGCTAAGTAATTTCTCACAGCTGGATGAGAAAGGACGACGCTTGTGCCCGCACGGTAAACGCGACTGCCCTCAGTAATTGATGGACACAACATGGTGGAGGGTTAGAATTCTGTCACAAGTTTGGATCGACCGTATACGCAGGAAACAGACAATTAACACATGAAAAGATTTTCTCAGTGTGCAGTGCTGCCTTTGGAGCTCAGAACACCAGCAAAGCCGTACCCCCTTTTTGTGCCCTTCTATCGCTGGAGAGAATGGAGGCAGCGTCCTCACCCCCGTTACTAGCTCTCAGAAAGACCATTGGACACAACTTATGACAGAACCCCGGACAACTGCGTGGAAGCCGAAGGGATACTAACAACTGTCCGCTCGCATGTGTATAAGACAACCCAAACGAACTGCTGCCAATTACCCTGGCCGATGTCATAGTAGGTAGACAGAGCCTTCACTAAGAGCACACAACCACTGAAACATGCCTAGGAGGTTTCTGAAAGAATTCCCGGGAAAAGACAGAAGCACGGTGGGAAAGATGGCAGCAGGAATACCTGGAGGAGCTGAGAAGCGCAAGCTTGAAATTGTCAGCTAACCCAACGATTGATGAAAGGAGACAAGTCCCACTGAGCCCACTGGGAGCTGTGCTAAGTTGAGAAGACATTTCCAGCCACGGACGGACTCGTCCCGGCATGTTTGCTGAAAACAACTGACAGACAGCTGTTGTTATATAAGGAGCTGAAACGCATTCGTCATCCTATAGCCCATTCAACCAGAATACCTGTTGGCACGCACACAAAGACCGTGGTTTGTATTTTGCCTAGTGAGCACGGCCCTTCACACACGTTTTGCTATGCCAGAAAAATGTTTTAAATCATAGTGTGCTTGTTTTGCTGGCCTGGTGCAGTTCTGACTCCCATTGCCGGTGTCTTAAAAGCCACAGCTGCCCTTTCCAAATGCTTGAGGCTTTTCTGTTGTCCAGTGATGTTCTGTTGATGTGCACCACTGTCGTACACACGACAGGTGCACAGTGCACGAAACGCAGTGCCAGCGCGCGGTTGAGAGGTGTGCGCATAATAGCGTGACACTGATTTTGTTCTCGAGAGACTTTGTGGGCTCATGATGTAAAATTACATTCAGCATAAACTTTTGTACATGCCACGCTGAACTGCCAACCATCCCCCTGCAGCCGAGACTGCACTATTGTCTGCCTAAATTTAACTTACATTTACTGCCTGAACAGGATTTGATACTTTTCAAGACAATGTAAAGTTCACGCCTCAACACACAACTCTATTATTTATAATAACCTTTGTATCTTTGCAACGTTTCCCCATCTAGCGTGAAGACCTCAATGGGACGAGCTCCTCATGTACTGCCAGTCCAAGGAACGCCTGAAAACCTTCCTGTTCACATTAACAGCCATGAACCGAAACTCACAACAGGGTGGCACGGCAGCATGGCCAGAGCTGTTGCACTAGCCGGAATGTCCACACTGGCAGCTGACAGCCCAGCAGATCCACGACATGGGTGAGCAAACACTCCACGAGTCCTGTACTAGCAGTGCTGCAGCAAAGACTGCAAACTCCTTTTTCACTCCAACACCAGCTGCAAGACGCGTGCGCAGGGAGGGGTCACACGTACGCTGTCAACCTTATCCCCCTCTCTCCAGTGACCGCCGTGATGGCACTTCAGGGAGCACAGTTCCTGCCTATCTCTTGTGGGTACGCATCCACAGGGGAGCAACAAGGAGTAGTTGGAGGGCCACTAACCCATAGCCGGCTCGTGCTGCAATAACTGCCTGTGTCGGCGGGCGACACGACTTGGCGTTGGATTCTGTTGGGGGTGGGGGGCCCTACGACGCCCAAGGGAGCCCTCCGATTCCGGCCTTTGCGCTTAGGTCAGATGGCGGAGCAGCGCTAGACACCACCACTGGTTTTGACAGCATGTTGAAAGTGACCAATCACCTCGCAGCGCTGCACACAGTGTGCAATAAGTTGGGACGTTCAGCCCCAGACGGTCCTTCAAACCAATCAGCGAGCCTCCGGAGAGAGCAATACATACAGATGGTATTTACATAAAAGTACACTGATGATTTCTTCTCTTGGCAATACTGGAAACCACCATGGCAGTGCACGCCGACTGACATAAAACAGTAGCACAGCAGTGAGTGAATTGTTAGCTAAGAAAGGGGGAAGGCGCTCGCCGAAGCTGCGCAATCTGCGGTCAATACCAAAACATGGCAGCTGGCAATCAACTGATCCATGTAGACAACTTCCCTCATGTGTTGCGACAGGTAGGCTGTAGGACGCTGCACGAAACAGTAGTTGACGTCCGGGTGTCGGAACAATGCGTTTTTTTTTGTTTCGGTTACTGTTTTGTTCCTTAACTCAAAATTCTGTTGCGGTTTAGCTCCAGAATGAAAAAAATGTTTCGTAACACTTTATAACGGTTCGTGCGCACAAGAAAAATTGAGATTTATGAATTACGTTAAAAGAAATTGAAAAGTATGAAATGATTAAAACAAATAATTGACGCTTATACTTTCTAAAAATTCCTGTTAAATAGCTCAACTGCACACAAAAAATTCAAGGACACTTGAGCGCTCCTTGTCGTATGCCTTTTGATGGCGCGCGCAGCTGCAAGCGACACTCAGTTTCCACCCTGGCCCCCAGTAACTACATATACCGGAAGTCCTCAACCTCGCACCCAGGTTTGATTGAGAAGCTATCGTAGATGAAAAATCCTGAAGCGCTATTTGTTCCAAGCGCACCATTGGGGTGCAGTATACAATTGCTAGGTGTGAACACTGCAAGCTTCCAGAAAATGCAGCGTGCCGCAGCGCTATGCGCGTATGCTCCATCCTTGAGTAAGCCACCCTGGTCTGGGACCCGAACACAAATTAGAATTTTGATATTGTCGTTAAAAGTTCAAATCGCTCTGTCTCATGGAACACTTTAAAACTCCTGTGTTTAAATAGAAAAGGAATAACATCAGTGCCTTCAGCACCCCCCATACATCCAGACAAAGGGATAACAACAAATGGTGAATATTCATGGTGCACCTTTACATTCCAAGCATCTTTTTCTAAAAACTACTGAAAATAGTGCCTTGCCCTACACTGTTCTTACCGACCTCAATGAAATGTTTTCTGGTGCGCTCCGGCACCACTTCCGTACAAGTGCGGCATGACTTGTAGCCGTTTCCATTGAGTGTGCAGCTGTAATCTGCTGTTTTCACTGTTAGTCGTGTAGGCTGGTGTTCACGCCAAACACTGTTTTTTTTCTTCGTTACACTTACGTCGTGTTTCAAAATGTTCATGTATAACACCCCCTACTACAAATGACGTACGGCTAATGTGGGTATTTTAATAATGAAATTAGTAAATAAAACAAAAAATAAGTAAATAAACACAAATGCACAACGGCTGCGTTGACGACAGATGTGCACAGCGATAACGCAGGGAGTTCAGCACTATACTTATCAACCCAGACGGAGATTGTATGAATGCAGGTAGCAAGCCTGCCAAAGAAGAAAGATTCGGCAGCGAAACAAAGGACAATTTTATGGCAGCAAATCGACGGCTCCACCTCGCTGCGTGGAAATTAAAATGAATCCTGAAATACCTGAACTTGCCCCTCAAATCAAAAAACGAAACTAAATTTTTTTAGGTTAGTAATGGACCT
Source organism: Haemaphysalis longicornis (assembly GCF_048455015.1). Classification (NCBI taxonomy): domain Eukaryota; kingdom Metazoa; phylum Arthropoda; class Arachnida; order Ixodida; family Ixodidae; genus Haemaphysalis; species Haemaphysalis longicornis. The sequence continues at coordinate 4,392,627 of NW_027526422.1, read as the reverse complement.
CCCCCTGTATGCAAACACCGTAACGTCACGAAACGCACGTGCGCAATGGGAAGCGACAACTGGCGGCAAGGAATTGCACCGGTGGTTGGCCGAACGCACCTGCCCCGGCGGCCTGATCCAGCCGCACGGTGCCCGAAAGAAACGATGTGCCGTTGGCTTGGAGCTTTGCGGGCCACCTGCATTACAAGTGGGGGGGGGGGTCTAGCTAGCTCAGCTGAGGCCTTCACACCTCCATGTGGCTTTCTGCATGTACAACAGCCGCAACACAACTTTGAACCACACGGTCAACTGAAAACTGGGGCATTTATGCTTCATTTGCCAGCCTAGGGTAGCGAGTGGGAAAGTCGTGCCAACCCAATGAGTTCGAGAGGTATGTTCGTGGGGATTGCTTCCACAAAGTACTAATTGAAAACAGCAGACCGTCAGGTTACAATTGTGCAGATCGCTACTCGGAAAAAAGGTCCATTTGGGGAGAAATCTGGTTTAACCTGATTTTCCGAAAACATGTTCGGGGTGTAAAAATCGGATAAAATCGAATTTTACCCGAAGACGAACAACCCTATGCATGCAGAGGATTGACAAATAGCATCGTTTCATGGCACTGATTGGCGTGGACTGCCAATATGGAGGGTGCAACTGTTCTTTGAGGGACAGCAGAAGTTCGAGAATGGGAGATTTTGCTATGAGTAACAGCAGACCGTGTCACTGATTTGGCTGCCAGACTGTTCGACGCATTGCATGCATCCACAATACCCACCGAATTTACCTTTTTGGGGATGCGAAAGAGTCTGATGCTGCTGCCCTTGCTGCACGATTTGCGTAGCCGAAAGCACAACACCCTCCACTTTCAGAAACGCCAGCACACGAACAAAAACTCCACTTTTGCGCACATCCTAAGCAGTCTCACTGCATACGCGCCGTGTGCCAGGCCGAATGTTTTGCCAACTATCCGCCCAGCTGCATCGAGCACGTATGCTGGTCATGACGTCACGGCCGCCATGTGACGCACCCCAGGAGAGGTCCACTCACACTACCTTTTCATTTTCGTTCGGGCCCAAAATGTTTTTTTTTTATTTCGTTTCGTTCCAACAGCTTTTTCTATGTCCAGGTAAGGCTTTTGATCTCAGTTGTAACCACCATTCTCTGAAGAAAGCGGCACTGATTGTTTTTTGTTTTTTTTCTCCCTACCCTTTTGCCACGTCAATTTCATCGGCAACTTTTGATCTGCATCGCATCCACCACTGCCAAGTACTGAAGAGAGAAGAGTTTCGCCGACAAACCGAATCAAAAACCATCAACAAGGTTTTACTGCTGGAAAGCCCCCCATACATGCCCTCCTTCCCTGGCAACGCACCAAAACACACCTGTAAACCCGGTGACTAGGACATTGGTAAAACCCAAGGACCGGGGGAAAGCAGCACACTAATTTTTTTTTCTGTGTGTAAAAGTATAAAAGTTCTGTGACAAGCGTTCTCACGTTTTCACAACCATAAACGAAAACTGTCAGCCTTGAAGAGCAACGAGCAACTCCTCCACTGAGCGTTATCGCTGACATTCATCGGGATGTTGTGTTCAGCTAAAAACGGGAAGAGGCATTCTGCGTAAATCCCACTGAAGTCGCTATCACGGAACACAAAACCTGTCAGGCTTGGCCGGTTGTCCGCAGCTCAGACGTATCCCTGGTGATTTTTCGAAGTGGTGTGGACCTTCATATCACACTTGCACCATGTAAAAGGTTCACATCACAGACACACGTGGTGCAAAATCCAAACTTCTCTCCTATCTTCGATGGCACAAAGCACAAAAACTGACATGCACGACTTCAAAAACAACTGGTAGTACTGTCGCCCGCCATTGCACTGCAAAGCAACCACCGCGGTTGTACCACACAGGTCGTACTGCAAAAATGCAGCAGTCATACAAAGAGCAACGCGAACACGGAAGCCTTATAGGCCAACTGCACTCAATTGAAAAACACTATTTACATTAGTCTGCTGAAAAAGAAAGCAAGATGCAAAATACAACTGAAATACGTGCGTGGACACCGCAAGCAATCGGCAAAACCCGGCGATTTTGAAACCGAAATCGAGGAGAGCGCGGCCATTAAAATGACGTTGCACCGTCCAGCGAGCGGCTGGACGGTCAGCAGCTCAGGAGCAAGCCAGCATGCAAGCTCTACGCGCACACGGGGCAGCAAGCGGGTGAAGCGTTTGCAGCAGAGCTCGACCGGTTCTCCAGCTGCGTGGCTGGCCAGAGGAAGAAGCCCCAGCCAGCTGGAGCGCCACAGCCACGTCACGGCTGTTTACGCCATTCGCTGGTAGGTGCAGCACCGTCTTCAGCGGAGCTTTTTTAAACGCTTCTGACTGATTAACGAGACATTTCACAAGGCTACCACTAGTGTCCCAGCTGATTTGGGGGTACTTACTACACAGTAAAAATAAATTTGGTCGAGGGGAAATTTGAGTGAAATTTGAGACTGGCCCACGAACACTGTGCTACTATAAACGGCTTGCTAAAGTGGTAGCAGTTCTGGATATGGATGCATAGCCCACCAGGAGAAGACGAAACAAGTGGCAGCTTCTGTTGATGATGATAACAAGAGTACATATTGCCTTCTCGTGGCGGCAATACGTACCTTGGTGTCATTTTAATAGATGTTCCTTTTTTTTTTTAAATAAAAACATTTACCATAAAGTTTCAGGCAAGATCTGTAATATCATACAACAGGTCGAAATTTGTACATTTTGCGGAAAATTGGGAAAGAGCTGGCAGGTATGATTAAAGTGTCCCCCCTCCACAGTGGCTCCTGTCGCTCGTGCTGTCCACGTCGTCCCGTTTGTATTCCTTTCAAGTGTGTCCTTAGTAACCTCAAGCACAGTTTTCAAACATGCACAACCAACTAGCCCAATTCATCACCTTACTGGCTCCCTGAATGCCCCACTGCAAGAAGCCCCATTTATTACCAGTGCTGTCACTTCGGGGCACGACTAGCTTGACAGGGAGAGACCTGCCCGTAGTTGCCAGCGCCAATGAAAGCCAGCATGCCGAGAAATTGCAATGTGTAGGAACCCGTCAGGCGGAGCTAAATTGTTCCACAACCTCACCATTTTCCCTTTGCTCGCAAAGCAATCTGCGACTGCTGGCATGGAATGTTGATCATACCAATAATACTGCTGGCCTGGTCAGTCTGGACCCACCTCTTATACTTCTGTCACACGGACACTTTCAATCCGAATTGAAGCGAAGCACGATTGACTTTTAGAGCGTGCTCGACGCGCCGCCACTGCCACATGTTTCAATCCCAATTGAGAACTAGTTCAGGAGAGTATTGGTTTGGGCGAGTTGGTACATCTGGCGTATTGAAGCGCAGCAAAGACGAGGACAGGAACACAGACGACGACACACAGGGAATTACAGGGAAGTAGTACCGTTAGCGCTCTTGTATGGCAGACGGCGCCAAAAATGTACATTGCGGCCGGCATCTCGTAACTTTGTGTGGTCGTAGATATACGTAGCTATGGAAATGTTACCGCACGCTTATTTGGGTCAAGTTATTTGATACAATTTGTGGTGTTAGTTCTGTGCCATTAGTCAGCTGGGATGAAAGTATCACTGCTTTCGTCCGATCGCGCTTAAAAACCTCAATCACGCTTGAGAAATCAGGATTGAGTTCGAGCGGGATCGAGCTCGATCGCGATTTAATTAAACTGCCCTGCAGCAGTGCCCGATCCGGATTGAGCTCAATCCGGATAGACTCAATCGCGATTGAAAGTGCCCGTGTGACAGAGGTATTAGCTACGCAAACGTACCCAAGTAAACCACACTGATACTATAACAGCCATACCGCACAGAGTTTCTTCTTGTTTTTTACGTTCTTGTGCAGTATACGGAATAGTGCACTAAGTGCTGCATTTGTGTTTATTTTTGCTGACCCAAGCCACGAAACACAGCACACTTGATGTTTGTTTTATTTTTTACATGTGCGCAGTGCTGTGGAATTCGTTGTTAGCTGTTGTCGACGCTTTTTGGAGACGATATCCGACAGCGCATTTGGTGGACACCAGACAGGTGCGCACCAGCAAAGTAATGCTTTCCTGTTAAAAAAATCTCTTGATTCAAGCGCACTGTCGAGCCCACAGAATCAGCAAAGACCAAGCAAACGGACGGTGAAAAAGACATAACGACAGCAGGCCAAGCAAGCGCATTTACAACAGACAAAATAGCAGACGACAAACGACAAACTTAATGGAGGGTCAAATGCAGTGCAAGGCCAGTGCAGTGCTATCGAAAAAAAAAATAATAATAAAGCGAAACAAGCAAAAACTAATTCGGCATGTGGAATCATTGTGCATTGGCCGATCGCTATCTATAAAGCCAGTCGTACTCCAGGGCTCCTTTTTGCATAAAGCCTGCTATAGCCTTACATGCATAGTCTATCCCCCCTGGCTTCAATGTTTGGAATGAGTGGCACACACCTCAAGGAGCACACGCAAAAAAAAAGGGGGAGGGGGGGGGGGGGGGCAGAACGTATTCCCACTCTGCATAAAGATTATGATCCCTCCACTTGCAATGGTTCTTTATGAAAAATTTTAAATTTGGGGCGTTTCACATGCCAGAGCTACACCTGGGCCATAAGGTAAGACAGTGGAGGGCTCCAGGTTATTTTAGGCCACCTAGGAAATTGATGTGCACCGAATTCTCAATATGCAAGCATTTTCACTTTTTGCCTTCATAAGAACAAAGGCCATTTTAACTTTTAAGGCTTCGTAATACATATAAATGTATCAAAAAAATTCAAAGGGAAATACCATGACTAAATGTCACACACAAAGCAGATTAAACCTCGTGACAAATGCACTTTCCACGCATTGTTTGTAAAATGACAACAGCACCTGAGCTTGTCTCACAATAGCATACGTGCCAACCTGGGGACTTCAAAAATCCGGAGGTTCACAGCGGGGGGGGGGGGTTTAATGCAGTACATGTGATGTCTAGTCCACATACAAGATTCGTCTTTCGTTTTTAACTATTAGAGCGAACGCAACGCGTCGAGCACGAGGTTGCCAATTTTTCGGCCAGTAGCCTCTCCTCGAAACTGCCCGCATTTCTCTACGTAGTGGGTTGCTACGACAGGGTGAAGCTGCGATGAGGTGCCGTTGCTGCTGTCAACTGCAAGCGCGAAAACACGACGCTTCAGGCTTTCCACCATTGCGCCTTGCACCTCTGTAGCCATTTCACTGACAATGGCAGTTGCCTTCGTACTACCGCTCCCATAGCGCTTCGCCTCTTCGCACTTGGGAAACATCTTGCGCAGAGGTGGCCCAACGTGATCACTCACACTGAACGGCAAATTGTGCTCGATAAGAAATCCAGTGTAAAGGCGCTCCGCACGCACAGCACTGTCTTCATTGCTGTTGCCAAATGAGTTGCTCACATTCCTCTGCTTCTCAGCAGCACGAAGGGGGCTTTCGTGCTTAGTAGTCGCCAAATGCAGTTTCAAGTCTCCTTTACCGCCGTGGGCCACGCTCACGTCGCATGCGCAAGTCGTGCAAAATCCGAACTGTTCGCCTTTCCTGGACAGCACGAAACACAGGAATTCTGAAGTATAACACTTCAAGAAACATTGTAAATACATCTTGGGTTTCGACGATGCCATGATGTCAAGAGAGCTGTGAAAAGCACAATGTTACTACATTCAGTCCTCAACGCACTGTCCCGACCACATGTGAACAAAGTTAGGCTTGTACACTCCGTGCACACAAACGGCTTGGATTCCCATCCGACTTCGGCTAGCTACCCAGCTCGTGATGGCAACCGCAGTGCGGCCGTGCTGCAAAACGCAGTTCTTTTGTTTTGTTTTTCGAGATGGGGGTCGGGGCCGTTTATCGGGAGATGTATGGCTGTGCCCGTACAATGGGGAGAATAGGTAAGAAATCAGGAGTCTCCTGGGTAAATCGGGAGAGTTGGCAGGTATGCAATAGAGTAAATTTTTGGGCCTCCATGGAAAAGGACAATCAGGAAGCACTCCCATTCCCTGCTGCAGGGGATTTACTCTCAGGCAGTCCACACTGTGGGCCAGGGCAAACAATCAGTACTGCAGTTGCACGGATATGCTGAGCATTGTAATCACCCAATGCAAGAACGCCACACCTACAGTGGTTCTTGCATAGGCAGACTTTTCATCAGTACTACAGCATGTGAACGAGGAAAAAAAGCCCAACCCAGGCAGACGCGTGCTCACACAGCACTTGCATGATCACAGAGTGCACCGCGGGCACTGTTCCAACTACACGATGCCTCTGTACACACAAGCCCACCGAAGTCAAGCTGGGCCGCCACTTCCTGCCCAGGGCAGCATTGGGTACCATGAAATGCGCCCACAAAGTTCGCTACAACGGGCTTCAGATGCTTGAACGCTAATTCAGGACGACACTGCTAGCAAAGAGAAGTACAGTTCACTTGCATGAAAAGTGCCCTCTCGTATACAAAGGGGGTTCTTGTACAACTTGTACTGTCAGAAACAAGGCACACCCACACAAGCTGCCTGCCCCTACAGGCAAGTGCTCAAACAGTGCAGTTGAGATTACAATGCAGTGGCCAAGAAGGCGCTGCCACAGGAATGAGTGACAAAGCAGGCACCTCAAAACTGCAGATACTAACCGGGACGCTGAAAATACACCACATGACCTCTTCCTCCTCCCTGAGGACAGAAGTAGGGGTAGTAATGTTCCATGGAACGAGAGGCACAACTGTCAGTGACGCAGGCACAGCACGGTCAGTGCAGAGAGACGCTGGGCCCAACCCAAGTCAGCCTCTGGAGATTAAGGTCAACCACGTTATGACAAGCGAGGAAAGGGAACACCGCTCGGATAAGGGCGACTAACCACACATGGAGGGACGAGATATGTGTGCCCCCAACAACAGACGTGCCACCCGAGGGGCTTTGTTTTTATTTTTTTGCCTCACTGATAACTTTTTTTTGAAGCAGCCCCCTCGCCGCTCGGCAGAGCCGATCATTCGAGGTCAGAACAACACAGCCTGGATCCCACATCTTATCACGTTGACTTTGACAGGAAGATTACAACCATCAACTAGTACTACTTTCAGAGATACTACTCGCCCAAGCACACAACTCTGCCGATCCTGCACCATGCTGATGTCTGTTGATTATCTAAAATAACTGCAGGTCCAAGCTGGTGATGACCACAACTGCAGCATTTCCATACAAGTAATGGTAACAAAGCTGTGAGTGATTACACCCTAGCTGCTCCAAGAAGCAACCCTACACTTTTGATGTCGGTACACGGTCTTCTGCTAAGAAACAAGGCTCTGATCAAATACTGAAAAAAAAAAAAAAGAAAAAGAACAGACGTCAGCCAGCATAATGAGCTTGAATCAACAAGAGCTACGCACACAATGTTGGCTTGACTCGGCTCCATGTTAAACAATCGCAGCAGGGCTTACAGGACACCAGTTTGGTGCAGCCAAGAAACCTGACAATTTGGATCAAAAGTCTTGCAACTCAAAATGAGCATTTCGCTCTTAACCACAGCCAGCTACACTGAAATGTAACAACTGCGACCATTTACATCCAACAGGTTAGCCATCTGCTGCATCAGGACAAAACCGACATACTGAAAACAAACAAGTCAGAGAGATGAGAAGAAAAAGCGCGAGAAAGCTGCTACTAAGGCAGTGCGACTTTAGACAGGGCTGAAAATTTTGCCGGAACTAACCAAGCTCAGGCGAAACACAGCAGGCGGGATCGAGTCGAGTGTGAACGCTTGTATCCCAATAAGCATATTTCCACTGATGCGCAGTTGGCCAAATGAAAGCTAAAACTGCCACAACTGCGCTTTATACAGATCATGTAACAGGAATGCTACAACACGAGAAAGGGGGGGGGTGATATACAATTTCGTACCCTTAGGTGCGATACCTGGAAACACTGCTAGGTGCGATACCTGGAAACACTGCTCGAAACGGTTTTTTGAATGGAAGGCCAACGCTACGTGTTTCACGAGTGCTCCACCACGCAGAGGTGTCGTCGCAGACTACGAGCAACGCATGAACAGAAGCAGCACAGCAGCACAGTGAGAACCACCAGCGAAGCATTTAGGCTGGCCAGCTTGGACACGGAGGAGGGGCGGCAATGGCGAACGTCGACCTAGCCGAGGAAGCCCGGGGTGCGGCCACGCACCAACTTCGCGCACAGGTGTACGTACCGACAGGGCCGGCAGCCCCTGCTTTGTAAGGTACTGTTGCTGGCAGCACTGCACGCAGGTCTTTGGAGTTCACGCGTGACGTGCCCACCGTCGACCGAGAGACGTCCGCTGACCCAAATACTCGGTCCAGCGAAATCGCAGTCAGGGTCACTGAGGCAGAGTCCGCACATTCCAGTCGCCGCCCGCTCCCAGCCTCGGAGTAACCTCTGCGCTAACAACGGCGACGCTCGCGATCTTATGAAAACACAGAACTGAAACTCCGCGAGGCCGCGCGAAGTTGGCTGCCCGCGAACCCAGCTGTTACAATCGCCGACGTCGCATGAAAAGCTCGCGTTTGTAGACAGTCGTGGCAGGAAGCAGACAAGCAAACCCTCGGCATGCGAAGCATACGGAATACACAGTGTCGTGCACCCTCTCATGGGATGCTCCGACCACGGCTCGGCAGCCGGCGGCGAGCAGAAAAAATCGCGCTCAAAGCGACGGGTCATGCGCCTAGGCCTAAAAAGTCGACGGCCCCTGTGAACGCACAAGGGGGAAAATATTGCAGAATTTAGGGTTAAAATGGAAAAGTCAAACCTTTCGGCGGGTCTCCGGAGCACGAAAGGTACGTCCAGTGGTGGAATCCGCGAAAAGGATACGTATGAGGTCCTCTTGATTGCTGCGCTATGTTTGGCGAAACCCCAGAATATTTTGGCTTCTGAGGTAGGCTCATTGCAAAGCGAGACAAGGATGAATTGGGGTCCTCATAGGTGGCGAACGATGCCTCATACGGGTCGTTGCAGGCTGCACACTCATAAAATAACCACTCTAGAGTTTAGAGTAGACATCAGAGCTCCGGCAAAACATCCACAAAAGGTGCTATAAATTGTTTTAACCTTAAGATTGGATGGGATTTTACACCAAGTGAACAATATGGCTGCCTTCGGCGCGTACCACCGCAAGACGACGTATTTCTAACTTCCTGTCCGCAGTACTACTTCCGGTCTGAATGTGAACAGCCGCTAAGCGCGGAAACTGGAAAAAGGTGATAACTTCGCAAAATACCCAAGAGAATTTTTATTTCTTAAAAATAAAATCAGTTGGCTGAACTACAATGTGAACGCAATTTTTGACCAAGAAATCAGCGAGTAAGAGATGCACATTTCATCTTTTTTGTTGCTGTTTTCCGTCCGACACGATTTGCTTGCCGTAACGATTTGTAACAACAGCTACGTGTGGAGCTACGGAAGCATATGCCTGTCTACGAGGCTGATTTTTGCCCGAAGTTCTGGAGAACACGATCCACCGTACGGTGATGCGCAATAGTCCGTACTTCGCGAACGATTTTTCGATGCCGGCACTGCCACGAGACAAGCGGGCACGCACGCGCAAGGCAGATGTGCCGCCGAACGTTCGCTCGAGATGCGCCAACGTTGTCACGCGGCATACGCGCACAGTAGGATGTGATGGGCACTTGAAGTCTGAAAAGGGCAGTGTAGTGTATTTTACCAATAAAACTGATAAACCGGTTACACCAGAAAAGTACAGCTCAAAACCGAAAGCATTTATCCACTGTGTTGTTACACGTAACCTGCAACCTCCCCACAAAAGAGAAAATACATCAGCAGCCCCAATCATTCAGGCACATATGTATATATATGACCCTAAAAAAATATGTAAACACATATCTTCTTTAACAATACCTTTTCCTCGGGAAGACAAGGATACCGTCAATCTTTATCGGGATCCTTCGCAGCAGAGGGTGCGCAGGCAGACACGTATGCGCGGCGGCGACGTCTGCTCGCTGAGGTAGTGCCTTCCTGCGACTCCGAAAGAGGGCGCCACGCACCCACGTCGCCAGGGCTGTTGGTCTCAAATTTGCTGCTTGTTTTCGTTGTCATTCTGTTCGTGCACATCTTTTTTTTCCCTGCTCCGGCAAGCGATGAGCTCGTCCCAAAAGCGAAGGAGAGAGCGCAGAGTGTGGAGTGAGGAAAGCGAGACGCACGGGCATGGCTAGGTGTCGGAGAGAAGCGCTCATTTCGGCGACTTTCTTCGTCGTCTGCTATTGGCGCGACTGGTCGAACGCGGCAGCTACCGCGGATAAGGATCTGCGGCCACTTACGCAGGTAGGTGATTTGTTAACCATGTTAACTACGGTAAACCAACGGCAAAATGCCAGCTGACTTGCCGCAGTTAACCCATTGGTTAAACGCAAGCTCACTCGGCGATCATTCGGGCACGGATATACGGGCGGTTGTATAAAATTGTTGCGTTGTTCGCTGCATCATAACGAAATTTCGCGCTCGCACGAATGTTCAGCTCCCTTTATTTCTTTCTTTTTTTAAATTCTAGAACTTACTCTAGAATTAGAAGCTCCCTCCAGAACTCCCACAAACATTTTTAAATATTTCTTGTGCTGTCACTCCCACGCTGGCGCTTAAGTTTTTCTCACAAATGCCATTTTCTGCTGTGTATAATTTATTGTTGCGCATACGCGCATTTCTCTTCCAAGCTTCCCCCTATTTCCAGCGTTTCCTCAATTAGGTCGGCCCAACGCGCCATGGAAGGAATAATGTTAGGAGTAACACTCAGTGATAGTTGACGATATCATATTTCACATAAAAATTTAAAAAATGAATTTGGGCTGGCCATCTAGTGAGACGAACCGACAACCGGTGGACAATTAGGGCAACAGAGCAACAGAGTGGATGGGTGTAGAAGAAGGGGAAGGCCAATAACACGATGGAGGGGTGAACTACGGACGCGAGAAGCGCAGGACAGGAGCGGCTGGAGGTCAATGGGAGGGGCAATCGTCCTGCAGTGGACCTGAGCAGTCTGATGATGATGACGGATTGACATTTGCACCGCACAAACCAAGCGAGCCTTGTCACCGAGCGCGGTTTAGTGAAATTGCAGTTAAACCTGGGTGTATACCGAAGTTGACAAAAGTCGCAATTTTTCGTTACATGATCCAGGTATTCGTTACATGCAGGTTTAGAGTTCAGGCTCGGGTGAATGAAGCATAAACAAAGCCGAAATGCCAGACATCAGTGATAGTGAACTCACCGTTCAAGGATCACAGTGAAAAACTGCGTGATTTGCGCCCACTGCTTTCCCACAAACTTAGTCACTGCACGGCACTGCAAATAAGCAAGGTATTCACAAACGTAACTGGAAGTATCACTTAAGCGTTTTGACACTTTTCGGAGCATTAACCCGTTTCAAGGACCAAACTTACGCTGAATAGGCGCCTTTTCGCGAACTTGATACTCTTTTCCGCGCTCAAAATGGTTGCGAGGGTGCTAGCTGGGATGCGGTATACACGGGCGGAGACGTTTTTCTTTCTCGCCGGAGGAGACGGCATTTAAAATTGCGAGCTTGTCCGGAAAATACAGAACTCGTCAGCGACGAATCGACACCAAATATAGCAGCGGAGACTAGCGACTAGACGACGACAGGCAGGCCTATAGCACCTAACCGACACCGCACTGGCACTGGAAACGCGCCGTACGCCGCGGTGCGGGCGATGACTCGTTAAATTGTTGCATTTCTCCAGCCGATTTTTCAGAAAAAGTGCAAAAAACAATGCCTGATCAGCGCAGCGAATTCGTTACATCAAGGTTAATACAGGTCGCAAACACATGGGCTTCAATGGGGCTGTCAATTGGTAATGAAAAAACTTCGTTAAATCCAAGAATTCATTACACACAGGTTCGTTACATCCAGGTTTAACTGTATACACTTTAAACAAAAAAAATCTTGGTACAATATTTCGACATCGTGGGAATTTCCAGCGCGAGCGAAGTGTACTAATGCAGCATATTTTATTCAACGGCTTTCATAATTGAAACACTATAGTTATTTTCAACATCGCCCGAGCTTTATTTTACGCTTTACACTGTTCAGTGTTGTTTCTACATTCGAAAAAAATGAAAGCTCAGGTCTTAAATGACTTAAATACAGACGGGTGCGCGCCAGGGCAGAAAAACAAACAAAAAAAACAATCCTCCTTCTGCAACACACATCATTCTCGAAGTCAAATACAGAAAGAAAAAAAGGGAGGCTCTAGCCAGGTACATACCACATTCCCATAAAGCCTCAAATAATACAGTAACAATTTTGAGGCATACGCACCGCACACCGCTTTATCTGGCTTTCAAGAGCGCGGTCCGTTTTGTAGACAGCGCGGCAAGAGTTCTAAGAAGTGTTATCTTCGGATATCTGGCCTGCCACTTCAAATTGGCATCGAAACTCTCATTTGTTGTACAGTTTGAGAGCAGACAACTATAAAAAATATGCGTTTCAATCTAAATTCAAGGATTGTCGTAACCGTGTTGTCTTATTCTTCTTTCTTGTCTTTTTTTAATCTGGGTTAGCCGGTGGGACTTCCAAGAAGTGATTGAAAGGAGAGGAGGGGAGGGAGCTCGTTCCCATTCCGCTAAATGTGAGGGACTGATAGAGTAATGAGTAGAGACTGGAGCTTCAGATAAGATGGTTTTTATTTCTCCTCGAGACCATATCTATATTTAACACGTAAGCATAAACTAAGCGAGTGAAAACACGTTGAACATCTATTTATTGACCCTGCACGTGCCTAATTTGAGGTCTCTGCCCAAAGCGGCTTTTGGGGCCTAAACATGTTTTTTTCCATGCTTTGTCTCGTTCATGTTGTGCTATGCACATGCTGTGCAAAGTACCAAAAACCAAATATACTATCAGGGTCCACACTCTTCGCAAGCTATATGCGGCCAATATATATGAAAAGTCAGGAAAAGAAATCAGAGTTCCTTGAATCGTACAGGGTGTTACATCGATAAATGGAACACTAAAAAAATTTCCTGGGCGAATCGCTGCTCCGTTCGCGCTCAAACTTAACGCGAAGGTCGCATTTTGTGGTCCATTTTGTTTGACACCGGGAACAACGACGGTACTTACTTGTTTATCTGAAAAAAAAAAAAAAAAAACGATTTTAGCCTATGGGAAAATGGTGGCCAAATGGGACATGCAAGCTGATCTTGGAACGACGGCGCCATCTGGGATATGCAAAGCGAAACGCGCGATGGCAATTCACGGTAGGAAGGAGCCAAATGAGGTAGCAGACGATCAGAAAATCTGTTTTCTCGGTAGTTTATGGCGACCACAAATAGTTACATAAGAGCTCGTACGAATCAAAGTAAAGTGTTCCCGCGGTTCATCATTGTCAATATCAGTCTGCTGGGCCAGGTTACTTTTGCTTTTCGAAATAAGGCTCACGATTCTTCGTTCATGTTCGTTGCTTTGTTGTCGTTTTACTTTTTGTTATTCTGTGCGTGCATGATTGGGACATGGCGCCATAAGATTATTCACAGCAGACGAAAAGGCAGCCTGTTCACCTGCAGTGAATGATCTCATGCCGCCATGTCACAATCACGCACGCACAGAATATTGGACGCTACAACAGATGTGACCGGGCCACTACCTGTTCATTTTGTAGTTGCAAATCTGTATTCATAACAGAAAACGAAGCATTTCTCGATATTCTCGAAACTAGAAAAAAGCAAGCGTCGAGACTATCACCCAGCCTTGTGTACTGTACCCTTGAGGATGTACTGAACCCTGGGTTCGGTTGCACAAGGCTGCTGCACTTCTCAAGGTTTTCATAGCGAAGCTGTCACCCTGTGATTGGTCAATATTTTTTTTTGTGATGCCCATGTGCAGGACGAAGGTGGAAGTGAGCCGAAACGTGGAGAGTAAGAGACAAAAATATCGAAGTCTCACTGGCGGATCGGTTCTTAGTAATGCGCTACCACCGCGTTCGTTAAAGCTCACGTGTCGATGTTCGTGAAGTTCTATTATGTCTGCTTCCACCACTGGTGCGTAATGTGGGACTTGTATTGGAATTACTTTGTTGCCGCATGAAATGTTTGTTTGATTTGTGCGCGTAGTCCACCCAAGCATTCACCGTACACTGCCCTCGCAGCCGCTTTTACCTCGCGAACTTGATGATCGGTCTGACTCGCACACTGCTTGGGAGAAAAATTTGTGCGCCGTGCCAAGCACGCCGAGACGCGGAAACACGTGCTCCAGCGCAGCCGCCGTCACCTCGATTTCACATTACCACAAGCACATGGCCCGAGCCGTCAGGGGAGCGAACGCAGCGCCACCCCAGCCCGCGTGGCTGTCAGCAGCTGGGCGTGACGTCACACTTCCCCACGCGAGCTCTTCTGTTGGATGTTCTTCTGTCGCGTCGCGTAGTGCCCACGGATGGGCGGCGAAATTTCTGCCGGTACGCCCCGTCTATTGCTAATAGAATGAAAAAAAAATACAGACAAATGAGGCAATGAGCGCGACACAACTGCGCACGTGCCGCTCAAGGTCAAAGACACGTCCCGAGAGGAGACCGCGTGAACACACGAAACGCGAAAGTTTCGTACAAGACGACACCACGAACACGGCCAGTCACGGGGACAGCACCGGCCGGCAAGGCATAGCACGTGTATACACGAAGAAGAAACCGCGGGAGATTTAAATTATTACAAGAATAGGGCGCTGGATTGTTGGTGGCATGCAGCGCCCCCTCGTGTCGGACGCGCCTGGGTAGTACAAGAGCAGACGACCCGCGCCGCTGTCCATGTATTTCCAATTACAAGCCAGAGCAAAACCTAATTGAACTTAATTTAATAGCGTTTGGTGCGTTTAAATGATAGCATACCGAATAAAATAGCCCTTAAAGTAGCTGCAGATTCTAAGCAAAGTAATACCCGCTAAAACAAGCCGATTTATCTGTTTTCTTTTGAGTGAGCTGCCGCGACCGTCACGACGTGCGTCGCCAGGTCCGGTGGTCTGTAACCTGACGGCAATTGTCGTTCTTTTAAAGACGATAGTCTTTCTTGGGCTACTTAAACCCAGAAATTTTGGTCTGTCTGTCTGTCTGTATGTTTGTCCGTCTGTCTGTCTGTGACTCGATTCAGCCACCCGGCCAAAGCAAAACAATGCCTGCGTAATAGTCTTATATAGTCACAGCTAAATCTAGCCGTCTATGTCCGGTGTAATGTTCATACTTGTCAACATTGTTGAAGAAGAACAAGACATTACGCAAATATGAGACAACAAATCAATGCAGAAGTGATATTTGCAAAGTTCCTTTATAAAAATTCAAACATGCTTGACTTTTGCGAAATTAAGTACTTCATCAACTGCAGAAAAAGAATTCACTCCGCCGTCGCCTGCTGTCGCCCGCGCCACTATAGCTTCTGGCGCCATTTTAAGAAAGCAACCGGCAACAGTTACGCAAGGTTCCACTAGATAGGATTCCACGTTCTGCTTACAACGCACGTGGAGTAGGGAAACGCGGTTCTATAAACGTTGAAGTAGGGCGCCTTGATTAACGCCTGTCTTCACCGTACGGCAGCGTTCGCATCGAGACACCCGGTTTGGAGCAGTGGAACGCGAGAAAGCGATGGGAGGCATTTACATCGCAAAAGCCGATGAAGACTATCGTCTTTTGGCGGCATTTGCAACGAAAGGAGCAGATACGCGGCCAATTTCTCCTTGCGCACGCTCGACAAAGGAATAGTGCGCAAGTAGCACAGACCACAGAACGTTGCTCTCCTGAGGTAACTGCCAGACGTCGCTTCAGCGGGACCACGCAAGCGGACGCGAGCCGCGCAGCCGGCTCAGCTGACGCCACCGGCACGGCGCCGCCTTGAAGACGAGTGACAAAAATTGTGTGATGTTGTTTTCGCGAACTACATAATTTTCCACGCAACATTTTACTCAGTGCGATTTACGAATGGCTGGGTACATGTATACTAGCGGTATGAAGGTGAGGCAATATCATCAAATAAACAGATTGAGCGCGATTAAAACACGCGAAACTAGCACCAACTGGCACGTCCGCTGCCTGTGCACTTGTATATCTACATATCATATAAAACAGCCGCATACACGGTACGCGGCCCAAATATTTGCATACGATCGTCACTGACTGTGTTCGTTGTCTTCTAGTGAAGTAGTCGGCAGCCTGCGGCGTGCATGCCGACCGCGGGGCGGTATTATGCGGCCCCCAGCACGTCTTTAGAACCCTGTCACTTCCTATCTGAAGGCCGACGCGCCAGTTTTGGCCTCAAATGGGGTTAAACGGGAGGCAAGAACAGAGGGTTAATCGCTTCCAGTTCGCATTGCCCCTCCCCCCTTCGAACTTAGCCAGATGATTGTCTAATATTATTATCAATTCGCTGATTTTTTCCCCTTTGCCTGCAAAGCCCGCCTCCTTCCCTACCCCCACCCGACTTGCCGTCCGGCACTCAACCGTGCCGGCTTCATGCAACTGGCCCTTCATTTCAAAAGTTTACCGACCCCTGTTCTAGTAGAATGAACTTGGGGATGATGCGGAAGTACTCTTCAGAGGCATTGCTGTGTCCAGCTTGGGACAGAGTACAGGCAGATTCAGGTGCTGCGTACGCGAATAGTAGCCTGGGACGGATACCGCCGTCTGTGTGCGGTAATTTTGAACGCACAGACAGCGCTTGCGTGTGTTTGTTCCGGCTCGGCGCGTTTCGCCGGCCTCGCCGAGAACAATCCTCAGTCCTCGGACACTTGCGCGCAGTAAACAGGCCGACGCCGCCGCTGCCCCTTGGCTAGTTTGTTATGGCTCCAGTGCCGGGCCAAGACTTCAGTAAGCACAACAAACCGAGTCCTGACCCGATTTTCGGGCAGACGAAATAAACCCCGTGGCTGTCTTTTTATGCCTCATTTGTGCGGGGCAACACGCATTTTGTTCACGCCTCAGGGGCCCCTTATCGAGCGGCCTGTACACATTTGCGACACGCATACAACGGGCTTCGACGGCGAAGCCTAAGGTCCCTGAATTTCTTAGCGAGGCCTGCCTTGCCGTGCCCCCTGGAGACGGGCCGACATAAAAGTGGACGATCATCACGCCGGAACACTTGGGGGCACGGGCTCACCACGAAGCTCCTCAATGACGAAAACAAAACGCGCAGACTCTATTTTTGGATGCACTGGCACGATAAAATTCACGCGCGCACTGAAAAAAGCCTTGCGCCGACCGAGTGACGTGCACGAAAGTGCGAGCGGGAGCCGTGGCATTACAGAGCCTGACCGGCAGCAGCAGGTCTATCGGACGGGGCAGAAACCAGCTAAAGAGCTCTGCAGCTCGTTCAATCGCAGTGCTTGTGAAGTTCCCAGTCACCGTGTCTCTCAATAAAAAGTTCTCTCTCTCTCTCTCTCTCTCTCTCTCTCTCTCTCTCTCTCTCTCTTGACGGAACCGATGTGACCGGAGCCAGTAGAGGTTAATTAAAAGAAAAAGGTGGGAAGTGTAGGGTTTCCGCACGAGTCGCAGAGCATTTTGTCCAACGTGGAGAACATACGTGTGAACCTGGGCAGCAAAACCACGTGCACACGGAGGTACGCACAGGCTGCAGGCCATGGGCGTCGGCAGGAAGGTGCAAAAGGGCCACTTGCCCACCAAGCCAGCCCAGCACAAATGCCCCGGCCCCCGCCCTCTCCCTCTCACCCCTCAGTACAATGGGTTTGCCCCCTCAAAACAAAAGCCTGCCGACGCCCATGCTGCAGACGTGTCGTTTTTAGGCACGCAAACGCAGGCATGCGGCCGCATGCTGTCACGGTTGCTGACGCGAGGGCACGTCGCTTTCTTACCCGCGAACAGGGTGCATATTGGCTTATACAGGTTGACGTCAGCTTTTCCCGACTTCGATGCAAAGCATTGTATGCTCGGACGTCGCCACGGCGAAGAATTACGCGTAAGGTGCCGTCAACAGCTTTTGCTGAGAACAAACATATATTGCCAGTCGGACCCCTCATATGTGCCCGCTGCATTTTAGAATTTCGGGGTTTTGCTGCAATTCAGCGGCACCGTGTTGAAAATGCCTTTTCCCTCTTCGAAGGAAACAAAAGCCTACCATAACAAAATTATTGAATTAACAAAAAAGGCGCCGTATTTCCTCTTCGTTCAGAAATGTATTGCGAAATTTGAGTCCGTCATCCTGTGCCTTGCCAGTTTCACTTTCCCTCTCTCTCTTACGTTTACGGCTCACCAGCACTCGTCATCGACGGAAGGTTTGGTGAAGCGCCGCCGCGATGTACCGGCGCGTCACTTGATAGCTCGAACGCGCGCGTCTATGTGCATGCGCGCATGTAACAGCTTCCTGTTATGCCTGCGGGCCGGCTTTTGTTTATTTCCGTCGTCTGTCGCCGCGCCAGCGTAGCACACGATCCGCTCGATCGCAGTCGCGTCGGCTCGCCTAACCGCTGCAGCTTCACCGGCCGGTATACAACGGCGCCGAAGCAATCTGCGTGCGTTAAGAAATCTCCGAAGATAGCGCTTTGCGAGAATGCTTTTTGAGAATTCTCAAAAAGCAATCTCGCAAAGCGCCATCTTTTTGATATCGCAAAGCGCAAAGCGCAAACGATCATTGCCCAGTCCCAAACTTTGGGCAATGATCGTTTCCCGTAAACGTTAAACCGCACGATTACAGGGCCCCTCTTACAGTCTTGTCAAAGCGTGGGATAGTTAGTAGTTACGCTTGCGGAACGTAATTAGCGCGCCACAGAACGGGGCAGAAGAACAACTCAGGACAAGCGCACAATACAAGAAGCTTGCTTATCCTGTGCGCTTTTTTGTCCCGTTCTGTTACTAATGTTTCGCAACCGTTTTACAGGTCGCTACGGGTAGTTTGCCCTGAGTCGTGCATTGTGATAGCCCTCCACAAAATATAGTTTTGCTGTCAACTGATGCTACCGTTTCCGCGTCATGTTCTGTCGCGGATGCCCCACGACGCTCAGCCTGGCTGAGTGTTTATGCCGAGACGCACGGAATTATGAGGGCGCGACCCGGGAGGGGAACTGAAAAATAAAGGCGCTCTCAGACTGAACGCCGAACGTGTCGGTTGTAGGTCTATTGCGCTCCGCGAACACTACACACCCAATGATCGTCACCCTGAACTGATGCGGCGGTTGGTGGAGTTCGGATATGATAGTTGAAATGCGCATCGCGCTCTAATGTCTAAGCAGCAATGCGCGCATTATAGCGTGTGAGCCAGAACGGAGGCCACAACATCACGCTCTCTGCAACCGGCCTTGGCTGCTTGTTTTAGCGGAAGCGTGACACGTACATGTAAACGCGCCTTGAAAAAATTAAAGCCGTTCCACTCAACGTGAAACAGTAGCGGTCCCAGAGATTGGTTTTAGGGGGGGGGGCGAATGTTTTTTTTTTTTTTTTTTTTTTTTTTTGGGGGGGGGGGGGGGTTCTTTCTTGCGCAAATTCTGCGGAGGAAGTGGTAAACATGCAGGCGTGTGCGCGTATGCGGTGTAACCCGCTTGCGCACAAATCACACAGTGCTTTCTAGCGCCCCTTAGGCGGTGCAACGGCTGGCTCGAGCCCGCATTTCTGATAATCGCAACATGTTTGCGGCCTCGCACAAGTGGAATGCTTAAAAAAACAACAAAAAATAAGAAGCTGAGGACCTGTTTGGGGGGGGGGGGGGGGCGATCGCCACCTTCGCCCCCCCCCCCCCCCCCCCTTGGGACCGCCACTGACGTGAAAGCTCTGGGAAGTGCAGAGCAGATACCACCCATCGCGCTCTTCGCCTCCCTGTCTCACTCCTCTCTTGGTGAAATGAACGGAGGTTTGTCCAATGCAATTCAAATTTCCCGCCTTCGCAGTGCTCTCGCCCCCCCTGCCTGGAACAGCGCGAGTGGGAGTTCTGTTTTTTTTTTTTTTGTTTTTTTTTTGCGTGCTTTCATGTCACACCTGCCGGCACCTTACTGCGCAGTTTGGAATGCGCCATTTTTGGCGGCGACTTTTTTCGCTTGCTATCGTAAAAACCAACCCAACGGGCCTTCCTAACAAAATGGGCGCGGGGGCTGCTGGTTATATACACAGAGTTTGTTTCAAATGTACCTGCAGTTTTTTAAAGCAAAGCTTTTTGCATCTACCCCCGAAGGTTCTGTCGCGACCGTTGGTGTCAACAGAAAATTCCCGCGAACGAATAAAACAAGTTACTGGTACCGCCAAGAATCGAACCTGGAACGTATCGAGAAACGGAGCGGGAGCCGGTTGTCTTACCTATTGAGCCACGAGCCTACGTAGAGACGGGGGAGACAAACGGTGCACTCACACGGGTTTACCCCTGCGTTCTCGCTGAGTGCCACGTGATAGCGTCACGTGACCGCTTTGGCCACTGTGAGCTCCGCCCACGGCACGTTTAGCGGCTGTGTGCACGCCTTGCGCATGCGATAGGAGTTATAAAAATTAAAGGAAGGTCACACCAGGGCCACTAAATAAGCTACGCTTAATAGACCTTATGCAAAAGTGGTGCCATCTACCGGAAGAAAAACGAAACGAGCACGCGACGCCATGTTGGGGGATGGCGGTCGCGGGATTGCTTGGTACGGAGCGTGTGGGGGGCTTTCTGGGCTTGGCGATCCTTTTATATTCAGATTTAAGCGCAGCAAAATAAGCGACGACTGATCTGTGGACCTTTCTCTGGGTCTCCTCGATTTACCAGTCCTGTACAGTCCGCGGGCAGTCCGAGGACTGCGTTCGGACCGGAAGTCCCATAGGAATACATGGGGAAATCGAGCGCCGGATCGCGTCTCGGGCAGTCCGCGGACGATCCGGGACTGATAATCGAGGAGGCCCTCTGTGGCCCACATTTGCGAGCGACTTCGTAAATACGCATTACGCATTGAAAACGCAGCCAGAGATGCACCGGCAGGGAAGCTTTTGGAGGCTGTCGCGTTTCTTCTTTTTTTTTTTTTTTTTGGCTTTGAGAACGCAAACGTTGAAAGTACTGTACATCCGTGTTGGTTCGCATCCTGCGAGTTTCTCAGGAGGTCATTCCTGAAACGCTTCGAGGCGATGTGGGCTGCCCTGAGGTTGAAACATGGGAGGGGAGGGAGGGGGGCACTCCGCGATATAGCTATACGCTAAGATCCTCTGGGACGCAGAGTAAACCTGCAAAACAAAAAAAAAGCACTTCGTAAAATAAATTGCATACCGGGCATTTTTTTTAACAGCGGAGCTGTTGTAGCTGGCCGTAATTTGTAGCGCGTAACTCGTGTGGCGTGTAACGCAGTAAACATTGCCAATATATTACCAATAAATTGCCAATGAATAATTAAATTACCAATAAATTGCCGAGCGCTGGTGAGCGCGTGCCTCGCGGTGACCGCCGAGCGCCCCCAGCATACGCAAAGGCTTTAGCAAAAAAAAAACTGCGAAAACCTTAACGAGAAAATGGCGAGCGCTGGTGAGCTCGTGCCTCGCGGCGACCGCTAAGCGTCCCCTGCTCGCGCCCTGGACAATAAAACTTGGTGCACACTACCGCTTAGAAAATTCCGCTCGAAAAATGCCCCTCGCGAGAGAGTGTTCGCTATCGGAGAGGAGAGGGGGTGAGCGGCGGAGAGCGCAGCTCGCGCGGCGAGGAGAATGGGGGAGGGGCGGACGCCGACGACGAAGCCGGATGCAGGGACAAGGCAAGTGAATTAGATGCAGTCGCATCTAAAATTTGTTCTTGGGAAAATAAGCTACGGTCGAACAGCAGGCGACGAGCGGTAAATGACCGATACACGGGTTACTACGTACACTCGCGCTGCTCATGGCACTACGTGAAGGTCGCAAATCTCGCGGATCCCTTATTTCCTGTAACGTTTAGCAAACGAAAGAATGCGTAGTACTTCCATAAAAGCCCACCGAACGTCCAGAATAAAAAGAAACGCGCAAAGCACGAACGGCAGACTCAAAACTCATCCCACACGATACGAGTACGAGCTGACCGATGCAGTGCGCCTTAAGTATGCATTGCACTGAATAAATGGCAAACAGTTGCGTGGCGCAGGTTGCCGCCAAGTACGTTCCCTCACCCTGTCACCGCAGCGATCCCGGTAGGTACAGGGACAGATGCAGGGGAGGAGGAGGGGGGCACCGTTGCAGCAGCAGCAGCAGCAGCAGCAGCAGCAGCAGCAGCAGCAGCAGCCACACTGCAACACATGCCCCGATAAAGCACAGGCCCCTGAACAAGGCACAATGATCAGTGGGATGCCGCATTGCTCTTCCCAGAATGCTGTCACCCCGCTGGCAGACAAAGAAAGCGGAAGGCATTCCCGCACGGTGCCTTCGCCTTTGAAAGGGATGGCAGTAACGCGGGAGCCGCACGCACTCTTCGAGCAAAGGCGTTCGTACTCCAGTCAAGGAGCCCCACGCACACTGCGCTGCACTCCCGGAGAGCAGCGCCGAAGGCAACGCAGAAAGAAGGCCACGTGGGCCAACAACGGAGTCGGACGATAAGCGGTCAGCACTGTAGTGCGGATGTCTCCTAACCAGACAAGAGCTGCTTCGCACTGGGGCTGTGTCAACTACGCACACAACACCACTGTACACACAGATAATGTACTACGCATTCTTAGCTTCACATCTCTGACGTTGTAACCGAACCTCAGCGTATTGCGCCAGAGGCATCAGAGTGGGGGACGCGTAGTGCGCGCTATCACAAAGCCCCATAAGGCGCATATCGAAATGAGCGAATAAATGGCTTCACTGCATTCGCGTGTCTCATTGGTCTGGTGCTCTTCGCTGACGGAGCTTTGCAGCACTCTTTCTGCTGGAGAAATGGTCTAGTAACGAACATCGACCATTTGTTCGAGCGAACAGGAGCGTCCGTTTACGTTCCTGTTCGCAGCGGCGCAACGGACCAAGAGAGCCAGCACCTCCTCCCACCGGCCGCGTCGTCCCACGCCTCTTCGCCCGCCACCCAACCGGAAGAATGAATGTTCGCGGAACATCAACCGACGAGCTTGCGCAATGCCCCGGAGGCAGAGATAATGCCGATATGGAAGCGCACGCCGAGACTACGCGGGACGGGATCGGGGCGGGCCCCTCGCTGCAGGCGCCCAGCGTCTCCAGAATACGCAAGAAGTCGGCGACGCTGTCTCAGCGCTTTTTAATGCCAGTTCGTACGACGCGTTGTGTTTGCTTTAGCGATAACCGGCGAAGCTGCGGCTGCCAACGAGGTCTGTTCCGGCCGGCGTATATAATTTCCACTTAATGTAAGGGACGAAGTAGGCATGCAAATGGGTCTCAGCATTCGCGACAGCCCCTCGATCGGCGGCGAGGGGCCCTTTGTGTGCTTGGCACGCACACCCCTGCGGGAAGGCGCGAGAAAAAAAAAAAAAGAGAGAGAGAGAGAGAGAGAAGCCACTTCTGCGCTGCGTCCCAGAAACCCCCCGTCGGCGCCAACGAACCGTGCGGGGTACAGCACACAGGGGAAATGAGGCTTTCAGAACGAGCCAGTCGCTCTGGTGGCGCCCGAAGCGTGCAGCAACGGGTGTGTATACATATGTACGCACCTAAGTACATGTAGGCGCCGGTGGCGGTTTCGCTGACTGCAATGAGTGGGATTCGCGGAGTGCGGACGAAACGAATCGGTAATGGCGGCCAAGAGTGTGTGGGTGCTTCTGAATAATGGAAACGATCTTGTTTCGTACGGACAATGCTATGAGCGGGCTCGTAGTATACGAACAAATCTTGATATGAACTGTGGAGTCCCTGGTCTGGGTTGTCTTGTGCACCGAAGTGCGCATTGACGGCGGCCTTGATTGGACGAAAGCTTTCTCCCGCCAAGCCAGAGTTTCAAAAAGTCTGATTGCAAGAAAAAATCAGGAGAGAACTATACGGGATGAGGAACCGTTAGGAAAGCCTAATTCTTGCATTTTTTTATTTCAAAATTGATTTGTGGAATCACGCCTTGGTGGGAAGCGGCGAGTGAGATTAAGCGTCACGAATGAACGGCGTCAATCAGGCAGGCTCCTTCGAGTGCGACTGCTTGGCACATCCTTCTTCAACGGCGCGTGAATAACGCGCATCGTTTTGGGTCTCTAAATCGGGATCTGCCGCAGACTGCGTGGCGGGGCAGCGCGCGGTCTGCGTCGTGTCGAGCGTCCTTTCACCGTTCTGTGCTGGGAGGAGGAGCCGAGGTTGTTAGCCCGCTCGCTTCCCCCGACAGCCTGCGACAAGCGCCGCGCTGCAGCAGGCGATTTTTCTTGCCGCTAGCAGAGAGCGCATTCTGACGTCGAGCCGCCGTCTGCCCAGTGCCATCCTGCGTGCAGTTAAGACGTCCAGGTTTTGGCGCCGTGTGCACTCATCGTTGCTTCCGCATTTACGTCTGGCAAGCGTATGGCGCCACAAATGTCGAATTTGCAACCGCTAGATTATGGCGCCCCCGCACGGTACTTCCGCCTTGGCCAGACCGATTGTTTGTTTACTTTGTGGGCTTCCTGGCTGATAGACTACGCTACATTAAGGGTAGTGGCTTTGGAACAGAATAACACGCCGTTATTACTCTCATTAAAATCAACCGATCAAATGGTTTTTATTTTCACCATGCAGTAAAGGGCTCAGTGAAACAGGAAAGTCAAATTCGAGATGTGACCCTCAGGGGGATCGGACGATCGATGTCGAAGAGGCGATCAGATGGTGAAAAGACGACTCGCTGGCTCGTGGCCGACGGCACGTAGGTACTTTTACAGTCAGTAAAGGTTGGTTCGTCGATGAAGATTGCTGAGGTCGTCGTGGATGGAGTAAAGTCCCAGATGACGAGACGCACGGGGTAGGTGATTCAGAAAAGTCTATTTACAAGTATTCGCAGGGCATAACAACAACAAAAGATGCGGATAACTGGGTTAACATAAAATACGCTGCCGCGTACGAGGGCTATCGCAGCACGATCCCCATGGAGAACAGCCCGTAGGCCGGGAGTGTACCGAACCGCCGCGCGGTTGGCTGAAACGTGCGTGGAGCTCTGGCGCCCAGAGGCTACCACAGGAGCAAGTCTGCCAGCGTGCGCTCTCGGCGGCTGCTCCGGACGAACTCGGCAAAATTGCGCATGCCGGCGCAAGCGAAGCCGCCTCCGCACAGATACACACGTATCAATTAGGGTTTTGACCCCCGCTCCCCCCTGTCCGCCCCCGGAGGTCGGGAGACACAGGAAGTAAGGTCACAGGAAGTCCTCCCCAGCGCCGCGTAGAAGGTCGCCGGCAAGGCCATCCCCAAGGGCTGCCCTTCGCAGGCGCCGTCGGCGGCCACAGAACACCGAATGGGGGACGCAACCAAGCCACAAGAAGGGACATCGCCCCGACGAGGTGCATCGGCGCTGGCATCATTACACAGTCCATTTACAGGAAGAATTTACAACTTTTGGCTCAAAGCCAAGATCGCAGAAAGGAGGTAGGGCAAGGCGCGCTTCGTGCGGGGCAAAACCACGCGGCCATAAAAGGGATGTCACCATTGGAGAGTGAGGGTAGCCTATTGATTAATCATCACTGATTGGCAACAGTGGTAAACTTAGGTGGGTGTAAAATAGTCACGTGACCTACCTCCCTCACCCTCAAACGGAAACTCGAAGGTGTTCCGCAAAACGCAAATAAAAACCAGCTCGAACGCCCACCGTCGCTGCTCTCGTCCATACCGTGCACGCTAATGATTGTGCTCCGTGCCGCCAAAAATTACTTACTTTGTAAATACATGGAGCGAATATGCGACAAAAAGACGGCGAACAACGCCCGGTGGCCGAAATGAGAAGTTCCTTGCGGTAGTTCTTGGCTACAATCGTGTATGCGTCGTGGAATCTGTACTCTGCCGCGCTCACACACGTATACACAACTCGGGGATCGTTGCCGTACACCTTGTGGAGTGCTTCCGCCCGCTTTAGTCTCCTAGCGACGTGGTGCAGAAGGTGCATATTGCGTGGCAACCGCTTGATTACCAGTTACGAGCAGACTGACGCGGGGATGTGATTTAGTTGCGCAAGTCTGCATGATTACCAATAGCCAGTTCCTGAATGATATAGTAGTTCGGGCCAGTCGCTCATACGGACACATTGAGTGAGCTTCTCTGTCAGCTCTCGAGCTGTAATGTGTCTAATACAAGGCTATGCAGATCCTCTGTGTATACACGTGCCCGCACTCGGCTCACCCACGTAAGCCCGCATAATGTCGTTGCGACCCCCGAGGTTCTGGCTCCCTTTGGTAGCGAGCGCATTTCGAGCCCTGCTGCCGGGAAGAGCAGCGAAGCGAACAACGCGTTCTGACGACGCCTGGCGAAGGAGCGTCGACCGAGGAGCCCTCCCGACTCGTGCTGCTCAGCGTCGTCGCGCTCTTGTTTCGCGGCCTCCTCCCCCGCCGCGGGTGACGCCATGTCGCTGTCACGCTGGCTGTCACGGGAACGCGCCCGCCGCACCGCCGCATCCTCAGGGCGCTCCCGTGCTACGGACTACGGTACGACATCTCATTTCGCGCATACAGCGTCACCGTGCGCCGCTCGCGCTCTCTCCATTCCCCCAATCGCCTGTGCGAGGGCCGGATATTTGCTTTCGCGAGCTTTCCGTAGACTACTTCGTGCATTTTGCACCCCCCCCCCCCAAAAAAAAAAAAAAAAAAAAAGTTTCGGGGCGGTACCCAAGCTCCCCTTGTGATGTCAGAATGCTCGAGCATCACTTGCGGCTGAGTTGTGAAAGAATGTGCATGGGCGGGTGTGGAGCCAGTGGTACTTGGTGATCCGACCTTGAGCCTCTGACGGCTGCTGTCAAGGACGCTGGCCAATCACCCCGAGTATCGGTCGGTTATGCTGACGTCGCAGCCCAACGGGGAGTAGTGAACTCGTGGCACCTAACATCGTCTTTGGCCAATCCCGAAGAGTGGGCGTGTGAGCATTGTTGGTGGGTGTACGTCGTTCTCGCAGTGAATCGAAGGACTTCCCAAGGCTGCTACCACCTGCCAATCCGCCTGAGGGGCTACGTTGGGCCTGGAGACGAGTGGTGAAGACGAAGCCAGAGCTCACAGCCAGGAATACCACGAAGCCATGTTCTCAAGCACTCCCAGCCATGCATGCTCCAAGAGCTTGCAGCAAACGACGGTGAAGAGGAGGCCAACGAAAACGACAGAGGCGAACAAGTGGTGCAGCGATAACGATACGGGTTTCAATCATAGTTAACTTTAATTTCACGGGCTTCTGTTTTTCTGTAAAGAAAAAAATCATGCACTCCTCCGTCTAACCTTGACGATGGTTGAACGCGAAGCCTTCTCGTGATGGATTCTTTGGTTGGCCAGTCTGTCACAAACTGCAGGCCAGACCCTCCATTTTTTTATTTTCGGACGGCCTCCCGGACGGAGTCGGCCATTTTGCGCCGCGCGAGGGAATTCGGGGTACCCCCTTCAGCTTTGTGCGCACCCCCTTTGTTTCGTCCTGCCTGCTACCAGGACAATGCGAGCTGCCGCATTCCAGCGCTGTTGTCCGAGGGTGACGTCACGGTCGCTGGCGTGGACGCGCGTTTGCGATCGTAGCGAAGGAAGCAAGGGCCCCCAGGAGGGGGAAAAGAGGAACAATGGGAATACTTCGAAGTGGGGCTACGGGACGGCCGGCGGAGGTTATTTAAGCGGACGCAAGCGATTGCTTGGGGCAGTCGGCGATTTCAGAACGTGCTACGCGGGGAAAGGCCCGGGGGTGACGCGCTTTAGCCGAAGCACATCGGTACGCTCGCGACGGACCGGTCCACGCCTCGGCTCAGCGCTCGAGTTCGCCCGTCGCCGCGAGTCCCATGGCCGACCAGCTTCTGCACCCCGGAGCCCCGAAACACGTGAGCTGCTGCCCGGCGAGGCCGTCTCCACCTCGTCGTGACTTTCTGCCGTTCAACCGGCGGGTTCTACTTGTGTTGTGTAATTGTTAGTATTTTTTGGTAGTTGCGTTGTTGAGGTTTAAACAAGTGTTTGCCTCTGGAGTCTTTTGCGTGTTGCGTACTTGTTAGTACTTTTGTTGTAGTTGCGTTGTCGAGGTTAAAACAAGTGTTTGCCTCTAGAGTGTGTCGCGTACGGCTGTCTGAGTATGTTTTCGAGGTAGAAGGTTAAGTCGTAGGCCACGGCGGATTAGTGCCTGCGCGCACAGGCCGATGGCATTGTGAAGGTTTTTTTTTTCTCTTCTTGTGTCGGGCGTTGCCCTGTAGTCTTTTTGTTTGTACAGTAAACCTATATAGTCCAAAACGTAGCCGAGCATCTCCGTTGTGATTTCCTTCACCCCAGCAATCTCGGCACACGTGAAAACTCACGGGCCGACCACCCTGCTAAAATATAAATAACTGTTGTCTCGCGCCCCTCCTTTGGTATTTGCAAGCGGACGCAATTACTCGGGGGAGGAGTTTGTGACACAGTCCTACACTGCGACTATGCATGCTACTCTGCAGGTACGCACCACTTCTTTAGAATACCCGTAGCAACCGTCGGGTGTGCACTCCGTAGGCCTAACGTTCGGATTTGGGGTGTATACGGCGCAAAACTGTACCTGCTGGTTGGCGTTCGCTTCGATCATGTTGCAATGGAGCAGTCGGATAGACGCCGGCTGCAGATTGCGAGACTCAGGTTCGATTCCGGCCGCGGGAAGCGTCTTCTAATGCGTAGCATTCTTTGCCGAGTGCCCCCACAGCCCGGACCGTGTGACGCCCTGCATTTCCACAAAAATGCAGATATCGCGGAAGTTCCACCTGTAATCGTTAAAATGGAGATAACTGGTCGCACGAAATTCTGAAAAACCAGGAAATAAGAAAACAAAAACAAATTACGGAAAAGGGCGAAACGTGTAACGCCATGCATTTCTACGATAATGCAGATTTCGCTTAAGCTCCACCTGTAATCGTTGTAATAGGGGAAATGGAGATAATTGGTCGACGAAATTTTTAACAACTAAAAATTAAGAACAATAAAAAAATCACCGAAAATGGCGAACCGTGTAACGCCGTGCATTTCCACAATAATGCAGATTCCGTGAAAGTTCCGGAAGTAATTGTAACAGGCGTAAATGGAGATAATTGGTCGAACGAAGAATATAAAAAATAACGGGAAATGGCAAACCGTACAACTCCCTGCATTTCCACAATAATGCATATTTTGCGGAAGTTGCACCCGTAATCGCTATATTAGCGTAAATGGAGATATTCGTTCCAACAATTAAAATTTTCAAACAATAAAAATATAAAGGAAATATATATAAAAAATTACGGAAATGGCAAACCGTATAACGCCCTGCATTTACACAATAATGCCGATATCGCGAAAGTTCCAAATGCAGTCTTTATAACCGCGTAAATTCATATTGTCATGATGCCAAAGACGACGCAGTTGTCTTCAAAGAAAACAAGTTTATTGGAGCGAGCTTGTGCTCCCCTAATAACTCAAAGAATACACAGGCGGCGAAGCAGCAGTCAGCAAAGTGACGTACGCAAGCGAGCGTCGGCGATCGGGATATCGCGGCATCTGCTCTGCAGGCTTTTATCTTTCCGCGCGAGTGTTTCTCGAACTGTCGATTTACATCTAGAACATTGTAGGTCAAAGAAGATTATTCGAGGCTAGTGACGTTAGGGCGAATTAAACGCTCTCCGTATCAGAATGAGATAACCCATGCGGCATAAAAATAAAGAATGGAACATACGCTTCGCTTGGGACACAGATAACACAGCCGGGCGCGGCCGGGAAGTAAAAACAAAACATAAACCAACAAACCCAATGCCTAGTTCGCGGCAATATAATTGATTGATTGATTGATTGTAGGGTTTAATCGCGCCGACGCAACGCAGGCGATGAGGCGCGCCGTAGTGGAGGGCTCCGGATTAATTTTGACCACCTGGGGATCTTTAACGTGCGCCGAAATCTCGTACACACGGGCGTTTTTGCTTTTCGCCTCCATCAGAAAAGCGGCCGCCGCGGCCGGGAATCTAACCCGCGACCTCGTGCTCAGCAGCGCAGCGCCTTAGCCACTGAGCCACCGCGGCGGGTGGTAATATAATTGGTCGAACGAAATTCGGAAAAACTAAAAAAAAATGAAAAAATATATAAAAATTACGGAAAATAGTGAACAGTGTAGCGCCTTGCATTTCCGCAATAATGCAGATTTCGCGACAGTTTCACCTGTAAGTAATCTTTATAATAGCGTAAATAGAGATAATTGGTCGAACAGGATTTGGAAAAACGAAAAAAAAATGT
Source organism: Haemaphysalis longicornis (assembly GCF_048455015.1). Classification (NCBI taxonomy): domain Eukaryota; kingdom Metazoa; phylum Arthropoda; class Arachnida; order Ixodida; family Ixodidae; genus Haemaphysalis; species Haemaphysalis longicornis. Next base: position 4,362,382 of record NW_027526422.1, on the reverse strand, counting down.
GGCTTTAAAGAACTCACACTCAAGACAAGCGGCATAAGAATGCGACGCATTAGTAAACCATTTCCTGAATTCCTGCTGATTTTTTTCCTTCGCCTCACCCACGATCATTTATCATCACCGTCAGAGAAAGCGGTATTTCCTGCAGGGCGTACTGGCGTACAACGGCATCAGAGAGGAGAACAAAGCTTTGCTTTAATAAGTCCACTCGAAATACAATCTAACTTACGACCGAATTCCTTAAATGATCTCCTGCGTCCCTCCTACGCACCTAATTTAGCGAAGGCAGTGTGGGACACTCTCCTGCATTTCATATCCCAACTCACTGTTTTTCCCTTGCTATTTCCCATCCACAACCGTCGTAAACCTTAACTTATCGCTACCCCTAAGGGGGTCTGATGCCCTAGCAAGAGACCTTTTTCTACATTTCAATAAAAGTTAAAAAATTGCAATCAATGATGTAGCCTTGGCCAATTCCCCTTGTGGGCACGAGCTAAACTCATCGTCAACCATTCGGCCTCCTCGATTATCAGTCCCGGATCGTCCGCGGACTGCCCGAGACGCAATCCGGCGCACAATTTTCCCATGTATTCCTACGGGACTCCCGGTCCGAAGGCAGTCCTCGGACTGCCCGCGGACGGTCCAGGACTGGTAAATCAAGGACGCCCATTGTTGGCTAGTGTGCTGTTGGCGTGAGTTCTTTTTTCGCTCACAGCCACGGTAATTGTTGAATCGGCCGTGAGCTTTTCCCGATGGCTGCTGCCACCGTCACTAATCCCCGTCAATGTATGGGCGCGTCGTGGCCGCCGCAGCCAGTGGGAATTTGGCTTGACAGGTCGAAGCTACGGGCTCCTGCTGGGGACGCCGCTTTTATCGCCGAGTGAGCCAAGCAATGCGTGAGCACTAACAAACGTGCACACAGCGACTCACGAGTGCGGTGCATGGCCTAGTTGTACACGGCTGCGAATCGGGTCACGGGCCCTTCGCACATTAGACGCCGTTGGCCTGCGCGTGTGAGATCCTGCATGTCCCTACATGGCGCTATCCGTGCCGTCCAGAAAGCTCTGTTGTCACGCGAAACACCCGAGCATGCAGAAGGAGAACACCGGCGACCACGCGGCTAAAGAGCGGTGGTACGAGCAAACGGGGGCAGTTTTCCTGGTGTCGTTGAAAACTCTGGGGAGCTCTGGATCGGTGTTTTCCGCTGCCCGGGCGAGGGAGGCACCTGACCGCGCGCCCAGGTGACGTGCACACGCGGGCCACGGCGCGCACCCGAACTCTGCCAGTGCGCGTACACACTGGAGAAGTGCGCGTGTTTGCTGAAAATGACACCATTTAGTGGGCTCTGTGCTTGGGAGAGGAGCAGTCTTTTGCACCGCGTTGGCGTCGCACCGTAGAAGGGGAGGGAATTGAAAGTCGACCAGTCGATCCCTGCTGCTCTTCCACCGGCGTCTTGCGCAGAGTTCCATTTTCACTGTAAGAGCCGCAGGTTCCGTGGTCGCCTGCAGAACCATGCAGCTGGCGTTAATGCTTGTACGTATATGCACAATAGCAACAATTGGCAGTCGTGATTGGTATAGCTTGGCCGTCATCTGCCGGAGGCTGAGCGGAAAGAAAGAAAATAAACTGATTCGAGTTTAACCAAACAGTGTGCAGATACCCGTTATGTTTACTTTAAGCTACATATGTTACAGCAGTCTGTTGCATTGAGACAGACAGACAGAGAGAGAGAGAGAGAGAGAGAGAGAGAGAGAGAGAGAGAGAGAGAGAGAGAGAGAGAGAGAGAGAGAGAGAGAGAGAGAGAGAGAGAGAGAGAGAGAGAGACGAATACCTTTAATTGTGAGCTCGTTGGTGCAGGATAATAATAATAATAATAATAATAATAATAATGGTTATTATAACCAAATACAAAATAAACATGCGGGCCTGCCAAAGCCACAGTAGGCTTGTGGGGCAGTGCCCGGCAGCTGGCAACACTCATACATAAAAGATTGCCGTGATGGATACAATTAACTACTCGACAGGATTAGTCATACAATTCAAACGGGATTCGTCATACAATTCGACGGGATTAGTCATACAAGTCAAACAGTACAGACTTTATTTGTTTACGACTGCTTAACGAAAAGATTTCATCCGGTAAGGTGTTTAGAAGCGAGGGGACATAGTGAATGCGAAGGCGTTCGCCATATCTAGTGCGCACCCAAGGTAAGTACATTAAAGCGGAACCGCGGGCGATGCTCGCGTACAGTAACATAGGCCGAACAAAACTCCTTAGACCAAACATAATTAAGCACAACAGTCCGCTTGAAAAGGTGCGAAAAATTGGGCGTACGGGAAAAGCGGAAAATGCTCACACTCCTATCATACTGCACCCCATAAAGAACAGACTTCAGTATAGATTTGAGGATGGCGTCAATCTTGTTTTTCCAAAACGATGAACAAAAATAAAAGCAACATAAGCCATATCGCACAACACTGTAGGCCAATACGTGAACAATTTGTTTGCGCACATATACCGGGCAGAGGGATTTCACAGAGTATAACAGACACGACACTTTTCGAAGCTGTGCACAAATAAAAGCAGCATGGCTGTTCCAGGACAGGTCACAATCAAAAAGTACACCTAAGCGCTTCACGGTTGATACAGGTACTATGGGGGAGCAGGCGCAGTCTACGCAGTTTGAGAAATGCAGAAATATAGGGCAATCATGCGGGATCAGTTACAGCGGATTGTGAAAATAAACCAACTGTGTCTTTTTTATGATTGGCCGCTATTGCATTGCTACTGAACCAATCCATATTTTTTTCAGTGTCATGTTATAGGTGTGCGACTGCCTTTTTAAAATCAAGGTGTCGAGCCAGTAACAACGAATCATCTGCGTATTGAAATACGCGACAGTGAGAGGATACACTGCCCAAATCGTTGACATAAATATTAAAAAGAATGGGAGCCAAAATGGAACCCTGAGAGACACCTGTAGTTAAATGCTGCGGATTACTTTTGACCTTATCGATAACAACCTGCAAACGGTTAGAGAGATAATTAGTTAATAGGGACAAAAACGGCCCTCTAAATCCGTAAAGAAATAGTTTGTCAAATAATACTTGATGATTCACAGATGAGAGCACCGGCCCTGTCCGGAGTGGCCTGGTCCTTGCTGGCTTCTCGAGCCCTCTCTATCAGCATGCGCTGGGTCGAGAGGTCCGAGCTGGACAGCTGGTCCACCCGCTGCTGGACAGATGCATATTTTTGAATTCGCCAGATAATTTCTGTAAAATTTGTATTTTTTCTGATTTTATTTTTTGGCCTTTCACAATTGTGGTCGACGAATTATCTTCGTTTCAGGTAAATTAAATGTGTTACTTCCGCCAATCGTGCAATTTTGTGTTATGCTGTCCTGGTTGTGGGGGTACCCGGCAAAGACTCGTAGGACCTCTTAACTGACACATTGTGCCTCTTGACACAAATTGGACCTTTGGACTCGTTGGACCCCTTGGCTCATACTGTACCTTTCCACTCGTTGGACGTCTTGATGCGGATGTTCCGTGACTATTGGACCTTCTTGACTCTTTGGAGCTCTTGACCCGTTGGACCTTTTGACCAGAAGCGCTGTAATATCGGGTGGGGTAGAAATGTTGGAGGAAGGTAGAGTGGGGGTAGGAGTTGGTCTCGAGCCAGCGGAGTGTGGTCGCTTCGGCTCGAGAAAGGTGGGGCAGGGCTACGGGAATCGTTGATGCTCTCTTCCGCTTGGTTCTCGTGCACGCCGAGGCTTTCACGGTCTGTTTTTTTAACGTATACGTTCTTTTTTTGCATTGAAACTTTCACAGTGACTGTCGTACGCGAATGCTGAAAAAAGAAAAAAAGAAGGGGGGGGGGGGGGGGGGGGGTAGCCGTTGTGGGATCGGCTCAAACAGCAATGTTGATTGCAGCTTCAGCCGCAGTGGGGGGTCAGGGGAGGAATGCAGCTTCGCAGCGTCTCAAACTGCGCGGCCATGTCGAGCGTGATGAGTGCAGTTGGACTCAAGCAGCAGGGTTCCCACCTAGAGGCAAATGCCGCGGAGAGGAGCGTCCCTGCAGCCCCCCAAACTCGGCCGGCATGCCAGTAGCGAATCCGCCAGCTGTAGCAGACAACGCCGTGTGTACGCAAGGCGGCGGCGCGTGCACGGATGGAGCGCTCGACGTTCGCGCAGCTCGTACAGAGAATACAAACGGCGTCCTTTTACACGCAGGAGACGTGTCTGTGCGGAAGGGCTTGTCAGTCCACAACCGGTCGCAAAAGTAAACCATCTCCGCGGTGGTAAGCAGTCACCACAAACCGGGGCCCGCTTTCCTATAACGTCAACGACCTTGCTCCTCCGGAAGAAACTCAAAAGTGTGTAATACAGCTTCTCCTGAAAGCGCTGTGGCAAGCAGCATTGCAGGCACGCATGACTGCAAAGGCGAAAGAAAAGGAACAGTCGCCGCGTCTACCCCCAAAAAGCAGGCGAGGGGGGAAAATCGTCGCTGAGGGCACCTATTCATCATCGTGGATTTTTTTCTTGCTCCGCGACTCTGGTTGGCGACAATCTCCACCGCCATTCCCATGCCTTGGAGCAAGCGTCTTCGAGGCTGCCAGTGCTACTCAGCCATTCTGAGAGCTGGTATTAGATCACTGCAAAGCCTGCGCGGATGCTGCCTGCTTCGCCAATGCACACCTGGCGAGAGAGCACCATAAGGGAAGCAATGCGTAGGCCTGCTTGTGCATTGGGGGCGATAGCTAGCTGAATGCAACGCAGGTAATCCTTCCCTTATCGTGCACACTTCATAGGGATCCATCAGGCCGTGTGTGCTTTTGTACCGCAGACTCGGCAGGAAGCAAGCTCCGCACACGGCTGCAGCCAAGCGTTTCTATACTTGGCACTAAATTTGGGCCATGCAGTATTTGCTTGTCTGTGCGCTGAATCTCCCGGAAGAGCACCAAGTGCGTACGCGCCGAGCGACCGCATCTTTTCGATCGTCAACAGCATCGGACGCGCTCTACAGGTGCACATGTGTCCAGTGGCGGTCCCGGGGGGGGGGGGGGGGGGCGAAGGGGGCGGTCGCCCCCCCCCCCAAAGAGGTCCTCAGTTTTGTTATTTTTAGTTTTTTTAAGCATTCCACTTGCGCGAAGGTAAATCCCAGCGGGTTGCACAGCATACGCGCACACGCCTCCATGGTTATCACCACCTCCGCAGAATTGGCGCAAGGAAAGGAGCGATTCTTTATTCGCCTCGCCCCCCCCCCCCCCCCAAAAAAAAAATCCCCCCCCCCCCAAAAAAAAAAAAACCAATCTCTGGGACCGCTACTGCATGCGTCTAATGATCCCTGCGAGCGGGCCGGTACCGAGGGTAAATGAAGCGAGCCAAAAGCTCTAGAAGAATGATGTGGCTCTTTCCGGATGCAGGCGGAGGGGACGCTGCAATGCTCTGGTTGCCATCTATCCCACAAAATAAGCCGAGTGTGATATCGCGAGTAAAGCGGCAGAGTGCCGTTTGGTATCTCCAGCCTGTCGTGGCAAAATTCAAAGGGAGCGTATCTTCGGGCGGGCTGTGAACAATTGAACGTCGCAGCGGTTACGAGATGAAGAAAACGTTGAGAAAGCTGATCACGCCGAAAAAGAATGATGCATGCGCACAATGCGCCTGTTGACGTCTTCAAAACTGCGAGCTGCGTCACGAAGATCTCCCGACCGCTGGGATCTGCTTCTTCTTCTTCTTCCTTCTGTCTTGTGGGCGTTTTGGACGTGGCGCGTGATTGGAAGGGTCGCCGTGCCATGAGCTCCTGGAATAAATACAGTCAAACGCCTGTATAACGAAGTGTGTGGGACCGCGATAATTTTTCGCTATACACGTCGCGTTATATGCGTCGCGCACTTCACTGAACCCTACAAAGCAGATTCTGAGGGAAACAATCATCACATTTAAACTGCAATAGGCAAAAAAAATGGCAGCATCTCCACTCCGTGGATGACGGCGAGGGTGCGGAGTACGGGGACTCGAAATGACATCCAAGTTGCGCCCCGAGTGACATCCGATTTGCGCACCGACCGTCATTCGATTTGAGCCGTGAGTTACCCCTTGATTATTCCCTAAATGAAGCTGCAACTCACGCTCAAATCGAATTTCGCTTGATTTTTGCGTGATGGTGGTGTGCGCACAGATGGACGCGGACGGACATTGGGAGGTCCTATAAGGTATATATACTCCGCACCGTTACAGACGAGGAAGTAAGCCGTTTGCCTCTCGGGTACTAACTCATGGTCTTGGCTTACCGAAGGTATTCAAATATGTTGTGCTAATGGCTCGACAAGAGTGATAGTCAACAATCGACTAACCCAACCAATCCACCTTCTTTCATGGGTTCGTCAAGGGTGCCCATTATCACCACTCCTGTTTTGCTTATATCTGGAACCATTATGCATGCGCATAATAGAGGACATTAATGTTAGAGGGTTCACGCTATCGTCCTTCGAAGTGAAAATTTTAGCATATGCCGATGATGTCGCTTTATTTTGTACTGACAAGGCCAGCGTGGAGAATGCTCTTGCCATTACACAAGAATTTTGCGAGGTTTCAAGTGCGGCCCTGAATTTCGAGAAAAGCTGCGGATTTTGGTTAGGAGAATGGGGAACCACACCCGATTGTTTCGCCGGAATCAATTGGAATAGAGACCTAACTTATTTAGGAGTACCCCTCTCGCAGTTTCGCAATACTGACTCGCATTGGTCGGAGCAGGCGGTGAAGCTACAGCGCCAAGTGAATGACTGGCGGGGACGGCAGCTGTCCATCTTTTCTCGTGCTCGGGCGTGTAACACGTTCCTTGTGACCCGATTTCTTTATGTCCTACAGGTGTTACATTGCTCACGACTCAGGATACAGGCTTTTCACCGGATTTTTGCAACCTTCATTTAGTGTTCGCGTAGTGAGCCAATGCGTCGCGATAACCTTTTTCTTCCGGTTGTGCGAGGGGGACTTGGGCTTGTTCATCTGTTTCTTTGGCAGCTTCTTTCTCGTTTATTCTACTTTCGAGATGTTCAACATCCTTTTTTGAAAGCTGTACTGCAAATACGTCTTGCACATTTTCTCCCTGATATTGTGGTGTCTTCGCTGTCTGTGGACGCAGCCCGAAGCCCGCGAGGTTTCCTCAAAGAAGTGGTTGACACGTTTCGCTTCTTAAAAGCTCGGTTTAGCCATGAGTACATATTTACTGCTTCGCGCGAGTCTATTTCTGATGCCCTGGTTTCTGGGCTTTTTCCCACACCTTTATATCGTGTTCTGTACCTACAGTGTCCGTACCAGGATGTCCTCAATAGAGTATGTAAAATGTGTGTTCCGCCAGGTGTTAAAACATTTTTCTTTAAATTACACACTGGCACGCTCCCTGTTAAAACTTGGATGAAAGATCGGGGTCTGTTTATAGCTTGGTCGACAGACTGTCGGCTCTGTACTCGACCAGAGACAATTGATCACTGCTTTGTAGACTGCAGAGATGCTGTCTTTTTCTGGGACATTTTACAGCGAACGCTCAAAAAAGATATGGATATTACGCCTTTCTCTATCCGATTTTGGCCATTCGACTATCCTGGTGAGCCACCTTATGACATGTTCGTGTTGATTGGTTTGTACAGTCTGTGGCGATGCCGCTTATGTGATAGGCATGCTGAGCCACCAAGATCAACTAAGTCTTATTTCCGAGAAACTGTGGCATTTGTACATAGTGTGTATAGTTTGCTTGACCAACCACCTGACTGGTTCCCTCTTTTGAACGCTTGTGTGTGTTTGCCTGAATTTTGATGTATATTTGCTTCTCATAACTTCAGTGTATTCTTTTGTTTGCTTGTATTCCTCGTACTGCAACGTCTGAGCGTATTCTCCCATGTAATAAAGAAAAAAAAAAGGTCGTAGCCCAATAGGCAAGACGATTGACACTAACTCTGTCTGGTCTACCAGACACAGGCTCGAATCCTGTCGGTGCCTGTGTCATTTTTTGCGATTGAAAATGCTATGCGCACGGACGCGGACGGACATTGTGCGGTCCTAAGGAACTCCGCACCTAAAAAAAAGTCAACAATTTTCTTCTGCACAGTTGTGTGGTGTACTTGATGCGCAACCACCGCCGAATTTATGCGGTCGGGGTTCACGCTAGCAGCGCGTCATGCCGCTACCGTTTTGTGGGTCATAACGCTCGACTCATCTGCACGTTCATCACTGCTCTCCCGATCATTTGTGGCGTCCCTTTTCGCTGATGGCCTCTACGGTGTTGTCAATTGTCAGGCCAGAGCAAACCAGGACCTGGTCGTCCACCGAGACGTAATCGTCGGCCGTCACAACCGATGCTGCGCCGCAAGACGCAGTGTGAACACGGAAGCGCGCGTCATTCCGCGCGCGGGAGCCGCCTGTCGGCGTTCCGGGTAACTTCGCACGCATGCGCAGTCCGCTTGCGACGAGGCTATGTGATGCGCGTGCGAAGTTACCCGGAACGCCGACAGGCGGCTCCCGCGCACGGAATGACGCGCGCTTCCGTGTTCACCCTAACTGTGATCAAGATAGTATCTTCATCGATTCCTGCAGCTGCGTAGCTGAACTGGATGACTCACGGTCGTCGGCACACCTATCGGCGGCGCGTTCCTAGTGTGCGGCTAGGCTTATTCGTTAGGCTTATTCAGCGATTGCGAACGCATGAATTTCTTCGTTAAACAGGCAAATTCTCTGTAGTGATCTTCGCTGTAGTGGCGTTCACAGTACATGGGAAACTTATAGGAATCTGACTAGATCCTCAAGGAAAGAGAAGAAAAAGAAGACGTTCTCTCGGACAGCGAGCCATCGCATCGCTTCCGTCATTCTCGGCGTGTTTAACCCAGTTAATTTTCTTCTACACCAGCCCAAGGTTGTTTCGTGCCCTAGGAACATCTCAGGAACGCCCTGAACAATTTTGGTGAGCTTTCGACCATCTGATGGACTCTTATGCAAGTACTCAACTGAGGCGCGTCCGCTAAGCCTACTGCAGCTCGCCTCCAGCGGCGCGCCCTTCGAGCGGCTACCGGCCAGCCCCTTGCTTCCTCCGACATGGCTCCCGTAAATGGCTCCGACATGGCTCCCGTACACGTACAAGACAAAGACGGATGGAACCACCCTGTCCTTCGACACTCCGCGAGCTCCCCTCCTCAGTTTCAGGCCACTCTCGTCTTACGCGCCCTGGTGACCATCTCAACCTCTCCAAGTACGACCCACGCACCTTCCATGCAGCGCTAGCTCCGCAACATGGCGTCCCTTACTCCCGCCGAAGCTGCCAAGTTCATGGTCCGTGTGAACAATGGCAAAAACCTTGCGTTTCTGCTTTGCTTATACTGTGACATCAGCAAACAACTTCAGCAAATATCCAGCATTGACCTCGAAGACCGTCCTTGTCACGTCGCCATTTATCGCGCACCACTCCTTCGAACACCTGTAAAGGCGTATTTCCGAGATTAATTAACAGCGCGAAAGAACGGGACAACAGAGGAGTAGACAAACACAGCACTGTAAAGGCGTTGTGCACAACATTCCAGCGGGCACAAGCCCCGACCATCTCATGCGCCACATGTCGACGCTTCTTCAAGGAACCAAGATCTTGGCTGCACGAATGATGGGCCGCACGACCACGGCCATAATCACCTTCGAAGGTACACACATACCCCGTGAAATCTGCTATGCCGGTGGCATCTTTCGCTGCCGCCCTCATCGTCCCAAATCCCAATACTGCCACCGCTGCCAGCAAATTGGCCATCGTGCTGACGTCTGCACTTACAGACCCCGCTTTCCGACCTGCGGCCAAGTACTGCCCGAAGACGCTAGCCACACCTGCTCAGCAGATCCAGTCTGCCTCCGCTGCGGTGGTCCCCATCGCGCTGATGACGCCACATATTCTGACAGGAAATCCGCGGATGCAGTCGTTCGCCAGACAGCGTACAACAAACGTGTCGCTCAGCGCGCAGCTGCCGTGGCAGCTGATGCAGCAGCCACTACCTCTACGGTACCGCGTAAGTCACGCAGCCGCAGTCGTACCCGGTTCACCATGCTCTCTCGCCACTCCACTAGCCCATCTGCACGTCTTCCTGCAAACCCTTCGCACGACGGCCCTGTGGTCCACCACAGCCGTCATCAAGCTGCCAGGTAAGCCAGCCACTCTCCCACACACCTGAACACGCTCGAAAATCTCCTGCACTGACCTACCGAGATATCCTCCACAAACAACCTCCTGCCCCACAAGCCTCGTCCCCTTCCCCCACCCAACGTAGACATGACCAATGCTCCCCTCTCCCCCTCCGCCTAACGCTTCCCTCCCCCAGCTTCGACTCCGGCAACCAAACGCAGCAGCACTTCGGAGGGCTCACCGTCCGCCCCAGTGACCCTTTCACGCCTCTCTCTCCCGAAAAATACGCCCAGAAGTTTGATCCGGAAATATCCCATCCTATCTCCAGCTGACTCACCAACTTTTTCTCATACACGAGCAGCAAGCCCTTTTCCAGCAGAAGCATCAAGAATACACCGACCACGTTGCCCACTTTTCTACTGAGCTCAATATGCGCTCGACAATCTTTCCCCGAAATTCAGTACTCTCTGTATGCTGACGACATTACTATCTGGATCAAACGCGGAAGTCCGGGATTCATTCAAGACACCCTTCAAACCGCCCTCAGAGCTGTTGATCAAACAGCTCACACAATCGGTCTAGCTTGCTCGGCTGAGAAAACTTCATTGCTGCTTGTGCACTCCCGTAATTGGAAACCGCCTCAAGTTGTCCATCATCATGACAACACCATCCACCCATAAAAAAACTTTGAAAGTTCTTGGCCTTCACATGCAATCTGATGGAGGAGGAGGTTTGGCCGTGCAGCACATTCCCCGTCAGGCCGAACCCATTCTTAACATGATGCGCCGTGTCATTACACGTTCCAGGAAACTCAAAGAACAGGACATTCTTCAACTCCGCGATGCTCTTGTCATCTCCCGCATTCGGTATAAAGCGCCGTACGTCGTCCTAACGCGCACCTTGGAAGGTAAGCTTGACGCTCTTTTCCGCAAAGCGACAAAAATATCTCTGGGTCTTCCTATTACCACTAGCACCACCCGACTTGCGCAACTTGGTGTTCTCCCGACGGTTACTGACATAATTGACATCCATCGCAGCCACCAACGTCAACGCCTCTCCGAAACTGCAACAGGTCTTCATATCTTACGCACCTTAGGATACCCGTTCCGTCCTCCCCGACCTCAAACAACTTCTCTAGGCAGCAAAATACTCCAATATATTACCGTAGCACCTATTCCCGGCCACATGGACAAGGAACGCAATCCCAAACGCCGTCTTATTCGTGCCGCATACTACGCCAAGAACGTAAACCGTGATACCGACAGCCGCCACGTATTCACAGATGCGGCATTTGAAGATAACCTCGGTGCAGTCGCCATCATCACTTCAGGGGGTACTCGCTACTCCATCACTCGACGCTGCACCTCCCCAGAAGAAGCCGAAGTTCTGCTATCGCTTTTGCCGCTGCTGACAACACATCCCCCGTCCGCACGACCAGTATCTACACCGATTCAAAGTAACGTTTCTACCACCTGGCTCAGGGTCTTGCCTTCCCCTCCTCACTGTCCCTCTTCAACAACGTTAAAGGGCCTTTTCACGTGCACTGGATCCCTGGTCACGCAGGCGCTGCAGGGAACGAACGCGCTCATCAGCTTGCCCGCGAAGCTCTCCTCCGGGCCCCTGTCGACGCTCGCGACACAAATCCCTGCCCTCCGCCTCCGCTGATCTTCTAAGCATACGCCGCACGTTCCCTCCCCTCCATTCCGGGCTTACCCGTCGCGAGCAAGTAGTCATTCGGCAGGCGCAAACATACACACTGCACACACCCACTCGGCTCCATCTGTTCCAACGCACGCCAGAACCCTTTTCCCGCTCTGTCCCCACTGCCTTACTCCCCCTACCCAGGACCACATTCTGTGGGAGCGCTCCCACAACCCTACCCAACCACACAATTACACCGGAGAGTGGCTGGCTGTTGCGGCGAGTGTCCGAGAGCAACGGGAACTGGCGGCCCACATCATCAGGGCCCTCAGCGGCTGCCTGGACCGAGGCGGCTGATTCGCCCCATCATCCCATGAACAATGAAGTTTCTATCTATCTGTAGGAATCTGGTCAGGCCATATGTCATGCTTCGTTGTACAAGTTATTTCGTAGTCAAAGCGTTCTTTGCAGCGGCGTTTGACTGCAAACGTGTCCTTGTCCTTGTTAGAAAAGGGTGGCCGCTGGTCTAACAAATAACGTTTATTAGGCTGCAGAAAGGGGATCTGTCCACACACACAAAACAAGAATACAACAAAAGAGTCTTCCATTCTTTCGCGCTGGTTCCATCCTTCGTTGTGTTTCATGGGATGGAGCAGGACGCCACATGTCTCAGATTAACCCTGGGGGAGATTCCGAGTCACTAGATCCAACGCGTCAGTAGATCCAACGAGTCATTACATCCATTCGTGGATCTACTGACTCGTTGGATCTAGTGACGCGTTGGATCTAGTGACTCGGTTGGATCTACTGACCCGTTGGATCTAGTGACGCGTTGGATCTAATGACTCGGATGGATGTACCCACCCTTTGGATCTTATGACTCGGTGGGGCGAGAGGGAGAGGAGGCAGTTAGGGCAGGAACCTTTTTGCCTCCACTGCCTACCCTTCCCGCTGTAAAAAATGAACAAAAGGGTGCCCCTGAGCTTACTGCTTGGGTAGCAGGTATTCTTTCTAGCGTTGCACGTCTTTATTTATTCTCTTTCCACTGCTGGTGGTGAGTTCGCGAGTGCACACAACACTTTCAAAAGAGAGGGGGAAAGATTGTTGAGGCTGTCCACGCTGCGAGCACTCGTGTATCAGTCAGGGAGTAAGTAAAATGTAAAAAAAAAATAAGAAAAAGGGGCGCGGAGACGACTGCAGATTAGTCACGGGAAAGTGCGCCTGCTAATGTGACATTCATGTGAAAGGTACACGTGACAGGGGGTGCGCGGGGAATACGAGACGGCGATATTTTGTGCACAGGTTCTCCGAAAGCCTGACTTGGGGGAGGGGGGGCTTACTGCTAATTTTAGTTCGACGTGGCAGCCGCTAGTAGGAGGACCGGGGCTGGAAAGGTCTATTTAACAGTATACCGCAGGAGTCGTTGTCGGTTCTGTCTTTTTTTTTTTCATTTTCAGACATAATTATAATTTTCTCAGCTTAGGTTACTTTTTGGTGTCCTAACTTTTTTTTTCTGATGTTTAGGTCATGTTCGATTCGTTTACGTTACGTTACTTTAGTGAAAGGCGAAGCTGTGCCAGACTGCGGTGCCTCGTACTATATGCTAGGCACTACAGCCCTACGGGGTATTTTTCATCAAAAACGCCGGTGGGCATCGCTTTAGTGGAGGGCTTATAATACCGTCGGATATAGACACAGCCTCATATAAATGCACTCAACTTGCTTGAACAGATTTTTCGTGTAATTATTTGTTGAGAATTGTTCCTCGATCACGTTTTATTCTTTTTTTTTTGCATCTCTGATTGCATTGGAAAAACATGTATTGATCCTGCAGTAAAGTCTGCATGCAGGCTTCAGACGTGGCCCACGTCGTCTTCTTGACCCCAACCGCGGCCGCAGCCCCGCTAGCCGTTCCCGACCCGCCAGGCTCCTGATCTATTTCTTTAAAGCAGGGGTTTCAAATGCGCAGCCCGCGGGCCGCACGCGGCCCTCAGACCTTTGATTCGACCCTATTTATTACAAATGTTCTTGCTCGCAATTCTGCGTTATTTTAGGTCAGGGGCTGGTTATGCGGCATTGCCAAAAACGTCTGTTTATTCGTTGAATATTTGCTGGAATATTTGAACCTTTCGGAAGCTTCGCTTTAAAAACGCAGAAGGCCAAAACGAACAACTTCGCAGCGATCCGCACAGTTGGTAGCAAAATACGAAAGCTTCGTATAAAAACTGACCATCAGTCGTGCTCAACTGTTAGACAGTGAAGCAGTTAGATATCAGTGAGAATGATGTTAAGAATTGAGTTACAAAATCGCTTTGAATTGCAATTTCGCAATTGACTCCTATTAATACGAACTCCATGAGAACCGTAAAAAGCTTCGAACAAACCCAACTGTCAAACAAACAGAATCCCGCCGTGGTGGCTCAGTGGCTATGGCGTGCTGCTGAGCCCAAGGACGCGGGATCGATTCCCGGCCGCGGCTGCCGCTTTTCCGATGGATGCGAAAAGCCAGGACGCCGGTGCGTTCGAGGTTTCTGCGCATGTTAAAGATTTTCCATGTGGTCTAATTTAATCCGGAGCGCTCCACTACGGCGCGCCTCACTGCCTGCATTGCGTCGGCGCGTTACACCCCATAATCAATCCGTCAATCAATCAATGAAACGGAAAGTACCGCGAAAACATTGCCATAACTACGCTACACGTCTTCCTTCTTGATTTTGGTCGCAACCTCGATTTTCCTAGCCAATTAAAGCACACGACATTGTTTTCCCTGAGTGTTAAGACTCATCGCTAAAGTCGAAACCTGAAGCGTCCAGCACGCAAACTGCTTACACGGAGTTGTGTGCAGCAAAGAACGTAGCGATGCGTACGTTGGCATGAGTTCCAACGGAACTGGCTGCGCACGGCCGCAGTTGCCATGCGTCGACATAACACAGTGCACGGTGGTGTTTTGGCGCCGAAAAATTTGAATTTAATGGAGAAACGACTGCTACCTGTATGTTTTTATTCAAAGTACCTTCCAATTAACCGACACAATTGGTTTTGGCTTCGAATTATCGGGCAATTTTTCCATTGAATTGCACGTACAATTGCCGATACCAGCTAGATCATCCCTTCAGGTTAACCGAAACTTCTAATTAAGCGACTTTTAATTATCGAGAGTCGGTTGTATCCTCTTTGCGAGTGTATTCACCGGACGTAGTTCGAACGAGCCCAAGGAACACAATACGATTGTTATTCGCGATTTAAGTTATTTCTCAGTTCAAAATCGTAATCAAATTTGAAATGGCTGCAGTTTTATTCTAACGGACAAATATGAGGTTCCCTGTTTTACGCTGTTTTCGAGACGCTAATGGAATGTCTTAGGAGCAGCGGATTTATGTTCGTTCTATCAAAACTTCGACTGGTAATTACCCGTGATATCGCCTAAGCTAAAACTCCCCACGATAATGTAGACGCCTCAGCAGACAGGTTTCATTTATATGTTTCGGGGTCTCCTTACCAATACAAGAGTTACAGCCATTTTCTGTAACCATTCTCATCCCGTAGATGTTCACATGTTTACAACAAAAGAGAATTCCTCATCGCTTACCATTTCACTGTGGACCACCTAATTACGACAAGTAAATGATGAAAGATCTGTCAGGCGGCACCATAATTTTTTCTCAGATGTCTACGCTGGATTTAATGCTACAACAGTTTCCAGAATAAGTTGGGGCTTTGTCGCAAAGCGTAATCTGCGGAACGATCCTGCTGACATAACCGGGCGAAGTAGAAATGCACACGAGCGAGCGACTTACAGCTGCACTGTAAAAAATAATTTCATTGCCACCTACTCGCAAAAAAGGGGTATAACAAAAAGTTCAACAAAAGAAGACCAGGTGCAGCTTTCCAGCTTACTGCAATTCTTCCAGATGTGATTACTATAAAGTTATTGAGCGCAGTGCAATGACTTTTCGCACAGCCAATGATGGGGCAAAAGCTTGCTTTGTGCGCAGTTGCACGTTTATAATTTTGTTCTCCCAGGCTTCATGGCCTTTTAAATATCCCTTTGAAGTGTATGAGTAGTAACTTTTGATATTGTATGACACGCAAACTATTTGGATTTTCATATCCAAGTCCACTGCTTGGACTGTGCGAAATATGATTTTCTTGTGAATTAACTAGGTTCCCGTCCAGTTATATTTTTCAGCAGGAAAGCTGGAATGGAATCAATAATAACAGAGGGATTGTTCGTTGATATTCCGTCTTGCACGCCAACTGTAGGTTGGGGTGGCTTTGCGCTCTTCGGGGGACTTCTCGTTGCAATAGTAAAATGGGGGCCATGAAGACGAAGTTTGCAGCATGACAACGAAATTTATGCACGCATATTGACATTTGTGCAAAATAGTAAAAAAGGGGAAAGCATTCGTATTGACGATCTGGGAACAAATCCCTGTTTGGCGAATCCGATAGTGAAGAGCACCGTATACAAAAGTGGACGAATACTGAAATATTCGTCCACTTGCGGGGAAGGATTTTTCACCTTCACCCTCACGTCTCTTATCCCTCGGTAGTCCACGTCATCCGCTTCGGCGCGTTCTTGGAAAACTACGCCTTGAGCTCCTGAATGGGTTGTTTTGGCTAGCGGACGCTGCAGCGCGTATTAATTTAAGCGACACGAATGGTAGCCGTGGGCCGATCCAAGTGCAAAAGTTCTAGGAGCTCCCGCGGGAGCCGGAGCCATGCACGTCCTTTCCCCTGTTCCCATGTGCCGAGAGAAATTCAGGGAGGGACAGGTGGCTGACCCTTAGGGCGAACGTCCTTCTGGATTTAGAATCCAAAATTCGGGTTACAAAAAAAAAAATAGAATAACACATTTGTTTTGGGGGTATTTTTACAAGGCCTTTTCCGTGCATGAACATAGGATTACACGCACAGTTAAGCATCCGCACATTCCAGTGCAGGTCGATTTCGGTGCAAACAGGTGATTCAGGAATCGATTATAGGAAAAAAAAAACAACTTAGTGAACAATTGCAATCAGTTACAGATTTTTATGTTAATATTTTTTATCCCGGCATAATCATAAGTGCACTCAATTTCTTACAAACGATTTCTCCAGTAATTGTGTATTAAAGAAGGTTCCTCAATCGCGTTGTATTGATTTGTCTTTGGGCGGTATCTCAAGAATCTATTTTTCTAGAAACGGCGTCTGTTCTCTTACTGTAATATTTACGCATAATTATAAATCCGCACATTTTTTTAACGATTGAAATTGTAGTTATTTATTAAGGATCGTTCTTCAATCCTCTCTCATTTAATTACCTTTCTTGTAATTTTTTTCTTTTTTTTGAACATCAGCGCAAACGACTGAAACGAATTACTGAAATTGCGAATTTATGGCGACTTAGGTATGCCCTCTGTTTATTTTTTTTAATTGCGAAATGTATGCATATCTAATTCGCGGTTGAGACCTAGTTATGGCCTGTACAAAATCAGTACCAGTTCAATGGTGAAAAAATCTTGCAGTCAATTCGTTCTTGCTTTCACACAGATGCATAAGAGAGTGCAAGTAGTTCATCAACCGGTTATTCGTGGATGCTAGTAAACAAAAACAAACCGACGAACCCAACGACCACCCAATCCCAAGAAATACAAGCACGCGGTTCCTCCCGTTGGATGTAATGCCTCGTTGGATCTAGTGACGCGTTGGATCTAGGGACTCGAATGGATCTCTTGACTCGTTGGATCTATTGACGCGTTGGATCTAGAAACTCGGTTGGATCTCTTGACTCGTTCGATCTTCTGACCCGGGCATCACGTGACCTAGTGGATCTCCTGACTCGTTGGATCGAATGACCCGTTGGATCTAGTGACCATAAGCGCCTGGGGGATACCGTACGCAAATCCGCCCGGCCACTGGAGTCAAGTTCCTCGGCGCCATCCTTGCGGCAGGCCGTGACCGCGCCCTGTGTGACGACGACCGGAGCGCTTCGTGCGTGAGAGTTGACTCCGATCGGGCGACGAGGAGCCACAGGCAAGTCTACAGCTGCTTAGTTTTTGACTAGTTTAAGAGGATACAGCAAACAGGGCGGCGAGAAAGATTCCAGCGTGATGAGTATACTCGCTTCAACAGGTATACCAGCACTCGTACGCTCTGACTCTATGAACGCACTACCCCAGTTTTCACAAGCGAAACACCATCGTCCGCTCACAGCGTCAAGCCAGTATACATGCCACAAGGGACTACCACCATGGCAAGGAAAATCAAACATCTGAATCCCTCAACATTGATAGGCACGCGCATGCGCAGACGGCAGCAGAAGGTAACAGCTGATTCGTCACTCGTCACATCCTTGCACCCGCTTAATTAAATGTGCTTGAATTGCTGGAAGTCTCGCATCTATACTCCGGCTGCACCCGCGTTGATCGTGTTCTCCATCAGCTGACCTTGACTTACAACACGCACACACATGCGCACGCGCACCCGCACACACAGTCTTATAAACACGGTACACCGCGTGGGTTTAGCACGAGAAAACTATGTAAATGAGTTTCATGCCTCGAGTTCAGGCGGCGGAGTCTACAGTTGGTTATACAGCAATAGAACCTTAACGTTCGCAAACGTGCATGCTATTCTATATCACGTGCCTTTAAATCGCTAAATAATTTCAACGGATGAGGTTTGCGTGGTTCCGTACCAACCTCATCAACATTAACCCATCCCTTGAGCAGTGGGAGTCTGCGCTAACCAGCTCGGTGCCCGAAGTTCAAGAATCCCCGGTGCAACGAGCCCTGTACCCGGCGCAGGCTCTCGGCCTCGTGGGGCATAGGAGGCTGACCTATCGCTCAAATAAATTTGTACTCTTCCTCTTATAATGCGCCTATTTTAGTTATCCATGTCGAAATTATCATTTTCTGGACGTGCGCAAACTCCGTACAAGCATATACAGGGTGTCCCAGCTATCATGCACCAAGATTTAAAAAAAGAGTAAAGGCGTAACTCGAAGGAAACCAGGTGCATAATGTTTGCAGTACTGTGAAGAAGCGGACAGTATTTTTTTCGTTAATGAGACTTAATTAACTAATTGTAATTAATTATCTAACTCGAGAAATATTGTCCTAATCACTAAAGTGTCAATGAGGCAATTGTAGGTAACCACGAGGGGAATCTAACTGCGGTATTTTCAGCGATGAACTAATTGCGTACACAATTTTTCGGACTGATAAAGGAAACCCGCGAAATATGAAAAATATCACGTGACGGCGCCTCCACGCGCACCGTAAAGCAACGCCCTCAAACAGGCTGCTTCTGAGTTAGCCAGAATGAAACAGACAAAAGAAAGAAAGAAGAAATCGCGACCGAGTTTGTTCCTTATCTGCACACGCGTCCCGCGAATCTTGCTGCTGCTGCTCCTTCCATGCATGCTATTATCAAGGTGATGCGCTGTCTCTTCGGGCGGGTAACACGCGAAGCAGTTGCTTTCAATCAGCTTTGTTTGGGGACGCTGCTTTACACTGCGCGCGTAAGCGTCGTCACGTGGTATTTTTCATATTTCGCGGGTTTCCTTTATCAGCCAGAATAAATGAGTACGCAATTAGTTCATCACTGAAAATAGCGCAGTTAGATGCCCCTCGTGGTTACCTACAAGTGCCTCATTGACACTTGAGTGATTAGGACAGTATTTCTCGAGTTAGATAATTAATTACAATTAATTAATTAAGTCTCATTAACGAAAAAATTACTCTTCGCTTCTTCACAGTACTGCAAACATTATACGCCAGGTTTTCTTCGAGTTACGCAATTTCTCTTTTTTTAAATCTTGGTGCATGATAGCTGGGACACCCTGTATAAGCCCCGGTAGTATCCCTGTCAGAAATCTGTCTTGATTTGCTGGCACGCACGCACGTAGATTGCGTTCAACGTCGGACCGTGGCAGCGAATGAACCCGCGTTCTCCATGGACCGTATTTGCCGATGGACGCGCAGAGAGAAAGAACGTCTCTCACGGGGCGTACGTGTTCCGAAAGGCAGCGTGGGGGGCGCGCTGGCTCGGGCGGCACGTCGGGCCACATTCACCGACGGTTTCGGGTCAGATTTACGAGACACCGGCGTAGCTGCTGACCCCTTGCGCGGCGAGTCTCGAGAAGAATCCCCCCTTTCGCCGTACGCGGAAATCTGTCCGGCTTCGCCGCGATCTTCTCTTTCTTCACTCCTTCCATTTTTTCTTCATTCTTTTTTCTTTAGTCTTTCATGGGACAGTCTTCTCACCCCAACATTTGATTCACGATCCCTGACGATAAAATTAGATGTTAAAAAAGAAAAGAAATGCCGTGGTTATACGCGGAGGTTAAAGCACGTTTGTCGGGCTCGGTTCTCGCGCCGACAGCGCGCAGTGACCGCGCACACAATTGCACCGCAAGACAAAACGCAGGCGCTGCAGCAGTTGGCGCTGCAGGTGCGAACACGCAGTGAACTTGAACGCAGTCAGAGCCTGCTTGATATCATTTTCTGATGGAATGCGCCCTTGCTCTTTCATTCTATCCCCCTCTCAGCACCCATCTCCTTGGAACAGAGGAGCGATTAGATGCTTTCACTCCGCAACCGCACGAAGCGCCGGCTCGACATTGACTAAGCTTGAAGGTCATATTGACGCTACCAGGCATGGCGGAACCAGGCATTTGGCAAGTTTGTACCCGGAGTAATAGAGCTCTCGCTGTAAAAGGATGAAAGAAATGTAGAACGCTTTTCTAACGAACTATTTAAGTACACCCGCCCAATTTTTTACCAATATCACGGGAGCGTCGACCGTTCGGTCGACAAGCGCCGCGTGATGGAGTGATGCGGCAAACTCGGCGAGAATAGCCGCATGCGCACTAAGCAAAGGCCGCTGCTGTCATCGTCTGCTAGGCTGTTCCAAGTGCAGACGGCCACCCCCAATTTTTGTTATTTGCCTATCACACTGCCTGTCATACTCGAAATTTTTTTCAACACCAGGCATGTGGCGCCAAATGAAAACTGAGTAATCAGCATTGCCGAACGAACCTTGCGCTGAACGAACTTTGCGTTCGGCAACACTGATTACTCTGTTTTCAGTTGGCGCGACGTGCCTGTTCTTGAAGAAAGATTTCGAGTATGCTAGGCAGCGTGATAAGCAAGTAACAAAATTACGCCCACCTCCCCTCGCGGGAACCCTGGTGTGATGCAACGCATCTCATGGGGGGTTCCATTGGCGTTTTCCATCGTATTGATTGGCGTTTTCCATCGCTTATAGCAGGGATTCTCACGTGAAGGGGAGGTGGGCGTAATTTTTCATTTTCACCATGCAATGCACATGCAGTACACGTATGCTCAGGTACGGTCTTTATTGCAGACGAGAATGAGTGCCTTGTGGTCCGTAAAGTGCACAGTTAGGGGCTCGACATCAAGCAATCGTCGAGTACTGCGAGAGAGTGCAAGCGTAATGCGGACGACCGTCGACTGAGACCGTCGGAGCGCGGCATGCCGCTTTATATTCACAGCGCCAGAAGGAGAATATAGCACGGAGAGAGAGAGTACTGCACATGCGCAGCCCGCGCAGCGCCGCCCACCGTGGCCTAGCAACGGAGTGAGAGCGCGCTGCGCCCTGTTGCGACCGGGCGGGGGCACCCGATCCGAGCTCCGTGGCCTCCGACATACGAGTGGTAGCGTGTATGATGCGAGCGGCCAGCCGCTGTTTCAGCCGTGAAGAAGTCCAGAAGCCGTAGGCTAACGTAACTGTTTACTTCATAGCGAGAGGTGAGCCGAAGCCGAAGAACAATGCCCCGACGGGCGAGGTTACAATACAGGACTCGAGCGGAGCGACAACATCGATTCGCTGCTCTAACAGGAATGAGTTACAACGCTTGGGCAGCTCTATTTATACCCAAAAGCGGTAACGGTCAAAACGCCAACAGGCTGGAACACGCACAAACGTCACGTTAGTCGTCGGTAGCCTCCGCGCACGTTGAGTCCGAGAGAGGGGAGAGAGGAGGACTCCGTTGCGATCGACGGGGCCTCTGTGTCCTTGAAGAGCGTGGAGACGAGCCACGCAGGCAGCCGCCGAAGTTCAGCCGCCGGCAGCCGCCGTATTCGCCCCGAGCGCGAACACAGTCGGCCCCTGGCGGCGGCGGGACTAACCGCTCCTAGTGTGGATGGCGCTCTTGCGTCGTCTGCTTTTTCACGTTGCGTGCGGCGCAAGACGCGTGCTGCACCTGACAAAACAACCAATATGTGTGCTCGTTTGGCAGTAAGCAATGACATAGTTACCTCTGCTTGCGCATTTCATCTAGAAACGCAATAATCAGCGGCCGTTGCGGGTTAATGCGCTTATTTAATTTCACGAAACATCTCCGCCCTGGTCACCGCTTGAGTGTGAAACGTGTTATAAACATTGCTTCCACACATTGCACCTTTCTTATTGTTGACTGCAGTCGTCTGCCGTTTCGGGAACGTCGAAGGGTGCTTTTTGAAGGTGGCGTGGAGATTATTTAAAAGTTTAGTACGCGAAACGGGTAAGAAGCGACAAGACCTGTGCATACGCGTGCAAATTCCACACCCTTGTAAAATTGCGCTGTGTCCTTATAGAAAGAAGAAAGCACCAAAAACATTTACACTGCACACGACCCGTGCGCTATCGCCCATACATTACCGGACACGTATTTTACACCCGCAAGCGCCTGTGTGATCGTGACCTTCCCGTACCTTTTTTAAAATAAATACCATTTTTGGACAGTCGTTGTTTATACTGAGGAGGAAGAATAAACATTTATTCAACTGTATCGAGTTGCTAATTTTACGTATTATTTAAATTACGTTTCTATGGATGCGCAAGAGTATTTAGGGGGGATTTTTCGGTAAAATTGAGCAGTTGTGAGTTTGCGTCTGTCATGTGGCATTTCGTGTGTCATTTTCATATATACCATTTTCAAATCCTACATGAATCACCTTGTCCAGAAACGTGTCTCACTCAGCATAACCAAATGCCTAATATGGTCACGTCTTAACCTCTTAAGGTGGACCTAAGTTTAAAGAAAGAGAAGAAAACGCGTAATATAATGCACGTTGTTGCACACATGTGTGAGGGGTGTGTGCCATGACTCGCTGTTTTTTTTTTAATTTTTTTCCCACAATGCTTGCTTTTAATACAATTTTGAAAAAGTCGAGCCACAATTCCTGGACAATCCCCGACCAAAGGGGTTTAATCAGTTTTGAGAATACGTACTGATTTTTCACCGCTACAGAACACGACGCCTAGTGTAGTTAGGACCCCCCCCACCTTCCTTCCCTAAAAAAAAAAAACGAAATGCACAGAATTTCATTTTTTAACCAATCCTCAATAATTAAATGCCAAGACAAAGGCGATATTCACTTTACAAAACAAGGTAGTTACCGGGAACCCGTTGCGCTGATTCGCAAGGAGAAATAAAAAGGAAATGTTTTACTACATCTGCAACAGCGCAACTTCATTTATTGCCATCTTTAGGGTTCGTAAGCAAGAATGCAGACACGCAAGAATGCAAACACATCTCGCTGTTGCAGGCACCTATTAGATTTTAAAAGGAACGCAAATGGTCAACAGAGCAGCCGTAACAGAAAATATGTGCTCACTGTGAGGTCCCAAAAGCTTGGTTTGCACGCTGTAAACCTGCTTGTCACTTTGCGAAAACCTAGCTAAACATGAGATGTTGATTGTACTGCGTGCGTGGACAATTCAATTCGCAAGTTCACTTGCGACGAAAGCCGTAAATAAGTGATCCTAAACCGTTATTCATCAAACCTTCCTTCAAAGTCGCTAAAATTTCATTGAAAAGACCCGTTAGAGCGGTTACATTTACATCTCTGCGCTGATCAAAATTCAGTAATTTCATGTTACCTTTTGAACACACAAAAAATATCGTAAGCTCTTAGAAAGAATTTCGGGGCAGTTAAGTAATGTTACCATTTCAGGGCATCCCACAAATGCAAGAATGCGTCACGCTACCAGTGAAAGCGATTGAGATTGCCGTTGTAAACTGAATTTCAGAGATCGAGGCTTCCTGATTTGTTTCTATTTATTTATTATTATTTGTTTCTTCCTGATTTGTTTCGATTGAAGGCTCAAAGCCATAGTCTGGAAAGATCGAGCTTGCTACGAACCACAGCGTACAAGTTTATTGCCACAATTACGGCCATTCTGATATTCCCGATGAGTCGTCGCTTTTTTGGCGTAGTAATGAAAACTGACTGCCGCTTCCATGCTATACATTGAACGTTGAGGAACCGAACTACAGCATACCACTCTTGTTTGCACCTTTCGCGCGCACATACCGCGGGAAAAAGGCACGAAGCGCGCCCACAGTGTGCATTCTTACGGGCCGCTCAGCGGAGCATCCACACTAGCAGCGCGACGCTGTCGCCACCTACATGTCGAGCTCGCGGCGAATAGTGCCTAGAATATATATTCTAGGCACTGTAGCCGCCGAATGCGCAGAGAGCGAAGCGTCTGACGAGGCTTTGTCGCAACTTGTTGCCGACATGATTGCGCCTGTTTCCGAAGGCGCACGAGTGGCTTCGCCGCACAGCCGAGGAGTGATGCGGGGAAGTACTGCGGCGCTGGCCCATTCGTAACAGCCCATAGAGTTTCATAGTAAGTATCAACCCGCAGCTGTTTGGGAGAGAGTGTTCGCTATCGGAGAGAGGAGAGGAGGAGAGGCGCAGCTGTGCGTACAACGCCGGACAGACGCAGGAG
This sequence comes from Haemaphysalis longicornis, assembly GCF_048455015.1. Classification (NCBI taxonomy): domain Eukaryota; kingdom Metazoa; phylum Arthropoda; class Arachnida; order Ixodida; family Ixodidae; genus Haemaphysalis; species Haemaphysalis longicornis. The sequence goes on along the minus strand of NW_027526422.1, from coordinate 4,337,866 downwards.
GGACCAACGTTTTTAGATATAAACGTTGGGAAGGACAGAGGGGCGAGCATGAGATGCGTTGCATCTGAAAATCGGGGGCGGCCGTCTGTCTTGGAACAGCCAAGCAGCCGATGGCAGCAGCGGCCTTTGCTTAGTGCGCATGCGGCTACTTTCGCCGAGTTTGCCGTGTTACTCCATCACGCGGCGCTGATCGACCGAACGGTCGACGCTCCCGCGATATTGGTAAAAAATTGGGCGGGTGTACAAGAAATGCTAAACTTAACTTTCCGGTCAAGTGAGCAAGCAAGCAAGCAAGCAACCGTGCGAGCAACTGGTCAAGGGCGCATCCACCGCCGACCCGACGCCGAGCAAACAAGCCACACGTTTTGATACGACACAATTGACCGCTGGCCACATTTTACAGCTCCACGGGGACTCACCTGTTCCTAATATCCTTTCCTCACTTAAAGCACTGGCTGTGCGGGTTGCAAGCTGCTTTTTTAACAGCGAAGCTGTTTAGGAAATCGACATTTTTTTGTGTCCGCAGTTACAAATACCCAGAAATTGCCGAGCGCGCGCACGTGAGCGTGGACCTCGCGGCGACCGCCCGGCAGTTAACAAAACCGAGAAAATGCCGAGCGCTCATGCGTGCGTGCCTCGCGACGACCACTCAAAGATTGGAGGAGGAGGAAGTAACTTTATTGTGTCCAGAGGAAAGGCCTAGTTATGGCCGGTGTGCTACGACGGCCAGGATGTCTTGGCTCCTAGCGGCGTCTTCGGCCCTCTGGACAGCCCAACGCTGGATGACAGGGTCCTCGCTAAGCAGCACGGTCTCCCACTGCTCTTTGGTGTGGATAATAAATGTTCCCTCTGTATTGCTGAAGTCTTTTCTTTGTATAGCAGGGCATTCCCAAATCATGTGTGCCAAACTTGCAAGCTGAGGGCAGCGCTTACATTTACCGTCACGAATTTCTGGGTGGAAGTGCCTGTAGAGGCCTGTGTGGATATGTATTAGTATGAAGATGCCTCCATGCAACTTCTTGTTTTTTGGTCAGCGAGGGGTTGGCTGCAGGGTACTTCCGTCTTTCGCCTCTGTATTGGTCGAGCACGTCCCGGTAGGTGCACAGGCGATCATTGGTGTTGTTACCACGGAAACCAAACGGTAAATATAACGGTAGCTACGTACCTCAACCTCAGGGAAACGAGTAACTGAAAACTAATGGGCACTTGAATCGACCCCATGCCTGTTTCGCATGCTACTCAGGGTTCCCCTACGGGAAGATGGTGTAATTTTTTTTCTTCCTTCTTTCGTTCGTTCCTTCCTTCCTTCCTTCCTTCCTTCCTTCCTTCCTTCCTTCCTTCCTTCCTTCCTTCCTTCCTTCCTTCCTTCCTTCCTTTGGGATTGAAAAACCATCACTCCCCTGTCTTACTTTGCAAAAAAAAAAAATGAAGAAAGCTCACACTAACGCGTAAGACTTGAAGGTAGCGAAGCTCTACACAACCTTGCAGACGATCACGACGGTTTAAGTCCACGATTGCAGCCGATTTGCTTCTTCTTCGCTGCCGCAACGACCTTTCTCCATAATCGTTGCTATTTGTGTGAGCTTCCTTCATTTTTGGGGGAGTTGTTATCATTTGGAAAAAAAAAGAACTCTAATGTTAATTATGGCGACACTTTCTCGGAACCAGAAAGACAGGTCATAGCGTACGCCCCTCCAAGGTGATGTCCAATGATTACAGGGTTCCCCGTAGGGGAACCCTGAAGTATGCGAAGCAGGCATGGGGTCGATTCAAGTGCCCATTAGTTTTCAGTTACTCGTTTCCCTGAGGTTGAGGTACGTAGGTACCGTTATATTTACCGTTTGGTTTCCATGGTAACTACCACACTTTTCACTTACCGTAACTACGAAATGGGAAATTGCGTTGAGCCCATGGCTGTTTCGCATACTACCCAGGGTTCCCCTACGGGAAGATGGTGCAATTTTATTGGAGCGGGTTGGGGGTGTTCGAGTGGAGAGGCATTAAAGATAGAGAGAGAGAGACGTTGTACGTGGTATGAGTTTGTCTTTATTTAAGCATTATCATCAACATGTTCAACGTAGGTGACGTCGAGCAGTGGTTTGCGTTGCGCTTTGATTATGACCGTCTTATGGTCTGTGAAATGTAAAGTCAAGGGCTGTTGCAGTGGATGAACCATAAAGTTGCTGAAGACGAGGTCGATGCACGTTCCCCGGATGGTTGTGGGCTGCTTGTAATCACGGCCCGCCGAAACTTGTAATCACGGCCCGCCGACGCACGCCGCTGCCGACGACGATGAAACGTTGAAGGCGCGTGAAACGTGCTCGTCTCGTGCCGGCCCAGGAAGACACCGGCAACACTGTCGCTCCAGGAGCCATAGAAGGGTAAGACACCACCGGGCGTTCAGCAACCCGAGCATGCGCAGTGGGGGTGTGAACGGCGCAACAACAACAAGGAAGGCCCCGACTATATCTTGCTCCGTGGCCCCGACCATGAGAAGCTTCGCATCTAACAGGAAAGGGGGAGGGAGGGATGGAGGAAGGGGGGGGGGGGGGGGGAGCTCATGCCCAGCTTTCCAACAGTATATGCACTCTGATGGTCAAACAAAGCGCTTCCTTCAAGACGGTCTCCTCTTATTCGGTCCTAATGCGCAATATTCATTCCGTTCTTCGAACTGCCCTTCAAGACAGTCGCAAAAGAAACGTCAGCCGTAGCAGTGGACACGCTAGATCTGTCCATGGCCGTCCATGGCCCGCATCCGTCTTTACTGCTATGCGACCGGTTTATTGCGCTTGAATGCGGGACGCGGCGATATTTTTCGTCGACGCCCCTTCAGCAGCTGTCACTGGCACCACAAGCCTTTAGCCGGGAGCGAAGAACAGCGGTAGAAAGAAAGCGGGCCCCGTCCACTTTGCCATCATAAAGTGGCCTCGCGCAAGGCCATAACGCGAGGAGGAGGAGAAGCAGCAGAAATAGGACTGGGATGGGCCTCGTTCTCACGCAGGTGACGCATTCGGACGTCACCAAAAGGCAACACCTCCAAGAGCGCCGCTAGGCCTGCGACGCTCCTCTTCTCATAAGCATCGTCTCTGGTGAGGCGACTGAGTCGTACCTCCTTTTGGTGACGTTTCTTGATGTCGACCGTTAAAACGAGACGAAAGCCTGTCGTGCATACCACCCACGCGACGTCGTACGGTCAGGCCTACTACGTATGTAGACAGCGTTGCTCGGCGCGGCCCCGTCTTTCGCCGGGAAGTGGTCCGAAAAGCTCACCAGTCTCCTTTCCCCGTCGTATATGAACGAGCAAAAGGGAGCAAAGTAAATAAGCTCAAGGGTGCGTGTCGAAACCGGCAGTTGAGGACGCGGGATGCAGAGTCGCCAGAAGCCGAAGAGGAAACAGTCTTGTGACTCGCTGCCTCGCTCAAGCGGCCCCGCCAGGCCTCGCTGCAGGTACGCAGTCGTCGCGCAAGCCTCGCGCAGTCGTTGCCAGGCGGCCTTTTATGACAGGCGGCCTTGCGGCAAGAAAATAACAGCACTTTCCCTTCACTGAAAAGCGTGGTGCCAATGGAAAGTGCGCGTATCCGCCAGGCTGCCTGCCATTAGTGTAGCAGCGCCTCGCGCTTGCAAATAAGCTCCCGTCTGGCACGCCGCTGTGCACGCACGCCGGTCACGTGCGAAACGAGCGACTCCGCCAACGTTACTGAGCCCGAGGATATAGAGGGTGACAACTAAAAAAAACGCATTCGCTCGAAAAACGGCCGTAACTTAGTGCAACGTGCGGATGCTGAAACAAACGCAAATGTGAATAATGGACTGGAAGCACGGAGTGACTTTGGCCAGTTAACGCAGGTAACAAATCGTGGTAACACATGTAGTGCGAGATAATTGGTGGTTTAAGAGGGCTCTTCCTTTGCAGGAACGCGCGGTGACGGGCGAGTGACTGAATTGTATACGGCGACGCCACATGAAGCGCAGATTTCGAGGTACTTCACATACGAACTCAAGTGGACGAATAGAACACATGGGGTTCGCGTCCGTCGTTGCTCTATATACAGCGCGCGCTTCGAGAAGGTGCCAAAGGAGAAGAAATCAAAGCGGCAGCGCCATCGCCGCGCAAATTCTGCGGTTCGCGCAAAAGAATCGGCAGCTAAACGTCAGCCGCCTGCTGCTGACGTTTAGCTGCAGATGCCGGGTGGGATCCGAACCCACAACCTCCAGAATACGATCCGAACGTCGCGGGTTCGGATCGCCGGCGGTCATTTTTTCTACACTTTCTGTTTTTTTTACTGCATCTGTTTCAACGATAATAAATGACCTACCACACACTTCCCTTTGCTTACTTTGGCATTCTTGACTGCCAACCCTTATTTCTGTCTTAATTCAACCAGCCCATCATTTCCCATTCTGATTCGCTACATGCATCGCTAGGTCTCTGTTCTGGAAGTCTTGGTGCCATAGGTACAGCTTAAAGGAGTACTGACACGAAATTTCAAAGCTGAGATAACTATGTAAAACGCTTCCTTTTCATCAGGAGATATCTCCCAGCAAGTTTCAACAGCAACCGTTCAGCGAAACATATTTAAAATCCATTTTAATCTTCGCCCGCACGAGAAAGCCCAGAGCGGGCCGACGTGACATCATCTGCTACGTGCCCCAAACTGCCGACGTCGGGGCTCCCGTGACGAAGCCGACGCGCTGGCTGTGGTTGGCGCGCGCTGCTCGGGCGTGTGTACACGTCATGGTTTTGGGACTGACGTCATTCTGCCCGGGCCTGTGGGGACGGCGAAGACCTCGGCCGGTCTGGGCGCGCGCGTGCGCTCGCTCGCGCGCGCTTCCAGAGAGGCAGCGATACCGCAAGAATGGTGACGCCATGTCATACATGCTGTCATGGCGGCCGCTCGGCGTTTTTTTGTCGAAACCGAAACTGGCACGAATAAACGACGCCGTAAATGAATGTTTACGCTGCGCTCGACCGTCTAATCTGTAATTTTATGATTAGTGGGCTGGTAGGCACGCATAGCAGCGAAAAAAACGTAACATAAAAATTTCGTGTCAGTACTCCTTTAAGAGGTTTCAACGCTAATCGACTACTCTCGACATGTCGCAGGCGCTCGAGCCACGGCCCGGGAGTTAAAAAAAAGAAAGAAGGTCCCCTTCACCCCGAGAAGTCCGAGTGCCGCTGGCTACCACCCCCAAGCGCAGGAATTAAATCATCATCACTAGCATATCTACTCCCACTGCAGGGCAAAGACATCTCCCATAGATCTCCAATTATCCCGGTCCTGTTCGAAATGCTACCAATTTATCATCGCATATTTTCTTGATCACATCTGCCCATCTAACTTTGTTCCGCCCCCTGCCACGCTTGCCTTCTCTAGGGATCCACTCTGTTACCCTTAATGACCAACGGTTATCTTGCCTTCGCATCACAGGCCCGGCCCACGTCGATTTCTTCTTAATTTCTACTAATATGCCCTTAACTCACGTTTGTTCCCTGACCCACTCCGCTCTCTTCTTGTCCCTTAATGTTACACCTATCATCTTCCGCTCCATTGCCCCCCGAGTCGTTCTCAATTTAAGTTGAACCCACTTAGTGAGCACCCAAGTTTCTGCCCTGTAGGTGAGTACCGGTAAGACGCAGCTGTCATACACTTTATTTTTGAGGGACAATGGTAGGCTGCCAATCATTATCTGGGAATGCCTGCCGAATGAACTCTACCCAATTCTTATCCTTATAATTATCTCTGCCTCATGGTTGGGATCCGGGGTCACAACCTGGCCTAAGGAGATATATTCGCTTACAACTTCCACTGCCTCCCCATTTATCTCAAATCGCTGTGCTGTCCTGAGGTCAATGATCAGTACTTTTTATACATGAGCTGTCGGAATTAAATACCTTGCAATAAATACCCGAGAAAGTGGAGGGGAGAACAGCCCCGCCGGTATAGCGTAGTGGTCATCGCACTAGACGCGTATTCTGGAGGTCGCGGGTTCGGATCCCACCCGGCGGGCATTTTTTCTCCACTTTCTGCCTTTGAAAAAACTCTGCATCTTTTTCAACGATAATAAATGAGCTACCGAACTCTCCCCTTTGCTTACTCTGGAATTCTTTACTGCCATTCCTTATTTCTGTCTTAATTCAACGAGCCCCTTATTTCCCATTCTAATTTACTGTGTATATATATATATATATATATATATAGCGAATCAGAATAGGAAATGAGGGGCTCGTTGAAAATAACACAGAAATAAGGGTTGGCAGTCGAGAAAACCTCGGAAAGCAAAGGGGAGGATGTGGTAGATCATTGAAACAGATTAAGAATTTGGAAAGAAAGAAAGAAAGTGAAGAAAAAATGCCCGCCAGGTGGGATCCGAACCCACGACCTCCAGAATACCGGTCTGGTGCGATAACCACTACGCTACCGGCGGGGCGATTTTCCCATTCACTTTCTGGGGTATTTATGTTAGGTATGTTTGTTTCCTATGCTTGGGGGTGGTAGCCAGCGCCATTCGGACTAATCGGGGTGAAGGGGACCTTCTTTTTAACCCCCGGGTCGTGACTCGAGTGTCTACGACATGTCCAGAGTGGTCGACCAGCTTTGAACCCTCTTAAGCTCCCTTTGGCAACAAGACTGCCAGAACAGAGGCCCTCGCTATGCATGTAGCGAATCAGAATAGGAAATGAGGGGCTCGTTGAAAATAACACAGAAATAAGGGTTGGCAGTCGAGAAAACCTCGGAAAGCAAAGGGGAGGATGTGGTAGATCATTGAAACAGATTAAGAATTTGGAAAGAAAGAAAGAAAGTGAAGAAAAAATGCCCGCCAGGTGGGATCCGAACCCACGACCTCCAGAATACCGGTCTGGTGCGATAACCACTACGCTACCGGCGGGGCGATTTTCCCATTCACTTTCTGGGGTATTTATGTTAGGTATGTTTGTTTCCTATGCTTGGGGGTGGTAGCCAGCGCCATTCGGACTAATCGGGGTGAAGGGGACCTTCTTTTTAACCCCCGGGTCGTGACTCGAGTGTCTACGACATGTCCAGAGTGGTCGACCAGCTTTGAACCCTCTTAAGCTCCCTTTGGCAACAAGACTGCCAGAACAGAGGCCCTCGCTATGCATGTAGCGAATCAGAATAGGAAATGAGGGGCTCGTTGAAAATAACACAGAAATAAGGGTTGGCAGTCGAGAAAACCTCGGAAAGCAAAGGGGAGGATGTGGTAGATCATTGAAACAGATTAAGAATTTGGAAAGAAAGAAAGAAAGTGAAGAAAAAATGCCCGCCAGGTGGGATCCGAACCCACGACCTCCAGAATACCGGTCTGGTGCGATAACCACTACGCTACCGGCTGATTCGCTACATGCATAGCGAGGGCCTCTGTTCTGGCAGTCTTGTTGCCAAAGGGAGCTTAAGAGGGTTCAAAGCTGGTCGACCACTCTGGACATGTCGTAGACACTCGAGTCACGACCCGGGGGTTAAAAAGAAGGTCCCCTTCACCCCGATTAGTCCGAATGGCGCTGGCTACCACCCCCAAGCATAGGAAACAAACATACCTAACATAAATACCCCAGAAAGTGAATGGGAAAATCGCCCCGCCGGTAGCGTAGTGGTTATCGCACCAGACCGGTATTCTGGAGGTCGTGGGTTCGGATCCCACCTGGCGGGCATTTTTTCTTCACTTTCTTTCTTTCTTTCCAAATTCTTAATCTGTTTCAATGATCTACCACATCCTCCCCTTTGCTTTCCGAGGTTTTCTCGACTGCCAACCCTTATTTCTGTGTTATTTTCAACGAGCCCCTCATTTCCTATTCTGATTCGCTACATGCATAGCGAGGGCCTCTGTTCTGGCAGTCTTGTTGCCAAAGGGAGCTTAAGAGGGTTCAAAGCTGGTCGACCACTCTGGACATGTCGTAGACACTCGAGTCACGACCCGGGGGTTAAAAAGAAGGTCCCCTTCACCCCGATTAGTCCGAATGGCGCTGGCTACCACCCCCAAGCATAGGAAACAAACATACCTAACATAAATACCCCAGAAAGTGAATGGGAAAATCGCCCCGCCGGTAGCGTAGTGGTTATCGCACCAGACCGGTATTCTGGAGGTCGTGGGTTCGGATCCCACCTGGCGGGCATTTTTTTCTTCACTTTCTTTCTTTCTTTCCAAATTCTTAATCTGTTTCAATGATCTACCACATCCTCCCCTTTGCTTTCCGAGGTTTTCTCGACTGCCAACCCTTATTTCTGTGTTATTTTCAACGAGCCCCTCATTTCCTATTCTGATTCGCTACATGCATAGCGAGGGCCTCTGTTCTGGCAGTCTTGTTGCCAAAGGGAGCTTAAGAGGGTTCAAAGCTGGTCGACCACTCTGGACATGTCGTAGACACTCGAGTCACGACCCGGGGGTTAAAAAGAAGGTCCCCTTCACCCCGATTAGTCCGAATGGCGCTGGCTACCACCCCCAAGCATAGGAAACAAACATACCTAACATAAATACCCCAGAAAGTGAATGGGAAAATCGCCCCGCCGGTAGCGTAGTGGTTATCGCACCAGACCGGTATTCTGGAGGTCGTGGGTTCGGATCCCACCTGGCGGGCATTTTTTCTTCACTTTCTTTCTTTCTTTCCAAATTCTTAATCTGTTTCAATGATCTACCACATCCTCCCCTTTGCTTTCCGAGGTTTTCTCGACTGCCAACCCTTATTTCTGTATATATATATATATATATATATATATATATATATATATATATATATATATATATATATATATATATATTAAAAAGAAGGTCCCCTTCACCCCGAGAAGTCAGAGTGGCGCTGGCTACACCCCCAAGCACAGGAAAAAAATTACATTGACATAAATACCCCAGAAGGCGGGGGGGGGGGGGGAATCGCTCCGCCGGTAGCGTAGTGGTTATCGCACCAGACCGGTATTCTGGAGGTCGTGGGTTCGGATCCCACCTGGCGGGCATTTTTTCTCCGCTTTCTTTCTTTCTTTCCAAATTCTTTATCTGTTTCAAACAGCTGAATATAGCTGAATATTCGCTGGAACACGGAACACGCTGGGACACGTCGCTGGAACACGGGCTCACTACCGCCCGTCCACTCCAGGACCCCGACGACCAGCGTGACTTCCTGAAGCAACGCGGACGGCAAGTGCTCCTCGCATCGGTGCCTCCTGACCCCCATCCATTGCCGAGCGGACTGCCGCGTGCTGCCGAGGTTTTTATTTATAAGGCTCGAGCTGGAGCGGCACTCACCGATGACGTCATTGCTAAATGGCGAGCGTACATCCCTCGTCGTGGACGCCAGCAACCTGAAGACGCTGAGCCCTCCCATCCCGACGTCACCTGTCGAACATGCTATCTGGGGGTCCGCCCCACTATGCAGCATCTTGTATGGGAGTGTCCCGGACTTGAGGCTATTCGCGCGCGCCATCGCCACCAAGTTCCGACGTACCAGTACTGGATCTCGCCACCACAGCACACGCACGCAGCCCGAGTGCTGCGTTCCCTCTGGGACTTCGCACGCGAGGCTGACATTCTGAGGCGGACTTACTTTTACTCCCTCCTTTTCCGCCCTACCATTCCTATAGGCCTCTGAGCCAGCCCAAATAAGAATTTGTGCTTGTTCAGGAGGTCTAGTAAAGAGCCAGTTTCCGTGGGGGAGAGGTCAGAGCTGATTGCGGCAGATAGAGCCGGGTGCAACGGTTTAGAGGGCGAACTCGGGCAGGAGGAAATAGGGGATAGAGGAACAACACAGACAGCTTCGGAGTCAGCAGCGGTAGCCACAGTGGTGCCTTGACGAAGGAGAATCGGTTCAGGAGTAACGTTCGTGGCAACGAGTGTTGCCGACCCACGGAAGAAGCGCACAAGACAGATGGCGATCACGATGCCTCTTGGGATAAACTGAGCACAGGGAACGATAAGTACGTCCCCATCACGACAGTTGCCACCGCGAACGGAAATGGTGGTCTCACTACCAAGTTTGAGGACAAAATCGGCACTTGCCACGAAGCACCGCTGCTTGACGTCAGGAACACCCGTATAGTCCGTAGCGGTGATCTCGATGTCGGGGTATCGGCAGGAGATGACTGCGGATGCCGATGATAGAAAGTCCCATCCCAGAATGAGTTCACGGGAGCAGCTAGGTAACACCGCGCACTGAATATGGTGCCGAATTCCCTCTATCAAAACACGTATTGTACAGTATCCGGATGGCTCGAGCACCTCTCGATTAGCACCGCACAACGAAGGTCCAGTATACGGTGTAGTCACTTTTCGGAGGCGCGAACACAACTTTTCTTTAATCACTGATATACTTGCTCCGGTATCAACAAGGGCATCAACACGAAAACCTTCAACTTCCACAGACAAGGTATTTGATGGTCTTAATGGAGGAGTTTTTGGCTTTTTGACGAGTGCAGTTTCCCCTCCAGAAACTGCAGGCGCTAATTTTCCGATTGGTTGTCATTGGAGCGGGTCGCGGGTCGAAGAGGCACGGCCGCTCGATGGAAACTAGTTTCCATCGAGCGGCCGTGGAAGAGGTGACAGAGAGCGGCGATATGGTGAGGGTGAGCGTCGCCGTGATGGACGCTCGGGCCAAGGCGGGCCGAACGAGCTTGGGGGCGGCGATGGGCGACGCGGGGGCGAACCATATGTGCCACGTCGGGACCCGCAAGAAAAGCCAATGTCACGTTCGAACGGTGCGTACCCGCGCCGTTCATCTTGCTGACGTCGTCGACAGAAACGAGATATGTGCCCGCGAATCCCGCAATAATGGCAGACGGGGCGTTCACCCGGGAAGGGCTGGCGGCCAGGGTGCATGTTCGTGTAGTATCCCCGTGGCATGCCTGCTGCGGTTAAGTGTCCGTGGGTCGCTGTTAAGTGTCCGTGGGTCAACGGGGCTTCCATTGGTAAGGGCGGTTTGGATGCGATGGCCGAGTAGGACGGCGTGGGAGTCGTAGGACCAGGAGACGTCGAGGGCGTCACACCCGCAATAGATGCCAGCTCCTCTTTAACCAGGTCGCGCAGCTGAGGAGCTTCCGTGCGAAAGTGATATCGTGGAGCAGAAAGCGGATATATATATATATATATATATATATATATATATATATATATATATAGTCCTCATTGCCAGTGCTGTTTAGCGTTTTAACAGTATTTTATACACCATTTTCCTTGCTAGAGGTGGGCGCCGCCATTTGCTTTTTCTGACCAGACGCTAGCGCCGTCTATGAAGCGACCGCCGAAACCTCCGCGCTGGGCTGTTAAGTGCGCCGTTCTTGGCGTGCGTCTGCTCGGTATCCGTGCGTTACCGAGTGAACCGTAGTGGTTTGGCGTTAAGTTAGCGGTTGCAGTGCTTGTGTGTGTGTGTTCTGTTTTGTTTTCATCATCTGCGGATGGATTTTAGGTCCTAATTTACTGTCAGAGCGGGAAATTCCGACCCCGGCTGTTGCGAGCAGCAGTAGCAGTATGGTGGTGGTGCCGGTGGTGCTCCGCAGTTCCGCGATGCACACGTACCGGTATGGCACCGACTGACATAGAAATCGATATCGGGGAGTAAATACGTGTTTTCAATGCCACCGTGCTTGTTATGTTCACCGATTAGTCATGTTTACGGAAGCGCGGACGTCGAATGCGGAGCGCGCACAGCATATGTGGGTCACGGTGATCCGTGCTCGCGATAGACTTTCGAAGAGGCGATTGCTACGCTGTTGACATTGCAATGCAATATAACCTTTCTTAACTAGACTTATGACGGTTACTGACGAAACGAAATTATCTGGGCGTAAAAATAACACGACCGCACAACCAGTCAAACTACTATTCGAAGGTTGAACAAAAGGGTTGACATTCGGGAGAGTTAATATTGGTTGATCATGATCGTGATCATGATTGACCTAACTCTGCGCAGCGCATGTGGCCTGTCGCTCGGAGCCCACCTTTGTGAAACCGCTGCTTGCACCACAAATGTTTTACGCGACCAGCAGTAACTGTTTTGTAATTGTAATACTTTAGATTCCGTGCAACGCAAAAGGATTAGAAGCTTTTCTTTTGACCGCGTTGTGAACAGGTTGAGCTATTTTCCAAATGCAGCGTTCACACCTATCTCGAGTGTCGTTTCCACATTTGGCTGCCTGTTTATCCTGGTATCGACCAGCAGTGTGCGATGGAGAAAGTTATCCTTTCATATCGTTTGGCAGTGTAATGAGTTGGCCTGAAAAAAGTAAACAAAACGTGATTTTAAAGGTTAGATTAGATGAAAAGGGGATTGTTTAATGCCAATCGGCTGTAATGACCAAACAATATATGGTGTTTTAAATTGACTACAAGGAACCAGAAGTTATTGTAATGTTGTATTGTATCGGCGCTCGTGAAAGATCCCCAAGTGGTCAAAATTAACCCGCAGCCCTCCACTACGGCGCGCCTCATCACCCATGAAGCGTCGGGGCGTTAAACACCATAATGAATGAATGAATCAATCAATCAATCAACCAACCAATCAATGCTGTATTGTAAAGGATAAAGTTGCTTCTAACATTTCAGGGGGTTCCGTTCTCTGTCGCAGCTTTGCGTGTGATAAATGGATTTTGCTCCGTCTGCTTGCCGTCCAAGTGCACCCAACAAACCCTGGAGTTGGTCGTTGGTACAAAGTCGTTGCGATTTATCAACGGAATCCACCGATACCTCAACTCGGTGTGCGTTGGGAAGCCATGCAGCAAAAACACGCCGCGACCACACTGCATTTTCTCCAGGCAGTGAACATGCGTGCTGTCAGCGACTGTTTCTCGCTTTCTCTGGTTGTTGCAATAACCCACCACCGCGCAGTGCTGACCAAGTGACGTTTGCGCCTTGAACGGCATCGCAGCATTGGCTAAAACAGTTGAAAGTTCCGCAAAAACTAAGAACGCGGTGCGAAATACTCCTGAACTACGCAGCGGAGCACACCGCGCCGAGCGATGTTAACAGCCCAGCGCGCACCGGCAACGCTGGTCGGCCGCCGAGAGAACTGGTTTGAGAGTATTTTCCTCCTTTCCCGGCTGCTTATGGAAAATGGTGTATAGTGCCGAATGAGGTATGATTGCCTTTTTTTTATGCAGGAATAAATAATTGAAAATTCAAGTCGAGAAAAAATGCGCCGTTTTTTCCGGAAGCGGGAATCGAACCCACAACCTCCGCATAACGCGTGCGGTGCTCTACCATTGAGCTAGTTCCGCGGCGACTCCCCTCTCGACTATACCGCGGGGTTTTTGTATTTACGACTGCTCAGATCCCGGTCAACTAGCGCCGCCCCTCGACCACCGCGGGAAGACGTAGAACGTCTTTTCCCAGCGGCCGCACGTAAGACGTGGTCGGAAGTCGGGGATAGCCAAAGGCATTTCAGACTGCTGAAGCCAGAACCCTCGTAATGCATTTTGTAGAACAGAGACGTACGGGACGAGGGATTCCGTAAGGACACATATCAAAGTTGCAGTCCTCATTGCCAGTGCTGTTTGGCGTTTTAACAGTGTTTTATAGTGCCGAATGAGGTATGATTGCCTTTTTTTTATGCAGGAATAAATCATTGAAAATACAAGTAGAGAAAAAATGCGCCGTTTTTTCCGGAAGCGGGAATCGAACCCACAACCTCCGCATAACGCGTGCGGTTCTCTACCATTGAGCTAGTTCCGCGGCGACTCCCCTCTCGACTATACCGCGGGGTTTTTGTATTTACGACTGCTCAGATCCCGGTTAACTAGCGCCGCCCCTCGACCACCGCGGGAAGACGTAGAACGTCTTTTCCCAGCGGCCGCACGTAAGACGTGGTCGGAAGTCGGGGATAGCCAAAGGCATTTCAGACTGCTGAAGCCAGAACCCTCGTAATGCATTTTGTAGAACAGAGACGTACGGGACGAGGGATTCCGTAAGGACACATATCAAAGTTGCAGTCCTTATTGCCAGTGCTGTTTGGTGTTTTAACAGTGTTTTATAGTGCCGAATGAGGTATGATTGTCTTTTTTTTTAATGCAGGAATAAATAATTGAAAATTCAAGTCGAGAAAAAATGCGCCGTTTTTTCCGGAAGCGGGAATCGAACCCACAACCTCCGCATAACGCGTGCGGTTCTCTACCATTGAGCTAGTTCCGCGGCGACTCCCCTCTCGACTATACCGCGGGGTTTTTGTATTTACGACTGCTCAGAGCCCGGTTCTCGACTTTTTTTCTCGACTTGAATTTTCAATTATTTATTCCTGCATAAAAAAAAAAGGCAATCATACCTCATTCGGCACTATAAAACACTGTTAAAACGCCAAACAGCACTGGCAATGAGGACTGCAACTTTGATATGTGTCCTTACGGAATCCCTCGTCCCGTACGTCTCTGTTCTATATATATATATATATATATATATATATATATATATATATATATATATATATATATATATATATATATATATATATATATATATATATATATATATATATATAGCATTGGCGTCCAACCTCCGTCGTTAGTACCGCGTATCAAACTTCGTTTCAAACAAGGGGCGTAATTCTGAGCTGTGCTCGTTTAAAAAATGCGCATTTCGCACTGATTTCAGTTGGCACTTGCGAGGCTTTTGACAAATAGGTACGCGGAAACTTGAAACTATTGGTCAGTTTGCTTGCTCTCTGTTCCATCCGGATCGTCCTCTTCCAGCCAGTCAGGGCTCGCTCAAATGGGCACTTTGAAACGGACATGCCACGGGCAAAGCTGAGAATTCCGCCCCGGGCATCACGAGTAGACGAAACTCCTCGTTACAGGTGCGTCCCACAATGTCACCCACAATTGCAGAAGGCATTTAGAAATGGTGTTGCGTCTTGTTGCGAGTTGTAGCGACCGCAGTCTGCTGGTAGCGGGGCCGGTCGCCGTCGTTTCGTCGAACCAGGACTAGGGGAGAGCTTAGAGCAAACTCAACAGGTTTATTTACATTTTTACAGTGAGTTGTCGAGATGAAGACAGAAGACAGCTCTTGGCGGGCCGCAGCACGCCCTTTTTGTTGACCCCCGATCCCTAGTTCCCTAGGTTGGGGATCCCCATACAAAACAATGCGGACCAATGGTGAGGTGTAAGTTCCTCGCTGTGAAGCACCGCCCTCGGGTAGGGACACGCCTTTCAGGTATGTCGACAGATGCACGGCACACACACACACACACACCCTTGCCACTCGTCAGGAGCATCTAGTCGGTGTTGCTGTAGTAGAGGGGAAGAACGGAAGACGCGCGAGCGCCTCGTATCTTTTTGGTGTCCGCCGCGCGCTGCGTTCCCACGGTGGGGTTCTCACACATACTTCCCAGGGAGCTAACAAGGTTCGTGGAATCACTCGGAAGGGTTAATGGCTTGACCATTGCCACTGCCTTCTTCGCTGTGCTGCCGCCGCCACTGGGTCCCATTGTCCGGTCGTCGCCGTCTGGGCTTTCACGCGCACACGCGTTCAGTTGCTTAGGCCGGGGGACGAGCGGCGGCTCCTTAATCCCTTTTGGGCAACAACACTAAACACCGCTCAAAAGCCGCTGTCAATCAGTGGCCGCCGCCGCGGTGTCGGCTTCCTTTCGTTTCCGTCGACAAGCGGTGGGGAGGTCGACCGGCGGGTGACTGACCCGCGCAAACATGGCGCCGGTGAGTCATAACAATGGGCAAGCAGTGCCATCGCCATCATCGTGGATGCGCTCACTCGTCTGGATTGCCATTTCGCTACAGTTGCTTAACTTCGTAACGGGCATGTTTTTAGCGGACATTTCAGGCTTGTGAAACACTTTCTAGCCGCGTACGAAGTGCCTCGCTGCTGTGAGGCTCGGCCACTTCTCCGGCCGTCGAAAGGCGGCGTCCGTCTAACGAGGACGGGTGAAGACGAGAGCGAAGCGCCCGCTCATTCCGACCGCTTAAGGCTGCCGCGAGGGAAGTATGTACGCACGCAGTCATTCTCGAATGCCGTCTGCTGCCCTTCCCTCCCTCGATATAAATCCAGGTCGCGTGCACGCCCTTTGTTTCGCTTTTGCTGAAAGCTGCCCTTGGTGCACCCGCGGAGCGAGCCCACTCCTCTCCTTTGCGCCAAAACTCGGAGGTCGATCGAGCCGAGTGGCAACACCCCCGTCCAGCAGAAGAGCACCGCTGCAGCTGACAGAGGCCCCTGACAGAGACACCTGCTGACAAGCTTCCACCAATGTGTGCACGCAGTCCTGCAGGTCGAACGTTCTCAGGCAACGGCGTGGCGAGATCCTACAACGCTGGAAGTGACAATGCTATAGCTTGTATTCACTGGCGAGCCGCGCATGCAGACAACCATGTAAGCGCGCCGTTACTGGTTACGTCGGGCTCCGCGGAATGGCGGTACTTGTACGCGTGCTAAGCACATGATGTGTGGTGGACGTTCCAAACTCTACCCCGCCGAACGCAAAATAATGCGTCGTGTCCAATGTGAGTGCGATTAATAACATCTCTGTTGACACCACCAGTGAGAATCGGGTTGAAACGGAGCAGACGACGCACGCCTGTTTTCTTTTACTTCGGCGTGCGGGCACAGTGGCACAAGCCGCGCCATGTCCGTGGCCGTTTCCAGTTTTGCCAAGCGAAAAAATTGATGGCTAAACTTTTCAACGAACACCACCTATAGGATCGCGTCGAGCAGTTCAGACGTTTTGTGTTGTATTCCTAATTTGTCTGACCAGCGCTATTCAACGAGAGCTTGCTTCTGGGCTAGTTGGTACATTATTTCTTGCAAAAACAATGCACTAAATTGAAATTACCAGGACGAGAACGGCGGAACACACGATGCGACAAGCACTGCATTCGTAATGTCAGTACTCTTGGACAGCAGCATTGCTCCAGTTAAGGCTCCGCTTTGCTGCGGCCGCTTGCAGTCGAGGACTCGAGGCAGATCTGTGTCAGCCACAAATCAACGCTAAACGACCTCCACTACACGGCATCGAGGATCGCCCTCTGGACCCGAGGAGCACGGGAGGGCTGCAGCGAGGACGAGGAGTGCAAATCAGTGCACAATGAAGCAATTTTGAAAAAAAAAAAAAAAACATTTACAGGCTGTGTTCAGATAAGGAGAGCCAAAGTGGTACCATGACCATTTTTTGTTTGAGATGAAACTTTAATATTGTGTAGATTATTGTACCTTCACCATGGAACTGGCATTAGTTTAGTGAGAAACACCATCGTTGATTTAATTAAAAAAATATTTAAAACGCACTCGGGCCGGGCTACTTTCCACATTGCTTGGTGTGGCAACTTTGGGGACCTGTAAAACGAGGCGAAAATTTTTCCCAATTTTCATAATCTTTTTAACAAATTTTTGGAAACTTTTCTGCTGGATTCTCGAAAATTAAATTTGTAATATTTATATTTTTTTAGAAAATTTCTCAAACTTAGTAGTGAGAGCAATGTGGTTCAAAAGTGGCACTTCTAAAAAAATTCTTTTTACACATCGCCCTAAAGGCTACCTGTCTAGTTTTGTATACATGTTTACGAGGGGCTGCTGAACACCTGATACTTTTCTCAATGCACTAGAAAGAAGATTTATCAAAATACCGCTTCATAAAATGCGACAAAAAATTAAAATATGCAAAAAAGGTCCACCTTTCGACGTTATTTAAAAAAAGCATGTATCGCAATTTTCGCGATATTTGTACCAAAGGGCACTCAATTCCTGAATATTCTAGAAAGCCAAAAATGTATTGCATTATTATTGTTCCAACTTGGAGAAATGAGGTCGCATTCAACACATTTTTTTAATGTCCGATCAAAGGTTGAGTAGCTGTTCGCAATGAAAAAAGACATAATTATGGCTGTTTTTTACACATTTTAAAAAGAATGTGACTGACACAAAGAAAACTGATCATAGTAATCACATTTACCCATTGTTCAACTTGTTAGTTGCGGAAGGCATTAAAATAATTGTGAGGTTTCTCAGGTTGTGTCTCCCACCAGCGTAAGGCTGCCATTTTAACAGTATTTCTTTATCGCCTTGCCTTAGCTGGGTCAGAAACCCATATGTTCGATTTCTGACACTGCTTACTCGCACATTATTGGTAATTTAAGCCATTTATAAGCAAATAACCACGCTGCCTGCACTGAGAATATTTCACATGCGATCGTCATGGTCAAAGATGTATTTCCATTCTACCTCGTACATGCGAAGTGCTAACTGCAGAACAACTTCGCCTTCCCAACTGTCCGTCTTTCAGGCTCCCGGGGATAATAAATAGATGTGCTTCGTGAACATTTCGTTTTTATTTGTTGGAAAGGTAAACTTTTATCCCCCTACAAAATCTGCCAAACTTTACTTCGGACACTTCAAGGTTAAGGGGAAGGTGCAGCTTTCTAGTTCCATGGACCTTCAAAGTGTCGACAAGCACAGGTGAAAACCGTCGCTGCCGCTCCGAGTCCGAGTTGGATGTTGTGTACCTTCAATTTATTTCGCTTGATTTCGCTATTTCCGGGAGGATACGGGATGCCGAGTACCGGTGGAACATTTTTGCTTATCTCTTATATGTTCTCCTCAAATGGGGTGAGATCGCCATCGTAAAGATATAGCACGACGAAATTCACTTTTCCAGGATGCTGTCCACGAACTGTTTCATACTTTGTGTGGCTTCGCTGGAAGGTCAACGCAAAATATGCACAGCAGGGGCCGAATTCTCTAAACGACGGGGCGTCGCTTTGAAACGACGGGGTAGCGCCATGCAAATGCATGTGTTCTGGGGTTGGGGCCGTCGCTTTGGGGTGTTTGCACAGGGACTGAGCCGCAGAAAAGCAGTGTGGCAAGGGCGCGAAGCTACGAGCGAAACGACGGGGGGCAGTGGGTGTCACTTCGTGCCCTTGCCACACTGCTTTTCTGCGGCTCAGTCCATGTGCAAACACCCCAAAGCGACGGCCCCAACCCCAGAACACATGCATTTGCATGGCGCTACCCCGTCGTTTCAAAGCGACGCCGGTTTTTTTAGAGAATTCGGCCCCAGCTTCATGCTTCACAAGGCCCCCCCACGCCGTCTTACGCACTTTTGCCATGTCCGGTTCCAGAGAAAAGCCACTTTGTCACCCGACGTTCACTCCTGTGTACCTCGAGGAACTGATATTTGTTCTTAAATTGGGTGGCACCACCATTAGTTATATACATTATTAAAGCGTATATTGATGCATGCTCTTCCAGCAGTCGCTTGATTTCGACTAACCCCAAGCATACATGGGCTGCATTAATGCTGTGCTCCCGCAAAGAGTCGTTGTAGTCTTTCTCCACATCGCGACGCACGTGAACACACTTCTTTGCCTCTGCGGTCAATGGTATCATCTAACTTCATCGTGAAGTATTTCCTACAGCACACGCAAAGCTTCTGACCACTGTAAGTCGACTCTTTGAAGGTCCATGGAACAGAAAGCTGCACCTTCCCCTTAACCTTGAAGTGTCCGAAGTAAAGTTTGGCAGATTTTGTAGGGGGAAAATGTTTACCTTTCCAACAAATAAAAACGAAATGTTCACGAAGCACATCTATTTATTATCCCCGGGAGCCTGAAAGACGGACAGTTGGGAAGGCGAAGTTGTTTTGCAGTTAGCACTTCGCATGTACGAGGTAGAATGGAAATACATCTTTGACCATGAAGATCGCATGTGAATAATCTCAGTGCAGGCAGCGTGGTTATTTGCTTATAAATGGCTTAAATTACCAATAATGTGCGAGTAAGCAGAGTCAGGAATCGAACATATGGGCTTCTGATCCAGCTAAGGCAAGGCGATAAAGAAATACTGTTGAAATGGCAGCCTTACGCTGGTGGGAGACACAACCTGAGAAACCTCATAATTATTTTAATGCCTTCCGCAACTAACAAGTTTAACATTGGGTAAATGTGATTACTATGATCAGTTTTCTTTGTGTCAGTCGCATTATTTTTAAAATGTGTAAAAAACAGCCATAATTATTTGTCTTTTTTCATTGCGAACGGCTACTCAACCTTTGATCGGACATTAAAAAATGTGTTGAATGCGACCTCATTTCTCCAAGTTGGAACAATAATAATGCAATACCTTTTTAGCTTTCTAGAATATTCAGGAATTGAGTGCCCTTTGGTACAAATATCGCGAAAATTGCGAAACATGCTTTTTTTTAAATTACCTAGAAAGGTGGGCCTTTTTTGCCATTTTTAACTGTTTGTCGCACTTTACGAAGCGGTATTTTGATAAATTTTCTTTCTAGTGCATTGAGCAGAGTATCAGGTGTTCAGCAGCCCCTCGTAAACACGTATAAAAAAACTAGACAGCTTAGCCTTTAGGGCGATGTGTAAAAAGAATTTTTTTAGAAGTGCCACTTTTGAACAACATTGCCCTCGCTACTAAGTTTGAGAAATATTTTCTCAAAAAATATAAATATTACAAATTTAATTTTCGAGAATCCAGCAGAAAGGTTTGCAAAAATTTGTTTCCAAAGTTATGAAAATTTGGAAAAATTTTCGCTTCGCTTTACAGGTCCCCAAAGTTGTCACACCAAGCAATGTGGAAAGTAGCCCGGCCCGATCGCGTTTTAAATATTTTTTTAATTAAATCAACGATGGTGTTTCTCACTAAACTAATGCCAGTTCCATGGTGAAGGTACAATAATCTACACAATATTAAAGTTTCATCTCAAACAAAAAATGGTCATGGTACCACTTTGGCTGTCCTTATCTGAACACACCCTACAATCGAAAGAAGTCATCGCCAAATTTAGCCTGACTTATATACCGGTTGTTGCGACGTTTTCATCCCACCGTCGGACAACCCGTTGCTGCATGCGGGAAGGCCGACCCGGTCCGAGCTCCGTCGCTTCCGATATACGTGTGGTAGCGTGGTTTGAAGCGAGCGGCCAGCCAATATTGCAGCCGTGAAGAAGTCCAGAAGCCGTAGGCAAAAAATAACTTGTTTACTTCATAGCGAGAGATGAGCCGAATCCAAAGAACAATGCCCCGACGGGCGAGGTTGCAGTACAGGACTCGAGCAGAGTGACAGCATTGATTCACTGCTCTATCAGGAATGAACTATTGCGCTTGGGGGCGGTCGTATTTATACCCGAAGCGCTAACGGTCGAAACAAGCGTTCCCTCTAGATTGTGCACCCGACACGAACGGGATAGACACACACAACACTCTTTCCAGAGTTCGTGAGCAGTCGGTAGTAGCGGCGCACACTGAGTCCGAGAGAGGGGAGAGAGGAGGTCTCTGCAGCGGACGCGAGGCTTCTTGTCCTTGGGGCAGGTCTCTACGTGTTGCGTCGGCACGTCATCGAAGGTTGATCACGCCGATAAATAGGCGCCAGAGATCCAGACAAGTCGAGACGTGCAAGCGTGAGTCACCAACAGGGGGGGCCTGCTTGAAAGGCGCACGTAGTGGACGCTTTGCCGCACAGCCGAGGAGTGTTGAAACAAAGCCCAACGGCGGGCTCATTCGTAACACGGTTTTCTTTTTAGCATTTATTAATTTATCCTTATTAGCTTTTTTGCAATCAGAAATTTTTGCGTGCAATAGGAAACTGTAGATTCGGGGCAGCGATTGCGTATACGATACTCGGGGTAAAAAAATGGCTCCAATCCACGCTGTGAAGGTGGTTGGACTGCGAAGCTGTAAACGACACCTACAACGATTACCCACCCAGGCACCACAGAAAGCCTGTTCCACGACCGGCCCGTCTATTGCCACTTTCTGGCCTGTCCGGCCAGCACCCAGGTTTTGGCAGCGACTGTTCAACCGTTAAACAGCCAACATTTGGCTACCAGCCCTTCGGTACTTCTCCGGCCGCCCGTGTTCAGACACACAGTGGCAGGTACTTGGCTGCCAGATATCCAGTTTACTTTCGGTGGCCGACGTTCAGAAGAAGAACGGCCGACGGACGGCCGTATGGCATCCGTTTTTCCTTCGGAAAACGGCGTTCAGCCGAAGCGCGGCAAGCGACCTGCCCCCGAACATTTTTTTTTTGTATTCGTGTGGCCGTTGGTGTTCGGAAGAAAACCGGCCTGAGTGTGGCTGCCGTGCATTCGTTCTCTCTACTGTGAACCGATCGTCCGGCAGAATATTCGTTTTCTTCGGGCGACCGGTGTAATCAAGGAGACCGGCCTACGTACGGCCCCAGAATGTATGTTTTTCATTCGGTTAGCGGTGTTCGGCCGGATCACGGCAAGCGAACGGCCTCAGAATATTTGGCAACCGGTGCCCAGCTGGAGATCAGCCGATGTGTAGTCTCCGGTTATCCTTCGTTACTTCCGGAAGCGGTGTACAGCAAAACAACGGCACGCGTCTGGGCGCCGTGAACCCATGCACTTCTGGAAACTGGCGTTTTGAAAAAGCCGTTAGGGAGCCGAGCGATGCAGACGCGTTTTTCATCCGCTCGGTGTTTCTACGCTTTAAATGAAAGAACTTCGTTTGTCAAGCAGTAATGAGTGGTACTAGGTGAACCGGCAAGTTGCATGAACTCACTGTGGATTACCAGTTTACCTTTTAGGCCATCAGGATACCATTTATTGCCAAACGAAGACTGTGCCGCACCGACGGGTCAGCTAAGCCTCGCCAGTCGCAGCGCTACCACGCCTCGCCCGCCGGCCTCTTCGACGCATCAGCTCGACGGTATTCAACCCCTCGAGAAAACCGGTAAAATAAACTAACATGATTTAAACTAATTTAATTTACCGGAATAATCATGAATTTATTTCATTAACAGAAATTTGTTAAATTCCGTCTCGAAAGTGATTTCAAACGCCAGGCTTTCTCCTGTAAAGCATACTTCTTAGCATGCTGCGGCGTGTGACACGAAGACAACTTACGGCCAGTCTGTCTCTCATTTATATGCTTAAATCCGTTTCAACGCAAGATGGGGCGCCACCGCCTCAGTAGTAGTAGTAGTAGTAGTAGTAAACTTTATTATAGCCAGAAAAGACGGCGGCACCTTTAAGTGCCGGACGGGGTGGTTCCCTGTTCACGGGACCCGTATGCGGCCAGCAGCTCCTTGCCCCTGGCCGCTAGCACAAGTTGAGTCTGTAGGGCGGGGCTGGCCAGCAAGGTGACCCATCGCTCGTGGAGTTGGGGTGGGGGGTGGAAGGGGGGGGGGGTAGAGGTGCCTGGGGTTTAGTGCACTCTGCGATTATGTGTGCAAGAGTGCCAGTGCTGTGGTTGCAGAACGGACACGTGTCCTCTTCTTTCTCGGGATACATTCTATGTAACATGACGGGGTGCGTGAGCGACCCCGCCTGTAGTCTCCTGAGTATTGTTTGCTGGTCCCTAGTCAGGGAGCGGTGTGGCTCAGGGAGGGTGCATCTCTCTTCACGATATGCTCTTGTTATATCTCTACGTGAGCACTGGGGTTGGGGTGTCTGCGTCGGGCCCTGCCTGGAGGGTCATTGCTCGGGCGTGGTAGTCGGCGATGGTGTTGCCGGCTACCTTGGAGTGGGCGGGCACCCACGTGAGCTCTATGGCTCTCCCCGGCACTCGTTTCTTGGAGATGATTGCAGCCGCCACTGAGGAGATCGTCCCCTTCCGGTAGTTGCCGTACGCTCTTTTGGAGTCGGTGACCACTACCTCTGCCCCCGGTTGAACGAGTGCTAGGGCCATGGCCACTTCCTCCGACGTCGTTGGGTCTTCGGTCTTAATTGTGGCGCTGGTAACAAGCCGCCCCCTGTCGGTCACGACTGCTGTCGCGCGGTCGGTGTCTTTCTGTAGCGAGGCGTCGCTGTAGAGGACTCCTGGGTGTCCGTCTAGTTGCTTGGAAATGGTTAGTGCTCTTGCTTCTCTCCTGCCATCGTCCTTCCCCGGGTCATGTTACGGGTAAGGGGCTTTGTGTGTATGACCTCTTTCCATTCCTCAGTCAGGGGCGTTGTTGTTGGTATTGGCTCTATATATGCGCCATCCTATTTTGGCGAGTAACGCGTCCGTGGGCCGTTTGGCTTAGTCGGACGCCCTGACTGGAGAGATGGACTTCTGTCAACTCATCGGCCGCGTTGTGTAAGCCCATGGCTTGCAACTGGTTGGTTGACGAATAAATAGGTATGCCTAGGGCCTGTTTGGTTGCCTTGCGGATAATCGCGTCTATAGTATTCTTCTGCGTTTTGGTGAGACTGGGGTAGGGGACCGAATATGTAATTCTTGAGATTATGTAGGCTTGTACCAGTCGGATGGCGTCGTCCTCCTTCAGACCTCTGTTCCTCTTGGCCACCCGACGGAGCATGGATAGAATTTTGTCTGCGCTGTTCTTGATTTTGCCTACTGCAGCATGCGCCTTGCCGTTGCTTTGCAGAAGGAGACCGAGGATCCGGCATTGCTCTGTTGGTTTTATCTCCGTACCATCTATTGTGATTGGAATGCTTGGTGGCGGGGTCTTTTTGGGTCTTCCTGGCAGGACCACCAGGAGCTCAGACATATGGTACACAGCTTAGACCGCATGAGTCGTGGACTGTGGACGCTGCCAGCTGGAGGGTTTCTTCAATCCTCCCATCCGATCCCGGACAATGAGAACGAGGTCATCCCCTTTCCTGGTGAGGAGGAAAGGGGATGCCCATTTTCTCCTCCATTTGAAAAGCGGCGGCCGCTTCTCAAATGGCGGAGAAAACCCCGAAACGTCCGTGAGCTGAGATATCGCTGCACGTTAAACATCCCCAGCTGATGGAAATTAATCCAACCTACGGCTTCTCTCAGAGCCCAGGTGAAGCTTTGGCGCGTTAAACCCCCGGAATTTTGCGATTTTACAAAAGGATTGCTTTGCGCACGGTTTATAGAAGGGCCTGTCTCTCAAAAATAAACTCTGTATTCCAAAAGCCGAAAAAAAAAGAGTCTTTACTGCCGTCTTTCTCAATAAGGGGACTTCGCGAAAACTTGCCGGATAGTGGAGTGGAGCTCGCACACCGTCCGAGACGTAAACACCACTCCAATGCGCGCTCGATACGACCGCGGTGCAGACACGCGGAATATCTCGGGCGGCACTTCCCAGTCGAGCTAGTATACTTTCAGCACTCCTTCAAGCACAACACTCGTCTGGATCTTAAATCGTGAATGCGACGGAAGATAGGTTGGGTTGAGTGGCACCAAAATAACTTGCTTCAACTAGTTTTCAAGCACCTCAAATAATACGTGCCATACGTGCGGGAGTAGCAATCGCATAAAATATTCGCGTCGCAATGTTACCTTTCTCTAAAAAAAAAACAGTAAAAGGAACCAACGTCTTTCTGTTGAAGATTAAAAACCCGGGATGACGTCGTTGTACTCTCCTGCAGCTTGCAAGTATCGCGGAGTTTTCAGCTCATGAGCGGCCATAATGTTGTCTGCCCTAAGCAACGCATGCAGCTGCAGCTACGCGTACCTACGTGTACCTGTGACCTGCTCACGACTTGATAATGGAACGGGGGTGGGGGTAAAAAGTTAGAGGGGGGAAAACAGCGGCCGTCCAAACAAGGAATCAAAATCAGCATTCAAAACTAAAAAAAAGGAACATGGAATGCCCTATGCGTGCTTTATTTGTGTTTATTTATTCCTGTATTTACATGAAAAACAATACAAATCGTTATTTGAATTAACACAGCCAGAGTTAGTGGCATCGCCTATTGCTCCAGTGCCGGTCGGACCTATTGGGACCGGGCGGCCGTTATATGGCACCACCGTCGCTTCAGCGAACAGCGCCGCCCGTGGCGAACCGCTCGTCAGTGGAATTCCGGTGGCGGTCAGCGCAGCGTTGTTGTTCATGGCTTTCGGTCTTTTTTCTGTGGTGCGGCTTGCAAAGCGTACATAACCACGAGGACTTTTTTCAGGTCGGTAAATCTTAAGCGTGGATGTGACCTTTTCGAGGCATGCCATGTGCGTGATTTACGCCCATACTCAGTATTTACAAATAGCAGACGACGCTCAATGCGCCAGGCTGGAAGTCGAGCTGGAAGTGAAAGTCCGTTCTTTCATGCGATTTTTGCATGCCTGCATGCAGTTTCGCGTTTCGAGGAGAATATTGCAGCTAAATGCTCCCACAAAGCCGGTGTGTGCAACCGATCCAGGAATGCTGAGGCGCTGGCCTTTGCGGCTGACGACGAAACGTCGTCGTGCACAAGCGAAAGGCAAACTTGGCGGGTGTCTTCTAAGATTTACCTCAAAACATAAATTGTGATGGTCGACGCTTCCGTAACTTCATTAGCTACGGCTGAAACGTGTTTAAGTTTACAGAAATGCTCTTACAACAGTTATCGGGAATCGTTAAAGAATAAATACCGCGTGATAGTAGAACGTTATTGCCTGTCGTGGAGGAGCATTGTTTTGCAAGAATTGCAATGGTTGCTGGCTAGTTGGTTAATAGTTTTTCAAAAACCAATTCCTGCGTGGCTGAAAAACGCGAGACAGGAGGGCGCCCGAAACCTGTACTCACTGAATGCTGCGGTCGGTTTACAAGCTGCCACCCTTGAAAAATCATGCACTTCTCCGTCTAACGACGATGATGTTGTTTTATAGCAAAGCTTACTCGTGTGTGTTACCTTGGTTGCCTTATGGATATGAACTTTGACTAACTGAGCTTCGAATTTGACCAGCACGCAGTTTGGTCTTTTGATCACAGCGTCTTTGACTTCGACCATTTCCCATTCGATTTCGCACGAAGAAAGCTTTGCGTTCAACCATCGTAATCATTAAACGGAGAGCTAGATGATTTTGCTGTTTAACTTTGAACTTCCATGCACCCCTCTCCAAATCTAAGCTTTTTCCAGCGTGTCGGTAATGTGTCTGTGCCGGACGACTCGGGCTGGTGCACCCATATTCGAGGCAACTAATCGGGCGTTTTTGGTTCTTCACAAGGCATTACACAATTTTTCAGGAATTCTGTAAAGAATGGTTAAGCATTAAATAACACCGGTTTACGTTAACACTGCCGCATTTTTAAACTATCGGTGCCAGCCTTTATTCCCCGCAGGTGGGAAAACGGTAAGGGGAGGAGGGATGGTTTGTAGCTTGGGATGTTGGGTGGGTGAATAACTTTGGCTCTTGATAAAATTACCACCACAAGCGTGGTAGTTCCACTTCGGCTTTAAGACTCCCTTGCTGTCACAGTGTCGCTCACCAAAACCGAAGGCGTAAAGCTTACGGGTACAGAAAGAAAGTACACTTCTACGGCCACACGGTAATCCATCTCGTACGCAAGTGCCTTTCTCTTCAAAGCACACGTATCGCGGTATCCCAGCGCTAAGGCTGGCGTGAAAACCGTAGTCAATGAAGCCAGTGAAGATAATTTAAAATGGTAGAAATAAATACTAATATTAATATTTTATTCCTACTCAGATAGCGCGCAGCCAGGCGCAGAGCGCTGTACAAAGCGCTCATGTCAGTGTCGCCAGTTCTCAAACTTAGAAGCGTCAAATAAGTTTATGTAGCCGTTAGTTTATTTAGGAAGAAATAAATACTAATAATAGTAGTTTTATTCGTACTCAGAACGGGTGGAGCCAAGCGTAGATCGCTGCAAAAAGTGCTCATGCATTGTAGCCGATACCCAAATTTAGAAGCGTCCGACAAGTTTACGTAGCCGTTACTGCATCTAAGAACCCAACACATCTGTCTAGGCTTCATTTTATCTCACAAGTCCGCCCAAAAGACCGCTAAAACATTCAAACAACCGAAAAAAACACGACAAAAACAACGTGAGGCTGTGTAGTCCAATGCACCGGCTCATTCCACTAACGAGGGGAGCGCCGAGTGGTGGCGCCACCCGTACAGCTGGCCGGTCCCTATTGCAAAATTTCAAGAAATGCTCTCGGCAGGAAAGCTGTACACGTGAGAAGCGACACGCAGACCGTGTAACCATCTCCCTCCCCACTTTGCTCGATTAAAGCCATCCCGTGCCACTTTCACTCGTTTCCCGCGTCCGTTATTTAATTTCCTTAGCTCCCGCTCTCCCTGCCTTGCTAACGCTTTCCTTTCCTCTTGTGCCTGTGTTTGCTTTTCTGTCGTGTTCGGAGGCGATGATGGCGTCTCGAATTCCCTATATATATATATGTGGTGACTGCATGCAGGCCGAGCTGTCCAAGCTTCTGGCAGACCTGCTGGCACTGAATCCGGACACGGCCGACTGCCCGGCGCCCCGCGTGCCCGTGGCCCGCTCCCGGTGCCGGGCACAGCCGTGCTCGAGCGACGACGACTGCCGGTGGAACAGCCACCGGTGCTGTTTCAACGGATGCGTTTTCACCTGCCTGCCCAAGCTGCCACCGCCGCCCGGTACGTATACGTGTACGCTACGCTAAGGTACGCGCTTCGAGCCTCTATTCCGCGGATAAGTGATTGATTGTGAGGTTTAACGCGCCGACGCAACGCAGGCGATGAGGCGCGCCGTAGTGGAGGGCTCCGGATTAATTTTGACCACCTGGGGGTCTTTATCGTGCGCCGAAATCTCGTACACACGGGCGTTTTTGCTTTTCGCCTCCATCAGAAAAGCGGCCGCCGCGGCCGGGAATCGAACCCGCGACCTCGTGCTCAGCAGCGCAACGCCTTAGCCACTGAGCCACCGCGGCGGGGGTCCGCGGATAAGTGGAGCTGCTAGGTATAATAGTGAAACGGCCGGTCACAGTGTTGCCTTCGATCCCCAGACATTCGCAGTGCAATCCCCAGAAAGAGCGGGCAACTTTCGCTGCCATGGTCACGGAACTGTATAAGCTTACATCTCCACAGTATGCACTGGTCGAACGAAACGGGAAACATCTTGGCCATTTTTCTGCTGAGTAACGCCAACCCCTGCAATGACAGAGAATTTCTGGGGGTGGTCTGCCACCGAAACCGCACCTCAGGAAACCTCCTGAGCACTCCTTATGAGTTGTCCATGCGAAAACATCGATGTCTAAAAAGGCTCTGCAACGCTTTTTGTAACGAAAGCTGCATGCACTACGCCACCTCGGGCAGCCTTCGCAGGGTGGCCAGTTTTGCCCTTGAACGCTAGAGGTCAAACCACACCCCTTTCGGCAAGCGCCCGGCACGGAGCAGCGGCCCGATAACAGGGAGAGATAGGCGAGCAGGGAAAGAAGACGTGCGCGGAACCCGTGCGCGGGACGTGGCGCACGAAGGCGAGGAGGCTGCCACCGCAGCGATAAGCGCGCGCTACTACTACTACTAAGTGGTTCGATGAAAAAGGAAAAGAAATGGACTGGGGATATTATTGAGCCCATCTGGGGGCTCACCGGCATACAACCCAGTCCGGGGGGTAGGGAATATAGAAGGGGATGAATAGAATAGGGTAGAGAAAAAGGAGACAGGTAAAGAGAAAAGTTGAGGCGCCGCGAGGAAAAGAAGCGTTGCCACAGTCACTGGGGGCCACCGATCACAGTACACATCACAAACACAGGTCCTGGCGTCATGCTGCGTCCGGGAGGAGTTCTCGACGGGAGCGGTGGAGCGTAGAGGCGAGGGTGTGCTGCGAAGAGTCGTGCGCGGAGGTCCGAAGTGTGGGGAGCTTGCTGGGTGAAGTCCGAGGCAGACGAGCGGTTACTGGCGAGCGGGAGCAGGCGCTCGACGGCCCCACGCAGCAGAGCGCGCGCCGCCCAAACAAAATTTTCCCCGCATTTCCCCGAGGGGAAGAATGTGAAAGTGCGAATGCAGGAGTTGAATTTGCGCGGTTCGGTAATGTTCGCGAAAGAGAGATCACACACACACACACACAACTACAAAGAAAGAAAGATGCATTTATTCACAGACACCTATTTGTGTTGTCGTTGTACTTGATTGCTAGAGCGGATCTCAGCTTTGAAATTTTGTGTCAGTACTCCTTTAAGCGGGTGCATTAGCCCTTCTCACGCCCGATTCCTGGCCAATCCCCCACGTGGGTATGTGCCATGCACAGACACCTATTTGTGTTGTCGTTGTACTTGATTGCTAGAGCGGATCTCAGCTTTGAAATTTCGTGTCAGTACTCCTTTAAGCGGGTGCATTAGCCCTTCTCACGCCCGATTCCTGGCCAATCCCCCACGTGGGTATGTGCCATGTCAGCGGTCAGGCAGCGCGCGCCCATCTCCCCCCGTTGCCAAGGAAGACGAGGAGATTCCTGGCCAATCCCCCACGTGGGTATGTGACATGTCAGGGCCCATGTCGCAGGGCCCTCTAAATTGAAAGCAGCCAACTGCTCCTTCCGGTGGGTATATTGACGCCGCGGCTTGGGTCACTTGGTGAATCGGCTGCAGTTTGCTTGGGAATTGCGGGTGGGTATGTTGGCGTCGCAGCCAAGTGCACGTTTGGGAACAGGCAATATATATGCTTTTGATGGCAGCTGTGATCGTCATGGGTCGGTCCCCTTGAGTGGGTATGTGACCGGTCCGAATACCGCTCGGAACTCCATCCGCACTGAGAGGCTGCGAATCTGCGTTGTGGTAGCTCCGTGAAACCAGCATTACACAAGCGCAATGTGGCAGTAGTGTTTAGAACTTTAGTGCACCTCGAAAGCAGTGCTCCGCGTGGATAATTCTCGAAAATGTTCTGTTGTTTTTAAGTGCAGAGCACCTAGGGGCTCGCCTTGTCGTCGTAGCTCGCTCGCTGGACCCAAGTAGAGCAACAGGGCGTTCGTAGCGCTGTCGTCGCGGCGTACCCGAGAGGCTTCGAAAGCCAAGCGGTTTATATAGTCATAAGCGTTCGAAACTAGTGAACCGCTGGCGCTTGTCATACTTCTCCCCGTTGTTTAGCGCAAAGAAAACTGCAGGTACATTTGAGGCAAAATATACGTAATTAACCGGAAGCGCTACAGGTACATTTGGGGCAAAGTATTAATCGGTTTAATAAGTTTATTAGATGCGACGCTGAGAGGAGCATCTCTTGCCGGCGGCCCTGTCCTTCCTGCGTCGTCATTGTCCGCGTCCGACAGCTGCGTCTCTCTTCCGCTCACCCCTTCTCCTCTCGCCGTGATAGCGCGCCCTCTCCCCCATCTGTGGCGCGCGCAGTGCGGCGCGCATATAAGCGGAGTGCCGCGCTCCGGCCGGTTTCTCATTCGACGGTGGTCCGCGCTACGCTTGCTCTCTCTCTCTCTCTCTCTCTCTCTCTCTCTCTCTCTCTCTCTCTCTCTCTCTCTCTCTCTCTCTCTCTCTCTCTCTCTCTCTCTCTCTCTCTCTCTCTCTCTCTCTCTCTCGCATTACCCGACGATTGCTCACGCAATTCGAGTAATCGACCCAACGGAAACGCACAATGGAACCCCATTCAGCGTCGCATCACACCAGGATTCCCGCGAGGGGAGGTGGGCGTAATTTTTTTTCCCAGAAATACATCTGGAAGGATCCATGGGCTAAAAGCAGACTTAACCGCTTGACTGGGCCCATGAACCGGCAGCGCCCGCGTTCATTTAGTTAGGACCGCTCGTTGGGTTGGTTTTTACGATAGTAAGCGAAAAAAGCGGCCCGCAAGAAAAAAAATTGGCGCGTTCGAAATAACTCAGAAAGGCTCCACGCGCAAGAAGAAAATGGCGCGTTCTAAATGCTGCAGAAAGGCTCCAGCCGCGCAAGAAAAAAATTACGCGTTCGAAATGACGCAAAACAGCTCCGGCACACGAAATTAAAGCAAGCACAAAAGAACAGAACTTCCGCTGGCGCAGTTTCAGCCAGGGGGCGGGCGAGCACTGCGAAGGCGGGAAATTTGAATTGCATGGGGTGGTAGCAGTAGGCGGATAACGGCGGTAGCCCATTATGGCGAATAACTGATCTACACTTCCAACAGCTTTCACATAAAGTGGAACGGCTTTAATTTTTTTTGTACATAACGCTCGACGGGTTCGCCATTCCAAGGCAAAACCGGCTGACTCTTGGCTAGCATAATTCCCGAACGCGTGGATTATTCTGCATACGTGAAGTTCTTTTGTTCTCTGGGACCTCTGCAAGCACTCGATGCAGCTATGTATCGCTCTCTCTCTCTCACTCTCTCTCCTTATATATATATAGAAATAAGGATTGGCAGTCAAGAATGCCAAGGGAAGCAAAGGGGGAGGATGCGGTAGGTCATTGAAACAGACAAAGAATTTTTGAAAGAAAGAAAGTGGAGAAAAAATGCCCGCCGGGTGGGATCCGAACCCACGACCTCCACAATACGCGTCTGGTGCGATGATCACTACGCTACCGGCGGGGCTGTTTTCCCCCCTCCACTTTGTCGGGTATTTATGTTAAGGGATTTGTTGCCTGCGCTTGGGGGTGGTAGCCAGCACCACTCGGACTACTCGGGGTGAAGGGGACCTTCTTTTTTACCCCCGGGCCGGGACTCAAACGTCTACGACATGTCGAGAGTGGTCGACCAGCGTTGAACCCTCTTAAGCTACCTGCATAGGTAGCGTAAGAGGGTTCAACGCTATATATATATATATGTAGCGACACCATCGCCATCGTCACCATCAGCGCGCGATCATCATCACAGTGCCTGGCCAACGTCAGCGGGTGGGGTGAGCCTCATTTCACACACGATCTCTATAACACCCCCTCGCGCTCCTGTCACGTGATCAAAAAGGTCGTGACGTCAAGACCAAAAGTCACGTGACAAAGATCGTTTCGTCACGTTCTTGTTTTGGCCAAAACAAATCGTGCCGTGCGCGTTTTCTCTACGTTGGCGTCGGCGTTTGTTTGACGCCCCATTTTCTTCCTCTAAACGTCAGTGCTATCCGCGTGTTACGTTGTCAAGGCCGGTTATTTAAACCAAGTGCAGCGTCGATCTGCAAACGCTAGACTTCGCGTTGTGTGCTGTGCTGGGAGCTCACGGGTGTAGCCGGCGTGCTGAGCCCTCGTCGACGAAACGGTGACCATGACGACACGGATCCATCTCGTGAAAAATCGAGGACGTAGTTTGCCACCACTGGTTCTGCAGTACCTATCCTACAAGTCACGTTGCCACCAGCAATGACATGCAACAACGTGCCAGAGATCACCACACGAACAAACGCCGTGCTGTGATGTGGCGAATACAGTGAGGTTCGATTGTGTGCATCGGAGCGTAGAGCTCGACGTACTTACCACATTCGGATTTTGCGGTAAATGCGCAAATGAGATGTGGAGGAGTGGAGGGTGTGTTGTGTCCTATGTACCGATTACTTTGTGCTGTCGCTCTTCATGTCGGCGCACTCGGCGGTGAAGTGCGATGCTTGCATGTGCAGCGATTGTTGCAGGCAGCCGCTGCAAGCATCGCGCGGTTGTGCTGGTCAGTTACGATCGCTTTGGCATTCGGTTAGCGCCCGAAGTTGTTTCGCCCAACGGAGCTGCTACCCGCGTAACATGCTGCGCGTTGCGGGGACGAAAGATGGCAGCAGCGGTGGTGAAAGAAAGGGTACGGAGACCATGGTGACAGCAGGACGCTTGTTTTCATTATCCCTCGTCCATGCACTTATTCTATTCCAGCATGAATTCTGCCAATTTACTAGGACGTCGTAACTTAGCTTTAGGAACGACAAAAAGTAGGTTCTGTATCTAATAACAGGTTCGTATTTCACATTTACAAAAATCCAGCAATTATACTGGACTATAAAAGGCCACTTTACAATTGCCCTTTTAGGGATGCTGTAAATCAGGCATGTTCTCTGAACAACCCCCGCTTAAACCCTTTCGCACTTACCCCCGCCTTTTAATATATATCCTCCTGTGGGCATTGTAGTATCCACCAAATGTGCATTCTGCTCTTTGTTATCTTGAATTTTATTTCAAGCTACAAAAAAACCGCTTTTGGCCTGAATGTCCAACGAGACGAAGGGTCCAACAATACTAAGGCCCACTGTTTTATTCAAGACATGCATTTGTTGTGAAGATTAAGCCGATAGCGGTAGGTCCAAGCGTGTTGTGCCAAATGTTACGCTACGTTAATAAAATGAGCGTTGTGACTGTGCAGGTAGTCATGTGCGGGCCTCACCTTTGCGTCAATATAAAGCGTTGCACGTGAATGTGCCGTACCGGATGGCTTTCGTCAACCTCCTAAAAATAGTTCCACCACAAAACAAACAAGAAAGTGTGATTGTGATTATGGAAATCTATAAGACTAATCTGCTTTTTTGCGGCACAGGGTACCATCATATGATTAATGGCGTGTGAAGACTGGACCGGAAATCACAAAATTTCGCCCATTACTCTTAGGCCAGAAAAACGAACTTCTGCTCAATTGATTCTTTTAGCAACGTATGGGCTATCTTCTCGATTTAGCTGGAGCACTCCTTAATGATTCAAAAAATACAGCGCGACTTGGACAACGACGGTAAAGAAGGTCGACGGGTCAAGCGCTCATGGCTTACTAGAATTAACGTGCACACAAAATCATCTGACCCGCTATGAAAATAAATAATTGCATTCGAGCAGCATCTCTTGGCGCTCTCTCTTGTTCATTCCTTTGTTTGAAGTATAGTTGTCCATCCCTGGGGAGTATGGCAACTGAACAACCCGGTGGCAGATTAACCGTTTGTCCGCTCACATTTAGTTCCTAAAGGGTGTAATGATTGGGGCAAAGTCAAGTAGTCCCCCAGAAGACCAACTTTTAGTCCTTTTTTGCCTACGCATGCATGCAGTCTTTTTAGGCCGACTATGCGGAAATAACATTTTCAGGGGGTTGAAATCTTGAGTGCAATTGGCCTTTGAGCCTACTCGTGGTCACCATCCCACAGGACGGATCAGGCTCCAACTTCAACGCACAATGACTCAGCCAACCAAATTCATCCACCGCACCAAGCACAAACGGGCAGGAGTGAAGGAACCAGACATCATCCGACTTAAGCTTTTCTCATAAGGCACATTATGTACGGCACACCTTACCTGTCTCTCAAGCCAGCCGAACGGCGAACATTCTGTACTTGTGACATGACGCCATAATATCGATCACTGCAGGTGAACAGGATATGCCTTTTCGTATGCTGTGAATGATCTCGTGGCACCTTGTCACAAGCACAGACACTTACGCACAGAATAGTAATAGAAGTAAAACGAGAACAAAGCAACAAACGTGAACAAAGAATTGTAAGCCTTATTTCGGAAAGTAGGGTAACCTGGCACAGAAGACGACAGCTTATCTGAAACCATGTAACCGGTATCGACAACAATGAACCGCAGGAGTACAGTATTATGATTTGTACTAGCTGCTGTGTAATTATTTGTGGCCATCCTAAGCGGTGTTTTGATCCGGTTTTTTGACAAAAGAGGTTTTTTGATCCTCTGCTTCCTCGTTCGGCTCCTTCCCACCGTGAATTGTCATCGCTCATTTCATTTTGCTTATCCCAGGTGGCACCACCGATCCAAGATCAGCTTGCCCGTCCATAATGGCCGCCATTTTGCCATAGTCAAAGATCGATATTATGTATTTGCAGAATAAACAGGTATCTACTGTTGTTGTTCCGAGTGCCAAACAAAATAGACCACAAAATGCGACCTCCGTGTGAAGTTTGAGCGCGAATAGAGCAGCGATACGCTCAGGAAATTTTCATTTCCTGAGCGTATTTTCATTTCATCATTCAGGAAGTGTTCCATTTATCGATGTAACACGTGTCCTGGTGCTGAGTCTATGCTGCTGAGGGCATCGTCAAATTTCTACTGCTGCAGACAGATGAGGAAAGGGAATTGATGAAAAGAAGACGGTTTTTGAAAAGTGAATACTATGATAATTCCAAGGCTTGAAGTTTGTAAATGGGCTTGCTCTTGTGACAGAGTGAAGCACAATAACGTCGTTTTTATAAATGGGCACGAAATTTGGATGAAATATCAGAAGGGAAAATGTTGAAGTAGGATGTTTTATCTCAATAACTGATTAATATGTGAAATCCTGGATGACAAATATGACACATCAAACCGACGCCTTGATGAGACCGAACTGAGAATATACAACCCTCATCCGCATAGACCGCTTCTTACGGGCTGCCAGCAGTTGACGGACACTCACGCGCGTACACGGTGAGTGTCAGGCGACTGTCGTAGCACCCTCCTTTTTTTGGATGGACGAACATGTTAATGTTTGCTTAGCGCTCGTGTGCCTGCCATGGCATGAAGGTCGGGAAAATTATTTTTTTCACTGATACTAGTGCACTCCAACAAAACGACGAGAAAAACCCTGATGGTTTGCCCGAATGATAAAACAGGTCCGAATGAAAAAACTGGAGTCATATTTCGGCACCCTCAGCAACGTACTCGCGATCAAGCTTGCTTTCGTCAATAGCGTTGCAGGCGCACTCAAATTTTATGACGTAAATCAGAGGTGCCAGGCATACATTTCACTTCAAATTATCGTGTAAAAGGTATTGCATGTGAAACTGCAGAAGGTCCCACAACTATATTGCGGTAGAGGGCATTCAAGGTAACTTCAGAGTGCTCCAGACATTCATTTATAGTAAGAGCCTCAATGTCTAACGAGACGAAAGATCCTCTGAGATGGAAAGTCCAATCGAGCCTGAATGACCACCGAGACGGAATATCCACTATTGGACCTTTCGTCTCGTTGGACCTTTAGATGCTGAATCCACTGAAACAAAGTTAACGTAATGACTTGCATAGTTTCAGTGTTGGAATACTGAGTTCGCAACCAATTTTACAAAATAATTGTGAAACTGCCACACTTCTACTGCACTATTGTTAGTCACAACAGTTACCAAGGCCTGAAAGGAACTTTACATTTTTTTGTGTATGTCAGCAGCAGCTGAAAATGCCTTGCTGTAAACAAACTTTGTACCAAACATTATGCTTGCATTATGGCGCATACAGTTGGGATGTTTCGTTGCCGCTGCTGTACATCACAACTTCACATTAATCAGGCAGAGTTAGAATGACAGCAAGCATACCCCACATTTTTTTTTATTGCGATAGTATGCCCATTGGCATAAATACTATGTCACAGGTATGTAAAACAAAATATATAATATAAAATCAGCAAATGTACAAAAAGGCCATTGACTGCGAAAGTAAAATTAGAATTCAATAAGTACACTTAAATCAAAAGAAAAAACAATATTTTTATGCACAAAAGGGCAATAAAAGCAATATCTTGCAGGTAGGTAGTTTATTGTTTATGTGACCGACTTCTTGTTTGTACCTGTAATTCTGCCTTAACAGTGTGAAGCATTCATTATGTCTGTCTAAGGTGTAGCTTATAAGCCACTTAATTGCTCTCAGCAATGCTACAGATCTGTGAGACAGGATAGTTAAGCAGACACCAATTTATTTGAGAGCAGGCCTCAGGTACGTGTCGGTGTACAAACATTCAAATTCAAATAACATACTGAAAGACAAACTAATATATACACAGGTAAACAATCCAATGTGGAGTAATATCGA
Source organism: Haemaphysalis longicornis (assembly GCF_048455015.1). Lineage (NCBI taxonomy): Eukaryota > Metazoa > Arthropoda > Arachnida > Ixodida > Ixodidae > Haemaphysalis > Haemaphysalis longicornis. The sequence goes on along the minus strand of NW_027526422.1, from coordinate 4,300,635 downwards.
AATCAAAGAACACAATTAAGACCACTCGCACTTTGTTGTACAGATACCAGGACACTGCACCTCTGTGCAATTAAAACTCACGGGCTTTGCACAAAGCCTCCATAAAAATTGTTACAGGCGTTAACGATTGCGCGCCGCAATCGCAAACGGATACGCCTCGTTACACGACAGTTAACGTACCCACTAACGCAATGGGCGCGCTAAAGTGGTGCTTTCCGCTGTACTAAAACTCTCTACTGTCTGTACAGTGACGACTGCCTCATCGTCGACTCATGGAACCTTTTCTCGTTGTCCGAAAGGTAGCCAACGGCTGCGATCCGAGACGTCAGTGACCGCTTTCCACTCGCACTTTTGAAATAGTGGGCCTTGAGCACCCTGTTTTGGGCTTCAATGCCGTTATTTGTCGTTAGAACAGCGTCAAATTCAAGCCTGTGAAACATTACCCACAGCTCCTTCACACTTAGCCACACCGCTTCAAAGTAGCTGCGAAATTTCTCGTTGTTCCAGTACTATGAGCTAGAAGCAAGAACAGGTAAGGTGAGGTTAGTAACTACTACATGTGGGCGTCAGCTTCCCGGCGCGCAAGGCCAGCCGCGGCACGAACGCGACGCCCGAAACCACGAAACGACGGAAACAAGGGGAAAATAGCTCTCCCTCACTCTCGCTCGCTTATTTACCTGACAGAAACGTTTGCAGATCGACGCTGCACTTGTTTTAAATAACCGCCCTTGACACCAAACGCGGATAGCACCGAACCGACAAACGCCGACGCCAACGTAGAGAAAACGCGCACGGCACGATTTGTTTTGGGTTAAACAAGTAAGTGACGAAACGATCTTTGTCACGTGACGTTTGGTCTTGACGTCACGACCGTTATGATCACGTGACAGGAGCGCGAGGGGGTGTCGTAGAAATCGTGTGCGAAATGAGGCTCACCCAACGTCAGCAGCCACGCGTCTCGAGACAGAACGGATCGAATTCGACCTAGCGCCTGGGCGGTCGCTTGTCTCTACGCCGCTCCCACTCCAGTTCCGGCCGGGCCTTGCGCACCCCAATAAAATGTAGGAAGCCACAGCGCACCTCACCGAGTCCACGCCTCCGCTTTCCTACATATATATATGTGACGTCCCGCAGATGGATGGTGCAGGGCAGTTGGCCGGAATGGGAGATTAGCCACCAAGAGACGGTGCGGTGCGATAGTGGTGGACGATGAAGAAGAAGAAGTTGTTAATAAAGGTGTTGGTTCGACGGACGCCATGTCTCCTGCGTTACACTAGCCGACAGGATTTACCGTGCAACCCCGCATCATGACAACATCCAAGAAAGCCATCACCATCCCCAAGTACTCGGGAGCAAGCGACGATGTTCCCTTTGACAAGTGGCTCCGACTCTTCGAGGTGAAGACTGCGGCCGCTGCATGGACCGAGCGAGACAAGTTGTTGAATTTCTCCGATTACCTTGAAGGTGAGGCCTTCCGCTGGTACCTTACCGAGGTGTTTGACACTGGCACAGCTTGGGAGGACCTCGTTGCATGCATGACCGAACGGTTCGCAAGCGCCATCGCGGATCCATTCCGTCAGTTCATTCATTGCCGCCTGAAATCGGGCCAGAGCCTCAAGGAGTATTACGATGAAAAAATGTGTCTGGGACGCCTCGCTGAACTAAAGGACGCAAACCTTATATCAGGGCTCATCGACGGCCTTCCTGCTGAAATGGAAATGGTTCTTGCCGGGCTTACTCCACCAACCCCAGCAGCGTGGCTTTCAGCTGCGCTTAGAGTAGAGGCTGCTATGAACGGAGCTAAGTCGCACCGCGTTCCACCAGGTCGACACGCACAGATCAATGAACCGAGCGGCAATTCCTATCAGCGTCCGCCTAATACACCGGGCCGAGCGCCCATGTCCGAATGCAGGCATTGCGCCATGGCCGGCTTGCCACGACAGATGCACTGGCACAATGAATGCCCGCAACGCGCAAGCATTTCCGCCCTCGCTACCAACCAGGGAAACGAGGAGGGCGACCCAAAGCTATGTTAATTCACTTTGATGCACTCATTAACGGGCACCCAGTCAGCGCTACTCTTGATACCGGAGCCACAATTACCTGTATCAGCGAAGCAGTGCTGACAGCCCTTCGCCTACAAATAATGAGAGATTCATGCATCACTGTAGATCAAGTAACATCATCTACCAAAACTTTGGGTCGCGTCAATATAAAAGTACAAATCGGAAAAATCACCAAGGAAATAGAAGCGCACGTTCTGCAAGGAATGAAGAGCAATCTACTTCTTGGCTTGGACAGCGCCTGCCTCTTCAACTTGTTTCTAGACCTCGACACCCTGACCCTACGCCAAGGAAATGATGTCCTCCACTCCCAACGCCCACAAGTCCGTTACGCGGCTGACAAAAACGCTTGTGTACAGGAACCTCAAGCTTCCGATTTGGGCCACCTAAATGAAGCTCAGAGGTCTGCACTTAAGCAACTTCTCCAGAAGTATGAGAACATTTTTTCCAAATCACAAACTGACATTGGGTGTATCAGTAGCGAGATGCATCGCATTCCCGTCACAAACAACGTCCCCATCCGCAGGGCTCCCTATCGATGCTCAGAAGCCGATAGCGTCGAAATGGACAGACAAGTCAGCGACCTTCTCACGCAAGGCGTAATACGGCTGTCTACGTCTCCGTACGCTGCCCCGGCACTTCTGGCAGAGAAAAAGGGAGAAGGGCGCACACGTTTCTGCATAGATTACCGCAAACTGAACGCTGTGACGGTGCCCGACTACCAACCCATCCCTCGCATTGACGACGTTCTAGACTCTCTCGGGAAATCGACGTACTTTTCAACGTTAGACATCACGTCGGGTTACTGGCACGTCAAGATGCACCCGGAAGACATTCCGAAAACAGCCTTTGTGACACGTACCGGTCACTACGAATGGCTTGTTATGCCTTTCGGTCTCCGTAATGCCCCAGCCACTTTTGAGCGGGCTGTCAAGTCCATCCTAGCAAAACACCGCTTAGCGCACGTCACGAACTACTTCGATGATATTGTGGTGTATTCTGGCACGTTTTCTGACCATCTGAAGCATCTCGACGCCGTTCTAAACGCTTTTAAAAACGAATGCGTCAGGCTCAAAATGAAGAAATGTCAGTTCGCACAAACATCCATTGAGTACCTGGGACACAGGGTTTCAAATGGCGCAGTCACTCCGAAACGAAGCAACGTGGAGGCGATTTTGTGTTTTCCCACACCATCGCGCCCGAAAGAGCTGCAGCGTTTTCTCGGTACCGTGAATGTTTACCGTCGGTACATCGCTCACTTCAGTGAAATTGCCCATCCACTGACGTGCCTCCTCAGCAAAGACGCTACGTGGAAGTGGGACTCTGACTGCCAACTGGCTTTCGCTAAGCTGAAGAAATGTGTCACGGAAGAGCCGGTTCTTGCCATCTACGATGCCTCCAAACCTTGTGTGCTGTACTGTGATGCGTCCAGCAAAGGTATCGGCGCCGTTTTGAAGCAGGCTGATGAAGAAGGCCGGGAGCACCCAGTTGCATACCACTCACGCAAGCTGCTCAAGCACGAAGTCAATTACGCCATCACAGAGCTTGAATGCTTGGCAATTATTGACGCTATCGACAAATGGCACTGCTATCTGCATGGAAAACCTTTTACGGTGGTTACCGATCACGCTGCGCTACAGTGGCTTAAAAACATCAAGAATCCGCGAGGCCGTCTGTTTCGATGGTCCTTGAAGCTCTCCATGTACGATGTCAATATCAAGCACCAAAAGGGCACTGACAACATCGAAGCTGATGCACTATCGCGAAACCCGATTATTCAGCTTCTATCAGCTGACCAACTGCAAGAGCATCCCAACGACAAACCGCCTTGCAAGCACGTCATTGAGAACGGAATGGCCATAGTGACGCGTAGAGGGATTCGAAAAGTCTACGTTCCTGCCGCTCTGCGATCTTCTCTTCTTCAGAAGGCTCATGACGCTTTTGGTCACGTTGGAGTCAAGAAGACATTGCGACTTTTGTCTCCACAATATTATTGGCCTGACATCATCACCGACGTCGCAAAATACATTCGCCACTGTGACACTTGTCAGCGCTGCAAGAAGACGAAGACCAAGCGTTTCGGATCTTTGGAGTCCCTACCACCAGCTGAACAACCATTTGATCTTCTGGCCGTGGATACCATCGGAGGTTTTGCGAACTACGGTTCTCCAAAAAGGTTCATTCACTTGGCCGTTGATCATGCCACTCGTTATGTTTGGGCTTTTGCGCTCCGAAATGAGACGTGCGATGCGTACATTTCCTGCCTGAAGAGCATCTTCATTGCTGGAAAGCCTCGGAAGTTCCTCTCCGACCGCGGAACAGGATTCACCGCAGGCAAATTCAAGCAGTTCCTCAAACACAACAACATTCATCAGCTTTTCACAACTTCTCAACGACCGCAGTGTAATGGCCTAAACGAGCGCACTAATCAGTCCATAGTTACTCGCCTCCGCTGCAAAATCAACGACGAACCGCGAAAACCATGGACACGCCTTCTTCCAGAGGTTGTCGATGAGTACAACAGGACACCTCATGAAGTCACCGGCTACCCACCATGTTTTCTCATGTATGGTACACCATCATACCCCTGTCTCCTCTCCAACACTGCCGAAACCCTGCAAGAAGCTCGCGCAAACGCAGTCCGCAATTCCCTGGCGTATCACGAGAAAAATAAGCTCATCTACGACAAGAAGTTTCTTCCGTCAGAGCTCCAGGTGGGAGATTGTGTGTTATATGAGTCACCCTGGCATCCCAACCGCGGCAAACTCTGCGCGATAATGGAAGGGCCGTATACTGTCCTACGCAAGATCTCTGCGGTAAACTACGAGATCGACCGCAGCGTGGCTCCACTCGGTCGTCAGACTGACATTGTCCATGTGGGGAGGCTAAGACGATATTATCCGCCCCTACACCAAACATTCTCTCGGGGGGAGGGGGAAGCGTGTGACGTCCCGCAGATGGATGGTGCAGGGCAGTTGACCGGAATGGGAGATTAGCCACCAAGAGACGGTGCGGTGTGATAGTGGTGGACGAGGAAGAAGTTGTTAATAAAGGTGTTGGTTCGACGGACGCCATGTCTCCTGCGTTACACTAGTCGACAGGATTTACCGTGCAACCCCGCATCATGACAACATCCAAGAAAGCCATCACCATCCCCAAGTACTCGGGAGCAAGCGACGATGTTCCCTTTGACAAGTGGCTCCGACTCTTCGAGGTGAAGACTGCGGCCGCTGCATGGACCGAGCGAGACAAGTTGTGCAATTTCTCCGATTACCTTGAAGGTGAGGCCTTCCGCTGGTACCTTACCGAGGTGTTTGACACTGGCACAGCTTGGGAGGACCTCGCTGCATGCATGACCGAACGGTTCGCAAGCGCCATCGCGGATCCATTCCGTCAGTTCATTCATTGCCGCCTGAAATCGGGCCAGAGCCTCAAGGAATATTACGATGAAAAAATGTGTCTGGGACGCCTTGCTGAACTAAAGGACGCGCACCTTATATCAGGGCTCATCGACGGCCTCCCTGCTGAAATGGAAATGGCTCTTGCTGGGCTTACTCCATCCACCCCAGCAGCGTGGCTTTTAGCTGCGCTTAGAGTAGAGGCTGCTATGAACCGAGCTAAGTCGCACCGCGTTCCACCAGGTCGACACGCACAGATCAATGCACCGAGCGGCAATTCCTATCAGCGTCCGCCTAATACGCCGGGCCGAGCACCCATGTCCGAATGCTGGCATTGCGCCATGGCCGGCTTGCCACGACAGATGCACTGGCACAATGAATGCCCACGACGCGCAAGCATTTCCGCCCTCGCTACCAACCAGGGAAACGAGGAGGGCGACCCAAAGCTATGTTAATTCACTTCGATGCACTCATTAACGGGCACCCAGTCAGCGCTACTCTTGATACCGGAGCCACAATTACCTGTATCAGCGAAGCAGTGCTGACAACCCTTCGGCTGCAAATAATGAGAGATTCATGCATCACTGTAGATCAAGTAACATCATCTACCAAAACTTTGGGTCGCGTCAATCTAAAACTACAAATCGGAAAAATCACGAAGGAAATAGAAGCGCACGTTCTGCAAGGAATGAAGAGCAATCTACTTCTTGGCTTGGACAGCGCCTGTCTCTTCAACTTGTTTCTAGACCTCGACACCCTGACCCTACGCCAAGGAAATAATGTCCTTCACTCTCAACGCCCACAAGTCCGTTACGCGGCTGACAAAAACGCTTGTGTACAGGAACCTCAAGCTTCCGATTTGGGCCACCTAAATGAAACTCAGAGGTCTGCACTTAAGCAGCTTCTCCGCAAGTACGAGGACATTTTTTCCAAATCACAAACTGACATTGGGTGTATCAGTAGCGAGATGCATCGCATTCCCGTCACAAACAACGTCCCTATCCGCAGGGCTCCCTATCGATGCTCAGAAGCCGATAGCGTCGAAATGGACAGACAAGTCAGCGACCTTCTCACGCAAGGCGTAATACGGCTGTCTACGTCTCCGTACGCTGCCCCGGCACTTCTGGCAGAGAAAAAGGGAGAAGGGCGCACACGTTTCTGCATAGATTACCGCAAGCTGAACGCAGTGACGGTGCCCGACTACCAACCCATCCCTCGCATTGACGACGTTCTAGACTCTCTCGGGAAATCGACGTACTTTTCAACGTTAGACATCACGTCGGGTTACTGGCACGTCAAGATGCACCCGGAAGACATTCCGAAAACAGCCTTTGTGACACGTACCGGTCACTACGAATGGCTTGTTATGCCTTTCGGTCTCCGGAACGCCCCAGCCACTTTTGAGCGGGCTGTCAAGTCCATCCTAGCAAAACACCGCTTAGCGCACGTCACGAACTACTTCGATGATATTGTGGTGTACTCTTACACGTTTTCTGACCATCTGAAGCATCTCGACGCCGTTTTAAACGCTTTTAAAAGCGAATGCGTCAGGCTCAAAATAAAGAAATGTCAGTTCGCACAAACATCCATTGAGTACCTGGGACACAGGGTTTCAAATGGCGCAGTCACTCCGAAACGAAGCAACGTGGAGGCAATTTTGCGGTTTCCCACACCATTGCGCCCGAAAGAGCTGCAGCGGTTTCTCGGTACCGTGAACGTTTACCGTCGGTACATCGCTCACTTCAGTGAAATTGCCCATCCACTGACGTGCCTCCTCAGCAAAGATGCTACGTGGAACTGGGACTCTGACTGCCAACTGCCTTTCACAAAGCTGAAGAAATGTGTCACGGAAGAGCCGGTTCTTGCCATCTACGATGCCTCCAAACCTTGTGTGCTGTACTGTGATGCATCCAGCAAAGGTATCGGCGCCGTTTTGAAGCAGGCTGATGAAGAAGGCCGGGAGCACCCAGTTGCATACCACTCACGCAAGCTGCTCAAGCACGAAGTCAATTACGCCATCACAGAGCTTGAATGTTTGGCAATTATTGACGCTATCGACAAATGGCACTGCTATCTACATGGAAAACCTTTTACGGTTGTCACCGATCACGCTGCGCTACAGTGGCTTAAGAACATCAAGAATCCGCTAGGCCGTCTGTTTCGATGGTCCTTGAAACTCTCCATGTACGATGTAAACATCAAGCACCAAAAGGGCGCTGAAAACATTGAAGCTGATGCACTATCGCGAAACCCGATTATTCAGCTTCTATCAGCTGACCAACTGCAAGAGCATCCCAACGACAAACCGCCTTGCAAGCACGTCATTGAGAACGGAATGGCCATAGTGACGCGCAGAGGGATTCGAGAAGTCTACGTTCCTGCTGCTCTGCGACCTTCTCTTCTTCAGAAGGCTCATAACGCTTTTGGTCACATTGGAGTCAAGAAGACATTGCGACTTCTGTCTCCACAATATTATTGGCCTGACATCATCACCGATGTCTCAAAATATATTCGCCACTGTGACACTTGCCAGCGCTGCAAGAAGACGAAGACCAAGCGTTTCGGATCTTTGGAGTCACTACCACCAGCTGAACAACCATTTGATCTTCTGGCCATGGATACCATCGGAGGTTTTGCGAACTACGGTTCTCCAAAAAGATTCATTCACTTGGCCGTTGACCATGCCACTCGTTACGTGTGGGCTTTTGCGCACCGAAATGAGACGTGCGATGCGTACATTTCCTGCCTGAAGAGCATCTTCGTCGCTGGAAAGCCTCGGAAGTTCCTTTCCGACCGCGGAACAGGATTCACCGCAGGCAAATTCAAGCAGTTCCTCAAACACAACAACATTAATCAGCTTTTCACAAGTTCTCAACGCCCGCAGTGTAATGGCCTAAACGAGCGCACTAATCAGTCCATAGTTACTCGCCTCCGCTGCAAAATCAACGACGAACCGCGAAAACCATGGACACGCCTTCTTCCAGAGGTTGTCGATGAGTACAACAAGACACCTCATGAAGTCACCGGCTACCCACCATGTTTTCTCATGTATGGCACACCATCATACCCCTGCCTCCTCTCCAACACTGCCGAAACCCTGCAAGAAGCTCGCGCAAACGCAGTCCGCAATTCCCTGGCGTATCACGAGAAGAATAAGCTCATCTACGACAAGAAGTTTCTTCCGTCAGAGCTCCAGGTGGGAGACTGTGTGTTATATGAGTCACCCTGGCATCCCAACCGCGGCAAACTCTGCGCGATAATGGAAGGGCCGTATACTGTCCTACGCAAGATCTCTGCGGTAAACTACGAGATCGACCGCAGCGTGGCTCCACTCGGTCGTCAGACTGACATTGTCCATGTGGGGAGGCTAAGACGATATTATCCGCCCCTACACCAAACACTCTCTCGGGGGGAGGGGGAAGCGTGTGACGTCCCGCAGATGGATGGTGCAGGGCAGTTGACCGGAATGGGAGATTAGCCACCAAGAGACGGTGCGGTGTGATAGTGGTGGACGAGGAATAAGTTGTTAATAAAGGTGTTGGTTCGACGGACGCCATGTCTCCTGCGTTATATATATATATATATACATATATATATATATATATATATATATATATATATATATATATATATATATATATATATATATACAGAAAGAAATGCCGGCAGTCTACACTGTCCCCACTCTGGGCGCGTGTTTTTCTTTCTTTCTCACGTAATAAGTAAAAAAAATAATGTAACGTCACTAACGGTAAAAAAATAGTCTAACCATTCCCCTATGCCTTCTTTGGCGTTGTAGACTGCCGGCATTTCTTTCTGTATTTCCTAACGAGCCCCTCATTCCCAAACCCTATATATATATATATATATATATATATATATACACACACTCACACACGGTGGACTCCCTTTAGACGAATTTCTGATAATACGAACAAATCTTTACGGTCCCTTCGAGTTCGCCTGAACGGGAGTCTACGGTGTATGTATATATATATATATATATATATATATATATATATATATATATATATATATATATATATATATATATATATATATAGCGAATCAGAAATGGGAAATGAGGGGCTCGGTGAAATAAGACAGAAAATAAGGGTTGGCAGTCAAGAAAACCTCGGAAAGCAAAAGGGATGTTGTGGTGGGTAATAGAAACAGATGAAGAATTTTTTGAGTCAGAAAGAAAGTGGTGAAAAAACGCCCGCCGGGTGGGATCCGAACCCACGACGTCCAGAATACCGGTCTGGTGCGATAACCACTACGCTACCGGCGGGGCTCTTTCCCCACCACTTTCTTGGGTATTTATGTTCCGGTATTTTTTGATTCCTGCACTTGGGGGTGGGGGGGGGTGGCACTTGGGGTATATATATATATATATATATATATATATATATATATATATATATATATATATATATATATATATATATATATATATACGTTACAAAAAAGAAAGCGTAGTCGCAGAGTAGTAGTTGGGCCACTTGCCTGCCTCCGCGCGTCCCTGGGCCGGATTCTCGTTCCTGATTTTTTTGTTTTTCATAACGCAGGTGTTCTCGCCTCGTTGGGCGCATAATGTTTTCGCGCTCGAACTCTTTCAAACAGAGCAGGCTGGTAGCCCTAGCCATAGAGAAGATTCACCGAAGACCTCATTTGCGGGGAAACGTGCAAGAAGACGCGGGACCGCTTCTAAGACGACGTCATAGCGCGTTTGCAGTCGCGAGGAGCGCGAGGGACAACCGGGGGTTCTGGCCCTAGCTCTCCCTAGATGCCGCGGGGAAGCGGGAGAATTCGTCCCGCGCTCTGTCGAAGTCTCAAACGTGAGCTAGATTTCCTTGAGCTTTCTTTTCGTCCATTCATCAAAGGCCTCTCCTGTTTGGCATTTGGGACTGATACGAGCTGCTCCGAAGCAGCTGCCTTCGTATTTTATTTGCCTACGTGATTTCTACTGCGAGAGCAGTGTCGGACTGCCCAGGGACTGGCCAAAACCGCTCTGGAGAGGCAGAAAACCAGCGCCCCTTCGTCTAAGGGCAACGACGGTTGAAACGCTCAGCTTTCTCGCGAGGGATTAGATCGCCGTTCACAGAGTGCTCGCAACGGGACGGCGGTCGCCATTAGTGGGCCCAAGAAAGCTCCGCTCGAAGTCCAAACTGCTTCGACCGTGTCGGAAGCGCGCAATCGGATAAACGTCGGCTAAACATGGTCGATTCGGACTGCGGGAAGCGTTTTCTTCTCAATGCGCCTTGGCTTATAATCATCATCATCGTTCTGTGAAACCCACTGTGTAAAGTCGACTTTCCTGCAGTGCGTTTTGGTGACGAGACGGTCGCAAAAGTGGGCCATAGAAAGCTGCGCCTTGACAAAAGACACCAAAGCTCCCACAAGTTGGTCTACTCTAACGTTGCGTCTGCGTGGATATGGCGAACACTGGGGCTCTTCGATTTACAGTCTCGGACTCACCGCGGACTCCCCGAGAAGCAATCCGGCGTTAGATTTTCCCATGTATCCCTATGGCTTCGGGGAATCCTCGGGCTACCCGCGGACTATCCGCGGTGAGTCCGAGACTGTAAATCGAAGAGCCCCACTGATTCCGCGTTTATTTCCCGGATCGTCTGCTGTACGGCGATGAGTTTTCCCGCGCCGTTGCCACGCTCAAACCGTGCAGTTCACGTCCGGCCGAGCTGCCGCTACAGAATGCTGGGCCTTGCTGGCTCAGCTGTGTGTGTTGGATTTCAAAAAGCATCACAGATCGGTCCCTACCCCTCGGCCGTCTCTTGGCGAAGGCCAGTTCTTCAGTCATCCCCGGAATGTGAGAAGGGCCCACCTCCCATCGTAAAAAAAGCGACAAAAGTGGTTGAAGAGGGCTGCAGAAGACAGCTGAAAGTGAGCCCTGTTGCTTTCTAACCCAAATATTTTAGCGTATATAATCATAAAGGCGCTGTTGTCCAGGTTTACGAGATTCTGAATTTATGCAATTAACAGTGGCTTCTTCAGCGTCAAGAGCGCCACTACTCAGCCCTCCAAGAGTTGCACAATGGCAGGGAATATTTCTCAACATAGCGGGCAACGAATAAATAAGATTCCTGTCATCTGGTGGTGGTGGTAAAAACATCTTTATTGAGCAGCCAAGGGAGTTGGAAAGGGACGTGGTCAGCCTCCTACGTCCAGGAAGCCGCGAGCCTGTGCCGAATCCACGGCTTGTTGCACCAGGGCGATTTGATGCTCCGGCGCCGAGCTGGTCAGCGCAGACTCCCACTGCTCAAGGGAGGGGGAGTGAATGGGGTGGGGGTGGTGAGGACATGAATACACAAGGTGGTAGGTTGTGAGAGGGGTGTCACACTGCAATGGACGGAGATATGTGGGAAGGATAGTGTGGTTGTAGAAGGTTTCTGTTTGCAGACGCCGATATATGTGAGCTTGGTGGTAGGAGAGATTTTGGCGTGGAGGAGGGTATGTTCTTCTGGTGTGTGTGTAATGCGCGAGGAGGGGGCTGTAGGTAGAGTCCAGCGGAGTTAGGATTTGATTATCAGAGATTACGCGCCCGGCGGTTTGGTCCTTGCGGTTGGGAGTGCCCGGGTAAGGAGATCGCGGGCTGCGGCATGAGCCGCCTCATTCCCTGCAAGGCCAGCATGGCCTGGGGTCCAGACGATCGAAATTTCGATGTCCTCGGGAAGGTGTTGGAGCACATGGAGGGCCTGGGGTGGTACAAGACCAGCTTCATACAGCCGACGGGCTTGTTGGGAGTCCGTAATGATGGTCAAGTATGGTTGATGCTGGTGTGTGGTAGTTGCATGGGCGATGGCCAGCGCTTCGGCTGAGGTGACCGGCAGATTTCGATAGGTGACGGCTGTGGCCAGATGTCCATTCGAGTCCACAGTAACTAGGGTGGTGCGCATGTGGTCGGGAATTATAGCAATATCCGGATATCGTGTTTGGGAGTCGGGGCCGTACCGTTTATCGAGCATCTTCACCCGGGATTCGCGACGTCCTCGATTGAAGAATGAGTGCATGTGTTTGGGTACCGGGCTAACCTTCAGGCGTCGACGAATGGATAGGGGAATGCGTTGGAGTTCGTGTTGAGGGGAGAAGGTGGGTCGGCCAATGTTCTGGAGAACTCGTCTACCTGAGGGATTGAGGGCGAGGCGATGGAGGTGGGACGTCCGCTGTGCTTCTAGTAGTTCACTGAGCGTGTTATGCAGGCCGAGGTGAAGCAAGTATAAGTTTGGAGTCCAAGGGCAGCTTTGTACGTTTTCTGGATTAGAGCATCCAGCTTGTTGACTTCCGGTGGTTTTAGGTTGACAAAAGGAGTTCCGTAGGTTATGCGGCTGACCAGCAGTGCTTGGTTCAGGCGGCAGGTGTCTTGCTCTTTGAAACCGTGAGTGGATCCCCTTATTCGTCGTATTAGGTGAGTGAGCTGTGTGACCGTTTTCTGTAGCTGAGGCAGGAGGATGGCGCCAGAACCATCGTAGTGGATAGGCACACCCAATATACGGAGAGTGGGGAGAATGGGAGAGCCCTGGATGGTAACTTGCGGATCGGGAGCAGCCACAGCAGGCCGAGAGCCGATTTGTTAGGCTCGCATGTCAAACCTCTGGGCGAGAGATAGTACAGTTGTGTCGATCACTTGTTGGAGAGCGTCTTGTTGTGCGCCGCTGGAGCCGTGTTGTCCAAATGGTCAAATAGTCCGCGTAAAGAGCGTGCTGGAGGCCGGGGATAGCTTGTAGGTGACTCGGAGGGTGAAGGAGGGAAATATTAAATAACAATGGCGAAATAACGGAGCCTTGGGGGGGTGCCCTTGGGCGGAGTGTGGAAGATGGGGGATCGAAGGGGCCCAAGTCGCAGTGTTGCGGTCCGGTTTTGGAGAAAAGCTTTTACGAAGCGGAAAGTCTTGATGCCGCAATTGGTCGTGTTGAGGTTGTCCAAAATGGCTTGATGCGTGACGTTATCAAACGCTCCCTTGACGTCAAGTGTTAAAGGGACAGACAACCGATTTTTGTCGAGTATATGTTCTCTATCCCAAATGAAAGGGCATCACTTAAAGCACCTAGACGAGAAACGGTTTTGCTGATAACGCTCTAGAACTTTTTAAATGGAATTTTTTTATCTACGAGCCGTATGTGTCCCTCCCAAAACTAATGCTGGCAACCATGACATAGAGTAGCTCGGCAACATACTTTTGTCTGTATATGCGAAATAAAAAATGATATTTAAAAACTCGTTCGCCGCTAAAAAAGTTTGAATCGCAGGCTTTCCTGTTCCTTTATGTGTTTTTTTTAATGCAAGGGTCTATTTTGCACGAATGCGCCGTCTGTTGGGATAGACAATAGGTAGAATCTGGCTTCACGTTGTGGAGGCGGGAAGTTCTATTCTACCCAAGCGCGACGTTGTTTTTTTTTTTTAAGCTGCCTTTGGCGGATTTGGAGACTGAAATAAAATATTTTGGCAGAACAAACGCCCCTGACTCAGACAGAATCGTCAAAGCTCCTTCGCTGGGTCTATTTGCTGAACGCTGCCGTTGATTTTGGGCATGGTGGCTCAGTTAGCCACACTGAGAGCAACCCAGCGGCGGCGGGCGGCGTGTCTTTATCATTTTCAAAGTAATGTTTAGAAATACATATACTATTTAAGCTTGTACAAATACTTGTGTTAAAAGGTTTTCAATGCGTAAATAAACGTTTCAGCAGTTACACTAGCTGGTAGGTTTGCAGGTCACGTGACAGGGACACATATTGTAGTGTCAAGTTTCGACACTACAAACCGCCACCCTTCCGATTTCAGGAAGTTTGCTGCCAAATTAAAATTATTTCCGCCAGTTTGTTTAACAATTGCTTGTGGTTACCGGGCTATATAAAACGCTGGCTTTCATATGAGCTAGAGAACATATACGCGAAAAAAATCAGTTGTCTGTCCCTTGGAGTGACTCTGCTCAGATGATCTAGGACCTGTTCCTTGAGCTGAATTAGTACGTCTTGCGCAGAGAGATGCTGTCGAAAGCCTAGCATGGTGAATGGATACAGATTGTGATTTTCCAAGTACGCAGATAAACGTTGATGGACCAGGTTTTCGAAAAGTTTCCCGGGGCAGGACGTCAGGGAAATGGGCCGAAGGGTCGTGGGGGAGAGGGGCTTGTTTGGATTTGGGATTAGAGTGATGTCCGAATATTTGCATTGTTCAGGTAAGGTGCCTTCATCCCCGGGGCTGTTGTACAGGTCGAGGAGCGCCTGCAGGGTGTCTTCGTCCAGGTTTCGGAGAATGCGATATGTGATATGATCTTTGCCTGGAGTAATATTGCGTTTCAAGCGGGCAAGTACAGCGTGGAGCTCGGCGAGGATAAAAGGTGCGTCCAACTCATCCTTTGCCTTGCCGGTGTATTGCGTTTCCGGGTAGGTCGGATAAGAGGCCGGGTCTCCAAAAAGGTGCAGTTGGATAGACCTCGGGAAGTCTTGAGAAGAGAGCGAGCTGTTCCGAATCAACTGGTGTATTTTATGGCTTGTTTGTCACCAGGTAGCGGTGTCGTTGAGGAGGGACCGAAGCAGCTATGCCAGGTTTTCTTCGTGTGCAGAGTGCCTTGGAGCGTGTCGCAAAACGAGTGCCAATTCTCTCGTTGAAGATCAGCCGCGTAGGTATGTGCTAGCTGTGTGAGAAGGGCTACGCGTTTTTTCAAGGACCGATTGTGTTTCTGGCGTTTCCAACGTTTTATTAGGCTTCGTCGAGCTTCCCAAATGTGCATAAGGTGGGGTTCCGCGGCTGGTGTACTGTCAGTGAGCGCGATTTCTTGGGTGTGCTTCTTGACCCGCTTTTCAAGATCCAGTGTCCATTCGTCAAGATTTTGATCTATGGGTAGGAGAGGAGTGACGTCATCTCGAAACGCGGACCAATTGGTTAGGCGGGCAGTGCCCTTCCGAGTAGTCTTCTTCGAGGTCGGAATTCGGATGGAGATGATGTGATGGTCGCTGCCGAGAGTTTCATCTTAGCATGACCACGTGATATTTCGAATGTTTCTGTAAATGTTAAATCGGGTGTGGTGTCACGCGTGGCACTGTTACCGGTCCGGGTGGCGACTGTAAGGTCATTTTGCAGAACTGATGATTTTGGGTGGCGCGTAACAGAGCCGTTCTCTTCTTCGAAGCGCGTATATACCCCCAAGCTGTATACGGGGCATTGAAATCACCAAGAAGGAGCAGCGGGTTGTCATTGGCTTTGAGTGTAGCTTCGCATCGGACGGCTTTCACTCGCGACATCCTCTGCCTCTTCGGTGCTTCCAGCAGCGCCAGCAGGCATGACATCGGCGACGGTGTCGGCGTCCGAGGGGCTCAAAGTTACGGCAATGTCGTTGTCGACACTCGGGCAATCCTTGAATGGCACTCCTTTAAGCACAACATCGGGAACGTTGTCGAGCTCTTCCCACAGTTCGCCGATGCTTCCATCTTGGTCCGGACTCGCTGACTGGGAGGGTTTAATCGTGAGTCAGGCGCGTCGGAAACAGTAGGGTAAGTGCCGGGAGTCCCGTCGCTCCATGGGAGGCTCAACATCTCTATCGCAGCCAATCAACATCTCAATCGCCACTCCGAGACCATGCATTTTGGCGGCAATTCTAGGCGCGCCGAGTTCGATATATCAGATGTGAACTTCGTTATAAGGGATATGTTTAGCGTGTATTTTCGTAACTGATTTTTTTTGTTCAATATATAGCATAATTTGCTCTATCCCGGTTCGTTATAATCGGGTTTGACTGTACATACATGCTGGGTTGCGGTGGGCGGGTGATATGACTTCAACAAAGGTATTAGGAATGGTCTGGCTGAGCTGGTGTGCTTGGGCAGGGTGGGAATTCAGTACAAGGATGGCTGTGCGGTTTTGCGGGTCCTGGGTGGAGGCGCTGTATTGTGGCAAGCGAGGGGTAGGAATATTTGTTTCTTGGAGAGCAATGATATCTGGCGGGTCCTGTTGGGTAAGGAGGGCTAGCTCGTGTCGCTTACTACTGAGAGATCGACAATTCCATTGGTATACGACGAGGAAGGCCTCCGGTGCGCTAGTCATGATAGGGGTGATGTGACAAGTGTGTGGCGCCCCCCATCCCTGATATTCGTTGGCCGCTAAGTTCAGTGGCCCCACCAGGCTCGGTGGGCAACCTTGTGTGTGGCCGGGCAATAAACACCGCCGAGCACGGCTGCTCGGGGGTCAGTCACCGTCACCACCAGCACGCTGCATGTCGTCTCTCGGCTGGAGGGTACCCCTACCCTCCCAGGTTCACGAACGCGGGTCTAAATCGTGACACTGGCGACGAAGGAAGAAGCCCGCGGAGCGGCCGAAGCCACCGTGAACGCCGCCACCGAGAACGCCGAGACACCGCCCCCTCAAGCCAACCGCCATTACGCCATGCCGCTGTACGGGAGGCTCGAGCCGTTCGAGGGTGAAGGGTCCGCCTGGCCGGTCTACGAGGAGCAAGTAGGCGTGTTTTTCCGGGCAAACGACACACCCGAGGCGAAACAGCGCGACATCTTCCTGGCCAGCTGCGGGACCCGCGTCTTCGCTCTCCTGCTCGACCTGCTCAAGCCGGCCACGCCGCACGAGAAGTCGCTGGGTGAGCTGCTCGCTACGCTACGCTCGCACTACAGCCCGGCTCCGTCGACGTTAATGGAGCGTTTTCGCTTCAATAACCGGAGCCGCCGAGACGGAGAGACGCTCGGGCAGTTCGTCGCAGCGCTGCTAGGGTTGGCGAGCGGCTGCGCCTTCGGGGAGCAGCTCGACTCGCTGCTCCGGGACCGTTTCGTCTGCGGCATCAACGACCCCGCCATGCAGACGCGACTCCTGGAGCTTCCCGACCCCTCTCGCTGGACGACGCCGTGAAGGCAGCGCTGGCGATGGAGGCTGCGGCCAAGGACGCGGGCGAGCTAGCGCGTGCGGCCGGCTCACCGTCGGCGGAGGCGGCGGTGAACAATATGGCGGCACGGCATGGCAGGTGCGTTCGCTGCGGTGGTGACCACCCCCCTTCACAGTGCCAGTTCGCGCAAGCGGAGTGCTTTGCGTGCGGAAGAACTGGGCACATGGCTCGGGCGTGCCGAGGGGGGACGACGGCGGACGGACGGAAGCAGCAGCCGGCGTCGAGCACAGGTTCCGCGCCAGCCCACGGCCGAGGGAGTCGGCGCAAGGGTAGGCGGCGGGGGCGTGCGGCAGCAGCTTCGGGTGCAGCGGCTAGGCTTCACGTCGTGGCCGAAGACCCGCAGATTTTCGACATGTGGCACGCGGGCACAGTGCAGCCGTCGGTGCCACCATACATGCTGACCGTCGAAGTCTGCGGGCGCCCCATTCCCATGGAGCTGGACACAGGGGCCAGTGTGTCGGTCATGGCCGGAAAAGCCTTCAAGCGCACCTTCCCCGGCGTGGCCGTCGAGGCGTCGGGCGTCATGCTGCGCAGCTACTCCGGACAGCTCGCCCAAGTCGAGGGTCAAGCCCAGGTCAGCGTCCGCCTTGGCGACAGGGAGGCCACCCTGCCCCTGTACTTGACCAAGGGGTCGTCACCGACGCTGCTGGGCCGGAACTGGATCCAGGCTTTGGGCTTGCGGCTGCCTGAGTACCAGGAAGCAGTGTGTGCGGTGAAAGACGTCCCGAGCCTCCTGACCAAGTTCAAGGCCCTGTTCCAGCCAGGGGTGGGCACATTCACCGGCACGGCGGCAAGCATACATGTCCCAGAGGGAGCCAAGCCCCGGTTTTTCAAGCCGCGGCTGCTGCCATTCGCCTTGAAGGACGGGGTCACCCAGGAGCTGCAACGGCTGCAGCGAGACGAGATCCTGGTGCCCGTCAAATCTTCGGAGTGGGCTGCTCCCATCGTGCCAGTCCTGAAGCAAGACGGCAGTGTAAGGATCTGCGGGGACTTCAAGGTCACCATCAATCCCGTCGCTACGGTCGAGAAGTACCCGCTGCCACGCATTGAAGATCTCTGGTCGGCGCTGTCCGGGGGACAGAAGTTCACCAAGCTCGACCTCAGAGATGCATACCAGCAGCTGGTGCTCCAGGAGTCGTCCCGGAAGTATGTCACCATTTCGACAACGCTGGGACTCTTCCAGTACACGCGCCTACCGTTCGGCGTGGCCTCAGCTCCTGCCATTTTCCAGAGAGAGATGGACAACCTGTTCAGGGGCATGAGGCACGTGGCGGTGTACTTGTACGACATCCTGGTGACCGGTACCGACGACGAAGACCACCTGCAGAACCTACACAACGTCCTGGCACGACTGCAGGATGCCGGGCTGAAGCTCAAGCTGGAGAAGTGCGTGTTCTTGGCCCCCAGCGTTGAGTACCTGGGCCATATCATTTCCCAGGCAGGCCTAGCCCCGGCACCCCGCAAGGTTGAGGCGGTGCTCAAGGCGCCCAAGCCCCAGAACAAGAAGGAGCTGCAGAGCTACCTGGACCTGGTAAACTTCTACAGGAGCTTCCTGCCGAACCTGTCATCGCATCTGCAGCCGCTGCATCTTCTGCTTCGAGATGGACAGCAGTGGGCCTGGGAGAAGGAGCAGGACTTGGCCTTCCAGCGCAGCAAGGAGCTCATCACCAAGGCTCCGGTGCTGGTGCACTTCGATCCGGCCAAGCCTGTCGTCCTGACCGTAGATGCGTCACCGTACGGCGTGGGAGCCGTCCTGGCCCACCGGGAGAAGGATAGCCAGGAACGCCCTGTATCGTTTGCGTCCCGTCGGCTTCATGCGGCAGAGCAGCGTTACAGCCAGCTGGACAAAGAAGGCCTGGCCCTCATGTTCGGGGTCGAGCGCTTCCACCAGTACCCGTGGGGCCGGAAGTTTGAGGCGGTCACGGACCACAAGCCGCTGCTGGGGCCTGACAAGGCGGTTCCAGTGCAGGCATCGCCTCGAGTGGTGCGCTGGGCCTTGAGGCTCGCGGCCTACAGCTACCGGCTGGTCTAACGTCCGGGAAAGGACCTGGCACCTGCTGACGCCCTGAGCGACTGCCCCTGCCGGAGTTGCCTGCTGCAGTTCCTGAACCTGCCGAAGTGTTCATGCTGGAGCACGCTTACCCGGAGGTGCTGTCCAGATCGGCAGTGTCGCAGGCAACCAGCCGGGACCCAGTCCTGTCGCAGGTGGTCAAGGCGGTGTCCCGAGGGGAGGAGTTGGCTGAGCGGACGTACAGCCACAAAGCCGGCGAGCTGAGCCTGCAGCAGGGCTGCCTGCTGTGGGGCTCCAGGGTGGTGATTCCGCAGAGCCTGCGGTCCAGGGTCCTGCAGTTGCTGCACGCGGGTCATCCAGGCGTGGAGAAGACCAAGATGGTGGCCCGGTCCCACGTTTGGTGGCCTGGCCTGGACCAGGACATTGCTCACATGGTGCAGAGCTGCCAAGTCTGTCAGGAGAACCAGCGAGGCTCGCGCCATGTGGAGATCACCCCCTGGCCGTTCCCGGAGAGACCCTGGTCCCGCCTGCACGTCGACTTCGGAGGCCCTTTCAAGGGCCACTACTTCCTGGTGGTGGTGGACGCCTTTTCCAAGTGGGTGGAGGTGCTGCCGGTCACCACTCCCTCGGCAGGAGCAACCATTGCGGCGCTGCGGCAAGTCTTCGCAGCCCAGGGGTTGCCGGACGTCATCGTGTCCGACAACGGTCCCGCTTTCGCCAGCGAGGAGTACCTGGCCTGGCCGACGAAGAACGGAATCCGTCGGATGATGGTTCCGCCGTACCACCCTGCGTCGAATGGTGCTGCCGAGCGGGTGGTGCAAACAGTGAAAGACAAGCTCAAGAAGAGCCAGGCTGGGGATTTCCGGACACAGGTTGCCCGGTTCCTCTTCCAGTACCGGACCACACCCCACGACGTCACGGGCCGTGCCCCCTGTGAGCTCCTGTTGGGCCGGATGGTGAAGACACCGTTGGACGTGTTACACCCAGACCTCCGGTCCACAGCGCTCCTGAAGCAGCTGAAGCAGAAGCTGGCGGCTGACCGAGGTTGCCGTCCTGGGCGTTGCCGGAGTCTGGGACTCCGGTCTTCGCCAGGAACTTCCGGCCTGGTCCACGCTGGTCTGCCGGGCAGGTGGTCTCTCCTGCCAGTGCATCGTCACTGCTCGTTCGCATGTCACCGGCACGCTGACCATGTGAGGCCTCGCCTGGCGACCCCAGCCGCCCCTTCAGGAAGCCAGCAGGCAGGGGAGCCAACCACAACGACCGCTGCCAGCACAGCACCAGGGGCTGGTGCTACTTGCGCAACTGTGGCGCCACCTGCAAGCCCGGGGCCACCTGCAAGGCCGACAGCTGGTGCGAGTGTGACCCAGGCAGCACCTAATGCTGCCACAACGGCTTCGACACCTGTTCTCCGGCGGAGTGAGAGACAGCGGAGACCGCCGAACCGTTACTCGCCGGGGTGACAGGTGTTGTTTGGTGTTTGTGTAGGACAAACAAACTTGGGGGTGAGGGGTGTGACAAGTGTGTGGCGCCCCCCATCCCTGATATTCGTTGGCCGCTAAATTCAGTGGCCCCACCAGACTCGGTGGGCAACCTTGTGTGTGGCCGGGCAATAAACACCGCCGAGCACGGCTGCTCGGGGGTCAGTCACCGTCACCACCAGCACGCTGCATGTCGTCTCTCGGCTGGAGGGTACCCCTACCCTCCCAGGTTCACGAACGCGGGTCTAAATCGTGACAGGTGATGCTTGAGCTTCTCGGTTGGGTGGGAGGACGCCAGGGTGTCATGTATGCCCTGGATAGCCTGTTCTAACTTGTTCTGTCGGTCAGTGAGCGCCTGAATGCCAGAGCATAAGGGGGCCAGACTCTCTCCTTGGGCGTCGATGAGTTGCTTTAAGACATCGACTAGCTTGCTGTCGATGGTGGCGTTTATCTGTTCGGATGTGGGCACGAGTGGTGCGACAGGTGTGGGAAGAGGGGACGCAACGAGGGCCTCAATCTTCTTGGTGAGAGTGTCCAGTTGTTTTTGAAAACGTTGTTGTTCTTTGAGTTCTTTTAGCACTGATTCGTAAGTAGGGGGGACTGGGGGGAGAGGTTGTGAGGTGTGGGAAGGGATTGGGTTGGGAGCAGCGGGAGAGTGGCGAAGCGCGGCTGACCAGCTCACCTGTGTTTGAAGATTATGCTGGGACCTGGAGCGGGCGTCCGTCGGTGGGGTATTTAGTGCCGGGAAATCTTCAGTACAGTAGGCCGGAAGGGGTTGGTGGTTGGGCTGGCTGCGAGGCTTGCGTGGAGCTGGGGTGGGAAGCAGGCGCTTGGGACAGTCCTTGTGGGGCGTGAGGTGAGGGCCGGCCCTCACACAATTTGCAGCGTGGAACGCAGGGGTGATCCGGAGGGGGTTGGAGATGTCGCAAGCCGGGCAGCGTAGCTGGTCGGTTTGGGGGCACACGTCATGATGGTGCCCGACGTCGCCACAACACTTGCAAGTTTGGACGGCACGACGATAGGGGCGGCAACGCACTAAATGTAGTATGGTACGCGCGGCCCGTTGAAGGTGAGCAGTGGAGCTCTTGTGTTACACATCATCCGGGCGTGGATCAAATATGGGCGGTTGGTAGCCGTGAGTTCGAGCAATTGCTTATTCGCGATGTTTTCCGCGATGCCTTGAATAACGCCCCTGGAGGTACCGGGTGGTGGCTTCATGTAGGCGGAAACAGCGCAGTCGGTTCCCATCCGGAGTGCCGGCGACAATGCGGTTGGATCCCGGCTGGGCTTGGAGCGTGATTTTCTTGCGGAATTGCAGGTCTGACATCTGGCTGGCGGTTGCCAGGCTGCGAGCCAATTCTGAGGTGGGCCAGTCACTGACTAGGAGACCAACCACCATGGGGGCGGAAAACCGTGACGTGGTAGGTTTGGGGGAACCGCGGAGGGGTACCTCGCTGTGAGTCAAGGATGGCCTCTGCCGCGATTTGATGACTTGTATCCACGGTTTTGGGGTGGCACGGTACGACCACTAAGGGGGTCGAAGTCCATTTCTTCGGCCTGGTTGTTCGCAGGGTTGCAGGCTTCCTGGTCGGTTGATTGTAGTGGTGCGATTACGCCAGGAGTAAGGGCTGTAGCCATTCTCGAAGAAACAGTCGTCGGCGGTTGGGGAGACGTGGCGGAAGGCACGCAGAGGAGCGTGCTCTCCGACAGCGGGGCGGCAGCCGCTCGCTCTAGGCCTGGCAAGTAGGCCTAGTTGCGGCGCCGGCGTGGTCGAACTGGAGGGGTGGCTTGCTGATGTTCCTGTCGGTCGGAGATGGGCTCACAGGGTGTCAATCGAGCCCGGGTGCCTTCCGACGACCAGTAGAGGTGCCGGTTAGGTCGGGATCATCGATAGATCCCAGGCAGGGCGTTGGAAACGGCAGTCGAAACAAGGCTCGAGTGCCTGTGTCCGCTCCCTGGCGGCGATCTCTGTCATCTGGGTTTGTGATTTTAACGTTCGCCATCCACCCCACAAGATTTCCTTTTGGCACCGCTTGTTCGTTGCACTCCCGATTTGTCAAGGAGCCGTCCCGGCATGCCTCCGCACTAAGAACAGCGAGTTGGGCGTGTTGACAAAGTTTCATGTTGGGAAAAACGCGAACAATACCTAGACGAGTATTCCTTGTCCAAATGTCGTTCGCGCTGTTCCCAACATGATGCCTACGCAGTTTACGTGACAATGTCCAGGTCAAATAGGCGCCCGTTAGGAAAAACCACACACCGTCCAATTTATTCGTGCCTATGTATCCATACACGCATAGGCGGAGACGCAGAGCCCCACCGGTGTTTTCAGTGGGGGCGGGCGCCGCCCTCCCTCTTTCCCCCGGCGATGCTGATCCCTGCCCGCAGCCCCCCTTACTCCCCAAAGTGCCAATGCCATTACCAGTTGACATTTCTTTAGAGTTGCTTCTACCGTTTCACAATATTCTATTGGGGCTAAAAGCTTACCGCATCATTTAATTGGCGCACACGTGGACGGCTTACTTTCTATTTATTCCTTCGAACCGTTACCACAGGACAAGCGCACGAGAAGCGCACTGGAAGCATGTGTGTATGTATGCATGTATGTACGTTTTTTTACACACACACTAACTATATATATATATATATATATATATATATATATATATATATATATATATATATATATATATATATATATATATATATATATATATATATATATATATATATGTGTGTGTGTGTGTCACGTGAACGGATAGTGAGGTTGCCTTGACCAGCTCACAGAGATGGACGCAGGAAAGCCAAAATGCAATTTAAACAAAATGCAATTTAAAGCACACTTGGAGAAACCCTAAAGCAAAGCAATCAAGAAATAAATCGTACAAAACCACCAACCATTCAACCCCTAACTAAAGAATCCAAAATACAATCCACACCAAAACCCAAAAGTCTCTACAATAATGTTCTACACATTTAGTACAAATACACTCATTACCTCAAGTCCTACTTAATCTCTTTCTCACCACAACTCCCTAGTTGTGTCCTACGACTATGTCCCTAATGGACTGGCCTACCCCGCTGTCGTCGGCGCTGACGTGTCGCACCCGCTGCGTGGCCGCGACTCGGTAGTAGCCGTCCTCGTCTCGCTTCGGTGCCGGCGTTCGATGCGCGCGGCCGTTCCTTGGACGGCGTGGGTTCCGCGCGTCCTGACGTTTCCTCTGTGGCTACCCCCTGGTAGCCTGCTGCCGCTGGAGGTCCTTGATGCCGGCGCTCGATGCGCGCGGCCGTTCCTTGGAGGGCGTGGGCTCCGCGGTGGCTACCCCCTGGTAGCCGGTGCCGCTGGAGGTCCCAGGTAGTCTCGGCAAGAACGTAGCCTTTCGGGGCCGTCGAAGCGAAGGTCGACGGAGCGTAGACGTTGGCCGCAGGTGCCCGACCGCCGCCGCTGGGGTCACGAAGGCACAGGTTCGCGGTATGCCTAGGATGCCGCAGCCGATGCGAAGTCGGCCCGCTCCCGCCCAGGCTTGGTAGGAATAGTCGTCGGCCTGGCAACGTCCCCCTGGCTCGTTAAGTTACGCGCTCCTGCCGCCTCCCGGTTTTTTGCCTCCCTGTTACTGGCCTCTCCGTTCTCCTTGTGCGCCCGCTTTTAACCCCTTTGGGCTCTCTCGTGGCGCACTTTCATTGGCTCCTTGCTTTTTCATGTCCATGTATGGTCATCACGCCACTGGTCTCCTGCGCGGCGTTCTCTAATTGGCTGACGAGCGCGCTGCCATATTGGACTATGATGCCTCAGGGTTTAGGCGCTGGTGTTCACTTATTGGTGCGCTCCTGGCGCGCACTTCAAATGGCCGTTTCTTTGTTCTTTTTTTTCCTTTTCGGGAGGTTTTGATGCATCCCCATTCGGGGGGTGCCCTTGACACATGACAACATACACACATGCACATACATGATGATGGGTACATTTAATCATCTTCATCATGGGCTGCAAGCCGGGGTGGGGGTGCCGAACACCCCTCCCCCCCCGGGAAAAATGAAAACTCCCCGCCTGTGCATACACGTTTTGTTTTTGAAAAGGCAACAGCTGAAACTCGCACAACAACCGTCCGCTCCTGTTCACTTGACACGACGGCCACCCTGAAAACGCCGCGGGGTTTTCACACGCGGGGTGCCGCGAAAAAAAGATCTGCCGCTCGCGAGCTTCCGCGTGCGTTTTTCCGCAACTGAGGCCGTACCTTCTCCTCACTATGCCCCAATGGGAGCCATGAGGACTGCGGACACCACTGCTGCCAAACACCTGATGAATGCACATCACTCCTGCCACAACCACTCTCCAGGCGGAGGAAGCGGCACCATATCAAGAACTACATTTTCCTTGATCGGTCACCAAAAACGTTCAGCTTGGTGTGGACACCTGCAGCGGGCACCGCAAGACGACTGGCTGGCGTTTCCTGTCGTCGCATATCACGGCATTACGACGTGCAAGTTGGAAGGGCGCGTGCTTATCAGGCCCCTGCAAACAAACAGCTTGATCCCTGTAAACTTCACGCAACCTCGCCCTTTCATTGCGGCCCTCTCTAGCGAGGTGTTGCTGCAGCAGGTGCTTTGCGGATGTACGCCTCTTGCAGGCGCCCGCTGGGGGAGCGCAATCGCCAAGCTGCATGCCGGCGTGGCATCGCCGCTGGTTGGTTCACAGGACGCGTGCTCTTTACGTGACATGGCCGCCACAGAGCACGCGCCTCGCAGAGAGAGACACTTTATTGAAGAAGACCTCTAAGCGAGGGAGGTGGCCGGCAGCCGGAGCTGTGCGGCGACCTTCGCTGCCCGGGCTGTAATGGTCTTCTGTCTCTCCGAGTTGCAGGTGGCTACAAGCCAAATCACGCGGCGCGAAGCGGTGGGCAGTTCTTTCGGAAAATCGGCCGGCACGCAGCGCCTTGAACGTGGGCGTGCGTTTCATGCACGCAGTCCGCCGGCAGTACCGGATAGGCGGCAGTGTGCATTTTTGAGAAGAAACATTGACGAGTGGAAGGTAACGGCTGCCTCCAGGACTCCATCTCGACTGCCCACAGACCTCGCAGTGAGGACAACAGGCACCCGGCCGGTAACCGAACGCGCGACCTCCCAAGCACTACGAACGCGGTCGCTATTTTTGAAGAGCGGCAGGAACGAGACATTCGGCGGCAGAAAGCGTCGTACACAAGCGGCGGACAACTAGGCTCCGAATTCAACGGCCACGTTGTTGCGCACGAGGTCTCTCGCACGACGTCGGGTGGGGATCGAGTGTCTCTCTCACGCAGGCCACTCGGCTTGCCCAGGATCAGTAGGCATGACCTCGCTGGCTGGAGCGCCAACCGGTCGTGGCATATATGCTCTCGGCCAGGGTGACTTCTCCTCTTTGCACAACGAACGGCACGGGGCGGGCGCCGAACGTATTTCGGGCATGCATGCAAGTTCGCGGCTGCGCCCCTTGGGGGTACGTCCTCTCGGGAGCAGCGCACATGTGGCGCGCCTGCGCTTTGCGGAGGAAGTCAAAGGGCAGGCCGGTCGCAATTAGGCACTGACGCGCAATTAGCATCGCCCCCTCCCTCACCGCGCATGCTGATGCGTGTATCCCGGTGAGAAGGGCGTCCCCGTGGGAAACACGTGCCACAGTGGAGGGGCTCTACTTTTGCGTGGCGGCACTGCGATTGAGATGCTGTACCAACAGCTCTTCATTATCCGGCCCCTCGCTCTGCGACTGCGCATGACGCGCTTCCTGAAGTAATACTAACCACTCATTGCTTTTGAAATTCCCACTTGTTTAGAAGTTTAATACATAGTGATGATAACCTTTATTTGCACATATCAACGGCCGTTCCCTAGAGGTGTGCAAGGCAGAACAAAAATGAGAAGCCCGCACACAAGAGCACCAGCTACCACGCCGGGGAATAAAAAAGAATGGACCTTTTTCCGGTAGCGATCTGCGCATGCGCGGGCTGCCGGTCTCGCCATTCTTGGCAGTACCCAAAATAAACAAAAGGGCAAAAAACAAAAGGGCGCCCCCACAGCTTGCTGTTTGGGTAGCGGCTTTGCTTCCTAGTGCTGCATGTTTTTATTTCCTCTTTTTCGACAGTTCGCGGAGTTCGTACGTACACACAAAAAAGGCTTTCAAAGGAAAGGGGCAAAAATGTTCGAGGCTGACCACGTTGCGAGCACATGGCTACCAGTGAGGGAGGAACGAAAATTAAAAAAAAAAAGTGAAGAAAAAGGGGCGCTTGGGCCACTGCAGATCAATCACAGGAACTTGTGCCTGCTACCGTGACATTCATGTGAAAAGACACCAGTGACGGGTGGGTGCGGGAGGGACTGCAGGACGAGAACGTTTCGTGCACGAGTTCCCTGAAAGCCAAACATTTTGGGGGCGTAAAACCAACGAACAGCACTAATCTACCATTATTGGAACATAACAAAGCTGATTCAAACACACCATATAGTTAATAAATGTAACTTTGTTAGCAAAGGGGCTGGCACAGAGGCCTATAAGTATTGGAGCGAGAGAAGTGGAAGCGGGGGGGGGGGGGGGGGGGTAAAATTAAGTCTGGCTCACAATGTCAGCCTCGCGTGCAAAATCCCAGAGGGGACGCAGGACTCGGGCGACGTGTGTGTGCTGTGGTTGCGTGATCCAGCACTCGTACGTTGGCACTTCATGGCGATGACACCCGCGAACACGCTCAAGACCGGGACACTCCCATACGAGGTGTTTCACAGTAGGGCGGACCCCCAAGTCACATGTTCGGCAGGTGATGCCAGGCTGGGAGGAGTCAACGTCGCCAGGTTACTGGTACCCACACACTGTATAAAAGAACTCAACTTCAGGGGCCAATCATTCCAAGGGGGAAAAAATAATAAAAATAAATAAAACTATAGATGCAGCTGAAAGCTCAGTGCAACATAATGGCAGTCCTTCCATTTGCACAAAGGTATGGTGCCGCGCAGGTCTCCTTATTTGCGACCAAACTGCTCCCGCAGATAACAGCACGGATTTTTGAATTGCTTGTCCACTCTGTGCGGTGATCAGTAGGGTGCAACGGAGTAGTCTGTGGAGACAGTCTAACCTGAAGTTAAAAGTAGCCTAGAGCGACATGTATTGAATATCAAAACTTTTATTTGGCTTAGCACGACCACGGTGCGAGTAGGTTGGTTCATGTTCATGAAAAATCATAACAGCCCAAAACAAACTGGACAGAGGGTTAGAAGCACGTGCAGCACCTGTTTGTGTCCTATATGTTTGCAATCCTCCGACCCACTTTTTTTTTTTTCGTGCTGTTACAATTTTTATTTGGCTTGCTGCACACGCCTGCCTTCTCAGTGTTGGCGCTGTTATTTACTCGACTTTCTCAGATGCGGTTTTGCATGAAGTAACATGCACTTGTGTCTTGATGCAATTAATGCAGCATTTCCATCACTAACACCGTTAACACTGAAACCTCACAAAGGAGTGGGTAGATGATGCTCAGAACTTCTGCTGTTTTCATAACCAGGCCTCACTAGGTGGCCGTTGAAGCTATCTGGCAGAAAGGAAGGGGAGGGAGGGAGACTGGGGTGTGTGGAAGGAACACCTCCAATTTGGGGTGAGGGGGTTGACATCATTAGAAGTCAATCTCGTGGTGGGGGGAAAATCCTCCCTCCCTCCCCACTCTTTCAACACCCCTCCCTGTTCACTGGTGATTTCTTTTCTTTTTTTCTTTCCAGTAATCGACTGGACGAAAGAGGTTCGCTCAGGCAATGGAACGAGGACACCGAAGCACTTCACAGGTGAGGCCGTGCTTGCTCTGCTCTGTCAGCACTTCAAGCAAGGCCGTGTGCACACGTGCACACGAAGTAAGATCAAGAGCGCACCTGTCTACCTGGAAAGTGCAGCAAACAGCAAAGCGAAGTAGATGTCCAGCCGCGAGCCCTACGCTTCTGCACACAGAATGCAGTGGGCCCGTACTGACAACTTAGCATCATGCCCGCACTTCACCTATCAATGGACTGACTGTACACATATCGCTGCACCTCCTCATTCTGGTTTCATGGTTTCACCAAACACATCGGACATGTCCACAGGCACGACTTCCTTTTCCAGGCAAAACTTAAGTGGAACAAGCCACAATTAGGTTTGGTATTCAACATGAAACACCACAGGAGATCATCCAGAACACCTATCAACTTACTGGAAATGTTAGCACAGGTGTTATAAACGTCGTTTATATACAGATTGCATCACAAATACCCACTTCCATAGGGATCTGACGCCTCTCTTATAACTATAGCATAAGCCGCTAGAACAGGAAACAAGCCGCTGACCTAGCTATGGGGCCGCAAGGCCTCTTAGCTGACACAATGAAAAAAAAAAAAAAGCAGTGAAGTATTCCTCCCTCCGGAATGCCCAGTTTTACGTCTCCTTTAACCACTTTCTAATGCTTCCAATCGGAAGACGAGCTTAGGTTTCCTGCACAGTGGTGGCTCATACCTCCTCGAATTCACGCACCCATTTATGCAATCTATACCAAGAGTGCAGCCACTCAACTACCCATCCTGTTGAACAGCCAGTATGAAAGCTTGCGATAGTACATGCAGATGCAAGGCAGTCCACCACGGAACGTTAGATATGAGACAATAGCAACGTGAGCATTTTCTAGTTGCGCAGCTCATGTTTACATGCACAGTGCTTCATAAGCGGCTGCCACTGCTCGGCTCTAGCCTGCTTCTGCAGGGTGATTCTACAGGGGACGATTTTGCAAATGCTTCGCAGGGGTGATGATGCATGCACAACCACCTGACGTGCATACTCCTTACTTAAGAACCTGCCCACACCTCTTTTTCGATACTCACACCCTCGCCATTACAGTTGAGCAAAAAAGAAAAAAAGTTTTTTTGAACTTCACTTTTGCTTCACTTTTTGCAATGTGTTTTTGGCCAGCGTTTGAAGAGGAAAAAATTCTTCGGTTTTGTGCGTTAACTACATCTTCCAAATCACATTCTTGACAGTGCTTTGAACAAGGATTATGTATATACACAGCTTGCGTATCACAGAGGTGTTTTACACGTTGTTGAACATAGCAGCAACAACAAAAAATGTTGACGTACTTGACTTAGCTTGCTACCATGCAAATTTAACAACCCTCGATAGTGACTCGAATCAGGGACCTAACGGATTTTTTCAAGTGACAAGAAAAGGCAATGTTATGCTCCACTAGCAGCATAAAATGGCATTTTATGCTGTCAACAACAATGCAAGTTTGATGCAAACAAACAGCTCATCTAAACTGTACAAATGCACACACACGCACACGAGTAGGCGATGACAAGAAGTCAAGATAGACACAACGCGTGCTTATGCTGTCTTGCGTTTTTAGCCTGGCCTTGTTTACGTTGCATGCACTTCTGAACCCGTTCTTTGCGCCTTGCACATCTTTCTGGCAAATGGTATGTGCGCCTTCTGCGGAAACGTGCGCAGGCATTGTGTGCAGCACGGCACCCGTGCACGCGCCGGCGGCCCCCCTGCAGTGCCCTGCAGGCATGGTGTGCGTCACGCGGGACGTGGGCAACCCGCTCACGGGCCAGCCCAGCCTCGGCGAGTGCATCGTGGACCCGCACGGGGGAACCGGTGAGTGCCGCGCGGGCTCCGCACCTCAGCCACAAGGAATCACACACTCGCACGGCTAAACATAGAGGCCTCAAGTAAAACAAGGGCCCCAGGCGCATAAAAATTAAACACAATCTTCAAAGCACAGCGGTCTTGTTGCGCCCATATCGTAAACAGGCCGTAAAGGTAAGCTGGGTAAGTTGGCACGATGGTAACAGTGCGAAAGGGACAGGAAGACAAACAAAGTCTTGTCTCCCCCTTGGCTTTTGTGCTGTTGCCAAGATGTAAGCGGACCAGCTGATGTCATTTCAGAGCGGAAATTATGCCAAGACCAAGAGTGATGCAGTTGTTTAGCCAGCTACGCAAAACAGGGCACTTGCACAGACCGACCAATAGGAAGCTACAGTACTATGTGCTCATCCCGATGAGGAGCTGCTCGACAAGCTGCAGGGATTTCTTGCATGCCCCCAAAATTACACGCACCAGATGCCAATATATTCTGAAGTGGAGCGGTTGCAAGTGCTACAATGGCCGCACCTGTAACAGCCACTGTTTCTTGTTTCCAGCACTGCCCTCCGGTGATGGCAGCCAGTCACACTTGGAGAGCTTGGGCAGCGAGACAGGTGAGGCTGTCAGCCACAACAGTAATCCCCGATGGCCTGCATACTGGCAGTTCTTAATTAAGCTCAGTACAACGCAACTGAACACGATAGTTAGCAGCTAACACGAAGAACTTTTTTCAAGAACACAATGTTAAAGGGTAGTTTGGCCTCAACCTAAATACTGACACCCTCACAGGCACTTTTCGTCTAGAACAGTGGTTCTCAAATGGGGGTCCGCGGACCCTAGGGGGTCCGCGAAGCCATTTCTAGGATCTGCAAAACCCTCACCCGCTTTTTTTTTTTATACATTTTTTGGAGTTTAGTCCGGCCGTGACTCATTTGGAGATATGCAACTCTGTTTAAGCGCGACTGTGCCACGTATTGATGAAATATCCAAAATGAAGTGATGTGGCACGTTTGCTTGATGTTTTTGGTAGCAATAAAAGGCACCTGTTTCACGCTCCAGTTGTGTTAATTTACCTACGTACCCCCCCCTCCCTCCCCTCCGCTGCAAGGGGTCCCCCATCACTTCCACCAGTCCACAAGGGGTCCCCGCCACATCCATGGCTGAGAACCACTGGTCTAGAAATTGACTGGCTTCATTTCTTGCAAAGGAAGAACAACTCTTCCTACCTTAGAAAGTACACACCACAGCCCTTTCCTTGGACTTACCACAGCACTATCAAAACCTGTCAAAAATAAATAAATAAACAAACAAATAAAAATAAATGAAGAATAAAAAATGGAAAAAAGAAACCTACTTCACACCCAAGGGTATTTTTGACGAAAGAATAATGATCTTGTAAAGAATAATGGCCTTGTAGTATTGACGTAGTCTTGTAACATTTCCACCCCGGCTCGGTACATGAGCTTTGTTTGTGGAATTAATACTCTCACAAAGTGCTATTTGTTGTGCAATTTTCCACACCCCGTAGCCATCTAAGCCAGCACTGCGGTCCTATTTATTTGAAAAAAATGTTCATCATGCTGTGTCCAATGCTGGTCGTCCATTTTACGAATGGATCTAGGATGTCCCTTCTGAATTACATTATAGGATGCCGTATAAATATGAGCATATTATTACTAGGGTCTGGATCTCCAGGCACAATCCTTCCACTGCTAGTGGCACTATTTTTGTTACCTCGCAGCTTCTTGTGCTGCGACGAGTGCTGCTCTAGTTTGCATCTGCTCCAGCCTTCACAGCGGTAACCAGCTCCATTTCAAGTGGCAGCTGCCAGCTTATTTTGTTCCTTTGGGGGTGGCACCCAACTAAACGGTGTTTGGCTGCCTAGTGCAGCAGCTTCCAACCAGCTGGGTGCCCACAGACATGACCAGTTCAGACGCACCGAGCTCCCTTTGCTTGTGTTGTCTTCGTTTCTGCCATGGTGGTGTCACCCCCCCCCCCCCCCCTCCCGCGAGTGCTCTGTGGTGGTGCACTCGCCTGCGCTAAAGACCGTGGTCCCTTAAAAAGGCAGAACTGCAATGCCTTCAATGCTAAAAAACAAGTTCGCGAAAACAATACGTCAAGACTACTGTACCTATCACAAAATCCCTTTATTACTCCCACCTGGGGCACGGAGCAAGACCAAGACCAGAGGCTTCCTAGCGCGAGCAGATAATATCACAGGCATTCATCATAGGTTAGGCCAGCAGCATCTGCCGCAGGTTTTGAAGAAACTGTGCAGTCGCCGCGATCACCATTTCACTCCGCAGCCATGCGAATGAATTGCGGCCGCTATCATTTCGTCCATCAGGCGCCGCTCCCCTTTCCTTCACCGTTGCAGCCCGCCTTGATTTTCATTGTGACATTATCCGGTCACTTGGCCGTGTCCCTTTCCTATATATTCTTGCTCCGTGACCAGGGGTAACCGGGCATTTTCGGTGCAATGCTGGCACACAGCTGTACTGACAGAACCCTCAAAATTTTAACAGGGTTTGCAACAGGAGACGAGCGTCTACAGAAAGGAATCAAAACCACGGTGCATGCATGCACAACTGCCAGCTGCAGTCTGCCGATGCCCTTCACAGCTGAGAAGAGCCAGACGGGCACACAGACATGCCTTTCCCTTCTTCCCGCCCAGTGTTCCTCCCTGGTGGTTGCATCCTGACCAAGGAGCAGTACAAGAGCATGGAGGAATTCAAGCAGAAGCCATACATCACTGGATGGTAAGGGGCCCCCACCAGACAACACAGGGACGGCAGTGTCTCTCCACTCGCGCTGCAAGGTCTCGCGCAGTACAGAGGCACATGACAAACGCTGGCCCACAGGTGCATTTGCTGTGCAGAATTTGGTCTAGTACGAAGGCACTTGGACATCTCCTGAGGCACAAAGTTATCATGAGCATAAACTAATACAAAATGAAGGGCTTAACACATTTCGCCCGGAATGCAAGGTGCAGTGATAGCCATAGATAGGAAACTCGCACGCTCACACGGAGAGAGAAGCAGAGTGAAAAAGCTGGGCTGCAATGTTTCCGAGTTAAAATAAGTAGCAAGAAAATTCCAAATTAAGAGAGCCCAACAGGAGAGGGCCCTGAGCATATGTGACTGAGATTTGCATGCACTGCCTTCCTCTTCCCAGCACGCAATGCAAGCATTTCCATCTGGGAAAGGGCCGGAGGAGAGGTAAAGGCCCCGTGCAGTGTTGCGGCAAGGCCACACGAGGTGGTATAACCAGCCCAGGGCCACCTGTGAAACAATCTTTCTACATTGGCAAGCTAGGATGAAAACCATCTCTCACACATGCCCGTCTCAAGCCAGAAGGGCTACAACAGTTAGAGATTCAACCCGTGGTAAATTTTGCACTTCATCATACAGCATGGTTGAGAAGAATGGTGGGGTAGCACGAAATGGAACATGGCTACGACAGGCACCGCCGATTTTCAGGGCACAGCTACAATACCTAGGTAACCCTCACTGGTGGGTCACCAGATGCAAGCGTATTCTCCAGACTGTGCAATCATGCACTGCTTGTTTTGATAGGAGTAATTTGCTGAAAGTAAGAGTCACACGTGGGCCCAACACAGCCTCATCACGCTCGTATTCATGCTTGCATTCTTGTTCTGAGCTTTGAAGCCCCCAGTAAGTAACAAGTAGCAGCGCTCCTACCAACCGTGTACTCTGATACCTTCAGTACAGGGCGCCCAGCTAGACCTAAAGCGTGGTTTTCAAGAAGCATAGCACAGGAACTTATGCCTCTGCCCGAGACGACATACCAACCACACATAAATACTGCCCTGAATACTGCCTTATAATACTGCCACACATAAATACTACCTTACCAATCACTTTTGAGCGCCGTATTAATGCGCTGTAACAGTTTAGGTGCTTTTGTTTTGAGATTTCCACAAGAAAATGGCAAGTGCACAGATCATTGCTTTTGTGCTCGACAATGATCGGTTTTAAGCCTGCAGGTGCAATTAAGCATTGCTAACATATCTGCAAATGACTTTCTGGCTCGAGTTGCTTTTCATCCATAATCTACATGCGTTCTTCCGTTCATTTTTCCCACGCCTCAGCCTGCAGTTTACCTTGAAGTTCCACAAACTGTCTCCCAGTGGGCTGATTATCGAAGCACCATTCTCACTCCTCAGGTTATAATACAAGCGGGCTTACACAGTGCCTTTACAGATTCCCAAAAAAGAGCTGTAAATGGCCTTCTTGCATAGTTAATAGCCACATTCTGGGCATGCTACTTGTGTAGTAAATGAGCTGAGCCATTTTCTCCACACCTTTTATTTTTCCTACTCCAGACCCACTCACATTTCCCCTGAAGTGGAAGGAGGAGGAATAAACATTTATTCCACGAGTGCTGGTGCTGCTGCTAGGGCACCCACCCGGTGGGGGGCAAGATAAAAAATAAAAGCACAATGCCTTGTTCAGTAAAACCAGAGTCCCTGGTCCATTCGTGGTCACACACAAACAAAGGAGTTTACATTCAAGGCTCTAACGAAACTGGCATTGGAAAAAAAAGGCGGCAGGGGTCTGTGCTCAACAGCGTGGCCCTATGGAATGTGGTTGCAAAAGTGGAGTAAGTTTCTGATCGCGCCATAAGACTGAAATGTAAACGTGCACGTTCACATGACCTTGCTTTTGTTGCTCACATGTACCCTTGCTTCCAGCACCTGCAAGCAAGGCTCAGTTGAGTGCAAGATCTCGTCAGAAAAGAACTTTGACCGCAGTAAGTACGCTCCATTCTAAACACGTACCATTTGGTTACCAACAATATATCACACGGACGCTGCTAACTCATCACTGCTTATTTCAATGATGGGGGTGTGACGCTACAAGAAGCCCAAAAACAAAATAAAGCGTTTCAAGTGAAATTTGAACAACACACTAGAACATTTGCATGTAACAACAAATGGCCACATAGATCTGCAAGAAATTTCATCTGACACAAAGAAAATATGGCATAAGTCATATATTTGAATGTATCGAAATCCAATTAAAAAGAAATGTAAAAACAAACAGTTGAATTTCCAAACTATTGCGAAGTTGAAGTTTATTTTGACATGTTTTAAAAGTGCGTACAAATAATAACACAGAAGGAGGTACCGTAGTTTTGTTCTAGATGTTTCAAACCTTTTCAAGATGCCACATAGCCAGCATAAAAACTGTTCCGAGCAGTGTTAGGTTACAGAGAGGAGGTGGGCTTGCAATGTATCTCTTTCCTCTGATCAGCTACTCTTTGGAGATTTGTCTGTGCATGCATCTCTGCCATGCACAGAGTGGGCATCCTCAATACATGGAGTTGCAGAACTTCCCAGATGCAGCAACACCGTGAGTCGGCCTAGTTGGAATCTATCCATGGCTTTACCGATGCGCAAACAAACGAGGACGAAGAAAGAACCAACACGGACAAGCGCCAGAAACCAGATGGTCTACGTCTACTTCACCAGATCGTCTACTTCACCAGATGGTCTACGTCACAAAGAGTGACTCTGTATTCGCCCCCTGGCTCTGGCATTTTTTCTGCCATCGGGTCAGAGGATGAGGTGTCATAATAGATTACATAGTGTTCAACTGCTTAGAACTGTCAATGTAAGCAAATGGCAATAACAAAGTAACACTATCGCGTCTCGCATCTTAAGACCTAAACAGAGATGTCCCCTGAAACTTTTTTTTTCAAAGCACACAGCAACACAATGAAGGCACTTCTTAAGGGGGGACGCCGGGATTGGGTCGCGGAAAACTCTTATTCTATGCTGTATAAAAATATTGTGCCGAAAACGGCCTCTAAAGGCACTAAAAAAATTATTTTGTCAGCGGAGGCAGAAGTGAAACCGATCACAATGACCGAAAAACACCCATTTTCGTGACGCTACATCAGATCAAGGGGCAAAAGCCCAAGAGGTCCCTCTCCAGCAAGGACTATGTGTCCGGAGCCTTTTGAGGGACATCAAGTGCTCCATAAACTTTGAGAGCTGTTTTCTCAAAAGTATGTTTCAGGCACCACCACAACCACTGGACAGATTGTGTTGCTGTTTTTTTTTTTATTGAATCCTTGAAGTGTTCTGCAGGGTATGACATTTCCCAGTTTTTTATTATTTTTTATTATTATTTATGCTAATGCTAGTTGTGCCCAAATAATTACAGGTGAAAATAATGCTGTATATAAAAAAATACACAGGGTTTAAAAAAAACATTCTAAGAATGTCATACCCTGTAGTGTTCTTTTGACTACAATTTAATTCAGAACTTCCCAACATGTTTCGTCACTTCACCAGGCTTTCCACGAGCGGGCAACATGTAAATCTCTGTAAAACAAAAACTTTTGAAGGTATCATTATGAAACTTTTAATATCACTATTTGAAGTACTTTTCAAGGTGTCTAAAAAATTTCATTACACTACGCCAAGGAATAACAAAGTTTGCTCCGATCCCCACCTCCACCCTTAAATCACACTTAAACTTGAAGAACCAACAGTATGCAACAAAAGGGTTTTGATAATAACAGTTTGATGCACACATTGAAACCTCGGGACAGTAATCTCTTTGGCATTGATATCACGCCATCCTGGCAAACTAGGCCACCCATATACAAGGTACTTTAATGATTTCAAAAATAATATCTTCCAGAATCCCCGGATTCAGATGTTGGCCATATTGGAGCACCATATTAGCACTGCGCAAGCTTCTCACTGCACCTACCCGTTTCCCCCCCCCCACAGAATGGCCAAAGAAGCGGTGATGCCACACACTCGAAGGCCGACGCTTTGGAGCTCATCTTCACTTGGTGTACATAGGGTGTGGATGGCGAATGGCGTGCACTGCAGTCACCCCTTCGGCAGCTTCAGATCGACAGTCAGGAAAGCATCGGGCTGAGGTTCCTGAACAGTCGAGGGGACTTTTCTGCCTTGAGCACCAGTGCTAACGCCGCAGGCAGTGGAGAGCATCCCACTTGGACTGAGGCATGGTCGTTAGAATAGCATCCATGCCGACAGCAGTATTTTTGGTTGTGAAGGCTGGAAGACCGGAAGGGTGAGAAGAGGGCTTTGTGTTTACGTCATACTACGTTTTGTGCTGCTTATAACCTGTAAAGAACTTGTGATAAACGTTCATGTGTTGTGACCTTTAATGTGCTGTGTGGTTTGTCTGTGCTTCAATTGAAGTCACCTCCCACTCACCCCACAATGCTCTGCATTTGGCCATGACAAAAGGAAAACTAAACTTTGTCTAATTACCATCTTAATAAAACTCAGTTTAGGGTGCAACAAGCCTCAGTACGAACAGATAAGCCCTCACTGCACTAGCTGGCTTTTCAATATGAACAGCTTGAGCTTTTTAAAGCACACACACCTCGCTAATAGAGTAAAATGCCACTTATTGTTGTTTTCACTGAGCTATGAAACGTCTCACACTTTGAAGAACTACTGTATTTGCACGAATAAAACACGTTTTTTTTCCCTTCGATTTGTGCCTCCAAACCGTGCCTCGCGTTATATTCGGTCTCAAACAAAATGGGAGCTTTTTTCTCGCCTTTTTTTCTGCAAATACCTTCGTGCCTGGCACGCGCCTCATACTATTATGTCTGAAATGTGAACCGCGAACCCGCTGCCCTACCCTCGGAGTTTTGCCGCCAAAAGTTCGGCAACTTCGGCGCCGGCTCTTCCCGATAACGCCATTGGCTGTGCCGGTAGTGGTCACATGACTGGGCGGTCCAGCCCGAAGGCGAGCGCTATCGCGCGTACAGCACAAGCATTATCCCCTCGTTGTGCTTTCCCTTCTGAGCCACTGCAATGCACAGGCAAAATCAGTACACTGCCGCATTTCAGAAACAAGCGATCCTGCTGCCCAAAGAACAGGCAAATTCAAATGCGGCCTGGCATCTGGGACTAAGCGAGTCAACCGTTCGAAGAGTCGTAATTGCATTTTTCAAGCTGCACCGACTCACAAAGTGTGCCGTGGACTGAAGAATGGCCGCTACACTAGATTCGAGAATGACCTGGCAGAATTCGCCCGCACACGTCGCGGCCTTGTGCAACTCAAAGCCAGAGAGCTTGCACATGAGGCTGGTGCGCCTCATGACAACTTCAAGGCCAGTCACTCTTGGGTACGAAAGTTCTTGTGTCGCGCAAAATTTCTGCTTCGCCGACAGACGTCGATTTCACAAAAGCTCCCGGCCGAGTACGAAAAAAACTGGTTGAGTTTCAGCTCTAAGTCCTTAAAGGCCAACTGCACTCAAATTTCACCTCAATCAAATTTATTTTTAATGTGTAGAAAGTAGCACCAAATCAACTTATGAAACGCCTCATTAATCAAACAGAAGCGTTTAAAAAAGGTTCGTCGCAGACCACGCTGCACCTGCCGGCAGAGCTCTTCGATGTAGGCAGTTGCGAAACTCCGCCTCGAAAAACGGCCCTCACCTGGACCCCCCCTTCTATGGATCGTGCGTACGGTGGCGCCACTGCGGCCGCCGCACGCACTATCCAAAAAAAACAAGCTAATTATTCAAACTGAAAATTTAACGTTACATTTTGTTTTAAAGTGCATAATTCTTTATTTTTGTGCTTTCATAAGTTAGTTATTGCTATTTTAACTCTGGTTTTTAGGCTGCGATTGTTTCTGCGTCCGTGCAACTGCATCGACCAATATGCTCTTGGGCAGGCAATCTGGCACAACATAGGTCCGACTTGAAGTACTAAATTTGCAGTTATCCTTTGGCCTACAGCATAGAGTTTCTCACTAGCTTACCTAGAGTGGAATCTGGCGCTAGCGTCAACGTGATTCGGCGGAAGCGCTCTACGCCTCCATGAGTGCCGCCATAGTGTGTGTTTCGGCCGGGAATTCGGCATGGCATGGCCGGCAATGACTTTGTGGCTACGCAAATTGAGTTTTTGGTTAAAAAATTGCTGCCGAAAGTGCCGCTGTCAACAAATTTTGTTTTGTATAAGGCACTGTGTTCAAGGTTTTATGCTGCAAAACAAATTATAGGGTTACAAAAAAAATAAAAAAGTAGAAGTCCTGCCTTTGGCTCACGCTGCCAGATACAGCGGGCCGTCTCGGATATATTTTTAAGTTATTACATCCTTCAAACTGGGTGAGGTTTTCTTTGATTTTTTGTAATATTTAGCTGAAAAAAATTGTTTATTTTGTCTAAAGCTGTGGTCTTGCTTCATCTCATTAGTCTCATTATCGTATGCTACGCGCCTTGGCAGGCGATGCATGCGAGAATGAGGTAATCGCGTTGTATTTGTTTTGTATAAGCAGGTATAAATTAACGTGGAAGGGAAGCCTGTTACCGCAAGTAAGTCTTCAAGTACGCGCGCCAAGCATTATGTAATTGCATGAATGCTTCAAATGGCAAATAAATACTGGCTTGTCGAGTTGCTATGTATGTTGCCCATTAGCGCATGCTTCAAGGGGTAAGTAAACGCAGCGACGGCGACGAGCGACACGAAAATTGTAACTGAATGGGTGCAGTAAACGCATAGTGTGTGCTAGCGAAGCTTATTTGGTGGCGACTGCAGCAAGCGGGAAGCGGTACGTATAAAGCAGCAAGCGGCCGCCGGGGTCCTCGCTCGCTTTTTTCCGGCCAGAAGCAGCCCACAAGCGAGCGGCAGCGGCGATACAGTGAACTGTAGCGACGAGCGACGATGACAGAGGACATAGGCGGCAGTGTATTAAATTTTTTTCGCTTGTCGCTTTGGCCAAGTACACTCTGTTGTTGCACCTTTTGTGTTGCGCTTTTCGCGTCGCTTGTCGCCGTCGCTGCATGTGGTCACCCCTTCATCTGAAGAAACTCCCCGCTAACGCGAGCACATGCGTTAAGAGCTAATCACGCTGCTGTTTAGACATGTCTGTGATAGCCATTGAATTGATTGAATGCCAAACAGGGCATCCCGAAAACAGAACTAAAAAACGTTTCAGAGCCGAGAAGCCTAATCCATAGCTCTTTGCACTAGCCACTTGCTGCCAATCCGATTCGCACACTACCCACAATTCCCATGTCGGCGTGCGATCGCAGCGACACTTTCCGCTCTAGGTAATATTGAGAAACTCTATGGCCTACAGCACATTGTATGCCAAAACCAACCCAGTAGCCGATCAAGCGGCTCTAAATAATCATTTTCAGCTTCCATAAAGCCGTAGAGGCGACTTCTAATTAATTTATTTGCCACCAGAAGACCGAAGAGGACGCACAGCAGACGACAGTGCGCAAGCGACGGTTGACCCCACGGTCGCATTTCTTTTTGCTACTCTTGGTTCGCATGTATATAAAAACTTGCATAGTTCAACACATTGGGCTCCTTTGCCATTATAAATTTACGTAAGCACTCAAATACCATTTTTCACCCAGGTCGTCGAGCGGCGAAACAAGTTGTATAGTTTATTTTGTCACCAACAGATGGCGCCACTGTAAAACAAGATCCAAAACAGTGGACCAATCGTAGGGCCATTTTTTGATGCATGGGGCCCATGGAGAGTTTCGCAACTCCTATATCAAGTAACTCTGCCTGCCGGCGTGGTCTGCCATGACGCGCCTGTGACACTCCGGCTGACGGGGACTGCTTCCTCTGGCCAGCCACGCAGCTGGAGAACCAGTCGAGCTCTTCTGCGAACGCTTCACCCATTTGCTTTCTTCCTGTGCACATAGAGCTTGCGCGCAAGCTTGCTCCTGAGCTGCTGGCCATCCTGCCACTCGCTGGACAGCTGCAACGTCGCTTCAATGGCCGCGCTCTTCTCGATTTCGGCTTCAAAATCGCCGATTTTTGCTGACCACTTGCGGCCGTCCACGCGCGTATTTCAGCTGCTATATTTCGCATCTTGCTTTCTTTTTCAGCAGACTATATGGAGAGAGTGTTTTCAAGAGGTCGAAATTTTGAGTGCAGTTGGCCTTTTAGATGAGAAGGGAACGCAAGTACCCCGTAGGTTGGATTGCAAATGCGGGTGAGACTCTAATCTTTTTGGACATTCCGGCTGGGTACAACATTGATAAATGTGGTATAAAACAGGTACACCTTCGCTGCGGGCAACCACCTTTTGATTGCTGTTTCTGCTTGCATTACTACACGTTATAAGCGTAATATGTCCTTTATCTTTTTTCGTGACACCAAAAGTGCCCCCCTCGCATTATATTCAAGGTCGCGTTATTTACATGCAAATACGGTATATAAAAAAAAGACCCCTTCATTAGGTACCAGAATTTGTACATATTCGTTTGGAGGTCACGGTCAAGTGGTCAGGTCTGCCCGTGCTAGTTCAACATGCCCATGACACATTTGACTAGTTTCTACCATTTTATTATTTCTCTAATTCCTAAGGAGGCAAGCTGAATGCGCAAACATTTTTCTGCAAACTTTCCTGTACCACTTTTGAGTGAAACGAAACTTTGTTGATTACAAACCAAAGCCTGTGCAACTTGTCCATTTTCTCGGATGGCTGAACATAAAAGCGGAATAAAAGGAAACGCTTTCACAAAAGAAATTGTGCTTGCATCCTTGCCTGCAAAGGCACTTGTGCATCGTGGGTCACCGTGAGCTCAGAGGGAGCGCTGCTCTTCTGAGATTCTCCAGCCCCTGTGAAGGGTGATTGCACCGTGGACATGGGTAGCTCGCATCTGCTGTCACTTGACTCTGAAAGGAAAATGCAGAGAGCAGTGCGTCAGGTCGAGCCCCTTATTCCAGATTTTCGAACAATTCTGCCCTTGTATGTTACCCCGCGCAAGGTTTTAAACTCATTTCAAGTGCACTCTTTCATGCCTGCAGTTTCGGCAAGCCACCAATGCCATTTTGAGCCTTCCTTGCAACTAACCCTCGACTGAAAGACTTGGAGCAGGTGTTTGTTCACTCTCTGTGGAGACACTAGCAAAGCTTGTTGTTGCAGTGGCCCTGTGCCCAGTTCACCCCACTGCCAGGCATGAGGCCACAGGTCCAGTGTTGGCCTGCGACAGCTAGTGTACTTTTGAGGTGGGAACGCAGACGTGCGCAAGGTTGAGCTGCATTATACGGAATACAAGCTATGCTCAATCAATCCGGAGCTGCCCAAGCTGTTCACTAAGAGGTGCAAAAAAGTTTAAGATTTAAATTTATTATAGTTAACCACATCATTCGAATGTAATCAATGTGCAAACTTCATAAAGCAAGGCCGATGGCCGACCTAACCCAAACCGCTGAACAAGCATTTTCTGAGCTACTCTTATCGTGCCTCTGACTATGCAAAAATGAGCAGGCAATGAAGGTGGTTCCTCAACGTGAAATGCACAAATTACCACAGCTAAATACCTATATAATAAGCCCACCTCCCCCTTCACATTTTGACCCATTCGAAAGAGCACTGAAGAGTTGTGAACACTTGCCATGTTGCAAACTGACTTCCTTCGTAGGGCCCTGTGGCGACTGCACTAGCTACGGCAGCACTGTGGTATTCAGGGTCTAGCCAAGCCTCCAGCCACACTAAATCAGGCAGAGACACCGTCCCCCACCGGAGCCCCTGCAGCCCTCCAAGCTCACCGCAATGCAGTAGTAGCAGAAGACGTGCCTGCAGCCACTCTCGTGCAGCTGTGTGGGGGCGTGGCCACAAATCCCGCACTCGGCCATGTCCCCCAGCACCCTTGCGGACGGCTGTGTGGGACGCACCTGGCGGCCGAGCAGCCTCCGACGCACAAAGTTTTTGGCCGGGTACACGTTAATCAGCGGCAGCAGGAAACCAATGAATTCCTGCACACAGGGATGAAGGAAGCAAAACACGCAGATGCAAAGGAAGTCGCATAGAACAGTACTACAGTAGCCGACCGTTCTTCGGACTAGAAAAATTCGGACTTGCTGGATATTCTGGACTTCCCCGAGGAACCGCCACTTGTCCCATAGGAGAGGAGTCCCATGACTCACGTTCGTTCTGCTCCTTTATTTGGACTACTTTTTGCTCCCCTCCAGGTCCGAAAAATCGGTCGGCTACTGTATAGCATGCACGCAGCCAAACGAAGCACATGGCTCTGCTCTTGTGCACAAATCTTATTGAGTGTACAGTGTAGAAGAAGCTAGCTAACATAAGAGAAGACGTCTTGCTTGAAAAAGCCCCCCGTGATCAAAAATGAAATTCATCATCACCATCCTAATCATCAGCAGCAGCAGCAGCTTACCGAAGTCCACTGGAGGACGAAGGCCCCCCCCAGTGACCTGCATTCTTTACCCATTCATCCCTCCACCGAGTTAATAGACTTTTCCTACTTCTAGTCGTGTCTCTCAGGAATCACTCTGTCACCCTGGTGGTGCACTCGTTGTCGGTCCATAGCACTACAATGCTCGCCCAAGTTCATTTCTTCTTTGATCTGGACTGGACAGCAAACAACGGTGCTCATGTTGTTTCTCCCTCTTCACCCTGTTGTCTGCCCCGTTTTTTTTTTTTTTTTTCCTTTTACAGCAAGTATGAACCAAGTAGCCAAAGGTCATACCTTGGTGAACTATGATATATTCCACCCAAGTTTGTTTTTCCATCCAGCATTCTAGTTTCCTGTCCTTAGTC
Source organism: Haemaphysalis longicornis (assembly GCF_048455015.1). NCBI lineage: Eukaryota > Metazoa > Arthropoda > Arachnida > Ixodida > Ixodidae > Haemaphysalis > Haemaphysalis longicornis. The sequence goes on along the minus strand of NW_027526422.1, from coordinate 4,256,608 downwards.
ATTGCTCCTATCCACTTTGCAAATTTACAAATAAATTAACGTTACTTCTGGCAGAAAGCTGGACAAAGCAGTTGTTACTTTTTTAATTGCACGGAATAACTTGCACGCAAGCAGCCACTGCATACCTTGGGCTATGCTGCATTTAAATGACATTAACACCAGCCTCTAGCAAAGTGGGACATGTCATGCAATCCGTCTGAACACCCAACTTTGCCTCTTGTCACTTTTGTTTTTCAATTTCGTTTGCAGTCTTGTGCACTAGCTCTACAATAAAGACACCGCAGATTCATGGAGCATGCAAGAGCAGACACTAGAGAATAAATGCCAGAATATAAGCAGCATTATATTAGAACATGATGAATGCCCAAATCCAGGCAAGAATTCCTCCTTTGGCACATCATGGCGCCCCATTGTCGCGTTATATTACAAGGAGTCCCCATAAAAGGCAGAAACTGATGGGCATGTCTGCCCATCCGTGCACTTGGCACATGCCCTGTTGTCCGTCCACTCACTCAGGAGGAACCATCAGGAGCACTACAGTGAGGTATCTCTCCTAAAAAGCTGACACTGACGTGTGCGTGAGTGCACCCATCTCCTGCCACCATGTTCTGCGCTCTTACCAACTGCCTCTAAAAAGGAACGAGCACCATTTTCTTTGACCACCGTCAACTTGGTTGAAAATCACACAGTTTTCATCTCCAAGTTTCCTTAAGTCATGATGCTTAAACACAACCGTAGAAACACAATGCAAGCACGTGCAAAACTGCCATTGTTCGAACAAGAATAAGGAAGAGAGAGAAAAGTGGCCATTCCCCACCCCCTTTCTTTTCTTGCACTCCCCCCCCCCCCCTATAACGTCACGTAAGCAGTTGGTGACAAACACTACAGCTAATAAATGTGACTATGCTATTGCAGGGGTGCTCCTGATTCCATTTCACTGTGGTGGAAACTTTATTGTTAGCATGGAGTTCACGCACCACTGATTGTTCTCTCTTTGTTGTCACTGCTGACATCATAAACTGGAAAATTTTAGAGCTTTGTCAAAACTACTGATCATTTTTGTGTGTGCGTGTAAAAACAACACCCTTGTGGGAATGAGGTTGGGTATTCAGGGGTGGAACCAGGCTTGAGCCTTTCGGATCAGCTCAGGGAGCAGGAATAATGCTGTTCCGGAGCAGCTTCAGAGCAGTAAAAGGGGAGTGTTGGGGCAGCTTTGGAGCACTAAAACGCAAACTTTGGAGCAGTGCAACTTTGTCTGGGAGCAGATTTCCAGAGTCAAACATCATTTATTTGCGTTTTTTCATTTGTCATAAACACAAAATCCAAGAATTCAAATGGTTTTTATTCAAGCTTTAATAAATACTGACACGATTTTTCTCTACAAATTAGGAAAATATTGAAACACCACCGCCAATAAAGCAATAACTAAGAAAAATAGTAGAGATATAAGCAAGCAAGCGAAAAAAAAGAGTCCCTTTGGTTTCTTTCAAATGGTCTTTTTCACCCAAGATTAAAGGTTGACCTTCACTCCACACTCTAGACAAATGAAACAAAGTAACGAAAATGCAAGGAATGAAGATATTAAGAGTGGGGGGACGCAAATGGGAGATGCAAAGTAACGCAACCAAAGCAAAAAGTATCACTACAACTCAGAAAAAACATCCCCTGTGCTTTGATTACAGGCCATATTATAACTCAGATGAACAGTGTGAAATACCTAGGCATAACAATTACTAAAAATTTAAAGTGAAATATACATATAAACTACATATGCACTATGGCATTAAGACAACTAGGATTTGAGCGATGAAAACCAACAGCGGTGCCTCCTAAAGCAAAGCTTGCAGTGTATTCAACACTAGCACGTCCCAGTCTTGAATAAGCAAGCGTAGTATGGAACCCTCACCAGGCATACCTCATTGATAAGTTAGAACACGTACTAAATATGGCCCTCCGCTTCGTTTACTCGAAATACTCACCACACGATAGCATAACCACGCTCTGCAACCAAGCTAGCCTACCAACACTAAAATGCCGCAGACACGTGCCATCTTTAAAGGTCATCTTTAAAGGTCATCTTTAAAGATAAAAAAGGTAAAACCTTTTTTATCGCGGCACCCTAAACATAGACAAAGATACAAATCTTTGGCCTCCTTTTTGAAAGGTCATTCACGTAGAACCAGCCATAGCTGTAATATTAGGCTTTTTGTTCCTCATAGTAACACTTTCAAATCTTCCTATTTTTCACTAACCATAGAAACATGGAATAAATTACCTAGTGTAGTTGTTGAAGCACGTTCTGTGGATATGTTTGTTGCTAAAGTCGAAATATTGTATAATGCTGATTACCAATGAAAATGTGTTAACTTGTGAAATACAATTGTACATCGCCTTTATTAGCCCTGGTATGCTAAACACCTTTGTAGGAATGTGTTAAGGTGTATTTTTTGCTCTGTACCACTCCTGTATGAGCCTTTGAATAGGTTTACAGCATGAGTAAATAAAAATAAATAAAAAAAGGAACTAAGAAGAAACAAAAGATAATTTGAGCTAAACCTGACTGGACTCCAAAGAAATAAATGAGTTCACGTTCACAATTCCACGAAAGCGAGAAAATTAGGCCAAGTTGCACGAAGCTGACCCGGCGGGGGCCGGACGGTATGGGCCTCGTGCGCTTGTATGGTGGCGCCACTGATGCGCTGTGTTCAGCGCCATCTTGCGGGCAACGGAGGCATAATTTCTGAAGTCCGTGAGCAAACGACGTCCGGAAGATAGTATTCCGCACAGTACGATTATTAGAAGAGAAAGAAGGAATGACCGCTATTCTGTTGCCATGCGATACGAACAGCCAAACGGTACTTTATTAAATAGAATATGGTATATGGTTCACAAAGGCGACAGGAAATCGATGCATCACATAAAACCAGTTTTAAACAAGCGCGGTTTTGTCTCCGCGCAGCGCGTGCTCACACTGTCATTTCGCAACGGCTTCCACTGAACACCGAGCAGCGCCGCCCAAATAAAAGATAAAAATAAAAAGACGGAAGCCCGCGATGTTAACAAGAGAACGAGAGGAGTGCAGGAGTGTGCGTCTGTGTGTGCATCGCCTCCCGGAAGCGATAATGTATGTGTGAGGGAGGGTGTGATCGCTGGCTCCACCAGTGGAAAATTTTTTGTGGGGCCGCCGGCCCCCGAAGAGCATGAAATAATGGCATAACGTCCCAACGACGCCAGCAACGCCTTCGTTGCGGTGGTCGCTTTGGTGGATTTGATTTATTTAGCCTTAGATCAGAACGGCTGGGTTATAACTGCTGGCATAACCAAGCAGTTGGCAGAAAGCTTATTGTGAGGAGAAGACCGACTACGCGACTTCATGGTGCTTGCAGAAGCGAATTTCTCCCGTGTGTACATTCCCCTGTGCCTTGTATGTACATGTCGGGAAGTGATTTGATGTGTTGTGTGTGTGAAATCGCGGCGAAAGGTTTGTGTGTATACATTGCGACACCAAGGATAAGCGGCTTCAAGAGCCCGAAGATTCAGGTTTGTAGAGGCAGGTATTTGAAAATGCCAACTGCTTGAGTAAACTCTACCTCAAACTGCTGAAACTACGATGAGTTCATTGGATGGGCTTATAAAAATATCGCGATGCTTTTTGAAGTGCTTTCATAGGTTTATATATGCGTACTTAATATGCGAATAATTTTGGACGTAGATGCGCGAGACGAGGCTTTCATGAAAGCCTCTGAACGTTTATTTACCTTGTTTATCGCTCGACATAGACACGGGCACAGATATGATAGATCGCACAACAGAAGCTTTAATTGTGCACGAATGATTCCTCTCGCATTCGGAGTGACCTTGATAAAATAAGACCATTTTGAATAATGGAGATTGTTTCAAAGCTGACAGAGTTGTACGTGATGTTTGTGTGACTAGGCTGCAAGTTGTCTTTAATTTGTCAGCAAAAATATTTTGCGCAACAAGCCGCACTTGAACTCATTTTTCAAACGCAAACTACAAGTTGTACATGTTTGAGATTTTTTAGAGTCCTTTCAATAAAAGTGTAGATGCGAGTCTCCGAATTGTGGCTGGTGTGTGTCCATCTGTTTACGGTTGTGTCGCAGTGTAGCGTGAATATTTACGTTTCTGTTTTCATTTTAAAGCTTCATATTTTGCTGGTATGACTACGTACAATTCAAGCATGCATGTCCGCGGGTTTTCCCATGTATTTTCTGATGCGTGCACAGATGCGTGTACACCTAAGGCTATTTGAGGCGCTACAAAAATATGCACTGGATACACGGCATTTTTTTTTTTTTTGCAGCGGTCTTACGCCAAGTAGCGTGCACATACGCAAATGCATTTACGGATCTGTTCTTTTTATTTCTTTTCGGGTACTACGTGCTTTGGGAACGTCGGCGTCGCAGGCAGCTGATCCGTGTACTGTCGTCTGCTTGTATTGGAGAAGGGGCGCTTTCTAAATTATTTCGGCTTGTATTCCCGCACAACTCGTCAGCGTAATATTTCTATTATTACAACAATTGTGAATTAAAAAAAAACGTGGTAATAGTTGTATACTTATTTTACGGTTGTTGTTTAAATTAAGCCGCGTAGCGAACTGCTGTATATGTTTATTTTGTTCTTAAAGAAAAAATTCCGCCGCCGCTCCCAGGTGGCGCCACATGTTTATTTGAAACTGCAGTGCACGAGGCCCATATCGGAGGGGGATGGCTACGCAGACAAAGAGAAAAATTCTGGAAAATTGAACATAGTGTACAAAGCTGGAATAGAGATCATACTCGTGATTATTTTCAGCACGAATGTAATGAGCTCTGAACCCATTTGAGGGCAAAACTGCGATGTCGGCCTTCAGATAGGAAGTGACAAGCGGAGGGGAAGAGTGCCGGGGGCCCCGTAACACTGTCCCTGCAGGCCGCAGGTTGCCGACCCAGCATATTACCCGCACCAAGTGATACAGGCTTCTATCTACGTAAAAAATATTGTGCGATTGCGTCGTGTTTATCCAAATAATGAACCTACCAGTGGCTATCAACTTTTTTTTCAAGCGTAAACAGCCACAGGCTTACTAGAGGGAGGATGGGAGGTCAAGCAGTGCTGTACAGTTCAGTACAGTTGTACAGTGTTGTACAAACAGTGCTGTACAGTTAGACACACCTCCAGAGCTGATTGCTCGGAGATAGCTGCCAGCTTAACAGAATCTCCCCCCTCGCTTAAGCCAGCGCTGTGCCTATCCAGTTTGGCACGGCACAGCGGCATCTAACCTTTGAAACAGGAAGCGCACTCACGATGAGATAAAATGGCCAGGGTTTGACTGAATGATAAAACTTTTACGTTTTGCTTTTGACATTAAGAAGGAAGACTGCAAGACTGCTGGTGACAACACACGTATCAACGTGCAGTGCAGCTACATTCCGGGGCAAAATTCGCGCATTGCCCCCATTCCCTCCTAAGTCCTGTGAAACCGTGCCATCACAGGGAGACCAGGAAATTGTGACAACTCAAGTGACTCGGAGCGTTAACCCCATGGTGAGCCCTTTATGGAGAGAGTCCACCGGAGCATGCCATGCCACGACTTACAGCTCAAAGAAGCAGTCTCTACTGCTCCCTAGCGCAATGCGACTGCACCGAACATTACCTCACAGTTGCCTCACATTTTGTGGCACTGTTTGGGAGCAGTTTCGGCGCAATGCTGCCTTTTGCGAACAGGATGACACAGGAGAAGTGGACTGGTGCAGTGGCGCAAATGGCACCGCTCTTTCACCCCTGAAGCTTTCCAATCAAGCCCCAATGCCCACTGCATTTGTGATCCCTTTAGAGCAGACAAATTACGCAGGTCCTGCAGGCACACCAGCAATGGGAGGTCCAAACAGCGCTTCTGGGTTCTGCCAACAGGGTCTCCAAGTTGTATGCTCAATCCCAGCGCCCCACGAGCCTGCTGCCTTCGCTACTGTTCCTCTTCAATGCAAAAGGGTGCAGCTGAGTGTGTGCGTCGGGGACACCATTTCACAACAGCGGACTTCCCTAAAACGCGTGCACAGCATGGGCAAGTGAACTGCCTCAATGGGAAAGCCAGCAAGGAGAGCAGAAGCTGGCATTCCCAACGAGAGCTTCAGTTCTCTCTGGGAGAATTGGTTTGCTTTTAGATGCAGAGCATCTGATTCACTCGCCTTGTCCCTCCGGCGTCGTCGTCGTCGTCGTTGGCGTTGTCCACCCCTCCCCCATTCTCCTCGCCGCACCAGCTGCGCTCTCCGCCGCTCACCCCCTCTCCTCTCCGATAGCGAACACTCTCTGGCGAGGGGCATTGGATTGAATTGAATTGGCTTGGCTTGGAATGGATTGGATTGGATTAAAGTGGATTGTGTTGGATTGTGTTGCGTCATAGCCGCGGCACGTTGCGTCATAGCAGCGGCAGGCGCGCTGGGGCCGGCGCATGTGCAGTACTCTCTCTTCCGCGGTTTCCTCTCCTTTGGGCGCGCTGGGCATATATAACCGGTGTGCCGTTCTCCGGCGAAGCAACATCCACGCTTGGCTCAAACACCTGGAGTCCAAGCCGCTTTACAAGTACGCCAACGTCGTCATCGACTGGGACCGGCTTACGCAGTCCCCTCAACGTTATGCGCGCTATAAAACGCGGTCCCTTCGCCGCTCCGCCTATGCGTCGCATCTACACAGGGGTTCCCGCGAGGGGAGGTGGGATTTTTTTTTTCACTCAGGGTGCCCCAGAGTAGCCAGTTTTTCCCTTACACCACCAGGTCACCCTCCAAATCTGTCCAGCCATTGGTCAGCCCAAGCACCCTAAACCAATCTAAGCCCAAATGGCTACCACCCGTGGGTATTGGCCAAGAGCAGGAGATAACTTCATTCGCTCCAAAGGGGAGGCTTATTCAGGACTGTGGCGCACCGGACAACAACCAAGACGCCTTGGACATCTTTGACCATTTAAAAATGGCGTTCTTTTTGTTCTTTTTGCACAATTTATCCAGCGACAGCCTGCATTTTTGCCATTTCCAGCTGAGGAAAAATCCATGAGCCACGACTGATTGCACTTCTGCTGCCTAGACTCTCCAGCGACATAAAATTTGAGCGGGACACCTCGAAATTGTACTTATCGGCCATGAAGTGAGGCTAGGTTATAAATCCTGCTTTGGAATTCACGACGCCAGGGTACAATCCCCAGCACTGACAACAGCCATGTCACGTCACGTCTGTACTCTAATGCTCGCGCACCCCGTACAAGGGTGCGAAAGTTGGTTGGGTACTCCTAAAGAAATTTTAAGCCAGCACTGTCACAGATCGCATATAATGGCCCGCCACGGAGGAGGACTGGCAAAGGCATTATGCTACTGAGCATGACTTTGTGGGCGCAACACTCAACCACTGTGGCATTTCTGATTGGCAAGCAGAAAAAGTCCTGCAGGCACAAGATGTTGGAGCCTGTTAAAGACCCCCATGTCCATAGCCTTCCGTCAAGGTGCAGCTTCATCACACAAAGTCGCCATTAAAACCATGAGTGCGCGAGTGTGTGCTTGGCAAGCTCTTTTGGTTATTGACTGCGTCTCATCTCACGGCAACTGTGAGAATTACCTCCTGGAAATTCTCATGGCAGTTTCCATAAATGCTGGCTGGCCTAAAATTCGCTGAATAATATTACCTCCCAACATAACCTAACAAAACCTGACCTAACGTAACCCAATCTAACGTATCATAACCCACCCAAATCCAGCCCGACTGCAACAATCCTAGCATAACCCAGCCCAACGACACATAATACAATCTATATTTATCCTAATCCAACCTATTCTAGAAGTCCTGTGCGTCGATCTTCTGATGCATTAATAACCAGGATAAAAAATCATTAACAAAATCACTATGAGCGAAAACTTCAAAATTTTCGAAAGATAAAAAAAAAGAAGATATAAACTTTGGCCATGCTGGACTCAAACCTGAGCCTTCTCATTTAAAATCAAGTGCTATAACACAGCGCCACAGCAGCATCTGTAAGAACGAGTTTTTAGGAAGTATTTGCTCCTTAAAATCTCCCAAGGCGTGCTTAGCCGATCAGGGGCGACTGCTGTGAGAAATTCCTGACAGTAATTCTCACGGTTGCCGGGATAATAGACACTACCTTGGTTATTAAAGACGATAGTCTTTCTTGGGCTACTTAAACCCAGAAATTTTGGTCTGTCTATATGTCTGTCTGTCTGTCTGTCTGTCTGTGACTCGATTCAGCCACCCGGCCCAAGTAAAACAAGGCCTGCGCAATAGTCTTATATAGCCACAGCTAAATCTACCCGCCTACGTTCGGTGTAATGTTTATACTTGTCAGCATTGTTGAAGAAAAACAAGACATTACACAGATATAAGACAACAAATTAATAAGAAGTAATATTAGCAGTGTTCTTTTATAAAAAATCATAGATGCCTGATTTTTGCGAAATGAAATACTACATCTACTACAGAAAAAAAATTCACTCCGTCATCGCCTGCTGTCGCCCGCGCCACTATAGCTTCTGGCGCCATTTTAAGAAATGAAGCTGCAACAGTTACGAAAGGTTCCACTAGATAGACTCCACGTTCTGCTTGGAATGCATGTGGACTAGGGAAATGCAGTACTATAAGCATTGAAGTAGGGCGCCTCAATTCATGCGCGTCTCCGCTGTACGGCAGCGTTGGCATCGAGACACCGGGCCGGGAGCAGTGGAAGGCGGTAAATTTAAAATGATTTACGCAACCTTTGGCGTCTTTACCTTGGGAGGAGCGCAACGCAAGAGGAACAACATGAGAGGTGAGCGGGAGAGCGAAGGGAGGCATTTACTTGGCAAAAATCGATAAGGACTATCGTCTTTTGTCGACATTTGCAATGAAAGGAGCAGATACGCGGCCAATTTTTTATAGGTGCACTCAACCTTTATCCTACCATGCGGAGTGCTACATTTGCCGCCTGGTGCCCTGTTCCTATCATGTTTGCTTCCTCTGGAAATTGTTTTGCTTGTGGTCTCAAGCAAAGACAGGTGATGGACAGCAAGTGAGCAGCACGGGCACTTCACGGTGAGCACTGCACAGGGCCAACAACCGCCCTCTGGACGATGGTGGCTCTGCAAAGCGTCACTCTCAAGAGCATTTTTGGAATCAAGAGTTCAGGAGCCCTTGATTGATTGATTGATTGATTGATTGATTGATAGTGGGGTTTAACGCGCTGACGCAACGCAGGCGATGAGGCTTGCTGAAGTGGAGGGGTACGGATTAATTTTGACCCCCTGGGAATCTTTAACGTGCGCCGAAATCTCAAACACATGGGGCGTTTTTGTTTTTCGCCTCCATCAGAAAAGCGCGACCAGGAACCGAACCCGCGTCCTCGTGCTCAGCAGCACAATGCCTTAGCCACTGAGCCATTGCTGAGGGTTCAGGAGTGCTTGCCTGGGCACCCAAACCATTGATCAACATAAATGTGTATGTAACATAATGAAAGCTGGGCGGCAATAAAATAATACGGGGCGATGCCGTAGCCATAAGTTTAATTGAGGGCCACTGTTCTAGCGATGGAGACACTGGAGCAAGTGTGGATATCCGTGGAGAATCTGTTTTTTCAATGGGAACAAAAAAACAAAATGTCGATGTGTACGAGGGAAAGGTCATGTTAAAGAATTCCAGGTGGCATAAATTAACCTGCAGTCCTTCCTTAAAGTGTGATGCATTTCAAGTGCAGATTTCCATCAAAATCAATCCACTTTCCCCTTGTCCCTGCCTAACCCTGAGGCCCGACAATGAAAAGGTCGCAGTCAAACATGCAAACCAGGGGTTCTCAGGCACTACAGGTGCAAGCAACAAGGCCTATCGACAGCATTCTGAAGGTTAGCTGTTACAAAGAGCCTCGACAAAAGCCATGGCCATGTCAAGCAACACAGCTCCACCAAGATTTTCTATCTGCACAGCAGCATGTCTGCTGCTCTTGCAGTCGCGTGTCAAGAGCTAGAAGGCCAAGTGCCAAGCCCACATGCCACAAGATTGGGAGCCATTCCACATGACTTACCGCAAAGCCATGCCACAGCAGTTCTCGGTTCATACAGTCGAACTGAACCTGCAAAGGGGGAGCACATATTCAACACCGGAGCACTGCTTTCCAACACTATAGCTTTGCAAACTGTTGCCTCAAGCTTAGAACTTCAAAATATCAAACACGAGGCCCATAGGCCACGCCATGGAGCCTAATTGGTGCTGCAAGGTACCGGCTAGCGTCACTAAATAAGCTATGCTTAAGAGTACCGCCACTTTGTGCACCCGGAAGCGTCTGGGGGCCATTTTGTTTCTGGCTTGTAGTGTTGCCATCTCTCCCAACGAAACCACCGCCGGTTGTGACGGGCAGAGTGCAACTGGCTGCTCTAGCATCCGCGCAGCAGAGAGAGAGAGAGAGGAGAGGTGCCCAGAAACACAATGGCCGCGCCTGTATGTAAACAATTATCACGTGGTGCCGACTGACCAATGAAAATCCTGGCAGCACATAACAATGAGAGAAAAGTACGACGATACTCTAAAAGCCTTTATTTAGTGACGCTAGTCCCGGCCTAATGCACCAGCCACCATTTCATGCTTCAGGCCTCACTGCCAACTTTGGGAACAGGGAAGGCGTCTCTCCGAACTGCAACACTGCTCCACTGTGCCGCCACAAGTGGTGTTGCCCGCATTGCATCATCAAACACATGTTCACAGTACTTATTCCCTCACAAGGCAGGAACTGTTGTAGTGCCTTGCTTGGAGGGGTAAACAAAGATTGCATGATCTACCAGGGGGTAGGTGAAAACCATGTAAACAAAATGCAAGCAAACCCAAACCCAAGAATACATGCATTTGCATGCCAACACCGCGTCGCTTCAAAATGACGGCCGTCATTTTAGAGAGTTCTGCTCCTGGCTATGGCTATGCTGCAGAGATGCTTTCTGCAGATCGTAATGATGACTCGGACTGCAGAATAGTGATGCACATCATAGGAAAGAGCACCAATTTATTCTTGCTTCACTGCATGAATAACTCATGGTACAGAAAAAAAAGAAAATGTGCTGTTTCCGCACTGGTAGTAGCAACAGCTTGGTGATCCCAAGTTCTAAATGTGACTGCCATAGTACAACTAGCGAATGCACATGGCACAGAACCACATGCACAGTGGCCCTGGTATCACAAACCACAAATCATGCACACATCCAAAGGACTGCTTACAGTACAATGTCGTCGGCAAGCGGGAAAGAATTGGTTGCACTCATTTAAAGGGGCACTGACACAAAAATTTTGCATCTTGTTTTTTTTGTTGCGATAAGTAGCTAGTGACCTACTTATAACCTGTAGAAACCTCATTTGCTTCAGCGTGCGACAGTTGTTTATTTGGAGGCATTTTAAATGCGGCCAGTCGCAGTTTTGGTTTCAGCGAGTGCCGCGAAACGATGGATTTTGTGGATTTTGTGTGAACAAAGCTGACCACGTGACCGTCGGAGGGATATCACAGAGCAGAGCCGCCGTAGCACTGTCGAATCCGCATAGACGGCAGTTTCTGCGAATGCCCCCACGTACTGATCTCGTGAGGCGCTTAATTAAAAAGCGACCGTGAATGTGATGCAGGCACTGCGAGTGCAAATGCTACCGCGGCTAAAGAACAACGCGCGACGCTCGAGACGGTAGGTGGCAAGACGCGCGCTGGAAGCAGCCGGCCCGTCTGCCTACAGGTCCGCCTACAGATGTGTTCGGCTTAGCACTGTGGCGGATATTCGAGTGCCGCTCTCGTAAGCGGTGCAGATGACAATTTTTAATGCAACCCGCCATCGCATCATTAACTTCTTTCTCATGTAAGCCACCATGGTCGGGACTTGGGGACAATTTCGTGCAGCGGTAAAAAGCTATCACTCGAGCTACCTGCGCCAGCCTGGGCCACTTCGCGGCCGTGCCCGCCGCCTGCACAGCGACCGTGCGGCTAGCTCAGTGGGCTTTTCGTGCCTCCGGCACGTTTTCGCATCCAATGGTAATAAACAGTAATAGAAACAGAGTTCCTGGAATCGCTGTAGAACTTTGGTAGCGGCCAGCTGCCCCATGAGCTGACGAAATCACGGCGCCTCCGCCGCCAACGATCGGGTCGTTCGTTCTCGAGAGCAGAAGCTCCGCCCTCCGGCCCTCCGATTGGAGCGGCGAGCCGGGCGAGCCGGGCGAGCCGGGCGAGCCGGGCGAGCCGGCGAAAAATGCCGGCAGTGCGGAAGCGGCAAACACAAACTCGTGACGTGTTTGGATGTTGTTTATTTACACGATATCCTCGGGATGTCGATTGCGCGTGGTCCTCTGCTGGCTGCTCGGTTGCGTTTCGCACACTTTAAAATTGATTTTAAATATGATCTAGGCTGTATTCGCCGCTGATATTTTGCAGATGATGTATATGTGTTCCCACCAATCTATCTCCGAAGTTATCTCGCCTTCAAAATTTTGTGTCAGTGCCCCTTTAAGCTACAACAGCCATGCTGCGCCTGTGAATAAATCGGGTGCGACCAACAGCGCCCCCGCTCTCGCTGAAGCCTGCACCGAAAGCTCGGAGGAGTGCTGTCGCATTCGTCCCACAACACCTTTCCTCATGGCCAATTTTCATTGAGGGCTCCCTGCCGCCCATCATCTGGGCAGTGGACAGGCCGTGCGGATAGAATAGCCAAGCCCCACCCACAAAGGGGGCTGTGAGGGTAGCCAAATCCTTCTAGTGCATAGGGCTGCACTATTACCATCACAAATGAAGCAAAACATCACTGATGGGGCTTTTGCAGAAATGTTTGCATCTAATTGTGTCAGGTTTACAGAGAAGTTTTCATTACACGTTGCTGTCGATCTGCCATAGCCACGGTGCACTCTTTACCTGTGAGATAAACTTGAAATGTCATGAGTAAAGACGCTCATGTTTTGCAAATTCTGCATGCCCAGCAATAGCAGCAAGTTCTTTTTCTTCCGTTCGTTTTTAGGTGCTTGCACTTCTGTCTTCAAGATAACAGTAACGCCCCAATCGGATGGGGAGAAGGAAGCCACTACTTGTGTGTTTTGCGCAGCGCGCAGAGAACCAGCCCCCAAGCCACAGTAATGGGCAGAACCTCTTGCTTGCGGTGAAGCCCTGCCAGCCCCTGTGTGGCACACCAGGGGTCCAAGTGAAGCAGGGTGCCGTCCAACTCACCTCCCGAAGCATGGGCCTCGACCCATGGCCGTTGACCACCCCCACCAGCCTGTCGCTGAGGGAGCAGCAGCTGCCCCGGACCAGGAACAGAACAAAGTTGGCCACAGAGGCCGCCCGAACGGCCCTCTCCAGGTGGCCGACGCCACGCTCCACCTGCAGTGAAGGAGCGAAAGCTGCGCCTTGCCATTTCGCGTCACTTCCCTGTGTTCCTTTTCAAAGTCTGATTCTCAGCACAACACGGGAGCAGCCTGTCTCAGTTTGATTCGCAGGAACAGGCTGTTTACAGGGGAAAACCCCATGGGCATTTGGTGGGACAGCCAAAATAGGGGCATGTTTCAGCCACTATTCCCTCAAAAAATGGCACTGTATTCAACCAAACATCCTCAGGGCCAGTGACTCTACATGTAATCAAATAAAGGCTGCAGGTAATTCTCTTTTTGTTGCAAGCAGTGCAGCAAGCTCATGTGCCCCTGATGTCTGCAACCCAACAATCAGGCATTGGCATTGCCTGTACAGAAAAGAGAGAGACAGTACAGCAAGCACCCGACCCTCTTGTTCCAACTTTGTTTTAGATGCAAGGCATCTCTTACACTTGGCCTGTCCCTCCATCCATCCGGCGTCCGTCCGCAACCCTCCTCCTTTCTCCTCGCCCTCCAGCTGCGTTAGCACGTTCTCCTCGCCATGCCAGCTGTGGGTTAGTGCGCATGCGTGTCTCTCTCTCAGTCCGTCCGCAACCCTCCTCCTTTCCCCTCGCCCGCCAGCTGCGTTAGCACGTTCTCCTTGCCATGCCAGCTGTGCGTTAGTGCGCATGCGTGTCTCTCTCTCATCACTCTCTCTCGCAGAGCAGCTATATAATCGCGGTATCTACAGCGCGCTCCTCAGTCGCTCCGTCAGTCGCTCTTGCTGCTACTGCTCCGACTGCTGCTCCGATGAGTTGAAATGGACACTAACATGCCTGCTACCGCGTAATTGGAAATGTACGAGTGATTGAGCATCATTTAAGGTTCGCTACACTTCAACCACATTTGGGTAACCAACATAACGGAAACGCGAATTGAACCCTGTGAGATGCCTTGCATCACCCCAGGGTTCCCCTCGTGGAAGATGGTGGATTTTTTTTCCTTTCTGTTGTGTCCTTACCCTGCTTTCCCTTTCTTTTGCCTGAGTCTGCCCCCAAACAAAGTCCAGCACTTGTTCCAAGTTGGACATCTGGATATAAGCATTGCAGCAGCTACAGGTGCTATTCAACTGACTATTCGGAGGGAAAGAATGCATGCTTTTTCTGGAAGACTCCCTGCACATCCCGTTCAAATAGCTATAAAATTCACACGCAACTTAGTGGCCAACTGCGGTGAAAATTTTGGCCTCTTGAGAACACCATTTATGTATAGTCTAACTAGAAAGCTGCAAGGTACAAAATACGACAGCTGAATACGCGCATGCACGCCACAAGTAACCAGTGAGAACCGACAACACCAAACCCGGGACGTTGCAGCCAGCGAGAGACGCCAGCCTCCCACTTGGTGCACGTGCAGCAGCCGTGCGACACGTGAGCTGAATGAATGCACCTCAACGGACTCTCCCGCTGCCGGGCTGGCTGGCCGACCAGTCCAGCAGCAATGTCGCTTCTGCTTCATGGCTGCTTGGCGAGAGCTACTTTAAAGGCAACTCAACCAGGCATTTTATGGGGCTACCACTTTCTATCCCAGTTGCTATCACTACTGGCCAAGGTGCAAGGTGAAATTTCAAAAACGGTTGCCCAAGTGGAGTGCTGTCCAAAGAACTCGACATTGACAGCGTGCACTTCGCATGTCGAAGAAGACCTAAGTAATTTTCTCGCAAACATCTTAAGCTTAATTTTTTCCTTGCATCACTTTAGGGGTTCAACAAAGGCCAAGTGCACTCGAATTTCACCTCGGCCAAATTTTCTTTGAACGTACAGTACGTACCACCAATCCAACTGGGACATGACCCGTAGCCCCGTGGAATGCGTTGTTAATTAGAGACGCTTAAAATAGCTCCGTCGCAGGCGCCGCTGCACCTGCCGGTGGATCGTGCAAGCAGCCATAAAGCAGAAGTGACATTCCAGCTGGCCGTGCACTTTTTTCCTGCGGGCCAGCCAGGAGAAGCAGCCGAGCTCCACTGGGTGCGCTTCTCCTAGCGCTGCAGTGGGGGTGAAGCAGTGCTTTGCTCCGGCCAGCCGGCTGCGTGCAGCCATCAGCTTGGCCGTTATGGCCGCGCCCTTCTCAATTTCTGTTTCAAAATCTCAGATTTTTGATGGTCCTTTGCGCTGTGGATATACGTATTTCAGCTGTCATATTTTGTATTTTGCAGTCTTCTTAGACAGACCATACGGAAATAACATTTTCAAGAGGTTGAAATTTTGAGTGCAGTTGGCGTTTAAAGGGGCCCTAAAAGGCATTTTGAGCACACTAAATGAAGTAGCGCAATCGTTAGATTGGGTCGTCAAGGTCATCTGGGCCAAGTATTACTCTTTTACGCGCAGCGGAAAGCTCACACTTTTGTTGCAAAGTTTGTCGCTTTTTTCTCACCCTTTCCTTCGTGTTTTTGGACGCCGCCATCTTCACATATCTACATCATCGATTCCCAGATGTTCGTCATGAGCTAGACATCCTGCTATTGGGCGGCTTTTTCACGCACTTCCGGCAAAGAGATGAGTCGTCTGCTCAGCGTCGACTCGCCGGCTGATCTGCCAGCGGAGTGCCGGAGTGCTTGGGCATTTTACGACAAACGAAACAAGTGTAAAACAAACGCTTAACCGTTTGTATTGAATGCAACACGGCCATAACACGACATGGATATTCTCTTACCGGAGTACGTTCCATAAAGAAAGCGTTGAAGCCCCGTGGCACTTCTTTCGTGCAATCGCAGAGAACTCCCTGAGCCGAATGCCCGGGTTTGACGGATACATTTTTTTCCACTTCAAAACAATCCAGAGATGCGTTTCGAACGAACACAACGTCACAACATGCGTTGCAAGTCTGAACCGCGATTGACAGACGATGGGTTGCCTCCTCCTGCCCGTCGTAAATTCGGCACTCACCTCGCGCGCGGTTTGCGGGGACGAACAGCAAGTCACTCAACTCTGGCGCGCAAGCCGAGATGGCTTTTAGCCACGCACACTGCACATACCCCATGCGAGGTTGAGTCGTACGTCGCTCGAGAAAGATAATCCAGACCACGGGAAGCACTATCCACCCGCAGAAGCACAACGTCGCATTTCATCGCGAAACAAAGGCGTCCACAACACACACACCATCGCCTCCTGTAATGCCAAACGCATCTCACACTTCCTAATGAGAGTGAGTGGTACGCCTGCAGTGCCCACATATCGCGAGGTGGGGCCCCGAGTTGAACCGGGATCACGCAACCGTAACTGACTTCTGGGGCGGTTTGTGCCTTGTTGCCAAGGCAACCGATGTTTGAGATCGTCAAAGAAAGGCGCTCGCTCCAGCGCTAGAAAGCTCAGAGCCGCGCTGGAGCATGTTTTGCCAACGTTGCCGCTCTCCACCACGCGTCGCCCCAAGCTGAACTGGTCACATGATTGAAGCGTTTTGTGCACGGGTTCTGTATCGGTTTAAAATGTCCTTTTCACATGGCGCCGGCAGGAATTACCACCACCGCAAAATAAGACCCGGCACCAGCGGGGCCACATCTGATACGATGCTTTTTGGATAAACAGTGCGCGGTGCATGAAAGGGACCGAGCACAAGATCCTCCCCAGCGGCTGCGAGTTCGCCGCCGATTAAAAGTCACGTGCTGCACTGCAGCAACGCACACCGCGAAAGGGCAAGGCCAGGCCATCGCACACATGCGGCCAGATTTTTCGTTCGCTTATCCATCCTTGAGCGGAGTGCGGAATTCATGGTGTCAACAAAACTTGCCCGTAGCAGACGGCAGTCGGAGGAGCGTAATGCGGAAGTACGTCACCGCTGACTAGCGCAGCATCATGGGAGGGAGTGCTCGCGCGCCGTCAACAGTTGAAAAGAGGAGGAAACGCGGCGCGACGATAATGCGCGGTTTTTGATTTACGATTTCTCAGCTAATACTCATCGCTTTAACAAAATTCTTGCGGGAGGAGATTGCTAATACATTGTCGTATTTGGTTACATGTACATCCATGCATCGGCGGAAGGTATTTCAGGACCCCTTTAACACCTTTCCTTTTTTATAGAGGTAGGACATATTTTCCTCTCTCCCAGTTTGCAATTTCCACGCAAGGCTAGGAAACAGTGGACAGGAAACAGTGGGCTAGGAAACAGTGGAGACGAAGAGAAAAAAAACAAACCCGGGCTCGAGGCCCGAGCCTGCGGCGCGAGCGCGGAAGGGTTTGGTAACCAGAGCGGGCTGACCGATCCACAACCTTTGCGGGCCCCAATACGCTTGTAGTACCCGCGAATGTATGATGCGAGCTAACAGAAGGCAGTCCTGGTCTGGCAACCATGGTAGCCCCGCGAAAAATGGCGGGAAAATTTGTGGGTACGCCAGCCGAAATGCTACCCCCCCCCTCCACCTACTGATCATGCGCTTCGTGAATGCAGCTGTACCCGCAGCTAACCTGAATTGCGAGCCCAAAGGGACATATGAAACTTGACCGCCAACCACAGCTGCTATGTACTCAGAACTCAAAATAGACTCAAAACTCATACATACTCAGAACTCAAAATGTACTCAAACTCAGAGTGTATTCAAAACTCAAAATGTACTCAAACTCAAAATGTACTCAAAACTCAAAATGTACACAAAACTAAAAATGTACTCAGAACTCACTCGGTCTCAGGCGTACTCAAACTCAGTCGGGCGCAAACTCACCATGCCACACTAGCCTCGCGCTCACTCAAACTCAAACTCACGTGTGAGTTTGAGTCCAAATGAGTCTGAGTGAGCGGACTCATGAGTGAGTCTGCTGACCTCTGCCGCCAGCTGCCCTCCGATCAACACCAGCGCCGCGGCGCGGCAGCGTACGAAGCTCTCCCATAGCGTGATGGCGAAGTTTCATGACCAGAAAGGCATTGAAGGACTCTGGTATCGCCCACCTTAGGCCCCTTATGCCCACAGGGCGCCTCTCGCTTCTTGCGCCTGCCACCGACCAAGGGCGCCTGTGGAACTGATGAGGCCCTTTTCTCCTTTTTTTTGTATTTTTTATGAGTGGTACGCCGTCTATCGCTCCCGCTTCCGGCCGTGCGTGCGTGCGGGCGCAGTGGCTGGTTTTGGTATCGTCCCCCGGGTGCTTCTCGCTTTTTGCGCCCGCGAAATTGATGTCTATGTGATTTTGATTCACTCAAAAGGTGCCGGCTTGTGACTCTCTCGTTTTTATTTAGAATTTTTCTTGTGTTACTCATGAAAAACCACATGTATGTAACAACACAAACAATTTTTTTGTCACTTTATGGTCACCCTAAAAAAATTATGATAATTTTTTCTCGAAATAGATTCATCCGAAGAATTTAATTCAGCAATAAAAGAAATCGACCCTGCGGGGTCGCCCTTGACGAAAAAATTCGACCCTCAAAGGGTTAATAGCAGCTGCATCCCGTTAGTCTTGTCCAAATTGCAAATACTCCTGGATTTATGACTCGCAATCGCAAACATAAGCAGCAACAAGAGCTTCCCTTCTATGATATTTTCTTCAATTTGTTCCTTCTCACCTCACACAAGCAGTAAAATTAACGCCTTTGCAATGGTTGCCCACACATTACGTCTTTTGCATACATGACCATGAACTACTTTACACAATGCACATCATTATCAAAGTACAAAAGTGAAGCACAGGCCAACGTAACTTTGGCACTGTACATAGTGCCCCTTTGAAAAATGCCTGTGGCAGTGGTGGAGTTGAAGTATGGTTAGTAAGCATTTCAGCTGCTATGAACAGCAGAGCTGTGCAGGCTGAGTTTTGTCCACCTGTAGCACCAAGAAACCTCGAAGCCTGAAGTAAAAAAAATGTGGTTAGGGAGGTCCCGGGAATCGAACCCGGGGCCTTCACGCTGTCACACCGGCACCCTAACCACTGGGCCACCCCAAAGGCCCGAGGGGTAGGGGGTTAGCAGCGCCGGGGAACAACAACGTGTCTAGCCAGTTGGAAAGAAAAAAGAAATGCTTCCCAGGATTGGAATCGAACATCGGCCCCTCGTGTTATGAAACCGCCTTCTATCTGATTGAGCTATCATCGCATTGCGGGCGCGCAGCCTTTCCTTTGGGTTCGTAGTGCGGGCGTTGGCTTTCGACTTGGCTGCAGGTTCTAGCACATGCTAATGCAGCCAGCTTTGGGAGAGATGTGAAAGCCTGCGGACAAAACAATCCGGGCCTGCCAGCCATGGACACGGTGTAAGATATACTATTAGGTGAGGACACACCTTGCAAAACAAACGTTTACTCGTCGTTCTGATAAAGCCGCCAAACAGACGCCGCTGAGACTGTTGACTGCAGCGTCCTCTAGCGGCAGAGAAGAAAAGCTGCCCGAGCGCCAACCACTCGGAGGCGTTCGGACTTTTTCGGCTTCTTATCGAGCCTTCTCAACAGCTTTCATAACCGGTCATTTGCTCTATGTCTGCCCATAAAGTTTCATACCATAACAACTAGAGAGGAATCTGGCACTGCAATTGTCCGCCACGATGGGCGTAATGGGTAGTTCCCGATTCAGATTGGCACTCAGATGGCTTGTGGAAGTTATTATGGATTGAATTGTGCGGCCAGTTTCGTTTTCATTTTGGACTTGCATGAATGCATTTGCCTATTCTTGGAAGAAGCGTGCACAAATACGTTTCTCCTTGAACTGAATGCCGCACGCACACTGACGCCGCCCTAAGTGGAAATGTTTCGTAACTAAAGCTGCGAATTGGGTAGGTTATGAATTCATTGCCACCACAGCAAGCACAAAAACACAAATGATGACGCTGTATGCAGCGAAGCTGCCTGCGAATTAGGAGTTGCGGCGCTGTTCATTCGGAAGAGCAATATATTATAGAAGCGGACGACGGTTGCGAACTGCTTGGAACAGCCACACTTTTCGCGCAAACGTTGGCTCCTACGGCGTAGACCGGCAGTCAGAAGTTTATCCAGAATTTCGAATTTGGAGGAATGTCGAAATCCTCCTGGGGGGTGTCGGGCGGGTGCTATAAGGATGTGTATAATTCCCTGGCAGCAGTACCGGTGGCTGATAGGAACACGGCTTGATGAATGTCACCAATTCAGGCTAGAATAACTTCTCCAAAGGTAATCAGTTTTACTTTTTAGGAGCACAAAACTTTTCCTAGTATTAAAAACTACAAGCGCCGAAACTTTTACAAATAGTTTTTGAAGAATTCTGTGTCCTGCTGCAGTTGGCGGCAAATGGAAAGACTACTCCACAAACCTCCTCGACTGTGTGCCTGCTTTTTATTTGAACACGGCGTTTTATTTCATACAAAACAAGTTTTTGGTGCCTAACTTTCTTGTTCGCCATGTCATTTGTAAACAGCGAACCGGGCAATAAGAGCTTTTTGTCAAAAAACACAATTTGCGCAGCCATAGGCACACTGTGATCCTGTGCATTTCGATTCCAGAACTACCCGTCATCCCCATCGAAGCATAAGCGTTGCTTCGGTGTTCGCAATGACGCCAGTGCCTCCAGTTGTTATTGTATGAAGCACTATGGTCTGCCCGCCGCGGCATGGCCGGTTCCGCCAGCCGATGAAGCAGACGATAATTTGGAAAAAGTTATGCGAAAGCATTGGCGCTTGCCGCAGTGTTTCAACGTGTTCTGGGCAGGTGTTTTGAGTCAGTAACAATCAAAAGAAGGTATGAAACACTAAACCGAGGTGAATGTGTGTCGCGGTAGCTGGTGAGCCCATACACAAGTGAGATTTCATGCTTGCGTGACGAAAAAATGGGGTGCAAATGCTTCATTAAGGACTTACTGCAATACCGGTGCATACAGCTTGCAGGAAACGTGACATTATCCAACGTTCCCTGCGATCCTGAACTATTGCTGGGTGTCTAGCAAATTGCCTAATTCACTTTCCCTGACTTTTCCAGGTTTTTCATGACCATTTTAGTTGAAATTCCCTGACCTATACAATGGGCGCCATTTTGTGGAAATGGTCCGTGAAGCATATAAAAAGCATAGAGAAAACACATTCTATCGTAGGGAAAAACACATTTGCTGCAACTGGCCTCATTCTCAAAATGCACTTTAACATTAGTTTGTTCAGTTTGAGGTTTGCTTGCCTTCAGTTACGGCTTGACAGAGTTTATTTCATCTTGCAGGATAAAACCTTCAAGTTGCACTTCAGCGAGCACATTTTCCTTTTTTTTCTTTTTTCTCGATTGTCCTGCCTCGACATGCAACGTGACCCTAAGGCATGTCTAAGACATGGCGATGCCTAAACCATGCCATGTTCCTTTTTGATTATGTAATTCTGGCTCCTGATGTCATAACAAAGAAGTGCTTTCAAGATTAGCTCCAAAAAGCACTGCCTTTTAAAATTCACTGAAAAAAAAAAAGGCGCGTTGTGTGTGCGAAAACCGCACGGCGAGTTTTTGCATGCGATTCATGCGTGGTATTTCGGTCGACGATTTCGTGCCTGCGGTGGCTCCTTTCCTGCACAAGGAAAAGCGTTTGTGCGTTGAGTACCCTTTTAAAGAACGGTTAGAAGCGGTCGTTGGAGCTACCGTACTACTCCGCAGCTAGTGCCGCCGCCTGCCGCTCGGCACGCACCGTGCGGGTGGTTTCCGCGGCGGCGTCAGCGTGCTTCTGGCATGCGCAGCGCGTTTTCGCTTGCAGAAAAACCAGAAAACGTTTCATGCGGTTCATGCTTTCGTCGCGCACAAACAAGTTGCGTTCGCTAACCTTTTTGGAGCCTCCAACACTGGTTTCCCCTATTCTAAAACTGTGTGGGCAGGCTCCGAAGTGGTTTTCCTTGACTGGTACAACTTGATTGAAAAATACCCTGACAATTTCCTG
Organism: Haemaphysalis longicornis; assembly: GCF_048455015.1. Taxonomy (NCBI): domain Eukaryota; kingdom Metazoa; phylum Arthropoda; class Arachnida; order Ixodida; family Ixodidae; genus Haemaphysalis; species Haemaphysalis longicornis. The sequence goes on along the minus strand of NW_027526422.1, from coordinate 4,234,439 downwards.
ACTTTTCCCGGTGGCTCAAAATTCCCTGACTTTTCCCTGTTTTCCCGGTCGCTAGACACCCTAGAATGTATACGTGCTTTGCAGCAATCCCCCACAGACAATGATGCTACTTGCAGTCGGCATTTCTCTGAGACTGCGGGTGTGAGAAACGGTACTTGTTGGAGCTTGGAGGAGAAGTACTACTCAATGTCTAAGAGGCGTGCGCTCGCAAACGATGCAGTGTCATCGATTTTGCCATTGGCTACAGCACCCCGGCTACTCAGTACAAGCAAGCAGCAGCAAAAAGGAAGCGTCCACTGCCAGAACAATGCCCCGAAATACAAGGAAGGCAGCTGAAATCCTGGAATGGATTAAACTAGCGGCGAGTATGCTGATGTTCTTTGTCCTAAATGACGTTGCACAACTCGGGTAGGTTCACGCACGGAGCAGCGGAGACGAAGCGACGTTGTCTAAGTCACTGGCGGTGCCCAATGTTCAGAGGAGCTTTGGTGCGGGTCTAAATGAACTTAGGACGTTTGCACCCCCGAAGCTGTTCTAACATTGCGGTAAAATCATGTGTGAAGATCGCATTGTCTGAGCTCACACGGTGAGTTCACACAGACAACATTGTTTTACATGCATGCCGCTGGTGCCTGTGAACCACCTTGCTTTGTAGTCACTGGTGAAGCCACGTGAAGCCTAGGACGCGGCCAGACTAAGTGAGGAGTTCTGCCACTAAATTTCCTTTCAATCAAAGGTCTACGGGTGGCATCACTATTTGAAAGCTTTTTGGGCTGTATAACTTTCACCGTGGTCATGGAAAGCTTTCAGCGGCAAGTTCGGAAATGCCTGTGAGGTGCCGGGTCTCCGACGATGGGAGGGGAGGGGCCACCAGCTCTGCTGTCTCTCCAGCCTAGCACCACTAATGCGAGCTGCGCCAATTTTTTTTAGTCTAAAATCGGCAAAGTTGAATCTCACATTACCAACATTACACTAAAGCACCACGCAGCTTTGCATTTTCAGTGGAAGTGACCAGCCGGGGTAATTACAAGCCTAATAAAAATAAAAAATAACACTACCAAAGGCACCATTCTCAGCTGCACAGTGGAGCCCACCTCAGCAGGCGGCCACTCTCTTGGGGGCACAAAGCACGCCATGTGACTCGTATTGGACTCTTGGGAGGTAGTGGGACATGTCCCTGGCAGTTTGGGACATGCGGGCCAACTCAGTGGCAACCCTCGCAGTCTGTCCCGGAAACTAAATGCACTGCACTCACAAACTGCAGACAAGGCATCAATGCAGGTCTTCCCCGGGAGCTAGGGCATGCCTTGCTGAGCTAACGAGCATGAGCACAGGGTACATCTGCTGTACACAATGAAGAGGTTTGTGCGAGATTTCTGCTGGATAGCTTTCCATCGCAATGCATGTCACTGTGTGCACAAGAGCCAGGCCCCAGGTCACCGTGCGTCTCTTATCCTAGCTCCACCAAGAAACCATCCTTGGGCCCTGCGGCTGCTCCCAGGCTGTGTGACAAAAGACAGGCCAGTTCTGGCCCCCCCCCCAGTAAAAGCTCGTGTGCAGGCCGGGCACTGTGGCCGCCTCCGTGAAGCTCCCCGGGTGCACGAACCCTGTTGCGCAGGGGCAGGGGGCAGAGCCGCAGGCAGAGCTGGAGGCACCGCTCCCGGAACCACGGCAGGCCGACGGCCAGCAGGATGAGCGCCCACGCCTGGCGCCTGGTGATGCGGTCGAGGTTGGAGCCGCTGGCAAAGTACTCCAGCCCCAGCAGCCTCTGGCCCACTGTGGACCCGCACTCGTACACGGTGAACTGGGCGAGACAGCAGGCGGCTGAAGCGCTCCACATGAATGGCATTGCAACCAACCGTTCCACCATCAAGAGGTCACAGCGAGTCTTCTGGGCAACCCACACAAAAGCTGAGAATGGTTCCTGGCAGATTATCTCCTTGCCACACAGTCGGCAAGGCTCTTCCTCACTGTCGTCCTCTACAGGCCACTCACCCAACAAGGTTTCATGTGGTCATCCCTTGATTAGTGAGGTCATGATCACGGAGTAAGATAAACAGGAGCGCCGACTTCGCTCTCTCCGACGGGCCCTTAATGTCCCTCAGTCGCGGCGCACAATGTAGATGGCGCTACAAATGGCGCAGCGATTCCCGTGCTCCGGAGCTGCTCAGTTCGCGGGGCGCAACGACGAGGCGCATTCCAGCTGAATTTGTCGTCTGCTTCGGAGGCAGTTCATTTTGCGCAGCCTCGCGTCCGTTGCAGGCCTGATTAAACTGGTTCGGCAGCACCTCCTGGGACCAGTACCCGACAGAATTAAGTGACGTTAAGGATTTGTTTGCAGAATAGGAATACGAAACGTAGACCACATTCAGACATCTGGCCGCTAGAGAAACGCTTCCTTTTCCGCACTTCGGGCCACGAGTGGCACTACGTTCCGTAAATTGGCAAATTGGAATTCTGTTGTGCGCTACATGTATTAGAAAAGCCAACAGAAGTTAACTAGTTCTAACAAATAGCGATTTTAAAAGTGCCCTCCACCTTCTCGCCCCTTGTAAACTAAACTTGCTGGCTCAAAGTCGGAATGAATGCTAAACAGTGAGCTCACAAGCCGAATTGTTTCAGTATGTCTGCTCGTATCACGCGGGGGTGTAGCCCCTAGCTTTTTTTCCTTCTCTTTTGGAACTGCATACGACAGCACGTTCCAGAGAACTACATCCACAGTGTCAAAAGCAGCTTGCTCCTTGTGCAGAGCGTGCGTAAAACGCGGGTGTTGCTTGAAAAATGATGATTGGGGCAAGGTGCTTTTGAAAGCAACCGAGTTTCAGATTGACTGAACGATTTGAATTGCATAAACAGCTGCTTCTTTCATCAATTCAGGCTAGTTGTGAGTAGTGCCAAAACAACCACGCCAGGGCACACAGGGGATGCTTCGAGAAAAGTTTCCGTATCACAACTCCACTTAGTACCAATACGTTCCACGCTTTTTCGACACATCACTTGCCTTTTCCCCCTTCCTCTCTAATGTCCGAGTACTTGCGACCCCTCAACAGGTTGTGCAGCTGTTAATTACGACACGTAGATACGACATGCAGGGGGCAGACTTCTGTCGATGCCGCCATAAACAGGATAAGATAATAAGACAGGTGTAGATTCAGCCTATGTTACAAATTTAATTTAATTTATTTTAAATTAAAATTTTAGAAAGCTCGCAAGCACTTCTTATGACGCAATGTAGGTCATTATTCGGCTTTGCTCTTTATTCTAGAACAATTTTATTTTCACAAACCAGGTCATCAGAACACGTTACTCAGCAATGCATCTGGCAGTACGCGCTGGCGGCATCGACAAGATTACACGACCGCACAGTGACAGTGAACATCGGGCCGTAAGTTACGATGCGGGTTGAAGCAAAGATAGCGTTCGAAATTTTTTGCTCGCGTAATGACGCTGACAGCGCCTTTCCATATTCATGGCAAGGCGGCAGCCGTAAATGTCTTGTGTGGAACTGTATATGCATCATTGCCGCATGCCTATGTCGACTGCGGACATAAACGTTGCGTGTGTGCAGAAGAAGCATAAAACGTCAAGCGTGCGGCAGGGTAGCGGGCGACCAAGAAAGAGCGATTTTTGCGCTGTACCACTTGACCGTAATCCGAATCAGGCTAGAGTGCATGTTGCAGTGTGCGATATTACTCTGGCTCATTTCTTGTGAAATGATTTTTTCTGGGCCACAGTCGGCGCTCCTCTTTATCTTACTCCGTGGTCACGATGGTGCACCATGCCCAGAGCCAAGCACAACAGAGCCTGGACATTCATGCACAAGTGCCCGGTCCTGCCCCCTTCTCGTCCCAAACTGCCATGTGTTCCCCGGCAGGATGCCAGCCATGCTAGGGCTGAACAGTGCTGCCAGTGATGACTCAGGCCACACTTGGTGCGGCCCCAGGGGGACAGACCACTGGGACAAGACATTTGAGAACTATGTCAGCTCTTGCGCTGCGAAAGCAGTGGCAGCATGCAGTGAAAGAACAGTGCTTTGGGCATGCAAGCACCTTCACGAATGTTGGGGGACAAAGAAAGTTCTCAAGACCACATCGAACTAAAGCATGGCTGCCATTCATAAACAAACACAGGTGGCCACAACTGTTTTAGATTAAAAAAAAAGGAAATAATACGATAATAAATTCAAAGAGCACAACAATTTTCTTTGTAACAAAAATAACAACAAAATCAGAAAACAAATAAAAACTACCAGGGACAATATCTATCTCCTTTACCCTCATTGCCCACAAGGCATTGAAGAGGGGAGTGGTACAGGCCGCAGCCTATACTTCAGCATAAGGCAATGTTTAACAGGTTATTTCCCTCAAAGAAAAAGAACGGAAGAAGAAAGGGCAGTTACGTCATCAACCACGTTATACAACAACGAAAAAAGCAAACAATTCAAAATGATGGATACAAGAGTCAAAGTAATTTCTCATTACACAGTAAATGAAAAAATCCACAGCAACAGCGAGACAAATGTAATGAAAGGAAACCAATCAGCTGAAACCGCACCAAGATACTCCTCCAAGAACTTTTTGCATTCTTCGAAATTCTTACTATCAACCAAAGCTGCTGGCAGGTGTTTCCACTGTAATAGGTGGAAAAGCATGGCACGAAACATAGCATGACAGATGCACTCTTTTACCACGAGTTCGTGTGGTATACTTAAAAAAAAAAAAACTTAAGTATGAAATTTTTACACATAACTCAAGAGGTGCTAATAATAAAGTTCACTAGACCAGCATTTGTAGTTTGGGTGAATGAACTCAGCTGCGTGGTTATGAACTGCTTCTATTGTATTCATTAAAGACGTAATCAGGGATCCCATGATGATACAGAATATTTAAGCTTACTACGGGGATGGAATAGTGACTTATGCAAGGGAAGATTAACAAAAGCGGACTTCATGAAAAAATTGCACCTTATATACCTGAGCTTCAACTTAACATTGGTGATTACCTGGCTAATGTCACTACTTTGGAACAGATTTGATGTGAGTAAAAAAACTGAAATATTTATATGATGTTAGTTTGTAGCACTGCATCATTAAAAGTGTAAGAAGAATGGTCTGTAGTTTTATGAGGGGAAAAGTGCTTGCATTTAGAAGTGTCAAGCTCCTTTCTTATTTCTGGCACTAGCTTGATACCTGTCCAGACTTTCTCATAGACTGGCAATCATTATTTTTCTTTTGATTCCATTTGGGCCTAGGTTCACCGTGATAAAAGAAGAACGACCTTGTTTAGGGTGCAGTTCCAGCAGAATACCTCTTCGATTCAGTTAAACTGCCTGGCTTCCACTGTACGTCAATCAGACTTGCTGCACCGGCTCTTTATGAACGCTGCATTATTGATGTGCGTTCAGAAGAAGATTGTGATGTCGGCAGCCCCATCATTACCCAAACAATACCCACCTTTTCCAGTGACCACGCAAAGAATGTGTACTCACACCGTAGAGAACTGCCTTCAAGATGGCTTTGATTTCAGGTTCTAAGAACGGGTAGACACCTCCCTGCAAGAATGCGCAACAAAAATGTCAAAAATAAGTGTGAAAAAGGGGCGACCGATCTATTTCAGACAACTTCCACGTGAGTGAATGACCCATGGCGCCATGCCGTACTTACACCTGCATGTTTGAAGACATCCCTCAGCTTGCTTTTGAATAGTGAAAACAGCTCATTGTCCAGTTCAACAGCATCGAGCTAGAAAAAAAAGACGACAGGATATCAACATGAACCATGCTGTCCGTGCTAAGCGCGCACCAAAACAGATAAGCTTTGGCACCCAGATATTTTAATATCAAATGTCCAATGACACTCATGGAGGGCTACGATGAACTCTAGAGTACCCTGCGGTGCATTTTAACGGTGGTTAAAGACAAGGCATTTCCGAAAAATATTTCCTTGGGCTGTTTACTACACATACCCATACTTTCGCCAGTGGTGCCTTCCCATCCCCCGCGGCTACGCAGGTGCGGTGCGAGTTGGCATAAAGTTTACTGAAAAAACAGCTGAGTCTTACCTGACTAACCCTAGAGCCAACCACAGGTTTTCCTTCAACTGACATTGGCAACTGAGAAGGATCAAAGCACAGCAACCGTGGAAAATATTAGGCCACCAACGCCTGTCGTGCACTCCGGGAAAAAGGAAACCAGCTCGTACACTGAGCGCTCCAGCCTTCGTTCACAAACCGGGAAGGTACTGATATGTACAAAGAGCATTTGGACCTTCGAAAGTATTAACATGCTTACAAATACATTTTACTTCCGCCTAATTCACGTCGAGGAAAAACAGGATTTGCCAGGATTCACCATGGAAATTATGAAGGAAAGAAAAAGGGCGCCGCCATATTGACAGTGCCAGTGCCGATGGGGGTGGTGAGATTCACCGGAGCTATGACCGGAGTATGTTGTGACTATTTTATAGAATATGCTTCTCTCTTTTTTTTTTTTGCGAAACATTGCCCTATGGCATAAAAAAAAAGTTTTCATAGGTACAACACTGCACCCGTAAGGCGCAAAAATTCAAGAAGAGACCGGTGCTGGAGCCCCCATATCCAGCGCTTGAGATATGGGGGTCTGCCATGGAGCTGCCCTGTGCAGGGGTTTCCCCAGGCATCGAATCAAGGGGGGGTGTCTCAATGGCTCTGGGGGGCAACGTTATTAGAACAACTCAGTTTCACAGCTTCCCATAGGCGCCCACTATCCGGAGCGGCCGCATAGCGTGTCGCAAGCGCTAGGGGCGCTGTAGGCATGCTTTGCTAAGGGCAATATATGAGGATAACAAGGCGCATATTACATGGGAAGGGCGTACAGGCACAGAGCCCGTATACATTAGAAGAGGTTTAAAGCAGGGGTGCCCCCTTTCGCCATTGCTGTTCACACTGTACATTAGAGGAATGGAAAGACGATTAGAGGAGAGTGGATTAGGCTTTGACTTGTCGTACCGAAGCAATGGAGAGTTGGTGGAGCAACGGATTCCGGGATTGATGTACGCGGACGATATAGTGTTGCTGGCAGATAATGCGGAAGACCTTCAAAAACTGGCCGACATTTGTGGTGATGAGGCAACGTACCTAGACCTACATTTTAACCCACAGAAATCTGCAGTCATGGTGTTCAACGAGGAAGATCATACAGCACCAATAAGAATTCAACAGGAGGCCATACCATTAGTAAATAAGTACAAATACTTGGGGATCTGGCTTAATGACGGAAAAAGCTACCTGAATGCCCATGAAGAACACCTCAAACTGAAAGGGAGACGAAATGCAGCAGTAATGAAACATAGAGCACTTTGGGGTTACAATAAGTACGAGGTAGTGCGAGGCATCTGGAAAGGGGTAATGGTGCCGGCGCTCACGTTCTCTAATGCCGTATTATGCCTAAAGTCCGATATCCTGTCGGGACTGGAGGTTAACCAAAAGGCAGTCGGCAGATTAGCACTGGGAGCTCACAGTAAGACTACAAATGAGGCGGTACAAGGCGATATGGGTTGGGCTTCATTTGAGGCGAGGGAAGCGCAAAGTAAGATACGTTTTGAGGAGCGGCTTAGACATTTAGATGAGAAGAACTGGGCAGCCAGAGTGCACAGGTACGTGTACCTTAAAAGTGTGGACACCCAATGGCGGAAGAGGACGCGAAAGCTGGCGACTAAATATACCTTGACCGCGGCAAATAAACAAGGGGGGGCAGTTAAAAAGCAAGTGAAGGAAACAGAGACGCTCATGTGGAAAGAGAGGATGGAAAAGAAGGGATCGCTGGGAATCTACAAAGCAAGCAAAAAAGAGATCCGGAAAGAGAACTTTTATGACAACAATAAAGGTAGTGCGTTGCTCTTTGAGGCGCGGGCTGGCTGCTTGAGAACTCGAACTTACATGAGCAAATATTCGTCCCAGGATGAGACATGTGTTGTATGTGGCAGGGATAAAGAAACAATCGACCACATAGTAATAGGATGCCAAAAGATTCAGCCGGATAGAATTGGGGGAAAAGTCCTACTTCCTGAAGCACTGGGCTTCGCAATAGATGGAAACATTAAGGCTGCGTCTGCTGCAACCCGGGGCTTCTGAGCCGATTCCCCCCGAACTGGCTGCTGCGCCCCACGGAAGTGACGTACGTCAACAAAAAAATTGCGTAACTGCATTTAATTGCAATTACTTAAATAGTGTTGCATATATTTTCGGCAGTGACACACTAATATTACAGTATCAAGATTTATTTTTTGCCTGAGTTGCCTGACATCACCTAGTCACCGTGACGTCATAGACATGCTTTGTAGATGTTTGCATTATATTTTTCTCTGCGAAACTCGAGTTTGTTATTTGACACTCGCCTAGAAGTTGTGTAAACAAAGCACTTTTTATAGATTTACCACGGGTTTTACGAATGACCTACGGACGAGCGGCATGGAGAAGAGGCCGAATTCCATCGAAGAGCGAATTTTGGCCCCGTACTGGCCTACGTACGGGTAGAGTTCACTCTAGTACGGGCTTGTCTGTTCCGTGGTACGTCTGTTCCGAGTTTGTTCTGTTGGCCTGTTTCAAATATTCCAGCTTCGCGCGGTGCCGAGGCAAGCAAGAATGTACGAGCGTCGGCGTTGTGCGGAGTCGCTCACGAGTGGTGCGGTGCTGCGCTGTGTTTTCGTTTCATATGAGGTGTTCAGCTCCAAGCCTGTGTCACCGCGCTTGTATCTTCTGCAGTAATTCACAGTCCGATGACTATTCGTGGCAGCAACGCGAAGTGCTGGTCAGCGCTTGCGCAAAGCGCAATGTTGTCATATCAAATACGTACGTATCAGAACCAAATGTTGCCCCAAAATGTGCAGTGAAGTACGAAGCACCGTGTTGCCTTCAAAACGTGACCGATGTGTGTGGTGCGTCATAGTTTTCCAGAGGTTTGTTTGTGTGAAGCTGCTGGCGCCGCAGTCATCGATGCTATCATCACAGTCATTGTTATACACGGTGTTGTGTCGGTATCACAACGCGAGGCAAATACTTTGATACTGCTCCGTACTCGACTTGCAAGTGTCCAGATTCGTGTCGCTGCAGGAGTGTATACGTGAATAATCTAGAGCCCCATCAGCTAGCAACGGTGCGTCGCAGTGACAGCGAGTTTTCGTTCGTTCGCTTCAACTTGCCGTGATCCATGTCGTTACAAGCGTGGCCAAAAAATGCGCCGGATATCTGTCGTGGGTTACTGTGGCATTTTCCGTGTGTGTTGTGTTCGTGTGCTCCAAAATTTACGATGTCGCCAAACGTACGTGATCGTGCCCATTTATGACAGGCTAGGTGATGCGTCAGTGGCTTCAGCAATAACAGATGCTACGTGCTGTGTTGAACTGTTATATCTACATTCTAAGCATACCATCTAGGTGACCCTGCGTAGTTGTTGTTTCTATTTGCTCTAACCTCAGTTGCCTTGTTCATCTTTTTTGCAGGGTATTTTTATTTACGTGTGCACGCAGCATATTAGCACTAAATCAAGCTTACACACTTACCTGTACATGCCATAACCCTCTTTGTAATCACGTGTGCATGTGCTACTGTTACCCTGCAGTATTTCGTCAGCTACTGTGCATGCTAGCAAAGATTGTTTGCATGTCGTTCTGAACCATTGCTAATAGCCTGAATTTCCTTTAGTATTACTAGCATACCTTTTTCTTTCTCACCTGCTGGCTTCGTGTTGCTTTTAAAAGGAATGAATGATTTAACGCTTATGTCGGACAAACTTGTAAAAAACAATACACAGGATATACCTGCTAAATTTCTCAATGGCACAAAGCACGTACACTGATCGCACAGGCTAATAGTATGTCTGACGTGCTCCACACTCTTCGTCTGCCCCTCAATGCAGTCATGCTTGATTTTTACCCAACCGGCAAAACCACTTCTGCTCACTGACGAGCCAGGGTCACTGTCACGCCCACTTCACAACATATAGTGAAAGCAGTCTGTTCTGATTTTTACCCAACAAACCAAACCACTTCCACTCACTGACTAGCCATGTAGAGTCACTGTTAATAATTAATGGTTACTAATAATTAAAAAAATCCAGATGTAACTGTAGCGATGGTGAAGGCGGTAGTGAAAGTCCGGGGTGGGCGACTTTGACGGCGCTTGTGGGTTTCAGTGCATTTGGACTAAGAACGGCTCTCACAGGGTGGAAGCCCTAACATCCTTCTGCTCGCAAATCCATAAAATATTTCTCTGTCTCGTTGTTTAATGCAATGCAAAGTTGAGGCCATTGAAAAGCACCGTCAGAGAAACATGAGAAAGCGTTGCTTTTGCCTCTGTGGAATGAACCAAGGTGGACTCGCTAGGTATATCTGCATCTAAGCATACATTGGGTGCTACTCCGCAGCCGACTGGTACCCGTTGGCAAACCTGCTTCCCACACAACAACACAAACACATGCCTGTTGCATGCGGCCTGTGCGCATTTTGTTTGTCTGCGTGGAATGGAATGGCTGTGCCAGCAGGAAATAATTCATGAAGCACTGCAGGGCAGTGCAACAGTCGCCAGAAAAAGTTTCCATCGGCAGACTCGCATATTCGAATGGCAACTGGCAGGCTCCATGGTTCAACACAGTGGTAATTCCAGTGTGCCACCAATGCAACAAGTCTCTCCATAGTATCAGGAGATTCGAATATAGGTTAACAAGGGCGGTATGACAACTGTCGCCGTGCTGAAAAATGCCACAACAGGGCTGTATTGTGCACAGATTTTTGTTGCCACTCCCATCCCACCTAGTTGTGCCAGCTTCCAAGTTTACCCCGTATCATTTCAAATTAACTGACGTTTGCTGGTGTTTCATTGATAGATGCAAGCACCAGTAAAGTGTGTCTGTCATCTTTAGCACTAAAATCATGTTCTCAAGGGGAAACCAAGTTTAACGAGGTTGCGGACATGAAAGCTGGCAGTGCTCATGGGGGTCGTAGCAGAAAAGTTGCAGCATGGCGTCGTGCTGTTTTTGCTATGTTGATGTTATAAAGCGCATGGTATTTATATGGGTCGTACGTTTCAAACAAGGCACTAGCTGGAAGTCGTTGCTGTCCCTTCCCTTTGTTACACTTTGTAGTCGTGCTCTTTGTTTGAAAAAATTATTAGAAACTAGCTAGTGTAATTACAATTATAGAACTAATTTTCTGTGAAGGAAATGCTGCCTTGTGCCGGCTAAAGGATATACACTGTTTTGGCTACACACATCATAAGACAAGATAGCAATGCAATACTCTACAGAGCCCGTGCACAAGCTGCTGCCTTGCATTGGTCTGACCCACAGAATTGACAGGAACAGCTGCCCAGGACTGATTCCGAGCAAAGGTTCTGGCTCGCTCATGCCCCTCAACTTCACAGAAGTCAATGAAACCTTGTTACACAGGCTGCGGCTTAAAGTAGCATTGACCTGAAAGTATCTGCACATAATCGGATGCGAGGACAGCCCAGACTGCCTTCTGTGTAAGGCTGTACAGGGACAATTGATCATTTGCATAGTTTTTGACCAAGGTATACTAGTGGGTGAAAAGACCTTGAAGCAGCCTTACTACGCTTGAATGCTTACCCTCTGTCTGAACGAAAGATTTTTGGCACGTGGGCTGACACGAAGAAGAAGATCGAGCTGTCAAATCGCTGCTTGTCCTGTCAGGACTCTTGGGTCTATGTGGTGAAATTTCACAAACTGGGGAACTTTTTTTTTATGGTCGGTAAATAAGTTATGCAAATTATGCAGTGATTAGTCTGTTTCTGCGCCCCATACATGCTTTAAGTGTACAAAGTTCATTGGTTGATTTCACTGTCATTTCTCATACCCTCAGTATTCAGTACCTTCCTTGCCCCAGTGGCATTTAAGTAGCAGGCCCAAGTTCAGTTTCTCAGGCTGGCCTCTTCTCCTTTCAAAAATCTTTTACTATCTCTACCTCTCTCTTGCCAGCATGCCAGGTGCTTGTAACGGTTTACTAGGATTCGCAACGGTCACCATACGATAAAAATTTCTTATGACTACTTTCATTGCTGAAGTTCACTGCACTCAGTGTACTAGGGTGTTTGGCACACAATAGTAATTATGACTGCAGACAGCCTACAGTTCTTAAAGCCCACATCGAAATCCTGCCACGGACTCGTTCTTGCCTTCACTTCGATAAGGCTGTCACAAATGGGTTGATCAGCCGAACATGCTGGAAGGGATGTTTTTCTACACTCTGAATTAATGTTTGATCATTGTGCATACATTAAATACATTAAAGCATTTTTGCTGGTTCTTCCTTTTTATCTCTTGACACCCAGTGCAACCAATGGGCTGGTAAAAGCTGTGGCTTGTCATATGTGTTTCCAGTTCATAATGGTGCATTCTGCTTGTTGCCAAAGCCAACTGCAGAAAAGTTCTTCAGCCATAATGCAGTGCTGGCGATGGTCTTTTGTGGGCTATAAAAGCAAAATGTACTGGTTGTTGGTCAAATAAAGTGAGCCAATTTTGAATGTTTCTTCCCAATGCCGGATGTGTTTTCTTGGAGGTTGTGTGTTTGCTTAGTCCTTTTGGGAACAGTTGAGCATGTATGGCTCATGTGTTGGCCCTGAGACTAATCAGCATTTGAAGGTTCATGGGGCAGGTACAACTTGTACAGCTGGTGAGCGAAGGGATATAACTATTACATTTCCGATTTTCTTACAACATGTCACTAGCATACAACAATTAGGATTTATAATTTAGCTGCAGTTCTTTTTTACGACAGTACTGCTATTGTGCCCATTATAAAATTAATAGTAATTACGACCAGCCGCCATACGTTGCTGGCCGTAATGTGTGCGGCGTCATCAGAAAACATCATGTCGTGGCTAAGGCGTTGCGCTGTACGTGTGTACGAGATTTCGGCGCACGTTAAAGATCCCCAGGTGGTCAAAATTAATCCGGAGCCCTCCACTACAGCGCGCCTCATCGCCTGCGTTGCGTCGGCGCGTTAAACCCTACAATCAATCAATCAAGAAAACATCATGTCATAGTTACTCCCGCCGTTTACCCCGCACGTGTGCACGCGTTTTGCGATGAGCGTGCGGCATCAACCTGGCTTGCCCGTGGTGCTCGGAAAAATACCAGGAAAACAGTCACGTACGTCTGCGCCACAAGGATGAGCACAAGACACCTCGCAGACGCCCAGCTCGCGAAGCCGGTTCTACCGCGTGCCGACGCATTTCACTTTAGGAGGAATGGGAAAGCCTGCGGACAAAGCAATCCGGGTCAGCCAGTCATGCATGCGGAAGATGGATATGACGATAATTTTAGGGACCTTATATGACGATGACTACTACTGCCACAGTGAGAAGCGACGACGGAACACGTAAATAAACAAGTTTCGCAATACGTGGTGGTGTGTCATTCAGTGCTTCAGGAGGAAAAGAAATCCTCCAGCTCGCCTTGCGTCACTTGGTGGAGTTTCGCCAGTTTTAAAGGTGTAACATCAAACGCGAAAACTGACCGTACATATACGTGGCCTCGGCGGGGCCACCGCTGTATGGACTGGTGTACTTGAACTCATTTCGCCAGAGCAGCAGCCAAATCCTCTCACTACGGCGCTAAACCGGCACCTTGGCAGAATGGAACCTTGCTGCCACGTGCTGCCAGCTGCAGGTGCACGTGGCAGTACGTATACGCGTAAACGGATGCGCACACACAGCTCTGACTGCTGGGGAACTTCAGCGTGATGAGCATCCAGTCTGCTTGTCAGAAAACGAAGGCCTGTATGCTTCTTTCTTTTTGGACAACAAATGTCACATGGTTGGCCGGTTCTTCATCACTTGCAGTGGTAGGCTGTTGGACAGCTGCTGCTATGACCAGAAGCAACATGCGCACTACTTACATGGTGTTTGTATACAAATTATGTGCAACAACGCTTTTATCAATTTGGTGTTGACAGGAGCTGTGGGCACAGTTTATGTGGGAGACTATATTGGCGCTACATTTGCTGCCCTTACCAGCGTGTGGTACAGCGCTGTGCTCTCGCTGTTTATTAGTTACCAGCACAATTTTTACAACGGTGTGTGAAGTTGGTGAAATTAAGTACAGTGTATCTCCTGGATTGGTCGGTGCTTCCTGCTTCGGCGTGATTCTTTCCAGGCCATCACTAACAAGGGTGGCAAAGTTGGGCTTGTTCCAGAAGCCAAATTTTTTGACACTTTAATTGTGATCAGTACTTGTAGCACTGCAGTGTACCTTGTAACTTTGGAAGCTCGGAAAAGTTGGTACAACATGACCAAATATACAGAGTTGTAGGCACGACGAAAAGAGGCATATTAACACGCGTTTACTCCAAACATCTTTTTGTCACATCTAATATAATTCAGGCCTCTTTTGTCCCAGCTGTGCTGATTTCACTCCCCAAAATAAGGCACCTGCTGGTCTTTTTATGCACAGAAAATATGGTGAGGTTTCAAAACATTTCAGGCTGCTGCGCCAAAACTATACGGACAAAAACGCTGGTGTTCAGCGGCGCGTACTACAGTGCACCAGAGTGGAAGATCAAGTGCACTGGGCACCAGTAATCTAGAACCAAGAGAACTCTTGTCAAATGAGGACCTTCAAAGGTATTCCTTCGGCCTATTCTTCTCCCCACAAAAGCCACAGATTCAATGATCTAAATGGGAGCGCAAGCAGCCTTCATGCAACACTATTTAGACCTTTGGCGGCAGAGTCTTCAGCCAGTGCCCACGTTTGAGGACACAGACCCATTCTTCCCTATTGAGCCACAGCAGATCAAACCTGATGGCGTGATGGGGTGCGCACACACCTTCCAAAATAAAAAGAAAGAAAGAAGTGCGGTTACAAAAGCCGGCGAATTTAAACCTGCAACACAATCCTCTGAATCCTCCACTCGGAGTGGTTTTGCCTTGCCCGCAGGTGCGCCGTAGATAATACAACACGTACCGAACGACAGCCGATGTACCAAGGAGGAGAGTTATCAGCCTGCGCTTACGGCTCGTACAAAAAGCGCGTGCTTTTCATCGTAAACAATGAAAAGCACAGCCGACCTAAACATGAGTGCCGGCACGGCCGCTTTGCACGGCCGGCATAGTACTTCGTACTAATTTCGGCGATCAACAACGACGACCAAATCCAAGAAATAATAACAAAAAACAGGTGACGTCACTTCCGTGGGGCGCTCCAGCCAGCCCCGATCGGGCGAGGCTGGAGCACCCCGGGGGAAAGGATCCCCGGGGTGCAGCAGCCTTTGCCAAACATTTAACTGGTCAGCAGTGGGTATTACTAAGCAGCGGCTAGAGCATTGGTGGAAAAAAAGCAGGGAAGTCGATAAAATAACATCGCAGCCAGGGGTGGCGGCAGGGCAGAAGTAAAAAGAAATCCGAGTTGAGGGACTAAATTTCAATTCAAACTACTAAGATAGGCTAGATGGCGCACGCCATCACCCCGATTCAAAGGGGAGGCCTTTAATCATCATCATCATCATCATCATCATCCGCACTCCCGCGCTCCGCGCGTCGTCTGCTACACCGGAGGAAACGCGGTGCGGCGCATTTCAAAGCGTTTCGCTTTGCTAGCGGAACAGTTCGTGCCAAAGCAGCAGTTTCTTCGTATACATGCATTTCATTGTTGCTGCGCCCGTTTTTATCTGGTGGAATTACGTGTCTGGGCTACATCTATAGCTGCCATCGCCAGTACATTCTTATGTGGGCATAGGCGGCCTCGCGCGAGCATAACTGTAAAAAAAAAAAAAAAAAAAAAAAACTTCATAAAAACGTAGATACAGTAAAACTTTTTAAAGCACAGTGCTCGTTTCTGATGCCACATAGTCATGCGCCGTTTACCCTACAGACTCGTCAATCCGATTTCGGTGTTTTTTCCTTTCCCATTCCCGTGAATCTCATGGTGAGAATAATAATACTGAGAAAGTAAAAAAGGCAAATACAGAAGGAACATATATTTTCTTGCACATCCAGAATAGTATTGCATCGTTCCCTGAGCAAGAAAGGCAGCTCAAAGCAGCTTAGCTTTTTTTCTTGCATTTTGAACTTTTTCCGTGACAAGCAGTTCACGGTTCTTCTTTCGAGAGAAGAAGTGCATGCGATTATCTTTGCGGTGAGGAATTCATGGTGCTCATTACAACCAATTGCAGGCAGTGCAGTCGCATGAAGCCTGTCTAATACAATCCAGAAAATATCCCCGAACACTGCCGACGTTTCAAGCGTATCGTGCACAACCTCTTCTACTTCCTTAATTAATGCGTACAGCCGAAATGAGGCCTCTCGAAGGCATCCTGGCTTGAATGACCTCAACTCAGTCAGGCGCCTGTGGTTGAGCTGTGTTTCCTCGGAGTTGAACTGATCAGGAGCGCTTGTTTCCCGCACCATCACTCACAATGGAAATGACTGTAGCATTATGCTTGTGAAGGCGCACCACTGCTTCCAGGACTAGTTCCGCCAAAATTTTGCCAGGAGCAGCACCTTTTGTCGCGAACGCTGCAATTGGCTGGACCCAGGATTCAAACAGAGGAACAAACATTAATACTAGCGCATGGTCGGCTGTTGGTTCCTTCATTCGTGACGCCTCCATAATCAACAAATCCATCCATCTGGTAGCTGCATTTGTTGAAGTCATATGCCTGGCGCAACTTGATCTCGTCTAAGATCAAAGACCCCAACCTTTGCTCATCTGCTTTTCTAGGGAACTGCTTCTGTAGCTTCCAGACAAATGGGGTTGAAGCCGTACTTGCACGGCAAGCCTTTCAAAATTTGTGTCAAGCGGCTAAGAGAAAGAAGGGGCAACATTTTCATCTCGCTAATCAGCTTGTATGCCCGTGGACTTGAAATTCTCAGCATCAAGCAGTTAAAAATCCACTCAGAATTATACCGCATGCCACACGGAGCTTTTGCTTTGAGTGACTTCAGGGCTGTCAGGAATGCCAGGCGTTGCAAGTGAGGAAGGCTACTTAAAGCTTCTTCTATTCCTTGGTAAGAAGCCTTCGCGAGCTCCTGTTTGAGCAGCGTGATTTCTTGCTTCCCCTTCTCCCTTGCAGCTGCAGCTTGGAAAACTTTTTTGGTCAAGTTTCGCATTTTTTTGCTTTTGTTCACCGCTGCCCTCATTCGCTTTCTTGCTCGCATTTGCCTTTGAAGGCGTAAGCACCGAGCACATACAGGTCGAGTTGTGAGGACAGAACACTGCTTGTGATGGACATTTTCTCATTTTCCTGTCACACCAGTGTGAGCTACCTGAATGCCTGAACAGATTTTCAAGCTATCTGTCTCTTGAGCAGGTGCTCGACGCTAGCAGTGTTGTCTACAGTCTTATGCAGTTGCTTGTGCATCTTGTTGTAACCGTTCACAACGCAGCTACCATCATTTTTCACAATAACGGACTTGCTCACTTTAAGCTCCCCTGCCACAAGTCGCCTGTCGAAAAAAACACCGCAAGTTTGCCCAGAACATTCATCGACGATGAGTTCAAGCTTCCAGTCCCTACTAGGTAACGGCACTGTCACCAGTTCGTTCAGACAAACACCGGAGGAGTTCGTTGCTGAGGTGCTAAGTGGTGGCGTGATGCCCTCTGCTCCGAGCGCATCGCCTAAGGACAAAGTGGCCTCTCCACACGAGCCACTCGAACAAGACGCACTTTCCGCCGATGCTTCCAAGCCGATTTCGTTCCGCTTTTTCGGTGATTTTCGCGTGCATGTCGTCGTTCTTGGCTTAGATATGTGCTCCGGCAATCCAGGAAAGAGACGCGGCAACGCTCCTGGCACTAACTTTCAGTTACCACGGGGAATTAAAACCTCCTGGCCCTTTACAACATGCTTGAAATACTTTATTGCAGCGATGGCGCAGAGGTAGAACACCCGCCTCGCGTGCAGAAGGACCGTGGTTCGAATCCCGGTGCCGGACAATTCCCACCGGATTTAAAAAAGAAAAAAGAAATCCGCGTATTGATGGAATTGCAAAAGGGGCTTGGGGTGCGGCCTGACCCCGGCGACCATTGCCGGTAATGCACTCCCTCACCAGAGCAGGATTGGCCACCCTGGTGTAGTAACTGCTACAACCTCCCATGAATACGCCTATTAACCCTCGGCCCTCAGTCCCCAGCGGCTGCGAATCAACTGACCACGGCGGCGGTCAGACCTGTGACGCAGCAGAGGGTGCTAAGCGCAGGTCGCGCAGCGCCTGCGCTTAGCACTTAGCACCGGGTCGCGCAGCGCCTGCTCCCAGAGGGAGGGGGAAGGAAGGGGGGGAAAGGGGTCTGCTGGGCACTCGCACAAAGAATGATAGTGCGTGTCGAGGGCCCCGCAGGCAAGGCATTTTGGGGAGTCAAAAAGGTGTGGGTGGGTGTGAGTGAGCTGATTTGAGCTGAGTGAGCTGAGCTGAGCCCGTGCGTTCGCCACCTCCTACGCCTGTGTGGGTTGGAGGATGGGTGGTCAGAATTTTCAGGGCCTGGGCCCTGTGGGGAGATGTTGCCCCGGAGAAAATGGCGGATGGTTGTCTGCGAGTCGGAGAGGACGTAGAGGGGGGTAGGTCGCTGGGAAAGCGCGAGGGCAATAGCCGCTCCTCCGCCGTGGTGGTGTTACAAGCTTGAAGGGTGGCAGTGGCTGTACTGTGAGGGCAGTGATGCCCGATGACTGCAACGGAGTGCGCGGGGCGATTGGGGCACGGAGAAGCGTCGGTGTAGAGGGTGTGTGACGCTGGGGGGTATTTGTCGGCGAGCTGCATGGTATGTGGGGTCGGAGAGGACCTCGTAAGAATAAAAGGGCCTCCTCGGCGACTCCAGCACGTACGTCCGACGTGACAGGAACACTCGACAGGGATGGACAGCCAAACTGCAGACGGATGTCCAGAATCTGCCGGCCGATGCTTCCCGAGATGCACAAACCTGGACTTCAGCCATACACGCCGGATATTATGGACTGTACTAGTTCGCCTATTTACCAGCTTTGTCGGTGCCTACAGCGCACGCTCGTTGGCAACGCTCCCACTCCCGCGAACAATTCTTGCAACTTCGCACAGGAATGCCCTGCCTACTTCTGCGTCACATCTGAACAGCATGTCGGCAGCGAAGCAGTTAACTGGGGAAAGGAGACGAATAGACGTTGTTACCTTTAGGACGGCGTCCCCGTCGTGCATGGTAGCGTGGTGAAGAGGGGCCAGCAAAAGTTGCTGCCTTGTTGAAGACGACAAAAAGCCGAAGGCAAAGTTAACTGGTTTACTGCACAACAAGAGATGAACTGAAGCAACACAGAAACAATATCTTTACGGGCAAGGTTACAGTGAGACTCGACAGGGCGAGAGCATGGTTTCGTTGCTCCAAAACGGATACGAACTGTTCACCGAGAGGGCCGTTTTATACGCAATAGCCGTAACGGCTTTGCGGCCTTCACAATGCTTCTGTGCACACGGCCCGCAACCAGTAGAGACACACACATCAATCTTTCCAGAGTTCGCGAGGGGCTTTTGGGCTTTTTTTTTTTATAGCCCAACTGTCAATTTTATTGGGCTTCTCCGCACTACAAGTACTTTAAAGTAGGCTTTTTTTCCAGCACAACAGCTGTGCGAGAAAGCCAGACACACAAAGGCAGGCATATACTAATTGGTGTTTGGGCGAGTTCAGCGGCAAGATGCAGACAATTCCACAATATTACGCGGAGCAGCATAAAAGTCCCACAGAAAACACGGGCACCGGATTACTGTATGGGCGACCGTAGCTGCAAATGCAAATTGTTTCACAATATGACACCGACCGACGTATCCCAACGTGGAGTCCCTTGCTACTTTTGCGAACTCACAAGGTTATACAAGGCGCAATAATGGTTGAAAACCGCTGGTCTGGACTGCAGCTTGAATCGTAGATAACCCAAGACACTTTCCGAAAATGAAAGAAACCCTCACCCGTACACGCGCCAATCTTACGCCACGTGTTCAAAAGCCTATAACCTGCTTCAAAAGTTGCGGTTTTTATGCGCTGAGGCTACACCTGCGCTGCCACATTATGGGGCCCGACGACGACATAGCTGATATTGCAGCCCAAGCGAACAAAAAAGCGTTTAATGAGATAAAACGCGCTACCAAGACGAGGACGAAGAGAGAATACACAAGCACAAGCGCTTGTGCTTGTGTATTCTCTCTTCGTCCTCGTCTTGGTAGCGCGTTTTATCTCATTATGTGTCACCAACAGGCCCAAACCTCGTCCCTCTTAAAAAAGCGTTATTTGCGCCATCCCTTGTTTGAGTTTCGGAATAATTCGCTAGCTTAGCAGCATTACAGGGCTGTCAAAGAAACCCTGCTTAGCAGAGGCGTTCTATACCTGCTTGTCAAAAGAGGGTTTAAACTGCTTGCCGCAAAGCTTCTATAAAGTTCGGGATGGCCTGAAAATTGTATCCCATCATGGACTCACGTAAAGTGAGTGTTCTTAAACGGAACGCTGGTCTTTTTAGATTATTATGCACCCAATACACACGCATTCGTTCGACGACAAAAATCATTTGATATCCAGAAACTAAATGCGGTTATTCACTGCCTCGGCTAAGGAAAAATTATCTCCCAGATTTGCAGTGAAACCGTTAGGGATGTTAGCCGTATGCGTCGTATAATCTTAGCTCTGGTGACTTGTTTGTGAGCCACACCAGAACTTTGATTTTCAGGTCACAAATATTTCAAAAGGTCAGAGATATTCTAGGTGCACAAGGCTAGATTTAGCAACTGATGTCCTAAATTCGTACAAAATTATGGGACCGAAGTAACACCTTATGACATTGTGTCGTATAACCTAATAGCGAGCAAAAATGTCGAAGGATGAGCATACATACTCCTTCCAGGTAAGCGAAGCGCAATGTTGGGACCCTTTGACAACATTGTTGGGTCCCTGTGTACATTGTATATGTATCTGTTTTGGTTTAAATAAATAACCCTTAAACTTCAAACTTCAAAACTTCAATCATGATGCTCCCATTCAACCTTTCAAGGTTCGCACTGACGTTTGTGATAGTAATTTTTTCCGGATGTTATAGAAAAAGAGAATAGTTTACCGCGGCCCATTGTTGATAGCGCAGATGTGCAACTTGGTACTGATATTATTCACTGTTGAAATGCTGCAAACTCTGCTTTATTGTACGTATTTCTTTGTAACCACCTTGTTTTTCTATTTGTCCTCATTATTTCTTTGCGTGTTATGACCCGCAAATGAGGGAGACAATAAATAAATAAATAAATAAATAAATAAATAAATAAATAAATAAATAAATAAATAAATAAATAAATAAATAAATAAATAAATAAATAAATAAATAAATAAATAAATAAATAAAAATAAATAAATAAATAAAATAAATAAATAAAAAAATAAAAATAGTCATAAACTAAATTATATTCACATACGTCGTTTATGAGTTGACGAATGCGTGCGTCATATTTGAAGGTATATTTGAACCGATTATTTTTTCTTCCTTTCAAACGACTCACCGTGCACGCAGAGCCAAGATCAGACGACGCTATAACTCTGCGTATCTCGGGAGTCGGCATTTTACCTTCGTATTGCACGTAGCGCTTAGAGGTTGAAGATCTCAAGAGCAAGGGCTTCGACGCGCAATTTTAGTGGGTTCCATCCCATGTTGGCGTCGAGCTTGGCAACGAAGCCGCCTATCAGATGTCACAGGATGCTCTGTCAATGTGTCGCGCTACCACGGGATCGTCTTCGGACGGCAGTTATCGACCATACTGAGTCTGCAGCGCGATATCAGCCTCGTGTCACGAAGAGACTAACAAGAGCGGATTGGCGTTTCGAGCGGGCCCTCGTGAGATCGCCTCATCCGCGGTGATAGGAGATCAGGAACAGCGTGCTGCAGAGCGCCGATGCGAAAGTTAGCAACTCCACACACCGCGCCGGGCTTTCCTAAGTCCAAAAGGCTATCTGTGTACTTCGTGGAGAGGTGTCGCGCCGTCTTCTTCCTCCGGGTCACACGATTCAGCCACTCATGGTGCAGGAGCAACATTTGGCGGAGCGATTGCCGGCTTAGCGCGCAAGCAAGCAACCAACATGTTTTCTGTTTTTATATACTCAAACGCTTCGATACATCCGCGTTCAGCAGATCGCGACGACTCGCTGGTGCGCCGAGTCCGCAATGTGTCCTTCTCGCTCGCGCACAGGGCACCGTGAGAAATCCTCCTCCCCATACGACAGGTATACATGACGGACAGCTGCTGCTGGTGTCTGGTCCCCTATAGGGCAGACCTTGGCGTCAGATCGTGTCGGTCAGAGTCGCTCACTCCGTCCTCACAAGGCGGCCGCGAGAGCACCTGCAGCGTCAGCACACACGCGTGGGCGCGTTTGTGCACCAGAAGGTTCCCACCGGACGGGAACGCTTGCCGCTGCGCGCAGCGTAAGGGCTTTGTAAGCGATGATGATGGCAGCAATCGAGAGGCCACGGGCCGAGGATCGCTCGCCCCGCCTGCACGAGAAGGAAACGCGTCCGGGTGCGCGTTTCTACGCGGCCGTGCAACGAGGGCCCACGAGGCCCTACTTTGCACGTTCCGAATGGCCGTGCGTGAGCGTACGAGCAAGGACACGGCGCCGATTCCTGAACGGGCTGCGAAGACGCGCGCTCGTACGCCGCAGCCTGCGCGTGAGTGTCCCGCTCGCCCCCGACCGCCGCCGGGGCCTTGATCGAGTGCGCAGCCGAGAAGTCGTGGGCACGGCCCGCACAAGGACCTTGCGTCGCTGCAGCTGTCGTCCACTCTCGCAGGGCTTCACCGCCGCTGCACGCCGCTGTGCCCTCCAAGAAGGCCGCGCAGGTCGTCTTCACCAAAGCGTTCCAAAACGACCAGTTGAAGTGACCGAGTGCGCGAATGACGAAGCCCAACGCATGATTTGACGAAAGAAAAGTGCATGTGCGCAGAGACAACACGCAAGGCGTGAATGGCGTTTTGCATTGCGCAATGTACCTGCTCAGACGCCTTTCTTCACTCAGATTGAATGCTCGGCCACGCCATTCGCCGATTTTGCTCACTATTCCGGCGAGTGGTCATTCTAGAGCACTGTGGTGAAGGCACCCTTCGGGCACTTCTTGGCGTGTGCGTTTACGACCCAAGTAGTGGGCGCAACTGGTCGCCACTCTTGCGGCAGCACCCGCGTGCACAGCGAACCTTAAAACACGAAACAGCGCACGTAGACCTGCACGGCGGTGAAGTTCGCTCACTCGCCACCTAACGCCTAGGTTCCGCTGAACATCTAAGTTCCGCCGTTAAAGGTACGCATGCTGTTCAAGCGGTGCTATGGCGAGCCAGAAACGCCACTGATAATATGGAGAGCAGCCGTAAGATAGTCAAATCGGTCTAATCCGTAAAGAGAGTCGTCAAATCAAGCCATGAAAAAAGTTCCCCCTTCGGCTGAATTGATCTTGTGCGGCGGCACAACACGCTCGCCTGCAGCTCATTTGGCATGGCCGTCTTCTCATCTCCTCTCTTCATTCTTACTCACCCGACATAACAGCGACACAGCCCCTTGGTATACCCTTCCTCTCATAACAGTTCCCACCTCTCCAATCAACGTATACCCGCTACCTCGAGTCCAGGACGTCGTCGAGCTCGCGTATGCAGTCATCGCTATGGCGATCCTGCAACAGTGCCGCACACAGATGCCTCCTCCTCCTCCCAACAGGCACGCGGGACTAGTTGTTTCTCCTGCCCAGCCGCCTTTGCAGAGAGGAGATACTCGGGAGTTCCTTCCGCCCTAGTCCCTCGAGGGCCTGGCGATCACCGACGCCACCTTATCCTTAGGCACTCCTAGTAACCACGTGATCCTCAGAGACAGTCAGCATGCTGTTCCACACAGTCTAGTACTAGCTACGCGCTGGACTGGGTTCCTGGTCACTCAGGCGTCCCGGGCACCAGCTCTCCCGTGCTCCCTCCCGACCGGCAGACTCGGAGACGCTCTGGCCCTTTCCCCCCGCCCACGCAGGCGCGCAAGCCTGTCTACTCGGACGCTTACTTCTCCCTCTCACCTGCTACCCTGGGCTTGCCTCATCCGGCAAGCGCAGCCTTCCAACCGCACACATATTACATCGATTTTAGAGAAGGCCGTCGCAGCCCTGCACGCTGCTCTAAGTGTTCTGGCCTTCCCAATACGCCGCATGTACTTTGGGACTGTTCTGGTTCGCAAACGCCACTCTTGAACCGCCCTTAAATCCCTTCGGCCTCCTCCTCCCTATCTCCAGGACTGGCTCTCGCCGCCGGAGGGAACGGACCGGCCGGCCTGATGGCGAGCTTTGGCGGCTCACGGCCGCCAGATTATCCTGTCTTTATAACTTCTAACTGCTGCTTTTTAACTGCTAACTTTTATTTTTCTCCCAGAAACCCGGACTTTGGGGGGGGGGGGGGGGGTGTTTTGATAAAGTTTATCAACGTTAACAAGCGGCTTAGGCTGCTGAGCCCAATTAAGGACACCGGTTTGATGATACCGACGCACCAGCCGCTTTTGAGAGACAGAGGCAAAGCTGAAACGCCTGTGTGTCTAGATTTCGGCGCACTTTGAAGATTCTCATCTTGTCCGAATTCATCCGGAGCCATCCACCACGGCGTGCGCCTCGCAGCCCTTTGGTGCAACACCAAAACTTGAATATTTTCATCATTTCATTCTGCCTTTTGTTTGTAAAGACGATTATTTATGTTCCTCACGACGAAGTGCTCAGCTTTACTGGTAACTGTGCGAAGGTACTTTGATGAGCGCCCAGGGACTTTTGGAAGTTCTGGAAGTAGTGGTGTGGGCACGAAAGCTGTGTTTGAGAGCAGCGGGGTTTAGGTTCTCCGCAGTGCGAATTAGCCGCTTTTCTGGCAATCAACACTTTGCTAACACTATCATAACACCGCTCTGCTGTGCTCTGTGCTACATGTTCGTAGCCAAAAACGTCGCACGTCCTATGCAACACCCATCAGACTACGTCCACGAATGCTAGAATGGACGAGACATGCTGCCGGAGAGGAGACGAGGGAGTGTTCTTTCCTTCCTGCCGTATATGGCATCCGCTTGAACCCATATTCCTCGCTCGCTTCACAGTTAATTTTCGTGCAAAAGTCGCACGTCCACACAGGCGATAGAGGGTAGAGAATTAATGACCCCGCATGCACTCAGGCGAGGATGCGGAAAGTAGAAGGCGTATTGTAAGGGTCAAAGACGTGCAGTGAGACATGAACTGTGGTGAACGCTGGGGTGCTTTCTTACGCTGCGCGAAACTATTCCTTAACATGTTGCATCACTCACTCACTCACTCACTCACTCACTCACTCACTCACTCACTCACTCACTCACTCACTCACTCACTCACTCACTCACTCACTCACTCACTCACTCACTCACAGGTTTATCTCTCGAAACAATGCGGCTGGCACTGCTGCCTTATTTTGATGGAATTATTCGGCAGCATTCGTGACAGCTCGGGGATGTCGCAAAAGCATGGCGGCTTGGCTTAGGACAACCCGGAGCATGCCTCGCTCCGTTGAGCATCGCATGTTGCCGCTAACAGTGCGCGTCTCGAACGCCGCCCCCACAAATCAGCAGCCGCCACAGGTCGTCATGTCTGCCTGCGCATCGTCTTCCTGAACTCATTGAGCGCCAAGAAGAAGGGCAAGGACGGCAGAAGAAGAGAGAGAAAGGAAACGAGCGAGGCGGCGCCTGGCGGCTCTGCAGCCTACGAGTGGCCGCCAACAGCTGTCGCGTCGTCGTCTGCGGTTTATGCGAGCCACACGTACCCGAAACGCTCACGCACGCGCGTTCTCGGCGGCGGAAAGAGCCAAGACTCCCACCGCGTCCTACTCGCTGTCCCCGCGGCCCCTGCAGCTACTTTCGCTCTGAACACCGGCCGATTAGTTGTCTCCGGTGCGCTTCTCCATAAAGCGAATTCATTACATCTTTGCTGACAGCCGAGAACCGTTCTAGTTAGTGACTACGCGCATAGATGGCAAACAGGACACGCGATGCGCTAGGGTGTAAAGTGAAGAGCGTTCAGGTTCACGAAAACAGGGCACACCGCACAAAGGCCCTTTTACACTAATGTCCACGACACGAGGTTTCGCCACCGGAGTTCACGTGTGGAACTCAAAACAAAAGTCACATCAGTTTCCACACATTAGTTCCCCTCTGTATTCACATCAGTACCGTTCGTCGAGGCAAGTTCAGCGAAGCTGCCTAGGCTGCGCATGGCATATGGACTCTGACATACGACTTCCCCCCCTAGGAAACGCACACGTGTTACTCTCGCACGTCGGGCAGGCAGGGGCGGCCTGAACTCCTTGTGCTGGATGCTTCCAGGGCAGAGAAAGAGAAAGAAGTGCATGGGGCAGGGGCGTAGCGAGAAATACTTTTCGGGGGATGGTATGGGCCACTGGTAAAAAATCAAAAGAAGAAGCGCCCGCGCCCAAACAATGTCTTAGTCGTCTTTTCTGTTTCAATAAAGCCAATAAGCTAGATGCGTCGTTCAGTGTATTATGTACATAAAAAAAAGAGTGCACACAGGAACAATTTTTGACACTGTTCTCGTTTTAGTTTTTCTGTTTTAATGGTACGGATGTGGTGTGTAAATAGCAAGGGCGAAAAACGCAGCACTGTAAAAATTTCGAGGGGTGTTCTAACACCGAAATGCTCCCTCCGGCTACGCTCTGGTATGGTCCCTCTAAGTTGGCGACCAACCTGACATTAGCTGCGGCGTCTGACGAGGGATACTCCGTGGCCCAGATACGCATGCACATCTGATAACGCAGCTGTAAGCACGTAAACGACCCCAGAGCGCTGAACGAACCGCCTACACTGTGCAGCAACGGGTGCAAAACTGCACCAGAAAAAAAAAAAAAAAAACAGTGTGTGTGTGTGGGGGGGGGGGGGGGGGGTGCATGAGAACAAGCTGCCATTCAAAGGGGCCCGCGAAGACAGATTGCGTGCAAAATTATTGTTTCCTCCCAATAACGAAGGTGCCAATTTTGTCGCAAACATTAAACAAACAATCTGGACACCAGGGAAAACATGAACAAGTGACGACTGTCCAGCCATGGCCGGGTCTTGCGCGTGCGCGCTATTGTGGCCGCCGACCTGCATGGCCACCGCCAAGAAACGGGACTGTGCGCGGGGCTGGTGCTTCCGGTTCCGCATTACTGGTGCGCTGACGCACAGTTGAGCTCCGTTTTCAGTGCCGGGCACACCCCAGCCAGGACCCTGTAACGCCCCGCATTTCCACAAAAATGCATAATAGGCACAAGTAGCACGTGTCATCACTAATTGGTGGAACAGAATTAAAAAACCCAAAAACACTAAAATAGAAAGAAAAACAATAAAAAGAACGAACGAAACCAAAAATACTCATCTATGCACCCCCCCTCCCCCCCAAAAAAAAGACACAAAGAAGCCTCGAAAAGCCCGACGGAAACATGAGTGAAGAAATCGAGGAAACGGACCAGCCATGTAACGCCTTGCATTTGCACAAAAATGCATAACTGGCGGAAGTAACGTATGTAATCGTTATAATACACAGCGTAAAATTGAAACAGTCAGACACTGCACGTTTTGCCTCTTGACGGGGGAGGGCAGGCGGAATCCTCCTCGCGCGTCATGCGTAGTTCGAAGGAGACGTGTGCGCGTTTCCGTGACTGGGCGCGCCCATCACGCGTCGTCATTTGCAGTGTTTTACAGCGAAGCTGTAGAGTATGTCTGATCCCCCAGGATCTCGCGCTGTGTCATGGACGCGTTACTCGGGGCCTCAGTACCTCCGATAATGCTACCCTAGCAGGGCATATAGACGTGGATGTCCTAGGGCCTCCGTATTATCATATAGGACCAGGGTGTCGAACCGGAATTTTTTCGGGTTCGGTTCGGGTTCGGGTTCAAGCCTTTCGGGTTCGGTTCGGGTTCAGTTCCGGCGCACCATTCTGTTCCGGCTCGAACCGGTTCAAACGGGTTCGAACGGGTTCGGATAAAAAAAAGAAGCAACCGTGTTTTTTTGTGTTAATTTTTTTGTGCTCGGCTTTCATTTCCTTGTCAGGTTTCCTTGTCAAAAACGAAGCCATAATGTAGGTTTTTTTGTGCAAATGTTTTGTTTTGGCCAAAAATAAGCAACCCTGCAACACTTTTTTCAACTTTGTTCGAAATCTTGAATGCTTGCAGAAAGTAGTCAACCAACACAACCAGCACTTATATCAGGGAGTCGGAAAGTCCCTCAGACAAAAAGTACTGCTCTGTCCCCATCAGATAACTTACAAACATGTTTAAATAATTTATCTCTTCCCCAGTCTTGGCGTTCTTCTACCGCTGGAATGACGTCATTACAGCGATGTAGCGGCTATTTGCCGGCTTGCCGGCAAATAGCCGCTACATCGCCGGCATTAGCGAATCAGAAACGGAAGGCGTATCTGCTGGGACGAGCAAATCCCGCACTGCTCCTCTGTGCTGGCAATAGCTATAACTTTTGCAATGCTTCCAGATGTGAAGATAAGAGTGAGAGCGTTAATCTAAAGTGTTGAAGAGTTCCTTTAACTATAAAATGTACTGCAAAATGTTTTCTATGGTAGGTCCACGATTACAACATTAACTGAAGCGAAATGAAAAATTCGCTCGGACACATAAGACTGCGTATTTGTATGAATTTGAAAGCCCGGCTTTTTATGGCCGCAAGTTTATTTTTATTGATTTAGTTTTTCATTTTTATAATTTAACTTAATTTATTCTTGGATCATAACATTGCAGTTTTGTACCCCGCAGTTGTTTTCTTGAGGAAGAAAACGACGGACGATTACGACACTCGCTAATGCGAAATTTGAGTGCAGCGCAAACTGTAGTCTTCTCCGCGATGGCGCATAGATGCTGTGCCTCAGGAAGTGATCGCGTCATCAGCTAATGCACGACGGCTCGCGGCATACTCTGTCGTTATCTCGTAAGGGTTCGCCACTGTGAAGCACGTCTCGCACGGTCACG
The DNA here is from genome assembly GCF_048455015.1 of Haemaphysalis longicornis. Lineage (NCBI taxonomy): Eukaryota > Metazoa > Arthropoda > Arachnida > Ixodida > Ixodidae > Haemaphysalis > Haemaphysalis longicornis. Next base: position 4,205,471 of record NW_027526422.1, on the reverse strand, counting down.
GAATTGCGCCCTCCCCCGTATACACTTTCGTCATACTTGCAACCTCCGTTTTCCTGCCAGCTCTATCTTCGGTGGCGTCTTCGTTCTCTCGGTTACAACGAGTCCAACGCTGAGGGACTACGCGAAACCACAGGAGCGGGTGCTTCAGGGCTGCCTTCTAACGCATGGCTCTACGTAGCCGCTGTGCAGCCATGTGATCCCCTCCCTTCGCCGACAAGTGACATGCCGCACATCGTCTCCAAATAATGCGTTCTCGCCACAGTCTTCTGGAAGGCAAACAGGTAGCCTCCTGACCAGTGTGCAGCACACGGGTGCCTCGGACGCCTCCCCCTCGGTGCATCTTCGCCAGAATCTTCTGGTAATGGGCAGCCTCCCTGCAGACTGCCTATTGCCCCGTCCTACTAAGCAGACGACCCGTCCGTCCACAATCGTTTTAATGCGTACCATTCTTTGCCCACAGCAAGGACCATGTAACCCCCTTCATTTCCACAAAAATACCGATTTCGTGGGAGTTCCACCTGTAATCGCTATAATAGCGTAGAGATAAATGGTCGCACAAAATTTTTGAAAAATAAAAAATAAAAAAGTAATCACCGAAACTGGCAAACCGTGTGACACCCTGCATTTCCACAATAATGGGAATTTCGGGAAATTTCCACCTGTAATCATTATATAGGGTAAATGGAGATAATTAGTCGAACAAAATTTATAAATGTAAAAAAATAAAAAAAAATGTAAAATAATTGCGGAAACTGGCGAACCGTGTAACACCCTGCATTTCCACAATAAGGCAGATTTCGCGAGTTACAAATGTAATCGTTTTAATAGCGCAAATTGAAATAATTGGTTGAACAAAATTTTGAAAAACTATAAAATAAGAAAAATATTAACAATTAAGAAAAATGGGAAACCGTATACTGCCTGCATTTCCACAATAATGAAGATTTCGCGAATATTCCATTTGTAATTATAGCAGCGTCAATTGAGATAATTGGTCGGACAGCATTTATAAAATCCAAAAAATTGGCTGCAGAAACTCGCACTGAGGACAAGCGGCATAGGAATGCTACGCATTAGTAGATAATTGTTTGAATTGCTGCAGAATGTTTTTAGTACCCTGGAGTGTCGCCATGGTACAGTATTTTGCGTCTCCGCCGCCTCCCCCCTCCGCCCGGGCGTCTCGTGGCGGCCCGCCCCTCGTCCCGAAATCAGGCATTCTCGCAGGAATCGCCTGCCTGGCAGGCAGCCAGGCAGGCAGGTGGTTTACTGGCGAGCGGGAAGTCTTTTTGGCGCGCAGGAGAGCCTGAGCGCGCAACATCTTTTTTTTAAGAGCGAATGCTCTTTTTATAAGCGACCCCAAACCATCCACCGCCGGCGTCGGCGGCGGCGTCCGCAGTGCTCTTTAAAGAAAAAACAGCATCCGGCGCCAGGTTTCGATCCGAGGACTTTGCGGGCCGCAGCGCGACGCGCTACCGACCAAGCCACAAACGCGACGGTGATATCAGTGTTAGACGCGCCTTATATCTTTAACGCATTCAAACTACGTCGTCAGCGGCGTGCGTTGGCGACTCAGCGGCGTTATAGCGGCTTGATAACTGCGTGGTGTACACGTGATACTACAAACCCGATGGAAGAGATGGAAGAGAAGGCGGCGAGGGGGTGGGCTGCGGGGGCCGAGCGCAAGCGCCGCAAGCGGGCCGACAACCGTGCATTCGCACTTTCACATTCTCCCCCTCGGGGAAATGCGGGGGAATTTTTTGTTCCACCAAATGTCTAGGCACGCACGCGCGCATGCACCCCTGTTTTCGCACAATGAGGCAAATAATTTTGCATATAAATAAATTGATTGGTCTGCTACGCTTTTCATGCACCCCTTGTTTTAACGGCGCTTTAGCTTTAACACGAAATCATTAGCACTGCTAGAAGTCGAAAACAGTCCTGCGTCGGCGTCAACCTCCGACTGTCAAGCGTGGCTGGTGGCGTTTAAAGCGATTTCCTTCTGCTCATCTTTCATATGCTGACGTACCAGTTAGAAAGAAAGAACGGCTTTAATGACTCATTGGACGGCGTGTACAGGACGACATTGTATAGGGAACCACCGGAGATAGGAACTTGCTAAATGGCACTTCAGCGACAGGTGAGAGCGGTTGGGCTCAACGAAAGATAATAGCTGAGTGAAGTCACAAGCAGCAGTAATTATCCCTTGCAGAGAGAAGGAAAATGAACTTTAAATAAATCGAGGAAAAGTTTCCGAGAGGCGTCCTCATTCAAGGGGTAGAGTCGACAGTCGTTTCCATCAAGAGAAACTGATTTTCCAGGCCGGAGCTGGCCAAGGCTCTCTCCCAAATCTCTATGGAAAGGTGTAGGTTGGGTGGATTTAGGGTGGACTTGTCGCAGCCGCCTGCTGTGTGTATGAGGTTCCTAGGTTTCCCACAGAAGCGGCGAAATGGAGAGAATTATGTCCCGTCAAAGAGGTGAAGACTGGTGATGTGTGGGAAGGTGTTAATCCACAGCGCACGCAATAATCTTTCCTGGTTATTCGCTAGCGATTTGTGCGGGAAAGAATGCGTTCTACGGGAGAGCCTATAGTGCTAATTAATATTCTCGTGGGTATACAGGATGCATGCGCTCAGGCTCGGCTTCATCAGCGCTGGCTAAGCGGGTCAAATGTCCAGCCACGAGGTTGGTGATCTTGTCTGCCGGCGATGCCATGTATGAGCTAGTGCTCATAGAATCCTGGCTGGTCTCGTTGGTGGTCTCTGCTTGTTCATTCGAAGTGTTGTAACATGCAATAGACTGTTGGCAAAGTCGCGCCACGCCTGATAAGAGTCTGTCATTAGACTTGTGGCGGCCCTTTGGCTAAGCGCACGTGCTATCGCCTCTTTCTCAGCTTGGAAGGGGCTGTGTTCGGGTGTTGAGTGTTGAGATGCTACACCTGTGGAAGGCTGCAGAACGGTAGCACGAAGAAAGAGAACGTATCGGAGAATGCTATCGGGTGTCTTTCGCATCAAACCAGTTGATCGTTCCTTTTTGTTTTCTTTCAGTTTAGTTGCTTCCTAGTCTTACCTCATATATATGCACATTTTGAGAACCTTTTCGTCAATATAAGACATGCATTAGGCAATTAGTTTTTAACTTCACTGCGAGATTTAAATCTTACGCGAGAAATAACACAAGAGCGTAATACGTGCATAAAAAAAGGCCTTTTATAGCATTCAGGTGGTCGACACAACTTTCCAGCTATTTTGTGCGTAACTAAATTTCCTGATTGGTCGAGAAAGAGAATGCTGCAAAATATACAAATGACAAGGACCCCAAATCTATCATGTTTGGTTTTGGTCCAAATCTATCATGTTTGGTCTAGAATCCGCCTTAACAGACCCGCTAATTCCTCTCATCTATATTATTCAACACCGCAGTCCCACTAATTCACATTAGTTCATTCACTCATCTCACTAAACCACCCTAGTCTACCCGCTAATCCGCGTTAATCGACTTAAATCTATGCATCGACATGCTATCGCATTTACTTTAAAAGTGAAAATGAGAAGGCCCCAATTTTTTTTTAATTGTCATGTTCTCCTATAGGGCAGTAACCAAAGGACACAACGGCACTGTACAAGGAAAAAGTGATGGTGACGTAGAGAACTGTGAGTGTTTGAGTCTCAGTGCTGTTTTTATATAAGTGCCCGCTCAAACTAAAATAAGTGGAAGATACGGACTCATAGGCGTCAACTACGTGGGGGCAACGGGGCGCGTGCCCCCACCGAGCTTCCCCGGTGGGGGCGACGCCCCCACCGGGGAAGCTCGTGTGGAATTTTCTCCGTCCGGCCAGCCGGGGCCATCCTATTGATAGTTGGTGAAACCTGTAATGACCTCGCAGCTAGTGTAACTATACCGACCAGTCGCACCCGCTCTTTGCACGCTCTAAAGCGGTAACTACCCGTGACAACTGACATTTCGCCGGCGTTACAAGAGAAACATCGACGTCTCTCAGGCCCCTTCGACGCAGTGGCACAGGAAAGCGCGTCTTTCAATACTCCCATACAAATTATCGGCCTTTCTGCTGGCAAGACCGCAAAGGTGCGGCTCTCCGCCCGTTGTGCGCTTAATTAAATTCGCGACATCTTGCTTTTCCCAGAAAAACAATGAAAGCGTGAACGTCTTCCACAGTACCCTGGCTGGGGGCAGTAGTGGTCCCAGAGACTGTTTTTTTTTTTTCTCTTTTTTTTTTTTTTGGGGGGGGGGGGTGCGAATTTTGATACCAAAAAAACAGTAAAAAAAGGCAGTAAAACAGTAAAAAAGCAGTAAAAAAGAAATAAGAGGGCACTCGTCGTTATTATTCGATGCTCCGCAGCATGCAGGTGTAGCGGTCCCCTTTTCCGAAACCAGTTAGGGGCGAAGAGGCTTTATTGCACCTCTGAGGATCTTTGACTTGTTCCCAAGCCTGCGCTCCGCGCATAAACGTCACGTCAAAGGTCGCACCCCCACTAGAAATCAGTCGATGGCCTAAAACCGTTCGTCGTGACGCACGCGGAACGTCCCGAAATGTCGCATGCGTCCCGAAAGGTCGCATGCTGACAGGACCCTCCGATACCCAAACGGCAAAAGAACACGCAACCGTGATGCCTCGGAAGCTGCCGGCGCACTGTTCTCGGAATGCGCCCTGAGCCGTGCGCGCACGCACACACACGGTTCGTAGAAACGGCGAGGAAGCTGGAAAGGAGGCGGCCGGTGGGGAAGCGTGCGGCCTTCAATCCAGTGGGACACAGGGAAGCCGCAGTAACCCAACGCTCCAGCCTCCACGCAGTGTAGGCATCGGCAAACGCGGAAATTGCGGCCGGCCGGCTGTTCTGCGGACGCCCCAGTCGTCGGCAACTAGTGAAGGAAGCGACTTCTTCGAAACAAGTGCACGTGGTTCGGCGGCCACGGTTGCAGCCTCGAGAAAGAACCGCTCCCCTCCATGCACCACTTCTGCGGAGGAGGCGATAACCATGCGGGCGTGTGCGCGTATGCGGTGTAACCCACTTGCCCACAAATCACTTGGCGACACAGTGGTTTTTGGCGCCCCTTAGGCGGTGCAATGGCTGACTCGTGCCCGTATTTCTGACGGTCGCAACACGCTTGCGACCTCGCATAAGTGGGAAGCTTAAAAAAACAAGAAATAAGAAGTTGAGGAGCTCTTAAATTTGTAGAGGGGAGGCGGGGGGGGGGCAACGGTTCCGAGAATTTATGTCCAGTTGTCGCTCCGTTTCCGGTCATCCCCGAATTACTAACTTCAAAAAAACAAACCAGAGCGTGTTACAGTCTCAAAGAAAGCCGTCGACGCCGCGGCCGCCGCCTTGACATTTCGCGTCTTCGGGACAAGTCCACCCAGCGATTTATGACCCGGCCGCTGCGCTGCCGCTACCGTTCCCGCGCCGCAGCCTGAACACTCAACGCGCCCGGTGCGAAACCACATGGTCCCCGCCCCCCTCGCATGCTTCCGAGAATTAGGGCCAACCGATTCCCAGTTGCCGCCGAAGCGCTAAGCGGTGTCTGCCGCCCCTGGAGAAACACGTGCAACAAAATGCACTCGAAGAAAGTGCTTCCATCTGTGGCGCGTCGCGCCCCTTGGCCCCTCTAGGCCGGCTAGTTGACACTCAGTCCGAGCCTTTACGAAAATGAAAGAAAAAAAAAAAACAGTGCAAGCAACCCGGCCAATCAGCGGCCCGGTGTGTGTCTTGTTTACAAAAAAATAATTGATGACACCATGTACCAGTTTTCTCAACTTTTTGTCCTACCGTTTCAGCGAACATGTAAAACTTTCTGAGCTCACGCGGGGCACCGATGCCTTCCACCCCCGTCACACTCTGACAGATTGGAAAATTGTACGCCTATGCAGTGTGTGCTACGCCAATTCAGCAGTAGCCGCGATCAGCAAAGCCCGCCGGAAAAGGGGATGTAGACAGCTGGAAGGTTAAAAATAAAACAACTAAAATAATATATATATATATATATATATATATACATACATGTGTATTTGCCCCCACCGGGAAATTGAAAACTCTACGCCTATGTACGGACTTATTGTTGATGGTGTCCCTGAAGGCCTTCACAAGCGGACACGGATGCATTCGAATTAACAACCTGATAACTTCACACGATTTTAAACACACTGCAGATAGAAACCATAAAGAATATCCCATGATATGTTGCCACGTAATATGCGTTCTAACTTAAGTTATTGAAAATGCAAAAAGATAATTTGGGGAGATGGGCAATAACTAAAGCAAACTAATAGTGTATACGGACTTTACATTAAATTTAGGATAATAATAGGATGAGAACATTATGGGCCTTGGGAACTGCAGACTATGCAAAATATTGCGTGGTGCCGTCTGGGGAATGGTAAAAATATCTTCGGATGCAAGGTAGGGTACCGGAATGGAAAACTAGAAATCACAGTTTTGAGGCCCCGGAACCGGTTCGGAACGGTTCCTTCAATTCGATCCGGTTCGGGTTCAGTTCCAAAATGACGGAAAAAATACGGTTCCGGTTCAGTTCCGGTTCCGGGCAAAAATTTGGGTTCGGTTCCGGTTTTCGGTTCGGTTCCGGTTCCGGTTCGACACCCTGTATAATAGGACGCTTATATTGCCCCTGAAACATGTCTTACCAGCAATGCGCCTCGTCCTGAGGTGAAGCCGACTTTAGAAAAATTGGTGCAAGCTTGGTTTTTAAAAGTTGGCTTCCCCGCGTGTGTGTTGCACAGTGAAACATGGCCATCTGCGGAGCGCGTATGCTTGCAATCCCCCTTTATACTAAGAGTTGTTCGCTTTCGCGTCAAACCATATTCTACCCGATTCTTACACCACTCGGGTGTAATCGGGTTAAACCCCATTTCTCCCCGAACGGACCTCCTCAAAGCAGCGATTGGCGCGATAGTGCGCTGACAGTCCGCCGTTCTGAACCAGTACCGTTGCTGGAAGCAAGCCCCCAAAACACAGCTCCCCAACTCAATCAGTATTGGCATGACTCTTCACCGCTGCTGTCTCTTTACCGCTTCTTTATCTCCTCTTTACCTCTTCTTGAACTCCTCTTTACCGCTTCTTTAATTACTCTTTACCGCGGCCGAGCCTCCTTCGCGAGTCGTGTACATTCCTCGCCACGAGCGGCGGCTCTCTCCCGTCGAGCTTTTAGTCCAGCTCGGGCGGGAGTTGGACAATTTATCTTCTGGATACAGCTGCTCTGCCCACAGGCTCCAGCATCCTCGCCCACGGAATGCATACCACCTGAGGGGTACACCAGAAGACTTCCGCAATGGAAACTTCCGCCGCGGGCCTCCAATCGGCAACTTTCCCCCTCATCCCTCCACTTACATTCTTTTCCTTCTTTTTTTCATTGCGCTGCGGACACCCAGGGTTAATTCAGGTGAAATAAAGACGTGACTAACAACCACCACCCCTGAAATTGAGCAATGCCGCGCGCTCTTCGGCGGCTGCCTGTGCGACGTTCTAGAGCCTGCGCTGTGATTGGCGTAACCGCGCCGTAATAAAACGTCATTGTCTCTACCCACCAATCGTGTGTGTCCTTAGTCTGTGACGTAGAGATCGCCCTACTGTCCTTATAATTCAACATAGTAAACCCCACCAAAGCACCAGCTTCACTGCACTTCCCTCTCCACATGGTGGAAGTGCTCTGATCTTTTTCCTACCGATTTTTTAGTTTGAGCTTAATTTCTTTTAATTTTCCACTCCGCTCGCTCCCTAGGTCGCCTGCAAACTTATAGCGCCATGCGCTTCACGTTCTAGCGGGGCTCTTCAACAATCAATTATGGGCAACAGGAAAAAAGAAAACAAGAGAAAATCATGAAAGCGCGTGGAAACTTGGGAAAATAGTGCGATTGCGCTTGGCGGTTAGAGCTCTGCCCAAGGTCACCCATCGCGCTGCCTGCTTTCCTTCGTCTGAACCCAATTTGCGGGGCGTCAGCTCGCCTTCGGCCGTACAGCGAAGCTACACGTTCTGCTTTACATAAGGTGGCTTTCGTGGCAGACAAACCTCTGGCTCCGCTCGGAAACGCATTCTAATTTCACAACAAACCGCCAGTTCTGTGAACAACAAAAGCCACTGCAACTGCCGTGTGTGCGCGTGCGTGCGCGTGGGTGGGCGAAGCTCTCCTCGGGTCGTTTCGCAACGGCTCTAGCTAGCATGTTGTCCAGATGAGAGGCCTGACGACAGGGCAATCAGCCGTCCGTATGGGCCGCATTTCGTTTCAATTTTGCATTAATGCCAAGCGTTGCGAGATAAAAAAAAGGGGGGGGGGGTACAAGCTAACGGGCCCTGTGCAATCAGTGACGGTGGGAGATTGCTGCCGTTCTGCATCCGCCCCCACACACTGAAATCTTGAGCACACCGCTCTGTCGAATCTTATGCCTCTAGCTGTTGGTTCTTTAATATTCGTGGAAGCCACATGATTACCAGGAGATGTTTGTCGTTCATATCAGTTTCGTAACACGTCCATGAAGCTTAGCAATAAACAATGTGCTCTTTGTAAGGAACAATTGATACCCCATTACCCACACGCACGCACAGCGAGAGAGAGAGAGAGAGAGAGAGAGAGAGAGAGAGTAATAACGTGTTGTTGAACGTGTGTTGCAGACTGTAAACAATATCTGTCGAGCAAGCTCCTGATTCGTACGCGAGCAAAGATTCATATGCATGTATGTGTATTTATTGATAATCAGGAACAGAGGAAGGTCCACCAGCACGCGTAAATTGTATCGCCCAGAGGCGGGCACCGGAACGCCTGCTGGCGTATAGGGGAGGTGGGATGGGGAGAAAGAATACATATAGGGGATAGGAGAGAAGGTTAACATGGAACATATATAAAACACATGGGAAGGTTAACAAAAAACATATATAAAACACATAGGAAAAAAAAGCATTTAGACAATTGTGAAAAGTAGGAATACATGGAGAGAAGCACTGTACGTATAAACTACGGGGCGGCGACAGAACAGCACACGATGAAAGGGCATGAGACAGAAGAACACCGGCATAACAGCACGGCGTCAAAAGCGCAGCAGTCCACGACATTTTGGGCGGTTAGCTGGCGTTGTAGCGGAGTGCGCTGTACAGCCCCGAGGCACCCAGGTATGCCCCCAAGGCTTAGAGAACTTGTTCCCGCTCCTTGGCACTGCCCGAGGGCCAAAGCAGTCCCTCAAGTGGCCGCAGTCCTTAGAGTACGGCCAGCAGCTCCGGACGCCCTACCGCAAACTTGGGACACCCGTACAGTATGTGCGGCAGGGACTGAACGGGCGCTCGGCATTGAGTGCAGGCGGGGCTGGCCACCCGCCCCAGTCGGTGTTTCCGCTCTGCCGTCCACGCGTCCCCCACGCGTGGCCGTCCCCCACGGCCGTCCTGCACTCGGCGCAGGACGGCCGAGTGCAGTTGACGCGGCAGGCGTGAGGCCCTCTCAAGCACCCAGCTGCGGGTCCGGATGTCTGGTCCGCAGATGTGGCAGGATGAGCAGGCGGGCGTCGTCCGCAGCCGCCTGGTCCCCGGCGGCCAGCTCTACCCAGACCGATGTGGGCGGGGACCCAGCCGAGTGCCCCGGTCAGCCTGCTGCACCGCTTTCTCCAAGCTGCCCCTCATTCCAACAGGGATTGCGAGTCGCCGTCCCAGAGCCGCCTCAAGGCCACCCGGGAGTCGCACAGCAGGGCGCAGCGCTCGGGCTAGGGCTCCGTCTCCAGCAGCAGGTCCAGGCACAGTCCGATGCCCACCAGCTCAGCCGTGGCCGAAGATGAAGCATAGGGCAGCCGCGCCTGCCGTGTGGCCTCTCCCAGCACAGTGGCCGCTGCGGCCGACCCCTGCTGCAGCCACACCGAGCCGTCAGTGTACACGAGGGCGGGGCCGTCCAGGTCGCCCCAGACGACGCCCCAAGTCAGTTGCAGTTGTCCTCAGCGGGGCGCGTCTGCCGCTTGCTGTGCAGCCGCGGTATGTCCAGCCGCACGTCGGCTACCAGAGCAGGAGCTCTGGAAGGAGCTTTCATAAAGCGCCAGCATGCGCCCATGCGCGAGTGGTGGTGGCCCCGCAGCCGCTGCAGCAGCGGGGCGCCTTCCTCGGCTCGCCGCAGCTGGTCAGTCTGGCCCAGTATCCGCTGGTCAGCCGTCATCTCGAAGGTCCACGCCCCCACCTTGAACAGCGTCTTCTCGCACGGCGAGCTATGGGGCAGACCGAGGCATGCGCGGACCCCCTTGGGGTGGTCTCTTTCCAGCTGCCGCCAGGTTGGTTTCCGCAGGCTCACCAGGGGCAGCGCCTACATCAGGAGACCCACCGCCGATACGCTGTTTACGGCCAGAGGGCCATCCGTTGTGAGCAGCCGCTGTCCCGGGCCACCATCTTGTGTACTGCCGTGGTGGCCAGCCGCGCCTTGGCTCGGAGCTCCTTGGCTGCCGGCCAGAAGCTCAGCCGGTGGTCCAGGGTCAGCCCCAAGTAGCGCACCCTGGTCCTCCACTGGAGCTCCTCGCCATCGATGGCCAGACGACCGGCCCATCTGCAGGCGGCGGCGTCCGGATGCACCAGCATGGCGTCGGTCTTTCTCGCCGACAGCTGCTGGCCGACGCCCGCAAGCTTGGCCCGGCTGTATCCATGGCGGCCTGCAGCTGCTACGCAATTGTTCTGCCTTGACCCATGGGCCCCAGCACCCACAGGGCTATGTCGTCAGCGCACTCCGAAATGTACACTCAGTGGCCCCCTCCTCTGGTCAGGCAGCCTGGCAGGGCTGCCATCACCAGTTTGAAGAGGAAGGGGCTGACGACGGAGCCCTGCGGGGAGCCCACTTCCACCGGTCGACGAGCCGACAGGGCGTTCCCCACCTGCACCTGCGCCGTGCGAACCGTTAGGTACGCCTCAACGAAGCCCCGCAGCTTGCCCGCAATGCCAGCCTCCTCCAAGGCAGCGGAGATGGCGTGGCGCTGCAGGTTGTCGGAGGGGTCCTTCACGTCCAGCAGCACCAGGGCCGCCACCTGCTTGGAGGCTCTGGCAAGTTCGAGGGCCGCCACGACGTCGGCGATGGAGTCGGTGGCTGCTCGGCGCCTCCGGAAGCCCGTCAGTTGCTCGGCGATGGCCTCTCCCTCCGCTGCGATGGCCTCCGTCCGTCGCAGCGCCACCCATTTAAGCAGCTTGTAGCCGCAGGATGTGAGGGCCACGGGCCGGTACGCCGTGACTGACGCGAGGCCCTTGCCTGTCTTTGAGATGGGCCTCAGGACGGCTACCAGCCACTCAGGCGGCAGCCGGCCCGTGTCCCATATGCGGTTGTAGACGGCCAGGAGCCGGCCGAATTCCACCTCATCCAGATTGCGCATTATCTGGTAGGTGAGGCCGTCCGCGTCCCTGGCGCCGACTTAAGCTTGCAGCTGCGGAGGGCACTGAGGAGCACAGCCTCCGTGATGTGGGCGTTGTTGAGGGGGTGATGTACCTCCTCCATCACATCAGCAGCAGCAGCAGCGCGTCCTGGTTCCGCCTGGTGGGGCGGCAGGAAATGTGCAGCGAAGAGCTCGGCCAGCCCCGCAAAGCTGGCCTGCTTGTGGATGGCCATGGCAGCCAAGGCGTTGCGGTTCAATACTATTTCTTTGCGAATTTCGTACTACTCACGCGCTGACAGTGGGAGGAAGGAAGGAAGGAAGGAAGGAAGGAAGGAAGGAAGGAAGGAAGGAAAGAAGGAAAATGCAGGTAGGTATGTTAATAAAGCAAGAAAGAAATAAAAACGCGCTAGAAGCAAGTGTGTACAGGCTAATCAGTTGGGATGACTGTGACAAAAAGTGTAAGCGAACAAGTATCCACACGACAAAAAAGTTACGGCGGCACTTAAGCTTACTATTTTAATGAAGCATCACTCCTTGACTAGTGGGAGCTTATGAGTGGGTATGTATGATTTGTAGGAAGAGGGCATGTTGTCTTCGGAGCCAAATGGAAACCGATGAATCGGCCTTGAGTTTTTGACTGCTGCTGTCATTGCCGCTGGACACTCACGTGGGTATGTTGCTGTCCTTGTGCAATCTCAAGGATTGCTGGCACCAAATTTCTTTGAGCGGAGCTGATAGGGCTAGCGCTTTGTGTATTTTTGTTGTCCGTCAACGAGCGTCCCGGTCGTGCCAGTGACAACGCGTTTATCTCATTTTGATGCGCTTTGATGGGGAGAATTGTGGGGAAGGGGAAAGTGGGAAGGAATAATTGCACCTCCAGCTCCTGCGTCGGCGGGTCGGGGCAGCACCGTGGTCGATAGAGGTGGCGCCATCTCCTGCGCGTCGCCGTAAAGACGGGAGCAACAGCAGCAGCAAAGGCCCGCAGGAAAAACGCGCGCAGCAGTCGCTAGGACTGGAGAGACCGGTCCCCGTCGCGCGTTGGTGAGACTAATTATGGCAAACAACATACTGATTTCCAGATACCAGGGCTCTTAAACAAAATTGAGGAAAACTATGATTGTAGCAGACAGTTGCCTAACAAAGTCATTAAAAATGCTTCTATAACTTTGTATTGAATACTCTTAACCTGCCTGTTATTGCTATTTTTTATGTCTGTAAATGTATTATGCCATTTAATATATGTTTACTGTATGTATACAAGATGTACCTTCAACAATAATTTGTGTGTTTGCTAGCTACAAACTATTTTTTTTTGTATTTAAGGATCCAACAGCTGTACGAGAGAGCCTATGAATATATGTATTGATCCCCACTCTCCTCACCCTACTCACGTTTCGAGTATATTTTGTGTGCATAAAATTGAATGATATTGTGTTAATTTCTGTACTGCTGGATTGCCCCGTGAAGCAAGAGCCTCTGTCAGGCTGTAGCCTTTAGCTCTGCTTCGCTTTTAACAATTGGAAAGTGAATAAACTTGAAACTTGAGGAATGCGGGGGATGTTGCCAAGTGCTGCAGGTGCTCGGGACACTGGGCGACAAAAGCGTTGCAGCAAAAGGTGTTTGCCGCGTACCCCCCTGCATTCGTCGCATCGCTGCAGTTCCGCCAGAACTCCCCTTATGGTGATTGCGGTGCATGTGACCGCGCAGTTACAGTGCCCACGCACAGGGATGATCGTTTTCCTCCCGAGAGGAGCTCGGGACTCGCCTCGAACAACGCGTCCATAATTGGGGATAAAGTGCTGTGCTGGCATGCATAGGCTAGGGCTCCCTGCATTTTACTGCCAAACTGTATGTCTCGGTTTTCCTAGATAGCGTGAGCGGACGAATCGGCGGTTTGCTTAACCATGTTCAAGTGTGACCGTGTAACTAGGGCGTACCTAACTCTTGCTTTATCAAAACTATCCCAAAACAAATTGCATGACAATTGGTAGCTAAGACGACTCTATCATTGACCAGAGTTTATATTCTCAATTCATTTATTTTGTGTTTTTAAGACGCTTTACCAACAATCTCACCAAGCTATACTCGGGAATTCACTTTTCAGGCATTTGTACCAATTCACTTCAGGCACTTATTAGGCATTTGTTAAAACACGTTTAGTTCTCTTTTACATTGAAAATTTGAAGTCAAGTTTGGAATGCAGTCGTCGAATTTCAAGTTCAGACCCATCAGTTCAGTCGTGACGATGGCTCCACAAAACCAGATTTGAGCTGGTTATTGGGTGAAATTTTTATGAATTGATTAATTTACTTTTAGGTATTTGTATCAACATTGCTCGAACATAAAAATCAGTTCCGTAAACTTACAGGCCTTGAATCGCCAAAACGAGTGTGCTAGCTTGAAGGTCCTTGAAGGTAATTATAAAAACATTTGGAACACCTTTCACCCAGGTATTGTCGATTTAGTTTCGCCAGGAGAGAAATTTTGAGAAACGCTAAAGACGTTTGCAGAAGCGTTTGCGTGACTCATAGACGTGGCAACGAATAAAACAATACTTCGCTGGCTTAAGACGCTTTGTCCGGTTAAGAAAACGCCTGTCAGACAGCTGTTACAAAGTTTATGGGGAAGTTTTCAGAAATCATTACCTTGGTTTTAGGCGCAATTGTATTAGTAATCTTTTGATGCAAGAAGCAATCCGAAATGTTTACGGCATTAAAAATATTGATGGAACTGCGGAAATACCTCTAAGCCTTCTCGCACCCTTAGGATCGCAATTTCGAAAAATGACACTTTCGGGGATGGCATGTCGATGTCGGAGCAAACGAGCACTCTCCTAATTTCAGACATCTAGGCCCAAGAGTTTGAGCTGAGTAAAGACAAATCAATCAATCAATCAATCAATCAATCAATCAATCAATCAATCAATCAATCAATCAATCAATCAATCAATCAATCAATCAATCAATCAATCAAACATAATATGTCGCAGTCGCAGAAACTTTTCTTATTTTATTTATTTATTTACAGATAATGTAGGCCCTTCTCGGGCCCATGCAGGAGTGCAAACAAAGAAATACATCGACAGAAATTCAACATACAACTCGACAATACATCAGTGTTGCTTGACGTAATTTTAAAACGTACAACACTCATAGGTGGAGGCGTAAATATGCTTACACAATCGCGTGTGGAAAAGAACACAATGATAATGTCTTCCAATTTTGAACAACACTTCAACCAAAGCTTATATTACCAATATGTTAAGAAAACACTTCTAACGACACTCTCTTCAGGTAACATATTCCAGTAAGAACTTGCACGAGGAAACAAAGAAAATTCATGCAAATTAATGTGGCTAATCAGTTGCCTGTCCGCTGTCTTTATTAGTAAAAATACGCACTACTGCATTAAACAAACAATCTTCGGGGCACTTAAGTCGGTCGGCTTGCGCACCTCGCGGGCAAAAGCACGATAGCCTCTACTCGCTGTGTGCACTTCTCATCCAAGGCTTAGTTTCTGCCACATCGTATTTGCATCTCTCGTTTCTCTGTCTTCATTGTTGCCAGACCCCACCTGGAACTTCGTACTGAGGAGCTACTTACCTGCCACTCAAGACACAAAGCGAAAAACTCCGACAGGTACTGGCGACACAAGAGTCCGTCCTGATGGAGTCGTCCTAGTGGCCAATTTCGTAATGATTTTTTTTCTTCAAGATATCTACATTAGATGGAGAGCTTTAGATCCTTAACCAGAAAGTTGGTTTCGCCGCAAGATTCATAATTCGTCGCCTCCGTCGACGCAACTCCGTGCGTGGGCGCCAACATTTCCAGAAACTATCCATAAACAACTTCGCTGTAAAACAAAAACAAAAAATCACGCTGATATTGGCCGGTAGGACGATTACGGCGAGTTTCATTTTCTTCTCATCATTACTTCACAGTGAAGCTATGATTGTTAGAGAATTGCAGTCTGCTGTCAAAACATGACCACGTACGGAGGGAGAGTGCATGGTTACAGAAAACGGCTGTAACTCTTGTTTAATCGAAAATATGCTGCGAAGAGACGTGTCACGCCTTCTTCTAAGCTTCCTTGAGGAGACGGAGCTGGCAAAGTCGTGGTAAAAGGACACTACCATTGGCCAATTAGGAGGAGCTTGGGAGGAGCAATTGCCGGCATATCCAGCCGGGCTAACGCCGCCTGATCCCACAACAACCACCACCACCACCACATTACTTGGCTGATACAACGACTCTGACATTACGCGCAGTTTCACGTACTTTTCATCATTACGTAGTTCTCGGCGAAGTTGTCAATATTGTGGAATTCTCGTCCGCTGTCGTTATATGAACTTCTTTGGGAGGAAAAGGGACCTGCAACTATGTTTGTCCGCTGGAATAAAACTTCAGTGCAAGTACGCTCAATCGCTAAGTACAAGCAAACGCATTTTGCTTCGTGCACTTCTTGGACTGACTGGTCATCCTTCTCCGCAGAGTAGAAGGCAGGGAATTTTTTTCACCTTCTTCCGTGGCGGCGCCTTTCTCCGGAGGAGGCTCCGCCCCCTGCGATCACGTGACCCCCCTCACGCGTGCGAGCTCGTGCTCGGGGCCGCGTGGCCGGCGGCGTGTTTACCCGCGGCACCGCGTCGTCTGCTAAAGCGTTCGCCAGCTGCTGCTCCGAGTATCGTTTGTTACGAGAATCGCGCAGGTGCACAAAGGGGCTCTTTGAGGAAAAAGGACGGTGTCATTCGTGGGCCAGCCCTGACCGTGAACCCAATTAGATCGAGGCATACATACCACCGCTTGCCTTTTCCGCATTCGCACGCCGGGCAGTTAGTGGCTCACACAAAGCGAAATAAAGAGTCGCGTGGCTCGAATTAGTCCGCTCTGACGGCTAGCGAGGGAGCACGGTGTTTACTACGTAACCAGACAACAACGTGATTGTTGAAGGAGGCGTCGAAGGGGAGCGCGGGAAGCGGAGGGCGACGATTTCTCTCAGCCGAGCTGCTGCTATTCTCGTCTGTCGCTCATTGAACTGGGTGCACGTTTGCAGCACGGGGTGAAAACGCACGCGCCTGTTGTAGCCAGAGAGCGTACACAATCATTGCGCGTGTTCGGTAAACACGACGTCATATGGCGCACAACGTGGTGGCACATGATTGCAACGAACACCGCGTTTATTGGCAGACAAAAAAAAAAAAAAAAGATGCTACGGGCAGCAGCGAGGGGGGTAGAGTCCCTATTCTCTTCCGAAGTCAATAGGAGAGTAATAAAATAAATAAACAGTGCACCGATCGGCGATCGGTCGCCGAAAGGTTATTCTAAAGCTTGCTATTTTCGCCGCGATTGTCAGTGACGTGAGCGATCACGCACTCGACGCGGCCGCTTCAGAGGCTGCCTTTACACGGAACGGGAGGCGCGCGCTATCGATTGCCGCGGACATTTGGAGCAGTGGTTCTGTTGGCGGGACACAAGCACGAGCGCAGAGCGAGGTCGAGCGCCAAGTCCCGCAAATATGAGGTCGGCGCATCCAGACGAGCTGGCCGCGGAGTTTGCTTGGATGCCAATGGATGGATGTCGGCCTTCGGCCGCTGGCAAACTTCTCCTTGCATGATAACACATTCAAGCGCCAAATATTTAGACAGGGGACGTAGAGCTCAGAGACATGCTCATTACAGGAGGGCAACGTTTATTATACGGCGAAAACAGCGCTTAAATGAAGACAAGGAAAGAAGTGCGCAGGCACGAGCGCTGACTATCAACTAAGACGTTTTTATTGCACCAGGCAATATAAGGGGAAAAGTAGGATGACGTCGGACATACGTCAGTGAATGGATTGATTGATTGAGTGAACTTTATTCAAGACAGCAAGCGCGGTGTTAGGGCGCCCGGCCGGTGAAGGCGTCCTCAGTCCAGGATGCCTTGGAGGTGACCCGCTCGCGTTGCCCTCTCCACCAGCATGCGTTACGTCAGTGAAGAAAAACACAAACAAATGTTCAATGCGCGATTGCATCACCGTATAGTGAAGAACCAACTAGCCCAAATTCAAACCTTCGTTAGGGCAACGTTTGCCTTAGTTATTGCTATTAACAGCGCAACTGTATTAGGTTCCCTTTCCATACAGCGGCCCAACAAACTATATATCCCCCCTCTTATACTTTCCTCCAAGATGACTACATTTCCCACGCCCTGCGTTGTATGCGAGCGTAACTGATTACAAACAATATTCGCAGTGCATCTTTCCCAATCAATAAACAATGAGCATTAGCAGTAGCAAAAGGGAACGAGCGGCGCCGCAACGCGTTGGAGACGGATTCGCATTGGAGAACCCATTTGAAAACGTAAGACGGAAGTGGACCGCGCAACAAATCGTGCCAAGCGGCGCAGTGACGAAGCCTTTAGAGACAAATGCGAGGAGGGAGCACGCGTCCAGGGCGTCAAATTCGGAACCCCTAGTAAGTGCCGCAACCCCTGTGTTCGGTGATTTCAACTGACATGTGTCGGGGCCAAAAGGGAGTAGTGCACGTGTTTCGTGCTGAAGACCTTTTGTTTGCGAGGCCCCAGCAGCGTACGCGTGTATTGGTACGACACTATCCGACAAGGCGTTTGCAGTTGCGCGAACGCCGATCAGTGTACATCGTACAGCGTAGCTGGTGAGTGCACACAATGGCTTTACAGCTCCACATTCGCAGTGCGGAACGGCCTGAATTTTTGCACACATTTGGCTGTTCGGCTAATTTTCTGCAATGGCTCTGGGCTCTCTCTTGCGCCCAAATGAACGGGCTAACGGTGACTCGGTGACACTTCTTAGACGAAGTATCAGAAACTCTTTAAGCGCAAACTGCTCAAGTATACAGAGCTGCAGGCCTGTTTCAGAACCGCCTTGCGCCTGCAACTACGTTTCACCACGCCGTGTAACTGCACTGATGGTGTTATTGTGCACTGTTGCCTCTCATCCGCGTTCTACAGGCTGCCGTATGCTTTGAGAGACCAAACAACAACAAAAATGTTTCGGGGCTAGGTCTTTTTACAAGTAAGTCTTCTATTCACGTTCCCGCAGCATCACCGCCAAAACAATCTGCTGGCAGAGCAATACAGCGCTCGCAGCGTCCCCGCCACTGCGTCATCGAAGTCGTCTTTTCGAAGCGTGTGGAGAACTTTATGCGATTCGCTCTGGATCTCCGCGGTGGTGCACGGGGACCTGCGAGCTGGATCCTTGTCATTGGGAAGATGGCGAAGAGCGCACGAGCCAATCTGGGGAGTAGGGTGGGTGCGGAAGTGAGATAATGTACTCCGCAGATCCTCATGTATAACAAGGCCGAATGGTTTCAACGTCTTCGGTGGCTGGCCTCTTTCAGGGGCTTCCTGATCTCTCGCTTTTTCCCAGTGATGTTATTCTGTCAGATTTTGGAGGTGCAGTACGCGGAGACACGCCTGGACTGTGAGTTTGCGCTTCTTGCCCTCATCAGGGCAAAGGTGGCCGCTGCGACCGGGGGCAAAGCCACGCCGCTGTCGTCCTCGGCGGCCTTCACTTGTTCATGCGCTTTTTCAGAGCCAACGCGCTCGTGAATGCATTTGTGAAACTTTAAACATTTAACTGATGGCATGGAAGGGCCAGGAATGTCGCTCGAAGGGCGAGAATCATTCAGAACCAGCCAAGAAATGGCTCCAAATAATAAAAGGGCGACTCAGTGAGTCTCTGGGGACTGCGAAACTGAGGTACAGTACATGGGCACCGAAAAGGCTAATCGTTAAGTATTACCATCGGCCTCAGCTGAAACAACAGCAATCGCGTTGCCCTGTTAGAGACCAGATGTCAAAGTTGCGGCCATCTGTTTCTGACGTCACCTACCCTGGATTTTGCCGGACGTAAAATGCGTAGGCGCTGGGGTTCCTGAATGAAACGACGAGAGTGGCGCATAATCTCGACTCGTCGCCGTGCCATCTGCTCCACGATTGTTTAGCGCGAGCAAAGCGCGCATTGTGTTGTCCCGCGCTGTTGGTGTTACGAGAGCTGGCGTCTCCTTGGCCCTCGCTGAGCCCTCAGGTTGACCTCAAAAAAGCCCCGCTCGTTTCTCCGGCGACATGTAACGGAGCTCGTAGTACCGTTCTCTCCGCGTCCTCCTCGCTGCCTCTTCGAGGGCAATGAATGAATTGCGTCGCCATCGGAACACCTGTCGCACAAGGCCGACGCTACTCATCCGTTAGCGTCACCATTGAGCGCTTCCGAACGAGTAGCGGCCGGCTTTTGCGGCGGTCCAGCCGTCCGCGTGCACAACGAAGCATCTGGAATCGCCCCCGCTGGGCGAACCGATCAGGCACAAAAACGACCATATTTGTCCACGGGAAAGAAAGAGGCGGCCGCGAAGGGCGAGGGAGAGGCGGCGTCTTTCCATCCGCTTCCCGTGGGCGCGCTCGCGAGCGGCGCGCAACCATTGCGTCGCGCGACGTCACAGCAGGCCTGAAAGGCAGTAAAGTTGCATCTTTGCAAGAGCACCCTCTGCGCTCGTTTTGGGCAGCGTGCCGTGCTCGGTCGCTCGGTGACGTCGCACGCGCTCCCATTGGTGGGAGGAGAAGCGCGTCTGCGGCGCGCTCCGCCAGGTGTCCCCCGCGGCGGCGCTCTCCCGCGAGCGCACGTGCTCTTTGGCGCCAATGTGGGCCGGCCCGGTATATAGGAGAAAGCACGGCAGAAGGCGGTCACAGAGAAATTTGCGGCTGGGCGCGAGCGGTGTCGTCGTTCGTGGCTAGCGTACGGAGCCTTGCGCTTTGCCGAGCCCGTTCAAGATCAGCGCGGAGAGGGGAGAGAGGCGTTGTGGCCCCGTTCGAGCCATCGCCTTTTACGCCTGTTCGTGTCTCCCCCTTCACTCCACGCGCCACGAGCGTTTGACAGCCGGTTTCTTGCCGTGGCGGAGAGCTCCAAGCCAAGGGCCGCGGCGGCGGAGCGCAGCTGCACTTTCCGACCTTCCCAGCACACTTGCCGCCGACACCAGAGCCTTGCATGTAAGTTATCCCCAATTGTGCCGACGAAAGCTTTCTCTCAGGACCGGAAATTAAGATTCGAGTGGTTTCTACCCCGTCATGTTAGGTCTTGGTAAAGCAGGTGCATTTGGCGAACGCGCCCGCCACACCGACCCAAGTGCAGCGCTCGTGAGCGACCGCTTCCACCGCAGAGCTCGTCGTCCGCTCAGCGTCCCGTCATGTTAGAACTATTAAGAAACATATTTTAGGAGCCCTGTCGGTGTCTACCCATTGATGGCGCGGCGAGCGTCACTTGCTTTCGCATGTCTGCAGCTTCGCCGCCTTATAAGGGCACGCGTTGATCACGCAAGAATAGTCTTCGCAAGCGCCAGTGACAGACCGCCACTCACGTCGGAAGACGCGATCACACTTTCTGTACCGTGCATGCTGTCATGACAGCCAACGCCCACGTTACATACAGTAAGTACGTCGTGGCAAATAATTGGGAAAGAAGAGAGTCTACTTTGCAGCCTCGTGGGAAGAGCTTGTCATGGTTGGGAGAGAAGCTGAACTTCGCCTTAGCAATGACCGAAAGACAGAAACAACCGCCTTTGTGGGCCCGCTCGCTTGGGAAGCACGAGCAAGAGAAAAAGTATACTTACTTATCCCTCAAACCTTGCAAAAAAAAAAAAAAAATCACGTAGGTTGTCAAATCCGGTACAACGTTTTTGCGACCTTACATCTTTTGGTTGACATACCAAATTCGGCTATTTTGTCCATTGGCGCGACCACCCTCTCGAGGGGGCGACTAGAACACCGGCCACCCTTTCTCCTCCCCGTATATTCCCTCCTTGCACCTATTGAACCCGTGAAGCATCAAAATTAAATCTCGGCAAGGGCATCGGTTCGAACATTCTTTGCGTGTGAGGCGAAAAACGAAAACTCCCTCATGCCGAGATGTTGCGTCGGCGCGTTAAACCTCCGAAATTTGACATTTTTACATTTCAAATTTCTCATTTCATTTCATTGTTCAAAGTTGTAGCCAAGCGGGGATCGTTTGTGCAGCTCTGTCTCCATTTCGTGCGTCGACGGGTGGCGGTCCGTGCTTGTGACCCGCATGTTTACGCACAGAGGTGACACTTTTGGTGGCGCGCTCTAGTTGCCGGTGATGACGGATGCAGTGAGCACGCGGCGCCCAACTTTCTGGCCGACGTTCGGTGGCTGCTGCCAAAGCGCCAAGTCATCGCAAGGTGCAATCGCCGGCATTGGGAAACGTAACAGGGTTCGCCAACAGCGCGCCCAACGAGTGACCTTTGCGCGTGCCGCGTTTCTGCAGCCCCGTCGTGTTTATCCGCCAAGGCGTGACGGGCTGTCACGTGATACGCAGCGCTGTGAAGTAGCGGATGGATTTACGCCTCCGTATCACTACCCCTCAGGAACGCCTCCACGTAGCTGTTCGTCGCCGGGCCACAGCTGGTTTCCCAGGTCAGGTGGTTGTGTGCTCGAAGAGATTGTCCAGGTCAATGATATTGGCCGGAGCTTGGTGGTTGTTCGGGGCTTGCGAGGCTTGGGAGTCAAAGTAATAGCGGAGTGGCTCCTCTGAGGAGCTGTGGTGCCCTGCTCCGTGTGATGGTTCAAGAGAGTGAGCAGAGCCTCTTCGGCCTCGTCAACGTTTCACAAATTACGACCCACACCGTGCGCGTGCATAAAGCATTTCCCCCTCAAATTATGATGCTATTCCGTCTGGCCTGGCGTCTACGAGTGTTTACTGCAGTTCAAGCTAGGCTGGGTGGAATCGTCAGTGTGTGCCCCGTGAGGAGCAACACCTTGCGCATCGCCAGTAAATGCGCAACAGCGTTGGAAGCGCTTGCTCGAGTTCCACTGGGAAAGAGGCTTGCAGTCCGTGGGCCCTGGCGCAATCTTGACGAGGCGGCGCTGTGGGGGCAAGAACTGTTGAACAGACTTTCCTCACGGCGTCATAACGTCAGCAGTGAGCCGCATAAGAGATATTTTTCTCTTTCGCATATTTTCAATGTGTTCGCATATAGCCACAGATCTAGGTTTCCGGTCACACCATCATGTTTTGAATAGAGATGTTTTAGTTTGGCATATCATCGTGTTATTCCTGCTGCCTCCACCCCGCCCCTTTATTTTCGCTCTTTCCTCCCGCTTCGTTCACCCCCACCTGAAGAGCCCTGTCGTTCCTCTTCAGCTTTCGTTCAAGCGTTCATTCGGACCCCTTGGATGGCTTTGCGGAGCCACAGGTTCCGCGCTCCGTTTCTCCTCTGTTTTTACTCACTCTGCTGTATACGGAGTTGGGACCGTTGGGTAACTTGAGTTAATTGGCGTTCCACGCTAAGGCGTGCAGTATTCGCTGTTCGTTGTCCCAGTCCAACGATGGAGAAGAAGTACCCATTGTTCACCTGCAGGCAGTTGCACCAGACTTTCTACGAAAACACCCGGAGCGCAGACCATTCTCAACGTCCCTTGCTGATCAGCACGACGGCGTGTACACTCCTCTCAATCGCAGACCGCAACCAGCTCCGAAGTCTGACGAAATTATTTCGGAACGTAAACAAATTATATTAGCAAGGACGGCCACAAGAACGAGTTTACAAAATACCTTGGACAACGGAAGCGTTGTCTTGTATTGAGCCTTCGCTGCACTATCTATGTATCGGCTCCCTGTCGCCGGCGACTCTGAAGAGTTGTAGGAACACCACGCGAAAATTGCCGTTCTCTTACCCTGCAGCTGCATTGTGGCCGCGCATTGCGATAGGTATATTTCTATTAGGGCAATTTTAAATGAGCTGCTACTCCTCCAGACCATGGTCGGGAAGATTTGTAACTTTGTGAGTAGCTAGGCTTCCGATCATACGGATTCGCGGTGCGACATGTCGTTGGATGTTAGAGTATGTGGGGAAATTTCCACATGCCCCGCGGAATCGAAAACGCGCATGCGGAGGCAAAGTCGAAGCCCCTTTCATCCAACGAGAAAGATGGGCAGAACGCCAAGCTTAGGAGTCCAAACTGCTCGACTGTGTCGAAATAGCGCATTTGGAGACACAACGCGAGTGACCAGGTTTGATTCCGACCGTTGGGAAGCGTTTTTTTCTTTTTTTTCTCGGGTCGCTTGATGTGCCTTCTCTTATCATCGTCATCGTTTTGCGAAACCCACTGTGTAAAGTTAACTTTCCTGCAGTGCGTTTTGGCGCGACGTCGTACGCTTTAAGAAGGAGTTTTTACCGCCGTTGATTGCGAAGCTGCTGTGGCGGCAGCGAGTACATGCGTACACTTGAGAGTGGCGAAGCCAGGTTAGCACAAATAAATCCCTGCTCACGCGGTGGCATAAGGCCGACCTTCTTATTGAACACTGGCACTGCGGTGTGGACCGCCTGACTTGGTCTCTGGACCTGCACACCGTTCAGGCGCAGCCATTCAGCGACACACTTCATTGGCGTCGTTTCGCGAATTCGCCGCAGGCTTTTAACGTTCAGAAAGAGCACGGCAGGACGAACACGCCGACACATGTGCTCTGGCGCGCCGTCCTTTCTGCTTTCGCTTGCTGCGCAGATTCGCTGAGACCGCATCGGGGGGACCTCCGTTGAGGGGAGACGGCGCTGCAGAGCGGCGACTTGCCACAACGGTAATGGTATACGATGCGTCTTCTTCATTCCTCGTGGGCAAGTGCAGCCTTTGCTTGTCGACCTTCCGATTGTTTGCAAGCAAGCTTTGGGTATACGCTTAATTCACAGCATGGACTTCGTTCACAGTACGACGTCACAAAGGAGCAGTAGTGGCGCTGTCGTCGATAGAGGCTGCAGTAAAAAATAATCAATAGAAACACAACAAAAATGGCATGCCATGCGATTACGCGCGATATTTTCAAATGCTTCCCATGCACAACATTGGGCACTGCTTTGCGCCGGTGTATCACTTAGTATACATTTGTTGCTCGATCGCTGCCGATTCCAGCGTCAGCGTACCTGACCTGTGGACGTCGTCACCTAAAAAGACAAGAGGCGGTGTTGACCGTTGTCCCCGGGGAATCGTTGTAGCATCCAAATTACGCTGCACCGGCAGTCGCCCGCTTGTCGACGACCCCGAACGGTTTCAAGGCGATAACCTTGCGAGGCCCACCCTGCGAAAATCAGGCATTGGCGTCCGGCGTCGTGCCTGCGGTGGGGCCGAAAACCCCATCGGCTGAGACGTCAACATGCCCACTCACAACTCTCAACCGGTTTGCCGTGGCGCGCGAACGTGTCTCGCGTTTTGCCTCTAAAACTGCGCGAGCGTTTGTTGCGAGAGAGGGAAAGATCTTGAATTGGCAGGCGAGGTCAGCCAGGCTAGCAGCCTGACTTTACACCGGAAGGGGGTGAAGGGGATATGAAAAGATGTGAACAAAAACTTTCACATGCTCATGACTGCTCAAACACACAGACACACACGAAAAGCACCTAAACAATCAGGCGAAAGAGAGAGCTCACTGTCAAGCCCAGTGTTCCGGGGGAACGCAAAGAGCGAATATCTTGCCCACTCGAGGGCATCGGCTATCAGCCACAAGCTCACGACTGGTTCACGAATTCCCATTCGGCTGTGATGTCAACATGCTGACCTACGATTCTCTCAGTGGTGCCGACGTGGCTGGTTCAGCAATCCCCATGTGGCTGCGGCGGCAATGTGCCCACACATGAATCTGACAGACCCACTCGAGGAAATTGGCCGCTGGCTATAACAGCTTCCGTTAGAAGCTCTTCGCCGGTTCGCATGGACGCACTCGTAGCGTGAAATAAGCGCCGGTGCACGGCTGTCGCCCATTATGTGCACGCGCCACGATCGGTTCACTGTAATTCTTGCTTATGAGGGCGGACCTATGTAGTCTGCGGACTGTATACCGGCGTCGATATGCAGTGTGTGCTGTGTAAAGGGCTTCGTTGTTGATAATGCGACAATATCGGCGTCCTTGTGTGCTGTTTGGAATAAACCGCGCACATTCATTTTCAGAGAGCAACACACGGCGGATCCTGTCGTGCTTTCCGTTCTATCTGCTCGCAGAAACATGTTTTCGTCAGCCAGCCGGAGGCAAACTTGAAGAACACTCGTCCGTTACGCGTACCAAATCACGTCCAGTATGCTGCATCACTCAAGAGGAGCACTGCACGGCGTGCTTCAGTATGAAGCGTCTGGGAGGAAAGGGCAATCTGCAGCTCGCATATTTTCTTGGAGCCAACAAATAAATGAGGCTTCGACTATGTCAGCCCGGAATTTTCGCAGAACACCTCGGAAAGGGCAGCTTAAAAAGATAAGCTTAATTTCAGACGTCAAAACCAGTGTACACTTTATTATTTCCTTTGTTAGATGGTTTTTCGAAATAGGGTACCCAACTGTTACCTTGGGCCACCTGGGAATCCGATTCTGCACCTCCATTCTGTCGGCTTGACATTTTCAAATCGTTCCAGACGTCTGGGCCAAATTTGACTTTCCGCGACCCGAGCAAGTTAAGAAGTGGCTCTTTGCTCTCAAGATGCACCCGTGTGCCGCGCATGCAAATTTGATACTGCGGACGAGGCTGCCGTTTCAGCAGTCCCGGTATCACCATGCACAAGAGGTGCCGAGGCAGCTCCGCATTATCTCGCAGTTCTAATGGAACTTCATTCTGGACGAAGAACTGCATGCACAGTACTATATAACAATGATGATAATAAAAAGAAAGGGCGAAGAACGACGAGGGCCCGCTAAGACGCGCCGCGGCGGCGAGCGGCCAGAGGCGGCACGCGTTCCCTGTCGTCTGCGCGTGGCCGTCCATCTTGCCGACGCCGATCGCACGAGGACGCACAGTGGCCGCCGCCACCGCAGGGCCCCCGCGATAAGCGGCCTGCGAATCGACAGAAAATGCACGGCGGAGCCGAGAAGCCGGCGCTGCGCTTCGCCGCGGTTGCACGACAAGGAGAGCACCGCAATCACCCTCTTCCGCGCTGAGCTTTTTCTTTTCCCTTATCACGACGACGGCGAGATTGGGTTTCGCTAAGCTGGCGCACAGGGAGAAGACGGGCCTGAACTCGCCGCTTGACCGCGTCCGTCCCCTTCCCGCCGTCGTCTGCCTGGCAAGGGTTCGCTGCGCATCGCACAGGTATACGACGGCACTTCTCAGTAACCGCGCTCGACGCCTAGATGGACTGCAGCCTCGCGAGCTGAGGCCAAGCTTTGCTTCTTCAGCATGTGCTCACAGCGTGGGTATCCTGCAGCCGAGCGCTGTCGCTAAACTATCCGCGTGCAGCTGCTATCCTGGCCGTAAGCACTGCTGCAAGCGACGTCGCGAACATTTCATAAAAAAAGAACGCCGCATTTCAAGATCACGAAAGTAAAGCGCACGCATATAGTATTCTCGCGATCCTTTGTTCGTCACGTGGGCAGAACTTGTGATTGCCGTTTCGTGTGGGATAGCAAGCTCTACCCTTTGGTGCTCTAACCTTTCTCGGTAATACTGCGGCTCTTGGAATGCATGCATGGAGCAATTAAAATGAAATCAAGAGTAAGAAACTGATTCGACGGTAAAGGGAATTGCGCGAACCGTGCAGGGTGATACGTAGAAATAGGAACAACGGAGCGCGTGGCTTTCATGCCGCGCATGTGCAGTAGAGTTCGTGACCAACCTTGGTATGCAAAGACCATCGTCTGTTGAGCGCTCGGCAGGAAATAAAGAAAAAAAGAGGAATATACCTGCGTCGCGTGCGCTGTTTTCACTCACCGTCGACGAAGTTAGTCAACGCTAGCGAGGGCGGGCGCCGAACGCGGGGGGAAGGCAAACCAAAACGCTCACACGCCGAACGGTGGTCTTTCCATACCAAGGTTGTACACGAACTCTCGTAGCTTGTTCGTATGCTGCGCGTACACACAGCTCCCCGCCAGGATGTGGGGCATGTGCTGGAAGCCGTTGTTCGTATTTCAATTAATGTATCGCGATGTGTACGGCTGCAGCCGAAGCTCCGTTTGCCAACGCTTTCGTGGCAAAACGAAACGAAAATGGTGTAAGGCTGAAGCAGTGCTTGATGTGTTATATATGTAGAGAGGCCTGACCGCTGAGAGACGTGTGCGATGGTGACTGCGTTGCAGCGCACAGTGCGAGTCATTTGGACGTGTTTACTTCGCTTGACGTGTGGTGCATGCATTCTGGGGTACTTTTTTTCCAAAGGCCGATTCTTGTCTGATTGATTGATTGATTGTGCTTTTAGAATGGGGTAATATATATTTTTTGCAATTAATACATTGGTCAGTTTATGCCTGTAAAGTTTTTTTTCGTCATTTTTAGCTTGGGGACAGAGGTATTCGTCGGTAAAGTTGACCCTACGCCCCGGCGCCCACTGCTCTCTCCTGTATCGCCGGAAGAGCGAGAAACCGAGAGGCAGCGACCGGAAGTAGCGCCATATTCGGAAGATGGCCAGCGGCATGGAGGAAAAAAAAGTTAGGAGACGGCATTACGTCACGCAGCTAGCCTTCGCAAGCCCAGGTCCGTTGAAGCCGTTCCCTCCGCCGTTTCCCTTTCTCAAGCCGCCGCAGTCGGCCCTCCAAGGTCGGGTGGGCCGGCGGCGGCGGCGGTCTCCGACTCCGGGGCATCTCTCGTGTTTCGTTGGCGGTCAGGGCCGGATTAAGGTGGGGGCTACGGGGGCTGCAGCCCCGGGCCCCCAGCTGTCAGGGGCCCCCCTCGATCATATGAAAAAAATATCTTGAGTGTGTTCGCTGCCCGCGTTGAAAGCTGAAGGTAGGAGCTTCAACCTCACCTTCACACCGAAGCTGACTAACTCGTGACAGGTGTGGAGGTGTAGGGGGCCCCTCATGTTATGGTTGACGACCTTCGAGTTCATTTCAATTTAATTTAGTTATTCCTACTCCTCTTCCTTGTTTTCCCGAGATTGATGAGAAGACGTCTTGGACCAAAAGTCGTGGGTAAACAGCTTGACCAGGCCTAAGAAGCCACATAAACAAGGCCCCGAGCTCGCCTCCGGTCTTTTTCGGCACAGGTCGTTTCGGTAGTCTTTTCGGTACACGGACATCTAAGCACGCAGACGTTTCGGCGCGCGCCCGTTTCGGTATAAGAAAGGGTGAGGCATGGCAGTAATGAAATAATGTCTGAAGAACATTGTAAATTGTTTAAGCCTAAGGGACGTTATATGTAATTATTTACAACTTAAGCACTGCCCTACAGGCTCATACACAGTTTCTGCCAGAAATTTCATGTATATCGCTTGACAGGGAAGCTCATTGCGATGACGACCTGTTCAATAAAGTTAGTGGATCAGTTGACTCGCATAAGCATGACGGATATCAACTCTATATTTCTCGCTGAATGGTCAGCGTATATATGGTTATTTAAATATTTAAAGGTTTGTAGACCACTCGCGGGGTCGTTCGGCTTCAGCGCACGCCTCTGGGCTGTATATAGCCTCTGCAGGCTGTCTGAGCAACAAGCGTTGCACAAGCTACATGTCCGCGCGATTCCATTCGTAGCGTAATTCGATCTCTAGGCGCCACTCCGCGTGGACGCAGAGGCCGCCGGGCCAGCGCGACCCCAGCGGCTCCCTTCGAGCTGGGGAATCAGCAGGCCTAGGCGGTGTGAAGAGCTCAGGCGTGGACGCCAAACAAAGTAACAACAACGTCTGTTTCCTTTCGGTATCACGAAAGCTGTGTCCGCTTACAAACGCATCCTGCGTGCGGCCCCTTCGATGCAGTCTTGGAAACTGACCTCCGCCGCTACTCGGGGACGGTAAGCTGTTTGTCGCCGTGGGCGCTTTTCGCTTTGGAATTAGCCGGCGGACGGCGGGGACCAAAGGGCGGCCCGCAGATCTGGTCCCGCTTGGGAACGGCGGCGGCAGGAGGAGAGGAACCCCCGAAGGAGCGCGGGAGAAGCAGTGGACACGGCAGACGTGTTGAGGACTCGAAAACGAGAGGTCCACCCATACTCGCCTCCGTCGTAGACCCAGAATCTAGACGAGAAGCTTCAGCGTGTTTCCACTGCCTGTTACGACCGAACAACGACCCGACCGATCGACAACGAACTACTAGAACTGCTAGAACTGTTGCGCGGCACCGACGGGAGCAGCAGCGTGGGGGTGAGCAGAGACATTCTATCCTTATTAAACTGTTGTCTGATGCCATCACTCGTCCTCACCTGTCGCTGTCCAACCCAAAGGGGACCCGTTAATGTGTAACGGCTTGCCCACTAGCAAGACCATCACAGCTGCGCAACAGGAGTTCATCGCTGCTGAAAGTTCGACGGCCATGCGCAAATCCACGCACGAAGCGGACCACTCCCCAGCCCAAAAAGTGACATTTTTCTGCTTATCGTCTTTGTGCTAATCGTGCTGCGATAGGAAGGTTGCGTTGCGCGACACATCTGAGCCCCCCATCCACCCCCCCCCACCCCCTTCAAAGGCGGCGCGTGTTCTAACCGCCGCGTGTTTTCTCGCCTGTGCGGGTAACCTACAGGATTTTGGCCCGTAAGCCGTGGCAGCCACCTATTTGGCAGATGTCTGTGAGTGACAGCTGCCTGCGCGGACTTTGAGCCCTCCCGTATATGCAGGTGGAGAACTTTACAACTAAACTAAAACTAAATAAAAATAAAACTAAAACCTTTCAGTCTTTATAAAATATGCTTCTTGTAAGAAAATACTCTTCTGTACCATGGCGTGTGCAGGCCGACACGGCGCTTCGATTAATTGTGAATCTGTGATGAACCGCCAATCAACCCATAAAACTTTTACGCCTGACAAAATCCGTTGTATAATACTAGACATCAAGCCAAGAAATTAGCTTCCGGAAAGCGTAAAATTATGCATAATTTATCACTGATCAGAGAACATAACATGGGCTTCGAAACTTTTCGCATATTAAACCGGAATCCTTATCATCATCGTCATCATCATTAGGGCCCCAAGGACGCAGTAGCCCCGGGCCCCAAAGTCTCCTAATCCGGCACTGTTGGCGGTAGCTGTTCCCCGTCCTTCCTGCATTTGTCTGCTCGGCGATCTCATGCCCGTGTGCGGGCAGGAGTGCCGCGTACGTGCGGAAGACAAAAGCCGTGGGAAAAAAAAACA
Source organism: Haemaphysalis longicornis (assembly GCF_048455015.1). Taxonomy (NCBI): domain Eukaryota; kingdom Metazoa; phylum Arthropoda; class Arachnida; order Ixodida; family Ixodidae; genus Haemaphysalis; species Haemaphysalis longicornis. Next base: position 4,175,081 of record NW_027526422.1, on the reverse strand, counting down.
ACATATAGCAGGCTTCGCGACAACGGGCCGCAGAGCAGTTTCGAGCAGACGAAATTGAAGAGCGCGGCGGCCCATACAGAGACAGAGGCGGTGCGGTGGGGTCACGTGGTGCAGTGACGCCTGGGCCGACTTCGATTTTACTTTTTATGTATAGGCTTCACGTTTCTCCGGCGGCGCCGTCTCCTAACTTTTTCTTCCTCCATGGCCAGCGGCGTGCGCCGCCGCTTCGCTGTGTCCTCGTTTTGTGGGCGAAGTTCCGAATTAAGCGGGCGAGTAATCTGCCTTAATTTATCTTTATTGTCCAGAGTTGCTTCGGCGTTGATTTTTAACCGTTATGCCACTGCGTTTTCAGAGATTCCCTAAAGCGACTCCTAGATACCAGAGATTTCCTGCCCGAGCGCCCGTGGCTACTACATTGCCTTCACGAGTAGTCGGGGCCGGCCCTGTCGTCGGGTGCTCTGTCTTTGATACGCGAAGCGACGGGCTCAAACAAATACGGAGGTGCCCCAAGTTCCTGATCCATTATTATTAGGGGATCAGAAAATTTGTGGGATTGCAGCGCTCCGGGTTTCCCAAACTTCCTGTTCGTTTTCCCGATCAACATTGTTAGCTATGACAACAGCTTAGCTAAGTAGGTAGATTTTAAGAAATCAAGCAAGCTGGAAAGCATGAAGCATTTTCCGCGTGTGGGAGCGCTCCGCACACTCGCCGGTCGTGCATTCCCGTACGGCACACGATGCGGTTCGAACTGCGCACCGCGGCAGCAACCGCTCTTCGCTGCTGTCACAAGGCAGTCGCGAAAAGCAAGGTAAACGTGCAAGGGAGTGGATGATAGTGTGGTGAAAAACTGTGCTAGGGATTGTCATCCAAGGAGATTTTGAAGGAGGTGATAGAATTTGTATCGCGATGCGAAGCGCCGACCCGGCGCGGAGGCTCGTCGACGGCGGCAAATGCACCTGTACGAGCACGAGATCTGGCGACAGGCCGATGGATGGCGCTACCTGCGCGCAAGAATGAACACAGCACCGATCGCTAGAATGACTATCAACTTGAAAATATGGTTCCACGTGCGAGAAAGGGCATGACAGTGTAGTGAAAAACTGTGTTAAGGATAGCCATTCGCAATTGTACAGATAGCAGCGACCAAATATCTGCCTGGGTGCTAAGCCTAAAGTTCCCAACATCCGAGGCGATCCGTGCAACCCAAGCCGGCTACAGCTGTTGGGGAGGCGTTCTTCTAAAGCTCGTCGCGGGACAGCGTGCTGCGTTTGTGTTCCTCTACATTTTGGGGGCCACCAACGTTAGGTTCCCCTGTTGTAAAACTGCGTATGTGCAGCAATTCCACGTTCCGCTGACCGGCCCCGCAGCGACCGGGCACCAGCACCTCCGCGCGACGCGGCGACCGGCCGCTCGCTAGCTGCTGCTTGTGCGCATCGCGGGCCGCTGCATATAGCTTGTTACCGCCTGTCCGAATGTAAAAACTAAGTTACACATGCGAGGAAGGGGATGATGGTGTGTTGAAAAATTGCGCTAGGAATTGTGACTAGCGCTGGTAGTGAAAGCGGCTAACCAATATCTGCACAACTTCCCTGCATCCGAGAAACAGAAGTCGGCCATGAGCCGTTGGGGGAGAACCCCTTTCTAAAGCTCGGCGCGAGCCAATTCTTGTTACGTTTATACTTCCCTCAGGCTCTCGAGACCATTCTAAGGAAAGTCTGTGACTCTTCCATTCACTAGAGGACTTTCTGGCCCGTACCTGAACGGGAACAGAGCGAGCTCTTCAGACCGAGCGGTCACCGCAGCGCCGGCACTTCCGAATATGACGTCATCTGCCGCCAGCCAATCGCGAAAGGCAGCCAGGGCTCTCGCCGTGCCCCCGGGCAGGGGTCGTTTGTTTTGACGAAAAATGATGGTTTGGAGGCATTTACACATAAAATAAACACGTTTTTCGAATTCAGCGTCAAGAAAACCATGAAGTAATGCCCCCAACGAAATTCTTTTGAAAAGCTCTTCACCATCCCTTTAACGCGCCGGCGCAACGCAGGCGACGAGGCGCGCCGTAGTGGAGGGCTACGAATTAATTTTGACCACCTGGGGATCTTCAACGTGCGCCGAAATCTCGCACACGCGGGCGTTTTTGCTTTTCGCCCGATTCTTGTCTACTGAGGGGAAACGTTTACTGTATTACGCGCAAGAACAGCCGGCAGTGAATTCGAACGCCAAGGGAGCTGCGTCGGGGAAGTGGTTGGCCATGTTGATTTATCTTTCGAAATGTTCGGGGGAAAGGGGAGAAGCAAATTATGGGCCGCCTAATTAGTGCTCCTTCAGGTCCTCCTTGTGATGTAGCCAATGCGAGAGTGTGAGTGTTGGATTGTGAACAGATATGCGGGTGTTGCGAGCGCCGCCAGGATTCAGAGCTACCGCCGCCGCCGCTGTTGCAGGAGAGGTGTCGCGTGGAACGCAGCGCTTCCATTCTTTACGTGCGCGGTCATGACGTGCCCCGCAATCCGCCTCTTTCATTGCGGTGTGCTGCCACCTAGCGTGCCTAGCGGAAGTTGAAGCCGTAGGGTTTGCCGGCGTTTCCTCCGGCTGCGTTCTCGTTGTATGCACGGCAATCCCACATTACGGCGAGGAGCAGCCGAAGTTTTTCTTCTGTGTTGGTGTTTTAACGCCTTAAGACGACAGCCCCTGGTCATCACATAATACCAGGCGGCTTCTTATCACTGAATGAGGGCTGGCAGAGAAATCTCGGACAGATCCGTGTGCCGTCCGAGTGGCAGCTCGAGCAGTACTTGGAGTCGTCTGGCATGAAGTGCGATCGCCAGTTCAACAAAGGCCGGCAGTTCGCAAAATGCCTTTAAGCGCTGGACACATGTACGATTGGTACACGCGATTCGCATGCGACTGATCGTTACGACTGTCGACTAGTCGTACGCGTGAATTTGAGACGGCCCGATGCGCGCATGAGATGCGTCGTCGGCGTCGCTCCGCCCACAGTTTTTGCACCATGGTCAACTACGACGATCGCTGAGCTGAATTTGTAGATTCTGCGCGTTTGTTCGCAAGAAATGGATAAAGCAAGCAATCGTGAAGCGTTTTCTACCTTCGGAAACAGTCCGCGCACACGCCGGCCGCGCCTGCCAGCTCGGCACACTCAGCGGCTCGAACCGACGCAGACCACGGTAGCAACCGCGCTTGTCGCTGCTCTTCTGAATCAATCTGATCGCTAAAAAGTTCCACATGCGAGAAAGTAGGTGTTAGTGTGGTGAAAAATTGTGCTAGGGATTGTTGTCAGGGCTTATTTTAAAAGCGGCGATCAGATATATCTGCCGCGATGCAAGCCTACGCTGACCGCTCGCCGCGGCGCGCGGTGCGCCGAGCAGCCGAGAGATGGCGATACCTGCGCGGAAGCATCGAAACAGGCTACGCAGATGTCTTGGTCACCGATCGCTCAAACGGCAGTTATAACTTAAATAGAGTTCCACATGCGAGAAAGGGTATGATAGTGTAGTGAAAAGTTGTGTTGCGGATTGTCATTCGCAGTTGCACAGATAGCAGCGATCAAATATCCGCCAGGATGCTAAGCCTACAGTTCCCATCACCCGAGCCGACGCGAGCGACGCAAGCCGCCGTAGCCGATCGCGTGCGGCCGACGGGAAGCGATAGAAGCCGGCACCGTTCCCTTTTCGGCACTCCGAGTTACAGCGGAACGCAGCACAAGTTGTGGGCATTGTTCCGCGCACAACGAGCGCACACAAAAAATCAAACGATGTAAATACAACCACAACCCCTTCCCGCTTGTGCGGGAGCTGTGGGGAATGTCGTCTGCTGCCCCTACTGGACTGCTTAGGGACTTGGCCGCTAGGGGATTGCGCATGCGCAGTGGGGTTGTGAAAGAGGCGGATTGTCGCCGCCGTCTTCTTCCCTCGGCAGCGCTTTCGAGGCGCACTCACTCATCGCCATCATCAGCGCCATCGTTTTGTGAAAACTGTTGTGTAACGTTGGCTTTCCTGCAGCGAATTTCGGTGATGGTGCGGTCGCCACTGCAGTAAGGCCAAGAAAGCTTCGCTTTAAGAAGAACAATGGTTTACCAGCGGCTCCGTGCACATTCCGCATTCCGTAGGTCCCTGGTTCGAATCCAATCCATCGCGAAGTCTATCGAAATTTCCTGTTCAACTCGACTGTTCACAGGAGCTATGTGGCGTCATCACATGTGAGGTGCACGCATTGACCCGTCGTTCATCCTTTGAGCAGTCGGCCATTTTGTGCGCCACAGACTCCGGATTTTCGGCCAACATAGTTAACCAGTGCTTCCGCGTTAAAACATGCTCCCCAATAGTGCAACCTGGGTGAGGCCTACAGGTTACCAAGCTTCTCTCTCATGTTTTGTTAACCGCGCGTATATTCGGTGAGAGCTTGCTTCTGGGCTAGTTGGTACATTACTACTTAAAAAACTGCGCTAAGTTGGCATTGAATGGTAAGCAGGGCGTCACGCGCTGCTTCCTCCCGTGGGGAGAACTGGGAGAAGATACAATAACGAAGGTTTTGGAAGCCTTCAGCAACTGCCTGCACGCAGGCTTCGAATTCACGCACGAGCTGCCAGAAGACGCGGCCACCTCCAGTTTTTGGACGTCAGTCCCACACTGCACGGTGACCACGCGTGTTGGCAGTGCCTGGCCAGAAGAAAGTGCTCCCACACGACTCTGGGAATTCGAAGCTGGTGAAACAAGGAATAGCCGCCGCGTGCATAATGCGGGCTCTGTCTAAACCTTGCCACCACACCGCAAAAGAAAGTGCAGACCGGCCGGACAAGCGGCTTTCCAGAACCCCCAGTCCTCCTAGGCGTGGCGGAGAAATGTCTGAAAAAAAAATTCCCGCGCCTTCCCGCGAGGGGAACACGAGTAAATGCAGAGCATTGGGGCCTCAGTACTGATTGAAGGCAGTGTTGCTTCCATCGCTTCTTCCGTGATGCTGGAGTAGCAGACACGAGTAAACGTGGGCACGAGCGTCAACCAAGGAAGGAAGGAGCAACGCAGTGACTGAAACACGAGCGACCGCTAGCCGCTATATTTGCAGCGCGCGCATTAGAGGGAGAGCAGTACGGGGGGGGGAGAGCGCGCATGCGCAAGCAGCCCGCGCCCTTCCACGCCCCACCGCGCTGCTATCACGCACCTGTTACGCCGAGACCGCGACGGAGCGAACGGGCTGACTACGACGCATGCGCGCGCCAGCTGCTGTTGAGAGAGAGGAGGGAAGGAGAGGCGCACCTGCTGCGGACGCGGAACTGTTGACACCGTCCGACGCAGGAACAGGCGAGGCTAAGAAATGCTCTGCATTTAAAAAGTAAAACGCCGCGTATACGGCACCGGCAAGACAAGAAGGAAGACAGAAGACCACTTCCAGCGTCTCGCATGGGCTGAAAAAGGTCGCCGACAGGTACGATGTGAAAGTCGTCTTTTCAGCTCCACACACGCTGAAGCGGGGGAACAAGGACGACGCTGAACGCCTACGCTGTGGGGTAAAACTCGGAAACCCATTCGTTGGGTGCGGCTCGCAAGTCGTCCACGAAATTCCCTGGGTCTGTGGGAGGAGGAAGGTGCCTCAACGAGCGGCTGCGCATGCGCGAAGAAGAACGCATGCGCGAAGGTATACAAGCGCCTGGGCATTTGGCCGCTCATCGCAAAAAATGCAAATGCAAAGCACAGTTGGAAGAAACAGTATTGGGTGCACGCTCCAACAGCAGACCGACGAGAGAGGCTCATCGGGGAGCCATGGCGCATGCATCATCCAGCCATCGGCGCTTCTAAGGAGCAAAGAAATACGCGCCTCGTGCGACTGTGATTGAGAGAGAGAGGGGGGGGGGGGGAGGCAGGCGCGTGTGACGAGCTGAGTGAGACCGCGAGAAAAAGATGATTACAACTATCAAGAATTGAACTTAGATAGGGTTTTGTGTGGTGGTTTTGAGTGTTGACGCGTGATTTTTCGTTTCTCAGGTGTTTATTAAGTTTTTCAAACCTCCGCATCCAGCTGGCGCCCCGCTTCAAGTATACGGTCATTTTTTCCCATTTCGGCGCGTTGCCCGAGATGCTGTTTGTCCTAAGTTGGTCCCGAAGGCGCCGGCCACAATTGGAGCGGCCACGGCACACGTGAGTCCCGCGACCGGAACTGAGAGACCGTCCATCGGCAGGCGCATCGGAGTGGCCGCACGCGCCTTTGGGACGCCCCTCGAGCCTGCCGTGGATAGTGACGGCAGTTGCGAGGCCAAACCCGCACCAAGTCGGTCTGTGTGGCGCCGGAAGAACTCTTCTGCAAACAACGCACGGGCCTCGCTGCAGCCCGAGTGACCCCGGCGGCGGCTAGGAGGTCTGGGCAGTGCGGACGAATCGGTGTCAAAAGGCCGCCCTGTCCTCGGTCGGGCCCATGTTTGGGCAACGCGCTCGCACCCCGCCCTTTCTGCAGACGCCGCCGGCAATGCAGCGCGTGTGGGCCGCCCGCGCACGAAACGGCGGGCAGCGCCACGGCTGCACCGGGCGGCAGGTCATGATTTCTCCCTCCGCACATCTGGGGCCCATTTTGGCGTGCCTGCTCCTTTTCCGCAGGTGGGGCTCTGGAAAAAGATTTGCATTCGTCCTGCACCCTATCCTCGCGCCGGGATCATCCTCAACAAGTTGGTGTGCTTCGCGCAAGCGCAGTCGCGTACGCGAACTCTTTTTTGTCCCTGCGATGACGGGTATTGGCCGCCTTCAACACAAACAGGCGTTACGGACAGCGTGTTATTTAGAACTGCTCTAGGTAGTATGAATCGTGTAGAATGAGCTGTGCCGCCTTGTTTGTTTGCTAGTGCCGATGTTCCCCACCTTCCCTTCCCGAGAGGGTGCAAAGAATTAATCGGGCTCCATTAGCGCTTCTGCATCGGGCTCCATTAGCGCTACTGTGCCCTTATTTCTCGCCTTGCTGTTGGAAGATCCGTCAGCTGTCCCGTAAAGTACACCACGCGCGTCTGTTACATATAAGCGGCACTCCTCCGTATTTTGACAACCGCTCGAACCGGACAAATCCGCAAGAATGACCCCTGAGGTGCGAATATGCGATGTGCCGCCACTGCCGCATCCCTTTCGAGGGGCGGGCGCGAGCATGCGTGCTGGAAGCCTTGGGCAGTAGTGGTCGGCCAGAGTGCGAGTGCTGCCGGGATCTCATGCGAGTACTTCAGCAGCAGCGCGCCCGAGCACGCACGCACGCACGCACGCGAAATGGACGCCGCGTGTAGGACATCAAGTGCCGGGGCTTGGGCTTTTAGTGCCGCATCGAAGCAAACGGCAAAAAGAAGCATATCAGCCTCGCCCGCCTTGCGAGCCCGCACCTGCAGCCTCGCTAGCATGTGTAGCCAGGGTCGCGCCCTGAACAGCGCGCGATGCTTCACTCATGCTACAGCTGGCAGTACGTACGGGAACCTCTCTCACAGAGGACGTTCTGAGGAGACAAGGAACCCGGTACCTGGACCTAACGGGACGCCTGCAGCGTGCTGGCGCGCTCTACCGGCTTTGGTTCCCCGTCTTCCGCCCCTGTCCCCCGTAACGTAAACGCTGACCTTGGCTGTCATCGCCGCGTTCATCTTTCTCCTCATCGAGATCCGCAGTATCTCGTGGCCGCGTGACCTGACGAGGTTAGCGATGTCGAGCAGGGCACATCTGCTGTCATCGTGGCTCTTGCGCGGTTGACACAGAAAGCGTAAGCGTACGAGATAGCGCGGCCTTTCTTTCACAGTCCCCCCTTCCTCGGGGTGGGCTGGCAGCGAGCGGACAGCGTGTCGTCATAGTGGTGCCGCGTAACGGCTGTGGTCACCCGGCGGAACTCTCTCTCGCCCGTGCGGCGCTCGGCACCGCCACAGCTGCCGAGAAATGAGCCCGCACTCCTTGCGCGGTCCTTCGTCGATCGAAACGTGCCCAGCGGCCGTCGTCGCGACTACGCGATCCCTCGGAGGCTCCGTACACGCGCGCTCTCTCGATATAGCCGCGCTGATGACACCCGGCACGCTGGCTTGCCCGCCTTTTCTCTCCGTTTACCTTTACGAGCCCGCGTATCAGCTTTAGCGGCGAGCTCCCGTGCCGCATAACGGCCGCCACCGCGTCGTGCGTGCCGGCCGGCCGGCCCCACGAAACTTCGTGACTTCCCAACAGCCATGCCGCTCTGAGACGCTCCGCAGGGGCTCTCTTATATCTCCCCCGCGACGTGTAGCAGCATCGATTCCGGAAAGGTTCTTTTTCTTCTTCATTGTTTAGCCGTGCTTCGGTGCACGGTGTTCGCTCCACGGCATGTTTCCTCCCCCACCGGGCCAACCCCTATCATAGCAGATGGCGCCGACACTGCTGCAGCTCTCGTTCGGGATGTCGGCGTCTCGTCACGCTACGCACGCTTCCTACTCGTATTTTTCTTCCCTTCGTGTCCGCTTGAATGACCCGAAGGGGTCGGAAATGGGGGACCCTCCAGTGCCCCAGCGTGCTTCATATTGACAATTTTTTAGCGAACTTGACACTACTTGGCCGAATCGGTGGACGTGCTCTATCCGTTCATGCGAATTCTTTCGTTGCAAGTGTGCATTCGTTATAAGTGGCGCTGCTTTACACGCGGGCCCGTCTCGGCCTGTGCTTCCCCGAGAGCAGCGCGCATGGCGTGGCCTCCCACCGCACACCGGGCCGTGTCGCGCGCTGCGCCGCCGGCGCCACTATGGTTCCGTTGACGCGCCGGACGATTCCGACCGCTGCTTGCGCAGCAGGTGCGCACGAGCGCACGCGACGCTATTGTTCAGCGCCCCGTCGACAGGGCAGAGCCTCGTCACGCACCGGGTAACGGCGAGTGTAGCCGACGTGCTCGGTGCCTTGTGTGCCTGCCGCAGTAAGGGAGGGGTGAGGCCAATAACGTCCGTCGCTGAAGACAAAATACCGCTTCGTTGAATTTGAAATAACTGGGCTCCAGTAAGCCACTCAGCTCCATTCCAGCTACGAAGACGTTTTTTTATTTTTTTTTTGACTGAGAAAAGCTAAATAAGTATTGACAAACATTCAAATTCCCCGCTCTAGTGACTTGCGACGGGTAGGAGTGACGTCGTATGGTACAGCACTAAAAACTCAGGTCCTCCTCGAATGTTAGTACCGGACTGCCCGGGATGCAATCGGGCGCCCTATTTTTAATGTATTCCTACGTAGCCGCGGGCATTCCGAGGGCAGGCCTCGGACTGCCCTCACCTCGATTAAACAGACCTGGATAGTCCGCGGGCTGTCCGGGACTGTTTAGTCTAGAATGCCCATAATTGTCAGCATGTTAGCTGTATACGTTAGCATTCAGTGACGCGATCGAACAGAACCTGAGGCCCTCGTCCAGTCATGTGTCTTAGCGATGTTCGTTAGGTGGGCGGCCGCCAACCGCCCAAACAAAATGCTCTGGCGGCATCCAAGGAGTCGCCACTGCTTCACATGCTTCGTTTAATTTCTCCATTATTTGTTCGGAGATTGCGACAAAATCGCTGCCATTGTTATCGGGACAAAACAGTCTTTCCGATGGGCCAAACCTGTATTTTGCCTTCCCGACCCCTTTCAGTGACGCTGCTGGTAATCCTATCCTGTCCCCGCCATTTCCGCACATGGACAGACCTCTCCAGGGCTCACAGGGCTGCGCGTGCTTCAACCGGGCCGCGCCCACCACGAACGATGGTCGGTACATAGGCCGTACGAGCAACTGCACTGCACCTTCCAACAACACTGCAAGGGATGCGCGCATGAGGGGGACTCACCTGTTGACATTCCTACGGGACTCGGTGACCTACGGACTTAAAACACGTCGTGCGCCAATACGGAAATCTTTGCAAATACTAGTCAATGGTCCCAACTTGCTAAGCGTGTCACTTCTGTACTGAAATAAAAAAAGTAAAACTCCTGCTTGCTAGACAGATTGCGCCATCTGGTGAAAACTGGTTAAACCAAAATGCGTTTCTTGATTATTTTTTATCTCAGTAAGGGAGTGACATAGAAGCAAACTAGGCCGTTAGGATAATCTCTGCCTTTCGTGTCGGTATACACGATGTTTCTTTTTAGGCGCGTGGGTCACGAATTAATAAATCCCACAGGAATGTGACCAGGCGAGTCCGCCTTAATGTATCGCGGGCCCCAAGTCGTGGCTCCGCTGATCGAGAGGGACGACCAAGAACAGCCAGGGTAACTCCAAATACGCAGCAGGCCGGCAACGGCAGAGTACCTGATCTGGGACTGTCCAAACCTCCCAGGCCTCCACCGAGAGAATGAATTTCAGCTGCTACTATACTACTGTGCAGTAGAATTTTGTGGGTTATTTCACTACTCACGCAGATGTCAAGAGGGATAGAAAACGGGTAGGGGGAGTGAGTGAGTAAACTTTCCGGTCCGGTCCGCGCTGCCTTTCCAGGACACCTGAGCACTTCGTGTGAGTTGTGCATGAGAACACATAATTAGTGCTCCTTCGAGTTTCGCGATGCGAGTAATGTTTTCGAGCTTTGCCTTTCGCTCCTGCCGAGGTTTCAGCCACTGTGCTTCAGACTCCATAGTGGCACGGCACGTACTCTGCCACGCAAGGCTGAACGCGTCGAGGTTTAGGAGCGCCGTCTTGTTGGTGCAGACGCTGTGCGCTGGCCCTTTCGTCCAATGGGCCATTTAATGTCTTCGCATTAATAGAGAGTTTCGTAGTATGCACAGGGACTGGTACGACATTGTAAACAGCAAGAGAGAGAGAACAAACGTTCTTGCCCCCAGAACCTAGGTCCCGGTCCCGATTGCAGTCTTCAATTCACCGGGTCGCCGTAGTACTGCAGAATGCCCGTGCGGATCCGGAGCACGTGTTCATAGAGAGCTTCCGGGGAAGCCTGGATGTTCGCTGTCGGCGGGGGAGTGATGGAGGCGAGGGATGAAGAGATGGTGGGCTGCATTCCCAATGAGAGTGAGCAATGGATGGGTAGGAAGCACAGGTGGGACAGGAAGGGTGATGTGATGGGAGGGCAGTGAAGAAGTTTGAGCCTGCCGAATGAGGCACGCAATATCACGAGTCAGACAGGAACTGTGGGTGTAGGCGATAACGGTGGGAAGCGAACCGTCGGCGGGTGGTACAGGGTTGGCCAGGACACGGGTGGACCCGGAAAGGTTGCTCGGCTGAGCGCGTTTGCCGTCCATGCCTGCGCGGCCATCAGGAACCCAAACCGTGTGAAACGTGGCCGAGAATTCGAAACAGGCGTTGACGTAACGAAGTCAGCGGTATGATGGTGTGCGAAATTACGAGTGCCAGGTGAACGATAGAAGGTGCTCACAAAGGGAAGAAGAGGCGTCGCGAGAGAAGCGCGTTTAAGCAAAACGGGAAGAGCCTCCTTAGCCGCAGGAGGCCACGAGCCCGAATCCAAGGACTGTTGAACCAGAGCTCGCTGTTGTTCCGGATCCGAGCTGCTCGGCGCAGAATCGCACCCTGCATTGGTTCGATCGGTATTTGGCGCAAAACATGGAAAATGTGCAACGCCATGGTCTGCCAATTGCCAGCATAGGACAATATAAAGAGCGACATAGGCAGGTCGTACCCATACGAAGCAAGCGGGCTAGACATATGGAGGCGCAATAAGGTGCACGCTCCGTAGCCGAGTTGGTTTAGCAGTCGCTGGTTTCTCAGTTCTGCCTTCTTCGTTCCCTTCGGACTTCCCTCAAGCTATACCGCTTCACAACGAAATAGAGCCGAAGGCTAACGTCCGACTTGAGTGGAAAACTGCACCCGACGGCGTCGAGGACGAGCTTGTGCACCTCTGACCGTCACACCCGACGTCGGAGCCGGCTGCCCGCGTCGCTTTTCCCCACTGCTGCACAGCCGTCTTTTGCACTGGGCAGGCATTAAAACTCGTTCGATTGGGTTACATGCGTCCGGGCAAACCTTGCGCATGGCTCCCTGTGGCTTGTACTCGGTCTGGATGGAGGACATGTTTTTGTGGCTTTGAAAACCGGGGCTGACATTTGCGGTATCCGTTTGGAGACCGAGCTTGGTCGCCGATTCCTGCGCCGGCGGCGACAGCTTGCTTGGGGGCCGGGATTGCGGCCGAGGCCGCCGTGACGGCGAGCCGGATCCAGACCTTGGGCTCTCGTCGTCGTTGTCGCGCGAGCTAATTCCGAGCCGCTGAGTCAAGGGACACGCGTGCGTCGCCGCCCTCTCCCTCCGAGAATAGAGGGGCCGCCGCCTGAAAACGCCCTCCAGGCCGCGGCGGCACCGCGAAACAAAACAGCAACGACGCCCCCCGCGGTCACAAACTGGCCCTTCCTCTTCTGCCGCGGGGTGAATTCTGCTGCTGCTACTGCTGCCTGCAGCAACACGTGAGTGCAGGTCGCGTGGGCGTGCGTGTGTTGGGGGACGCTGGCGGGAATGAGTGCCCCTTGCTGTCCTGTGCTAAGCTGGCTAGATTACCTGTGTCACTTTTGTACGCGTGCTTCGAGCCTCCAACTTGAAACATAGAAGAAGGCTTCGAACTTCACGAAGCATATAGCAGTTGAAGGCTGGGCTGAAATCTGGCGATGTCTCCAACCGGTCGTTGCAAGTAATCGCCCCTAGTCTGGGCCAGCCGAGTAGTCAGTGCGTTCTCGCTGATAACGTATATAGCTTTGTCTCGTTTGTCTGAGGGAATAGATGTTTGCGAGTTCTCGGCAGTGCCTTAATTTCTGTGCACATCAGACCTGCCGTGCGTGTGATTTCGTTCCGCGACTTTCTGTGGGGCGATGCGCGTTTGGGTAATGATGACACACACCTCAAGCTGAGGTTTGGACCACGCTCTGTGAATGTTCCGCGTTCTTAGAAGCCGCTGTTCGAGTCAGTTCACCGTGTCTGTGTGCGTGCGCGCTTAACCTTTTCGAGTCATCTGCAGTATCAAGCAAAGTTCGCTGCCGCAGGCTGCTTTTAAGTGCAGAGCACTTTAGGGCCGCGTCTAGTGGTCGTAGCTCGCTCGCTGGACCCAGGTAAGCCGGCGTTCCGTCGTAGCCGCCGTCGTCGCGGCGTAACCCAGAGGCTTCGAAAGCCAAGCGGTTTATATAGTCATAAGCATTCGAAACTCGTGAACCGCTGGTGCTTGTTCTACATACCCCTGTTGTTTAGCGCACAGAAAAATAGGTACATTTGAGTCAAAATATACGTAATTAACCAGCAGCGCCCGCGTTCATTTAGTTAGGAACGCTCATTGTGTTGGTTTTTGCGATAGTAACCGAAAAAAAAAAAAGTGGCAGTGCAATGCCTGCACGCGCGGGAGGAAAAGTAGTAGTATAGCACAAGTTTTATTGAAACGGGAGACCGCTGGTGTAAAGAGGGGAAGGGAAAGGGGAGAGGGTAGTAAAAGCACGGGGGCAGCGGCGCGGTTCTGGGATTTCACCGCGTCACTTCTTGCTCACGCTTACGAGGGCTCAGTTATTTTCAGCTTCACGCTTCACGACTGGTGGTGGTGGGCCAGGCGTGAGTAGGAACGGTGAGGTCTCCGCTCAGACAACTCGTGCCATGGCCCGCTCTTTAGAGAATAAAGTGCTGCTTGGTGGATTAATTGTGTGTCAAGTTGCTGGGGATCAGGGTGCAGTTGTGGTGCCGCGAATGTTCGGTGTTTGGCAATAGTCGGACATGAGCACACGAGATCAGTGAGGTTTGCTGAGGTACTTGTGTGACAGTATGAACATTTTGTAGGCAAATGGGGAGTGTACCATTTACGATGCATTTCAGTTGTGTAGGCTGCGTCGGGGAGAAATTAGTTGACAAAGGTTTCACTGGAGCGTGGTGGCGGTGGTCAAGCGCTCAAATATCCTGCTGGAGTTCTGTTTCTCAGCCGGTCTCTTGCGTCCTTCTCATACCGGTGGAATCGCATCGCCATGGGGCGTAGGCGACCGTGTCGGCACTTCCTCAGGCGCCAGTGGAGGTTGTAAATGTGCGCTCTCCTGTGCGACCTCGTGGGCCGCCTGATCGCCCGAGGAAGGGGGTTCATGGCCCGGCACCCAGTCAATGCGGACTTGTGTTTTGTGCCGCTTGGTGCCGGGGGATTCGTGGTCTTGTAAGATAGTACTGCGTCCTATGCTTCACAAAAAGAACAGAACTCCCGCTGGCGCAGTTTCAGGCAGGGGGCGCGCGAGCACTGCGAAGGGGGAAAATTTGATTTGCATTGGTTGGTGGCATTGAGCGGATAACGGCGCTAATACGGCGAATCACTGCTCTGCCCTTCCGACAGCTTTCCCATTGAGCGGAACGGCTTTAATTTTTCTACTCTCTCTCTCTCTCTCTCTCTCTCTCTCTCTCTCTCTCTCTCTCTCTCTCTCTCTCTCTCTCTCTCTCTCTCTCTCTCTCTCTCTCTCTCTCTCTCTCTCTCTCGCGCGCGCGCACACGCGCGCGCGCACGCACACACACGCACACACACACACACACACACACACACACACACACACACACACACACACACACACACACACACACACACACACACACACACACACACACACACACACACACACACACACACAGGGTGTGCCAGCTACATGCACCAAGGTTTAAAAAAGGGCAATGGGCAAACTCGAAGAAAACCTAGTGCGTAATGTTTGCAGTACTGTGGAGAAGCGGACAGTAATTTTTTCGTTAATGATATTTCACTAATTAATTGTAATTAATTATCTAACTAGACAATTACTGTCCTAATCAGTGAAGTGTCAATGAGGCACTTTTAGGTACCCACGAGGGGCATCTAACTGCGGTATTTCCAGCGACGAACTAATTGCGTGTTCATTTATTCTTACTGATAAAGAAAACCCGCGAAATATGAAAAATACCACGTGACGGCGCTCCCGCCCGCCTCATAAAGCAGCGCACCCAATTAAGCTGATTGAAAGCAACTGCTTCGCCTGTAACCCACCCGAAGAGACAGCCCATCACTTTGATAATGGCATGCAAGGCAGGAGCAGCAACAGCAAGTTTCGCGGGGCGCGTGTGGCAGATAAGGCACAAACTCGGCCGCGATTTCTTTTTCTTTCTTTTCTTTGTTTTATTCAGTTAATTAAGTTCAGTTTTATTCGGTTAATTAATTACAGTTAATTAATTAAGTCTCGTTAACGAGAAAATTACTGTCCACTTCTCCACAGTGCTGCAAATATTTTGCACTATGTGTCCTTTGAATAACGCCACTGATCTTTTTTAAAATCTTGGTGCGTAATAGCTGAGACACCCTGTACGTATAATTGAGAGGTCGAGGAGACGAACTCCACAGTGTTAAGACCGAGAACAGCTTAGCTCTCTTGAGACGTCCACAGTATTTTTGATAATGCGGACGCATTTCCGTGGCCCCTTCGAGTTCGCCCGGGCGGGAGTCTACCGAATATGGGTCGACTAAAGAGAGCGCGCAAAAGGTGCACACAGCTCGCGATTGCGACCGCAAGCTGCGCATTCCGAAGGAGACCGAAGGCCGCCGGCGAGCACGCATCCCTGCACAACACCAACAAGAACCCCGAGGTAACTGAAGAGCGGCGCTTTTTCTTCGCATCGCGGCAGCGTGACGACACCGCGCTCAAACGGAGGGCCTTCGAGGACGCGACATGTTCTTCGCGTGGCACCTGGATGAGCTCATTATACGTACGGAGGCCGAAGGCGAGGCCGGATCGGGAATTCCGCGCCGCACACCTCACGGCTACAAAGTTGGCACCCTCGAGCGCGCTCGCGGAGAGTCGGGGCGTTTCCCTTCCGCTGCGCCGCCGCCGCCGCATGCCCGGACGCGCCAACGGCCGATGATCGCCGCTGGCAGCCCGCTGCCCAGCGTTGCCAGATGGTGAAATACGGCACCAGATTGTGAAACTCTGGTGAAATTCGGGGGCTACTGGTGTTGAGGTACCAATACGGCTACACCAGACAATATCTGGTGAAAACTGGTGAAAAAAGCGTGTTGTTTCTTTGAACTAGACTGTTTTATTTCTTGAATGAAAGCTTTTTCAGCATATAAACACCAAAAGCCGCTGAACTGTCTGAGCATGCGTGTTCTAATGTGCTTGATAAGTATATTGGGTTTTCACTATACTGCTTGAAAGTAACAAAAGCTCAAATGGTGCATTTTGCATTTCAAATACACTACAATGAACCACAACCTCCGAATTGTTTAATGGAGGGCGTGTACCCAAAAGCGTCCTGAGGTTCCCTCTCTAAATGGTTACAGCTACATAAGTTTTGTATGGCATGTTTATTATTAAAAAAATCGTGCAATATTAAATCCTCACATACTAACTAAAGAGAAATTTACGTTGTACCAGGTCTTGTGTTTCAATATAGGTGAAAAAGCATAGCGACAACTGAATTGGATGCGCAGTAACCTGCTCTGCGAGCGTGCAAGGGTTCCTTAGACAGGTACTGCGATGTATATGAATACGAAGTAATATTTCACTTCGTTTGAAACTACCCTGGGTA
This sequence comes from Haemaphysalis longicornis, assembly GCF_048455015.1. Lineage (NCBI taxonomy): Eukaryota > Metazoa > Arthropoda > Arachnida > Ixodida > Ixodidae > Haemaphysalis > Haemaphysalis longicornis. The sequence continues at coordinate 4,158,626 of NW_027526422.1, read as the reverse complement.
GGCTGGATGGATTGCCATAAGCAACCAAAACGCCATATCAAAAGGCTGTGTTTTTGAGAATTGCATGCACAGAAGACGTGAAGGATCCAAAACAATGTAATAGTGGCTGTATTTAGTGCTGGTGAAATCTGGTGAAATTTGGGTCAACAGATGGTGTCGATGGGTATTTTCAATCTGGCAACGCTGCCGCTGCCCCTGCAGTACAGTGTACCTGCAGTGCTCATTTGGGGCAGCGCACCGCTGGGTGCACGGAATAACAACGCGGTGCGATTTGGTCACTCGACGTCGCTCAGCGGCGGGGATACATTGTGCTGGAATCTCTTCGTTGACTCGCACCTCGAGAGCAGCATACCGGTCTTGTCGTCACTGCCAATTTGTCCTTTTGTCGCCGTTCTTACCACGGCTTGCGTGACGCGCGCGCTCACCGTTCGACTCTCATGAGTGCTTTGGCGTGCTTTGTTGTCCACGTGCTCCTCCGGCGCGTCAAACTTGCATTTCATTTTTTTTTTTTGGTCGACGCTGAATATGTTGCGGCCAGTATGTCTGCAAAAACATTTCACGTCGTCCCCTGAGCCCTCGTCAAAGCCCTTCTCGGAAGACCGCCTCCCTCGACTCCTTGCTGTGAAATATTTATTTATTTACTTACATATTTATCGTGGCATTAGCGGTGAGATGTTTCATCTCACTATAGCTGACGTGCAGCCATGTTGTACTGCTGCTCACAATTTCAACGCTCCGAGCAGCGGCGGGCCCTAATTACACTTCGTCCGTCGCAGGTGGTAGCTAGCTGCAGCCGTACGCGCTACATTCCCTCTTCTCTTCAAGCACCAGAATTTCCGCCTTCTTTCAGCCACTGCTACCTTCCAAGATAATTATTGTGGCTGACATTCAGCGCACGCCGTAACTGGACCCCAACTGCGAAAGCATGCTGGACCAACGACGCTCAATCCTTTGTGCCGATCAAGTTTCTGCAGCCCCGTAGTTCACTTTGTGTGTGGCACGTTTAAACCCCGGGGCTTCGGGAAGGTGAATATTGCCCTGATATGAATTGGATGGATAAAATCACATTCCCACAGAAATTCTCGGAGCACCTACGTCTGCTTATGTGCTTTCAAGGCAAAGGCCTGGCGATACTTGCCATATTTTCTGCTACACCGTATTTGCGTCCCTTTCTGGGCTCTCGTTTCTTTTGGCGCGAATTACTTCTACCTGCTTCCTTCCTACTACGCCGTGTTCGCGACCTTTCTTCGCTTTCGTTTCTTCGTCCTGCGGCGCGAACTACATCAGCGAGAGGAGGACTGGCGCACGCCACGGCTTCCCTGTTCTGCCCGGCCGGCGTGCACCTGTTCCTGTCACGTGCCGTCACCTTCAGGTGTTCAATAACTTTTGCGTTTCCAATCCATAGTTTTGTGAAGCGCGACTGTACAAGCCACTAAAATCTCCCGATTTTTGGCCAATCCCCCAAGTGGGTCTGTTTCGCGAAGAACAAACTTTTGTTTCATATACACCATTGTGATCTGTGCCTTCACGTTTAGTTTCTAGTGTTCGTCTACATGAATTCGTGCTTTGCACAAATGTGTAACTCCTTGTTTTCTCTGTGCGTTCCACGGTAACCTTCTCTGCTATCCCCCTGCTCTTTCCTGCCCATCCCACCTCCCCTACACCAGCAGGCGTTCCGGCGTCCGGCCCTGGGCGAGATAATTTACGCCTGCTGGTGGACCTTCCTCTCTGGCTACGCGGTGCGCACTAAATATTTGTACACCCTTTTTGGCCGAAACGGGTGTAAAGATCTTGTCCCATGGCGCACACTTTTAAAAGTGTTTTGGTTAAAAAAGGCTCTATGAACGAAAAAAGGGTGTTCTTGTGAACACCATAAAAAAGGGCGTGAGGTTGCTTAACACCCCACAATAAGGGCGTGAGCTTAAGCGCAGCTATACGCGCGACAATGTGGAGCGGCTGAGCGCCCAGCATGAGACGCATTCAACACGGACAAGTCGCACTTGGACCACAAAATGATTGAGCAAGAAAACCAACAGAGCGAGTGCATACTTAGAAATGCATCTGCTCTTCTGGCTTTTATAGCCAGCAGAGGAATGTCCTCTGATAGAGTCAGTGGGCTTGTCGCAAAAATCAGATATTATAGCGCTAATTCTGGAATTATTCATTTTAATGTGAACATATACACGCCAGTATGCGGATTTTCAAACGTTTTAATCGTGAGGTGGTTATTGTGTTCAATAAGTTATGAAATTTAATTAAATACCAAACACATATTCCACACCCTTTCAGTACCTTTCAAAAAGGGTGTTTATTATTTTTACACCCTTTTTCCCACAGGGGTGAAAACCTACAAATTAGGGTGTTGGAAACTAAGAAAAAGGGCGTGAAAGACCGCCAACGCAGAAAGAGGGTGTAAGAGACCTCCAAGTTTGGAGGTATTTTATACCCGTTTACACGGGTGGACTGAGAGAGAGAGAGAGAGAGAGAGAGAGAGAGAGAGAGAGAGAGAGAGAGAGAGAGAGAGAGAGAGAGAGAGAGAGAGAGAGAGAGAGAGAGAGAGAGAGAGAGAGAGATTTTATTTCTCCAGCAGAGGCTGATGTGTGGGCGTCGCCCCGTGGAAGGCGTCCCTAGTCCGGGATGCCTTGACTTCGGCTGGCCGTCCGTGCTCGGGTCACCAACTTAAGCTGGATATCCGGGTCCGGGCTGGCCAGGGAAGCCCTCCACTGCTCGAAGGTTGGGTTGGAAAGGGGGGGCAAGTCTGGAGTTCGTTGGCACTCCCATATGATGTGGTAGAGGGTGCCAGGCTGGGGACAGTGAGCACAGACGGAAGAGTGTTGGGTGGGGAAGATGAGGTGGAGGCGGGTGGGATGTGAATAGGTATTCGTTTGGAGCCGCCGCCAAGTTGTAGCGTCCTCTCTGGAGAGGCGCCAGTGTGGTGGTGGGAGACGACGGCGAGTTTGCCGGTAATGCGCGAGAATCTCCGTGTAGCCACTGAGTGGGTGGGGTTGATCGTGAGGGGGTAAACATTGGCCACCGTCGGCAATGGCTCGGTGTATCATATCGCGAGCCGCGGCGTGAGCCTCTTCATTGCCGGGGATGGCGGCGTGTCCAGGAGCCCAGACGATGCGGATGTCAGGGGTCGTTGAGCAGTTTTTGAGGATGTGAAGTGCTGATGAAGAAATTCGGCCAATTTGGTAATTTCGGCAGGCTGTCTGCGAATCGGTGAGGATGGTTACTTGGTCAGGGCGGGAAATGGCGGCCAGGGCAATGGCTATTTCTTCGGCGACATCGATTGAGCTTGTGGTAGTAGTGGCGGCAGTGACGCATTGGCCAGTATGAGTAACTACGCAGGCTACGTGGCCGGCGCGCCCAGGGTAGGGGGTAGCATCTGTATGTACGGCGCTGGGGTCTTCGCCGTATCGCGCAGTCAGGGCTCGAGCACGGGCAGCCCGGCGGCCAAGGTGGTAGTTGGCGTGCATATTGCGAGGAATCGGGGCCACCCGGATGCCATCTCGCAGGGCTAGAGGAATGCGTTGTTTTTGTTCCCTCAGGGGTATCGGACGGAGTCCTAATGCTGTAAGGACCTGTCGACCAGTGGGAGTCAATTGCAGGCGCCGTAGTTGAGCTGAATGATGGGCTTCTTGCAGCTCCTCCCACGTGTTGTGAACTCCCAAGGCGAGTAGTTTGTGGGTCGCAGTAGCAGTGGGTAGGTCAAGCGCAGTTTTGTACGCTTGACGAATCATTGTGTTGAGCCGAGCCTTTTCTGTTGTTTTAAGAGCGAGGTACGGGGTCCCGTAGGTAATGCGGCTAATAAGCAAAGCTTGCACTATCTGTAGGGTATCGTGCTCTTTAAGGCCTCGACGGCGGTGGGAGATGCGTTGCAGAAGGTGCATCAGTTGCGACAGGGTTTTATGCAGAGGGGAAATTGTGTGCAGTCCAGACCCGTTTTTGGGTATTGTGAGACCCGAGGACTGGCTGCCCTGCAATGGCCAGTTGAGGTTCAGGTATACCTCGAGCAGATTTGTGAGAAGGCTGGGAGTGGAGCGTTAGCAAAGCCGATTTTTCGGGTGCGCACTGGAGGCCTCGTGTCTGAACATTTTCTGCAAGCGGGGGGATGTCTTGTAGCTCATTATGCTTAAAAAAATATGAATTGGAATAATTTATTACCAGCGGAATGTTTAAGCTTGAGCTAGGTTCGGTGGCGTTAGCAAAAAAAAAAAGCAAATACCAAGAAAAAGAACTGCACCTCCTGTAAAGGGTGCACCACCACGTAGGTATTGTAACAGTGGAGCTGAATTTCGAGCCTGTTCGAGCGTGAGCACAAAAGGTGCATGCGCTTGCGTACCTCTTACTATACCGTTTTAAGTCTTTCTCGGATGATAAAACGCAAAACAAAAATGGCGGTGCAAGGCTCGAGAAACAGCGGAGCGGGGTTGTCGACCTAGCTTGTTTGCACCTTGGATCCGCTGTCAGTGTGGGGGGCACACTGGAACAGCCTTGCAAAATCTGGCTAAACTTAGGCTCGGCCCTCAGCACTTAGCCTAACCCAGCAAGAACATCGCAAAATTTAACAAAACTTAGCAAAGCCTAGCAAAATTTAGCAACGCCGGAAGAACCTAGGTCCCTGCTCTGCTGGTTTTTTTTTGTTTGTTTGTTTTTTGTTTTGTTTTGCAACTTAACATTATTTCACACCCTTTGAACGCCCTGCAGAAAGCCAAGGGTGTTGCAGTCGGTCAACGCCGTTTTCGCCGCACAAAAAGAGTGTAAGGCTACAAAGAACCTAAGAAAAAAGGGCGTAATGTCTTCCCAACGCCCTTATTACACTTATGCTACACCTCTTTTAGGCAATGAGGTCGTAAAAATGTTTAGTGTGTATATATAGTCTTCTAATTTAAAAAGTTCCAATTGACGTTTCGCGTGCCAAAGCTAAGCTTGGGCCATAAGGCGCACTGTATACAGAAACGAGCGATCATTGCAGACTAACAATTTTTTGTGCTTTCGAACATGTCTCACAAGGTGGGAGGGTATGTCTTGTACTTCTCGGTGCAATTATACATGCATGCATGGCCTTAATTAATCAACTCAACAGCTAAACACCTTTTCCACACCCTTTCAACACCAAGGTTGTTGAAGTTGGTCAACAACACCCTTTTTCCCACACGAAAAGGCTGTAGAGCTACGAGGAAGGTTGTTGATATCAATGAAAAATGGTTAATGGCCTCCCAACACCCTTTTCACACTTATGCTACACCGTTTATGGCCAAAAAGGGTGCGAAAAAGTTTAGTGTGTAATTATCAACACATACATTTCATCGTTGGCAGCATGCGTAAATAGCGCAGTGGCAGCGCACGGGGCGGCCCGTGCGGAGACCCCGATACAAATCCCATGCGAACTCCGATGTCTTTTATTTACTCTTTACAGTGGCGACCATTTCCTTGGCCGGAAAACGACGCCTTTTTGCGAGGTGAGACACTTTTTTGTTTGCTGAACCGTTTGTGTTTCTTTTGCACAGACTGTCATCTCGAGTACAGCTCCCACAACGCTTCCTGCTTTTAAGCAACCTGCACTAGCCCCAAGGAGCAAAGCACTGCCACAGGATAGAAATTTTTCTTTCTGATATCAAATTTCTCTGCCCTGAACATCCCTACCGACAATTGTTATTCGTATTTTCACCCTCCAAGTTCGCTTCTGCCTGCTTTGCTTCCTTGTTTGTCGTTCGGGCTGTTTCTGTTTCCCTGCTGTTTCTTTTTAAACATCTCATCGTAACCCCCCTGGTCTTTCTCGGTGAGTGCGGTTCACGCCTTTCATTCAGAGGTGCCTAATACTTTTGCTGTCCCCTTTCGTGTTGTCACCTTTTTGCTACGCACAAAGATGGCTTTGCCGCAAGACGCGCCTGTCGTTTCTCCGCGTGCCGTGCGTTCGTATAAGCGCTTTCTTGCAAAGCTCTAGGGCTGTGCGGGAAAGCCTCGAACGAAAGGTGTGCGTGAAGCTGGCGTACGGGCGACTTGAGGCGCACAGAGAATTGGCTTCTAAAGCAAGCCACGTGTCTACCTCCACCAACCCTATCCGCCGCCATCACCCCGAGAAAAGATTGCACTCGCGGTTGGTGAAAAAGCTGGCCTGGCTTCTTTTACTTGGACGTGCAGAGCTTCCGAGACCGTTTGTGATCATCGGCTGTTGTTGCACGGGACGCCTCAGTTGCGTGGCACGAATCCCTCGAGTGCACGCCAAGCGGCCGGCCCTAGTGCAGTGGGGGTTGAGACGCGTCGCGAAGATGCCGACCAGCCGAACAGCTGGGAACCTTCGGCGCATGCGCACCACTTCTCGAAGTGTGTCTCGTGGCGAATATTTGGCGCAGCTAGACTTCATACGTTTGTTTCTAGGCCACAGTTACGTTGCGGCGCGTACGAACGGACGATGGTCGGCACCTGTTACGTTGTGGTAGTGACTTCTCATGTTGGAATCTTTATCGTAACCTTGTTTGCCGTAACCTTGTTGTGGTCTTCATCCCATCATGGATCGAACAGTATTAAGTTTCCCTCTAGTTCCTCTTCGTCCGATCGGACGCTTCTCTCGCGCAAGAAGCAGCCAGTCACGGTACAGCGACGCCGGTCGTCGGCGGTGGGACCGCGGGTAATACTTTGTTCTTGCCGTGAAAAGAAAAGTCGACCTTCGAAAGCGCTGAAGGAGGACCTACGACAGAGATGTCAGTGGAGAAGCCTTCCGACATCCGCGTAAAATATGTTTCAAGGACTTCGAGTGTGGACTATCCGCCTCGTACGGAATCGCCACGCGTGATGCTGTGCCGCCTGACATGACCACACAGCAGAAAAACAACGAACGAAACATAGACGGGCACAGCCACGAGCCAGATGAAGTTTCTCGACGCCCACAAAATCCGATGTGGCCCGTGTACCTCTCCTTTTTTCCCGCAGCGGAACAAGACATGTCCGTGCGCACGCGCTGCGGGCCGGCAGGTGCTCAGGCTGTCGCGAGTCTGCGTGACACGGACTTGAAACTTAGCCCCGAACAGGGAACGCCGCAAATAGGTCCGACGAGGAGAAGACAGTGCGGGTGAGCGGCAGGCGAGCCGCACTTGTCCTCGCGTCGGCCTTTTCGTGACCGGCGTCAGTTTGATGGGGCTGCCCGCGCTCTCGTTGTAATCGCCGCGAACCACGGTTTCAGCGGACAAATATAGCCGCCGTGCGCGGGGCAGTGCTGCATGCGCCCGCAGCTCGATGCTGGCCGACAGGCACGCACTCCTAAGAGGGCTGGTTGCGGGGCAACTTATGTTATGCGTGCCGCGTTCTTCTCTATCGCACGCGCGATCAACGCGAACCGCCCAATCGAAATGCTCGCTGAGTCGCCACTGGTGCGCTGCACGGGGTACCAACATGTATACGGCGACCGCCTGAGTTGATTTGTTTTATTGGACATCTTGGTGTATACACAGCCCATTAACGCACTAGCAGCAAGGACCGTGCACTGTTCGTCGCAGTATGATACGAGACATCAGAGTTCAGTGTCGACTGTGTGCCGGCGGCCACCTTCCCTTTTTAACGTGTGTGACGCAGATATATATTTTTTTGCCTTCGAAACGGTCTGCGGATCAATTCGCGATCGCGGTATAGAAGGGTCAAGTACACAAGAAGCGCACGTGTTCAGTAGTTTTGACGATGCGTTTTCACTAGTTTCCAGTGCACGTGTGGTCGCAAACACCGTGAATGTGCCGTAGGGGTACTAACAGGCGCGCGGCTATCATTAAAATGCGGCACCACGGAAGGATGTTTTCTTGCCGCGTCCGTCAGTTGATTCGCCTTGTAGCCCGTCGAGTGCACAGCATACTTACATGTAACGAAGGTTTTTGTGGTCCCGGCCCTCTTCTGACCTAGCCTACAGTTATTTAGAGAGAATGGACGCACCGCTTCGAAGTCTAAGCCGACGGCTTTGATTTGTTTTTTGTTTGAGGCTTTGCAGCAGCACTTTTCAGGTGCAGCAAGTTGAAGCGTAACGCGCGCGTACGAGCGGCGGTGTGGTCGACGAGACGGACAGTGCTTTCCTCTCTCCCACCCAAGGGGAGCGGAGGGGAATCGAGGCCTCCTCTCTCCCCGTGATCCCGCGGCCGCGAACGCGCCCAGAACCATTCCGGGATGCTAGAATAAGAGTGGGATGCATTTTGCGAGCCTCTCCTGTCTAGGCCGAGCGGAAGACGAGGCAGACGGCGGAGGAGGTGTGCTGAGCCGCCGAGGAAGAAGACCTCTGGCCCCAATCGAGGCGCCGTCAACATCTTACCAGACAGCATTAGATTGGAACTGGTTTCTAATACTGTCAGGTAAAGATGTCCGCGGTATGCCCATGAAGGCGGCGTGGGAAATCACTTCTGCTCGCTTCTTCAGCGCGGAACCACGGAGACCGGTGAGCACCGTGGCGGGGCTCACCACTGGGAGCGGTGCCATTTCCGTTGACGCCGTGCACCGATGCTCGTCCCGTCGCTACGCGCGTTCACCTGTGGTCATCATTGCGCGGGCCCCTGAACTAATCATCCTCTGTTATTGGCGCTGTGCACGGGTGACCTCGTCTTCCACATTTCTTTCGACCAACCCCTTCCCCCTGATATTCCCTACTCGTGGTCTAGCTGGGCCGCTCCCACGGAAAACCTACGGGCAGCCCCCACATTGAAACTCTTCGTGCGCGTCCGCCAAGCCCTCCACTGTCGGAGGACCGTGGGAAACCCCCTTCCTCCGCGGCTCTCTCTCTCTCTCTCTCTCTCTCTCTCTCTCTCTCTCTCTCTCTCTCTCTCTCTCTCTCTCTCTCTCTCTCTCTCTCTCTCTCTCTCTCTCTCTCTCTCTCTCTCTCTGTTTTCTAGACAATTGTGGGACCCTCCACCACCAGCTGAAGGATGCGCACACCGCCAGGTCGTGATTTTGGAGGACAAATGTTTTTCAGTTTCATTTCAATTTTTTATTTCCAGGCAAAACTGGGTGGCTTCCTGGGTAAAACTGCACAAACAGCTTGACAAAGCCCAAGAAACTACTACAAAGCTCAGCGACGAGCATAATCACAAAAATACAAGTTTACACTTGAACATAGCCAAATAGCATTGCAACAATAAAACAAAGAAATGGTTAACACATCTTCCAAAATTCACGATACTTCACAAAAGGCACACAAACGACAGACAAGATAAGAATAACATTTCCTGGAGGTCATTCAAAACATGATTGCCAAAATAAGTATACCACAAATCTCAAATTATATAAATACTACACAATTATACTACACATACTATACTACACATCCGAGAAATACTGTCGAACTTGTTTGTGTGAGAATTTGGCTGTGTTTTGCTATTTATTCAAAACCGATGGAAGGTTATGTGACAACATCAGTAGTTTATAATTGGAACGGAAATAAGGTGTTTTCCAGACATCAAGACGTCGTGTGTTTATATTTTAACTCTGGTATTGAAGCCGGCCAATGAGGTTAGGAAATGTCTGATACCATAGGTGAAAAAAAATAGTAGGCCCGTATTAGGCGAAATTAATAAATGTACTCCATTTTAATAATAAAATGGCTTTATAATGCATCCTGTGTTGTATGAAGTCGTTCAATATTTGCTATCAGCCGAACCATTTTTTTTCAGGAGGCGGAAAATTTTTATGTTAGTCTTAGTTGTATTGCTGTACACTAAGCAACAGTGATTTATTTGTGAGTAAAATATCGTGTAATAAATCTGAAGCTTAACCTTTAACGGAAGTAAGAAGTGTGATCTGAATAGTGCACCACAAACAGCGGAAAGTCTTTTACAGAGATAGTGTGTGTGGTTCTCCCAGCTTAGGTGGCAAGTGCGCTTTGTGCGCTTCAACAATTTATACAGGTTGGTCGTCTATGTCTATCATTTGACGCGGATTTACTTTTTTAAAATAATACCTTTAAGTTTTAAGAGGGTTAATTTTTATTTTATTTAATTTTGGCCAAGTTGTTAATGCCTTTAGTACTGCATTGCATTTTTGTATCAAGGCTTGTGTATCGGGTGCGGAAGATGATGATGGTGTGGTTTAATGGCGCGAGGGCTACTAGGCCAGAGAGCGCCAAGGGGAGTGCTGGTGTTTCGGTTAGAGGTGCTTGTCTAAAATTGGCGTATAGGGCCAATGGTTAGTGATGAAAGGTGGATATAAAAGAGTTCGGGAAGCGCGAGTACGTGTGGCCTTCAAAACAGGGTGCCTCGGGCAGATCGTTTTGGCAAGGCAAAAAAGGCGAGGCCCCTGCGTATCGCATAAGAAACCTTCAGCATTGCCCAACGACCGTGCACGAGTACGCCAAGTCGTGCGGACTGAGCTGCGCTCCCCAGAAATCTGAGCTGCTCACGATCCAAGCGGGGAAACCCCAGAAGGAGCCGCTGCCGAACGTGGCCATCACCATCGACGGAACGGCCATCGAGCCAACTCAGCAGATTCGGATTCTCGGCCCACTACTTCAGAGCGACGGGAAGGCACACGCCGCCGTCACAAAGATCAAGACTACATCCGAACAGATACTCAGTATGATTCGGAGGGTATCTAACCGAAACCGAGGCCTGAAAGAGGACGATGCCATGCGCCTGGTACGCGCTTTCGTCGTGTCGCGGGTTACCTACTCCGCCCCGTATCTCCAGCTGACGAAGGCGAATAGGGACACCCTAAACACGATGCTTCGCAAGGCAACGAAGCAAGCACTCGGCATTCCCATATACTCGTCCACGCAAAGACTGCTAGACATGGGCGTCCACAACACGGTGGAGGAGCTCATCGAAGCCCACCTTTCGAATCAGAGAATCCGGCTCAGTCACACGGAGCACGGACGAGCCGTCCTACGCAAGATAGGTTGGCAGATCGAGCCAGTACCCATCAAGGCAGCCCTTCCGGAAGACTGGAAGATGAGCATTCTGACCAAACCCCTTCCCCGGAACATGACGCCAGGCAAGGACGACGAGAGGCGCACCGCGCGTGCAAAAGCAATGGCCCGGAAGCTGGAAGAGAACCCCAGGGTCCTCTACGCGGACGCCTCGCTCCGAAAACACAGCGACCGTGCAGCGGCGGTAGTTACGTCCAGAGACCGGCTGATCGTCAGCGCGTTCCTGAAGACAACAGACCCCGCAGTTGCCGAGGAAGTGGCCGTGGCCCTGGCACTCGCACAGCCGTGCGTGGACACCGTGGTCACCGACTCAATGACAGCGTACGGAAGCTTCCGCAGGGGGGTAATCTCCTCCGCGGCCCGAGCCATTCTGTCCAAGTGCAAGCCACCGGGAAGAGCCATAGAGCTCGTGTGGGTCCCGGCTCACTCGCGGGTAGCAGGCAACACCATCGCCGACTACCATGCCCGAGAAATGTCAATCCGGGCCGAGAACGAGCCGGAAGAGCTACCGCACCCGGTTACCAGCTTTCGGGACATTACCCGGATGTACCGAGAGGAGAGGCGCAGACTGCCGGAACCGCACCCCAAACTGACTAGGCAGCAACAGACGATCCTGCGTCGAGCGCCGGCGGGATCGCTTGCGCATCCCGTACTGATGAACCTCATGTACTCTGCGGAACACGATACGCTCTGTCCGTTTTGCAAAAGAGAGAGGGGCACCCTGCCACACATCTTGACAGAGTGTACAGAACTCAAGACCCCCCCCTCCTTCCCTTCCCCACAACACCGCCAATCCCCAACCCCTTGAGCGATGGGAGACCTTGTTGACCAGCCCCGCCCTGCCGACTCAGCTCGCACTGACAGACAGGGGCCAGGAGCTGCTGGGAACATATGGGTCCCGTAACTAGGGAACCACCCCGTCTGGTGCCAGCGCGCAGCACCGATTTCTTGGGCTCAGTAAAAGTTGATTCCTCCTCCTTCAGCATTGCCCTCATCACTGAGCCGCAGGCTGCGGTTACCACAGTACGAAATTTCCTTTAAGAAATGGACATCCGCAAGGTAACCTAACACTCTTTTGATATTGACAATTGCTTCGTCTGACAGAAGTTGTGCTAGGTGTTGTGGTATGTGTTTTGTGCATAGGTCTGCGAAATGTCTGCGTCTTTCTGGTTCAAGTTCTCTACATTCAATTAGTAGCACATGTAGCACAGAAAGAGCCCCTTTACATCGAGCACAATTTGGACGTGGTGCGCCATTTAAAAGATGTCTGTGTGTGCCATATGTGTGCCCCATCCTCAGAAGACAAAGTGTGACCTCAACAGATCTGTGTAGCTTTCCTGGTGTACGTCTGCCTATTGTTGGTTGAATTGCGTGGAGCTTATTTTCTGCTTGCCTATCCCACTGCTTCTGCCAGGTTTTACAAAGTTTTCTTTTGATGAGTGGTTTGAGGTCTAAGCACGGCACAGATGTAATGTCTACATCATCCCTAAGAGCTGCAGCAGCCGCTTCCCTGTCAGCAGACCCATTTCCAGCTATTCCGCAATGTCCAGGTACCCAACAGATTGTTATTGCTAAACCCATAGCGTAGGCTGACATGATGACGTGTAAGAGCAAGTTCAACACTAAATTTTTGCGAGGCTTCGCAGAATACAGGGTTGTCACTACACTCAAGGAATCTGTGTATATGACTGAACGCTGCATTTCGTGTTGTATTATGTGTTCTACAGCCATTAAAATACTGTGGGCCTCACCTGTAAAGGTGCTGGTGTTAGGATTGAGTGTTTTAGAGGCAGATTGGGGTCCACAAAATGCGCAAGGTACAGCAGAGTTGGTTTTACATGCGTGTGTGTAAAATTCTGTGCGTTGGTATTTGTGCTGAAGGCTCAAAAAGTGTTCGTGTCAAGGGTCTTGTCTAGGTTAGGGTTAGAGTTAGGTATAAGTTTATTGATGCCTGCAAATCGGCGGTTTTTACGCGCCGCGACGCGGGCCTGGTAAGGTTTGCTGCACTCTGCCCAGCGCCAGCGGATCTCGTTGCCGGGTCGCCAGGTCGGTGTTTTTCGAACGCACCCCGGGCTTGCTGGACGGCCCAAAGTTGAACGTCCTTGTCGCTACTGCGCACTGCCTCTTGGAGTTTCGGCGGATAAGTCCTTGACTTCGCTTCGTCTGGAAACCGGACGCAGTCCCAGAAGATGTGCCACTGGTCCGCCAAACCCACTTCACACATTTTGCAAACACCACTCAAATAAAGTCCTGGATGTAACATGCGAGGATGGATCCGGTTTGAAGCTAACACGGCCTCCTCCCGGCTGAGTCCCTGTGGGGGGGGGGGGGGGGGTGGCATTACCTGTCGAGCCAGGCGGTATAGGCCTTGGTAATCTCGCTGTACCTTGCGGTCTTTGCTCTCGGACCACCACAGACGGTCGGTCCGGCGGAAGGTAAGTGGCGGTTCTCGAGTTGCTGAGCACGGTGCGACACTCGGCCTCGGACATCGCCAGAGCGATGGCGACCTCCTCTGCGTCCGTGGCGCCCGTGCGCCGCACTCTCGCTGCCGCTGTCGTGACGCCCGTGGTAGCCTTAACGGCCACCGCGACGAAACCTTTTCGCTGGTGCTCCGCCGCATCGACGTAACCGCGCGTGCTCGTCCTTGGCGTGCTGCTCGACGAGGGTCTTGGTGGTCTTGGCCCGTGCCGCTCGCCGCTCTTTGTTGTATTCCGAGTGGACGTTCCTGGGGATCGGATCCACTCGTATGCGAGCCCGTGCATTCTCGCCGATGTCGCTTGACTGCCGGTCCGCTGATCGGGGGTTGTGTCCCGTCTTGGTTGCTGAGAGGCGCTCTAGCTGTGCAGTCAGCTGCGCCTCCTCAATATTTTCGAGGGTGTTGTGCACGCCGAGTTGAAGTAAGCGTGTCGTGCTCACAGTCTCCGTGAGGCTCAGCGCTGTCTTGTTGGACTTCAGTATTAGCGTGTTGATCTTGGTGCGTTCCGTGACCCGCCAGTTGTGGTAGGCAGCCATGTACGTGATGCGACCTATAACTCCCGTATACGAGCTGAAGCGCAGACAGCCGTGTGAACGCGCCATCTATCTTTCTTATAACAGCCCCATCCATTTCGATGGTGCTGCCGTCTGAGAGAAGTGAATCGAAGTAGTGCATCACGATGCTAGTGAGCGCCGATAGTGGGCGCCAGCTGAGCTCGTCGCAACGCAACTGTCTGCTGTACACTCCACGGAGCAGGAACGCGGTCGTCGCACATTTGCCAAAACAACGCTCCGGCAGGTCGTCGCTCGCCAATTTTTTAAAGTTAAAACATTAAACCCTTATAGCGCGAACATAAGGAGTTTAATAAAGAACAAGAAATGCAAAAAATAGAAAGAAGTAAAAAAAGTGTTAAAATCGGAAATTTCCCCCTACGACCCAGACTGGCGGCGTGCTATTCGCGTGTGTACAGATGCCATTGCATTTGACTTACTGTGTCACTTGTTGCTGATTCTGTCCGGTGACGTTGAGCTAAACCCTAGTCCTACCACAGAAATTCTGGCTGCCATAAGTAAGCTTCAAGAATGCCAAAATGCTATTCAAACTGAGCTCAAAGATCTGAAGACCACACAGTTATCACAAGAAAAAACGATCACAGATATCACTAACAGGCTTGCCGCACTGGAAATCACGCAACCGACAAATAATCCCGACCCAGTTGTGCACGAGGCAAATGCAATCAAACGTGAAATCGCGGTCCTTCAAGCGGCTCACACAGATACTAACAACCGAATGCGGAGGAACAATCTTCTGTTCCTGGGTATCGATGACGCAGAAAAAGAGACGTGGCAGGAAGCTGAAAAAAAAAAAATAGTAGAATTTTGCTCTGCCACCTTGAAGCTGCAATTGCACGAGCAATTGAACGTGCCCACCGCTTAGGCAAATTTAGTAACAACAAAAAAAGACCCATAATTGTAAAGTTAAACCACTTCAAGACTAAAGAAAATATCCTTGCTTGCGGCCGCCAACTGAAGGGAACTGATTACGCCATCCGAGAAGATTTCACTTCCGCTACTCGATACGCGCGCTCCAAATTAATACAATTCATACGACCTCAAAAGTGTGCCTTCAAACTCTCCGTTGATAAACTGCACGTAGGAAGTAAATCTTATGCTTACGATGCGGCAACCGATACCGTTTTAGAGTGCGAAAACTTCCCTGCGTTTGCGCCGTTCCCCCCTCAGCATCATCTCAGTGCCGAAGCATGTGGTAACTGACGCAGAGCAAACAACCAAGGTCATTCAAACAACCGTCCATTCTCTCCTGTAGATATCAACATTGCTTTCACCAACATTAGAAGTGTAGTCCCGAAACGAGATCAGTTACACAGTTTTATCACAGACATTGACGCCGACGTAATTCTTCTCACCGAGACATGGCTGAATGACAACATTAAAGATTGTGAAGTTTTGCCCTTGAACCTAAATTACACACTATACCGCCATGATAGAAAAGCCAAGAGAGTAGGTTAGCCGCGATGACAACCTTGAGCTCACATGGGTGTGTGTGCACAATTCATCGGATAAATTAGTGTTCGGCGTTTGTTATCGACCACCGGACAGTAATCCGCTTTTTTGTGACCACCTTCGCAACTCCCTCACAAACGTCAAAGATAAATTCCCCGAAGCGCCAATTTTCCTTTTTGGAGACTTCAACTACCCTCACATCAATTGGTCCCTTCTCGCGGTGGCTAATCAGTCACCCTCGAATGAACCCAAACAGTTTCTAGACTTGGTACTAGACTTTAACCTTCACTAAACAATAACGACGCCTACTAGAGGTGACAGCGTACTTGATCTTTTGCTCACCAACTGCCCTGATGATGTATCAAATGTAACAGTACTGCCCGGACTTAGCGACCACAACCTTCTTCATGTAACCCTCTCTATGCCAATAAAAAGACGGTCACCTACGAAGAAATTAATCACAGACTATAATAGAGGAAACTTTTAATTAATCAATAAAGAACTTACTCACTACTATGAAAATTTTGAAAAGTCGTACGAGGCTCGTTCAGTAAACACCAACTGGGAACTCTATAAAAACATGTTGCTCAGCTTAAAAAAGAAATATATACCTACAATCACTGTAAAATCAGACTCGAATAACCCATGGTTCAACAAACACTTAAAATCACTGCTAAACCGGAAAAAGCGCCTGTATAGAACCGCAAAACGCAAAAACAGTCCAAAAGCATGGGAGCGACACCGCCTCTGTGAGGCTGAATACATCAAAGCATTAAATGACGCCAAAGACAAATATTTCCAAGTTGACTTGAGTTCAATACTCCGCACAAACCCAAATAAATTCTGGCGCACCATTTCCACCAAACCACAAACTAACCAGATAAACCTTGTCGATGCAAGTGAGGAACCCATAGGCGTCAGTGATTCCGCAGCAGCCCTAAACGAATTCTTTACATCGGTCTTCCACGATTTTAATTCTTGCCCTATAGAACCCTTGCCCAACTTCTCCCCCAAAACAATGCCTGAAATACAAATAACCCTGGATGGCATAACCAACTTAATCCGCTCTCTTAAAATATCATCATCAGCAGGCTGCGATGACATCAATGCAAAATTACTTCAAGGTACTATACATATCTCTAGTAAATTTCTGTACCTTATATTCAAACAGTCCTTAAGCACAGGAACCTTGCCTGACGATTGAAAAAAAGCGAAAATAGTCCCCATTTTTAAAGGAGGCAGGCGCGATGCACCTTCCAATTACCGCCCGATTTCTCTTACCAGTGTCCCATGTAAGCTCCTCGAGCACATCATAGCATCTAACCTAATGTTTTACTTAGAATCAATCAATTTTTTTACCCCTTCCAACACGGCTTTCGTAAATCACTGTCTTGCGAAACTCAATTAGCCGAATTCACACATGACCTGCTGCAACACATGGACGACAATCTTCAAATTGACGCAATATTCTTGGATTTTTCGAAGGCCTTCGACCGCGTTTCTCACAAACATCTGCTTGCAAAACTATCTCCCCTTGGTATCAGTCCAAACATTATAAAATGGCTTGAACAGTTTTTAACTGGACGCGTCCAGTTTACCTGCGCCAACAATTTCCAGTCAGCTCTAACCAATGTAACCTCAGGTGTTCCCCAGGGCGCAGGCTTATCTCCACTCTTGTTTTTGATTTACGTAAACGACCTCCCTACCAACATAACATCAAAATTGCGCCTTTTCGCGGACGATTGCGTCCTGTATAACCCCCTTCCTTCACCTAATGACGCTATCGCCCTACAACATGATCTAGACACCATCGCTGCCTGGTGCGAAAAATGGCATATGTCTTTAAACCTCACTAAATGCAAAGTAATGTCTTTCGCGCGCAAACACACCACCATGAATAACATTTATTGCATTCACTCCGTTCCTATTGACCACACCAGTGCTTACAAGTATCTAGGACTTCATATGACGCCATCTCTATCATGGGTGACACATATCCAAACAATCCGCTGTGAAGCTTCACGCACACTTGGGTACTTGCGACGCAACTTAAAATCCGCATCTTCCGAAATAAAAAAACTTGCATATTTAACATACGTTCGACCAAAACTTGAGTACGCATCATCCATTTGGCACCCATCCCAAGCTTATCTCAGCGATGACTTAGAAGCCGTGCAAAACCGCGCTGCTGGTTTCATTGCTTCAGAATATTCAAGACGAACCAGCATAACCGCCTTAAAACAAACTCTGTCTCTTCAACCACTTGCTTCGCGGCGCTTAATTTCTCGCCTCTGCCTCCTGCACACCTTTTACTTCCCTCGGTCAGGACACGCCCTCCTGAAACGCCTGTTTCGGACATCGTCCCGTATATCTCACAATCGCCCCTTGGCGGCGATAAAGGGCCGCACGACGGCGATGAGCAGCTCATTCTTTCCCCACACCGTCACGCTTTGGAACGCGCTGCCGGATAACATTGCTTCGTGCAGCGATCGCACAAAATTTCGCGAAAAACTAACGTATATCAGCAACCCAAACGATGCTACCTAAACACCCCACCTGCCTTCTTCGTATCTCTTTTTTACTCTTCTTTCTTTGTCTGTTATTACACTCCTGTAGAATTTATTCCTAGTCGTGCAGTTGTCACTTCAGTGTTCATTCCTGCTTTTATTTCCTTCTAGTGTTGTTTCTAGTTACTATGTGTGGCCATTGTCGCTTTTTTATATGTGTGACCATTGTCGCTTTTTTTTATATGTTACAACCTAGACGTACGCCTTGTCACTTGAGTATTAATTTCCTTCCTTTTTATTTCCTCTTTTGTAGTCCCTTGTTAACTTGTGATCATTTTTACTTTTTTACGAAGTTGTTGAAACCCCGA
The DNA here is from genome assembly GCF_048455015.1 of Haemaphysalis longicornis. Taxonomy (NCBI): domain Eukaryota; kingdom Metazoa; phylum Arthropoda; class Arachnida; order Ixodida; family Ixodidae; genus Haemaphysalis; species Haemaphysalis longicornis. Next base: position 4,140,357 of record NW_027526422.1, on the reverse strand, counting down.
TGTACGCCATCACTTGAGTGCTGATTTTTGTCTTTTTATTTCCTTTTTTTGTTATTCCTTGTTACATTTTTGCGAAGATGTTACAACCTTGATGTACGCCCCCCCCTTATGTAATGCCTCCTGGCCCTTAAGGACGAATAAATGAAGTGAAATGAAATGAAATGAAAACACAACATAAATTAAAGCCCGGAAAAGAACTACGTCAACGCGAATAAAACATCATGAAAAGTAACAACCGTGCCCGCAACAAGCACCCTGCATTTGCACAAATATGCATAACTGGTATAGTCGACGCATTCATTCGTTATAACGTCGTAAGTAGAGATAATTGTTCAAACAATTAAAAAAACAAGAACTAAAAATCAGACAAAATTTCGAAAGTATTATAAAAGTGAACTCACGAAACTAAAAACATGCACCTCATACACTTCCCTCGAAACTAAGACGAAAATAAAAATGCCCTGGAAAGAACCACGAAAACAGGAATATTCGTACGCCTTATTCTCCCGCTCGACTTCACTGTTCACAAAGTTTTGCTCCTCCTTCTCGCTCCACACGATGGCACTTGTTGGGCGTCTTGGGCCACGGAGTTGACGGAGGTTTTACGTACGTGAGAACGACTGAAGCGAGACCGGCGCCATGGCTGCGCAAAACGGGGACGATCACTTTAATGGCACAGTCTACACTATGATAATTTTAGCATAGCGTGCTCCGTCCGCTAACGCTACGGCGGCGGGTAGCGGGGTGCGACTGGGGAGAGCAAATTCGTCACGGTGGGGTGGATTAGTTCCGCGCGGCCTGCCTTCGCCATGCCCGCTCTTTCCCTACGCTGAAGCGGGATTCACAAGGTGGTGTTGGATTCACACGACGGAGAAACCCTCTCTTTTTGGCCCGCGGGACCCGCTCACGTGACCGGTTTTAGGCTCCGCCCCTCGGTGAGGATAGCCCGCGGTGGCTCCGCGAAAGAAAATGCCTCCGCCTGTTTTCGCTCGACGGCGGTGGCCCTCGGCGGGGAATGGAACCTGTTCCTCGGCGCTGTCGTCTGCTAGTCACTCCGCGTAGCTCCGCACGTGTGGATGCGCCGCCAGGCCGGATAATCCGGTCACGTGCTGTTGACGTCCCATATCAGTCCGCCTCCGTGAGAGGGTTTCTCCGTCGTGTGAATCCCGCTTGAGGGGGCAACCTCCTCGCACTCCCCGCGCGCGCATGCGCAGTCCGGTCCCGCTACCCGCTAACCTTAGCGTAGCGTACGGGAGCCGCTATGCTAAATCTCTCTAATGGTAGTGGTGACTACGGACGCATACCCAGCGGGAAATTTAACAAAGGGCGCCCCCACAGTCCCACAGGAGGTGTCGAATGTCCTGTTTGACGACGGAGTCCTGTACGGTGGGTCGCCGTCGCATCTCTCTGGGATATTACGCACCGCCGCCACTAAGTTGACGTGAGAGCGCCACTTGTGCAGCACATCCTCGGTCAGGGCGGCTCCTGTTCGGGCCTTGCAGGTTAGGACCTCTGGGTAGGCTCTTTGGAAGGTGGGTGTGCATTGTGGGGAGTCTTGTCTCGCAGGTTGTCCCTTCTTCGTTTTTCTCGAGTTCAACGAGGCTGGCGCGCGGTCGACGTCAATCAGTGGTGGCACCGGGTGGTCGGGAAGCGAGTGGAGCGTAGAATTTTGAGAACAAAGAAATCGTGAAAATGGGCCAATCAGCACTTGCACGAAAATGCACAATTGGCGGAGTTAACACATTTGATCGTTTTAGTAGCGTACATGGAGCTAATTTGTCGAACGGACGTACACGGCAAACCAAGAAATACAGAAAAAAAGAAATGAAAAATAATAAAAGTGAATTTACAAAATCAAAGACATGCTTTTTTACTCCTCCCCCAACCAAAATTAAGAAGCCCAGAAAAAACACGACGGAAACACGAAAAATATGGCGGAAACGGACCAACCGTACACTATGCCTTGCATCTGAACAAAAATGCATAATTGGCGACGTTAAGGCAGTTAATTGCTATAATAGTGTAAATGTACATGATTGGCGAGACGAATCATAAAAGAAAATTATAAAACATTTAAATAACCTAAGGTATTTGGCTGGTCATAGCCATCTCTGCCTATAAAAATTCATTGTGAAGACAAAAGACGTCAGAGTGCTGCGCATTATCGGACAATTCTCAAAATTTCTGCCCATTTTTGATTTTCTTTGTTTCAACTTTCTTCTCTGTCTGTCTCTCTCTTTGTAACATATCGTCTTTGCTCCGCAGCTGTTGAAGATAGCTGAAGTGCATCATCATGATCATTATCAGCTTCACTGTGTGCCTGTACACTTATTCATTTCGGAATATTCTGGCCGTCTCCCGTGCTAGCCGCCAGATGGCCTGCCGGGTTTCCCTCCAAAACATGCCAGCGTCTATCAGCATTGCTACCATTGCCTTCCCGCTCACTGCCTCTCCTGCATTTACGTATACTTTTCATGGTTCTTTTTTCTTCTCTTCCTTGCTTTTTCTTAGCTTCGATTTTATGCTGGTTTTAACACCTCGAGAAGCTTTCAATCATGACGTACGCATTTGGACTGAGCTGCCGGAATTTTCACATTTTCGTCAAGAAATCGGCCATGTAAGTTCTAATCCTTTCGCATTTCTCTTTCATAGAGTTCGAGCACTTTTGTACCAAATTTTGACCTCGTAGCACCAATAATTTTACATTTATAAACGTTTTCTCTTTTTTTTTCGGCGCGGGGCCTGCCGTGCGTGCTGAGTCACACGCAATTGAAACAAGCCTAGCTAACTTCCGCGACAAGGTGACCATTTGAAGGCCATGCTCGCGTTATCGCGTTGCTGTTCCGATAGATTGGCAAGTTAAATCAGCTCGCTAGGCGACTTTTTGGTAAGGTTACAGCCAAAAGCGGAAATGTAAGCAGTCACCGTAAGTTCGAGAAGCTTCAATTCATGGCGGACACACTTAGACGGAGCTGCGCGAGCTGAGCTTCAAATTAGCCAGCTGAGCGTCAGCTGAAAAGCGCAGCTTCTCTCGGACAGCCTCTCTTTGGCCAGCTGAGTTTTAAACTAGAAATTTTTTTTAAAGTGCGAATGCACTTTATAAGCGACCCCAAACCTTCCACCGCCGGCGGCGGCGGCGGCGTCCGCAGTCCTCCTCTCCCTAGCAACGGCGTGGAGCGGAGAGGAGCGTCGGTAGCAACGGCGCGGTGACGTCACTTCACCACGTGACCGCGCTCGCTCCGCCTCCTCGCCGTGGCTGCGCGGGTGCGCGCCGCTCCCCGCACCGCTCCTCGCGCCGTGACGTCATGGTATGACGTCACAGCGCGCCTCCTCTCCCCAGCAGCTGCCGCGCGCCTCTCTCTCCACCGTGACGTCACACTCTCTCCTCTCCCCCTCGCTCGGCTGCAGCTGCCGTGCGCCGCTGTCCCTCTCCCCTTGCGCTCGCCTCCTCTCTCAGCCACCTGGCTCGGCGCGCTCGGCGCGGCGTACCCCCCTATATATGCAGCGATAAACTGCCAGACCTCCGTGGGTCGGCTCGCGCGCGCTCACGGGCGAATGCCAACGGATTTTAACTTTACTCCCCCTCATAGCATCACCCCGTGCATTCGCACTTAACCATGTTCACCCTCGGGGAAATGCTTGGGAGTTTTTTTGTGTATCTATACACTTGAGCATGGCTTACCTTTCCAACGGCCAGACGCCAGTAGATCTCATCAGTAAGCCAGCGTGTCAGCTTACTCCTTCAGAACCGCACGTACAAAAAGCAAAACCGACAAACGCTGGCTCAGTATCACTACTGGCGTGCGAGACAACGTCGTCGGCGGGAAAGCCTCTCTCGCTCTCTCGCTACTTTTCGTCGGGCTCTCTATGCTCAACTAATGCTGGTACAAAGTGGTGCCTGCTCCAGAAGTAACCATCACACCGGATACCTAAGGGGCTACACTAGTAAGGTTCACCCATGCTAGGAAGGCCTTCGCTCCCTAGCACTCCCTCCCTCACCACAGAAGGATCTTGCCACCCTGGTGTAGAAGTTGGCCGCCACCTCCCATGACTACCAGTTCACCTCTCGGCCCTGTCCCCAGGAGCTGTAGGGCGCCTGTCCACGGCGGCGATCAGAACAGCGATACAGCAGAGGGTGCCAAGGAATTCTTGGTCCGGACAGACCGCCATTGGAACTTGACCCTGGCGACGTTTAACGCACGCACTCTGTCTAGCGAGGTAAGCTTAGCTGTACTACTAGAGGAGCTCTCTGGCATTAAGTGGGATATTATAGGGTTAAGCGAAGTTAGGACACTGCAGGAGAAAACTTCATGGAGCTCAGTAGCGGGCATATTCTGTGCTACAATGGACCGCAAGAGAAGAAAGAACACGGGGTGGGATTTTTAATCCACAGCAGGAAACGTGGAGGAGTTTTTAGAATTAATGGAGAGTCGCGGCTGTTGTGATCAAGCTAAACAAACGCTACAGGTTAAAGATAGTACAGACCTATGTGCCAACAACCAGTTACGATGATGAAGCCGTACGAGGACGTCGCATCAGCAATGAAGAAGGCAAAAACGCAGTTCACAATTGTGATGGGAAGCTTTAACACAAAGTTCGGTAACAAACAAATGGGAGAAAGGTCAGTGGGAAACTTCGGAATAGTCAATCGCAAGTCGAGGAGGTATACTGGTGGGATTTGCAGAGACAAATAACCTGAGGCTGATGAACACATTCTTCTACAAACCAAAGAGCAGGAAATGAACCAAAAATGAAATTGACTTCATTCTAAGTGACAACCCGGGTATCGTGCAAGGCGTACAGGTTCTAAGTAAGATTCGGAGCAGCCATCACAGGTGGTTAGAGGCAAGCTAAATCTGAATCTCAGATTAGAAAGAATAAAACTCGGGAAAACTAAGAAATCCCGCACTCCTGCGATCTGGCTCTCACTAACTCCTCAAAATAAATTTTCGCTTTTGAACGAGCAGAACGAGGTCAGTGTAGACAGGCTAAGCGACAACCTAACATTGGCACTCAGTGAATAAGCAGCAGCTCTGGGAGAAGCAGCATGTAGAGACTCTTCAAAACTAACCAAGAAAACGAAGGCGCTAATTGCCAAACGTAAGAACATGGAAGTGTGAAGTACGGCGGATCGGATCGAATTATCCGAGCTGTCAAAACTGATTAACAGAAGTAAAAGGAACGACATTCGTGCATGTAACACACGGCGGTGATCGAGGAAACGCTGCAAATAGGGGGAAGCTTGAAAGCAACGAAGAGAAAGCTAGCCATCGGCAAAGAGCGGATGTATACGCTCTCAGAGAGGAGCAGGAAAACGCTACGCGCCCCTTGGACGAGATAATTAAGGTAGCAGAACTATTCTACACCAGGCTGTATGGCAGCGACGTTAGACCAGGGGAAACTACCGAGAAATACAAGCTCAACTTGCGATGTCCCACTAGTTACTAAAGAGGAAGTTGGAAAGGCTCTCAAATGCATGGAAATAGGTGAAGCAGTTGGTGACGACGACATAACCGTAGATATTTTGAAGGAGAAAGGGGATATTGTACTGGAAAAGCTTGCTGTACTATTTTCGGAATGCTCGAAGGGTCAAAAAGTGCCCATAGCCTGAAAAAATGCCAACGCTATTCGCCAACCAAAAACGCCAACCTCTAGAATTACATACTTTCAGTTCTTTACAAGCTGTTTATCAAAGTTATAGTTAGCCAGCCGCATAGATTACAGCCTGGATTCCCAACAACCAAGAAAGCAGGCTGGGTTTAGGAAAGGGTACACATGCATGCATCACATTTATGTCGTCAAGCAAGTGATAGAAAAATCCGCAGAGTACACTAAACCCTTTTACATGGACTTTGTAGACTATGAGAAAGCGTTTGGTTCCGTACTCACCGCAGCAGTAAAAGACTAGAATACAAGAGACCTGCATAAGACTTCTAGAAGACATATGTAAAGGGATGCATAGGCAGGATGAGCCCCCACAAGCAAAACGATAAATTTCCGACCTGAAAGGGAGTAAGACAGGGAGATACCATCTCGCCCAAACTATTCACTGTATGTCTGAAGGGTGTATTTAGAAAGCTTGACTGGGAAAGCATAGGATTAATGATAGACAAGGAATACTTGAGCCATTTAAGGTACTGACACAAAATTTTGAAGGCGAGATAACTTCGGAAATAGATTGGTGTGGACACATATACATCATCTGCAAAATATCAGCGGCGAATGCAGCCTAGAACATATTTAAAATCAATTTTAAAGTGTGAGAAACGCAACCGAGCAGCCAGAAGAGGATCACGCGCAATCGACATCCCGTGGGTATTTTGTAAATAAACAACATCCACAGACGTCACGAGTTTGTGTTTGCCGCTTCCGCACTGCCGGCGCTTTTCGCCGGCTCGCCCGGCTCGCCGCTCCAATCGGAGGGCCGGAGGGCGGAGCTTCTGCTCTCGAGAACGAACGACCCGATCGTTGGCGGCGGAGGCGCCGTGAATTCGTCAGCTCATCGGGCAGCTTGCCGCGACCAAAGTTCTACAGCGATTCCAGGCACTCTGTTTCTATTACTTTTGATTTACATTGGACGCGAAAACGCGCCGGAGACACGAAAAGCCCAGTGAGCGAGCCGCACGGTCGCTGTGCAGGCGGCGGCCACGGCCACGTCCGCGAAGTGGCCCAGGCCGGCGCCGGAGCTCGAGCGATAGCTTGTTACAGCTGCACGAAATTGCACCCAAGTCCCAACCACGGCAGTTTATATGAGAAAGGAGTTAATGATGCGATGGCGGGTTGCATTAAAAATTGTCATCTGCACCGCTTACGAGAGCGGCAATCGAATATCCGCCGCAGTGCTAAGCCGAACACATCTGTAGGCGGACCTGTAGGCAGACCGCCCGGCTGCTCCCAGCGCGCGTCGTTCTCTATCTGCGGCAGCATTTGCACTCGCAGCGCCTGCGTCACGTCCACGGTCGCTTTTTAATTAAGCGGCTCACGAGATCAGTACGTGGGGGCATTGGCAGAAACTGCCGGCGACACGGATTCGACAGGGCTACGGCAGCGTTGCTCTGTGATATCCCTCCGACGGTTACGTGGTCAGCTTTGTTCACACAAAATCCATCGTTTCGCGGCACCCGTTGAAACCGAAACTGCGACTGGCCGCATTGAAAATGCCTCTAATTAAACAACGGTTGCACGCTGAAGCAAATGAGGTTTCTACAGGTGATAAGTATGTCACTAGCTACTTATCACAACAAAAAAACAAGATGCAAAATTTTTGTGTCAGTGCCCCTTTAAGGTTTGCGGACGACATAGTCTTGCTGAGCGAGACTGCAGAACATATGCAAAACAATGCTTGAGGAACTACAATCAGGAATCACGGCCGTGGGGCTAAAAGTTAATATGAATAAATCTTAAGTGATGAGGAATAAGCATGCCAAAAGAGTCCTCTTCCGCTTAGAAGTAACAGAATACAACTACCTCGGACAGATGGTTAGTGCTGACCACAACCACGAGAGAGAAATCCGGCGCAGGAAAGGTATGGGCTGGGGAGCACTCGGCCAGCACTCCCAAATAACGAAAAGTAAGCTACCTCTGTCTGTCACTCAAAAGAAAAATCTACAACCAGCGCATACTGACGGCTATGGCATACGGAGCTGGAACTTGGCGCCTTGCGAAACAACTTGAAAACAGTCTTAGGTCGGCTCGACAGGCCATGGAACGAATAATGCTAGGAGTGCTAGGAAACAATAAGTATCATAACTAATACTATTTTTAAGTCTGGCATTTTTCCTAAAAACTTAAAGAGGGCCAGGTTGTTCCAGTATTTAAGAAAGGTAACAAGGAGTTAATTAGCAACTATAGACCAATTTCAATCCTTTCCAGTTTGAGCAAGGTCATCGAACAGTTACTTGCTAAACGCTTAGCTATCTAAAAAAATTTAACGTAATAGATAATTCACAGTTCAGTTTTCGTGCGGGAAGTTTCACTAGCTTGGCTTTACTAACCTTAACCGATTTTATTAAAATATCTATTGATTGTGGTAAACATGTTGGCTCAGTATTCTTAGACTTCACAAAAGCTTTCGATACCAGCAATCACAAAATTTTATTCATGAAACTCGAAGCATACGGTATAACCGGTCCAGCACTTATCTATTAAAAAAATTACTTGGTTGACAGGCAATACGTGGTAGCTGCAGCTGGCTGGTTCACCGACTGTAAAATAATTAACCAAGGTGTCCCGCAGGGTTCCATTCTCGGTCCCTTATTGTTTAATAATTATATCAATGACTTACCCAACTTTTTACACCGATACAACTGTCTTTTATATGCTGACGATACACAATAACATTATCAGACACATCTATAGTATCCCTAACTGATAAATTAAACGCTGCTTTAACGGATGTGCCTGAGTGGTGCTGCAGAAATAATTTAATTATAAATCCTACTAAGACTAAATTTATGGTCTTTAGAAGCAGCCCTAAGGTGTCAGGTATGTTGCCAGAATTAAAACTTGGCTCTAATCTTATCGTATCATGCGACTGCGTCCAATTTCTTGGTATAATTCTTGACACTAAACTTAAGTTCACTTCTCAAGTCGATCAAATCAGAAAAAAAAATGGCATTTGGCATCCGGGCATAGCTCAAGTCACGACCGTTCTTTCCAACCAAGGCTTTGTTATTACTTTACTTCGCTTTCATGCACAGTCATATCAACTATGGAATCACTGATTGGGGTAACACATATCCCACCCACCCGCCGTGGTGGCTCAGTGGCTAAGGCGTCGTGCTGCTGAGCACGAGGTCGCGGGTTCGATTCCCGGCCGCGGCGGCCGCTTTTCTGATGGAGGCGAAAAGCAAAAACGTCCGTGTGTACGAGATTTCGGCGCAAGTCAAAGATCCCCAGGGGGCAAAATTAATCCGGAGCCCTCCACTACGGCGCGCCTCATCGCCTGCGTTGCGTCGGCGCGTTAAACCCTGCAATCAATCATCAGCAACATATCACACCCACCTATCATTCATTCAGTATATTCAAAATCAGGCTATCCGTATCATTACTAGCAGCCGTCGCCATTCAAGTGCATCACCTCTACTTCGCGAAAATCCAGTTTTATCTGTCACAGCATTATTCGATTATAACTTAGGTATCTTTTTTTTTTCAGACTACTCAACAACCAATTATGTTCCGGATTTATTGACGTGGGTACTTTAGTGAATCATAACAATACTAGATTTTCCTTGAATAACAACTTGTTACCTAAGGTAAAAACTAATTATGGCCAGCAAACATTTCATTTTGCCGCCATTAATCTGTAGAACCGCCTACCACATAATATTAAGTCTTCACATCCTATCACAGCTTTTGAAAAATCTCTAAAAAATCTTCTCGGAGCACAGGCTGACCAGCTTCCAGCTCTAGGATCAGGAGTACCTGATCTCCCGGGCGAGGGCTGCTGCATGGGGAGCCTGAAGGCGGCCTGGACTGAGGCCACCACCCACTCTCCTTTCCCCCTCCCCTTTCCCTTAAAAAATAAATGTTATTCCTCCTCCTCCTCTAACCTCATATGTTTCCTAATTTCTTGGTTTTGCTCGTTTGACTTTCGTCATTTGTTTGCGCAGTAGTTTTTTGTGTACTTTATAAACCGTTAGTGTTTGTGTATAATGATAATTTGCTTTTTGAATGCCTTTTTTATGTACATAGCTTAATATTTTAGTAAACTCTATATGAAAATGCACTGTATACATGTTTTTGCTTATTTGTTTCCTTCACTAATGTATTGTTCTACTTGTTTTCGCTTCCACTGCTGCTTCTGTAACTTTTTTCGTGTACTTCATCATCGAGGGTCCCAGTGCAGTCGCTGACTTCGGGACCCTTGTTTGTAAACTTTCTTTATAACCGTGTCGCGACGGCGACAGAGAGATGAGAAGACACACGTCTGCACGCTACAGCGCCGTGGACCCAAACTGGGGTCCCCGCTTTATTCCACGCTCGTGCCCAGCGCGCACCGCAAGCGCGTGGTCAGCACTCGCCACTCGTGGCTCAGCCCCAGCGTCGTTCCTGGAGCGTGCCCGTTTGCGGCAGCAGACGACGCAAGCTGCTGGGGCGCCGCCACATAGCCCCCCCCCCCCCCTCTTCAGACGGAGTGTGGGCAAAACGGACAGTCTTTGCGCTGGGATGTTCACGGGTGGGGCTGCGAACGGAGGGGAGAGATGGTGGTACGTGTTCAGGGTGGAGTGGTGGATGGTGGTGTCGAAGGCAGGCGGTTCGGCCTCGGTGAAAGCGGGCTTGAGGCGATCGATGGAAACGACAGTGTCGCGGCCGTTAACGCGAACTGTAAACGTCTTTTCGCCGCGTGAAATGACGAGATGAGGGCCGGTGTAGGGCGGTTGAAGTGGCCGGCGGGCACTGTCGACACGGATGAAAACGTAATGGCTGACAGAAAGACTTGGGTGAATAAAAGTGGGTTTTGTGGAACACGGCCGTGGCGGTTGGGGACGGATATAGCTGAAAAACCGGGTTAAATCCTTTACGTAGGATGGGCCAGGAGAGGAAGGGTTATCCTGAGGCTGTGGAGGGACCAGGAAGTCTGCCGGTAATCGCAAAGACGTGCCGTAGACCATTTGGGATGCGGCACAACCAAGATCATCTTTGATGACAGTGCGTAATCCTAGCAGCACAAGAGGAAGGTGAACTGCCCACTGCTCAGGTGATTCGTGAGCCATCAGCGAGGCCTTGAGCTGACGATGAAACCTCTCGACCATGCCGTTGGCTTGAGGATGATAGGCCGTTTTTAGGTGAGTAACACCGAGTAGGCATGTCAAGCGCGAAAGAGTGTGGACTGAAATTGGCGGCCACGGTCTGTGATAATCTCCGACGGCACGCCAAAACGGGCGATCCACGTCGACATAAGCGTGGAAGCAACATTCTCAGCCGTAATATCGTCGATTGGAGAAGCCTCCGGCCAGCGGGTAAAACGGTCAATCACTGTCAAGATGTAGCGGCAGCCCTTAGATGGTGGTAGTGGGCCAACAAGGTCCACGTGAATTGTGGAGAACCTTGAGTCCGGTAGTGGGAAAGTAGCCAGAGGCGATGTGGTATGCCGAGAGACCTTGCATTGTTGGCAGGCGAGGCAGGAACGGGCCCAGGCGCGTACGTCAGTATTCATGCCCGGCCGTATCTCTCGGCAATCAAACGCCGTGAGGCACGAACTCCAGGATGAGAGAGACGGTGAATAGAGTTGAAGGCAATGCGCCTGAGAGACGCAGGAAGGTACGGCCGTCTGTGGCCTGAGACCGGGTCAATGTCGCAAACGATGCTGATTCCCGAATCAGGGCATAGAATGTCCTCGAGGTGCAGAGAGGAGCTGTTTGAAGAACGTAGAGTTCGGAGCTCCTCGTCAACGCTTTGGGCTTGGGCCAACTCCTGAGAACTGAAACCGGAGCGCTGTATGGCGGAAATACGGCTAAGGGCGTCGGCTGGAATGTTGTTAACTCCCTTCACATGCCGAATGTCTGTCGTAAACTCTGCAAGATAAGCCAAATGTCGCGTCTCTCGGGGAGAATATGTAGTCTTCGATGACTTGAAGGCGTTCGTAAGAGACTTGTGATCGGTGAAAATCACGAAGCTGCGGCCTTCGAGGAAAAAGCGGAAATGCTTCACAGCGAGGTATGCCGCCAGGAGTTCCCGTACGAAAGTGCTGTACCGTTGCTCAGTGGGAGAAAGCTTCTTCGAAAAGAAACCGAGCGGGTGCCAGCTGCCGCGGATGTGCTGCTGAAGTACACCTCCAATCGCACAGTGGGAAGCATCTACCATCAGGCTTGTGGGAGCGTTGTGGCGCGGGTGCACGAGGAGGGTAGAAGAGGCCAGGCGCGCCTTGGTGGTAGTGAATGCGCGATCAGCAGCTTCAGACCATTCCAGACTGCACTCGGGAGACTTGGAAGTTTGAAGGAAAGTTTCGAGAGGTTGAACAATGGCCACACAGTCCGGGATGAACCGTCGGTAATAATTCACCAGCCCTAGGAAACGGCGCAGTTGGCGCAAGGACTCAGGTCGGGGAAAGTCGATTATGGCCTTCACTTTGTCTGGCAGAGGGCGAATTCCATTGCAGTCAACGAAATGACCGAGAAACTCCAACGACGGCAACCCGAACGCACACTTTTCGCTATTAAGGATGAGGCCATGCTCTGCTAGGCGTTCGAAAACTATCCGCAGATGGTGCAGGTGCTCAGATAGCGATGAACTGGCGACAAGAACGTCATCTATGTAGGCGAAAACAAAAGGCAGACCACGGAGGACGACGTCTATGAAGCACTGAAAAGTCTGAGCTGCGTTGCGTAACCCGAAAGGCATCCGAGTGAATTCGAAGAGGCCAAACGGTGTAATGATGGCAGTTTTCTTGACGTCATCCGGGGCTACGGGGATTTGGTGGTAGGCTTTTTGGAGGTCAAGCTTTGAAAAGATGGTACATCCACTGAGGTTATTGGTGAAGTCCTGTATATTAGGTAGGGGGTACCTGTCGGGTACAGTGGCCACGTTCAAGGAGCGGTAATCACCACAGGGTCGCCAGTCTCCTGATTTCTTCGGGACCATGTGTAACGACGAGGACCAGTTGCTTGATGACGGGCGAGCAATGCCGATTTCAACCATGTGGTGAAATTCCTGTTCCGCGATTTTATGTTTCTCTGGAGCCAGTCGACGCGCCACGGCGTGCGTAGGTGGACCGGTGGTGATGATCTGATGAACGACGTCATGCTTCACTGGCTTTGTCCAGTCTGGAGGGGCAGTCAGGGAAGGAAACTCGTTCAGCAATTCCCGGTACGGAGAAGGTAGGTCGCAAAGAAGCGTGAATGCGAACGGATGGACTGGAGACGATTTGCCGATGACACAAAGGCCGGTTGTGGCGTCCAGGATTCTTTTTCGGGCCATGTCAACCAGGAGGCCGAAGTGCGAAAGGAAATCGGCTCCTAGAATGGCGTGACTCACGTTGGCCACGAGGAAAATCCAGCGGAACGCACGGCGTAGGCCGATGTTTACCATCAGGGATTTTTTTCGGTACACGGGAATGCTGGACTTGTTAATAGCTTGGAGATGGCACAGTGGTGCTTGAGTGCGGTCACAGGAATTAGCGGGGAGCACACTCACTTCAGCACCCGTGTCAACTAGGAAACGTTGACCACGGGTTGCATCTGTGATGTAGAAGAGGCGACTGTCGCTGGCTTGGGAATCGGTCGCCGCCGCTAGCGATCCCTCGTCCCGTTTCCCGGCCAGCCGCAAGGACGGGTGCAACGTTGCGCCGCTGCACCGAAGCGGCGATGGTACCAGCACAATGAATCAGGGTGTTGAGGTGGCTGGCGCGTTGTGCCTTCCTGGCGAAATACTTGCGGAGACGGGGTACGGCGAGAAGGGCAAAACCGGCGAGCTCGAGGGTTGCGAGGCGGCGGCGAGCTGTAACCAGCCGAGGCGACAAGCTCCTCCAAGTTTTGCATGCGCTCTCGGAGAGCGGCGAGGTCGTCGGATAGCGGTGAGGGCAAAGGAGTAGCAGGCGCCGCCACGGTGGTATGGTCGGAAGATTGAGCGGATGCCACCGTGGACAAAGGCGGATGCAACGTGGCGACTTCCATTATCTTGTCAGCATGCGCGGCCAACGCGGATAAGGGAAGGTCAGAAGCAGTCGCGAGGATCATCTGCACAGAAGAGGGGAGCCGTCGCAGGAAAAGTTCCTTCAACAAACGGGAGTCCGTGGCAGAAGGTGCGTCGCCGAGCAGGGTTTGCAGTTCGTGAAGGAGCTGCGAAGGTCGACGGTCACCCAACTCCTCTGCAGAAAGCAGCCCCTGGAAACGCTGCCGTTCCGAAGGGCTCGTGCGGCTCAAGATGGCAGCCTTCAACGTGTCGTAAGGGTTCGTGGTAGGCGGGTTGGCAAGGATGTCACGAACCTCAACCGCGATCTCAATAGGCAGTGACTGTTGTAGATGGTTGAAGCGGGTCTCTTGCGACGTGATGTGACTCACTCGGAAGCTTGCCTCGGCTTGAAGGAACCACACGTCGGGGTGCTTAGCGCTGAAGGGGGGCAAACGGCAAGCGACGGCGGAGATGCCAGGTTAAGAGGCAGCGGAGGACACAGAAGGACCGCTGGCGTCGCGGGGAGGGTCCATTCTGAGTACGTGGCTCCGCTGCCACGTCCGGGTCACCAATGTCGCGACGGCGACAGAGAGATGAGAAGACACACGTCTGCACGCTACAGCGCCGTGGACCCAAACTGGGGTCCCCGCTTTATTCCACGCTCGTGCCCAGCGCGCACCGCAAGCGCGTGGTCAGCACTCGCCACTCGTGGCTCAGCCCCAGCGTCATCGTTCCTGGAGCGTGCCCGTTTGCGGCAGCAGACGACGCAAGCTGCTGGGGCGCCGCCACAACCGTTTACTTTTGATGAATAAACTTCAACTTCAACTTCAACACTCAGGGACAAGACATGAGCTACCTGGAGCAGAGAACAAACTGGAGATGACGATATTATAGTTCAGATAAAGAAAAAAAAGTGGACGTGGGCTGGCCATGTAGTGAGTCGAACCGATAACCGGTGGACAATTAGAGTGACCGAGTGGATACTACCAAGAGCTGGGTATAGAAGAAGGGGGATACCAATAACACGATGGAGGTGTGAAACACGGAGCTTGGGGGAAAAGTGTGGACTCGAGCAGCGCAGGACAGGGGCCGTTGGAGGTCATTGGTCAATGGGAGAGGCCTTCGTCATGCAGTAAACCTGATCAGGCTGATGATGATGATGATGACACTTTCTGGTACAAAAGTCATATTCGGGCAGATTATTTTTTTTTGTTCATATCCCCCCAACCGCGTACTTTAAATGCATTCGTTATATGTATTTCTTCGTTTCCCGAGCATGTAGTTTCCCTCGGTGAGCTCCTCTTTCCTGGCACAACCCCCTGAGTGGGTATGAGCCGTATCTTCCCGCACCACTGCCACTGCAGCGTGTTTCCAAACGCTTCGCTGCACAAGTTATAGAGGAGGCACTGGCTGCACAGAGCAGCCACGTGACATGTGTGGTGTCACTGCGCGTGGTGGGTGCTCTGTGCAGCGAAGCGTCTGGAAATGCGCACCACTGCCGGACGAAGGTGTCTCCCAAGCATTTCCAGACGCTTCTGTGGTGCCTCCATTCTTTGCCCCAAAATTTTATCAGCTCATCCTCCCTCTATCGTTTGTTCCCTTTGCCGTACCTCGGAAACCTATGCGCCAATAAGCGGATAGTCTGCCTGCTGTCCGTCTTTGCCCGCCTAATTCGATCTGTGAAATCTTCTGCCCGCGTTTTTACCCTAATTTACGCCGCTGTTCTCCTGTCTCCAAGTGCTATCGCAAGCATCCTTCGTTTCCCGGCCTGTTTCAAGTTTCTGCCCAATTTGTTATTTCTGGAAGCACGTACCCTGCATTCCCATCATGCATGAGTAACATTTCATGTGGAAAGTCAGTCTGCTCGGCGGCTATAATATGCTCAACCTGGGCAGCTTCGTCGCTTTCTCCCGCTGATACGAGGACTCTTGCCCAGCGGAAGGCGGCGACGTGGCTCGGGAGGCATCCCTTCGGGAGAGAGAGAGAGAGAGGGAGAGAGAAAACACTTTTACTGAGCTCTATGTGGCTCAGGGGGCGGTTGTGGCCGCTGGCTTGTGCCGGGCGGCGACGTCGGCAGCTCTGCAGGGGACCAAGAAGGTTTGTACCTCTAGGTCTGCGCTCCCTAGCGCCTCCTCCCAGTGCTCATCACAGGAAATTAGGGGAAAGGGACCTTTCGGGCACCCCCAGAAGATGTGGGGAAGGGTAGCGAGGGCGCCAAACGAAACGCATTCTGGGGAAGGGTACAATGAAGGGTGGATTCGGTGGAGTATAGCGGGATTAGGGAACGTGTTCGTCTGAAGGAGACGCCACGTGTGTTCTTCCGAATTAGTAAGGTTGACGTGAGCCGGGGGTACCTACGGCGGTCGAGGCGCTAATGAGCGGTTATTTCTTTGTGCGTAAGGAGTCTACCTCTGGCGGATCTGGCCCCGTCATAGGGTTCGAGGCTTGCCCCGGCTGGGATTGTGAGCCCTCCAGCCGTATTGTGGGCAGCCTCATTACCAGCGAGGCCAGCGTGCGCCAGAGTCCAGACAATTTCTACCGGGGAGCCGGGTGGGTGCCGTCGGAGAATTTTGGATGCCTGTGGCGAAACATGGCCGGCGGCAAAATTTTGAATGGCCGCTTTGGAATCGGAAATTATTATCGAGGGGGTCGGCCTTTGGGAGAGCGCTAAATCTATTGCCGCCTCTTCTGCCGTGGTGGGATGGGAAGTACTTAAGGTTAGGGAGTCGAGACGGGGATTATCAAGGTCGCTAATAACTGCAATGGCGAATGCGGCACGGTGCCTGTATTCTGCAGCATCCACATAGACCACGTCGGTTCGAGCGGGGAGTCGTTTTTAGAGAGCACGTGCTCTCTGTTCTCTGCGGCTCGCGTGTTATATGGGGTGCATGTTGTGGGGTATTGGCTTAATAATAAGCTTTGCGTGGGTTTCAGAATGAAGGGGAATTTTAGCCTCAGGGCAGTCAATGTGACCTATACCTATCCACTTGAGAATATGGGTTCCAGCGGGAGCTTTAGACAAACGGACGACCTGATTTGAAAGGTGGGCTTCGATAAGCTCCTCTGCAGTATTGTGCACACCATGCAAGGCCTCCGAATCTGGCAGTGGGCGTGTTAAGGGGGAGGTGGAGGGCAGATTTGTATGCCCTTCGGATGAGCCGATTAACCTTATCTAATTCAGTAGCAGTCGGGTTCAGGTGGGGCAGGGAGTACGTGATCCTGCTGACAATAAAAGCTTTGATCAGCCGGATCCTCTCCTCTTCCTTGAGACCCCTGCGGCGGTTGGAGATTCGTCTGATGAGTCCTATAGTTTGAATAACATGTTCTAATTTTCGGAGGAATTGTGTGTTAGCCCGATTATTTTGGATAAGCATCCCCAGGATTTTAAGGGTAGAGACATCTGGAATCGGGTTGTTTTCTATATGAACTCTAATGTCGGGTGGTACCTTGGATCTCCTCTTTGGCGGTAGCAGGAGGAGTTCCGACTTTTACTGGGGGAGCAGGTGAGTCCCTCGTTGGCAGCTCCTTTTACTATTATTTGAACGCCCTCCTGTAGGGTCTCCTCTATATGGGA
This sequence comes from Haemaphysalis longicornis, assembly GCF_048455015.1. Taxonomy (NCBI): domain Eukaryota; kingdom Metazoa; phylum Arthropoda; class Arachnida; order Ixodida; family Ixodidae; genus Haemaphysalis; species Haemaphysalis longicornis. Next base: position 4,123,172 of record NW_027526422.1, on the reverse strand, counting down.
GTCGTTTCCGCCATTGACCCACAGTGTGATGTCGTTGGCGTAGATGCTGAATTTAAGACTAGGGATTTTCTCAAGGCGGCGGGAGACGTTAAGTTTGGCGAAATTAAACAACAAGGGGGATAGTACCGCTCCTTGAGGTGTGCCTTTGGAGGGGAGATCGACCGTGTCGGAGGTAATTACACCGATCTGGAGGATGGCACTTCGGTTGGACAAGAAATCGCGTATGTAGTTGTGCGTACAAAGCCCCGGGTTTGTGGATTCCAGTCCAGCCATTATGGCTGCTGAAGCTCGCAAACCCAGCGCAGCTGTGGCCAGACGGGCTGTCACGGTAGAGGCGATGCGACAGCTTCTTCCGTTGGACACGGCATGTGACGCGTGTGCACAACTGTCAACGCACGAGCTGCCCACGCACCAGCCGGATTCACGCCCGACCCGCTCAAACGCCACCACTGAGAAATTTGAGCGGGTCGTGCGCAACAGCAGACACGTTGTTCATACAAATCAGTGTTGCTGGCGCTTATCTACGTTAATCTATGCTAAACCGATGTATAAATGTGCAAATCTTTACTGAGATATATATAGGGGAGTAAATTTCATGCTGTATTGATCAATACTGAAGTTGCATTACTGCAGACCAGTTTCGTCCAATCTATGTTGCCGACAAGTTTGTAACCGACATAGAAACTCCGGAGCGAGGCCAATCTGTCCTTTTCAATAAACAAGTTATTAACTAAGTAAATAAAAAAAGACCCCGCCATCCACCCGTCCGTCCATTCAGGAGAGTAAATTGCAGAGCAACCTAATTCATAATCACGGTACTTGAAATGGAACTACAGAACATCTTCGAACAACAGCGTAAAAAAAACACAGACACTATAGTGTACGAAAATGACAGGACGACGCTGTTCTTCCCCTAGTATCTGCGTTTTTTACGCTGCTGTTCCAAGGTGTTCAACCGATACCAACTCGCCCAAATGTCGATCGTTCCACAGAAAAGGACGCAGGACAAGGAGAGAGGGCACACTAACAAAACCGCTGCTTGTCTAGGGGTACCGTTGTGTACCTTTTCTACTTGTCCTGCGTCCTGTTTTGAGGTTCAATTTTAATCCGTCCGTCTGTCCACGACATGCTGTTCGCAACCTTCCACGTCGTGAGGACAGATGGGCGAGTGTCCTCTCGCCGTATCGTAACAACCTGCCTCCCTCCTCTTCCACATCCCCCGCAGCCACGTGAGCCCTTCGAACAAAAGGCGCGGACGTCCATTTAGCGCAAGGCTCGACCGATCTTCTGCGCCCTCGTTCAGAGCCCGCAGCAGAACAGCCCCGGAAGCAGGAAAGGTGGGGCAGGTGAGGAGGCGCTCCTCGTAGCCAAGGTTGAATGACTGGGGAGAAAGCTGTTCTGCGCCTGAGTCATCCGGCAGCTCTCGGCCGCGCTAAATAAAGCTCGCCCGGAGGAGGAGGGGCCGGCACTCCTTCTAAAAACGGCCCTCCCCCGCCGTCGCGCATCTTCTGCAGCCGTTGGGATTGTGCGCGAGTGACTCGGCCCGCCAAAGACGTCGCCTGCACGGATGCCGCGGAGGGCCCGCTCAAAGATGGCCACAGTGAACTATGCAGCTGGTGGAAATATCACCGGGTGGCCCGCCGACACCACAACCATCCAACTATCTTTGTGCCGCCTGCAAGGGCAGCGTTGCCGACACAGAGACTTGGCGACGGGTACACTTCGAGGGGAGAGGCTGAGCAAACAAACGGCCATCTGGAGTAACATTTCGTAGTAAACACCACGCCTTTGGGGGACCTCTCCAAACCCGAAGCAAATAAAAGTAGCCAAATATTTATTGGTGGACCTTTGAGAAGGTGTTTGGTGCTAAGTTCTTGTCTCTGCTAGCGGGCATCAAATGACGACTTCGTGGCTACGACGCTACGTTCACACAAAGTGGACACCATGGGCGGGTGTGGCTCCGGTTGCTACGCCGCACGCAATGAATGGGCTGGGTGTGTTAGATTAACATTAGAACTCGGAGGAAACTTCGGGCATGGTTTTGCACGGCCGAGTTGAACTCGGGACACCCGTGGTGGGCGCTGCTACGGCGTGGTTTATTGTTACGGTCACCGTAACAGGCATATTTCTACCCCTACAGGTATTTTACAAGAAGGAGGAATTCGAGCTTGTTTTTATCTCCACAAAAGTATTGTGCATTGGCTGTGCCGTCATCTGGCAACCGACCCCTGTTTGCGACGACTTCGAGGCGTCCTTCGCTCCATGACCGTTGAGGAAAAAGTAATGTGTGTTTGCGGTTTTACGCGACGGGAAGCTTCCACGGAAGCGTTGGTGACGACCGCACCATCGACAGCCACCAGTCGAGTCAGCCGGTGTGTGCGCATAATGATCGCTGGAGACGTGTTTCCGTGACCTTTCCTTTCTTTTATGTTGTTTGGCGTACATGCCTTCCGCAAGTTCTACCGCGCGTCTATCCGTCTACAATCGGAGCGTGCGCTTCAGTTATCGTCTGCTCGCAAAACAGTTTCGAACGAGGCGCTGCATGACCGTGCGTTTCGTTTATCGTCAGCGTGGCAGACAGTTTCCCTTGAGGGGTTGCGTGACGCACATTTCTTGTCAAAAACGTTACTGGCAGGATAGCTTAGGCGATTTTCAGACTACCAACGTAAAAGCCATGTCGTGATCTATTAACGCAAAAAAACGACGTCTAACGCAGTTCGGTTGGCTGAGACGTGATGTGGCGTCATTCTTTAAAGTTATTACGACAGTTGAGGCAATCGTCCGAACCCGGCCTTACACGTATATACGTATACAATCAACGGCGCTTGTGTATTGTCAGAGGCGATCTCTACACATTTCAACGTGTTTTGTTCAGCGTCACCGTCGTATGGTTGGAAGCAGAGCATGGAAAGCGAATAAAGAGGAGAACTGAGAATTAAAGTAACCGCGTGGCGCCAGAGGGAGAGCAACCGAGAGTGGGAAGGGCGAGAAGGACGAGGGGGGCCATGGGATGCATGGGCTCCTGCATAGGCCAGCATCTTGGTCTGCAGTGTAAATAAAAGAAATGAAATGACAAAGGGGAGGGAGGGGATTCAATTCTGAAAAAAAAAAAAAAAAAACGACTGTGGAGAGCTTCGTCGAACAAGAGCGGTGAAGAACAAAAGGGAATTGAATGAATTAATGAATTTATTTAGAAGGGAGAGGTCGAACGCCCGGTGCGGGGGAAGGGGAGGGAATAAATCGGCGGGGGGATGGGGTTCAATCACAACGCGTGTCCGCCCCGCACACGGACCACTTGATTTAGGTCATCAGAGAGTTTTAGCAGTCCGTCCGTTCCGTCCGGTACGTAGTTAGCGTGTTGACCGGGACCCGTCTTGGCACTCGGGCATTCATCACGGTAGGGGGAATAGTTCCGCTGGCCTGCCTTCGCCATGTCCGCGCCTCCTCGCCCTTCCGCGCGCGCAGGCGCAGACGGGTCACGGCCAACCCGGTAGCAACGTACTTGACGGAACGGACGGACTGCTAAAACTCTCTATTTTCACTAGACCTGTACATCCAGCAAATGTCCACAGGATCATTCAAGAAGAGTGAGTTTTTTAAAAATTCTGTTGTCTTTCTGGGAAGAGTTTTTGATGGCAAGACGAAAAGCACGAAAGAGAAATCCGTCAAGCGAATTCTACAGCTATGCAAGCCCCATAACGTGCATTCTCTACGCGTCTTCCTAGGACTCGCCGGCCACTTCAGGGCATTCATCAAGGATTACGCCACTAAGTCGAAATGCCTCACAGCATTGACGCAGAAAGATGTTCCCTTTGAATGGACCAAGGAATGCGACAGCGCATATCAGGAGCTTACAAAGATTATATCGTCGGACCCAGTGTTGACGCTCCCAGATTTCACCAAACCGTTTGAACTGACCACAGATGCATCCCATTACGGAGCCGGGGCGATTTTGTACCAAGGAGATGACAAGTAATCACCGAAAAGACAGCTCAGGGCCATTGGTTATTATTCTTACACATTTACCAAGGCAGAGATTAATTATTCTACGACCGAAAAAGAGGCCCTGGCGGTAGTGATGGCACTACGTTACTTCCGAACGTACTTGGAGGGCCGACGCTTCAGATTATTCACAGACAATCAAGCCTTGACCTATATAGTGAATTTGTCCCACCCAAAAGGGCGGCTGGCCAGGTGGGTCAGTGAACTGCAGCAGTTCGCATTTGACATTGCTCACAGACCAGGTGACAAGCTACCGGACGCCGATGCCATGTCACGACTTCACATAACTGCCCCACGGGATGATCACCACGTGAGCGCGCTCTTATGGGACGGCACAGAGGCGATGTCGCTGAAAGATGGTCGTTTGCAGGTACCTAAAACTAGTGTACCAAAAATCTTGGCTCTTTACCATGATTCACCTCACTCTGGCGGACATGACGGATTTTGGCGCACATACTGGAAAATCAAGCAAAGATTTCATTGGAACACCATGAAGCAAGACATCTCTGAATACGTACGGACCTGTCACCAGTGTCAAATCTGCAAGGCCAAGTTCAAACTCAGAGGTAGTGCAATGATCATCGCAGAACATTCCAAAGAACTATTCGCAACGATCCACCTTGATTTCGCGGAGCTCAGAAAAAAAAAAGGCGAGGGAAGAGGCAGCACGCAAGCGTTCCTACTGGCAATTGATGAGCGCACGCGGATGGTCGCGTGTAAAGCCGGAAAGGAAGATGCAAGGAGCGTCATCTCTCTCTTGAACCGGGATATGTTTAAAGACACCAAAACAATTGTGGCCGACAACGGACCAGCCTTTCGGAGCGAGCAGTTGAAGAATTGGGCTCTCCAGCGCAATGTGAAGCTGTGCTTCTCAGCGCCGTACCACCCTGAAGCCAACGGGTTAGCTGAGAGAGCTATACGTGACATCAAGCAGTTCATTTCCCTCCATCCAGATTTCAAAGGGGGCTGGAAATGTGCCCTAGAAGCCGCTGTTGCACACCACAACCACTCGCACACAGAAGCTCTAGGATGCAGTCCATACTTTGCATATCATGGAAAATCTGAGTGGCTGCATGCCGATCACCTCCTGGGGATTACCGATTCAATAGTACTCCGTGAACAAGAAAGGTCCGAGAGGGAGAATGAAAGGTACCGGATCGCAATGAAAAAGCATTACGACCGTATTCACACGGGCAAGGTTCCGGAAATTAACGTTGGGGATTATGTCCTTGTCCGGTAAGGCTTGCAGGGTTCAAAGGCTCCTTTTTCAGGGCACTACATGGTTGTGAAGACTGCTCGCAAACAAGGAATTTTGAAGTACATATGCTACAATGGACCTAATAACACCGTGGAAGCTGCGTCTATGTGCAACGTAGTGCCGTATCAACCCAGGAGGGTTGACAACAGAGGGGCGGCCTGTGTAACAGGAAGAGTAAGAGGTCGACGAGGAACCGGGCAGCAGCCAGAGGAGGAGGAAGAAGAGGAGGTGAAAGGACGAGAACCGGACTGTTTGACTACTTAGTGAACTCGACCCAATAAAGGGGAACGTTACAACAACAAAAATGGCTCGTGGTTGATGTAGCTTTGAAAATCTCCCTTCGTCCCGAAAAATTCGGGTGGGGGAGTCCCCCCCACCTCAGCGTACACCAGTGGTAATACGTATCGTCAGGCTTTCTCCTTAAAAGCACGTAAGCAGACTTGAGTGCCCTGAGAAGATTTTTTATCGAAAAGCGGGGGGTTTCGGTTACGTAATACTAGCAGCAACTGTTTTGAATGTGGCGCGCTTCCATCACCCGCTTTCTTTTTTTTTTTTTTCCAGCCGGCCATAGTCACGTTATTGCGTTGTCTGCCACCAAGGACGAAAAATTTCAAACAAAAAGCTCATATGGGTCTATGAAAGAAAGAAATACACGTCTATGCGTGATGTCTATGCGTGAAAGAAATACACGTGATGTGCACGTTCCACTTGGCGTTACGAGATGGCCGCCTGCTGTGCGTATACAGTCAAACCCCTTTATAGCGAACTGCAATATGCACCGCGATTAGTTCGATATATCCAGTAGTTCGATATAGCCGAACCCGCCTATAACTAGCCTACTGTTACGAGTTCGCAATCCGTGGGAGCCTCCCCCCCCCCCCCCCCCCCTCATAAACTCCGCCATCCGCGTATGCAGAAACGAACACAGTATAGTAGCCATTACCATAGCAAAATAATCCATTTATTGTCAGTCATAAAGCTACTTTCCACCTTAACTGCCCACGTTGCAAAAAAAAAAAAAAAAGCGGTGATTTTTGTTTTCACCTTAGTTTTGGCGGCTTCAACTAGCATAGCATTCTCTACACGAAACATTGTTTGCACCAGTTCGAGTCCACGTCCTCAAAAATCTAAGAAGCATTGGCGGAGCACATCGACTGGCGAAAGCGCTGCATTATAAGCGTCGGACGGATTTCACTCGCGACATCATCGGGAACGCTGGCGAGCTCTTCCCACAGTTCACCGCTGCTGCTCTTTTGGTCCGGACTCGCTGACTGGGCGGGTTCCGTCGCGAGTCCCGCGCGTCGGAAACAGTTACGGAAAGTATTGGGCGTCACGTCGCTCCGTGCGAGGCGCAATGTCTCAGTCGCGGCTCTTGCTCCGTATTTGCGGCCAATCAGCATCTCAATCGCCGCTCCGAGATCATGCATTTCGGCGGCCATTCTAAGCGCCCAGAGTTCGATATATCGGATGTACACTTCGTTATAAGGAATATATTTCCCATGTATTTCCGTAACTCAATTATTTTTGTTCGATATATAGCGTAATTCGCTTTATCCGGGTTCGTTATAGCCGGGTTTGACTGTATGTGCGGACCCTTTCATCTGGTCGCAACTTTCTTTAGCTTAGACGCAAATGATCCGCTGATTACTGAGTAGTCGGCTCCCGTGTCTATGAGGACGACTACATCAAAGCCGTCGATAGACAACTGGACGTCGGATGTCGCTTTCCTCTATTTGCAGGTGCGTCAGGGCGTCGTATCTCGGCTTGTGCGTGCTGACGGTCGGACGCTATGCGTTGTCGTTGTCGTCGTATTAACAGCGGCAGGCTCGGGCATGTCAGGCACGCGTGGAGCCGTGTGGCTACCGCCGTGTTCGAAAGTCACGTCAGGGTTAGATAGGGTGTTCCGGCTGAGGGCGTGTCGTGAATCACGGTCTCCGGTGCGTCCTTGCATCTTTGCAGGGTAAAGCAACTTCGCCGTAAAGCAACTTCAACTCCAGTAGTTGCTGCTTTCAGTTTCCCCTACGTAGGCTGGGAGATCTTCCACGCGTGAAGCCTGCGTTGCTTCAACGGCTTGCGATCGGTACGGGTAGTGCGACGGCGAACGGTTGAAGCGCGCTGAACCTCGGTTGGTGTTGGACAGGTATTCTTCGATCTCAGTAGCTAGGCGCTTGCCGAGTAGGGGACGTGGTACGTCGACGGAGAACCCTCGCAAACCGAGCCTCTTGTAAGGGCAGCGACGGTAGATGTGGTCGCTCTCTTCGCTGTGATAGCACAGCGGACGATAATCGTACGTTCGTCACACGTCGCTCTTCCTCGGCGCCTGGTATTGGACTACCGGGTTTCGGGCGGGCGACAGTGGACGACGGTACGGCGGGGCCTCTTGACGACTAACAGCTGCATAGTAGGTCATAGCTTGTGGCTCGTGGGGTGCTTCTGATGGCGTAGAAGTCCCCAGTGCCTGTTGAACCTCTTCTCGGATGACGTCATTCAGGGAAGCGACTTGAGGTTGCGGCGTCGTTGGAAAAAGCAAAATGTGGTTGATTCCTCTGTCATAGGGATCGACAAAACATGAAAGTGAAATATGCAGCGAAATCTGCAGCTGAGCATGATTTGCAGGTCGGCGGCTGTCGTGTGGGTGTGCTTGGCGAGCGACGTACAGCTGGCGGGTCGCTTCGGCCAAGGTGCACTGGCGCCATTCCCATGATCGATATGACATTAGTGAAATCCATGGTGTACGCTGGCATAAAACACCTCCGTGTTAAAATATAAAACATGAAAACGAACAACCATAAGTATAACGTACTCTTTAGTACTAAAGGTTGCTTCCTCGCAAGAAGACCCTGTGTGCAGGGGTGCACCCTTTACAGGCCGCTTGCTTCGTTCTACTGGCGTTATTTCCGTGACGGATATGACGTCACGGATGGGTGGCGCGGCACACCGCTCGTCCAAACACGCCGTCGGCAGCGAGAAGCGTTGCCGCCGTATACTCGATCGAGATGAAAAAAAAACAAGTTCGAACGTGCACCGCCAGGCATTTGGTGCATTTTCCTCGGCCCAGCGACGAACAGCTGATCTGACGATAAGTGTCACATTTCGATATGCGCAGGCTGTGACTAGGCTAATCGGCGCCAGCGTGGGCTTTCATCGCGATGGTCGCTTGATACCATTGACGCCTTTGCCCGCGCACCATACCTTTGTAGCGCGTGTTTCAGAGACCGACTCCACTATGCAATTACGGAATATTTTTATGGAAATTATGTGTTTTTATATATTCCGATGTATTTTATGTGCTTCCTGCTCTGTCGTAAACGATGCTAGAGTCGTGTCGCTTAGTTTTGTTGCTGTTGTTGCTCCTCCTGCCTGGGCCTAAATAGTGGTCTGCTGTACAAACAAACAAACAAGCAAATACAATATATTGATAAATAAAATAGATAGATAGATTGATAAATAAATGCATGAAACACAAAACCCGAATGAAAAAGGCAAGCGTATACCCGCTACTGCAGGGTTCAAGACCATGCGTGCGTTTTTCGCAATGCGCGCATTCCTCATTCATTCGGCCAGGAAGATGCTTGTGGGAAGCGAAATAATTCTGTGGTTGTTGGCAAGACACGCTTCATCACGCGGTTGTTTTTCGGCTTCTTCATAGACCCCACCAATTAAGAAGCATGCAGCACCAGTTCACGCGAACGCTCTCGAGCAGACGCGTCCACACACCGCACAACGCGAGTTTACGTCGTAAATTTGAAGGTGCCAAAAGCACCGCAGCCATAAGAAATAACATAAAGAAAACAGTGAGGGGTCTTAAACATTTCTTTTTAGTTCAGGCACTTACTGACTGAGCTGGATTATACTAATCAATAACGAAATGCTTGAACGACAAATGATGGCTGGTTATAGCCCGGGATTCATGAACAATCCATTTATTTTTTAAAAAATGTATTTGCACAAGCCTGTGATGTGGCGTCTGATAGTCGAATTTCAGTGATAAGATGTCATGCAATTGCTGATCACCTAATTTCATTTTTTCTCATTTCGTACATTCAGGGTAGGATTCAGGGTATCCAAATCTCAAACAATGCACAGTGGGCACCGTTTGATGGATCCTAAAATGTCAAACAAGAGAAAAATGCAGCTAGGATAAATTTGTCCATTAAATGTAATTAATATCAGGAGAGGACGATTTCACCGGAGATAATTTCTTTTTTGATCTTGAACTTCTTCCCGTGCATTCATTTGCTAAAAGAACTTGCCAAGCAATATCCCAATCCAGTTACGCACATTATAACTATCAGGAAAAATTGAAAAAAAAAAAAGAAAGTGAGACGTCTAGCAGGCCAACTTGTCGAAAAAAAGGTTCACACGTTTACACGAGTACAATGAAGGTACAACCGACACGTATATGACCTCCGCATAAGCACGAACAATATTTACAACACCCACATAACTGAAAAATGGTGCTCAGAGCAAACAAGAAATCCCGAAAAATACCTCCCTCTATTGAGACAGTTTCGTGTGAGTACAGGCCCACACCACCAATGAAACCTAACATAACATACACATGTGCAATGTAAAAAAAAAAAGATGAAGCAATATACTATTATTTAAGCTATTACAATACACAGCTGCTTCTACTTATTCTGTCACCAAAACGCCAATCCACTATGTTTCCAAGAGAATGTGGACCTCCTTTAGTTACACCAACATCGCCTACACTGAAAGCCCGCTTGTTCAACCTACCAGAACGGCCTCTCTAGTGTGACGCCAGTTTCTTAGAAACAGAAGCGTTGCACCAAAATTTATGGCAAATATAACTGCACGGCGCATATTCGTACATGTTATAAACAAGACCAGTTTTGTTGAATATATGTATGTGGGGTATACAGTGCACGGAAATGTATCCCAACAGGAAGCTGCTTCTATTGATTCACTAATTACTGAACCAGAACAGCCACGGGCATGTGGATTGTCTCTTTTAGTAACTCCATGGCACTGACAACATCTAAAAACCTCTTGTTGAGCAACTTACCCGAGCTCCCTTTTCCCTTATACAACACACGTGTAACAGAATATCTTCATAAAATAAAAACAGAACACACAAAACGAAGCATGCACCCCTTGAAAATGAAAATATCGTGCTTGCATCGCGGAGTCGGTTTCTGAAGCACACGCTACCATGATATGGTGGACAGCCAAGGACGTCGATGGTATCAAGCGACCATTTGGTGAAAGCTAGAGGGGGATGATTCATAGATTACCCCACCGATTAATCGATTAATGCAGTAATCGCGATAAAAGATTTTACCAATTTATCGGTCCAACTCACGTGAGCGCACTAAACTAGAAATCAAGCTCCCCAAAACTTTACGCCAGATTATCGCACGCTGTCATCTTACATTAGATACATGTTTGAAGTGACAACGACAAGAGGCTCTGGGTACGCTTCTTGGGGAAATAGCGACACGCTTTAAGCACGCATAAGAACGCGTGCTTATAAGCACGCGTTCCAGCCACATCTACTACGTCTGCAGTAGTACAACTGCTGCGCACAATATGCCAGCCACATCTACTACGCGAGGGTCTGTTTACCTCGCCATCTGGACAACCACATGCACGCATAGAAGATATATTGCCTAAAAATTCAAGAATTTTGACTATTCCGTGTGGAAGACCCCATCGCAAAAGAAAAAGAAAGGCCATCGAACTCGAAATGCAGTTTTTGCCACCAACCGATTAACTAATTAATGCCTGTCAATTAATTGGATTAATTTTTTAATCAGTGCACAGCCAATCCATAGAAAGCTCACGCTAGCGCCGATTAGCCCAGCTACAACCAGCGCATATAGAAATTTGACACGAATCGTCAGATAAGCTGTTCGTCGCTAGGCTGAGCTGAATGAGCCGAATGCCTCGTGCCTTACGATAGAATTTATTTATCGCTATCGCATATGCGGCGACGAGGCTTCTCGCTGCCGACGGCGCCTTTCAACGTGCGAGACCACCGCGCCCACCCGTTTGAATATGGCGCCGCGGCGTCCTGGAAGCAGATAACGTGCCTCCGTTGCCACCAACGTGGCGCATGCGCAGAGAGCAGTGGGGGTGAAATCAAGTGCGAAAAACCTGGTCCCTTACTTTCGGTGGCCTAAAGTACCTGCTGTCGGCTGCGCTATTGTGTTACTACTTTCGCTGTATCAAAATTTTAGCAGACGGGTATGCAGCCTTGGCACTTACGCTGCCCTAAAATTTATGCTTCCAGATTGAATACAGCCTTGGTTTTTTTGCTGTCCCCATATTTCAACTGTAAGCCGAACTGTAGCCCTACTACTTTCGCTGGCCCAAAATATCCGCTTTCGGCTGGACTACTACTTTTACTGACTTAGAATGCTCCTATTCCCTTAATAGCCTTGATACGGACTGTTACGGTCTCTAATCAACGCATTCCGCGCGCACAGCATTTCCTTTGGGTTCGTAGTGCGGGCGTTGGCTTCAAACTTGGGCAGTTTGGATTTTGGACTTTGATTTAACTCAGTTTGTAAGGAGACAACTTTGTTTTTTACCATGATTCCCTTTTAAAAAGGGGGCAGACCCAAGGAAAGCCAAGGTAAGGCTAGTGAAGACCCAGAACTCCGTGGTTTCATCAGTCTTGGCATCTCAATTGCGAAGGTGGCCGAATCTATTCACAGCGATGCTGTCTAGCAACTCGCATATTTTTGTGTCCGCAGTTATAAATACAAAGAAATTGCCGAGCGCGGGCCTCGCGGCGACTGCCCAGCGTCCCCTGGGCACGTTTGTCAAGCCAAGCATACCCACTTGCGAAGAGTGGCCAAGATTGCGGCGAACGCCCGGCAGCTAAAAAAAGCGCTCGTGCCTCGCGGAGACCGCCCAGCGTCCCCGGCGCACGTTTGTCAAGCCAAGCATACCCACTTGCGAAGAGTGGCCAAGATTGCGGCGAACGCCCGGCAGCTAAAAAAAGCGCTCGTGCCTCGCGGAGACCGCCCAGCGTCCCCGGCGCACGTTTGTCAAGCCAAGCATACCCACTTGCGAAGAGTGGCCAAGATTGCGGCGAACGCCCGGCAGCTAAAAAAAGCGCTCGTGCCTCGCGGAGACCGCCCAGCGTCCCCGGCGCACGTTTGTCAAGCCAAGCATACCCACTTGCGAAGAGTGGCCAAGATTGCGGCGAACGCCCGGCAGCTAAAAAAAGCGCTCGTGCCTCGCGGAGACCGCCCAGCGTCCCCTGGGCACGTTTGTCAAGCCAAGCATACCCACTTGCGAAGAGTGGCCAAGATTGCGGCGAACGCCCGGCAGCTAAAAAAAGCGCTCGTGCCTCGCGGAGACCGCCCAGCGTCCCCGGCGCACGTTTGTCAAGCCAAGCATACCCACTTGCGAAGAGTGGCCAAGATTGCGGCGAACGCCCGGCAGCTAAAAAAAGCGCTCGTGCCTCGCGGAGACCGCCCAGCGTCCCCGGCGCACGTTTGTCAAGCCAAGCATACCCACTTGCGAAGAGTGGCCAAGATTGCGGCGAACGCCCGGCAGCTAAAAAAAGCGCTCGTGCCTCGCGGAGACCGCCCAGCGTCCCCGGCGCACGTTTGTCAAGCCAAGCATACCCACTTGCGAAGAGTGGCCAAGATTGCGGCGAACGCCCGGCAGCTAAAAAAAGCGCTCGTGCCTCGCGGAGACCGCCCAGCGTCCCCGGCGCACGTTTGTCAAGCCAAGCATACCCACTTGCGAAGAGTGGCCAAGATTGCGGCGAACGCCCGGCAGCTAAAAAAAGCGCTCGTGCCTCGCGGAGACCGCCCAGCGTCCCCTGGGCACGTTTGTCAAGCCAAGCATACCCACTTGCGAAGAGTGGCCAAGATTGCGGCGAACGCCCGGCAGCTAAAAAAAGCGCTCGTGCCTCGCGGAGACCGCCCAGCGTCCCCGGCGCACGTTTGTCAAGCCAAGCATACCCACTTGCGAAGAGTGGCCAAGATTGCGGCGAACGCCCGGCAGCTAAAAAAAGCGCTCGTGCCTCGCGGAGACCGCCCAGCGTCCCCGGCGCACGTTTGTCAAGCCAAGCATACCCACTTGCGAAGAGTGGCCAAGATTGCGGCGAACGCCCGGCAGCTAAAAAAAGCGCTCGTGCCTCGCGGAGACCGCCCAGCGTCCCCGGCGCACGTTTGTCAAGCCAAGCATACCCACTTGCGAAGAGTGGCCAAGATTGCGGCGAACGCCCGGCAGCTAAAAAAAGCGCTCGTGCCTCGCGGAGACCGCCCAGCGTCCCCTGGGCACGTTTGTCAAGCCAAGCATACCCACTTGCGAAGAGTGGCCAAGATTGCGGCGAACGCCCGGCAGCTAAAAAAAGCGCTCGTGCCTCGCGGAGACCGCCCAGCGTCCCCTGGGCACGTTTGTCAAGCCAAGCATACCCACTTGCGAAGAGTGGCCAAGATTGCGGCGAACGCCCGGCAGCTAAAAAAAGCGCTCGTGCCTCGCGGAGACCGCCCAGCGTCCCCGGCGCACGTTTGTCAAGCCAAGCATACCCACTTGCGAAGAGTGGCCAAGATTGCGGCGAACGCCCGGCAGCTAAAAAAAGCGCTCGTGCCTCGCGGAGACCGCCCAGCGTCCCCGGCGCACGTTTGTCAAGCCAAGCATACCCACTTGCGAAGAGTGGCCAAGATTGCGGCGAACGCCCGGCAGCTAAAAAAAGCGCTCGTGCCTCGCGGAGACCGCCCAGCGTCCCCTGGGCACGTTTGTCAAGCCAAGCATACCCACTTGCGAAGAGTGGCCAAGATTGCGGCGAACGCCCGGCAGCTAAAAAAAGCGCTCGTGCCTCGCGGAGACCGCCCAGCGTCCCCGGCGCACGTTTGTCAAGCCAAGCATACCCACTTGCGAAGAGTGGCCAAGATTGCGGCGAACGCCCGGCAGCTAAAAAAAGCGCTCGTGCCTCGCGGAGACCGCCCAGCGTCCCCGGCGCACGTTTGTCAAGCCAAGCATACCCACTTGCGAAGAGTGGCCAAGATTGCGGCGAACGCCCGGCAGCTAAAAAAAGCGCTCGTGCCTCGCGGAGACCGCCCAGCGTCCCCTGGGCACGTTTGTCAAGCCAAGCATACCCACTTGCGAAGAGTGGCCAAGATTGCGGCGAACGCCCGGCAGCTAAAAAAAGCGCTCGTGCCTCGCGGAGACCGCCCAGCGTCCCCGGCGCACGTTTGTCAAGCCAAGCATACCCACTTGCGAAGAGTGGCCAAGATTGCGGCGAACGCCCGGCAGCTAAAAAAAGCGCTCGTGCCTCGCGGAGACCGCCCAGCGTCCCCGGCGCACGTTTGTCAAGCCAAGCATACCCACTTCTGGAAATTGGCAAAAAAAAACTCGTGTTTGCTGTGATCGTGGCGACACTCCTTTAGAACAAGAAAGCCTCCAGTGTTCTCAGTAATCGTGGCAACACTTGCTCAGAATGAGAAAAACACGTCGTAGCGTACGCCTTTCCAAGGTGATGACCAATGATTACCGCTTCCAAAAAAGTAAAGGTCGTTGCGGCAGCGAAGAAGAAGCAAATCAGCTGCAATCATGGACTTAAACCTTCGTGATGGTCGTAAAGGTTGCGTACAGCTTCACTACCTCTACATCTTGCGCGTTAGTACGAGCTGCATATAAGCATACAAAGGCGTAACTGGAAATATTTTGGGGGGACGTTATACCCTGCCGGTAAAGACAAACAAAAAACAAAGGGGTCCTGTGCCCAAAAAGTCCTTTTTCAGCTTTAATAAACCCACACTACTGTTATTTTTGTACATTTTGCTACATGAATGCGGTGTGTAAATATTATGGACGAAAAAAGGGCAAAGGGAAGGGGGAAAAAGGGATGCGGTGCTCAGGAAATTGTTCTGACACCGAAACACCCCTCTGGCTATGCCCCTAAGCCAAAATAGTTTCTTAGGCTAGTGGTGTTTTTGAACTGGCAAGTTCAAATGCTCACATGCTCACACTAATATAGCTGTTTCTGGAACATGCTTTGTAGGCATGTGGACAGGCGGGGGGGGGAGGCGACTGTCAACCATAATTATTCAAGGGGCGGCCAAGTCTGCCCCTCAGCTTTATTCACTCTGACCTACACCACCACTGTTTAAATTGCAGGGGGATGGTACTGCAAGCCGAGGACCCCTCGTGTTGCATTCGAAAAATTGTACGTGCACTTCCCCCCACTACTGCTAGAAAGCAAGGGACCAAAGGCCATTGAGACCAAAGGTCATGAGAGAAGCATGTCATCACTTCCGCTGTAAAGCTTAATTTCTTTTGTATCCGACCAACTTTTCAATGAAGGCAGTTTATTAACAGTGCATCCGCTGAAAACTTGAAAGATCAAAATTACATTTTATCATCGGAGGCACCCAAAAATGTGGCGAATACCATTCAAACAGGTGTCCTGATTAACAGAAACCTTATCAACAAAAAAAAGGCATTTCCTGTTTTTGGCGTCCAGCGTACGTAAGTCACATGTGTCAAGCAGAGCAAGAAAAAGCCACATAAAATTTTTTGACAATAAAGAAAACAGATTGTCATTTAGTTATTATCCATAAAGACATAAAAAGTAATACGACAATTTACCAAATTATTTGAATGATTTAAAGTTAAGAGGTTGCAGTACATTGAAACTCTTCCCCCAAATGGGGAATGGAGAACCCTGTGCCCGTCTGTGCTGAGCTACATAAGTGTCTTCCACCGCTTGAGGGAACGATGGTATGGCCATTAAACAAAAATAAAACATGAAAGATTCTGTGAATATGCCTAGAAGTTACGCCCAATTATGCTTGGCACGCACTGCCATTCAATACTGCGACATGTCAGCTGCAGCTGCGTCAGCCAGACATCATACACACAAATGCTCTCTTCACAAATTGAAGTGTTGGCTATATAAACTCACTGTACAAGCTTGGTTTCAATTGGCTACTGAAAAGTGCGACAGCAAAAATCCACACATCATACGTGTGGTGACGTGGACTCTGTAAATGCCTGGTCCCACGAATGCTGAAACTCCTCAGAGGAGAGATGCTCACATCCCACAGGCACCACACACGCACGAACCATTCATTTACGGCAGACAAACCTGCTATTCGGCCGGGCAGACATTTTATGTTTTTGGCTCTGGCACTCCTGCGTCCTGGCACTCCTGTATTGAAAAGAAATCATGCAACTTTTCTGCATATGTCCCCAATACAGTCACCCAAAAATTTAAGTGGCCCTATAAATGCATGCATGGCTTTTGATACAGGATGCACCATCTGACTCCACCGTCTTGAGTTGGGAAGACGCACTGCACTGTTAGGGTACAATTACACGCCCTTCCTCAGTGCTTGTGGCCACGCCCCAAAGGCTCCACTGTTGCACTGAAAGAGTGCTCCTGGGCATCAAAGGCCATGCACTCCGATGATCACCTTTCCTTTTGGCCCACTGTACGCCAACTGGAAGTTAGAGACAATGGCTTTTTTGCTTACCCGTGTAAATTTTTTGGCAACTTTTTTGCACCAAGGAATTTGATGAAAACCACCAAATTGTCACCAAAAGCTTTTGATTCGGCTTAGCGTGGTCTCCTTTTGCACAAACTTACGTCATTTAATTTAGACCTAAATGTGATAATCTGGATCGAAAATTATTTAAAGCATCGTCGCCAGGGTGTTGTTTTGAATGGAAAAGCATCCAATTATGTTGACGTGACATCAGGTGTGCCACAGGGCTCTGTTTTAGGTCCTTTGTTGTTTTTAGTTTATATCAACGATATTTCGGTTGGTATCTCATCGTCTATCCGGCTTTTTGCCAATGATTGTATAGTCTACCGGAAAATTAAGAGCGAGCAGGATGCCTCCCAACTTCAAAACGACTTGGTGCGCATTCATGACTGGTGTACGTGGAAAATGTCTTGGAATTTTAATAAGTGCGTTAACCTTTGTTTTTCAAAGAAGAAAAAGGAGATCGAATATGGATACTGTATAAATGGTGTGCCAGTTACCACGAAGACAACTTACAAATACCTGGGTGTTTTCTTTTCTTCTG
Organism: Haemaphysalis longicornis; assembly: GCF_048455015.1. Taxonomy (NCBI): domain Eukaryota; kingdom Metazoa; phylum Arthropoda; class Arachnida; order Ixodida; family Ixodidae; genus Haemaphysalis; species Haemaphysalis longicornis. The sequence goes on along the minus strand of NW_027526422.1, from coordinate 4,105,891 downwards.
ACTGTTCATGGAATGTACGTGGATTATGTTGTCGCGAAAGCTGCGAGAGTGTTAAACTTTATTCAGCGTAACTTAAGATGTTCGCATCAGTGACTTAAAGAATGTGCGTATTTGATGTGTGTACGACCAGACTTAGAATACGCCTGCGCTGCCGTGGATCCGGTGCAGGTATCTCTCAGTGATAAGATAGAAAAAATACACAACAGGGCAGCAAGGTTCATCCTGGGATGGTATCAATGGCAGGAAAGCTATACCGCTATGAAGCAAGAATTGCATTGGGAGCTGCTTTCATCACGTAGAAGAAAATTGCGATTAAAACTTCTATATTTAATATTTAATAATAAAACTGGAATCAACAAGGATATACGTATTTGCAGGTGCCATATTATTTGTCAAATAGAATTGATCATTCCTTTAAACTCAGGGAATACCGTCCCAGGACTGGAATTTTTGCAAATTCTTTGTCAAAACGATACACGAGTGGAATGGGCTCTCCAATGTACAAGTGTCTGCTGTGAATGAAAACTTTTTTTCGAACCTGTAACCCCCCTGCTATAACGCCTTCGGGTGCTGCAGGTATACGTTGAATAAAGAATAAATTGAAACAATGCTTACCAAGCATGGCTCCCTGCTTGTTATAATTTAAAAAGGCATGCCGCACCCTTTGAAAAAAAAAAAAAAGCAATGCCTGTCCTCCCAGTTTTGGCGTCTCTCCCATTTAAATTAAACTGCTGGTGCCAGTATATATTTGTGTTCTTGGCACATCTACTGATATAAGCCAGCTTACTTTGTACCTTACTGTACCTTTAATGGAAAAGGTTACCAGAGCATATCCCCAGTCTGAATACAGCATGTTCTACTTGAACAAGTTCAAATAAGTAGATTAGACTATTTTTGACAAGGTAAACCTTTGGCAGGAATACATCGTTATGACAGTGATAGCACAATGAAAACATGGACAAAAGGTTTACTTAGTTTGTAGACAAACAAAAATGCACGCCAGAAGAGATATCAAACTTCAAAGTTTGCTTTCTGAAGTTCCCACGAAAAGGATTCATGAAGCAGTGGACATGAGTGCAATCTGTTAAGGAGCCCCCTATTTTGATGAAACAGCACTGAGCATTCTTCTCACAATGCTCCCAGGTCAGTCTCACCTGTCAAAACCAACATGCATGTCAGCACCAAGGACGAGACTTCATGGAAAAGGAGCAACGGTGTTCAGCTATTTTTCACAAACTGACAAAATCGGGGGAATCTGCGATTTGCCGTTGTTCGCTACCTGCACGCCCGATTGCTACGGTTCATTCCAGCCACGTCAACAGTGTGCCTGACGCATAACATACGGCACGATGTTACACAACGTACAACAACTTTTCAGCCATTTCTTCGTCGACCTGACGAAACTGCCGGGCTGCTGCATTTCGCTGCTCCTCCCGGCCGACTGCATTGCAGGTGAGAGCCAGCCAGTAGGCGGCATCTCTGATCCCCTTTTTCAGGTGCACCTTGGAGAACATGTCCAGGGCCAACGTGGCCAGTCTAATGGCTTCACCAGCAGCTTGCTTGCCCTTGCTAGAGTACGCACACTTTGCGAGCAGCAGGTGCAGTTGCCCGATATCTGCACAGTTTCCCTGCGACAGAATGTGCGTGACCACTTCCTCGAGCAGCAAGCTCGCGTGCCCCGGGAGGCCGATCTGGAACTGCACCTCTGCCATCAGCACACACAGCACGGCGCGTATGTAGGCCAAGTGGTGCTTCTCCGCATGATTGAGGCCCCTGCAGAGGATGGGAATCGCCAGCACTGGCTGTGCAGCTTCGATGAAGGTCTCGGCCTTCAACAGGTACAGCCGGCCCTGGAAGTGCGGCAGCGTGCCCACGAAGCCCTTAGCGGGGTCCGAGCAGTCGCGGAACAGCGTATCCACCAGGTCCACCGCTGCCGTGAAGTGGCCCTGCCACAGGAGGGAGCGGGCCCTGCAGAGGTCGCCCTCGTAGCGGTCCAGCACCCGCATGCCCGAGGCCGCCCTCTCCACCAGGGGCCAGTCCGCCCTGCACAGGGCCACGTGGAGACCGGTGGTGAGGTGGCACAGCTTGAGCACGCGGTACGAGTCCGAGTAGGGCGGGAAGAGCGACTTGGCGAAGCTGAGCACGTGCCGGGCGCTCTGGTAGTGGCCCTGCCAGGTCAGGGCCAGGGCGAGGTTGCGCAGGGCCAGGGCCGTCACTTCGCCCGCGGGCTGCACGCCCGACGCCCGCAGGGGGTCCCCCCGGGCGGCGTGCAGCAGCCACTGCGCCTGCAGCTGCGCCACGCCGTGCCAGCCGTAGAAGCCCCACAGGGCCGCCCGCTGCGCGAGGGCAGTGCCGGCCGGCTCGGCCAGCGTGTGCTGGCAGTTGAGCAGGTCGCTCTTGGCCAGCAGCTCGAGCACCGCGCCGGGCGCCACGCCGGCCTCCCCCTCGACGCGGGCCAGCGCCTGGATGCCCAGCGAGGCCACGCCGTGCAGGCCCAGCTCCGAGGCGCGCGTGACGAGGCAGCGCAGCCGGGATGGGTCGCAGCGGCCGCCCTGCAGCCGGCACAGGAAGGCGAGCGCGTGCTGCAGGAAGCCCGCGTCGGCCGCGTCCTGCGCCAGGGTGACCGCCTCGCGCACGGCCACCAGGGCCTCGGCCGGGTGGCCCATCCGCGAGTGCAGCGTGGCCAGGTTGTGCGAGGCGTGGCGCAGGCTCCGCGTCGCGTCCTCGGCCTTCGCATCCGCCGTCCGGTCGAAGTGGTGCCGCAGGCTGTCGTCGGCGCCGCTGTACTCGCGCACGGCGAGGCAGTTGAGGAAGCTGAGGTAGTGCGCCTCCACCAGGTCGCTGGCCAGGAGCTCGCTGACGCGGCGCTGCAGCTGCGGCGGCGCCAGCGCGGCCTTCTGGTTGAGCTGCATCAGCATCACCTGCTGGGCCAGGAACAGGTCCGACTGGCGCTGCGTGGCGGCCAGCCGTCCCGGCCCGAGGGCGGGGGGCCGCATCGCGTGGTCGAAGTACGCGGCGAAGCACCTGTGCAGCCGGGCGAGGCCGCTGAAATTCAGCTTGTCCAGCGCCAGCAGCATGCGCCGCACGAAGAGGCCCAGCACGCTGCTCTTGTGCAGCACTGCGCGCGTGGCCGGGTCGGCGAGCAGGTTGTCAAAGTTGGGCGCGTAGTCCATGATGCCTGCCACACCGGCGTCGCGGATCGCGGTCAGCTCCGTGGTGAACAGCTCCAACGTTCTCGGGTGCAGCACTGGACGCAACGCGGCCAGCAGCTCGCTGAGGGTGATGTCGGGGCTCTGGAGAAGCTTCAGCGAGAGAATAGCGAAGTCCCGCGACTGCTGAGTTGTGTGCGCCCACGGTTCCACGTCTGGCTGGACATGCCGCCCAGTCTTCACGCGACAGTACTCGGAAATTAGCGCCAGAAGCGCGAGTTTGTGACCCGTGATGGAGTCTTTCGGAGGATTGGTGAACACTGCTGGTGTCCACTGCCCGCTGTCCATACTCGTAGCCGGCATCGTGCACTTTTCCTTGCCTTACGACGTCCTTACAAAAGCAACGATTCCATATTTTCTACCTTGTCTGCGAAGTTTTGCTACCACCCGGCGGATATGTAACCATGTAACTATAGTGCCTCTGTCCGGACCATTTTGGTTTTGCATTACAACGTTACTTACAATGGTGTTGACGGTTCGTCGCCGCAGCGCCACAGAACCAGAACAGGGATGATTTTGCAGCGCGCGAAAAACAGCCCAGTGGTCGACCGTGGCACCGTGGCGCCCTTTCAGTTCATGCAGCGCACTCACCACGTTTGCGATTGAGGCATTTCCACAAATAAAATTGATGTTCTAATAATTTTTTATTAAAAAAATATTTCTTCACTTACTTTTTTGCGCCTGAATTGTTTGTTTACCAACTAAAAGTAAAAAAATCAGCGTCGTCTGCTTGCACGCCGCTTTTAGCTGTGCACTCTGCACAGCTGCACTCTGCGATCAGACGATCAGAAAAGTAGAGCATAGAGTTTCTCAGGTAATATTGAGAAACTCTATCGAGTAGAGTAGTATTGTGATTAGACGGATGAACTAGCCAAATTTCCAGGGGCGAATGCAACGAATCCAAGCCAAAAACATTACTCTATCCTCGATTATCCATAGAGATAATCTGGAGATAATCCATATAGATCATCCACGGAATGCCCGAGACAAATTTTTCTTCCTCTATGCCGGGACGCGGCCAGGCGCTTGATTTTTTCTATTTAGTCCTATAAAACTTTTGGTCCGAGGGCAGTCCGAGGACTGTTCTCAGACGAGGAAGCCCGTTATGTTACCAATGACGTCACATATGCATCAGTCATTTTTTTTTTTTTACAAAAAGATATTTTACAAATTTTGCTGAACAAGTACTAGGTGAAGCACACAATAATTTTTAATAACGTTTACGTGCTGTTTTTTTTTTTTTTTAAATGCCTTCCGTTTGGTTTAGTTCAGCATGAGAAGAGCGCTGAATACTTGCTCGATTCAGGACTGCTCTGAACACTCTGAACTGCTCCAGAGCAGCTCCGTTGTTTCATTTACGATAATTTTTTTATTGCAAGAACAGTTCCTTGCAGCCCACGAACTGTAAGCAAACGAGAAACTTTTTGCCACGAACTGCCTCAGGACTGGCAAGCTCACCCCCATCCTGCGTCATGCTCACGTGCGTAAACAAGTGCACAGAGTGAGACAGTGAGCAGCGTAAGTGGCGTAAGCGCGTAAGTGGACAAGTGAAAGTTTGGCGTCCTACAAGTGTTCCTATTCCACCCAAATGATTGGTACCGTTAACAAACAGCTACATCATTTTGCTGTGCGTTAATTCGCTTGTCATCCAAGTTCTGGTGAAACCACGTCTGCCGCACACCGCGCATCCGTGGTAGGGGCTCATTGCGCAAGGATTTCTTTCTGCGTGATTCACTGATTCTTATTTGAATTGGCGCAATTTTGTGAAAACGTGCCCTTTTCGTTGTTTGCAGCGGTGTGTTTGCCGAGGTGAAAAAAAAAAAGAAAGCGTTTAGACACGCGTTACTACTTACGACGACTACGACAGGACCCAAAATGGTCGAACTAAAACTAAATTTGACCTAATTTTAGGTGCGTAGAATATTGAGGTGCCATGGGCAAGACTACAGGATGGCAAGTAGCAGAACGAGGCAACACCTGAGAAGGGAAACGATAAAACTAACTAGAAAAAGGAAAAAGACTTCCAGAGACAGAGCGTTGCACTGCCGCTTCAGGACGAACTGGCGATCTCAACCCGTGAAAGAAAATTGCGTGAATGACAACCTAATGACGACAATGATGAAGCCAGCAGTAGCTGTTGGAGGATTTGAACGTAGTACAGGGAATGGTAAACTATCTCGGTAAACTAAAGACTTTATTGTAAAATATAGGAAGACGAAAGTGTAGAAAATGGAAAAGCGAATCGCATTGGAAGAGTGGTCGAAATTAGTGAAGAAATGTTAGTGACATGCATTCCTACAAGATGCCAAAAATTGGAAACGTTAAAAACAAGCAGGAGCTTAAAAGGCAACTAGGAAGCAGCAGTCAGTTCGCAAAGATATAATGTGTGCACTCAGAGATGAAAGGTTACATTATGCACAACATGGACAAGACTAAGTACCTGAAAAATTTTATGCCCAGTCGTGCACTAGGAGCGTTGTGTATGGAGACAGTACTGCCAGGAATAAGCTTAATGTCATGAAGTCCCAGCAGTCAAGATGAGGTAGAAGTGCACGCTGAAGGGCATGAGCAGCGAGAACGCTGCACAGGAGGAGGCATAACTGTGGATCTACTGAAGGACGGTGGAGAAAATGTGCAAGAAAAGCTCCCAATTCTCAGATGGTCTCGCAACTTTAACAGCACGCCTAGCCTCAAGCCGCTTAACTTTGGAGGACGTGCACATGACGCACGTGCAGGATAACCTTTCACAAGAGTGAAAATTTCTGGTAACGAAACTGCAGATGAGGCAAGGAGACTCTTTCCACAAGTGTCTGTCATGTGGGATTTACAGGGGTGCAGTATCCTTAATTAAGCAGCGTGTGCAATTCCATTCTTATGAGTCTGGATGCACACAGAGTGTCATTACTTTCTGCTAAAAGATTAATTGTGCGAAGATGGGCATGCACAGATTGCAACATTAGGTTAATTGCATTGCATAGAACATTGAGGTTTTAGTGGATGTACCTGGAGTAACATCAGATATGCTTGGTTGCCTTGTTTGGAATGCTCACTCTTTACACAATTGCTGGTGTTGCCTGTGCGTGAAAAAAAAAAAAAAAGTCCTTTCCTCTGTGAGGCTGCATCACGGAATGTGTTGTTTTGTAGATGAAAGCGTTTTACCTTTTGCAAAAGAATGTTGAGTGTCCATCTGTGTGTGAGTGATGCATCTCCAATGGCTGCCTTGCCTTGCCTGGAAGGTACATGCATTGAGCAGGATGAAACTGGCAGAGGCGCTTACGTACAACCATGTTTTTACTGGAACCAAGAGTGCGTCACATGTTGTGGTGAGCTTCTGCAGTGGCGAGCACGCTTTTTGACCTTGGCCAAAGGATGAAACTGTGGTTGAGAGACGTTGATCGCTGGAACCAGGCGTGTCGCCACCATTGTGAAGTTTTCGTTTGTCCGTGCATGGGCCCCCTGTGACGTGGTGCGGCAGGCAATGAGTGAGCGGCCGTCCCTGCTGTGCCTGCCGGACCTGGCTCTGCACCTGGTGTGCCTGCATCTGGGGGAGCCGTTTGACGTGCTCAGCCTGGGCGCCACCTGCCGCCGCCTGCACCGGCTGACGTCGAGCGAGTCCCTGTGGACCCGCCTGGCCCTGTCCTGGTGCCGGGGCATGTGGCACTGCCTGCCCCCCCTGCCCCCCTGCCCTCCACCCGAGCACCCCAAGCAGTGGCTGCTGCGGCTCCTCAGGCGCTGTGCCGCCCGGCAGAAGGCCACGCTGGACCGGTGCAGCTTCGACAGCGGGGAGACCTGGGAGAGGATTGACGGGGCTCGCTTCGCCTGCAAGGTGCGTCGGCCACCTTTCGCACACTCAGTAGCCCAGGGATTCAGTAGTCGACCTGCGCGTTTCCTGCCTCGGGCTTCTTTGCAGGTGGCCATGCTGAGCTACACCTACAGGGCTGTCGACGAGCGGGTGTCGCCGTTCGTGCTGCTCCGCCGCTGGCTGTACGATGTGGCCCTGTACCGGCGGCAGAACCCAGCCGTGCGCTTCCACGACAGAAATGCGCAGCTGAGTCAACAGTGCGTCTCGAAACTGGCAGCCCTGGGCCGGGCGCGAGAGGGCGACCTCCGTGGCCGGAAGCAGCCCAACATTGACCCCCGCTACTACATCGCGCACGTCGGCACCTCAGTGGGGGCAGCCTGGACCCAGGAGCTGTTCCCGTCGGGTCCCTCGGGGAGCACTTGCCCGTTGCTGGCGTGCCCCTCCGAGCCCGGGTACTCCGCCGAGTCTTCGGGCGTCGACGGACTGGTGACTTGCGTCTCCTACGTGCTGGGGAAGCACGTGGAAGAGGCAGGCCTGGCCAGGCACCAGGCGCTGGCATGGATGGCGAGCCTCGTGGGACAGGCCTGTGCAGCCTTGGAGCGCACCTTCAGCCGCCACCTGCTGGAGGTGCGTGCGCGGTGGCCGTCGTGTCCCATTGCCCACGCGGTCTTCAGCATGGCTGAACAGGGATGGCCTGACCTGGCCACTTGGCAGGTGAGGAGGCCACTTACATGGGGGCCAGCTTTCAAAGGGAGCTTCCATTACGTGCATTCCATTTCTTGTTTAAAGGGAACTGAGGTGTGAAAAAAGTTGGCACATATTGGTAGATTACAGCATGCCAGTACAAGTATACCACTCGTAGGAGCGGTATGTGTTTAGGAATGGAGAAATTGCCAAAAGAGTGAATATGGCTATTGCCACCGATTTTGGCCACTACAATTTGTGGCGTCACAAAACATTCATTGTTTGTGGGGTTTAACGTGCCAACGCTACACAGGCGATGAGGCGTGCTGTAGTGGAGGGCTCCGGATTAATTTTGACCACCTGGGGATCTTTAACGTGCGCCAAAACACACAGGCGCTTTCACTTTTCACCTCCATCAGATGTCACATAACATGAATTGCGAAATGGTATTGGCAAAGCTTCCCTGAGCAGTTCTCTGAATTAAAAGAGTGAGATGAAGGCATACAAGTGTCAAATGAATACATCTGTAAACAATCCTACTGAGCGAATGATTACTGAGAACCATACCTCTCCTGAGCCACCCTATTATGTTTAAGCTGCCTCACTTCCACAGATTGTAGCCACATTACAGTGTTGCTTCTGGTGATATGCTTCACCTCTGGGTGCAAACATTCACTGCCGGTGAATGCAAGGGCTACCGTACGTACTTACTGCCAGTTCACACGTACACATGACAGCCAGTGGCTGAACTCCGAGGTTATTGGTGCAGTCAGCCACTTGCTGGGGTGGCTGGAAACTTGGTTGACAGCAACCTGCCAACCTCTCCACACATTTTCCCAGGTGACAGCATCGCACGCAAGCACTTGGTCAGGGGCAGGGCTGGAGGGTGAGCCAGTGTGGCTCCCTGTGGGCACCTTTCGGCATCGTCTTTGTGTTGAGAAGTTATTCACTCTTTAGTACCCCTTTAACACTTTCGTGACCACGGAATAATCGTTTGTTTTTGGGTTTTCCAGGAAATATGTTTTTCCTTCCACAGAAAATGACTGATGCTGAAGTGCAAGGTATGAAATGATAGAAGAAGGATAGGTCTGTCCAACAGTAACAGTTTAGAACAACAGATTTATTACGAATACTGGAAATATAATCCCTGTAAGTATGAAAGTTATTTACATACATACAAGTACTAAGTCCTATCATGCCACTGTGCAAAGCAGTCTCTCGACACGGTGAAACAAAGGCTCGCTCCACTCCTTGTGCAGCCGGCTCCAAGTGGTCTCACCCAAATGAAGTTGACACCCTTCAGATAAGAGCTGTGACCTTTAGGACAGGCCGGATATGTTTTCATCAACGAGCGACAGCGGTAAGACGGCTGGAGGAGAAACAGAAGGTTACCGGCGGATACCTGCTGATGTTCTGGGGCGATTTGGTGCTTTTCGCTGTCTGTACTGAAGTCTGATGAATCGAAGTCATATTCCGTGTCTGTGCTGCTACCATCATCCAGAGATTACAGCTCGGATTCATCGAAATTCGTCGAAATTCACCGTTACCGTGGAGCATCGGCTGACTGAATCGATGCCTTTAAAAATCCCCCCGCCAGGGGGGATTTTTGTTGCGCACAACCTTTGTTGCGCACAACAACACTGGTTGCGCACAACCAGTGTTGTGCGCAACGGCGTTCCAAGGAACGGTGTTCCTGGAACTAGTTACTTTTGTCAGGAACGGAGGAACGCCACCGTTCCATTAAGAGTGGAACTGTAACGGTAACTCGTTACGTTTACAAAGGAATGGCAGAGGGAACGGCGTTCCTTCTGGAAACGTTTCATCGCTAGGATTTGGCTGTTTTTGATGCCAAGGCTTTACGGCGCTGAGGCTAGAACAAAAAGCCACAGGCCAGTAATGTGTTTAACTTCCTATAAGCTGCCCAATTGCCCGCCCTTCCGCAGATAGTGCTTCCTCGAAGGTCAAAGACAGAAGAATAAGCACGCAGCGGACTGCAGCCTGTTGGGCAGGCTGCACCGGGTGCGCACGGCCTTGTCGCTACGTCAGCTGCAGATGCGCATGAGCACGAGACAGATGCTTCGGCGCCCCTTTGATTCGTCATCAGCCGCAACCTCTTCTTTTGTGCATAAGAGTGGAACGCGAAAACCGAGCAGGAGAAGATGCGACTGTACCGTGTTCATCGCACACGTGTTATCTACAGTACACGCAGCCGTGCCAACCGAAGGGACCGTACGAGACTTTTCTGCTGTCTGTCAATGGACACCTGGGTCGCCAGCGTTGCGCTCATAGCGTGTAAAAACAAGGCGTGAAGTTCTGAGCCTGAGATTCTTGAAATATTGCCGCTGCCGCCCAAAGCGAGGCGAGAGCTATTTCATTTCGTGCGCAACAGCAACCATCCCCGACAGTTGCAAGCCAAATCTGGCCTTGGGCGTTCTCTCGTCCTACGGCACGAACATGGGGCTCGCACGTGCCGCCGTGAACTTCCTTACGCACCGAGCGGACCATTGGTTTCGTGATGTGCCCACTGACAGGCTTGCTTTGATGATTGGTTTTCAAATTTGGCTGGTAGTTATTGCGCCACCTTTCCTTCGCATCATAGCAGTACAACGAATGTGGTGTATTGTTACGGGCTGGTTCCGACCAGTGCTTCAGCCGGAAAGTGATGGCGAGCCGAGTAGCGTATACCCAAGTAGGGTTACTAACCGTCCCGGATTCTGCGAGACTGTCCCGACTTTTCATACAACGTCCCAAGTCCCGTGCCATCCCTGTCTGGATAGCTATATGTCCCGGATTCGTTCCGAACCGCCCAGTTAGGAACTTTTTTTGCGACCCAAAGGACGCTGAACAAGGCACGTCACGCTTCGTAACACCAAGTTAGCGCAAAGTTGCACTTCAGGTAAAGCTGAACTTCCACGTGAAGTGCGACAACATTCACGAGTACATTCTCCAGCAAGAACAATTGTTGCGAGCAGCATGTAGCCAGATGAAGTACCACTTCAAGAGGCCGCAACAATAATAAAACAATGGATTCGTCTGAAAAATACCGCCATAAATAAAACCCATTTCGTTACCTCCCAGTGCTGTTAGGGTACACCCCCCCTCTTCCCCCGTCCTGACTTCCTTCATTGAAGCGTTGGTAACCCTAAGCTGGTGGCTGCTGCCATTCGCAGAGTTCCTCCGTCCCGACAACGAGATGCCGGAGGCCAAGCCTAAAAACTGTAGTGTAAAGTTACAGCAGACAAGGGTGCGGCAGAAAGGCGACCATTAAGTCTCAATCCGGCGAAGCAACACTCTGAAGCTCTGTTTTTGACGCACTGGTTCTGATGCTCGTGCTTGCGAGAATTTAAGGAGCAAACCACAACGGTCAAAGTTATGCGCACGGCACCACAGAGTGTTTCAATGGCCTTCAAATCAAATATACACAAAACAACCACTCTCCGTGGAGAGTGCGGGTTGTATGCTAGCACACGCCTATGAGCACATACGGAGGCAGTCTCCTGAGCCTGAGAGAATGAACCAACTTATCCTCACGTATAACACGGTAGAACCCTTAAGAGCTTTAGTGGAACGGCTTTTAAACATTACCAACAAAGTGTGGACAAAAAAAAAAAAAAAAAAAAAACGGGCTCGTCTCTCTGAGTTCGAACAAAGGAGTCTACTAAGTTGCGAATATGTATTCTGGACCTTCTTTTCTTACTCATACTGTAATATTCAATCAGCATTCATGAAACGTCTGTGTATTGTTCCTTTCGATGCGATTTTTTGTGCAAGACATTTATGTTCGTCCATGTGAGTAACTTCATTTGCACACCTGACTGCGCATTTGAAGACACAAGTGGAAAGCACCACGTGTGTTGCAGTTGTAATAGACGAGCACCACACTTGCAGTTTTAAACATGTCTGGAATATGTCTGGTGCTCTCTAAAAAATTCGTCTATGATTGTTTTTCCAAATAATATGCTGCCGGAGGTGTTCATATTTGTATCATATAGTACGTAGTTCAATGCGAGGGCTAAATTGCTCACTTCATTTCGCCTCAAGATTATCCGGCAACACATTTTAATTAAAAAAATCAAATGTAACGTTAATGTAACAGCCCGTAACAATGTTCGAAGTGTAACTGGAACGCGTTCCTTTATCAATATAGGAACTTGTAACAAGAACTCGTTTCAAAATTGGGAAGGAACGAGCAACGAGCTTTCGATCCTATTTTAGTGGAACGTGTACAACACAGGGCGAAACTGATGAAATATTTCCTCTTTTACCCTTTGGATAGCGTTAGCTGTCCAGAAGCGCTCAGGGAGGGCCAAAATTTAAATTTGTGTTCATCGACGACATTCTATCAGTGGGAACAGGCGCGGTCACGAAAGTGTTAAAGATTGAACTTGCCTGCTTTTGTGAACGAGAAATAAAGATATGCAAATTGACTGGTTTATGTGAAACTTGATGAGAATGTTAGTCATCTTGAATTAAGTAACCTTGTGCAGTCGAGTCTCATGAATTCAAACTCAAGGCAGACGAAAAATTTGGTTGGCTTAAAGGAAGCCCATTACAATCGCAGTGCTCCATAAAGCAGTGCATGTTGACTGACGTAGCACACAAGTGAGGGGTACCAGAGCACTTGCTTACACCGGCTGCGGCAGTGATCAGTGATTCAGGCCTGCGCATCGTTGTTCTGCCACGACGCACTTGTCAAGCATCAGTCGGAGCTTGCATCCGACTTCTCCGGGCAAAGTTTGTACCGTGCAGCGGTGTCCGGCCCGACACCAAGTCGGTTGCACTAGGTGGGGGCATCCATTTGTTGGCCTCTGCACTTGCACTGCGAGACGGACCAGCAGATAGTGCACCGCGTATTGCAGCTGCAGTGCTGGGTTAGAGCTGCCACCACAGGGCTTTGGCCACCAGTCCGAGCGTGCTTGGCAGTGTGCGTACAGTGCGCATCAGGCTTGGCTGGGGCATGCTAACGCACGGATCCGGAGGGTGCTGGCGACATCTGCTGGTGGCTGCTGGGTTGGAGATTTCTTTCCATTGCGTGTGCGGGAGTCTCGCACAGCGCCAGGCCGGTTGTCCTTTCACACGGGCCAGTCTGGCTTGCGGACACCACCACCCACGAGGGGCGAATGTCTTCCACAGTGCAAGCAATGGGTTGTGACAGGCCAGATACAGGTGTCCTTTGATGCAGTGCAATTGCACAAAACGAGCTGTGATAAGCTTCTCAATCTCACACATCTAAAACAAAAAGAACACAAGAACGCCCTGCAGTGCTCTTGGTCAAACCTTCTTTTTGTGGTTAGATGCGCTGATAATGCATCGAGTCGACCGCCGCGCTTATCTCCCATGTCCCTGCTTACAGCTGGCATTGCAGAACAGGAGTGGCCCTTGCGGGTGGCCATGTCTGCGAAATAGTGGCCCATGCTAAACGACGACCAGCTCGAGGCTCTCCGAGGTCCGCGCACGTGCTATGGCTAGCCATCTCCAGCCCAGCCGATATTGGCAGATGTTGCCTGCCTGCTCTTGAGCTGCGCACTCGCTTGGCCTGGACAAGCCCGACACACACTGTGCACTGGTGTGCTTGTGCTCATGCATGAATTACCAGACATTTTTGCATTCAGGTACGTGCAGCGTTGAAAAGACCACACCTTCGGATCAAATGAACTAACGAAATGTTACTGTATTGGCATTTTCTTGTGGGCATATTGACAAAAGGACCACGCTTTTTCTCATTTGGACAGGTTCATCTTGACAAATTGGGCCTTCATTGGAGACACGTCATGGCCGAGTGTAGTGCATTACTCAGAGAGCATGACACACTGGATGCCATAGTTGACAAGGCAAGGATTCGGTGGAGGCATGCCCTGATGGCCGACATTGAAGCCACACTTGGTTGCACCAGTGTTACTAGGCTCAATCTGACAGACTGCGATGTTATTGGTGGCGACAATGCGCGTCAAGAGATGGCTGCAGCTGCGTTCGTCTCCCCTTCAGCCGTGCTGGTGACGTGGCAGCTGTTGGGCCGGGGCTCTTACTGAATAACGGAGGGGGCTCTAGTGCAGATCTTGCTGCTATGCATACTAACAATGTTTTCTTTTTCTTTCACAATAGGTTGATGTTAGGGTGTTGCGTTATGTCACAAGATAACTGTGCCAGGTTTGTACAAGGGCCTTTCTGTGGAAGTTGCAGCACAAATTTGGCAGAGCAAGCTGCTGCTTTTGCGGGGTGAAAGTATTAGCTTCTGTGAAATGTTTCCAAGTTCTGCACAGAGAAGCAAGTGTCAGCATACAGGCAAGAAAGCAAGGCCTGCATTTTTTCACTTACAATCCACCATAGCTGTTCAGGTAAAAAGCTGCAGTTTGCGCGAGATTTTGAACGTGCATCTTTGTATGGTGTGCACCACCCTGAAGCGGCGATCGAGTGACGTGCTGCACTTTTGTACAGAGTGCAACCTCATTAAATGAAACCAGACAAAACAGGGAGAGCACTTCTACCTGAAAAGGTCTATTAAAAAGAAGCACCAAACAGTGCTGTTGTAGCTGTTTCCTTTAAACAGATTCCATTTAACGAGGTTGCACTGCACTGGCAGCACTGGAGAGTGTGCCTCTTAGCATGGCAACAACAAACAGCACAGTACAGCCAAATCGCATTTCGTTTTCTTAGCTAGACTGGCGACAGCACGCACCCAACCGGCATCCACAAAACACACCCACTGAAGGCCGACCTGCCACAGCAAAGTGGCTCTATTCCAACTGACTGTGATGAGTTCCGCAGTGCGTTTATGCTCTTGCCTTTAGCCTCTGGTACAGGCTGCAGTATAGATGGTGATTATGCAACAGGTAGCTGCATGAATCCAATGTTGAGGCGCAGCATCAATGCTGGCATAAGACTTGTCGGCGAATTTAGCCAAAAGAAACGCTTTTGCATCTTACTAGGCTTAGGGATCCTCTGGAGCTTATTTTTGTAACAGTTTGTTTGTTGCTAAAAGGGAGAAGAAAGGCTTCTGTAGGTCCTACATTCCTGTTCCTAAAATAGAAATATTTTTGTATAGAAGAGTTCACTGAAAACGTATTTTTCTACGGCTAGAGTTGCAAGGTTACTGTTGCTCAATACCTGTTTCGGTAGCACGTGTACATGTTCTACTGTTTAAACCACTGTGTGCCTGTCTGATGCCCGCCATTGTTGAAAATAAAGCTTCTTCCGAAGTCTAAGCAGCAGCCACGTAACGACTGCATGCACAAAGGAGAAGAAAGAAGCCACACAGGAAGCATGTCTGAGATACAAACCCTTTACTATCTCTTTGAAACCCTCCAGATGACTTGTACACGTATTTACAATATTCTACAGCAGTGAGCAAATGTACAAAGCCTGTATGTCACGACGAAGCACCCTCTTCCCCTCACAAGGGCTGCTTGAGGAAAAACAATGGCGGAGAGAGAACGCAGCCAAGTCGTAGTAAGCATGAATGAAGCTTCACCTCCTCATGGGTGCCTCAGCAGGACGAGGCACTGCCAGCGTAGCGGCAAACAAACAGGACGATGAACGGAACGGGAAGGGGGGGGGGGGGGGGGGAGCATAATTCGTTGAGTATATCACCACCCTCGTGCACGCTTGACGGGGTTGCTTGACTTAGGTTCTGTGCCTGCTTTGCCCACCAGCAGGGCCCGCAGACTCCGCTGCCACTGTGCCTTCCGGCTCCCCAAACAACACAAGCTAGCACCACTCTCGGGCTCCCACCACCGCTACCACCACCCTGCTCTCGACACGGGGCGATCCCAAACAAGCAAAAGGCCACCTCAGGGGAAGCACCAGCTCGGCCCGCTCTCACTCGCTCTGCGCCACCACCACCACATGGGGCCTGGGCTCCCTCGCGTGGAGGTGGTGCTGGCCGCTGGAACGTGGCAGCAGGCTGTGCATGCTCGGTGGCAGCATCGCTGGTGCCGCCCCGTCACTCACACAAAGTATCACATTCCTCTCAGCACTGATCACAGTCCTGTGAGCCACGCTTGCTCCAGCCACCTCCCTTCCTGCCTTCCCCAAGCACAAGCCTGGACACAGCAAACCCGACTCCAGAAGCACACGGAGCGTACAAACTGGACCACGCATGGTTGCCGCGTGCAGAAGGGAAAACCCTGCGCCACACACACAACACTGGCTCGCCTCTTGGCCTTCCATCTGTCGCCGAAAATGGCACCGGGACACGCAAAGGTCACGTGCAGTGTGCCACAAACTTGTTTGCACACAACAACAACAACGCTCGGAACAAGCATGATGCAAAATGACAGCATAACGTTGGGACGGGACAGAGGGAACAGTGCCTACAAAGAGAGCACGGACAGAAGCCGCTTCACCACCCGTTCGTTCTTGCCACCGCGGTAGGGGTCCCGCGATACTAGCCTCCCCTAGCTTCCCGCACCACTTGTCACATTTGCACCGACAAAGGTTGACTGTTAGAAAGCTGACCACGCAATGTGCACTCCTGCAAGGCGACAGTGCAAGGGAAAACGAACCCAGAATGAATGCAAGCGTACAAAAAACCCTTTCTCTCATAGACCAGCAGAACGTCCATCACACGAGGCCTCGCTCCAAAACAAAATCTTCTCTAAGGAACATGAACGAGTCCTACAGGACGCCATGCGGGAGCCTGTTGAGGTGCCTAGAAGTCCAGGACATGACACGCAGCTCTTCTCTTTCCACAAAACACAGGCACACTGCATGTAAACTGCAGCACTGTCTGGCGCGTGACCAACCATGGTCAGAAACATTAAAAACCATCCACCACAACGAAGCTGTGGGCCATCCCTGGCTGCAGCTTCTCTCCACATTCCTCAATGCCGCCACTACATTCAAAGGCAAGCAGCATGCAATGAAAATGAGGCTGCTAACAAGGCTGCACTCACACAATCAACGTTGAAGACCGTTGAAGACAACGCCACACTCCGACGGATGTCCCCTGTAAGGTG
This sequence comes from Haemaphysalis longicornis, assembly GCF_048455015.1. Lineage (NCBI taxonomy): Eukaryota > Metazoa > Arthropoda > Arachnida > Ixodida > Ixodidae > Haemaphysalis > Haemaphysalis longicornis. The sequence goes on along the minus strand of NW_027526422.1, from coordinate 4,089,242 downwards.
AAGTTTGCGCAAGCTGACCTGTCCCGTGGGCCTAAGCAGAAACTAGCTCGGCAACACACACAGCCCGTCGCATCTGCGTTCTCACAAACCTTTCGGGCAGCTGCCGTTTCTGCTGGCTTGTGAGCATTGGCATGGACACTGAAACCATTCCTGAGTGAAAAGGAGCACCAGATGGCCGGTCCACAAGGAGCTGCCGCCACAGCTTAGCAGTGCTGTCCCTGCCTCTGGCTGGGTCGCAGAGGAGCACATCAAAACAGTGCTGCAGCTATGCCCCACTCTCTTGGCAGAAGCAAGCACAGGTGTGGCTGGTGGATGTTTTTACCCACCCGACAGACGGCAAGCAGCCATCCTTTGAGAGTGGGTGGGCTGAGGCCTGTAGCTTACAAGTGGCATTCTTGTATGCATTGGTAACCCTGTGCTGTGGCCAGACTTTTGCTGTGGGCCACCAAGTGGCCACTAAATGCGGTCGCTTCAGCTAGTCTGCACTGAAGCTGAACCTTTCCCCCAGGAACTACTTTGCCCTCGACGGGTGAACAGGTTTGAGTATTGGGTGGCGAGTGTCCCAAAGCCTCGAAAGGGCTGGCGAGAAAGGAAAGAAAAGCAGCCAATTTTTAACCCCGTGGGATCGTCAAAGCAATGGACGAGTGAGATGGGTCAGGTCTTGTCTGCCAGTAAGTGCACTCGGGGGAAGAAGTTTGCTTTGTTGGTAGAACTTTTGATGAGCCGACTGTTGCTGCCCTTTTATGGTGGGGCTCGGGAGGAGCCCATGAGCACTATCCCAGCGTGCTCTAGAGGCCCCAGCTCTGCCTTCGTTTGCGACACTAGCTAACAGTGCACATTACTATTCTTCCAGTCACAAAGATTCAGCTCAACAAGAACGTTTGAGAAGTCTGGACCAACAGTGGCCCAAGGTGCTTGCATACATGAAACACAGCAAGTAACAGAAGGAATGCCATGTTGGCCCGGACGAGGGAAGGAACGGGCTTCAGCACTGGGGCTCACACCGGGACACGCGTCCATCTTGGAAAGCGCAAAATTGCACGAGGACATAAGAAGGAAGACTACTGCTGAAGCTGAAGTACACATAGGCATGACATTTTCCTTGCGCACACAGCGCAAAGGATAACAAAGGCACAAAAGAGATGCCACGCGACTGCTTTGCTTGCACACCTCGAAAGCACCCTCGGCGGGATTCCCCATTCACCAGCATGTGCAGTCTCGAAGCCGCATTTCTTCAGCTGCCAGAACGAAGGCCGCTGATGCACGCCGTGTTCTTCCTGCACGTGTGGAGAGAGGTGCACGGGCAAAGCAGTCGCCTGGCCGTTCCTTTCTTTCTTGCACTTTCTGCGCACAAGGAAAACTTCACGCCTACACATACGCTTCTCTTTCACCAATAAACCTTCAGTTGCGCCACTTGTTGTCGTCCTTCCCTCTCCTGGTGGGATTTCTTTTTCCCAGGTGGAGAAGAAACGGGAAAAGCAATGGAAAGGCCAGAAGCTCGAGAAGCAACACATAACGACTCGCAAACTTTTCTATACACAGGTGACACAGCCCAGACCTCAAGCAACCTGTAGTTAACAGCAAGACCGTTGAACCAAGCCTTGTTCTTCTAGTGCTGATGCGCAAGTTAATGAGGTCGTGCGAGAAAAAAAAAATAAATACATTGCCGCAGCAAACAACGAAAACAAAGAACAGGTAGACTGTGGTATCTTGGCACTAGGTTTGCCCGCACTTGAAACAAAAACGAGGGCATGAAGAGACTCGATGAATGCGGATGAGGACACTTGGTGGCGAGCCAAAACAAATGAGGGATGAAAGGGGACAATATGCGACACAGAGCTGCATCAAATTTACAGTGGGGGCTAACTGCCTGCGCGAAGCAGGAAAGGTCATAGCTGGCTCTCTCTTGGCACCAATTTTTTGTACTGTGAGAGGCAGCGTGAATGGAGCCTTCCAGCAAGACCTGCTGCGTCCCTCTCGTGCCCCAGTGTTGCACGGTGCCGTGACGGGCAGGCCCCGAGGCGGAGAGGGGCAGCGTGCATCCTGCAGCACTGGGCCGCCCCGGTCGTCGCATTTGTACGGTGAATGTCGGTTCTACGTAAAGGTGGGCACATCATGACTAGGACGCACACATTGGAAAACCCGCATCGAGTGGTGTACTTGAAACACACAGCGAAAGGAGGATCGGAGCAGTGGGTCACGGCCGGGTGCTTGAAAAGCAACGAGACAAGGTACTCGAACTGGCAGACAACAGTCGACAATGCACAGGGACAAATGAAACGCCTGTGTCAATCTACAGCAGCAACGAAAAAACAGAAAGACATTTGTGTTTTCGCTCACATGTTGCATTGCACACAATACGGTCTATGCACACAAAGGAGGTGTTTTGTGATTGGCAACACTGTGCCACAAGATTTACTAGCGACACAAAGGGACACCTTGGAAAAAAAATTTCGGTGCAAGAGAGAATTTACGCTTAAGCAGCAGAGCTACACCCCTTGCCCAGAGATTTCACTGCTAAATAAAATACAGGCGTGTGATGTGACAGCAATGTGATGTGCATGGACTTTGTACACAGAATGCACAGATCGAGTGCACCAAAGGCAAGCTTTTGTGCTGAATAAAAAGACATTTCTGCATGAGGTGGGACAGAGTCCTTGTGGCGCCAGGGCTGCTTACACAGCAGCAACAAAATGGGAGGAGGTCGCTGTAAAAAGATGAGCTGCAACAGTTCCGTGAGCAGTGAACAAAGCTTGCCACTAAAAGGAGAGACTTATCATCCAGTGCCCCACAACCCCTGTAGTTAAAAGTTGCACGCACGTCTGAGAGAGCAGAGGCTAGCTATTAAAAGTTGCACACACGTCTGAGAGAGCAGAGGCTAGCTAAAATCGTGGAGAGACGCTCTCACATGCAGGCTGCTAAAAGGCAAAATTCTACAGCAAGGCTGCGAATAATACCAACGTAATGAAAGACGGTGATGTGTCGTACAGCAGATTCCGCGCCACCAACTACCACTGAGTCTTTGTTGGAAATGCAAACCAAGAAAGCTCAACGGGGGCAGCCAGGAGGAGGCTCATCTGAGAGCACAGTGCAGAACCGCTGTTATCCAGACTGCTTCACTTACACGAGCCACAAATGAGCGGTGACAATGGCAACAAGAAAGCAGGCAACAGCAACAACGGGTGACGTCGCGCACGCACACACACACACCGACGTGCGAGCACAGTACCCAGGCCGTGCTTAGGAGAAAAAAGCAAGCACAGTGCAGGTAGTAGCTGCGCTTACAACACTTGTGCGCAGCCAAAACTATGCTCAACCAGGTGTACCGTGGAAGTGCTGAACACGAAGTCATGCACACAATGCAGGAAAATCCATTTGAGCCAGCAGTGAACAGTCTTGCATGCACTCAGATCAGACACTCGACAAAAGGTAAACTTGCGCAGCCTTGAATCGAACACAAGCCAATCACAGCTGTAAAAGCGGTTACGAACACGACGCGGCGGGCGACACACAGCAACGAAGAAAGAAGCACACAGCTGTTCTTTCATTTGTACAGAAAGTGGCAAGGAGAGCGAACAACAACAGTAACAACAGGGGCACCTTGCAAAGAGGGAAAGACAACGGGACCTCCCCCAGGCGACACTGGGGCAACTCGCCAAGCGCCGGTTGCCCTGCCCTCAGAAAAGTATTGCATTGGACACTTCCATCTGCACGGGCCGGGCAGGGAGGCCCGCCACTCGACAGGTGGCACCTTTGCACTTGTTGCCTCTGGGCCGGCCGCTGCCCACCATCAGCACGGCCAGCATCCACACACATTTTTCTCCCTGCTGAGGGCAGGCAGGCGCTTAAATTAATCCCCCCGAAAATCCCTCTCTTTTCCTCTGTTGCAGCAACTCAAACCCAAGCAATTTTTGCTCTAAACTTGAGAGGGAAATAAAAAGGAAACCAGTGGAAGTGTGTCGGCCAATCTTGACTTGAGCTTGGCAACTGCACTTGCAGGGAACCGGGGCCACCACAACAGCCCAGAGAAACCTAACAGGCACGACGCCGCTTACACTCTCGGTAATAGAGGCAACAGCAGTTCAGTTGCCGATCCACGGTTTCCAGCTGAAGCAGGTACACGTAAAGCAAACGTCCTTCGGTGGCCTTCGATGGGACGGGCACCAGTGGGAGAGATGGCGGTGGAGCCGCACGGCTCTCCACCTCCGGTGCTAGCCAGCTGGGAAGCGTCTGCAGCCAGAAACAGCTGGCAGGGCAGCAGCACGCAGGCCCTCAGGCGGCGAGGAGCATGGGGTGCGGCTCCACGGGAGTGGCCCGCTGCTGGGAGGGGGGGCTGCGCTCCTCCTTGCCCTCGCTCAGGTTCACCGGGGAGGCCTCTGCGGGTGGCTCCTCGGCCCCCCGCGGGGGGGAGGCCACGCCCAGGGGCAGGTGCGGGGGCGACAGGTCGCTGCCCTTGGGCATGGAGCCCAGCTTGCAGGACATGGGCTCCGCCTCCTGCACGGTCCAGAGAACACCCTTTATGGGCACTGCCGTCCTGTGGGCAGCACTCATCGCAACTACCCGCAGGTCGCTCACTCTACGTGAGCATTTGAACACAGGAGCGCATTTAGCCGAGGGGCTACCAGCACTGCATGCAGCCGTCCTTAGTCAAACTGGTGGCCTTTCCAAACTGTTGCAGCTTTTCAGTAGCACAAACTCACTAGTCACCACATGAACTGGCAATGCCACCAAACCTGCACTAGACACATTTGGCCAGCAGGACAGCATTATGCACCGCTACTTTTTCTGAAGTGGCAAGTTCGCCTTCCAAGGCATTGCACGACTGTTTGCAAACAGTGCCAGCTGACTGTTCCCTGACAAGTGCACGGACTGCCACACCAGACCCCCCTCCGAGCCCACAAGCAAGCGGATGGACACTCGCATTCCATCCCCTGGGTATGTGCGTGACTGGCAGTGCGGGCTTTTGGGCACGGCTGTTTCCAGGTCGCCCACAGGGCGCCACCAGAGGCTGCTGCTGATCACCTGAGCTGGCAGTGCCCTTTGTGCCCCGTGCCCAGCTACCAGCGAGTGAACATGTGCAGCTGAGGGGCCAACCAGGAAAGGGAACTACTGAACACAAACATAACACTATTTGCCAAGTTCTATATGGCGAAAAATTATAGGAATACTGTTGTATTGAACAGTTGTGTTTATGTAACCTAGATGGCGCTAGGCAAGTGCCTTATGACGTCAGCTGACACAAGCATTGTATGTAGTCATCACCGACTAATAAAAAATCAGTGTTGTTCGGGGCACGGGGGATGCGGTTTACTTCGAGGTTCCTCTGGCGTAGTCGGACAGGACATGCAAGGCGAATACAACAGTTGGCGACGAGTGGTGAAGTAACCGAACAAGGGAGCAATGAGCCTGCACCAACCGCCCGATTTCCTGCGGACGCCGGGCAAACGGGCAATTCCTTGGACGCAGTGGCATCGCATTTTCAAGAATCATCTCCTAGCATCAGGGAGTGATGCCCACACACCTGCGCGCCGTAAAGCTTTGTTGCTGCACTGTTTGGGTTTGGAAGGCCAACACGTGAACTACGCATTGCCAAAGCAGAAACCGTCGACGCCGCCTGCAGTGGGGAAGGAAGAAAGCGGCGCCAGCGACGAGTACGGTGCAGCAGTGGCTATATGGACGCCTATTTCACAGCTAAAACGAACATCGTCGTGGAGCAGCACTGGTTCGGACAACGCACTCAACTGCCTGGGGAGACCGCAGCAGCGTTCGTCACGGTGTTGCACGAGCTGTCATCGAGTTGCGCCTTCGGTGAGCAGGTTGACGATTTTATTCGAGACAAACTTGTAGCAAAAACGTGCAACCATGTTCTTCGGGAATGCCTACTTCTCGAAGGCACTTCACTGACGCTCGAACGTGCTCTGGCTATTGCAAACAATATCGAAGAAGCTACTAAATACTCACTCAAAAGCTACTAAATGCTACTAAACACCTGTACACCATAGCGAGATGCAACCTTTTTTAAACCATGAGTGAAGCAATGTATGTAGAGCAATACAGCAATTTTCTTGCGTTCTTTTCCTTTTTTAGCAGATGCGAACTCGGTTCTACCACCTTTCTTAATGTTCTGAACCAGCTTTTGGCAAGCCAAAGAGAGCATGTCCAGCGGAAAGCCAGCGTCTTTTAGTTTCTGCACCTGTCTGGTCAAGCTCTCTTCCATCAGATGGGAGCACGACTTGGCTACCACCGAACGAAAGCAGCAAACGTCATAGGAACGTCATAGGAAACCAGCAAGGAGGATGCAGAGAGGAGGACAGCAATTTGGAATTGATTTTCTATGACTAAAGTCGTGTCAACGCAACGAGAGTGGTCAAAACATAGCCTAGAGACTCGAGACCGCAATTTGCGCTAGTAATCCCACAATGTTTACAAATCTCTTCAGTGTATCTTTAAGATCAGCTGTGTTTAAACCAAGGCACAAAGGCAACGGCACACCTGATAGAGTACACCACACTGCTGCTTGGCGCTTCTGTATACAATGCGAATGTGGCAGTGTCATTCCGACAAAACACCTTTTTTGCAAGAAAGGTACGAAAAAAAAAAAAAAAAACATACTGACAGGAAGAACCGAGTATAATCGCCGAAAATCAGCGCCAGTCTGCAACTGCACGTGGGCATGTTACACACACCTGGGCACACAAAGTTAAAGGACCCTTGCAATGCTTTTTTAGATGCTTTTCTGGCCTTACATCGGTTCTTCGTGTCATTCGGATACAGACGCAAAAAAATTATCAGGATCGGTGCAGACATCAGAAAGTTATTCAATATTTTTGTCCACGAATACAAGCAATGCAACACTGTCTATGTCACATCCGGAGCCTTCGAATATGATGAAGCAATGCGGAGACCCTATGCAACATACGATTGGCTGAGCTTGCAATATTTTGTATATGTCATTGCATCGACCAAACGGGCCTAAATAATGCCTTCGGTCGCATTCTTTCCCTAAAGGAAGCATAGCATTTAAACGCGGATGGTAACCAGGCAGACACTACTGCCCGCTTCGAGCGCTTGTGTGCCCTGTCAGGCCGTGTTACAACGGGCCGCTTTTTATGCTCTCACCACTGCCCGAAGCTCAGCGACTGCACGCATCAATAAAATGCATGTCAAATCGCCCGTCTGCATTCCATGTGATGATGTCTATGCTCGGCAGATATCAGTGTCAATGCCAGAAGCGGATGGCAGATTCGGTGTTTTCAGTCCAACTCGAGCGTCTCGACGTTTGTGGACGTGCTTTCACACTGGCTAACGCCGTTCCTTCCACTGAAAAACAATCACACCTTTTCTTTTTTCCTCTAGCAGCAATTGGCTGCCATGAGAGAAATTCAACCAAGCTATTTTTTTTGGAAGGTTGTCTCACCAAAGGCAACTGCATTTCTATAGTGGGGCATTCCTTAGCCTGCACTGTGCTAACGCCGCCTGTATAAACATTGCCTAACGCGTGAGCAAAAAATGGCCAAACAGCCACTCTCCTGTTGCTCTCTCCTACCCTTCCCCGCTCCGTAGCCTTCCAGCGTGCTTTCGTGTCCGCCAGCCAGCGCCGCTTCTCGGAAACTATAGAAAATAGTGGAAAGTTTGTTTAGCGTTCCCGAGGCGGCGCTCCTACGCCTTCTTGTTTTTCACCATGCCTGTCTGTCTTGGTCTGTCACTGATGAAACTTCCTTTGTCACGAAGCAAAATCCCTTGCGCTGCCGCAGGCCGATGCCGGCTTTGCGCGCTTATCTACTCGGATCACAGGCCCTGAAATTTTCTGAGTGGGGCATCCTACCTCTATCCCCTCCGCATTTAGGTATTGTTTTGACCCCGCTGTTCGCACTCCGCATCGGTACGCACTTCTAAAATTGAGGACTGTACTGTAGAAGCGCCCGGACAGCGTGGCGGGATCCCAGCTGCTTATCCTTTTGTTTCCTATAATTTTGTGAAGTTTACAAGCACGTGATATTATTGGAAAGTAATCGTAGAAGTAAGCGCCTGAACAAAAAAACGTGCACGCAATTTTTTCTTCTCTAAATACTCCAGAAAGAAAAATATCAGTAAAATAATGGCTGCCCCATCTGAAAATATCGTTGTTCTGTTAGCTATATGTCTACCCGACAATCAGTATGCTCTTACACTATTTCAGTCCGCCTCCGTCTTTTATCTTTGGAAAAAATGCAGCAAGTATGAAGCGAACGACACATTGAACGAGATCCCCAGTGCGCCACAGAACTAGCGCCCCGTCGCGGCTAAGATGTAAGCGAAACGGCCTTTGAAGCCCAACAGGCAAGTTGACAGACACGTCGTAGAAGTGGGTGCAGCGTTCGCGACTCGCGAGCAGTGACGTAAGGCGAGATGTCCGCCGGCACGCGCCACATAGCGGATCAGTGCCTGAACTAAGCGTCCCTACCCTTCCCATTGAAAAGCGCGCGACGCGTCAGGCAATGTTAATACAGGCGGCGTTGACTGAGCGATAGCCTTTTAAGAGTTAAGGGGGGACGTGGGGATCAGATTGTGAAAAGTGACCAAAAAATCGTTTTTTCGGAAGTCACATTTTCGGATTGCACGTTTTATATTCTAGGCGTTCACAAAGTTTCCCCGCCGCAAACGATCGCGAAGTGCCAAAGAAAAATATTTATATCGGCTGAGGTGGCAAAATATTTTCTCAAAAGGACTAAAACACGGCAATTTTCGCAGCGCTGTATCTCCGGGACGACGCCACCGGGCACCGCCATCTTGGTCGCGTTAGATCGGCCGACTCTTTAACTTTCGTTTTCTGGTCGCTCCTCCTGTCATTGCTGGCTCATAAACGCACAAACGGCAGAAAGAGAAAGGTAGTAAAACGAAGAAACCGATAGATCGTAACACGCGATTGGCTGTCCGGCCGCCTTTTTTGAAACGGCTCTCCTGATTGGGCGTCGCCATGACAGCAAAAAAATGGCCGCCGCGCTGCTGCGCATTTTACGCTGACTGCGCTCCGCCGATGTTTTCAAAGTTTCCCGGTGTTTTCAAAGAACCGTCACCCAGCTTATTTGAGAAACTTTTGCCATGGCTCTAAACTAGTTCGTACAACGAAGTCTGGGATTATAAAATTATACTGTCAGTGTTTAATAAATTAGAAAAGACGCCGTAAGGCTGCAGCGTTTTACACTTCGATATTTTGATTGGGTTTTTTTTATTTTTGCAATGTTTGCAATTCTGTTTTTTATTTTGCAATGATTGATTGATTCGCCTGAAAGTGAAGAGCATGGTATGCTAATAATAATCAATGTTGTAATTGTGTAAAAGATGCCCTACTTGCCCTACTCTTCATTTTGGAGACAGCTATGCATTAGGCATACATCAAGTAAAGAATAGGTACCCTAGTAGCCTATATTGAACTTTGTGGTACACTAGGTGTAAAACTGGTGCTTCTGCCATCTGAAGGCCTGCACATGAAAACCTTCAATTGGCCAGGAAGGCCTCCCAGATGCACCAAATCAAAGGGCAAAGGTCTTTGAGGTTGTCCCCAAGCAAGGACAGCAAGGACTATGCTGCTGGTGCAGTTTGAAAAATCGTGAAGTCTTCGTAAACTTTAAGAGCCGTTTTCTCAAAAGTGCGTTTTATGAGTTCTTCGTTGCTCGTGGAAAGGATAACATGGCAACCACTGGGTGGATTATGACACTGTCTGTTTTATTTCGATCCTTGAAGAGTTCTGCAGGGTATGACCTTCTCGGATTTTCATTTTAGAGGCTAGTTATTTTTTTATGTGACATTTACAGCTGAGTCAGCTGTATACTACTGGGTACAGGTCAAAATAACGTTCTCTGTAAAAAAAAATGAACGGTGTAAAAAAAATTCGAAGAATGTCATACCCTGTAGTGTTCTTTTGACTACAATTGAAAAGTATTCTGAACTTCCTACCATATGTCAATACCTTGCTAGGTTTTCCACGAGCGGGCAACATGTACACCTCTGCAACACAAAAACTACTGAAGGTATCACTCTGAAAATTCAAATTTCACCATTTGGAGTGCTTTTCAATGCACCTACCAAATTTCATTACTCTATGTCAAAAAATAAAAAAAGCTTGCTCCGATTCCCACCTTCCCCCTTAAACGAGAAAGCCTGGCTTAATTTCTTGTAGTATTAGTGTGACAAGGCTCATCTGCAAGATCGGCTCGTGATGAACAAACATTATCACTGCCAGAATTTCTAAAAACAACTGAACAAACATTATCACTGCCAGAATTTCTAAAAACAACAACTGCACACAGATATAAACTTGTCGACGCCCAGGCATTGTATGCCAAGTTCTTGCACCTCACCCCGTTGTTGGAGTGGATGAGTGGTTAACACACCAGATTCTGCTTTTTGAGGTCAGTAGTTCGACCTCGCGGCGGCCTAGCTCTTTTTTTCGGTGTAAGCATCTCGCATGTTCTTTTTTAAAAACCAGGATATGCGCCTGTTTCTCGCCCTCCTGCGATATATTGCCCTCCTGCGATATCACAAGTGGAGTTCACGTCAAGCCCCGGTAGCAAGGCAGCGCACGCAAACCCAACCAAAACCAAACCAAAAATAGCTTGAAGAGTATGACTGAGTTCAGAAAAGTAAGCCTAGCAACACACATCAATGCAGTGACGGGCAGGCGACTTCAGCAGCCTCCAGTTTCTACTCGGTGCTGTATTGGCGCGGTTGTCGCGGTGCCACCGACCGACGCCGTCAAGAAGTGCGAAAAGGAGCTTCCCAGGACAGACAACAGTGGCCTTAAAACTTCCAGAACGCGGCATTTTTCGCTGCCATCATTGCTCCCGCGATGCGACGTCACCAGGGAGAGTGGGAAGCGAGCAGCAGTCCCCCGTTTTTCAAGAGAGAGAGAGAGAGAGAGCAACCTTCAGTAACTTTTTCATTTCTGCACGGGTCTTGGTCATTCTTTTTGCGTCTATCTCTGCATGACACAAAGAACAGACAGAAAGCCTGAAAGGTATCTCAAAGAAAAGCATTGCAGCGTCCTTTAAAGACGGCAGCACAAATGTTGGCAGCAGTCCTTAAGTCAGCAGCGCATTTCATTTCAACGACCTTTCTGTGCCACAATTGTTTGTTCTTTTTCTGCACAAGATGTGAACTCAAAGGTCCTTGCCGGTCTTGGCTCACCAATCGGCAATGTTTTCCGTATGCTGTGGCCCCTGCGCAACGCACACACTGAGGGGAAACTCGAGAGCAAATGAAACTTTTTCCACTGCATCATACCGCATTAGTCTGCACGCACACAAAATAGTAGCAAAGAGTTGTCTTTCAGTCGCCAGTGACGGCTGCCCATACAGCAGCAACAAGGCCAACTGAAGCATACCACTAGAGCTACAAAATACTACCTAGTGGTTCTACATGCCACGGCACGCTCTCTCTGCTAGCTCTCCAACTGACCACAGTGCCACCACATGTCCTCTGGTAGGTTCCCCCACTTTCTCATAGGCTCCAGGCTGCATTCCAGTTTACGGTGGCAGCACGAAATGACACCCTCCCGTGCCATGACAGTCAACTTGGGGCATCTCGACACAATTTCTCTGTTTTTTATCAGAAAGGTGCAAGCCTTCTCATTTGGCCCATTTGGCGCAGGAGTGGAATCGCTGCACAATGGTTTGTCCCGAGTAGTGATCAATATCCGAGGCACGGCAATGGCAGGCGTAACTGGCGTGCTGTGTGGTAGAAGTGTTCCACTAGATTATGTAAGCACATAAAACCGATTTACATAGCAGTGTATTGCTGCACCATGGCCACCTGAATAAATGCTGGCTACTGAGGCACTGCATGTAAATTTCAGGGCTGAAGAATTTAAAATTAGCTCCATTCATACGCCGGCTTCGCAACCAAGTCCGTGACTTACGCCTGGCACATGTAACGATCGAGCGTACCACACTGCAGCCGCATCACCAACATTTGCACTCTCGTAAAACCAACTTGATCTGGGAACGATGCCACATAAACACCTTTCTACAGCAAGGGCAAAGCGAGAACTGCGAGCGTGCATTAGTATATCAGCGGCAGGAGGCAGCAGGCCGCTGAGACTAGCAGCTGCTTGTGAAATGAGCCAGGAGGCAGCTTGCAGTGGCACCACTACAGGCAGTGGCTGACAACTGCTGTTGCACTCTGCTGTGTGCTTCCTTCCTTTATGCGTTTCTTCTTTTTTTTTTTTTCCAGCTAGCCCCATATGGCATTTTCCTCAAGCAAATTTTAGAGTGTCTAGTCAAAAGCCTTCAACAGTACCAGCCAGTCTTGAGTGTGCCAGTTGCACAAGGTGCAAGGCCCAGTCTGCCACAATAAATACTCGGAATGAGCAGTAAAGCCCAAAATCTGATGCACCTGTCAGCCTTACTTTCACAGCTTTTCAATGTAGATCATGTGGCAGTTCTCTTTTTATAAAAAAGTTCATTTGGAGATGAAATAACAATTTCACATGGACAAACTGAAAGAGAGGCTTCTGTGTTGGGGGAAATACATGGAAGCCAAGGGTGTTTAAAAACCTTTTTTGTTTTTTTAAACAGGGCCAACAGATCCTTTGGACAGCCAGTTCTGCACCGTAAGAAATCAAAAACCTCGTTATAATGCTAGGATATGCCTTCTTCTGTTGACCATAACTCTGAAAACCGTGTGGTGGTCATAAACACGTAGCGGGTTTAAAGGAGCCATGAAGAGAAAACAAAAGTGTTTTATTCGAAAGATTAGGTGTTTCATAGTACCCCAAGCACTTTCCCGGAAGCAAATGATGCTTCATTCGCTGAGAAATAAGGCAATTTAAGCCAAAATTTTAAATCTCCCGCTAAATTGCACATTTCGTGACGTGAACACTGGCGTCATACGAGCCGGTCCATGAAACAGATACTTAGTATGTCGACTCCATATAGCACCCACACGCAGGAGTCAGTCAGGAACCGGAACTCGTGCCGAAACCGAGATGGCGGCCATTTTAGAAATACTAGTAAAACCTAGTGCACCCGCAGCCCTAGTCATGGAATCGCCTGATCCGGACAACAAAACTCTCGCCGAGGAGCTCGGGCTTGCATTTAACAACCTCGCACCACTTGAAGGCTCAATGCTTTTAAGTGCACGAGCGGCAGGAGTTGTGGGATACTTGGATGGAACGGAAAGCGACCATTCTGCGATACCCACAACAGACGAATGCCAAGCCGTCGGCACCGCTGCCTCGTCAGCCCCGTCGCGACAGACGAATACAGACTGGTACGTATGTGCTGCATTTTTATTGACGGCGATTTGACGAAGTCAGCGACAAGCGGCGGCATGTCCCAGGAGTGAGCTAACGTAAGGGTCCCTGCTGTAATCACTTCGTCGGAAATGAAGCGAGGACACTCGTACTTCCTTTAGCTTCCGTTCTCCTCCGTTTGCAAAGTTCACAAAACGTAGCCACTTGCTTCGCCGAGGTTCGTTGTTGGGCAGCACATGAAAGGAGATCTCTTCACCGGCGGGATGTCGCACTCCCTCGACGATTTGCCCATACTACATGGGCATTTCAGGACGCAGTAACGAAATCTCATTGTAAAGTACTCGAACAAACTGAAGTTTTCAGTGGTTGTAAACTGGAAACGAGCTCCTAACAATAGCAGCAAGCCAACACCATTCCGAAACTGCGACGACTGTCACTATCTCGTCGCTGCTTGCTGTTCCTTACTCCCCTCGTTTCTATTTTTACCTTTGCTGGTTGGCGATATGACGGCCAACCTCCTGTCAAGGGATTAAGATACCAAGCAAGGTCGCGGCTGTGCGTGCTGGAACGGTTTGTTGGCCCTGAAGAGCCTTGAACCCGAAAATTTGTCTGCGTGACGGCGAGATGTCGAGCTCGGCTGGCGGTACTTTCGTACGCGTTGGCGTACACGTTTGCGTGTTTGTTCGGATCTTCAACTGTTTACTCCACCGTTCTTAGTGTCATAAAAGGAATGTGCAGTATGTTTAGCACGCATATAGCTCACTATGCAAACTGAAGCCCTGCCTAACTTGTGTTTGCTTTTGCCGGCCTCCGCCAATCACAGAGCATTCTAGTGTGACATCATAGGTTCTGTTGCGGGAAATGAGCTGGTGGGTCGCATGGTCATTCCTTTTTTTCCTAATTATGTAGCTTATTTGAGCGAAGTTAGCGTTAAAATTGGTGTCAGTATGGTTCTAACGAGGCATCTTTCGAATGAACCAAACTTTTGTTTTCTCTTCATGGCTCCTAGTGCTGGAAGGGAATCGCAAGGTTTAGGACAAGACCTCGTTGGTCACGTGGTGTTTGTCCGTTCCAGCTACAGGAGTTTGGTGCTCAAATGGGGCGAGGTGAGCCTGAAGTAACAGCTTTGCAGCCCAGCCACCAACCTGCCGGTGGTGGAAGAGCAGCTTGTAGTTGGCGAGCAGCTGCCGCTGCTGGCAGGCGGCCAGCAGCAGGTTGACCTCGCGCATGATGTCCTGGCGGGCACGGTCCCCGAGCGAGTGCTGCTCAAAGGCCAGCCACAGGCCCCGCAGCTCGGGCAGCAGCTCCTTGCTGGCCCCCTCCTCCGTCGCCAGGGACACGTCCTCCACCCCTGCAGCCATTGCTGGCACTTCTTACTCTGCACCACGGCAAGGTGAACTCCGCAACAACTTCCCTATGCTGTAAAAGGCAGTGACAAACGTAAATGACTGGACTAGCTGAGCTGGCGGTCTGCAGGCACCCACTCCACTCGTGCACTTGCCAGGATGGCCACCTTCCCGCACACCCCTTTGTGGATGGCTTTCCCTCACGGGAGCCCCCCGCAATGGCACCGTGCCCCCACACCCCATCTGCGAGGGGGGTGCCCTTGCCCGAAACCAGTTCCTGTGCTGCGATTAGTGGCCAAGTCTTGCAGCAAGTCGAGGCACCAGAGAGGCTCTCCCTGGACCACGAGGTGCGTTCTGCGCAGACATCCCACAAGCCCCGTCTGCCCCGCATCACATGGTGGTTCTCTGCTCGCTGCCTTAGTATTCCAGAGGTGAATCGAACCATCTCGATCTCTGCAGTACTGTTTAGTGCCTCGCTTCCATGCTTTACTGCCTGGCCCATGAATAGCTGCTCCCGCAAGAACTACCAGGTGTTGGCCTCAGCTATCGCCCAAGAGACACAAAGGTGAAGGCCTTGACAGGTATACACTGCCCAACCTCTTTGGGGCAGCTGAGGTCAAATCGGGGATGTGCGTGCGCCCCCAACAGGGAGACACCGGCAACACTGTCATTTCAGCAGTTCTTCCCATAGAGTTTCATACTCATATATACTAGAGGGAAATCTGCCGCTGCAGTCGCGGGCCGCCGTGGGCAGCGCCATTGCCGCTAGCGACATTCCTCGCCTACTTGGCTTAGCTAGCCATACAGCTTCTTTTTTGTCTCGAAGTCAAAATCAACAAAAATTTCTTTATTGTTCATCGTGCATGAAGCTTGACAATAATTACTTACATATCAATCCTTTTGGAGGTTCAATTTTATAATAACAAAACAAATTTTATGAACCTTCAACAGTAATATTGTTGCTTTTTTGCAGCCAGAGCCAACTTTTCAGGCTGTTCATGAGCCATGCCAAGGACAAGTGGAACGTGCCTGCCCGGTACACGATGGAACGCTCGCTGAAGCGCGGCTCCCCTAGACAGTGGCGCCAGACTTCCCTCTAGTGCATATTAGTATGAAACTCTATGGTTCTTCCAGCAGCAGCAGACACCTGCAGACATCAGCCAGGGATCTGGGGCCCAGCACTGAATAACGACTCCCCGCACACGGCTGGTATGCTTCCTTCACACTGCCAAGCCTCTTGTGGTCACACGGTATTTTCGCTACGTTTCATCGTCATCATCATCATCATCACCACCACCACCACCACCACCACCACCACCACCGCCGCCAGCCTATCTACACCCACTGCGGGGCAAAGGCCTCTCCCATTAATCTCTAATTACCCCGGTCCTCTAATAACTGCGACCAATTTATCCCTGCAAACTTCTTGATCTGATCTGCCCATCTAACTTTCTGTTGCTCTCTGGCCCGCTTGCATTCTCCAGGGATCCACTCTGTTACCCTTAACCCTTCGCAGTCCCGAACGATTATCCACTTTCCGGCTGATCCGGTCCGCAAACATTCTGTCAGTTTCTGCCACCGTGAATAAAAACACGAACTGTGCAATAAAAACTCTGAGGATATTTATTTTTTCTCTTGCATTCTGCTTGCAAGTTCTTTACCAATATTTGAGCAGCGTATGAAACCGCTCGAAGCAGTTTGCTGGGTGCAGGCCAGCGTTATTACTGCAGATTTTGCAGAAAATTAGTTTCCCTCCTGCCGGGCGAATTTCATCATCATAATCATCATCAACACCAGCCTATCTACGCCCACTGCAGGGCAAAGGCCTCTCCAATTATTCTCCAATTATCCCGGTCCTGCGCTAACTGCGACCAATTTATCCCCGCAAACTTCTTGATCTCATCTGCCCATCTAACTTTCTGCTGCCCCCTGCAACGCTTGCCTTCTCTAGGGATCCACTCTGTTACCCTTAATGACCAACGGTTATCTTGCCTTCGCATTACATGACATGCCCTGCCCACGTCCATTTCTTTTTCTTAATTTCTACTAATATGTCCTTAACCCGCGTTTGCTCCCTTACCCACTCGACTCTCTTCTTTTCCCTTAATGTTACACCTGCCATCTTTCGTTCCATTGCTCGCTGAGTCATCCTCAATTTAAGTTGAACCCTTTTAGTGAGCCTCCAAGTTTCTGCCCCGTAGGTGAGTACAGGTAAAATGCAGCTGTCATACACTTTCTTCTTCAGGGACAATGCTAGGCTGCCATTCATTATCTGGGAATTCCTGCCGTATGCACTCCACCCCATTCTTATCCTAATTATCTCTGCCTCATGGTTGGGATCCGGGGTCACAACGTGGCCTAAGTAGATATATTCGCTTATAACTTACACTGCCTCGCCATTTATCTCAAACCGCTGTGCTGTCCCGAGGTTATTGATCGTTACTTTAGTTTTCTGCATATTAATTTTCAGGCCCACGGTTCTACTCCGTTCGTCTAGTGCGGAAAGCATGCTTTGCAATTCGTCCCCCGAGTTACTTAGCAAGGCAACGTTATCAGCAAGATCTGAGGTTACTGAGGTATTCTCCATTTACCCTTACTCCCACCAGTTCCCAATGCAATGTTCTGAATGCTTCTTGTAAACATGCTGTGAATAACATTGGAGAGATTGTGTCTCCTTGTCTGACGCCCTTCCTTATAGGTATTTTACTGCTCTCCTTATGGAGGATTATGGTAGCTGTGGACCCATTGTAGATATCCTCTAGGATTCTTACATAATGCTCATCTACACCCTGGTTCCGTAGTGCCTGAATGACTGTTGAGGTTTCGACCGAGTCAAATGCTTTCTCGTAATCTATGAAGGCTATATATAGGGGTTCAGTATACTCAGCGCACTTCTCTATCACCTGATTGATCGTGTGAATATGGTCCATTGTTGAGTAACCTTTACGGAACCCTGCTTGTTCTTTAGGTTGACTGAAATCTAAGGTTGCAGAGATTCGGTTAGCGATTACCTTGGTAAGTACCTTGTAGACGACTGACAGTAAGCTGATCGGCCTGTAATTTTTCAAGTCCTTCATGTCACCTCTCTTATGAATTAGGATGATGTTCGCGTTCTTCCAAGATTGTGGTATGCTTGCGGTCATTAGGCATTGCGTATACAAGTTTGCCATTTTTTCAAGTACAATTTTTCTGCCATCCTTCAAGAGGTCTGTTGTTATCTGATCCTCACCAGGTGCTTTGCCCCCTTTCATTTCTTTCAAAGCCTTCCTTCCTTCTTCGGTCATTACTGGTGGGATGTCTATCTCCTCTGAACTACTTTCTCGTTCGGCATTATCCTGGTCGTCCTGCCTACTGTACAGATCCCTATAGAGCTCCTCGGCTACTGTGACTATTTTATCCCTATTTGTGATGACATTGCCTAGCTTGTCTTTAAGTGCAATGATCTGATTTTTCCCCACGCCAAGATACCTTTTCACTGCTTCAGGCTACCTCCGTTCTTTGCAGCGTATTCAGTCCTCCCCATATTATACTTCCATATGTCAGCTGTCTTAAGCTTATTAACTAACTTCGAAGGCTCCGCTAGTTCTATTCTGTAAGCTGGGGTGGAGATTGTCATGGTTTGCCATTTCCTAATTAGATCTTTCGTCTCCTGGGAAAGTTTACCAGTATCCTGTCTAGCCATCGTGCCCCCGACTTCTACTGCACACTCTGTGATAATGCGTGTAAGGTTGTCGCTGGCTTCCTGTGTCGTAAGCTCGGCTTCCCCGGTAAGAGCTGAATATCGGTTCTGCAGCGTGATCCTGAATTCTTCTACTTTACGTCTTCCGGTTAGCTCATTAATCGACTTCTTTCGTACTAGCTTGTTGCGGTCCCTCCTCAAATCTAGCCTAATTCAAGATCTTACCATACGGTGGTCACTACACCTTACCCTTCCGAGCACTTCCACATCCTTCACGACGCCAGGGTTATCGCATAATATGAAGTCTATTTCATTTTTATGCTC
Source organism: Haemaphysalis longicornis (assembly GCF_048455015.1). Lineage (NCBI taxonomy): Eukaryota > Metazoa > Arthropoda > Arachnida > Ixodida > Ixodidae > Haemaphysalis > Haemaphysalis longicornis. The sequence continues at coordinate 4,070,662 of NW_027526422.1, read as the reverse complement.
CCCATTCGGGCTCCTCCACGTCCACTTCCGGCTCTCCCATTTACAGAAGAAGGTATTCATTATGCGTAAGTTATTCCGTTCTGCAAACTCGACTAGTAGGTCCCCCCTGCTATTTCTACAGCCCAGACCATAGTTCCCCACTGCCTTGTCTCCAGCCTGATTCTTGCCTACTTTAGCATTGAAGTCCCCCATAACTACGGTATACTGTGTTTTTAGTTTAGCCATTGTCAATTCCACATCTTCATAGAGGCGTTCCACTACCTGGTCGCCGTGGCTGGACGTGGGTGCATAGCCCTGTACCACCTTGAGTTTGTACCTCTTATTGAGCCTAATTACAAGACCTGCTGCCCTTTCGTTAATGCTATAGTATTCTTCTATGTTGCCAGCTATGCTTTAATTGACTAGAAATACCACTCCCAGTTCTCTTCTGTCCACCAGCTATGCTTTTATTGACTAGAAATACCACTCCCAGTTCTCTTCTGTCCACCAGCTATGCTTTTATTGACTAAAAATACCACTCCCAGTTGTCTTCTTTCCACTAGACCACGGTAACATAGGACGTGTCCCTTTTTCAGCACCGTAAGGGCTTCACCTGTCCCCCTAACCTCACTAAGCCCTATGACATACCATTTGATGCCTTTTAATTCCTCGAACAACACCTCTAGACTCGCTTCACTAGATAAGGTTATCGTGTTAAGCGTTGCCAGGTTCAGATTCCAATGGCGGCCTGTCCGGGTCCAGGGATTCTTAGCACCCTCTGCTGTGTCACAGGTCTGACCGCCACCGTGGTCAGTTGCTTCGCAGCCACTGGAGACTGAGGGCCGTGGGTTAATTGGCGTATTCATGGGAGGTTCTGGCCGTTACTACACCAGGGTGGCCAATCGTGCTCTGGTGAGGGAGTGCGTTACCAGCAATGAGAGCCGGGGTCAGGCTGCACCCCAAGCCCCATTCTGCAATTCCAGCAATACGCGGATTTTTTTATTTATTTATTTTTTAATCCGGTGGGAATTGTCTGGCACTGGGATTCGAACCACGGTCCTTCTGCACGCAAGGCGGATGCTCTACCTCTACGCCACCGCTACGTTTCAAGTCCTATAGTTCATTCCACAAGCTAGGTGCAGCACTGTGAAGGCTACATTGTTGTCAACAGCCCGCCCACTCAGGGCGCCTAACTCACCACGAAGGAAGCGACAAAAGGCGCCAGGACCTTGCGGTGCCACTTGCCGAGAGGGAAGAAGGGAATGTCCTTCCAGGACCCCTTCACGGCGAGTGAGGCACCCTCAGTGGGTGCACTGTTGACAACAATGTAGCCTCCACATAGCTGCACCCAGCTTGTGGTATAACTACAAGTTTTCGGTCGACATTGAGCCCAACTTTTTCCAGGGCGTTCAAAGGCACCTCCGCATGAGACATACAAGGCTTTCACCTGAAGAAGTGTCATGCACAAGCTGCTGTACCAAGGTCCCACAATTATCTGGCCGAACAGTCAGCCATTGGGCCAAGACTGAAACCACTATATTGACTTTTGTCACGCTGAAAACATTCACGGACCCTGCTCGCACCATGCCCTTCCTGGGTTCCTCTTTGCCAGCGTTCAAGCACAGCACTACCAAAACTCCCACTGAAGTATTCACATAACCTTTTCAGAGAAGTGCTTCAGCATTTACTGCTCATATTTTCCTCGCACTTACTGCTCGCTCTAGCACCACCCACTTCATTTTAGAAATGCTGCCCAAGAGAAGGGCGTGAATTCATGGTCCTGGTGAGCTGATCTATCCATCTAGACGCACTCTTCAAGAGCCGCACAATCAAGCCTGACACAGCACGGGGGAGGAGCAGGGTGCCCAGGCAGCAGGGCGTCTGACCAGAGAGGGTGCTGAGGCTGCTGTTGGACATGGTCTCGTCGGTGTCGGCCGACAGCCGGCCGTTCCCCAGCTTCCCAGCGGCGGCCACAGCTGCCTCGGCCGCCCTGCTGCACGAAGTCTGCATGTGCTCCTTCTTGGGGACCAGCTCGGCTGGGCCTCCAGCCTTCTTCAGGTGCTGCAGCGTCGGCACCAGGTCGGCCCTGCAGCAGGCAACAGCAGCGTCGACAGCGGCTTGGTGCATGGGGAGAGAGCAATCACAGTCGGCACGCAGGACGAGCTCCAGCAAGCTCTCAAAGTGGCCCATCTCCACTAACGTGAAACCTGGGCAGGGGCGAAGCATACAGTTTACAAGTGTAGTCTAGGCGCCTTGGCATTTTTGCCCATGGAGATGAAACCACTGGGGGGTGGAGGTATACAGCTTTGCTCTAAAAGTCTCGTGCCTTTGAAGCACCAAGCATTCTAGTGCGAGGTATAAACAAGTGTGCCAGTGTTTTTTTCTATTTTTTAGTACTGGTTACGAAGCGTTTCAGCGTGAGGTGTAAATGAGTGTCCCTGTGTTTTAGCACTGTGACTACGTACATGAGACGACGATTATGACGACAGGAGACGCCAACAGCCCCAGCCTCTAAGGGGCTTTGCCCCTAATAGGTGAATATATATATGTACATATACCTCATGTTTGACTTAACAAACAAACAAAGACAGCAAGAAGACGGCAGGGGGGAAAAAATGCATTCAGGTTGTGCACTGCTACATTCCACACCGGCACAATCAGTTGTCCCGACATGTCCTGTGGCGTCAAGAACGAAGCTCACTGGCCTGATGAAATTCTCTACAAGCTCCAAGGCAACCAATCCGCTAAGGTTGTCCACGCATCTTGCAAAGTAATGGTTTTGCTAACTACTGAGCCAGCCATCACCTAAGCTTCCCCCCCAAAATACCAATTTCCCCTTAGCAGTGTGCACACGCTAAAAACAATGCCAAAGCTCACCCTATCATTCCCCGAACTGCCCTGGCAGTGACAGTGTGGCTGTGCATACCAGTGTTCAGTGGCGCTCATCAGCTATTTCATAGATTCTCCTTCGTGTGTGCCCAGGGGCCGTTCACATTACCCTCAACACACACCAAGCTGGGTGGCTGGACGACCACGAGCCCCGCGCTAGCCTCCAGCAGGAGAGGGAGCTGCACCACCCTCAGAGCCCTTTTGTGGTGCACTCTGGCGCAAGAGCAAACGTGCTCATCACTGCTTTGTGCACATTGCACATGCAGAGGCGCAACTGACAACGGCTTGCTTGGGGCAGGTAAAATGTGCTTTTGAGGCAAAAACTTTTCAGCTTAGACCCCGTGATTATAAATCTGTCAAGCAATAAAATGCTTAAAATCACAGTTACTCAAGAAATGGCTCGTGTAGACCATGACAGTAGCAAAGGAAGAGTTTTCAGCCATAAGCATAGAGTCCTTAACACAACGGGATTGAGCCCAGTGTAGACTTCAGTGGGAGAATTTCCGGAATTCATGTAATCCTGCAGCAATGGACAGCACACCACATTGCAGGGTCTTGTAATGCTCAGTCTTCAAAGTGGTGATGTTGCCTATTTCACGGCAAATGAACGTTTTTTTCACACATGCAGGTTACGAAGACCAAATTCTGCACTCTGGACCTGTGAGCGCACTGTTATAGCCAGTGCCACACAAATTGGGAGAGGGAAATGGCACAACTGAAAGCACTTTTCCAACAAATACAACTCAAGCTATAGCCCTAGCTTTCTAGACTGATAAGCTCATTAGGCTGTGCTTATTATCACTCACTTCAGATTGCTTTCAAGGAACAGATTAAACACTTGTGTGTTTTCTTTAAGCTGTGCAGGTAGCCACTGCGCACAGTATGGCTCGTGCTACGCATACTATATACTGTGGCTATGCAGAGTGCGCAATACTGCTTGAAAGGTGTCCTTACAGAACTTGACAACACAGGCAGAAAGAGGAACCTGTTAAAAAGGCACAGGGGCCACAGGAGGAATTCTACACATTTGCAGCTTGGAAGAGGAGAATTTCACACACATTTCGCATAGAGGCAAACTGCAGCTCTTGTGCGAATTGCAGACCCACCTGTCGGGGTCTGCCTTGAGCACTCCCAGCTTCTGCATGTGCGCAATATCGGCTGGGATGTACGCCTCCACGGGGTAGGCCAGGCTGCGGGGGCAAGCAGGCAGAGGTTACGACCACTGTGGTGGCTTTGCAGTGCTCAAAAGGATGGTGGTGATGCCACTCTCTGGTTGCAGTTCCCCCTTCAGCAAGCCCACTTCATCCACAAGAGTTACTGTGGTGGTGGCATGGTGTCACTAGGAGAAACTCTCCCGCTGACTTTGCTCGTCATGGAGCTCTCAGTATGTGGACACCAGGCACTAGAATACGAGAGCCCCGCAGGGACGTGAAACACGTTTTGAACGTACAACCGTGCGGCTACGAGCTCAAGTACACCCAAGCTAAATATGGTTCTTTCACAAACAGCAGAAAGCTCACAACTATGAAGCGAGCTCTGCCATGCCATTTTCTACCTGCACATATTTCGAATCCCTCCTTCTTGTGCCACTTTCACATGGCTCAAGCTACAGCGCAGAAAAAAACCGCGCTGACCTCCAACTTAATGTTAACCACATGAAAAACCTAAATATGCATGCAACAAAAACAGCATAAAACAGATAATCAAGAGATAAAAGCGCAGTATGACTGCCTTTGCACGTCATGGTGCGGAATTCCTGCAAGTGGTCAGCTTTTTCATGCACTTCCAGCAACTTGGCACAAGCACCCCCTAATCTGCGCAACACTGACAACTTTTGACACCAAATAGCGTCGGCTTCTGTGTTACTGTGTTCATCTATGTTTACACCCCTTTTTGCTAAATGTGTTCCATCACGAGCCTTGTCACAAGATGTGCACGCATCTCACTAAGGAGAGCAACTGCATCCGCTGGTCGCAGTTGCTCATGTCGAATTGTGTCATTGTGCAGTATCTGTATTTAGGAAAACCGACTTTCTCGTGCCTCTTTTTATGAAATAGTGCAGCTGACTTCTCACTGTTTTATATCCAGACAATCGTCTAAGCAAAGATGACTCCATTCTATCCTTCTTGCGTAACAGATTTCAGATGCCCGAGCTACAAGCAACCTCGTGCGGATTCCCCTTTTTCAAACCGTCTACAGAAAGCGGCACCAACTGCTAGGCAACAGAACAAACTGCACACTTTGGGGTGCTTCCCTTCCCACCTGGCGCCCTTGAGGTAGACGGGCTGTTCCAGGAGCGGTGCCTGCGGCGGCAGCAGAGCCTTGGCCGCCGTCCGCTCCCTGAGCGGGGGGGGCCCCACGACGGGGCTCCATGGCTTGAAGGCAGAGGCCCTAGCCATCTGGCTCTGCCGATACCACAGGGCTGGGTCCAGGCCCACGGCCATGAAGTCGCCGTCCGCATCGGCCTCTGGGGCGGCAGGGCGCACCGCCCGCTTCTTGCACGGGCCTTCTCCCAGCGGTGAAATGAGACTCTGCACCCAAGAGGGGGGGGAGGGGCCACTTTCTTTCTCTCTGTCTCCCACACGCACACACCACACTGAAGTACAGAAAACTGGCAGGAAAGCAAAAAAAAGAAGCTGGCACAGACAGATCTTTAGCACGCTAAGTTCTCCCGGAAATTATGACCGGCACACAGTTGAACGAGTAAAGTAGGGAAATCGCAGCTATATAGTGCACTGCTACCTCTGCATGCAGCAAAGAGCCAGCTGAGCGCAGCAGCAGACAGTAATGTGCCCCCTGGGCTGGGCCACACAGAAGCGCTCGCAAACAGCTGCCAGGCAGCAGCATGGCGATACGCTCTAAAGATGCCTCACAAGAACTTGTGGCTGGACGAGCTTGTGAATACTTGACAGCATGATTCCAGCGCTAGAAAGACGAGATAAGCACTGGTCCTGCCCCCTGCCATCTGCTTAGTGCCAGAATCATGCCATCAAAGATGCTGGTGGGGGCATTAGAGGCCCAGGCAGATGCCTGGGTGCCTTCCAGAGCACCCATGGAGTGACTGGGCAAGTCAGCAGCCACAGTGCGCACCATGTGACAACCCACACTTTGTCCTTCTCCTCCACTTTCCCCCAAAAGTGCTTGTTTTGAGCCAGTTGCTTGAGTTTGTGGCCTGAACAGAGCACAGCGATTCTTTTCCCTGTGGAAGAAGCCTGCAGTGCCTCCTTGACTAATGGGTGTGCAAGAGAACTTTCAATGCCACTGAAGCCCCCAGGTGCACAGTTACTTCTTCGAGCAGGTGGGGTCGATAAAAAAGGTCCCTGCAGCCCAGCCATATGCCGGCCCATTGTTCTGTTTGTCCACAGCAGCGTGCCGCGATTGGCTCCACAGTTTGCCCTTGACGTGGAAGCTTGAAAGTGGTGCGCCACCTCCCCACGCCCTGCTGACCATAACCGCCGCCTTGTTTAAAAGGCGCAAAGGGAACTGCGTCCACGTGTGCCTCATCGGCACGTCTCACCACCCCTGCAGTTGTAAGAGAGAAGGCATATCCCGGCCGCACCATCGACAGCATGCAGCGACATGTAGGTGCAACGGATCTGCTTCGTGGAAACTCAAATCCCTCAGAAGGGACGCGGACATGTGGGGTGGTGTAGTGACGACAAAAGTAGTCAAGTGTTCGACGAAACTTTGTTTGGTCAAGGGTCATATTTGCAATATTGCGGACGCTGACCAAGTGAAAAGTAAAACATTCAGTGTTTTGGAAGTCGTTGTCAGTGACCAAGTCAAAAATAAAACGCTTGATGTTTCACGACCCATACAGGTTCCAAAACTTCAAACTTTTTTTTTTTTGACTTGGTAAGTGACAAGTTCCGAAACACTGAACGTTTTAGTTTTCACTTGGTCAGTGGCTGCCATTTCAGACCTCAAAACCAGTTTGTCGAACAAAAAAAAAAATACTGGTTCGGTTACGGTTCAGTTCAGGTGAATTCATTTCATTCCAGTTCAGTTCGAGTTTAACTAGATCACAACCCGAACCAGTTGGCGAACTGGTTCAAGCTTGCGAGCCGGTTCAGTGGGTGAAATTATTAGCAAAGTGCGGAAAAAATGTTTTCCAGGTGAATTAAAAATACTGCTTTTTCCCAATAAAAGTCCCACAATCGTAAGAGCTACGGTGAGCCAGGTAATGAAAAAAAAAAAAAGCAGATGAAGTAGTGACGATTTACCAGCTACTTTTCCGCCCATCCCTTATGTTGTCCTAGGGGCTACTTAAAACCAGCAAGTCATAACCGCCTGTCGGGTACACTTTCTCCAGCTCCCCTTCTTTTTGTTGTTAAAATTGCCACCTCCTCTCTGGAATCACCCATCGTACTAAAAGTTAAACCCCTAGAGTTAGGCCTGGGTACCATAGAGTCCCTTCCGTACATAAACAGGGGCCATGTTTAAATTCCAGCGGTGTACTTATTTCCATCAGTTGTAGCATAAGAAAAATAATCCTAAAGAAGCCAGGTAAATTCTACCTGTGACTGTTTGGCCATTTAGCAGTCGCCTACTCGAGGGTGTAAGTTAAAGTTTTGTTAAAAGTGAGCCTTAGTTGTCCTCAGTCACATGCTCTGATCACTGGGATGCATTTTAGATGGCTATTACATATGTGTGCGTCACGTCTCTGTTATGTCCGACCACTGCCCCTGTTCCATACACTGAACTCCAGAATATTAGAACAGATAACTGCCATCGTTGTTGTGGTTTGAGGAAAAGGAAAGGAAGTGCACTGGGGATATTACAGAGCTCAGCAGGGAGCTTGCCAGCATACAGCCCAGGGAAGCAGAGGGGGGGGGGGGGAATAGAGGGAGAGGGGGAGGTACTCGTAAGGCACGAAATGGAAATCTTGTGAGAACGTGCTTTTGACAGAGCATCGCTGAAAAGACAAAACAGCAGAATCAGAATAAGTGCAAAGTACAAGCAATTGAGAAATGGAATAATGCGGGACCAGCTTCCTTTTTGCATGTGCCGTTTAGTGCCGTTTTTTAACAAGACAAAATACGTAGTGCCTGCAAAGTTGGGTGATAAAGTCTAGCAAAAGGAGAAATTGCGTGCCATACGCTGACAGCTATATCTGTTGTTATGTGGATCTGCTAAAAAAACGCAAAGTTGTCTGCTCTACACGTCCTGAAAAGCTAACTATTATACCAGGCATCACAGCACTCGCTGCATTCACCGTAGTGACTGGTGACAGGTTAAGTTGACAACAGAAGGAATGTCTCGAGAAAAATCTACCTTTTGAACCAAGCGATGGGCCTGTGGAAACATACTTGTCAAATAATATTGCCGCGTTTTATTTCCCAAAGCTACTCAGGACTGCGCTGTGAAGCGCACCGTATGTTGAAGGCCACCAGAGCAATTTAGACCACCTGGAGATCTTTATGTTTTTAAATGCATCATCAGGGTTCGTACAGACTTCAAAGGAAAAAATTCAAGGGTTTTCAAGGAATTTCAAGGACCAGAAAACACATTTTCAAGGTCCCCATCTAATGTTTTATCTGAGATTATCTATAGCTTTTTCAACACAATGCAAGTTTTTTATTGCACAATACCTAAGCATATTAGTACGCATTTACATAGGCGCTAACAGGTTCGTAAATACTCCCCCAGCTTCATTTTTTTTATTTTCATGGCTGGTATTTAGAGGTTTTTCTTTTTCCTTGGTGTTTTGCTGAGGCTGTTTGATTTCAAAACTTAGTTAATGTTGCCTGCATCTCCTGCATTGTCAGCAAGAGTATCAGCTGAAATTAAATCCGCAAGTGTTGCTGCTGGCCAGGGCAAACAATGTGCACGTCCACCATTTGCACATAAGAGCAAGCGCGGATGGAGCACATGGGGCACAGCAAACATGCAAGGAGTGAGCGTCCACAGACTAGATGGAAGATGCAAGATGGAGAACAGAAGCTGGCTTTCACTGGATTGTGTCGTGATATGGATTGGATTGACAAGTGCCTGCTCCCAATGTTGCCTTGTAATAATGAGAATCCACGAAACTTGTAATTTCACGCAATACACTGAAACTTGATTGTTGCAATGTTTCTTCACATTTGTTAACACCTAAAATCCATGACAAACACCTTAAATTCTTGTGAAAAGACGCGGCCATTGATTCTCTCAGGAAAAATCAAGGGTTTTCAAGGACCATTTAAAAATTCCAGGACTTTCCAGGCCTTGAAATTGACACTACTAAATTCAAGGGTTTTCAAGGTTTTCAAGGACCTGTGCGAACCCTAATCTCCCTGCATCAACGTTTTCGTTTTTCATTTACATCAGAAAAACGGCAGCCGGGTGTGGTGATCGAACCCATCCTTGTGGCCAGAAGCACAGGTCGGCATACTCACTTGTGAGCACACTCATTTGAACTAAAACTCACGAGTGAGTACGATGACAAGTAAGTACAGACCCACACAAAAAATGCGAGTACAATAACAAGCGAGTACAGATGTGAGTATATGTACTCGTGAGTGGTATTCATGAGTACTGTGCTCGCGGGTAGTACTCACGGATATTGTACACAGTACTCGAGAGTACAAAACTTGCAACTTAGATCACGCACGCGGATCGCGAGCGGTGATGAGGGGGTTATGAGGGGGGAAACTGCCGTTCTTGCAATTTCCTCTTCCACGGCACTTGCTCACCTCAGGGTTGCCATAGTGAAAGCAAGGGCAGGCATGGTGGCTTCACTGGACTTGCTTCATTCAAATTGTACGTCAATAGACCAAGCTCAGCGCGTAAATGCAAACGGTTGATTGCGAGAACAAGTTAGTACAAACTCCTTTAAATATGAGTAAATGTGAGTGAATATTGAGTAAAAAACTATGGTTGATTCCTCTGCCATAGGAATCGGTGAAACATGAAAGTGAAATTTGCAGCGAAATCTGCAGCTCAGCATGATTTGCGGGTCAGCGGCTGTCTTGCGGGTGTGCTTGGGGACCGAAGTCCTGCTGGCAGGGCGCTCCAGCAAAGGTGTACTGGTGTCATTTCCGTGACGGATATGACGTCAGTGAAATCTTGGTGTATCCAGGCATAAAACAATTTCGTGTTAAAATATAAAACCAGAAAACAAACCCGAAGTATAACGTACTCTTTAATACTAGAGGTTGCCTCCCCGCAAGATGACCCTGTGTGCAGGGGTGCACTCTCTAGAGGCCGCTTGCTTCGTTGAACTGGCGTTATTTCCATGACGGATGTGACGTAAGTGAAATTTTCGCGAATCCCGGAATAAAACACTTTCGTGTTAAAACTAGAACAGACCGAGTCCAAGTGCGAGTGAGTACAGGTTGAGTATGAATACAAGTGAGTAAAGATGAGTTGAGTACGAGTGAGGACTAATGAGTTTGAGCGCAGGTGAGTACAAGTACGAATGATTTTGAGTACAGACGAGCTTTTTGAGTGAGCACAGCGTGAAGCAAAATATTGTGATTGAGTTTGATTAAGTTCTTTCTGTTTTGCTGACCTATCGTCAGAAGCCAACGGCTCACCCTCCGAGCAGCTTTTGAGGGTCACACTTCTCGAGTATTTACTCTCTCCAGGTGGGCGACCTTTTCAAAGAAAAGAATGAAAATGTGACAAAGTATGCACATTTCAGGCGCTGGCCTTTGCCGCTGCGCAGAGCAGCAGTCTTGCGGCCCAGCTGTCATTACACAGTCGCAGCAAGGGAAGGGCAAAGTCGATGTTTCATACTGCCTGCAGGCTGCCCAGAGTGTGGCATTTTGTTTGCTCAGCCTTGCACTCTGCTTGCGCTACCAGCAGTAGAATACCTCTGCAACATTGGTAAACAAACCTTTTCTGATGTTCACGAGGATGGCTTGGTGGGCTAGTTGGTGTAGCATCATAAAGGGTTAAAGGCCAACTGCACTCAAAATTTCGACCTCTTGAAAACCCTATTTTCGTATAGTCTGCTTGAAAAGAAGGCAACACGCAAAATAAAACAGCTGAAATACGCGCGTGGACGCCGCAAGTGGCCAGCAAAAAACACCGATTTTGAAACCGAAACCGAAGAGAGCGCGGCCATTGTAGTGACGTTGCAGCCGTCCAGCGAGCGGCCGGACGGTCACCAGCTCGGGGGAATGTCTGCGCGCAAGCTCTACGCGCGCACGGGCAGCACATGGGTGAAGCGCGCGCAGCAGAGCTCGACCGGTTCTCCAGCTGCGTGGCTGCGTGGCTGGCCAGAGGAAGAAGTCCCCGTCGGCTTGAACGTCACAGGCGCGTCATGGCTGTTTACGCGATCCGCCGGTAGGTGCAGCGTGGTCTGCGGCGGAGCTTTTTTAAACGCTTCTGACTGATTAACGAGGCGTGTTATGGGGCTGCCACTTGTGTCCCAACTGATTTGAGGGTACTTACTACGCATTAAAAATAAATTTGGTCCACGTGAAATTTGAGTGCAGTTGGCCTTTAACAGCGCACAAACACGACGACACAAGGAAGAGAAGACAGGACAAGCGCTGATCCTGTCTTCTCTTCCTTGTGTCGTCGTGTTTGTGCGCTGTTAACCCTTTTCTGATGTGATGACGAAGAGAGTGTTGATAGTGTTGTGACTGATCTGAAGGGGAAAGTGCATGAGAAGTTGCAAAGTTGATGGTGTGTGAAAGACAAAAAGCATACTTTTTTGGTTCAGTTCCACTTCGGGTTCAATGTGCTCAAAAAATAACAGTTGGTCGGGTTCAATTCCAGCAATAATCCAATTCGCTTCCGGTTTTCGGTTCGACACCTAGCTGTTCGAAACGACGATGAAAGTATGGTCACAGCAATGATGTTCGATGCTGCTAGTGCAAGGTGGGTTAGCATTGGAAAGGTGTTAGGCTCATGGCAAAGGATAAGTCATTTCGGGCCTCGGTGAAAAAGGGCCTCAAACGGACCACACGTTCCCACGTGTCTCCTGTGCAGTCCCACTAATTTCAACGCACAACTTCGCGGCTGCACACTGTTCGGTGGAGTCTACACTAAGAAGTCCATGTCAGTGTGAGCACCCGTCGAGACAGCAAGGGGTCAGCAAAGCTCCCCGTTTACGGCTCCTAGGAACTGAGGGCAAAGCGCAGGGTGCCTGCCGCACACAGCTGCGCTTTCCCGAAGCGTCACGCGAATCTTGGGCGCATCCGCAAGCTCTGACAAAGTAAGCCCGGACAGCAGTGCCGTAAATCTAGGCCGCGCAACACGCGCACGTCCGCCCCAAGACGGCGGTTGCGGGAAGGAGGGATGCTGTCATAGTAACTTGCCCCCCGCAGACCCGGCCTCCTTCCCACATCGCGCTCGCGTGCGTGCTCGCCTGCACTTTACGCCGCCTCGACTCTGGCGCAGCCACTTCGGCATGTCATCTCAACCGGGCTGGCCGGCGCCACCTGGCTTCTTCTGCGTGTTCGCCAGTGGGGGAGGACGAGGAGCGCCCAACGCCGTCATTCAGCGCGCACAGCCAGAGCGCCGGTCCTGCGGGCCCTGTGCGGGTTGCCCGGCGCGGTTTGAAAGAGCCGCCTTCTCCCGGCGGGGCCAATAAATAAGCGGGGTGGAGAGAGGGCGACCATTGTGTGCATACGCCCATCAAAAGAGCAACAAGGCAGCGCCGTTGTTCGCGTCGGAACCGAGCTGCGTCGATGAATTGAGCCAAAGGGAAACACAACAGGAAGTGGACGCAACAGCGATGGCCATAACCGAGGCTCAGCAGCCGCGTTTCGGCGAGCGACAACCCAGCCTCGACCAAAGCTCAGCATCAACACCGAACGGGTCCGCACCGTGATTCGGAGCTTCCAGAGCAACCTGACGCTCGCCCAGAACAGGCACGGAACAAAAGCCACGCGGACAGTGAAAACATTCGCGCCAAATTACCCAGCAGACGTGCCGGCGCCGAGAGGAGCGGCCGCAGCGAGTGCGTCGCTGGGAGCGCCTCTCCGCTGCAATCGCCCTCAGGACCATATGCTCAACGCCAGGTAGGCCACGCGTTTTTGCCCAACGACGTGCCACGCGAGCTCAAGCTACGGGTGACCTCAAGGGTGTCGCCCGAAAAGCCCCTTCCCGGAACGCCCTTCCCGTTCGAGCGCGTCCCGTTCCCGAAACGCCCTTCCAAATTGAGCCCGTTCCAATTCCTGAAAATATCAGTTTCCGTTTTCGAAAGCCTTGTGTCCACGGAACGGGACATGCAGCACTGAAGCTCTCGAATTCTGGCAAATTCCGGCACACACACTTGTGGCCGATAGAAGTTTGCGAATGCCTGACGGAAGCAAAGATCATGCCCCCCTCCCTCTAACGGCGACGATGGCGCAACGCATGCTTTCGCGTGACGGATTCCTTGGTTGGTCAATCCCACACTGCGAGTATGTGCAACTCCGGAAGTACGCACCACTTGTCTAGATACCCCTAGCAACTTTCGGTTGTGCACTCCGTAGGCCTAACGTTCGGGTTTGAGGTGCACGGCGAGAGTCGGTGCCTGCTGCTCGGCGTTCGCTGTCGAAATGGAGCAATCGGATAGACGCCGGCTTCATGACGCGAGGGACTCAGGTTCGATTCCAGCCACTGGAGCGCTTTCTTCTTCTTTCACTTCACCCACGATCATTCATCATCACCGTCAGAGAAAGCTGGCTTTCCTGCAGGGCGTACTGGCGCACAACGGCATCAGTGAAGCTTCGCTGAAACACTAAACATTCGCTTGAAATTGAGCGAAAAATTTTTTTAAGATGTCCATGACAAACACTGCCTTCACAATACAAAGATAGAAATAGAGCCCCGAAAGCAATGACGAGAACACGAATAAAACAATGGTGAAAATGCACGAGCCAGGCACTACGTCTTGCATCTGCACAAAGACAGAACAGCGCACATGTATTTCTTTGGCGAAAAACAAAAGAAAAGATTCAATTTGAGTGCAAACAGGCGTCTGCGCTGGAACATTGCGCAATGTAAAGCGCTTTGCGTGCGGTGCCTGCGCAGACGCATTTTTTTAGTCGAATCATGTGTTGGGCTGTGTCATCGGCCTAAGTATGCAGAGTCCCCCCCCCTCACCCCATTTGCTCCCTCCACTCGGCTGAGGGGAGGATTCCGCAATGCTTATGCATGGGGAAATCAATTTCCAGGACCTCCTCCCCTGGAGGCTCGAGTGGAGGAAGGATCCAGAATACCAGGGTTGGGTTGCTCATTCTGGAGCACTGCGGTGAAGAATGCTTCCCTCGGAAGACCAAATGGGAAGGTCGTTTTGTACCGGGTTTAAACGGGAGGTTTACAGTAGCATGTGTCATACTAATTAACTATGGAAGGAAAGGGAAGTTGGGGGAGGGTCCACACGAGTTGGATGAGGTTGCGGAAAAATAAAAGGACGGACGCAAGGACGGCAGGTATTTGATCGAACGTGATGGTCAACAGCAGTGCAGTTTTGTAGTGCCGCTCTCAGGCGAGGAGCGGAGTGCGAAGGCACACGGCCCGAGCTGCGACAGCCGCTGCGCCACGTATGCGCCAGTTGTACGCTCCTGTAGAGGCGCACGTTCGGCCAGCAGGTTCAACCTTTCCAAATGTCCAATGTGAACATCGCACCTGCGCACTGAACGATGCGGTGGGTGCGTCGCCTTCTGCTGCCGCTCTGCGCGAGCCCAGCTGTTCCCAAAGCTTCCTTGTGCCGCCTCGCCCCAGCAGAGAGCACTTGCGTTCAAGCTCCCAGCTGTCAGAGGTGCTGCATTCGCTTTCCAGGCAGTCGCGCACAGCTCCGCTCCACCCTTCGGTTCCCCTCTCTGTGCAGGACCTGCGTCAAAGCACGTGCTCCTCTTGTCCCGACCTTGTCGCGCGTTTTGCAGATCAACTGCGGGGTCAGCGGGACCTGATGACCAGTCTTAAGGGGGGCACCCGAGCTGCAGCATAGGTGTCCGCTTCATTTTTGTCGGCTTCCCGTCGATGAAATGAACAGAACATACCGCCGGAGAACAAAAACGTGCGGTAAGGATTGAGCTTGAGGGTGAATAAACAGCGCTTCCAAAATCAGCGTACGACCGTAGTTACTCTGGCAAATTTGCTAGGTTCGAAGTCTCTCCGATTCGGCAACGACGACCCATTCTCGGGGGCACAAGGGACGCAGAAAATCTGTGCAGCGAATAGACTCCGCTCATGCAGACACTTCTTTTGCCGTGGTGCACTTCACCCGTTTCTCTAAGCGCTTACGCTGATTGTTGGTGCAGCTAACAACGGCGTAATCCCGCCCGGACGATCTTATGATGCATGCAGGGGTCATCCACCGGCTCCGGTACAGTTAACGT
The DNA here is from genome assembly GCF_048455015.1 of Haemaphysalis longicornis. Classification (NCBI taxonomy): domain Eukaryota; kingdom Metazoa; phylum Arthropoda; class Arachnida; order Ixodida; family Ixodidae; genus Haemaphysalis; species Haemaphysalis longicornis. The sequence continues at coordinate 4,055,528 of NW_027526422.1, read as the reverse complement.
ACTGTGGCTGCACTCCAATGCCTCTAGCATGGCCGAACTTCCGGCACCTTTAGTCCGGCTGGATTCCAACGACCGCATCTCGGCTCTCCTCCCGTGGCCGGAAGCAGGCCGTATGATCGTAAGCCGGTCGACTGGCCGACGGAAACTGGCCGTTGGATAGCCATGGGAGTACGGCCAAATACGGCCAAAAGGCCCACATTTGGACACGGGCCGAAAACGTCTGCCGGAAAAAGGCCATATAGAAAATCACTGGCCAAAGTACACCGGCTTGAGTTAGGGCGAACATTCCTGTGCTGCCTGGGGAGTAGCTTCTGTACATCGCCAAGTAAACGCAATGACGGCAACCTGCCCATAATTAAGAAAATAAACATAAGTCTGGCGTCCTCTGGCACGGCGAAACGTAGCCTCACAGTCAACCCCCGTCAGGACAACGCGCATGTGGGGCGGCCCGCCGCCTTAGCGAATTGGGAACGGAATTTATGGGGGAACCTAACAGGCTCGGACGCTTTGAATGTTCTCCTTAAAGCACTGTTGAAGTTGTCGCTGTTGACATACCGAATAAATGGCACTAATTTTCGATGCAGCATGGACGTCTGATATCCATGCACGGCACGTTGCAACAGCGTCGGATTGCAGCGCCGTCTGCTCGCCCCGCAGTCCCCAAGAATTGCCCGCCAGGTGGCACCTCGATCGTTAGAAAATGGCGGCGCCTAGTGCACGACGGATATTTCTCCTCGAATCCGTGTGGACCCACCTATAGATCATCCCACAAGCTGCGTGCAGCACTGTGGAGGCTACATTGTTGTCAACAGTCCGCCCACTTCACACTTGCGACGAAAGCAAGCGAAAGAGATGGGATTACCGTCGCTTTGTCGCGCAACGATAGTTTTTGGCCAATGGTCGGAACCAATTTTTGTCGCCGCGCGACAAAGCAATGGAATTCCCGTCGCTTTCGTCACACTGTGAACGGGCCTTAAAGGGACCCTGCAACACTCTTTGAGAAGTGCAACTAAACCTGCACGCCGTTTAGATTACACTGCCAGGAACACCTGAGCCAAATATTACAGGTGCACGTGAAGCGGTGAGCGCGCAAATCGCTGCGAAAGACGCGGAAAAACTAGCCGCACTCTTCAATTTTCCTCATTATGCACCCGTGGCATAGCCTAAACGATGTCATTAGGCCACTGCTGTCCTATTGGCTGTAGCTGGCAAACTTCGCAGCATATTTCTCGCATTTACTGTGACGAACCACAGTTGTCCGCGCTGTGTATTAACCTCTTCTATTTCTGAACCTGTACGGACAGTTTTGGCGTTTCTTTTGTGTTTCGAGTGCGCGCGGAGTCGTACGAACCCAATACCCCCTTTCAACGAGACCACTCGACAACAAACGTTTACTGCTTCAAAAACGCCCTACCAGCCCGAGCGCGCGCTCGCGAGCAGGCAGCCATGCCTGCTTTTTTGTGGCACAAGACCGGAAATAGACCCCTCCACGTTTCGGTGAAAAGGAGAAAACTCCCTGGCCTCTGATATATCGAAGGCCGCCGAAGACAACGTCGCGAGCCGCCCCCCTCTCCGGGAGAGAGCGCGCAGCTTTCGTCGCGTTGTCCGCGGTCGAGTTGAGAGGGAACGATTATGCGCGATTTCTCATCGCGCGTAGTTTCGGTGATAGTAAACGAATTTTCATAATTCTTGCGGGAGGAGATTGCTGGGACAATAGACTTTACCCAAAATACATTCCGAGTTGTTGATGGTAAATGCTGCAGGGCCCCTTTAACTCACCGCGAAGGAAGCGACAGAAGGCGCCGGGGCATGGAGGGGAGAGGGAAATGCCCTGTCGGGGCCCCCTTCATGGCGAGTTAGGCGCCCTCAGTGGGCGGACTGATGACCATGGATGACAACAATGTAGCCTCCACAGTGCTGCACGAAGCTTGTGACGTGAACTATAGTGGGTAGCGTGACGCTATGCCCCTATCGGGGGCGTCACAACTACATCTCGCCAGCGTGTCTAGGGGGATATTTAGGGAGCTTGAGTGGGACAACGCAGCATTACGAATAAATGGCGAATACCTGAGCAATTTCAGGTTTGCAATCGACATAGCCTCGCTCAGTGAGTCGGCATAGCATCAGCAAAAAATGATAGAGGAACTATACTCAGAAGGCTTGGCCGTGGGGCTACAAATAAATATGAATAGATCTAAAGTAATGATAAATAAACATGCCGAAAGAGCCCTCTTCAGCTTAGGAAACGCAACACTAGAACAAGTAGAATATAAATACCTCCGATAAGTTGTCAGTGCGGACCCAAACAATGTGAGGGAAATCTGGCGCAAAATAGGTAAGGCTGGGGAGCACTCTGCAAGCACTCCCAAATAATCAAAAGTAAACTACCTCTGTCGCTCAAAAGAAAAAAATACAAACAGTGAATACTGCCGGTGATGACATACGGAGCAGAAACTTGGCACCTTACTACACACGGGGGAACCAAACTTAGGTCGGCCCAAAGGGCAATGGAAAGAATGATTACAGGAGCAACACTTAGGCAAGCTTTCTGGATCAGGGAGCAAACCCGTTTAAATGATATCAGAACTGAAATAAGAAAAAGAAATGGGCTTGGGCTGGACACGTAGTCAGGCGAAATGACAACCCGTGGACAATTAGGGCAGCAGAGTGGGTGTACCGAGAGACGGGACCGCAAGGGGAAGGTCAACAACTCTACGGAGGGACGAAATTCGGGGGCGAAGAATGGACTCGAGTGGAGAGACCTTCGCGCTGCAGTGCGCCTGAACAGGTTGTTGATGAATGATGACGATCTTGAATATTCCAACGTGTGAACATCTGAAACTGGAGAGATGATGACCGGAAACATTTCGCGTTAGGCATTCCGTTGTATATCTGTTTTGCAATCCTAGCGTTGGCCTTATCGTGCTGTTTCCTGGTTGCGTAGTAAATGAAAACAAGCCGGATGAGCTGTTTTATTGGGTTATGTTCCGGTAAATCTTGCAGCCGTAAAACGTTTATTCCGTACTCCGGAGTGTATAAAGCCTGTATACGCCTAAACACTCCGTCAACCAAGTCACGGAGTAAATACGAAGCGATAACATACCTTTGCTCTGGCTGAGGGCGGAGTTAACGCATAACCTCCAGGAAAACTCCCGCTGAGAAGATTCGCGCCAGGAAAAGCTCCGTCTATGGGCGGAGTTAAAGGTCGAGCCTCTAGCGAGATCTCGGCGCAAACGAGAGGGCAAGGTGGCTTCTGCTCCCCTGTGGACGCGCAGGGAGACAGCGAGATCCGATACAGAAAACGCAGCCTGTCGCGTGCATTTTCCAAAAAGAGACGCCCTTGACGTTTAAAAGGCATGCAGGAAAGGCAGTGTTACGAATCAGCCCGCCGCTGTGCTTCGTTCAATACTCCTCAGCTGTGCGGCGAAGCCTCCACTACGTGCGCTCTTCAAGCAGGCCCCCCTTGTCGGTGACTCACACTTCCAGCCGACAGAAAACAAGCTGCGACAGGGCTGGGTCTCAGGCGTCTCGCTATCTATCGGCGTGATTCAAACCAGCGTTGGCAGACGAGGCACGCTTCAACCTGTCCGAAGGACGCAGAAGCTGTTGCGGAGACCTCCTCTCTCCCCTCTCTCAGACTCAGCGTGCGCCGCTACTACCGACTGCTCACGAACTCGGGAAAGAGCGTTGTGTGCGTCTGTGCCGTTCGTGTCGTGTGCAGAATCTAGAGGGAACACTTGTTTTGAGCGTTGGCGCTTTGGGTATAAATAAGACCCCCCAAGCACTGTAGTTCATTCCTGTTTGAGCAGTGAATCAAAACTGTCACTCTGCTAGAGTCCTGTATAACCTCGCTCGACGGGGCATTGTTCTTTGGCTTCGGCTCATCTCTCGCTATGAAGTAAACAAGTTACGTTTGCCTACGGCTTCTGGACTTCTTCACGGCTGCAACATTGGCTGGCCGCTCGCTTCACCACGCTACCACACGCATGTCGGAGACGACGGAGCTCGGCTCAGGTCGGCCTTCCCGTACGCAACACTGGTTGGCAGCGGTCGGATGGCAACTTCGTAACACCTGGAGCCAGCGGTGCGAGATCCAACACCACGGATGTCGAGGCGGCTTCGGTCTTCGCAGAATTCACGGCGGTCAATGGTGAGTGCGGGACTTTTCTTCACTGAGTTTTACCAGGCTTCTGAGGATAGCTCGTAGGGCGTGTGTTTTTCGCGTGGGTTATTCGCGCAAAACAATTTTGGAGCAGTGGGAAAGCAGTACTCTAGACCGGACATGAATTTGAAGGCGTTGAAAAAACCGCAGTTGTTGGAGCTAGCAAAAGAGTTGCGCTTGGATGTTTCGGACGCGTTGAGAAAGCCAGAGCTGATACAGGCCATACTCGCTGTTGGAGCTGACAATGATGAGCTGTCGGAATGCATTGAGCGGATCAATGGCAGGGAGACCACGAAGCTTTGTTTTGTAGCCGTATGGCTGCATTGAGGTGGATGTCAAACTTTCCTTCGCAGAAACTTACTCCACCTTGGGGATTTCCCCTAAATCTGGTCGATTAATACTCCGCTCAATGCCTGAAGGAACTGCCCTCCTCCAAGGAGTAATGGATAGCCCGAAATACTCTGCTAAACGCCCCCAAAAGCTCCCCTCTCTAGCGGAATAAAGAGTAAAAATACTCCGCTAGATACTCTAGGAACTCTCTTCTTTAGGGGAGTTTATAAAATACTGCCATCTTGCGGAGTAACTAAAACTCCGTACACAGAGTGCGCTGGAGGACAAGCCATTTACTCCCTACCCGGAGTATTTCCGCTTAGAGTGTGCTGGACGCACGCACTGATGCCGTTTGGCGTGGCCCGTTGAACTCGCAGGTTTCGGCACACAACTTTGGTGCTCACGTGGGGAGAAAACTGCGCCCGGAACAGCAGGAACGAAAATGTGGCCTACGGCCGTTTCGTCCAAGGGAGTTTTATAGAATGCCAATTTATACAGTCAGTTACGTCCATTCTAGGAAACATGTTTTGTTTGTCCAGCTGAGCGTTTAGCTGTTCATTCCGTTCCGTTTTTCGCAACTGAATCTGTGAACTGTAATTATATCACTAACTAGAAGCTCTCAAAATTATTTTCAAATGCAATCTCCTGCGCTACGCGCAAGTTTTTTCCCTTTAAGTCAGAGCTGAAGCGCTTTTTTTGCTGCTTCGATTATATCCCAATGCGGTATTAGCTAAATGGTTGCAAAATAGAGGACATTCTGAAAAGTACTTACGCACGCGCAAAGGAACGATGCGGAGGCTTAAGTTCTGCAAAAATCAATGCCAACAAATAAATCGTATCGAAACGGTATGATGCTGTCCCTTTCGCAGCCTCTGATTGTGCGGTATATGCTTGGCACTCAGGTCGGCCTCTGCATCGCTTTTTCATAACCCCTGACGCGGGATCCGAAACACGTCACGCGGTAGTAAATGACCGGCCTTCCCTGCCGCTCGCTTGTCGATTAGTGTGTGTCAGGCTACTGTAAACCTTGATTACAGCATGCTTCCTAACTTTCATTATAATCGTCAGTAAGAAGAAAGCATGCTTAGAAACAAACGTAAACTAACGAATCGTTGATTTTAAAAGAACTTGAACAGAATCAATTATTTGAACTCGTAGACCCCCACAGCCAGGACCACGTAACGCCCTGCACTTCCACAAAGATGCTGATATCGCGAAAGTTCCACTTGTGATCGTTATGAAATGGAGATAACTGGTCGGACGAAATTTTGAAAAACTAAAAAAATAACAATATAATAAATTACGGAAAATGGCATTGCCACAATAATGCAAATTTCGCGAAAGTTTCTCCTGTAATCGTTATAATAGGTAATTAGTGGAACGAAATTTGGAAAAACTGAGAAAATGGCTTTAAAGAACTCGCACTCAAGACAAGCAGCATACACACTAGTAGACAACTCTGAATTTCGGAGATTTTTTTTTCCCAACCTTGCCCTCAGGCCTATTTTTTCCTTCACTCAACAAGTTCAACAGTGTTGGTAAGCCGGGCTGTTTAAATGTATCCATTAGAAAATATTCAGATGACCCTGCACAGCCTCCACCCACGCAGGCCACATGGTGCTCGATCGAAATCACGCCGGCAACATCGGCCTCGCGCGCTCTGCGCAGAAACGACAGCCCCCGGAGAATCAGCCGACGGCCTCAACAATCGTGCGCTACAACAGATGGAAAAGCAAGTCGGGCGCATGATGCCGAGGCTGCACAGCGAAGCCAGTCCCAACCGAACACAATAGACCTCATCTCCACGGTAGTATACGCAACACCATTCCCACAGCTCAATAAACTCGAAAAAGACAAACTGATGAACGCCCTCATCAGAGGGGTTTGCAAAAGCAAGCACTAGGGATTCCGAACTCCGCCCCACCAGACACCGCCTCAAGGAAATTGGGGTATACACAACGAGCTTGCCCACAACCAGGTTTGCGAACTGACGCAGCAGACCTGCATGGGTCCCCAAACAAATACACGAATACAGGGCTATAGTGGAACGCTACAGAAACAGCTTTACCCACCAACACCACCGGCGACACCAAGCAACCACCTTGAGACAGCCAGCAAGATATACCCAGACGTACACGCCTGCGGAGGCTGGGCCGCGATCACACAATGCCCTCAGACCCGGAAACTTTATCAAGGACTCACAACAGTGGCAGTCCATCAGCTTGACCACCCAGATCGCCCTGGCGGAAAAAATGGCTCCGGCCCATGGCGCCATGGCGCAGAACAGCCCCTGAAGTCGTAGCCCGGCACGAAAGACGCCGCCATCAGCGAACCTGAGGCGCTGACTGTCCACGCCAGAAAATTTTCGGGAAACTCTCTCTCGCGCGCGCGTTAGATGCTGTTACATCGAAACCCTCGCTCTCGTCGCAGAAGGAAAAGGTGAGCCCGATTTATGCTCACTGGTCGCGACACCTGTATTCGCAGAACGGGAGGAACAGGGTCGACTAAATCCGATCCTCTGGAGAATCGCTGCCATGATCCATGATGATTGGCCGACGTGATACTGGTGATACTGCCCAATGCAGCCGCTGTGTAGGGAAAACGCCTGCCTTGCTTAGCCTTGGTGGTTAAGCACTGTTTTTATCAAGACGCTGTGGCGGGGCCTTGCCGCGACTGGACAGCGAGGATATTCTGGGAAAAGTCCAGGCCTGGCTGCGTGCCTCGCCGGAGGCAGAACGTGGCGCTAATGGCCGCGTCCAACCTGCTCCGGCGCGTTGACCGAAGAGCGCCGCCGGCCGGCGCCTGACGCGTCGGCGCGATAAGGGCACAGCCGAGTCGGCGCTCTACGTAGCCGCGGGCCGTCGCCGTCGTCGCTCGCGCGGGGGCTTCCCCGTCTGCCCCGGCGACAGCAGCTGGCCCCGTTTCCTCGTCGTCGCCGCCGTCCAACTAGGCCGCACAGCCGCCGCGCCGCCGCTGCGTCCAAAACGATCAAAACAAAGCGCGCATCCGCTCAACATGCGCGGTACTCGTAACCCAGCTTGTGTCAACCCAAGGACGCCGCTCCCTGGGTCGTCAGCGTAACCGCAGAGCTTACGGCCATGCAGGCACGCCGCACACGTAGAACACGCACTCGCGGCTCGCGGCACTTGGGAACGGCACCACTTCATATAGTGTATCACTGGTATCACTCCGCCGACGCGCCGGACCCATGACGTCAGTGCGCGCGCGTTTTGAAGAAGGTTCGCGGTAAATGCGTGATATCATCTGCTTTTCTCACAGAGTTTGTCATCACTGCAGTAATTTATTGGCAGATTAAGTCCGAAAAGTCTTGGAAACGACTCGTGTCCGGTGTGGTTATTGTGTGCGTGTGCTGGCGGTGATTGCTATCAGTTGTTTATCTTACGTCTCTCATTTTAGAACTGATCGATTGTCCCCACACCTCACCCCACCAGTTCGTGGACGGCGCGAGCTTTCGCAATTATGACATACGAGTGAACAAATAAGTTTTAATATAGCGCGTAAAACAGCGAGTGCGTCGTTAATTGTATAAGATTCACCGTGTTACTTTTAAGCATGAGCGGCGAAGCAATCCGATCACCGTTCTCACGTAGTCATTCATTTACCAGGCAAGGGGAGCAGTACGCGCGGTCAGATCACAAGTGACCGACGCGCTTCCGTCACTGTTACAAGGTGTTTCCTTGCACACGCAGTCTCGTACATGTCATGTCACAAGTATTTCATAATGAATTTACAGCGTACTTTTCTCGGCATCACTTCCATCGTCCTTGGCGTTAGCTGGCTGCGTACGAGCTGTGGGGCGCGGCGGCGTCGCCGGGAAAAAGCGAGTCGCTGATTGCTCGCCCAGAATTATTCGGGTTGCAGACAACTTTTTTCTGGTAATTTGCACATCAAATCCACGAGGAGGGGGGGGGGGGGGGTAACCACAGACACACACACACACAAAAACACGCGGCCTCATACGCACAGGAAATGGGTTGTAGGCTTGTAGCAGACGACAACCCGACCCGGCGTCCAACAAGTGACGTCATTCGTAGGTGGCGCCACGGTATGTCCTCGAGGTCAATACGCAAATACTTCGTAATTTCAAAGCTAGTGAATAATGCATACGTGTGTAAAATACAACACGTAAGCCATAAAAAGTAAACTGAACTTTGTTATTTTTTCTTAATAAGATTTTGTTTTGTCATTTTTGCACCGGCTTTTGACTGGGAATGGCAAGTTTTTTGTGATATTTTTACGTTTTGATACACGATCGTTGTGGTAATGTATCTCACATTAAAACGTTTACTTGTTTTGTTTCTGGGGGTGCTTTTATTTTGTGTTTCCAAAAATATTCGCAGTAACGCACTCTTTGCGCCGAGCGGTGGAACAGTTATAGGCGCACGGGCAACTACCGGTGCCGTTCTTATGTTGTAACAGAGTATAAAACAAAACATGGCCTCGTGGCGCTCGAACCCGTTCTGCCACCTGAATAACTGAAATGAAATACGGAAGCGCGGACGCTTGCAAGGTGCGGCGAAGAGTGAATATTTGTGGCGCCCGTCGAAATCAAGGTTAGTTGCAACAATGCACGAAGAAGGATCGAAGCGGGATGCCGTGCACACGACCCGAGCAGCCGGTCTCATGCGGAGTGGCGACACTGGCACAAGAGTACGCTCCAAAAAAGCTGCACAGTAGTTAGTGCTGTCCTTGCACTACGGCCCTTGCACTCCGCGGTCCGGCACCTTAGGGCAGAACCGGCAACCTCCCGTACGAGGCAACTGCAGCATCAGCACAACGGCGCTGGCGGCGTCGGCGTGACGTCAGGCGCACGCCGTGATTCAGGAAGAAAGCGCGCGCACGACGCAGCAGACCGACGCAGCAGCCGCCGCCGCCGCGAAGGGTTGAAAGGACGGCACGAACGCCGTCCCAGCAGCGCGGGCGCCAGTCCGGGCTACGATAGTGCCGAGCGCAGCGTTCATTTCCAGCAGACGCCCAAAGGACTGCCGCCAGGGGAGCGCAGACGACGGGCGCCAGCGGGTCGGCAAAACAATGAACGCCGAGGGGGAGAGCGGACCCTCCTCCTCACTCCATTGCGAAACGAACGGAACGGCGGAGGGGAGAAGCCAGGTGCGGCGCCGGCCGTGTGTCAGCCGACCGGTCTAACCTCATGCCGGTTTCTTCACCGCCGGGGCTGCTCAAAATACGCCGCGCCAGTCGTCGACAGCCAACTACGCCGCACCACCACGCGGAGGACGTGGCACCATCTTTGGCGCCCGGGCGAACGCGGAAGGCAGCAGCGTGATCCGCGCCACTCTCTCGTGCTCTCGAAAATTTTAGGGGGACGTCCCTACGGGATTTACTAATTAGTGACCCACGGGCTTGGGAATGCGTCGGAAACCGATACAAGTGGTTTTACAAATCCGTAGAAAGGTTCCTAACGGCCTAGTTTGACTCTTTTAGGAATATATCCCTTCTTTACTGGGATAAAAAAATAAACAACGCATTCCGGTTTGTCCAACTTTCACTTGGTGGCGCTAGCTGTCTACCAAGCACGAGTTATTTTTTGTATTAGTCCAGTAGTGACATACCTCTAAAACAAGCAAACTAGGCCGCCAGGAACATTTCTATGTGCTTGAAAAACCTTTCGTTTCTATGCACGATGGTCTTCCTCCATGTCCGTGGGTCATGAAATCGCAAGTCCCGTAGGCGAGTCCCCCCCCCCCCTTAAAGCGAAGCTTTGTATGCCCCCACCGTTGGCGGTGTTGCCCAAAAGCGCACCAGTAGTGAACTAGAATACCTACTTAGGTGGAAAAAAGCGGCGCCTTCTCCCCACAGCGCCCTTGCAGCCGGACATGTTAACCGCCGCGCGTGGCGCTGGTGTGCCCAGCCCGAGATCCCGAGGCGGCGCGCGTTGCCGCTATGCTGCTGTTGAGTGGTTCACGTTCGGTTTTGATATTTCTTACGCCGCTGCACATAATATTTTTGCAAGTGTAATTGCAAGAGCAGCCTAGCCGGCACTATGCTGATCTTTAAATGTTCTTGGTTCTTTCTTTTGATTGTAATTTGGAGAGGGCATATGCTTGCGGCGGTCTCTTATTTCCGAAGGGCCAAGGCCCATGCGGTTTGAAAGGATATAGTGCAATAGCATGTTGTGGGGCTGTACCCCGAATACAGTTATGTGGTCGCTACAAAGATTTTATATTTGTGATTTGTTTTAACCTGCTTTTATTTGTTGAATTCTTAACTGTTTCATAATATCTTACGTTCGCGAGACGTGGGCAGCACGTTTTATGAACTTGTGCATTCGTAATATGGTAATGAATGGCCAGTGCACCGATGAAGTGTAGTTTTAAAATGATCGCAATTTATATATAAAGTGCGCCGTATGGTGCTTTTCTGATAATTACGGTTGTGGATGTTGGTGCTTTCCGATGCCTTGAGGGAGTTTATTAAAAACAGATCGCGTGTGTTGTGTGGATTAGTGCACTGCAAGGGCCCGGGCCAGGTGGCACGCATTCAACAAATTTTTCGGCCCGGTGCTGGCCGAGGCGCATGCTTGCAGTGTCTGAAGCCCGGCAGTCGTGCGCCGCAAATTCGTGATTGTTTATACCTGTCAGCTAGGTCGTGGTTCTGGTGAAGATCGAATGGAAGAAACTAAGGGTTTGAGAATTTAAAAGGTTTAATAATAGAGAAAAACTGAGGTTACAGTAGATCAGGACAGAGGAGCACGGGGAGAAAAACGTCTGACGCGGTGCACAGGCGTGGGGCGACTCCCTCTAGGCGAAGGAACGTACACGTGAGAGTGAGGGAACGAATATAAACAGTCGCGTTGAGTCAGGGGCACGTTCGTGCTCTGGAGGAGCTCGGATTCTCAGCGCGGCCGTGGCCGTAAATTATGGTCGTTCTGCGCATCTTCTGTGCGTCTGGGCGGCAGATTCGGAGGTGTTCAGAGAAGCTAAGGGCCCCGTGGCCGACCGTTCCCGTTTCTCGGCGGAGATTTCTACGAATCGTCAAAGCTAGCTGACACGCCCCTCCTTAATTTTGTGCCTGTCCTCAGGCACAAGTGTCCGCGTTGTTTGACGTCCGTTCGTATCCAGAGACGCGACTGTGCACGAACGTTTGCGCAGTTGCTCGATGCTGGCGTTTTTTTTTTTCGTTGCTCCGGATAAACTTCGTTTAGTGGGCGTCCGTTTCGAAGAGGTCGGTGAATATCAAACTGACTTGATTTTTGCGTACCGTGGGATTCGTTTCGTCGGACGTGAACTTGGGAGCACTTACGGCGTTGCGTTGGTCACGTCGCTTCCGTCGGCGATTGAGTCTGTGTAGCTTCTTGCGGGTTTGATGCGCGTGGGAACGTTGGCGTGCGTTTCGTCTGGTGGCGAGATGCGTTCCGTGAAAGTCGCGGAGTTCGGTGCGTTGAGGGCGTTGTTTTGCTCGAGGTGTGCGTTTCGTACGGTTCGGGAGCCGTTTGTCCTTTCGTTCATCCTGCGGTGGCGTGGCGTTGTCGTGAAGTGGCGCGGCTGATCGGACAAATTCGTTGCGACTCCTTGCTCGCCTTCGCCGTGGTTGCCCTCGGAAGCGAAGCTGTTGTGGGAAAATGGGCGTAGTTCGCCTCGCTCGTTCGGTCCCACAATTTTTGTTGTCGTAGGCTTGGCTGCTTCGGTAGGGCATTCGATGCCTTCGTGTGGATCGGCCTCATTCGTTGTCGTTCTCGCCGTGTCCGTGTCGTCGCTAAAGCTCTCGTCACTTGCCGGTTGGTTCGAAAGTGGTGCGGTCAGCATTCCTCTCGTGCAAGCAGGCTCGATGACGTCTCGTTCACCTGGTGCCCATATGCTCGCGGCTGCATCCTCCTGTACCACGGTGGCGTTTGTCGGATGAGTCTCGATCGGAGCAGCGGGGGCCGGGGAACTTGTACGTTCCGGCTCGAACGTGCCGCGTGCGCTGGGTGCGTAGTTGCTCGTAGACGGGTTCACCTGCGCGAGTGCGATGTCGTTCGTTGGCTCAACCAGGGCTGGAGCAGCGGGTGCCGGAGAGCTCGTACGTTCCGGCTGGGTTGAACCACGTGTGCTTGGCGTTTCGTTTCTCGTGGCAAGGTTTGTTCCTGCGGTTGTTACGTTCGCTGGCCAAGTCTGGAAGGCAGCATCGGGAGCGGAGGGTGTCATGAATAGCGTTTCCTCCGTGCGTGCTGGCTTGGTCGTGTTCCGTGCGCCGTGCGTTTCGTTGGTCGTGGCCAGCGTCTCTTGTCTGGGTACGATGTCGTTCTTGGGCGGTACCTGGACTGGAACAGCGCGTGCGAGGGTTGTCGTGCGTACCAGCTCGGGTGCGTTCCGTGCGCTGTTCGTTTCGGCTGTAGTGGTCAGCTCCACGAGTCCGGGTTCGATGTCATTCGTCGCCACTGGTGCGTTTTGTGCACTTTGCATCTCGATTGTCAGGGCCATGTCCACCAATCCAGGTGCGTTGTCGTTGGTTGCGTGGACTGGGGCCGGGACAGCATGTGCGGAAAATTTCGTATGCACTGGCTCGGTTGCGTTCGGTGCTCTGGGCGTTTCGTTCGTGAGCTCCACCAATTCGGGTACGGTACCGTTCGCGGGCAAGGTCTGTACGGAAGAAGCGGGTACCAGGGGCGGTATTCTCGAGTTTTGTCCCTTTTGCGTCCCTTTCAAAAGTGTCCCTTTTGGCAAGCTCTGATTGGCTAAAAGCAAACAACCGGAAGTGACGTAACGCAAGCGCGGCAAACCTATTGGCAATGCCCACGATGCCCACTACTTAACCGGAAGTACGTCACGATGAAAGGGACGCAAAAGGGACGTTTTCAAAAGGGACAGTAACGAGAATACCGCCCCAGGTACGTGCTGCGTTCTGGCTCGTGCGCGCTGAGTACGTTGCGCGTCTCGTTGCTTGTTGCCGGGAAGACCTGTGCGTGGGTGATGTAGTTCGTTGGTCGGCTCGGTGTCAGAGCTGCGGGTGTTCGTGATCTCGCCAGGAATTCACTTATCTTCGCTTGAGTTTCCGTGACCGTGGCGATCACCTGGGCGAGGTCCGATGAGCGGGCGGTGCACCGTTTTGCATGCGTCGTTTCTTCCGTGTGCGTGCCGTTGTGCTTGTCGCGCGTCTCCGGATCAAGGTGTGCGTCGTATCGTTGAAGGCTTGCCGCTGGCTTTGACACCGTGGGAAACGTGTGGCCGACTCTCGCCAGTTGTCTCCGAAGACGTTCTCGTTCTTCGCGCAGCCTCCTGTTCTCGAATAGCGCCGCTTGCAGGTTCGTCTGCCATTTGTCGTCGTAGGCAGCCTGAAGTATCGTTGGCACATTCGATCGTTTGGAGAGCTGGCGACGTTTTTCGTTGTCCTCTAGGAGAAGCGAGACGATGTCGTCCTTACGGCCAGAGCAAGGTAGCCCTCGTGATCGTAGTTCGTTCACCAACTGCTGCTTCTTCGTTGAACACAGGACGTCGCGTTCCGTTGAAATCAGCAGCCGGTCGATCACCGTTGACGTGGAGTCCGTCGTTGCCCCTCGTCCGCGTGCCGCACTCTCGTAGTCGTGGTGCAGTTCGTCCGCGTCGTTCGTCTCATCGTGCGTTCGTTCCGTGGCCTCAAATCCTGATCCTGTCGACTGCGCCATGTCAGCTAGGTCGTGGTTCTGGTGAAGATCGAATGGAAGAAACTAAGGGTTTGAGAATTTAAAAGGTTTAATAATAGAGAAAAACTGAGGTTACAGTAGATCAGGACAGAGGAGCACGGGGAGAAAAACGTCTGACGCGGTGCACAGGCGTGGGGCGACTCCCTCTAGGCGAAGGAACGTACACGTGAGAGTGAGGGAACGAATATAAACAGTCGCGTTGAGTCAGGGGCACGTTCGTGCTCTGGAGGAGCTCGGATTCTCAGCGCGGCCGTGGCCGTAAATTATGGTCGTTCTGCGCATCTTCTGTGCGTCTGGGCGGCAGATTCGGAGGTGTTGAGAGAAGCTAAGGGCCCCGTGGCCGACCGTTCCCGTTTCTCGGCGGAGATTTCTACGAATCGTCAAAGCTAGCTGACATACCAAAAAGTTTACTCATTGAATTAGGTTAAATGAAAAATAAATCTCGAACTGCAAAGTCACTGCAGCTCCACTGAAAATATATTTCGCCGATATTCTCGGAAATTCTTTATATGAGTCCAAGTTAAAAAAATTTAAGTCCAATATACTCGCTTTATGGTTACGTTTTGAGGGCGAAAACAAATTTTTTTCGGACTCATGTTTATAGTCTGCCGAACGCGGGCTGATATTCCAAACCAGCCCGACGGGCTGGTTTGGATTATTAAATTTTGTCGTGTATCGGCGAGGCTCGGGCTTATATTTAAAAATTTTGTCGTGCTCGGGCCGGGCCTAGGAATTGTGGCCTGTGCAGTGTTCTATAGCGTGGATCAAATCTAAAAAAAAAAAAAAAAAAACGGAAACGTGCGCAAGTCCTGTCTAACGCACCACGCTGTTTCCTCGGCTGACACAACACGACAGAAACGTTAGCAAACAAGGTATCCATAGCCTCGATCACGAAAGCACGACTCACGCGGTCTGCTTGGTTGGCCAAATGGGTTGAAAAAATGAACAAACAGTACGCGCGCACGGCATAGCTGCAGTTTTTCCGCAAGTACCTCGCTATATTACTAACATTCGCAAAGCTATTGCAACGCGCATTCGCCCCACCAGTGATGGATTAACACTAAAATAGAACTGCTGCCCCTCGAACAGTCCACAGCGAGCGCTGCAAGTTGCGCTATACTTTTGCTTCCGTTCTCTATTGTCTTCTCCCACGAGCTGCATTTGCGCGCATTGCCGGGACTCGTTAGGCGTTGCTCGCGCGCTCCGGCAAGTTGGCGCTTTCTTGTGGTGCTGATTGTTCTTCTCCGAAGCTGTTCTTGCTTCAGGCGCCCCGAGCTTTCCTTTCGCACCTGCATTTCGACCGTCAGATGTGGTTTCGGTTCCGTTTCTCCATTCGTGTCCCTGTAGTCTGCCACTGGCTCCGCGCGTTCGTTGTGCGTGCGTGGGTGGGTGGGTGGACGTCACATGTGGTAATTATTTGCAGTACGGAAAGCGAAAACAGATGACAAAATGACATTGTCTCCCCGCTATTGAGTCGCTGCACATGATCCTTATAGGAAATCTGAACCAGCTAGCCGCCGCACATGATCTTGGTGTGCCAAATTGTAAGAGGAGCCTATAGCAGGAACCACACTTTTTTAAATGTTCTTGGTTCTTCGTTTTCATTATTTGTGATGAGGAGGTAAGTAATTAAGTGTCAATGTTGTGTAATTGTTTTATGTTCATAGTTGTTGAGAGTGCAAAAAATCTGCAGTTTTTAAATGATCGCGCAGTGTAGCTCAATTAGTGCTTTTCTGAGAATTGCGGCCGTGAATCACGCTTTTCGTTGACTTGACTGAAGTTTTAAGACATCTGGCATGTGTGCTGCGTGGGTGAGATATGGAAAAAGACAACGTAAACGTTCACGTACGCACGACACTGTTTGCTCGGAATGCAGAACGTTCATAGAAAAATCAGGAAAACATGAAGAAAAAAGCAGAAACATTGACGTACGCTGGCCAGCCTAAAGCACGCCGCTCATTCCGCAGTTGACACAACACTATAGAAAAAACATCAAAGAACGAAGAAAAAGTATCCGCACGCTAGCTTCGATTGCTAAAGCACGGCGTGCACGGTATGCTCGGCTGGCCAAATGTGATGAAAAAATGAGCAAACAGTAAATACACGACGTAGCTACCATTCCAGTAAAAACCCTGGTACATTAATAGCATTCTCCACGATAAAAGAACTGTAGCTTCTCGGAGACTGCCCCGGCACAGGCCTACCCGCCGCTTCCCGAGGCGAAAAAGCGCTCGGGCGGGGCACGGGAGCGCCACCGCGCGGGGTTGACACTAAGTGCCGCACTCGGGAGCGGCCGCTTTTTCCACTACCCAAGTATTCTAGTTCACTGTAGCGCACCCCATGAGCGCACCGCGGGAGAGCCGATGATGATGATCGCGGATCGAAAGTCAGTGTCCAAAATCCAAATCATTACGCCCAAGGCGCACTGCAGGAAAGCCAACTTACATCAAACGCCTGAAAAAAAAAAAAAAAAAGAATACGTTTCCCGCGGTCGGAATGAAACCTGGGTCCCTGGCGTTATGAAGACGACTTCTATACAACTGCGACACACAAGCACGGTCGAGGCAGTTTGGATTCTGGGCTGACTCAGGCTGCATGGGAGGAAGCCTCGATCGCGCTTCATTAAGCATCTTTCGGTTTAATAGAGTAGCTTCGCTTTGCTTTCTTTTTCGGGTTGCCAGCTGATAATGGTCACAGCAGCCGCATACTTCCGCGAAAAAAATGTAGTCCTTCCGCACACGTTGCTGACGCCGTTATGGTATGTTAATGAATAGTCCCGTGCGTGGCTTTCGAGGACCCCATACACACGGGTGCGTACGGGTCTTCCGGCAGATACGGCAGCCCGCACGCCACTTTGTGGCTCACAAACGGTCATACAGGCTGAATGTGGCGAACAAAATCACTTATTTTTCGCCAGGGTTCCGCGAATGTTACGCCTCGTTGCATTCATCACAATAAATTCACTACATTGATGCGATCAAAATAATAAAAGCCTCACATATGTAAATGTCCCGTTAGTAGCAGCAATACGTTTCGAGAGAATGATCCTAGTGCAATGATAGCAGCTGCTTCTCGCAACGACTTCGCCCTCCCCCTCCAAAAGAAAGAAAATATCCAGTTTGGCAACGCTGGGACAAGTGGATATGTGCGACGCTTTTGCAACACGCCTGCTCAGACTGGGACTGGACGGCAGTGGGCGCTTTTCAAGCTCAACTCAATTACGAGCTTACGCATGAATCGCTTCGGGGCATACTGCTTCTTATAAACAAGCTAGAACGTTGCTGCACCTGTCGTCAGGGGCTGGCAGGGCCAAGGAGCAGGCTTACACAGAAGATAACTCCACTCTGGGTTCCGCTTTCAGACTGCGTTTATTAGCCACCAGAATGTAGAGAGACGGAGAAAGGCAAAGCAACGGGGAGGGTGGCCGCAGTCACAGTGCAAGCGTCCATTGGGGGCGTGGCGTTCACACTTCGTAGCATTCGAGGAAGCACTCCGCGCACAACACACACACAATGACCCCGCAGGCTACAGCGCACATGCGCATATATGCGCTCTGCGTCTTCCGGGCAACAGACGCCCCTCGAAAGAGGCCCCACTGAAGGCGCTCACAGGTGTCGGCTGACGGAAACCAGCCATTTCGGTAGTGCATTAGAGTACTGACACAAAGTTTTGACGCCTAAAAAATTATATTAATTGGCTTCAGTAGTTTGTACAGATGCCTCACAGAATTTTTTGCAGCGATCCGAGGCCGGAATCACATCGAAAATCCATTTTGATTGTCTCGGCCGCGAGCTTCCACAAATCGGCAGCACTAGCGAAATCGCTATCGGCGTGACGACACATTAGCCGGCGTGTCTGGCCGGTTCAGGGTGACGTCATATAGTCGTTTTCGGAACCGGAAACGATAGCCTGCGCTGCTGTTGTCGGTGGTACTCGTTTGGGCAGGAGACGTGGGTGTACCTCTGCGAGCAATGCTTGTAAACTTTGCGCACTTTGCGTGTTCGACGTCTTTGACCTTCAGTTCGTGGCCGGCACATGGTGTTCCCTTGCACTGGTGCTGAAAACTGCGCGGTGTCTTATCTGAGGGGCCTGTGCGCGTGGCCGAGCTCGCCAAAGTTGTGCTATGGCAAGCTCGCGGAATGCGAACTACTGATCAATGGAAGCCTGTCCGAGCAAATCGACGAGGACGCCAAGATGCATTATTTTCCACGCGACGACGAGCAGCGCGAAACGTGGACTG
Organism: Haemaphysalis longicornis; assembly: GCF_048455015.1. Classification (NCBI taxonomy): domain Eukaryota; kingdom Metazoa; phylum Arthropoda; class Arachnida; order Ixodida; family Ixodidae; genus Haemaphysalis; species Haemaphysalis longicornis. Next base: position 4,037,156 of record NW_027526422.1, on the reverse strand, counting down.
AGTTCGTGCGCGGCGGCGGCCGCAAGAACTGTCGTCCAAGCCAGCGGGCTCGGCGTTGCTCTATTTCTATGCACTACAAAAAAGCTGTACAGCTTGTTTCGCCTATAATTAAAGTAACTTTGCCCTGAAGGATGAACAAGAGGAGATACGACGCCGACGTTCTATCCTTTGTACCGTCCTTTAGCGCAGTTTTTTGTACGTGAACCAACTAGCCTAACAATCCACGCTACTCGAATGATTAGCACACTCAGGTCCTGCGTATCCGTACGAAACGCCCTTCAGGACTGCGATCAACATTGCACGTTAAACACTGACTAACACTGCCGGTCATGTCACGGCAGTTAAACAGACTGCCTGTACTGGCTAGTGAAGATAGCGAACAATTCTGAAAGGTTTGACTTTTTTTTTCTAAATTCTAGATTTATGCAGTCTCACCACAAGAACTTCAGTTTTCGAACAAATTTGCAGCTATATCTAGCAAAAAATCTTCACCTCTACACTTAGTAGGGAGAGTGTAACATTCTCCCGTGCCGTCACATCCCCTTGTGCACCCTTTCCTTCGAAATTGCGAAATGTCGGCACCACACAAGCCCCGAAACAAAACCTGTAAATCAGCCCCTCAAAACGCCTGTACGCATGTGCTGCGTTGAAGTCGGGGAGGCCAGTATTGCCTTTATTGCGTGAGCCATTTCAACAGACTTCGTCACACATGTCGTCTCGCGATTTGCCCAGAAAAACCCGAGGTGCCTGCAGCTGCTATTCAAGGAACATTGACGGAGTGCAGTTGTACGTATTGTGCTGTGCACTGGTGATCAGTAGACGTGAGTCGAGAACCCTCACGCAGCGAGACTGACCGCTCTTCTTTACAAAGTGGCAGTAACGTTTCGCGGTAATAAAATCCAATGTTTATTTTCTAAGTCTGGTTCTAGTTCGCTTTTTTTCTTAATTTTTGTTTCATATGCGTAGTTTAGTGCCATCCAACCGTACCCCCCCCCCCCCCCGCCAATGGATGCCTGCCCCCCTAGCAAAAAGTTCTGCGGACGCCATTGCCGCTATCTGTACAACTGCGAGTGAGCAGGTTCTGGGCAGTGATGGGTCGGAGCGCAGAACCTCCGCGGCCGGTCAGCGTAGGCTTACCATCGCGGCAAATATCTGAACGCCGCTTTTAAATTCAGCGCTGATAACAACCCCTAGCACAATTTTTCACCACACTAACATCTACTTTCTCGCATGCGGAACTTCTTTTTCGCGATCAGATTGATTAGAGGAGTGGCGACAAGCTGTTGTTATCACGGTCTGCGCCGGTTCGAGCCACAGCGATATTAAAAAACGGACGACGGCGAAGACGTCACCGGCCTAATCGCCTGGCCAAACAACTGACTGTCTGTCGGGTGGCAGCGACTCATCCGAGTCTGACGATTCAGTCGACATGTCGACTGCGCGGGCGAGTGCGGACCATGTGCAATCGTAGCAGACATGGAGGAAAGAATGGTGCGGTAAACGTCCCTGACGTCACGGAAACTATGACGTAAGGTTCGCCGTCCTGCATTGAACGGCCGTTTGGCGCGCGACGACCGAATGTGAAACTGATTGCAATAAATGCGTTATAATTAATTCTACGCTGGCGGCTGAGTGCGTTTGGTTCAATTTTTGTAATTACTGGACCACTAGGTATTCTTTACAGCATAAAAACTGAAAGCGAGAAATTTAGTGTCAGTACTCCTTTAAAGGAATGCGGGCCGACGATCCCCTCTTCTTGTCTTTCGTGCTGGCTGCAACGCACGGTATGGCAACTCCTCACTCGGGCAGAGTGTTTGTTACCCCGGAGCAGCAGACGCCGAACCGCCGACTCGAATGCTTATAGCTTCTTCCATAAACCGCATCGGTGCACACCGGGGTGCACCGGTGCGCCTTTTCATCATCGACAAACCGCACTGGTGCGCACCATCTGTACTCGATAAACCAGGGCGCACCGCCGCGCACCGTGAGTGTCGACGGAGCGCCGGGGTGCAATCCCGAGACGCATCGCGAACGACGCGTGGGAAGCGGCTTCCTCCGCTGTCTGCTGCAGCGACGGCGCATCGACGCACTCGCGTGAAGGCGGAACGGGCTGCATTGCTGCTGACACATATGAGTTGCTTGAGCATTTATCGGACAACGATGTGACGGGCTCAGAACGGGAGCTAATAACGGCCAGCGATTGTAAATGAGGACGAGAAAGAAGGCTGCATGGATGGTCAGCCAGTTGGAGCTTTGCATTAGTTCCATCCGATTGAATTAAGCGCACAGTTATCGAAGTATCTAGACCAGGGGTCTCAAACTCACATCAGCGAGCGGGACGCAGTCACGAATTTTAGTCCCGCAAGGGAATGTCAGATAATGCGGCCATTTGAAAGAAAAAAGTAGGTCTTTCCCACATCTTGTACATATGCTGGGTCATTCCTGAATGGAATTGGGCGTCAGAATTCGAGAAGCATATCGATACCGATCTACGGGGTGACTAAAATTGGGAGGCAGATTCTGAAATATAAAATATTTGTTCCACGATTATGCTTCAACACATGGTGACCGCATTGGGTGCCTCACAAAAAAAAAAAAAAAAAAAAAAGCTTGAGAGTAGTTGCGTCTGTGTATCTTACTAGAATAAATCGTTATTGATAGTAATAGACGAGAAAATATTGCGAGTACCATTTAGGAAAGGCCCAAAACTTTATTCCCTGACAAGCCCAATATAGCTGCTATTGTTTTAAACATGCTGGCTTGATGCTTGGCAACGCTTGGCTGCGACTAGAGAAGAAATCTCCGCATGAGCTTCTTGCGCGGAAACGATCGATCCTCATGGTCGATCGCAGGTGCTCATAAGTCATCCTCGACCGGAGGGCTGACCTTCAGCAAGGAAAACACGTGTTCACACAAGTAGGTGCTTCCGAACATGGCAATGATCCTGGCAGCGTGTTGACGTAGCACCGGGAAACTTTCATCGTCAAGAAACTTGTAGAAGTCTGGTACAGCCACGTCCTGAAATGTCCGCTTCAACGGGGTCTTAGCCTGCAGCTCAAGAAGTTCCCTCTGCAGCTCGGGGGGCGCGGCGTCACCGAAAACGGCAACGAGAAAATTCGGAATTTATCGGCGATGTCTTGGAAGCGTCCCTCGAATTCTCTTTGGAGATCATGGAGGAGGGGTCAGCGAAGTTATCACAGGATTGTTTGTCCTCCATGTTCTCCAGCTACTTCAGAGTTATCAAACTTCTCAATTCTCATCTGTCTCTCCCAAATCTGCAATTTGGATTTTGAAAAGCCAGAATGTCGTGATGCATTTTTGTGATCAGTTTGTTTTTTCCCTGAAGTTTAACGTTGAGGCAACTCAAATGATCAGTGATATCACTGAGGAACGCAAGGGAGTGAAGCCACGTTTCGTCTGACAGCTCAACAATGGCCCTGTTCTTGCTCTTTATGAAGGCATCAATTGACTCCCAGAGATCGAAAAATCGCTTTAGCCCTGTTCCACAACTGAGCCAGCGCACCTCTGCATGGCACAAAATTTCACCATACTCACTGCCAACAGCTTCGAAAAGAGATACAAATTGGCGGTGGTTAACAGCTCTTGAACGGATGAAGTTTACTGCGCTGAGCGCGATTTCCATGACGCTATTCATTTGCAGAGACTTGCCGCACAGTGCTTCTTGGTGCAGAATGCCGTGATCCGCGGTAAATTGATTGGTGATTCCGAGTGCAGCGAGTTTCGTCCGCAACTGACCAACAAGTCCGCTCTTGCATCCCACCATTGACGGCGCGCCGCCTGTAGCCACACAAACCAACTTTTCCCACGGTAGTCCAACGTGTTCGACCACTCTTTCGAGAACATAAAGAATATCCGCCCCTGTGGTCGTGCTTTTCATTGGGATTAAGTCCAGGTGTCTATCAGTGACGTTCAGGTTTTTTGTCTACACCCCTTACAAAAATAACACATTGTGTGTTGTCTGTAATGTCAGTGCTTTCGTCAACTGCGATAGAGAATGCTTCAAACTCGTGGCATCGGTTGATTAATCCTTTTTCAATGTCTCCACTTATCTCGTTAATTCTCTGGGTGACTGTGTTTGGAGAGAGGCTTATTTTGTTGAATGTCTTTTTCTTGCTGGGACTGGTAGCATCAGCGACTCCGAGCAGGCACTGCTTGACGAACAGGCCTTCAGTGAAGGGCTTGGATGGTTTGGCGATAAGAAATGACGATCTTGCCCTTACCGTTTCGTCGCTTGCTTTGGCCGCCTTTTTGAACAGGTTTTGCTGCTTTCCCAACGCCCAACGCCGCCTTCAGTTGTATCACGGTGTGCTCACTAACGTCGCCAGTAAGAGCACCATACTTCTCGTGATGGTAAGACATGAAGTGGCGTCGAACATTGTACTCCTTCGGCACAGCCACAGTCTGGTGGCAGACTAAGCACAACACCTTGTCTCTTGATTCCGTGAAGAAATAAAAAAGTTCCCATCGCTCTTGAAAGCACCTGCTCTCGTCTTCCTCTTTGCGTTTTTCAGACTGCTTGGACAACGACATTGTGACCCGTTGTACTTCCGCAGCAGAAACCTTGCTTGTTTGCAGATCATCCAACATAAGGTCAAAAAGACACCTTTCAGATTTACGGAGGTGAGTAGTGCGTAGTGCGTAGTGCGCTTTATCATGATTGACTTGGGGCGCCGCTCCCTTCCGCAGTGCTGTCAACAGCTTGCGAGTCGGAGGATAGGCGCTTAGTTTGGAGTCTCGATATGGTGCATTTGATGTCTGAAAAGCACATGGTTTCGAAGTGCAATGTGCAGTCTTTTCCTCATCAGCGCGATCTCGCTCTCTCCCAGGCAATAAATAAGGCGGCGACACGCCCCTAAACGCACGTGGGCGCATTTTGGAGCCCGACCCCAGATTCCGACGTGGGGCTGCGTCCTTTACGACACATCTGCAGCGCAGTAAAAGTGTTTAACACAAAAAGGAACGGGAAAGCAAATATTCACAAACACCACACAACTCCCGGAAACCTTTGCGCTTTCGCGGAAGCATCGAAAACTCCGGTCAAGGCGCCGTCTGCACATTAGCGACGTGCAGCCCCATTCACAGGGTCATAAAACGCCGCGGGGTGTTCCTCCGCGGCCTGTGCTTGCCCTGCCCTGTGCGTACTATAGAGTGCTCGGTTTACACGTCGCAGTTGCTTGCGACCATTGTGCACCAGACTTATCTGCACCCGAATTGAGGGGCCTCCGGAAAAGAGCGGTGTCGACTCTGGTAACGAGAAGCTGGGAAAGACGATATCCACGCGTTTTCGAGCTGTCTCTGGCTACCTGCGTCCTTGGCTACACAAGCAGGGCGCTCAATCACACATTTGCCTAAAAAACAAAAATAAATTAACCAAGACACTCATGAGAGGGCCGCGGGCCGCAATAGAAGGGTCCGCGGGCCGCATGCGGCCCACGTGTTTGAGACCCCTGATCTAGACCATGAAGACCTGCAGGCTTTGCTGTAGCGGAAAGGCGGAACATAACAGGCACTGAGCGACATAACGTTATGTCGCTCAGAACGAAGATGCGAAGCTTGCATGCAGCTGTTTAGTGGAAACGGGGCAAGTACGTCGTCGCGCATCTGCGGCGGACTTAAGTTTTGTGTAGATATAATCATTGGCTTTCAAAAAATATCACTTTGTAGTGGCGCTGTGTCATATTAAGCTGCTTTCCTGCCACTTCTGAACACATTAATGCGTTGCTTTCATAGCTTAAGAGAAGGCGCTTGGGTAGAACCGCTCCGTTTGTCCTCGATCAACACTACGTGCCTGTGCGCACTGTGCGCCGCGCCGGTTTTGGGGGGCAACCCCGGTGCGTGTTTATCGAGGACGCTATTAGTTTAGAAGAATGGGCAAAGGCTTTGTGTACAGAGTTCCTGTATATAGCTCCTGCGGGAGCTATATACAGGAACTCTATTTGTGTACGCTGCGGAGGCAAGTCGCGCCAACGAGCGCGTCCTCCTCACGGTGTAAGAATATATTTGCACCGTGCTCAAGGCACGGCCCTGTGGCCGAAATGCGTGCGAGCGAGGCGATTTGCGTAGTACTTCCAACGGGCGGAACATTTCATCCGGGACTGGGAGGGCAGTTCTGCGCGCCCTTCTCAACTTCTCGGGGTGGGATGATAGCGCAGGGTTTGGAAAGCGAAATCGCCTACAGGGGCGTCTGCATAAGCGAAGAGGTGGAAACAGGATGGCAAACCAGCGAGAGCAGAACCGCCGCCGTGCGGAACACTGGCTTTTCGAAAGGAAGCAGCGGCGAACAAAAGACGAGCGCCGGCCAGTCCTCCCTGCACACCCGAGGTGGCCGTTTTCAACGCGACCAGCATGCGGCGTGCACCTGCGGAAGGCGACGCCGTGCCACCCGTGGTCACCCTCGTAGCAGAATCGCTCGCAGGCCTTTCAAGCGCCGCTACAATGCAGGTGAGCGCGGCTACGACCACGCGGCTCTCTCCCCCACCGCGAGGAAAGCGGAGCTGTGTCCCGCAGCAGCAGCTCTGCGGTGTACGAGGCCTGCCGGCTGTCGCTGAGCCAGCACGACGACACTCGACGGTGCCAATCCGGCTGCAGTGGCCCCACTACGAGAAGGCGCTCGGACGTCTCGGCCCGCATTCAAGCGTCACCATTTCGCTCAACTTCTGCTCCAATGTCGCACGGAGGAAGAACGAGTTTAGCCGCTGCTGCTAAGGCGCCCACTTTCGCAAGGAACGAGCCAGGCCGGCATCTTTCCTGTCAAGCACCGATCCGTGCCTGGACGAGCCGCAAGGTGGCACGAACACGGGAGTCGTGTGTTTCGCAGAAGACGCCGCGTGACGAGGGCATGGAAACACGCCGACGGCGAGATTAGCTAGCAATCCGCCAGGCTACAACATCTCTTCGGCCCCACTGCACGCCCAGAAGGAACAGGTTGGCCGGTCTCCTCGCGCAATTATCGAAAAGACCAACACGGAACGGCAAGACCTCGGCAACGGCTTCGAAAAGGAACTGGCAACCGGAGAACCCAAGTCTCGCCAGGAACGAGGAAAAACAAATGCGTCCCGCCAGCGGCATTTCGCAACCTCGGCGGGACGACCCAGCGCGAACTAGACGGCGCGCAGGACTCGCCAGAGACGACCCAGACGAGAGCGAAGAGGCCGCCCCGCAGATTTCCAGGAGCGCTCCGACAATCGCCTCCTCCGCTGACCGACCGAACGTTGACGTCACCGCCGAGATAAGTGCGGCGCAGCAGCTAGAGCTGGCAACGGACGAAAAAAAGAGAGACGCCGCGCCGACGGCCACAATGTGATGGCGCAGCCTTCCCGACGCCCTGGGCGTCGATACGGGACGACAGATCGATGACGCCTCTGCTGCCATCCGCGGGACGCTTTTTCGCGCACTCGCTCTCCAAATGTAAGCGTGAGCATCCGATGTGTGGCCGGTCACAGGCGAGGGCAACTCCCTATGCACATCATGGCTCGAGACAGCAGAGGCCGACAAAAAGGAGAACTCGCACTGCTCAGCCAATCGCTGCCTTCCGCTCAGCAGGCAATAACCTCGAGCAGGCCCCGATCGGCGAACGGCACTGACGGTGGTTTCGGCGCGCGCGGCAGAGGCTACGCAGCCGGCCACAACCCGCGATCCCGTCCCTGGCCCGGCCGCCACATAGCAGCAATGTCAGCCTCCATGTTCGGCACGCGGCCGACTGTGGGCGCAGAGATGTCAACGCGCATGTGCGAGCCCAAATTTCTGGCGCGGCATAAGCGCGCCGCGATTCTGGTGATCCGAAAACAAACACGGCACACGAGTCGAATGCGAGCCTGGCCGAACAGCAGTATTGCAGTACGGTGCGAGAGGGCGTCACCGCCGCCACCGTTTACGTCCGACCATAGTGTATCAATGGAGGAGGTCCTTCGCCATCCCTAAGACCGCTCCTCCCTCACTATTCTTCCGCAAAGGGCGAGGCTGTGCCACTATAGAAAACGCGCCGCGTACGGCGTCAACGACGACGACCATGTGATTGAAAATATTTCCCAAGCGCGTAGCATCATTGGGGGCGAGATTCCGGCGTTTCCAACTGACTCATCGGCGAGAAATATTTTTGCTTCCTGGCTCGACTTTTACATCCTGAAAACCTGTTTCCTGTTCTCTATTTTCGTCTCCTAACTTCGGCGCCTAAAATAATATTATAATAAGGTCGCATTCTGATTAGGTGCGCATGCCACCTCCGAGGCAACCAATCCGCAGTGAGTTTCTTTCGTTCAATAGGAGCACCAACATGTGTTCCCGCTTCAGATACACCCGTCCACCCTCACCAATCAGGAATTACAGGGAAAAAATGGCCGCGTATCTGCTTCTTTCGACTGGTGCCCCTGCCAAGTCCCTTCTCTTTCGCGCTCACCTCCCGTCTCGTTCCTCCCAAGATAACACACGCTGGAGGTGTGCTCAGGTCAATTTGAAATTTCCCGCGTTCCACTGTTCCAAGTCGGGTGCCTCGATGCCAGCGCTGCTGCTGTACGGCGGAGGCGCGCGTGAATCGAGACACCCTACTACAACGTTTACAGAAGCACGCTGCCCTACTCCACGAGCGTTCCAGGCGGAGCGTGGAACCTATCCAGCGGAACCTTTCGTTGCCGTTGCAGTCTGATTTCTTAAATGTCGCCAGGAGCTATGGCAGCAGCGCGGGCAACAACATGCGACGGTTTTCTGAAGCTAATGAAAGTATTTCATTTGATATCGCAAAAACCAAGCATCCTGAATATTTCAATAAATGAATACTGCTAGTGTCATTTATGTATTGACCTTCTGCCTTTTCATTGCCTAATGTCTTGTTTTTGTTCAACAATGTTGACAAGTATGAACACTAACACCGGACTTGACATGCTTAGATTTGGCGAGGGAAAAACAGTAACGCGCCGAGTACAGCCCTTTCTACGTGGTGCGAATACTCCTGCCAATTCGTTGCTGCGGCAAATTGCCAAATATTTGTAAAGACCCAACTTTTTATGTGAACGCCGCTGGTCATTTGGGAACCTGCCGCAGCAACGAAAATAGATCGGCGCCGCAGCAACGAACTGGCGGGAAAATTCGCACTGCGTGGCTTTCAGTCGGCGGGCACAAAATTACCTTGGCCCTCGAGCACCGACAAGTTCCTGCACAGAAATGCGCAATTGACGACGTTAAGACATTAAATCGTTGTAATGGTGTGCATAAAACTTATTATTAAAAATAAAACAAAAATATAACGAAACATCACCCAATTTAGCCCAGCGCGAACTAAAACGACAAAAAGCGGCCTAATTTCGCAGCCCACAGCCACATCCGGTTATAAAAAAATACAAGAAAGCAACCAAATCGCAAATGTCCAATCAAGCGCCCTCACACGCTTCACTAAAAATGAAAGAAACACACAAGATGCCAGCAAAAAACGGGGAAGCGGCGTAAGGATGTTTACGCCATCAAGAGACCATTTTGGGAATTGTGTACAATTTGTACGGCTCCGCTATTAATTAGTGGTCGGTATACACAATTGCCAGACATCGGCTTCACTGCTTACGTGACTGGGAAAGACGCTCGAGGGAAGTGAGGTGGCTGTGAGAGGGAAAGAGGTTCCCAGCCTGCACCACATATGTATCGCAGGGAAGTGACGGGCCACGCACCTCCAAGGCACACGAGCGACTGGACGATATGAGGAGGAAACTCCGCAACCGAAACCTCCGTGCCATCGCGCTCGCGAGGTTGGCCTTGCCTCTCAAACGGGGATGGCCAAGGGGGGTTAAAAACAGGCGAGTGCGGTCAGCAGAGCCGCCAACCCTGTGATCAGCTGAAACTTTTCTTTTTCCCGCGCCTTCCGGGGACCGAACAGCGAACGAGGGGAGGGCTAAAAGACTACAACAATAAATTTAAAATTAAATGCAGCTTTCGTTCGTTACTCGAGGCACTGTTTGCATCGTCTTTGCACAGGGGTCATGACGGCATGCACGGTGTCGAAGCCGTGCAAAGCTTGGGGACAAGTATTGGCATTGTTTATTCGATGGCAGGCAGAGCCAACAGCCTCGCCCATTCTCAGCGTACGCCACAGCAATGGATTCAATAGCGGACGGCGCTGCTATAGGAGTGGTAGTTCCCACTACACGTAGGCGCTTCAGCAACGTCAGAAATGGAGCATCGGCTGCACGTCGCAGATAGTGCACCACCTCGCGGTGTAGGAGACGGCCTTTGTCGAACGTCAGTTGCACGTGGACGTTCAACCCGTTCAACGTTCACGTCAAGTGTTCTTCCTTGCCTCCGTTACTTCCTCCGGGCCTCCATCCCGCCCCGAAGGTCCCCCACAGGCCACTGCGAAGCCGCGGTGCGGATAGCGTCCCGCCGTCGCCTCAGACTGCGAATGGCCTGAGGCACTGCCAATCCTTCGGGGGATGACCGATTGCACTGACGGTGCTCAGCGTGCAATGGGTGACCACTCGACCTCCAGTGGTCAAGCTAGTTGGTTGAACATCGTCTGTAGGATTGCGGTGGGAATGACACAAAACGGACTGCAAAGGACGACACGTATGTTGTCCCTTGATTTTTAGAAAACTGTCACGCTTTACGTCGAGTGTATGTGTCCTTCCCCGCGTAATCCGACAAGCAGTGGTCAAGTAGGGGTAGCGAACTGCCACTACCTCGCGGCTGCAAGTATGAACTCCTGCGCCCGCTTTAAACGAAACGGTGAAAAATCCCAGCTACTTTCCTTGCCAGACGGGTGCACGTCCAAGGATTGGCTGAAAGAGGAGGCGGGTCAGAGGCTTCGCAAGTGCCACTACGCCACCACTGAAGCGGACGCGAAATTCCGCCCCGGATGGCGCAGAAAGCCCGAGCGGTCCACTTTGCTAACGGCGCAGAAATTTAGCAGAAAACTGTAATAACCACACAAATGGCCTTGTCGTCGTCTTTCGCTTGTCCTCGCCGGCAGTCGGCGCTTTGCAGAAGCAGAACATTTCGGGGTGCCCTGCAGCCCCTGTTAGAACTTTTTTCCTTCGGAACGCACTTCCCAACCGCATCCAGTGCCCCAGCCAAATCGTACGCTGGCGTGAGACGAAAGGCGCGGTCACACTAGCCCGACCATCGGCCGATTTGGTCGGCCAACACCGTGTCGGCGAGCTGTCGGCGGCCATGTCACACCGCGCCGACGCCGACCGTTGCCCAACCGTCGGCGTCGGCGAGAAATCGGCGAGGCGTCGGTGTCTTCGCGATGTCGGCCGACGCGCTTGTCACACCGCACTGACGGCCGCACGACGTCCCACACCGTATATAGGTCCCGCGACGGCCGACTCCGCCGCCTAGCCTCTCCGCCGGGGATCTCTTTCTTTCTCTAGTCAAACTTGGAGTATCGTGTCGCCGCAGCACGACTGAAGCCATTCGTGCGTACTGGCGTGTGCGCTGCTTGTACTGTATGTACTCCCCAACTTCTTGTTAGATTGCGGACAAAGAAAGAGCTGTGCGCTGCTGCCGCGGCAGTAATAATATGGATGTTAACCCCCGGCGAAAAGACCTCTGTAGCACGTAAAATATGCATATAAATTAGTGCGTACGTCAGCAGAAATTTTACCTCCTCTAATGGAGAAGGCCTTACTTTGCACCATGGTACCGCATTTTCTAGAAACACTGTGCGATTAAGAAAAGGGAAATTAATTGTTGTGGCTCAAGACGCCACTCGCTGTTTCGAAGGAAATATTTCATTGCAAAGGTAGTTGCTTCTCAAAATCACGCGATTCCCAAATTGGATGCGCAAACCATACCCCCTAAACAACCACTCACACACACACGCAAAAAAAAAAAAAAAAAAACTCACCCCGCCGCGAATTGAACCCCAAACGTGAGCACACGGGCGCGACCCGCGAGAGCACTGGCGCAGTTTTTTACTGCGCCACTGCCCAAATAGTGCCTCGGAGCGAAATAGCCTGGGTAATAGATGGAGGTCCATCCTTCCGTGTCATACGTCGGTGTTTACTAGCTGGTTTACAGAATTCCTGGCTGCTAAACTGAAATTTCTTAAATAGCGCTTGCACAGCAAGGTTCCCCGAAGCCCCCACAATAGCTTATCGCCATCAACTCCGCTGCTTCGCGAAAGCGGTCGCAATAATGTGTGTGCACGGCTGCGACTGCGATTTCCCACTGCGGGGATAGTGCTTGCCGTACTTTGGTTTTACGTTTCACATGAAAAACCTTGGCCGATATTGATGCCTTATTACCCAAATTACCCTACGTAACTCTTCTTCTGCACGAAACTGACCTTACATTTTCTACAGGCGAGCCGATCGCACACGCATTTGCAGGTTGCAGCTCCGGGGTAGCGGCGTCGCCGAAGAGCACGGCCGAGGCGTCGAACGCCAAAATACGGATTGCATTAGCGCTAGTGTTGAGTTGTATGGGCTTCATGGACGTTACTGAGTTTATTACACTCCAGAAACTATCAAAATAGAGCCGCATTCATTGCGGCACGAATGTTGTCGGGGAGCAGTTTTCGCTTCTCGGTCGATTCCCGACGACGACCGGTTTTGTTGGCGTCTTCGGTCGGCGAGTCAGTCACACTACGGCGACTTTCCATCGGCCGACGTGTTTGTGTCGCCGTCGGCGTAGTATGACAGCGCGGTCGGCCAACTCGGCAGTTGGCCGATGGTTTGGCGACTCGTCGGCGTCGTGTCGGCCTAGCGGGAACGCGCCTGAACCGGCAACCGCCGGAGGCCGAGGGGGCAGTGAAAGCACACTTTCCCGTCCCCCTCCGCCGCTGCCCGAACCCCGCAAAAGAAGCGCAGGAACAGCTGGGCTGCGTTGAGGCTGCCAGGCCCAGAGAGGGGGCTCGGCGCGCAAGAAAACAGGACGGAAAACGAATGAGGAGAACAGAGACTCCCCGGTTCGTTCACCCCTTTGATTATTTATTCGCCGGCCGGCTGCCACACGAAGAGAAAGAGAGGCAGAAAATACCATCATCGGCCGGGCGCCGACGAGTGGCCTGCCCAGCAGCCGCCACGTGCTGCAGCCAGCAGTCGGGCTTAGCGGTACTGCAGGTGGCCAACTGTACGCACAGCGTTGGTGAACAACCGGCAAGCAGCACCCAGAAGTCCACAGTCAGGTTACACACGAATTGTCGGCGGCACGCCAAGTGATGCGGGAATTGACGTCCTCTGTCAGCCAAGGGGCACGTCTCGTTCTCAACGTACAAGTCGCACGAACACTGCTGGCTAGCTGTTCCAGCAAAGAAACACACACCACCACCGATTTCAACCATCCGCCCAGGTCAGCTGGCAATGAGGTTAGCACTTGGCGGTGCACTTTGACGAACGTCTGCAGCCCTGTCTGGCTTCTGGCGCCCAGACGGGAGAGTCAACAACGATCAGGCCACGCGCGAACGTCCAGAGGTGGAATCGCAGCTTCTCGCGCCAGGCGAAACGGCACCGGACGCATGCCCCCTTCTGCGCACGAAGCCTCGAAGACGGCGTGGCAAGGGGAGGGGCAAGCGAACACAGCGCGAGCAACGGGAGAGAAAGAGAAACAACATCTTTATTGCCTGCGAGAGGTGGTTACCTACTGTCGCCGGCCTCCTGGGGGGGAGGCAGCGTGTTCGGCCGCTGGCGTTCAAGGGCCGCCAGCGCAAGCTGAACGGCCTCCCGCTGTAGGCTGCAGTCTGTGCTGGCCACCGCACTGGCAAGGCGTGGTGGCAGCGTGTCCATGAGTGGGTCTGTCTCTTGGCATTCCCATAACACGTGCACCATGGTGGCTCGATCCCTGCCGCACACCGCACACACATCACTTTGGTATACCTCCGGGCATACATGCTTTGCGAGTACTGGCGTCCATATTGCGCGTGCCTGCAGCTGTCGTAGCAGTACCGAGCAACGGGAATCGCGCTGCCAGCGCAGACCAGCGCCACAGACGCGAACGAACATGCGCAGTGTGCATCGGCGGCATTCCCGAAACAAAAGAGCGCCGACACTCGTCCATCTCGAAAGCCGCACTTTGTTCAAAACATCCGCGATTACGCCAATTTTCATCAACAGCTTGTACGAAAAAGAAAAATTACCACGCATGTTGCCCCACTATTAGTTTTTCATCCGGTACGCAAACCATGAGCACACTTGCGCCGTAAGAGCCGACGCTTGTGTCCTGTACAGTCAAGCTCGTTTGTTTTGCGCGGGTGACAGCAGTAATGGCAAAGCCAATCGATCACCACTTACCAGTAAACACTTTTGTTGTAGGCGCGGTTGCGTGCTATTATGAACGCTGGCAGCGCACGCTTCCCGCAGAGACCCGTCTCCAGTTATGAGCGCTCGGCCCTGCGCACGGAACAGGAAGAAACTCGCCTACGCCGGCTACGCTGCTAACGAGCCGCCGAGGTTGCGATTGGGCAGTCTTCGGGACCTCGTCGTCGCCAGCCCCTCTACGCCCACTGCAGGGCAAAGGCCTCTCCCATAGATCTCCAATTTATCCCCGCCAACTTCTTGATCGAACTTTCTACCGCGCTTGCCCTCGCTGGGCCGATCCACTCTGTTACCCTTAACGGTTATCTTGCCTTCGCATTACCTGCCCTGCCCACACTCATTTCTTCTTCTTAACTTCTACTAATGTGTCCTTTACAGGCGTTTGTTCTCTGACCCACTGCACCTGTCATCTTTCAGTGAGCCTCCAAGTTACCGCCCCGTAAGTGAGTGCCGGTAAGATGCAGCTGTCATACGCTCTCATCTTACAATGCCTGCCGAATGCACTCCACCCCAGTCTGATTCTTCTAATTACCTCTGCTTCATGGTTGGGATCCGGGGTTACAACTTGGCCTAGGTAGACATATTCGCTTACAACTTGCACTGCCTCGCCACCTATCTCGAACTGCTGTGATCTCTCGAGGCCATTGGACGTACTTGGTCACGTACTCCGGGACGTGCTTGGACTCTTAAGCGCGGTGCGCGCCGTCCACACGCTGGGCGTGCAAAAACCTTGGGACGCCCGTGGCGCGACACCGAAGCGGTCACGCCTGCCCAGTGGTCAAGCTCTCCCATCTACCGAAGCCGACCGACGCACGGGCTGTGACACCGATGCACACCGTCGAGCAACGCCGGGGCCCCGAGAAACGGGAGACGCTCCATTCTGTTCCGCCCAGCAGAGAGGAAGAAGCTCGACTGGCGAGCCGTCATTTCTGAGAAGCCCTCGCTACTCGCGCCGCCACGCTGGCCTCTGAGGCGCCCCGAAAATAAGCTAGCAAACGGCGACAGAGCGCACCACCTGCCATTCCCAGCAGCAATACGATACCGCGAGCTTGCACATTAATCAACTGATTTGATATTGTTTCGGTTAGTGTTCTTTGTTTGTGACCGTTTTTGAGAACTGAGATCGCTTTTCAGTGCACGTAGCTCCTCCTGCGTGTTCAATCTCGAGCTACAAGCACTGCTCACTCGCCCAAATTTGTACACATCGTGTGTGCGCAGTGCAGCCCTTTCATCGGCGTGAGGGAGGAGAGGGCGACGAAGAAACGAGGGCAGCCGCACCGGCGCCAGTCAGCGCCGGGCGGGAGACGCACGGGCGCCGCAGTGTCTGGGTTACCGAGCGGGCCAGCGATGTCTAGCCTCCGCGTCGTCATCCGGATCGACTCGCCGCCGTGCTCCCCGCCGACGGCGCCCCCGTGGCCGCTCCGATCCCAGCCCTCGCGCGCCATCGATTTATTCCTTCCCCGCGGGGCAGCTGGAAATCTCTCCTCCGACAAATTGCGCTCACTTGACGCGGCGGTCCCTTCTACCCGATCGCACATGCCACGAGTGCCAGGTCGAGCAATAGCGCGGGCTGGAGCCGATCTACACCTGCCGAGCCAAACCACCGAGGAAACACCATTTCGCGTAGGGGCAGTAGTGGGAGATTTGGGCGGCCCTTCGCAGCCCTAGACTGACGTTTCGCAAGAGTTTTATCCGAAGCCACTCGTTTGCACCATCAGAGAACCAACCGGTTCAGAAATTATGCTTCGGAGACAGCAATACCGTGCTCAGTCTCGGGGCATTCCATAAAAAGGACGAGGGGCGAATTCTTCCACAGCGCGTCTGTGTGGGCACATTCATATCCATGTGAGGCACGCGCATCCCGTGCACAGCGCGAACACACCGCTCGCGTGCCCGGCTTGGCAGCTCGTGGCCGAGCGCCGAGTGGCCCGTCACGCCTCATCATCACTGTGGGGTCGAGACGATGCGTGCCGCCTTCCAGCGGCGCGAGGCAGGGGCTCCACGTCTCCCGGGAAGGACCACCAACCGACAGTTTGGGGGAAAGTATCGCTGCTGCCGGTTGCAGTCGCCAGCGCCACTCGTTTTTTCTGCAACGCACACGACGGGGCTACGCTGGCCGGTGCTCCAGGGCGGGTCTTAGCCGCGACACGAGAGCCGGGCGAACACCGAGCGACCGTACCTGCAGCGGCAGCGCGGCAAACGAGTCGTTTCTGTCGCCTGAACCGTAACGGCGTGACGTAACCCGGCAGCTAACGCGACCAGACGCGGCCAGCGGAGGAGGCCGCGCAAGGCCGCTGCGATAGCCGAGCGGCCTTGGGCACCGACGACGTCACAACTAGGCCAGGGACACCGCCCCGGCCGCCGCCGCCGCCGAAATGGCCATACTTCTCCCCGCTTCAGCACTGGGCGGTGTTCTCCCGCGGCACGAGAGCAGCCGGCCGCGAGGACCGTGGCGAAAAAGCACGAAGTAGATCGGTCAGCCCTCGGGTGACGCACGGGTTCGATGACCGGGCGGCGGCGACGGTGTGCCCCAGAGGAAGAGCCCACCTCCCCCGTCTAGAAGGTGACGCCTTCACACTTGCCACCCTTGCTGGTCATCTCGGAACGGCGGCAGGCTTCTCGCGTATCGGGAAATGCGCAACTACTATCACGAGTGCCGACGACCATATCCCGGCACCCACTACAGTCCCTGGATAGAAAACAGCCTGTATACGCACTACATATACGACTACTCCAGACATTCTTTTCCGAACCCAGTCCTCGGCTCCGTGCGCTGTTGTTTCGAGCGCGACCGCAGCGCCGCCGAACAGCGGCGCCGTCAAAAATCGGATGTTGGTCAGCCCGAAGGAGCGGCTGTACGGGGCGGAGATTCTGCAGCCGTTGCGAAAAAGTCGAGCTACTATACTCGGTGACAACTTAAGAACGGCACCACAAGTTGCCGCTGTGCCTTATCACTGTAGCCGGATGTTTCTCCGCGCGGCGCATGTAGGGCGTTACTGGGAATATTTTGAACATGGTGTGTGCCGTTGCCGTGATTTTGTGGACTTAATATGCTTATAAACTACTCCAGTGACGACAAACAAACTGCGTGAGAAAAGGCAGACGATATCACGCATTCATAGCAAACCCCTTTCAAAACACGCGCGCACTGACATCATGGGTCCGGCGCTTTGGCGGACTGATACACTACATGAAGTGGTGCCGTTCTTAAGTTGTAACCGAGTATAGTGCGTATTTCTGTGTATTGCTGGGTCCACGGCTCCCGCAACATTTTTAAAAAGGTCGCGAGCAGACTGCTGAAAAAATAGTTTATCTCGGTTCTCTTCAAATGAAGCTGATAGGCGACAGCGATGAATCCGCGCAGTGTGACGTGCAATGTAAACAACGCCGATCGACTTCTGTCCATAAACGTTCGTTTTGCTGTCTTGTGTGAATGTGGTTTACACTCGGGGATCTTGTTTCTGTGCACGTACGCTATCCGCTTCGGGGGGAGGGGCAGCCGGTGCCCTGCGAAACTTGCATGGGCAACGCGAACTTCGTCTTGAAGTTGAAGCAGTGACGGTGTCTGTCGCTTTCTTTTTTTTTTTTTTATCGCTGAGCTTGTGCCTACCCCGGCATTTTAGTATTACGTGTTGCTTATGTTTTAACAACCTGTATGGTTTATTCCTCTTCTGAATTACGGTGCTCATCCCTGCGTACCCCTTCCTACGTGTACGCGCGGATCTTCTGCCCGTGTGGCCTCGGCAGCTGCTTTGACGCAGATATCGCGGCCAACTCCATACGACCAACGTTTCGTTGACTCAGACAGAGGGAACACCGGCGTTGATGCCGGTGATAAAATTGGGCCGTAGCGGTCGCTGTTCACAGTTATGAGTTGACGTACATTGAAACTGCATCAGCATATTTACACGAGCCGTGGCACCCGGCATTGCGCGTGCAGCTTGCCCCGCCTACCTCGCCTAGATTCACTGAACTCTTAATAAAGTGCAGTGATGCGTGAGCCGCGTGTTTACAACAGAACTCAAACCGTTCACTGTACCCGCCTTCAACTAAAAGCCGTAGCCCAGGGCCACGCCTGTTATGTGTCCAACGCCATTGCTGGAAACTTCGGACGGCTCCGTTGCGCTCGCTAGCTCCTCCCGGACGCAGTCAACATCGTTTGCGGCGTGTTTTTAGCGGCCACGTTTTGCGGTTTTCTTATCAAAAAAAAACGTGCCAATATTTCTTATCTAAAACTGTTAAAACGAGCGCGCTGGTTTGAGCAATCAGTCATCGATGGGTAGCACTACGGGGAAGCGCGCAATCGATGTCAACAACATCCGATAAATGCCTCCAGTGGCCGTAGGTGGCGCTAGTTGTTGAGGCGACGGTGTCGCCACCATACCAGCGCACGGAGCCGAACCGAAGTGAAGATTTTGTTCACGGTGGGGGGCTACACTCACACACGTGATGCGGAAGTGCCCGCGCATCGCAACAAACCCAAAGGAACACAACGACATGCAGTGGGAGGCCGCGCTGCACAGCTCTACCGCTGAAGAGGCCCCGGTCCGAATAGCAAGGCAGGCCGCTGACTCCCACGGGGTCGGCGGAGCCCTTGCAAAAAGTCTTCTCACCTGGGCACTTTTCTCTCTCTTTGTATCCGCGCTTCCAGCAGACCCTTACGCAAGAAGAGTAGGAAGGAACAAAAGCACGGGTGCGGGTTTCGGTAAGAGCAGCCGAAAACAATTTCATGAGATGAGCACTTTGCAGGCGTTTACTGTCACGCCACGACACTCGGACTACGCCCCCGAGTTTCTGGCGCCGTTGAATTCCGCGGTGTTCACTTGCCCCGTGGAACATGCGAAAAGGCTCCTCGCCATCCACGCTGCTAACCACCAAGAAGACTGTTGACGCCTCCAGTGCTAGCGAACATAAGAACCGCTGCAGATTTGATTGATTGTACGGTTTGACGCGCCGACGCAACGCAGGCGACGAGGAGCGCCGTAGTGGAGGGCTCCGGATTAATTTTGATCACCTGGCGACATTTAACGTGCGCCGAAATCTCGCACACGCGGGCGTTTTTGCTTTTCGCCTCCATCAGAAAAGCGGCCGCGCGGCCGGGAATCGAACCCGCTACCTCGTGCTCAGCAGCAGAACGCCTTAGCCACTGAGCCACCGTGGCGGGTATGAACGGCTGCAGACTGGTGAACCGAGGTTTATTCACTCGGAGGTCGACGAACGCTTCGCTTCAGGCGGCTAGCGCGACACGCGAACCCTGCGGCCACGATTGACTCACTGATCTGCAATGAAGGGCAGCGCAGGTATAGCCCCCTCGGCCAGGCAAAGGAAGTGTGCACCACAGCTGAGAGCAGCGACACTTCTTCCCCCCCGCGGAGACGCACGCTCCGGGTGTGCTCCCTTTGTCGGAGCGAGATGCGAGAACGGCACAGCCAGTGCTTCGTAGCACCTGCACGGCGAGCCACCATCCCCGTCTTCATTCTTGCGATTGATCAGAGAGGCGCGCGAGCTTTGCGGGCCGTGAAGGATAGCGCAGGGCCCGAACCGCTTCGTTGTGAGCCGTCGTTTTTGTCTGTCCAGTTCAGTTCCGGTTGGTGTTCGGCGTGCTTAAAAAAACTCGTCGCTTCGGGTCCAGGTCCTGCGAAGCTGCCGGCGGGTTGCGGTTCGCTTCGACTCTGTGGTCTGCGCGCGTGCGGGCCAAGTGAAGCCACGGTGGCCCTCCCGGCAGTAACTGCGGCTGTTCTCGTGACGGCCGCAAAGTGAAAGCCCTCGTGAACGATACGAGGCCCAAGTTTGGCGCGTCCTCTTGGCCGGGCCTCGGCCGACCCGCAAGGAGGCACGACGGCAAGCAAAGCCGGCGGAGGGTGTGTGACGCAACGCTGCCGTCCTTCGGGCTGATGCAGCCACGTCTCTCGGCGTCTACCGGTTCCGCTCCCGGTTGCCGTGCCAACAGCGCACGCCAGAGGCCGATGCTGGATGCGACAAGCTAAGGACGACGGTCTACGCAAAAGGGAACGAGCCAGGGAAATTATGCGGCAGCGACAAGGACGGTGCCTGAGGTGTCCCGCTTGTACAGGTTCACGAGGGGGTTCCGGTTTGGTCCGCGATGCGATTGGGATCGCGCGCACGGAGAATGCACGCGTGGCGGCGGCGGCGGCGGGAGAGAGAAAACGCAGCGTCTCGAATAACCTTCTCTATAGTTCATTCCACAAGCTAGGTGCAGCACTGTGGAGGCTGCATTGTTTTCAACAGCCCGCCCCCTCAGGGCGCCTAACTGACCGCGAAGGAAGCGACAAAAGGCGCCGGGGCCTTGCGGTGCCACTTGCCGAGAGGGGAGAAGGGAATGTCCTTTCAGGAGAGCCTTCACGGCAAGTTAGGCGCCCTCACTGGGGGCACTGTTGTCAACAATGTAGCCTCCACAGTGCTGCACCTAGCTTGGGGTATGAACTATAACCTGGGCTCCCTCGACGCCTGTTCCAGGAGGGTGGAGGAGAGGAGAGGGGTTATGCGTAGCTGGACACTCCCAAAGGGTGCACAGTGGGTGTCCAGAGCCCCACATGCTGAGCAATTAGGGCATGTGAAAATGGGGGGTGCGATGGGGAATACAGGTGGCGTTACTCGAATCGCACCAAAAATGGAGAGAGAAAAGTGCCGAGACAGCGAGGGAACGGCGTTCGCTGAGCGCGAGGCTCGGACATTTGCTCGTTCGAGCTAACAAGTCAACTGCACCGTACGCGCAGGGCGCCGCAGGAAAATGATTACCGAAATGAGGCACTACCGCCAGCAGGGAGGGCCGCTGGCAGATAAAAACAGGTCACTGTTTAAAAGGGAAGTGCCACTTTCGCCGCCGCTATCCAAGTCCACACTGGACGGAGGAGATAAGAGCCGGCAAAGCGGCAGCCTGCAGGAAGGTCGGGCGAATGCGGTAACGCGTGCAAGCGCCCACCCGCCGCACGAAGGCTAGGCTTTGCGCAACGGGGCATCGAGCGTGATAGCTGGGGGCTCGATGCGGAAAAGAGACGAGGCGATGATAACGTGAGCGCGCATCGTCCTTGCACGTTACGAAGGGAGGGCCCCAAGGGCCTCCGGGCGCGTAACAACAGCGACGGCGTCGAGGTCGCAAGGACGCGGCCGCCACGACTGCAAGGCCCGTCTCGCGCCCGGCCGACGCCGAAACAGTGCGAACAACGTACCTCAAGAAGCGTCCTCCTCGCCCTGGCCTTTCCCTCTCTGAGACCGCCGAAGCGGGCACGTCGGCAGCGCCGTTCGTTGGCTCACTCTTCCATTTTGCCCCCGGGACCGACCATGGAGCAACCCGGGACGGCACCTCGGAGGGGCTTACGCACAGGGGCAAGCGAGGAGACGCCCGTGACAGGTGCGATGACTTACTAATATTGAACGGACACACACACAGAGAGAACAGCGCGTAACTGTAGCAGCGAATCCCCCTGCGCAAGCAGTTCGCCCAAAGCTAATCGCGGAGACCTCGAGCCCAGCCGGCCGTTTCAACACGAAAGGGAGGAGGGCGATGCGAACGACGTCGTCACAACTCGCACCAGCTCGACCACCATCGCTCGCCACAATGCTATTCACGCAAGAGGAGGCAGAGCATAGTGGTGTCGCGGTGCTACTTGGTGACCTTTTGTTTTGCGCAGTGGAATGAATTGTTGGGACAGTCGTCCCTCCGTTGGCAGCGGCGGCCGGAAGTGGGCCGCCACGTAGAAGCGGCGGCTTTCCCTCGCCGAGTGGGGTCGCCGAGTAAACGGAGAGGGAGGGCAATTAAGCGCCAGACAAGCCACGCGGCGAGCTGCTCAAACACGCCACACGCAGCTGTCGCGTGGCAAAGAGGCGCTTCTTCTCGCCCCAAAGACAGGCGGCCCGTGTCGACGGCTGCCGTGGTCCAAGAAACAAACGGAGGCGATACGACAAGCCGCGTTCGCTGCTGAATGCTAAATGCGCGCGAATTCCATCTCACACACACTGCGAGGCCGTAATCCACTCTCTCCTTTTCCACGCACGCGACAGTGAGGTTCTATGGCGGACAGTCGCATTACGGCGAAGAGTGCATCACGGCTGAGCGTCGCAACACGGCGGAGAATCTCACTACGGCGAAAAGTGCTACGACGGAACGTCGCAACACGGCGAAGAGTCTCACTACGGCGAAAAGTGCTCGAAAAGGGGGACAGTCTCAGCCGTTCAAATGATCTGCAGCTAGTTTCGTTCAGCATTGTCGCAGCTGTGCGTTACGTGCAACAGCCTGCATATATATGTTGGCCTGTCTTTCCCGCATTTTCATTGTTTACCGGCACTTGTTTTATTTTTGCGTGTTTATTTTTTACAGCTGAAGGTGGTGGTACGGCTAAATATGCGTTTAATTTTTAAATACGTATTATTTCTGGAGGTATTGCAAATAGCGAACAATATTCCTGTACTCAAAAAATGTCTCGCGGGGTTTATGGATAATTATCACCCCAAATCTATTCTTTTCTTCTCAGATAAGGTTTTTAAAAAAAAAAACTCATTGAGACCAGTCTTTCCCGCCATCTTAAAAAATTCCGCTTGTCCCCCCATTTCTGTTTGTTTTCGCGCTGTCCTATCTACTAACATTATGGCTGTGTGCTAACAGACAAAATTAAATTGTTCGTTGACCGCGGTGACGTTGCTGCTGCCGTTTCATAGATTTCTCGACAGCATTGGAGACCAGGGACCATAACGTTCTCTTCATTTAGCCTGAACGTTATGGGATAACAGGTCCTGCCTTAACTTCGATACGAAGCCGTCTACTAATCAGGCAACAGAGCGTTTTAATTTCTATAGCAACATCATACCCTGTCACAGTTAATAGAGAGTTCCACAAGGGTCTTTTTAATTTTCACAAACGACCTTCCTCTCCGTTTTACTTCCCCAATGCACGCTGCATGTAGACGACACCACCGTCTTTAACTGCCATCAAAATGGGTGCATAGCAAGCTAAGATAGTTTTTTTCAATAAGAGCTCGTGGCAGTGGAGCGCTGCTATTCCGACTGATAAATTGTTTCTAACTGCAGTAGTAAATTATTTCATTCTCATTTAAGAAGCGGTTGCGTTGTTCAAGGGCACGTAAGAGCTCTTACTGCTTAATATTTCCCGCAGCAATCATGCACGTCAAAGCAGCGTCCCAGAATATGAGCGACGTAGCATCGACGCTCACTGGTATCTCTGAAGCTCACACTCTGTGCTTTTGTGGAAACAACTTCACTTCTCAACAAAATATTTAAAGAATACCTTTAATTAAACGAATGTTCTATTCAAGGAACATTTATTAGAAAGGCAATTAATGTAAGGAGGATTGAGGAACAATCTGCAATAAATAATTACAGGAGAAATGATTAAAAAATATATGAGGATTTAAAAGTATGCGTTAAATATTCACAATATAAGCACAACGCCGTCTTTTAAAAAAGATCACGGCGATCCTGATTGATCAGAAATGGATACAACGGGATCAGGGAACTATCTTTAATACGCAATGGCTGGAGAAATCGTTTCAAAGAAATTAAGTGCACCTATGATAATGCGTAATAAAGAAAATATTAGGAACATGAAAAAACTTGTAATTGATTTCCACTGTTCACAATGTTTTGTTTTTTAGCCTATAATCGGTACACCTGAATCTTTCTACCGAAATCTCTTTGCACTCGAACGCGCGGGTGACTGAAAGGTTTGTGCTGAT
Source organism: Haemaphysalis longicornis (assembly GCF_048455015.1). Lineage (NCBI taxonomy): Eukaryota > Metazoa > Arthropoda > Arachnida > Ixodida > Ixodidae > Haemaphysalis > Haemaphysalis longicornis. The sequence continues at coordinate 4,013,191 of NW_027526422.1, read as the reverse complement.
ATGTTGGTTACCGAAAACTCCTTGTAAAAATAAACTCATAAAATTTTTGCATCGGCGCGTTGAACCGTATAATCAATCAATCAATCAATCAATCAATCAATCAATCAATCAATCAATCAACAGGATTTCACACAGCAAAGAAACGAAGATGACACTGAAGCATAAGATAAATTGAGTTTTATAAATGAAAGAGTTTTATAAAACAAATGGCGCAGGATGGGCGAAAAATGGACAGATGAAACAGTCAAGCATTCAATCTTTCAGTCAATCTTTCACACAGACAATCTTACAGGCAATCTTATCGCTCTTACGAAATCTTTGACCGGCATTTGTCGGCGATTCAGGAAAATGCGCATGATGATTTCTTGTGCAACGACTGCTCTTTTTTGCGTTGGCGGGTTCTGGCGTTGGCGGCTTCTGCCACAAGGTGTATATTTGACAATAGCAATCTGAAGAACACAACTAAGGGATATTGCGCGCGGAGTTAGGGTTGATGGCATAGCGGCTATTATTGTAATAACGTGCTATCAATTAACTAACAAAAAGTAATACAAGTGCTATCAATTAAATAGCAAAAAGTAAAACAAGTGCCCGACAACAATAAAAAAGCGGGAAAGACACGTCAACGTATATATGCAGGCTCTTGCACGTAACGCACAGCTGCGACAATGCTGAACGAAACTAGCGGCAGATCATTTGAACGGCTGAAACTGTCCCCCTTCCGCCGTGTTGCGACGCTCAGCCGTGACGCGACTGCCCGCAGTAGTGGGACGATGCCGACAGTGAACCGGCTTCGTTACAAACGGTGCTTCGCTTAAAGCGGGAACAATTTGCTTTCCCTCCCGTGGACCGTGAAAAACTCCAAGCAAAGCACAGTTGGAACAAAGTGATATCGCTACAGTATCCAGTGCTGATAACTGCGCATTTCTTTTCTTCCCCATTTCCTTGTTTAGATTAACCCACGAAACGAGCCCTGGTCGCAGAGTATTCTCGCGCACGCCTCTCGTCCGTCAAACCGGTTCTCCGGAGACTCCCGCGTCCACACGTGCGCAACAGCGGACAACGGGTCTGCCGAACGGGGGGCGCAGACCCGAGACGCTCGAAGACAAAACGTGACAAAAAGGAAGGGAAAAAAAAACAAAAAAAAACATGCCAATACTGTGACAAACATTTACGAGCATCGCGAAGTCAGAGCAATAATATGTGGAGCTGATAAAACAGAGCAATAAATTCGTTAAATGGAGCAGTAATATTTAACACTGACGTAACTGCTGAGATCCGGTGGCAACTATTGCGACGGTTTACGCTCTTGGTTTAGCTCCATGTCTCGATCGAGGAAGATGGTGATGGTTCTGGCTCGCAGCGTGCACCCCTTCTGAGAGTTCGAACGTACGACGGGTCTCTCCTCCGACCTCCACTTCTTCGCCGTTTTCGCTATGCACCCTCGTTACCCGCCGGCGATCGCTGCATTCAGCCCGCGTTCGAGCCCAGGCTGCCGGTGACTGCGCGGCTGGCAGCGGTGCCACCCCGTCGGCTGCAGCTGCAGCAGCGTTCGCTCCGATCATCTCAAAGGGGCACGGAAGGCGACCAGCAAGTTTGCTTCAGACCAAAGTTCTACGGCCCCGTAGCCCTCTCGGCGTTTATTCGGCGCTAAAAGATGCCTTAGTTGCGGAGAAAATTACAAACTAAAAAAATGGCAGCATCTCCACTCCGGGTACGATGGCGAGGATGCGGAGTACGGGGACTTTCGCTTGACTTCCGCTTGATGGTGGTGTGCGCACGGATGGACGCGGACGGACATTGGGGGGTCCTAGGGTACTCCGCACCTAAAGCGCGTTTCTCTCTCGCGCTTCCCTCGCACCATTTCATGACGGCGACCGGAAGCGAGTAAGAGTCAAGCGCAGCATCGCGACAGCAAAAGCCACCGGCCCCGCTCTCGGCGCGACTAGAGCCACTAGATGAAGTTTATTTAGTGGCTCTAGGCTCGACCAGAAACCACCGCCAGCGGCTTGGCAGCTTGCGAATGTCGGCACGGCTCGAAAAACGCGTACATTTGTAATTTTCTATGACTTATGAAAGTTAACGTGCAAATAAATACTTTACGCGTTTCTCTGAGAGCTTGTGCGCACGCTTCTCGTTCTGTTATTCATCACGTGACTCTTAGCACATCCGCTCAGTCGCCGTTTACGTCGTCTCTGCAGGGCGACTAGCTATTTTTATTTACGAGGTTATTTAGAAGGGACCTGCCCAGAGACTGCACATATATTCGTTTTCTGGGGACACCAATGCATCTACTCGGACCAACTTGGGTTTTGTCTTGAGTGTCCCCTTAATACGCAATGTCACCGGCCGCCAGGGCGCCCTTTTCTTTCGCGCTGCGCAAGCACAGCGACTCGCGCGCTTGCTCCGACAAGCGCGGCGGCAGAGATGGGGAAGCGAAGGAAATCCACTCCCGGCTCGCTTACCATTCGCGGGCTCTCGGTGGGAGAAACGGGGGATGCGAAAGGAACTGGGCGAAAACGGAAGGGGGAAAAAGCCGTCTGGATTCACTCACCTGCAACGAGAGGAAAGGAAGGACCACGAATGAGACGACAAAAAAAGAGCCGGACAAGGCGATGTACAGCGAGGAGATAGCTGCGCGCAAACAGAAACCGCCGGGCCTGCTTCTGTTACGGCCCCGCGATCGTTCTTGAGGCACAAGAATGGCGGGAAGCATTTGAGGCGTCTTAGCGCACTGAACATCTCTGCGTGGACAAAAGCTTTTTTTAGATGCGACTGCATCTCATTCACTCGCCTTGTCCCACCATACGGCGTTGTCCGTCCACACCCCTCCCCCTACACTATAAAAAAAATAATAGTTAGCGGCGCCCGGTTTCGATCCCACGACCCTGTGGGCGGAACGCGATCGAGGTACATGGTGCTCTTCCCACTGCGCCACAAAACCGAGACAGGATAAAACGCTACGAAAGCGCCTTATATCCTTGACTCATTCAAACTACGTCAAGATGCTACTGATACAACGCATGATGGGGCAATGATTAACACTTGCAATAAAAGAAAAGAAGGAGGCTCCCACTTACAGCAACAATGATGGAGTAAAGGTCGTTGCGACAGCGAAGCCCCAAGCATACCACTTAGAGAGATTGACCAAGATTGGCCAATAAAACATAATAATCATACGCGTTCCCGACACGCTTCACGCGATTTCAGAATCAATCCAACGGAAACACCAAGTGAACCCCACGATGCGTCGCATCTACACAGGGTCCCCCTCGCGGGGAGGTGGGCGCGATTTGTTTACCAGAGGCGCTGATTGTGCTCACGTGCACATCATACAGTTATCGTGTAACGCTTAGCATTGACGAAAAGTGAAGCAAAAAGATTCGCGATACAGTGAGTTCGTGCGTGTTCCGTTTGGGGGCAGTGGATTCGAGAAGGTTGGGTTTTCAAACGCATGCGAGTGAACTTAATTTGAGCGTTCTCCAAGGCGCGAAATTACTACAAGTTAGACTTGGGCATGGGGAAAGAACTGCTTCTCTCGTTGAGCAAAGGCGCCGTGCTGTTTGATCCGCGCAAGCGTAACTCTTGGGCAGCCACTGTGTCGTAAAAAGGACACCGGTGGAAATTCAGGGAGCCACTTGAGCTGCGCTCCCACTATCGGGCTTAGTTCTGTCTATCTCCCTGCTTCCAACAAACGCTCGCAACAAAAATTAAAACGACAGCACAGAAAACCACATCACGGTGAGCTGGAACAGTGCCGCCAAAATCTCCCGGGATCCTCTCGTCCCGCAAATGTCGCTCCCTTGCACGGGCGCACAAGCCTCTGGCGCCGCTGAACGAGGTCGCTGGGGAGCCAGCCAGGGAGTCTTGCCGAGCACTTAGCTATGCACGAAGACCACGTACAATGCGACGCGCTTCTGCGCACTGGTGAGTGCCACCCCACGCATACGCTGGACCCGCTGACGGCGAAAGAACCGACGTGCAGCGGCCGCCATCCGCGATGCCGTAAATAGAGTTTTAGCAGTCCGTATGCTGCGTCGTTTCCGTAGGTACAGTGTTGACCGGGACCAGACTGGGCACTTTCGCATTCGGTCCGCGGGCTGGCTCTCGCCCTGTCCTCTTCGCCCTGCCCGCGCGCGCAGACGGCTCCCGGTCAGCACGGTACGAACGGAACAGACGGAGCATACAGACTGCTAAAACTCTCTATTTGCGGGGCTTTAGCAACTCCCTGCTAGCGTTTTCTTTTTGTCAGGCCTCAACTAAAGACCCTTCATCGGCCTCATCAACACGGTTCCAGCGGAAACGACGGAACAAACGAACTGCTGAAACTCTCTAAAAAACTCTCGGTGGTTTCCGGTTAAACGCGCAACGTCAGCCGATCCTTCGCTGTCTGAAAACGGGCTGCGCTTCGACTTTACGCGGCCGCCGCCTTGTGCACGCTCCGAGAGCCGAATGGCCACGGCCGCGTACCAGTCAGCACGCATTTGCAAGCCATACAGCCAGCGTTCGCCAGCGTGAACCGATGGAACCTTGGGGCACGCAGTTGGCACAGAAGCGATCCGTGGACCTGCAGCGCAGACTGCGGCCAACGCGGGCGCCAGCAGCATTGCATAACCAGCAGCGGCACAGAGCATCCCTTGACCGCATTCTGGACGCTGGCGGCAAGTACAAGGACATGCGAAGAGGCAGAGCGCGGCGGCCTCCCCTCCCTCGCCCCATCGAGAATAGCCCCCGCGAGGGAAGCGGCAACAACAAGAGCGGCCCCCAGCAGACGACCCAGGAAAAACTTGGCAGACGGCGGCGAGCCAGGCGCGCATGAAAATGCCAAAACGCGCCCACTTTTCCCTCGCTGCTCCGAGCAGGCGCCGCCGCCGCCGCTGGCTGGCTACGCGCGGCCCCGTTTCCTCGAGTTACTCGCCTCCCACCGAAATAGTTGGGCCAGGTACGGCGATGCGCGGCCAGGAAGGAAGCTCGCTGATTCAGGTCGGACTCCCACACTTGAACCCATGCTTGGACCCCACCTGCAGTGGTTCCGTTGCGCGGCCCCGCCATCGGCCTCGCACGGAACTTGAAAGCCCGTCGTGCCCCCATCTGCAGCAGCGCCCTCTCTTCGTAGAGGCCGAAACCTTTGATCGGTGTCGCCGTTCCCGCTCCTCAAGTCGGCCTTCGCATCGCATCCGGCGGCAGGGGACGTGTGGGGAACACGACGGCGGCCGGGTGCGTTCACAGCGCCGAGGGCGGCACCCCGCCACTCGTCCAAAGTATGACAGATCCGCGACGTCCGCGAGGCATGGAAAACAGCGAAGCAGCAGGGCGCCCCTTCACCCTTCCATCATTCCACTCCGCCCAGCGGGGCGACACCCCCCGCTCTTATTTCTCTTCTGGCCGCCCTGTGCGCTACTCGCTGGCCGCCGTGCTAGCCACCCAGGCATCCACTGCGTGCGAAGTGTCAAACGGGCTCATCTGTGCGAGCCAGCCTGTGCCGAGAACAGCCTTACTAAATGAGGACGCAATGCGGCCCGACGTGAGCATCACCTGCAGTCACGCGTGGAGGGAATTTGGAGAAATCAAGTGCTGACGAGTTTCGAGCCAGGCGGAGCAGTGAAAGCGGCAGCAAGCATGAGCTCGGCAAACCTCCGCGCTTCCCACGCCTCTGCAAGAGCCCAGCTACGCGCAGATTAACCTGGCTTGACAAACGTGCGCCGGTGACGCTGGGCCGTCATCGCAAGGCGCTCGGCATTTTCTTGGTATTTTTAACTGCGGTCAGGAAAAATTGCGATCTGCTAACAGCTTCGCTGCTAAAAAAAAAATCACGAGCCACTCCCCTCTGTTGATGCTGTGGTGAATGAATGACTTTATTTCTCGTAAAGTTTACAAAAACAGTACGACGGACGATTTGGGAAAAAGTTGCTCGCAGGCAACTTGACCAGCCCAAAAGCCCGGTAGACACACAGGGCAGCCAGACAGCGGGACGAGAAAGAAATTTCGAAGATCCCCAGTGGGTGGTCAAAATTAATCCGGAGCCCTCCACTACGGCGCGTAGTCTATCAATCGAACGAACGAAATCGGGGCGAAGATAGTTTTTGGCTCGCAAGCAGGCAAGGCCCGTGGAGCCTGCGGGCAATCGTGACGGCCCTTCCCGCTCGGGCCCGCAGCGAGGAAACTTCGTCCGTCGGCAACGCACGGCCGTTCGGGAGGCCGGAAGGGGGACACAGCCGAGCGGGCAAGGGGAGGGGCTGGTTGACGCGTCTGCAGCGCCGCTGGGGACAACACATCTTCACAGAATAGAGATCAGCTTATCTGGTGGCTCTCGTTTTAGCATACCGAGTGCACCGTGCGTACCAGGACCAGACTGCGCATGCGCGCACGGTCACGGCGAGGCCGCCCGTCAGCGGAACTTGTATGTAAGCCACGCTACCGGAACGAATGTGCACATGGCAGCCGGTTCCCGGACGCACGCCGTGCTAGAACTCTGTCATAGCAGAGCGGATAAACTGGTTGTGCGCATTCGCTGGTGCACCGGGCACCGCACCGGCACTGCTCCCCCGCCCTGCTCCATTGTTGTGACACAAACGACCGGGGCCGCCAGACACGAAATGGCCGGGCTTTTGAAGCGTACCCCGGGAGCGTGACAAATGACGGTCGCCGCGTCACACACAGCCGACCTGAACTACGGTCCCCAGAAAGCTGCTCAGTCCATGTAGCGCCGTCGCAACCCGCGTTCCTCAGCAGGCGTTATTTACGACAAAACTTCATAATGCAGATTCGCTATTTTTTTCCGCACGTGCATCAGCTGAGGTAATACGCCGGTGTTTGCGATGCATTTTGCAAGTAATTCTGTCTAAAAAAAGGCACACCCCGCTATCGCAAGAAAGCGGCTTTATAAACATTATGCTGCCCCCGAAAATGCAGAAAATCTTATGAACTGTTTCATGTGGGCAGCGCTGCGATGCTAAAACAAACTTGCAGATACTGTTGTCGGCAACTTTGACATACGGAGAAGTCTAGAATATTGTCGTGGAAGAAGAATAGGCCTTTTTGAAGACAGCTTCTATATCTCTGAATTCCCGCTAAAGCATGTATGGATTGTGTGTAACAATACCAGTCACTCAAGCACCGAAAACGCGAAGAAAAGGGTCAGCAATTTTCCGAGCTATGTCAGCATTTTTTTTTTTGTACGCTGCGGGACGAGGGGCCTTGGAATATTTGGAAAAGTCCGTATGCACATGTACTTGTGGCGTCGCAAATTTGTATGACCGTCATTCAGCGGAACCAATGGGTAATTGGGTTGGCCAAATTTATTATAAGTAGGGCCCACACAACATGCAATGAACGTAAACAATTCGCTGCGATCCGTCTGGTTATGTGGTTACAAATGAAAGCTATAAACAATGGTTCAATAAACGGAGAACCCGACGATCCACAACAAGCTTCCTTTCTCAGATTCCGAGTCACTAGATCCAACGCGTCAGTAGATCCAACGAGTCATTCCATCCATTCGTGGATCTACTGACTCGTTGGATCTAGTGACTCGGTTGGATCTACTGACCCGTTGGATCTAGTGACGCGTTGGATCTAATGACTCGGATGGATGTACCGACCCTTTGTATCTTATGACTCGGTGGGGCGGGAGGGAGAGGATGCAGTTAGGGCAGGAACCTTTTTGCCTCTACTGCTAATTTTAGTTCGCCGTGGCAGCCGCTAGTAGGAGGACCGGTGCTGGAAAGGTCCATTTAACAGTATACCGCAGGAGTCGTTGTCGGTTCTCTCTCTTTTTTTTTTTTTTTGCATTTTCAGACATAATTATAATTTTCTCAGCTTAGGTTACTTTCTGGTGTCCTAACTTTTTTTTTTCTGTTGGTTAGGTCATGTTCGATTCGTTTACGTTACGTTACTTTAGTGAAAGGCGAAGCTGTGCCAGACTGCGGTGCCTCGTACTATATGCTAGGCACTACAGCCCTACGGGGTATTTTTCATCAAAAACGCCGGTGGGCGTCGCTTTAGTGGAGGGCTTATAATACCGTCGGATATAGACACAGCCTCATATAAATACACTCGACTTGCTTGAACAGATTTTTCGTGTAATTATTTGTTGAGAATTGTTCCTCGATCACGTTTTATTCTTTTCTTTTTTTTTTCATCTCTGATTGCATTGGAAAAAAACATGTATTGATCCTGCAGCAAAGTCTGCATGCAGGCTTCAGACGTGGCCCACGTCGTCTTCTTGACCCCAACCGCGGCCGCAGCCCCGCTAGCCGTTCCCGACCCGCCAGGCTCCTGATCTATTTCTTTAAAGCAGGGGTTTCAAATGCGCAGCGCGCGGGCCGCACGCGGCCCTCAGACCTTTGATTCGACCCTATTTATTACAAATGTTCTTGCTCGCAATTCTGCGTTATTTTAGGTCAGGGGCTGGTTATGCGGCATTGCCAAAAACGTCTGTTTATTTGTTGAATATTTGCTGGAATATTTGAACCTTTCGGAAGCTTCGCTTTAAAAACGCAGAAGGCCAAAACGAACAACTTCGCAGCGATCCGCACAGTTGGTAGCAAAATACGAAAGCTTCGTATAAAAACTGACCATCAGTCGTGCTCAACTGTTAGACAGTGAAGCAGTTAGATATCAGTGAAAATGATGTTACGACTTGAGTTACAAAATCGCTTTGAATTGCAATTTCGCAATTGACTCCTATTAATACGAACTCCATGAGAACCGTAAAAAGCTTCGAACAAACCCAACTGTCAAACAAACAGAATCCCGCCGTGGTGGCTCAGTGGCTATGGCGTGCTGCTGAGCCCAAGGACGCGGGATCGATTCCCGGCCGCGGCTGCCGCTTTTCCGATGGATGCGAAAAGCCAGGACGCCGGTGCGTTCGAGATTTCGGCGCTTGTTAAAGATTTTCCATGTGGTCTAATTTAATCCGGAGCGCTCCACTACGGCGCGCCTCATTGCCTGCATTGCGTCGGCGCGTTAAACCCCATAATCAATCCATCAATCAATCAATCAATGAAACGGAAAGTACCGCGAAAACATTGCCATAACTACGCTACACGTCTTCCTTCTTGATTTTGGTCGCAACCTCGATTTTCCTAGCTAATTAAAGCACACGACATTGTTTTCTCTGAGTGTTAAGACTCATCGGTAAAGTCGAAGCCTGAAGCGTCCAGCACGCAAACTGCCTACACGGAGTTGTGTGCAGCAAAGAACGTGCAAAGAACGTAGCGATGCGTACGTTGGCATGAGTTCCAACGGAACTGGCTGCGCACGGCCGCAGTTGTCATGCGTCGACATAACACAGCGCACGGTGGTGTTTTGGCGCCGAAAAATTTGAATTTAATGGAGAAACGACTGCTACCTGTATGTTTTTATTCAAAGTACCTTCCAATTAACCGACACAATTGGTTTTGGCTTCGAATTATCGGGCAATTTTTCCATTGAATTGCACGTACAATTGCCGATACCAGCTAGATCATCCCTTCAGGTTAACCGAAACTTCTAATTAAGCGACTTTTAATTATCGAGAGTCGGTTGTATCCTCTTTGCGAGTGTATTCACCGGACGTAGTTCGAACGAGCCCAAGGAACACAATACGATTGTTATTCGCGATTTAAGTTATTTCTCAGTTCAAAATCGTAATCAAATTTGAAATGGCTGCAGTTTTATTCTAACGGACAAATATGAGGTTGCCTGTTTTACGCTGTTTTCGAGACGCTAATGGAATGTCTTAGGAGCAGCGGATTTATGTTCGTTCTATCAAAACTGGGACTGGTAATTACCCGTGATATCGCCTAAGCTAAAACTCTCCACGATAATGTAGACGCCTCAGCAGACAGGTTTCATTTCTATGTTTCGGGGTCTCCTTACCAAAACAAGAGTTACAGCCATTTTTTGTAACCATTCTCATCCCGTAGATGTTCACATGTTTACAACAAAAGAGAATTCCTCATCGCTTACCATATCACTGTGGACCACCTAATTACGACAAGTAAATGATGAAAGATCTGTCAGGCGGCACCATAATTTTTTCTCAGATGTCTACGCTGGATTTAATGCTACAACAGTTTCCCGAATAAGTTGGGGCTTTGTCGCAAAGCGTAATCTGCGGAACGATCCTGCTGACATAACCGGGCGAAGTAGAAATGCACACGAGCGAGCGACTTACAGCTGCACTGTAAAAAATAATTTCATTGCCACCTGCTCGCAAAAAAGGGGTATAACAAAAAGTTCAACAAAAGAAGACCAGGTGCAGCTTTCCAGCTTACTGCAATTCTTCCAGATGTGATTACTATAAAGTTATTGAGCGCAGTGCAATGACTTTTCGCACAGCCAATGATGGGGCAAAAGCTTGCTTTGTGCGCAGTTGCACGTTTATAATTTTGTTCTCCCAGGCTTCATGGCCTTTTAAATATCCCTTTGAAGTGTATGAGTAGTAACTTTTGATATTGTATGACACGCAAACTATTTGGATTTTCATATCCAAGTCCACTCCTTGGACTGTGCGAAATATGATTTTCTTGTGAATGAACTAGGTTCCCGTCCAGTTATATTTTTCAGCAGGAAAGCTGGGGAGGAATCAATAATAAGAGAGTGATTGTTCGTTGATATTCCGTCTTGCACGCCAACTGTAGGTTGGGGTGGCTTTGTGCTCTTCGGGGGACTTCTCGTTGCAACAGTAAAATGAAGGCCATGAAGACAAAGTTTGCAGTATGACAACGAAATTTATGCACGCATATTGACATTTGTGCAAAATAGTAAAACAGGGGAAAGCATTCGTATTGACGATCTGGAAACAAATCCCTGTTTGGCGAATCCGATAGTGAAGAGCACCGTACACAAAAATGCCGGAATACGGAAATATTCGTCCACTCGCGGGGAAGGATTTTTCACCTTCAGCCTCACGTCTCTTATCCCTCGGTAGTCCACGTCATCCGCTTCGGCGCGTTCTTGGAAAACTAGGCCTTGAGCTCCTGAATGGGTTGTTTTGGCTAGCGGACGCTGCAGCGCGTATTAATTTAAGCGACACGAATGGTAGCCGTGGGCCGATCCAAGTGCAAGAGTTCTAGGAGCTCCCGCGGGAGCCGGCGCCATGCACGTCCTTTCCCCCGTTCCCATGTGCCGAGAGAAATTCAGGGAAGGACAGGTGGCTGACCCTTAGGGCGAACGTCCTTCGGGATTTAGAATCCAAAATTTGGGTTACAAAAAAAAATAGAATAACACATTTGTTTTGGGGGTATTTTTACAAGGCCTTTTCCGTGCATGAACGTAGGATTACACGCACAGTTAAGCATCCGCACATTCCAGTGCAGGTCGATTTCGGTACAAACAGGTGATTCAGGAATTGATGATAGAAAAAAAAAAAACAACTTAGTGAACAATTGCAATCAGTTACAGATTTTTTATGTTAATATTTTTTATCCCGGCATAATCATAAGTGCACTCAATTTCTTAGAAACGATTTCTCCAGTAATTGTGTATTAAAGAAGGTTTCTCAATCGCGTTGTATTGATTTGTCTTTGGGCGGTATCTCAAGAATCTATTTTTCTAGAAACGGCGACTGTTCTCTTACTGTAATATTTACGCATAATTATAATCCGCACAATTTTCTAACGATTGAAATTGTAGTTATTTATTAAGGATCGTTCTTCAATCCTCTCTCATTTAATTACCTTTCTTGTAATTTTTTTTTTTTTGAACAGCAGCGCAAACGACTGAAACGAATTACTGAAATTGCGAATTCATGGTGATTTAGGTATGCCCTCTGTTTATTTTTTTTTAATTGCGAAATGTATGCATATCTAATTCACGGTTGAGACCTAGTTGTGACCTGTACAAAATCAGTACCAGTTCAATGGTGAAAAAATCTTGCAGTCAATTCGTTCTTGCTTTCACACTGATGCATCAGAGAGTGCAAGTAGTTCATCAACCGGTTATTCGTGGATGCTAGTAAACAAAAACAAACCGACGAACCCAACGACCAACCAATCCCAAGAAATACAAGCACGCGGTTCCTCCCGTTGGATGTAATGGCTCGTTGGATCTAGGGACTCGGATGGATCTCTTGACTCGTTGGATCTATTGACGTGTTGGATCTAGTGACTCGGTTGGATCTCTTGACTCGTTGGATCTTCTGACCCGGGCATCACGTGACCTAGTGGATCTCCTGACTCGTTGGATCTAATGACCCGTTAGATCTAGTGACCATAAGCGCTTTCTCAGGGGTGACTGGGGTCAGGCTGAACAAAGCCCCTCTCTGCGGAGGGAGCGCAGCCCGTGCGTGTACACAAAGGTGAGAGTTCCAAGGTAGCGATTAAGGTATCTTGAAGTTCGCTGAATGTGCCACCACTCAAGTAGAAGCCTCTTCCTCCAGTTTTGTTTCGTTCTAGACGATGGCCGTCCCGACGAAGTCGATTATGTAGCCGGACACCTGGCAGCGCTTCGGGTGCCACCATGAGCTGGCGCAATCTCTTTTGCGCGCAACAAAAAGACTCCGAAGAAGCCCCCGAGGACACAATGACCAGTCTCGTTGGCCGCAGTGTCGCCCACCTCGAGGAACACGCTTGCTCGCTGCACCCTTCCGCGCGTCGCTGTCATACCGACCGCACCACCCATCTCCAGGAATCGCTCCTTCGTCGCCCCGGTGGCCCCACCGGCAATTAACTCTTCAAGCCCGGTATACTAACACTGCAGACATAATTGGATGAAGACTTATCCTCGCCTTCTTCCAGTATAATAGGAAGAAAATTTTAATCGGCTGGTGTGGCGAGAGCTGCAACAGTCGTCTATCAGCTTTCGGCGCCCACTTTGCACATTGGAAAGGCACAAATGGCACCCCCCGACCAGTAATGCCACTGCCAGTGCGATCGCAGATTATTTTTTAATTGAATCTACACCGAATGCAACGACGACGGGGGTGGCAGAGAAAATCATGAAATGCGAATGCACACTTACTTTTATTAAAAGCTAGCTTGGTTTCATTCCTTTTCATTTTTTTTTTTTTTGTGAAGGTTGAGGGGTCGGGGGAGGAGAGTTCAAAATGAGCTACAAGCAAACGCATCAATTGAAATCAAAGCGCTTCAGTAACAGTGAAAATAAGGGATTGGGGCTGTTCATTTGTATCATCAAATTTTTAAAAGTTGGAACGACAGTAAAATTTGAAAGGCCCACAAATCTGCAGCGTTAAAGTCATATCGTCTGACGAAATTAAAATATTAAAGATACAATGTTAAAAGAATTCCTGGGACATTCCGTGCACCGAATGGTCCATATCGAGACGTCCGTACACCGAAATGTCCGGATCCCGTTACGCATTAATCGTCACCTCTTTTCAAAACGCGCGCGCGTTGACATCCGGGCCAGTCGCTTCGGCGGAGTGTTACGCATCATGAGCGATCGCCGTTCTCAACTTGCAAGCCAGTACACTGCTCCAGACCATTCGGCCTCGAGCCAGCATTGGCAGAAGCGAGCAGCACAGCAGCGCCCCGTAAGCGGGCCCCGTCACTTCGGGTACCCTTCCCCACAAAGCTCTTCGTTCGCAAGCAACCTGCTCTAGCCTCACAAAGCAAGGCAGTGCCCTTGAAGTTATAGATTCTCCTTACTGATAATAATTTCCCCTGCCCCATACATGCGCCCCCAGCGACGCTGCCGATTCCGTTTGTTCCCTCCATTTCGCTTGTTTGCTTTCCCACACATAGTTCTTCGCCTAGTCTTCCCTAGCCACGGCGCGTGCACGCTCTTCACGCAGAGGCACCCAAACACTTCGGCGGCCCACTTACGTGGATACAGTGCGTGTAAGCTCTCTTAAAACGTATTTCGCTTTGGGCGTCTCCAGCTTCAAACTACGCCCAGCCCATACCTCCCTGCGTGCGCTTCGTTAACAGTTTATTACTATGGGCGCCTACCGTTCTCTGGTTTAATTCTAAACGTGATACGAGATTGATTTCAAGCAGGGCACAGCCTTCGTACCCGACTGCCTTCTAGTTTATTTTCTATCGCTGCCACGTGGAGCATAAACAGTATTGGGCTCAAAGGGCACCCCTGGTTCCAGTTCTAGCTCGAAGGGTGTTAGCCTCATGCATGCATCTCTGGCTCTCCCATGTGGCCCTATTGAACTGTATTGCCTGATGACCGAATCCCTGGAGTTTCAGCACTCTCCACAAAGCTTTCTCATAAACTTTCGAAATTTCAAGAGGTGCGGCCGTAGACGCGTGCGACCTTCAAAAAAATGCAGATTAATAACCGCCCAATATTTAGAGAAGGTTCCTAGAGCCGGGTAATAGTGAAACAAAACGGTCGGAATTCCTGGCGTTGATTGTCAAAACGAGGGTCACCGTACCAGCATTTTGGACGCCCGCAATCCCAAGCGCCAACAGGCGCAGGCTTCGGAATTCCCGCCAATCGAGTGCGAAGCGGCAAGGACAACGCCGCAGAAGGAGAGAGAGATGGCGCAGGCGACACTGGGCGAAAGACCGGTCTGCGAGTCAGGTGACGGGGGCAAGACGACAGACAGGCGTGCGGCGGCGGCCCGAAAAAAAGGAGAAGCGGAGACGACGTGTGTGCGGCGAGAAAAAAAATAATAATAAACTTCCACCAGGTGACGGCAGCGGGACGAGGCCCCGCCACCGATCGGAGAGCAGAGCTGCTGCTGCAGTGCGCCACTCCCCCAGCCAAGTCCAGTTGGGCAGAGAGTGACACCCGCCGCCGGGAGTCGCAGACCAACGCGCACGGGCGCCTGGGGCACGGGAGTAGCAATGCCCTCCGGGAGCTCTGTCCCCGCAGCGCCAGAACCTTCACTTGGCCGACAGCTCCCCGAAGCTAGGAGTTCTTGGCTCAGCGTAACTTGGTTGGTTGGTTGAACTTTATTTGAGCCCATAGAGGGGTCACCATCAAGGCGCCGATGGGGCGGTCCCTTATTCTCGGGGCCCGTATGCTTCCAGCACCTCCAGGCCCCGAGCCACGAGGGCTATGTGGGTCGGCACGGTAGGGCTGGACCGCAAGATCTCCCATTGCTCTTTGGGTGAGGTGAGGGAGGTGGGGGTGATGGGGGAGGAATCTGTGGGATGAGGGTCTTGAGGGACGTGCACTCTGCAATGACGTGACGCAGAGTGCCGCTTTCTTGTTTGCAGAATGGGCATGTGTCATCATACCGATTTGGAAACATTTTATGTAGCATTGTTGGATGTACTCATGACCCTGCCTGTATTCTTCGTAGTATTGTTTGCTCTTTTCGTGTTAGTGAACGGTGAGGCTCTGGTAGTGTACACCGATCCTCCTCTCTGTACATCTGTGTGATGTCTGTGTAGCTCGTGACCGGGATCGGGTCGTCCTCCCCTCCACTTGACTCCTCGTGTGCCCGGCGTGTCATCTCTCGGGCGTGGTAGTAGGCAGCGCGTCAGTCAGTGGAACAGCGAATTGCAAAGCAGCGGAGTTTAGCAAAAGAGGCTTACAACGTTGGTCGGAGAAAAAGCAGGAACATAGCCAGAGTCAGACTAGCAAAAAAGTACAACAGAAAATTGACGCTTCTTGAACGCGAGGTCACCGTGCAACACCCCACCGTTACAAAGGGTCAGGCAAGCAATCATCATCCCCCGACTCGTGTGAATGACTTGGGCTGCGCGCATTCGGTGCCACGGCAACACGCCGCCATGGCACCATGCAGAAACGCCCCGTTCTGCGTCCCTTCGCAGTCACGCCAGTCATTCCGACAACCTGTTGGCACGCCAAATTCCGAGATCACCTTGTCATATTAATATCTCCGACGGCAATACGAACACACCGGCCGAGCGAGAGTTGCCGTAGTATGACAGGCTCATTGACCAAGGCGGCCAGTCGGCCCCGACAAGAATCCGGCCGCGATGAATGTGCACTCTATTTTGTAATTTCGTAGAGCATAATAACCTTCGTAAGGTCAACGACGCTAAAGTGCCTTTATACTAGGTATGCGTTCCTTATTTCGTGGCTAGCGACGCTTTTCTGACTTCGCTAGCTGCATATGCATGCACGGCTGGCACGCTTGTAGAAAATGTAAGGCATGTTAAGTCCACACGAAGAGTTACTCAACTAATCTAGGGAACGAAGAATCAAAATCAATCGATGTTTTCATCGTAAAGCGCAAAACAAATGTACGAAGAGCACAATTTTTTCGACGGGTGGACTCGCGATCTGCTTGCGAGCTAAAATTTGCGATCGTATTTCCTGGCTCAATAAGTTACGCACGCAGTCTCTGTGTACCAAGTATTCGTGGGGGGTCAAGAGACTTTTAGTGGAAAAGCGCTGTTCAAATAATGAGCAGTTTCTGTGCCAGCCATACTATAAAAAAACTTTTTTTTCAGAGAGGTGCGAAACATAAGCTAGGCTTCAGCTCAGTGTCCGCGGCATTCGAGCGGCTTTAGTTGCTGCCCCGTGGTCTAGTGCGTCGGACAGCGCCGCACCGCTCCAATGAGGTGGTGCTGTGGGCGGCATATTTTTCCTTTTTCCTGGCATGCTCGCGGAAAGTGATGTTTTTTTTTTTCGTTGTAACCTGCATACGGCCCTTCAATCTGGTAAATGTATTGATACAAATGACGAGGAGCGTGCGATTTCAGTAGAAATGTAGTTCCTGAGCACCATTGACAGTTCTAAAGAAGAAAGGGTAATCGTGAGACTAGGATGAACAACTATAGTTAACGAATAGAAATACAGCACAAAAATCAATTTTCTGAAATACATTGGGACGTCGGTTGCTTTGGACTTCGCTTGCTTCAGTCAAAACGTTCACAAAAGTAATCTGCACATGCATTTATGCTCGTTATGATAAGAAACAGAGCAGAAAAAAAAACGAACAATGGATTTGAGCAAATACGCAGCCACATATAATTTTTCCCTTCACTGAAATTTCCTCACACCAGCATCAAGCAAGGATTTTTATAAAGGCCACATTAGGTGCTGCTGTCCGACTGATGCCGATGCCCTCCTCCTTTCCCGCTAACGAGCCGGAAAGAAAAGAGAAACAAATGGCGCGAGACCATCGCTTCCACAGCCACCCTCCGGCACTGACACTTGCGGAACCGCTGCAAAAAGAAACGAGCGTCCCACGCTTGTTAGGATGTCCCACGTTGAAAACGCACGCCTTCCAGCATCATAGTCAGTGTTTTTGCAGCTTTAGGCTGGCTATAAAATTCACGTAAAACAAACCCCAGCAACGCAGCCCTGATTCCCCTTCCGCTGCAGTGGCGGCCCTCTTGCACCCCTGCCATATCGCTTCTGGAAAAAGGCGGATTCACGAGCAGACTTGCTGGTGTCGTCCAGAGGGCGCACTGCACTGAAGCGAAGATGCAGCGAAAAGTTCACCGGCACCTTTGAGGCAGTCACCTGCGCTGCTCTGTAATTGTACGAATCCGGCCGGGTGAGCAGCGCCAGAGGCTGGCACAGACGGAACAGAGCTGCAATGGCGTGCTGCAGTTGTGAAGCTTGCGAGAAACGATGGCGAGGTGGCAGGTCGTGCATTTGCCAACGAAGCAGTGCAGCTCCTCGAGGACTGTTCTGTGCGATGTAGTTGCCAACTTTTCAGGAATGATCTACAAAGTGACAAGTGCTATTCGGCTTACTGCGCTTGTACGTGAACTATTTTGACGATAGGTTCCCTCAAATACATGTCAGTGTATCTGATGAACTTAAGATAGTATGGCATTACCATACTTTCTACGGCAAATACGTCTAAAAAGTTTACACGAGACAGTTTTTTTTTTCTTTGAGAAAACTAAAACAAACGTTAACAAGCGTGCAATTCAGTACAGCGACGCCGGTGGCACTACTTCGCCTCCAGGGGGCCGCATAGCATGTGAATTGTGCGCGAGCTTTTAAGTCGGCATTCCGCTTCACTCAGTTTCCCGAGTGGAAAAAAAAAAAAAAAAACCCTGGAGAGCCTGCGCCGCTGCCACACCCCCCGCTGCGCAACCATCCACGAATCGGGAGGCCTCGGCGGACGAGGGCTGCGCTCCTTTGTTCCCAACCCTCGCATTAACGCTGCCCCATTCCCCGGCGCGTGAAGTGGCGCACTATCATTAGGCGGGCGCGGAAACGGAGAACGCCTTGGACCGACCCTCGTCATCGCGCACCTCCAGTCCCGCGACAGCAGTGCCTTCGCTGATCGCAATACTGGCCCTTGCTGCAGCGAGTGAACGACCTCCTCCCTCGGTCGGTCAGCTCTCTTCCGCTACGCTCCCGTGGCGGAAAGCGTCAACGCGTAAGGTAAGCATGCAGGACCACTACGAACCGTCTCACCGCGCGCTGGATAGCCAGAGGCAGGTAGCAGCAGTGCCCGCAGAGCCAACTGCCGTGGACTTGGTCGACGCGCAGAGAGAGATATAGCGAAAAAAACCGTAGCAACTTCGCACCAGTGGCGCCAAAACTGGGCAAACAGCGAAGCGGCAGCCCCACCTAGCTTAAATTATTTTCACGCGCGGCTACGCTTCCAGACTGGGCTCAGTTTTGCGCGTGGAGACGTCGTTAGCCCCAAAAAAGAGCAGTGAACACTCGGCCATTAAAGTGCGTACAATGTACGCGAACTCGTAAATGCGGATCTTCAGCAACTCGCGGAGCCGCTTCACCGGCGCGATATTCGGGATTGGGCCGAAGTCCTCGCATCCGTTCTCGAGTAGCTCCCTTTTCTTCGAGAGGGACGTGTCACGTATGTCGCACCGTACTTCATCCTCGCCAAAAGTGACACGGACACCATTGACCGGCTTATACGGAAAGCCTTCAAACAAGTGCTTAATCTTCCTACGAACACCTCCACGGCCAGTCTTTTGCAACTGGGCCTCCACAACACGGTGTCAGAACCTATTGGAGGCCACTTATCCAGTCAACGTCTCCGTCTCACCCAAACACATGCGGGGTTAACCCTCCTGAAAAGTCTCCACTGCCCCTCCCTCATAACTGGAGAAGTGTCATCCGAGTTGGCCCCTTGCCAAAAAAATATGCACCCGGCCACCGAAAAGTGCGAAGTCAAGCGCACGAGACCCGCTATGAAAAGCGCGCAGATGTCTCTCTGTTCTCGAAGGTTGATCAGTGCCGGCGCACGCGATGACGTCATCGCTCGGCGAGGTTTTCTTTGGCACATTCGCCGGCCAACATAGACCGTTTCCGTGGGTATGGAACGCACCTTGCGTCCGACGCGCTTCGATATAAATTATGAAGGCCAGAAAGCACGGTGGAAATGTATTGACCGCGACGGCACCGCATGAAACCCAAGCAGAACATCGCCGCTGTGGCTCGGTGGCGAAGGCGTTGTGCAGCTGAGCACGAGGAAGCGGGTTCGATCCCCGCCGCGGTGTACGAGATTTCGGCGCGTTAAAGATCGCCAGGTGGTCAAAATTAATCCGGAGCCCTCCACTACGGCGCGCCTCATCGCCTGCGCTACGTCGGCGCGTGAAACCCTACAATCAATCGAAACCAAAGCAGAGTCACATGGCAGTCGGGCAAGGTGCGATGGCCCGCTTTGGTGAAGACAGATACGGATGTCGGGTAATAAATTAATTCCAAATGCGAAACTCAGCGACTAAAGCTTGCGAATCGCGCACTAATGCACTGCAATGGGGCCAGAAAAAATGATCTAACGGCCTTTATTCTCCAGATTGTCGAATTGACGCTGTGACTTGGACCGCTGAAACTGTTTAAAGATGGCGGCGTGTATATTCAACAGCACCAATTGTTGGCACATAACTGCAGACATGCTTGAGAGCAGTAAACCGTCACTAGAGACCTCAAGGCTTTTACTCCCCAATTGAGCGGCTGCCGAGTTATGGCATAATGGACATCGCATAAAAGCATTTCGTTTGCTTATTTTTATGAAATACGATGTGGAAGCCTGATAAAATTACACACTCATAACGATTCCATTATTTGCAGTTGTGAAGAACTATTCGTTCAAGCGTGGACATCAATCGACCATGTTTTTAACGTGCTGCTACGTCACGGGCAATTACAGCTGTGCCTGAAGCAGTTCGTCTCTCTGCGCGAAAATGAGAATTTCGGAATGATGGGGAAAAAAATTACGAAGGTTTAAAAATGGCGAATTTTTCTTCCTTCTCTTTCCTACCTTTCCAAAATCCATACCTTCCCAGAAAAAGGGCCCGAACTAGCTCCCTCCCTCCCCTACGCCATTATCAGCGTTCCGTCCCCGTTAGTTCAACCATCCTCTCGTGGACACTCACACAATGCACGCATGGCCGTGCTCGATCGAGAGCACCGTGTGGTCGGTTTTCGAATCCGTTTTCGATGACAGGGGGCCTCACGGCCTGGTCTGCGTCAACACGTACCGCTAACCCCCTCGTGGCGTTAGCTGCGCGGAGCAAATCCAAGCAGACCACTCATTTGGCTAACCCCAGTCGCTGACAGGTGCGTGTGGGAGACATACGAGACATTGCGTTCCGCCAAATAACTGTTCTAAAGCCTATTTCTTGTCTTGCTGCGATCATTCGGGATGGCGAACAGACGGCTGCGTTTCCCGACGTTTTAAACCCCGGCTCAAGTTGACCGTCGAGGCGAGGCGCTCGTCCCTTCGGGGACCCGCGCATTCCAGCTGCCCACAATGCGCTGTGAGGAAGAGCGCGGGACAAGGGGACACCGAAATCATCATTCACAGCGCAGGGGCCAGCATCTATGGAAGCGCGATTATTGGGCGAAGATTCGCGGATGGCACGGTCTCGTGGAGCGACCTGCAAAGCACGCTTCTGGAAGGAGCCGTACTCGGAACGCTCAGTGGTAGCCGGTAGGGTTACAGAGCACGACGAAGAGACGGGAGGCTATGCTAACGAAATGCTGGGAAAGGTGCGGCTGGCCAGAGAGAAACCAGGCGCAGAATGGACACTGGCTGAGGTGCACTAATTAGGCTGGCCCTGTAACTACAGACAGCGGTGTGCAACCAATGCGCACTCCCGACGACGACTCACGGGGAGTCGGTGGAAGCATGAAAAGGAAACCTAGGTCGGCCAAACCAGCCACCGAACGAGGATTGGGGGGCCAAACTTGACCGGAATAGAGGATAAAGAGGGGGGGTAACGGAGAGACGGAGTAGATAACGCGAAAGATAAGGAGGATAGAAATCATAGCCTCCATGATATCGGAAGGGAAGTGGCACGGCGAGAGAGAGAGAAAACTGTCGCGTTCGCCCAAAATCCCAGAGGAAAAGAACGAACAAAACTCTTCGTCGCCACCACGAGACCTCGCGGAGAAGCGGGCGAGGGGCACTTTGGACAGCGACGGCCGAAGAAATGAGACGCAGGGCGAAGAGAGCCGTCGACGCCGTTGCAAGACCGCCAACTGCTCCCGACCCGACACATATAGGCAAGGCGCAGCTGCAGGCTTGGGAGAAACGCGTGCCGCAGATCACTTGCACAGGCTCCAGACGCCGCCGCCGCCACCTGCGACTCGGGACGAGCGGGTCGACGCCCGTCAGGCCCACACGATGAGCGCATACATTAGACTAGAGCTGGCCATATGCACAATTCCGAGTGGCAGAGATTGCGCTGGAAGCAGAGCTTGACGGAGAGACGACACTACGAGGGAATCGGGACAGCGCTGGATGGAAGCGGCTAGAACTCGAAGCCGTTGTCCTCAAGTGGACTCGGGATGAGGATGACGAAGGAGGAGCATTTCTACGTGCACTCGATGAGGAAACCCGGCTGCTCATCCGCGAAGCTTGATGTGCCGCAACTTTGCGGCGCGAAAGAAAATGTTACAACAATAAAAACGCCCGTAGCAACATGTGGAAAGGGCTCTGAATGACACTTCGCGGTGACTACGCACTACTTCGTTTGAATGCAGGCACCTTGACCCCTCGGCCTCCTCTCATAAGCGGCGCAAAAGAGGCCTGTGTCTGGTGCTAGGCCGTTCCCAAGCCGTGCACTGGCTCAGCGTCCTGCCATGGCGCGTATGGCCACGTACTTCGTCAGCCATTTTCCCGCGCAACATGTCGTCTAACCCTAATTGCACTAGATATCTTCTCCTGCCAAAAGTTGGCACATTTAGCTTGCTTCTTTCGGAACGACCTCCCACTTGAAAAAAATTGGTCGCGTATCTGCTCCTTTCGGTTCAAATGTCGGCGAAAGATGATAGTCGTCGGGCGCCCCTGCCAAGTAAATGCCTCCCTTCTCTTTCCCCCTCACCTCTTACGCTGCTCCTCTCCCGTCTCGCTCCTCCCATGATAAACACGCTAGAGGTTTGCTCAAGTCAATTTAAATTTACCGCGTTTCACTGCTCCAGGCCGCGTGCCTACGCGTGCCTCGATGCCAGCGCTGCCGTACGGCGGAGACGCGCGTGAATCGAGACACCCCACTACAACGTTTATAGAACCACGTTGCCCTGCTCCAGGCGCGTTCCAAGCAGAACGTGGAACCTATTTAGTGGAACCTTTTGTTACTGCTGCCGTTTGATTTCTTAAAATTCCGACAGAAGCTATAGTGGCGCGGGCAACAGCAGGCGTAAGAGTGATTTTTTTTTTTGCAGAGGATGCACCGCAAAAATTAAGCATTCATGAAGTTTTTAATAAAGGAACACTGCAAATATTACCTACTTACGTGTTGATTTTTTACCTCATATTTGCGTAATGTTCTGTTCTTGTTCAACAATGCTGACAAGTATGAACACTGCCACCGGACTTGGGCGTTTATTAGATTTGGCGGTGGGTATATAAAACTATTGAGCAGACCCTGTTTCACTTTGGCCGGGCGGCTGAATCGAGTGACAGACAGACAGACAGGCACCAAAATTTTCGCGTTCAAGTAGCCCAAGAAAGGCTATCGTCTTTAATAAAAGAAGCTAGTTCCCCTTGGCCCTCGAGAAGACAATTGAAAATGTTCTTAGCCACTAGCTTCCAGAAGCGCGACCTTTCCTTCTCATTCTTTCCGTCGTGGCGAGGTTCCTCACATTTATACTACGTTATATTGTACAAGTGCGCACATACTCCGCCATGGTACAACTTCCCAACGGCAAGGGAAGTGGCCCCTCCGCCTCGTGACCGCAACGGCGCAGAGTGCAAGTATTCTGAGCGCGACGACACGAGTCGCTTGCACCATTTTTCCCACTTGCACATTACTGCGGCGACGAAAGAGAAACTAGGTGAGGAAAAGTAGACAATGCCACTTTCAAAACGCCCGCGCGCTTCGGCGGAGTGGTACATCACATGAGCCGTTCTTAACTTGTACCCGAGCATTATTCTGTTCCACGTTTTTCAATATGGGTATTTTACAACGCCTGGTGCGCTACTCTGCACTAGGGCGAACTCCTTTGCTAGTGATGGCCCCTAAGTGGCTTCAGAGCCTGTGAACGTGGAATGCAAAGTGTGTGTGCGTGCACATTGGGTACAAAATGAGGTCCCAAGGTTGACAAAGCGCAGGCGGCACCTTTTACACATCTCCTCGGGGCACTAAACTCTGCTCACGTGCTCCGAAGGCGAAGGCCTGGAGACAATTGTTAGCCGCCCATCGAAACAGACAACGCCGCATTGCCCGGGCGCAACGCCCTCCTTCTGACGACCACGGCGAAGAAACGCGCCTGGGGCCTGCCCACTGGCCCCACAGAATGCACATACGCTCGTTCGAACGCTTCATTCGAATTATCACCGACCCAAAACTCTCCGTACGGTAGCACGTATGCCTTCACTTGGTCGCTGATTATAGCAAGATATAGCGACGCTTTTCCCAGCTGCGATGACTTTGTTGGAGCGAGGCGTTACCGCTCCCCAGGGGATTCCAGGATCCCTCGCTGCCCCTGGGAGACCGGGTTTACGTGTCTTACTGATCCCCCTGCTAGCGCCTTCCACGACAGGGCCGAAACTCGGCTCACTGTGAAGCCAGTGCGTCGACAAGGGAGCGCATATTCGAGATCGCAAAGCCCAACCTTTCTTTTATGCAAATCGATACCCAAGCGACAAACTTTTACGTGCCGCCCAGGCCCGCGAAGAGATAGCCGCCACAACTGTACACCGTGCACCGCAGTGCGCCTACTCTCTGCCAACCACTAGGTACTGTCACACTACCTTCCCAACTAAACCCCCCCCCCCTTCCGGCGGCGCTTATGGTCAAAAGATCCAAAGAGTCAAAAGGTCCAAAGAGTCAAAAGATCCAATAATCACGTGACAGGCGAGTCAAAAGATCCAACGGGTCAAAAGGTCCAAAGAGTCAGAAGATCCAATGAGTCAAAAGGTCCAAAGCGAGTCAAAAGATCCAACGAGTCAGGAAATCCAAGGGGTCAAAAGGTCCAATAATTCCGAAACCGCGTCAGAAGGTCCGACGAATTATGAGAACCTTCGGAGCCATGGCTAGGGTGTGCAATTTATATACGGCGTCATTTTATTGTATTTTTAGTGTTATTTTCGCTCCCATACCTGAACTTTCACTTCTAAATGTAGAAGATATGTACTTGGCGCGCCGAATGAAGCCGTGGCTAATTTGAACGTTATGAACAACACCATTCATCAAGCTTGTTTTTATATCTGATTATTTTATATCTGATTATTTTCTCAGGTTGTTCTCGTTGCTCGCTCCTCTGTCATTTGATACTATTACATTAGAATATTTTGGTAGTTATTGCTTCTGTAGAATGTGAGCTTCAGCGATGTCGAGGAGCCACGACCACATGTCGCTCATGTTCGGCTACGCTGCGCTGACTTGTATGATAGGCTGCTGAAAATATTCCGGACAAATGTTCTAGCATCTCGTTTATCAAAGTCAATATCCATCAAATAAATGACCCTTATATGGCTCATGATTACACCCACAAAAAATCAAGAGTTCGAATAGCCGTGCTACAGTGCTACCCTTTGGGAAGCTGGTTACTAGGTTTCCAGGCTACCTGAGTTGAAGTACGTCATGATAACCTGAAGCCGCTAGTTGCAGTCCGCGTGTCTCTTTTTTTACAGTCTCGATAGTGTAGTACCAACCCCTGCTTGTGTGGCTTCGCTTCCATTTTCCATTTTATGCAGCTAGAGAGCTACAGGCGGTGGGGAGCTGATGCTGACATTGGTCTCGGATAAGAACAAAGCCACGGCCAAAGTATGGCCAGTATGCTTTGAGGAAGAACGCCGAAAATCACAAATGACCTCTTCTTCTTTCTGAAAATTAAATCTATGTGTGTTCCAGAAAGCATTAACAATGCCTTTGGGCATTTCAAACCACAAACACACTAAACACACCGATTTCCTGGAAATGGGGGTGACGCCGGGACAGAAACGTCCGGTGAGGTAGAGAAGGTGCCCTTGCTAACGCATCCGTAATAAGGCATTATGCGCGTTGTGTTACCAGCAAACAGAAGAGCACAGGGATGCAAAATGCCAAAAAATTACAAGTTGTTTGTGATTGAGTTAGAAAGCGACTGGTTCCTATTCCCTAGCGAAGGCGATCAATTACGCAGCTTTATCACAGGTACTCAAAAGTGGAAAAAAATTGTTAGCGTCACTAATTTTTAAACAAAGATATGGTGATAATAAGTCGCTAAAAAGAAAGCGATATACGCAACAATAATATTATCTCAAAGCTACAGTTATTATGGCAACAAGTCCGCAGATAAATAGTGCTTCATTTGGGAAGGCCGCATGACCTTTTCACTACGTTAAAATAACGCAGAATTACGAGCAAGAACACGAGTAATAAATAAGTACGATTTTGTGTCTACAACTGCTACGACGCACACATATCTTGCTGCCTACAACGCGCGCTTGAATATGTTTTTGTACCGAAAGCTCCGTGTACCGAAAGGCCCCGAAACCGAAACGCCCTACACTGAAAAGACCGGAACCGGTAAATGGCATTGTCAATGTTCGCTTAACCACTGAAATAATTTCCCATGCCCGTGACGCAAACGTATTTTTGTATGAGAGCAACATGCATATACTTGAAAGAAAAACTAGCATATATGGCTCGGAAATTGTTGCTTAGAACGAATGAACACGCTCCTTGTAGGGAAAACGAAGAGGCAACGGAGTTATAATCTTGGCCCTTAGCAAACAAAAGTACGCCAAGGTGAGGCTCATAAAGAGACTAGATCACTTGATTGGCCTTAGCCCCGTCAAAAGATAGAAGTCAGAATGTCTAATATTGGACCTCTTGACTCGTTGGACCTTTTGACTCGCCTTAGCCGCGTCAAAAGGTCCAATACGAGTCAAAAGATCCAACGAGTCAAAAGATCCAACGGGTCGAAAGGTCCACAGTGAGTCAAAAGATCCAACGAGTCAAAAGATCCAACGCGTCAAAAGATCCAATATTGGACCTTTTGACTCTTTGGATCTCTTGACTCGGAATCTTCCGGCGGCCTCCTGGACACCGCAGGCTGACCACACCCCCTTCTTTCCCTTTGCTCTATAATAGACGCCCATTCACCATCATCAGCCCCGCGCACCAGAAAGTACGATCTCGTCGCCGACGAACGAGTGAACGAGAGAAAACAGAACGAGCACGTGCACTTTCTCCTCCGCCACCGCCGCCCCTAGCGCGCCCCCAATCAACACTTGACGCCCACGCAGCGTATCGCGACGGCCGTTCGCACCAACGTCGGCTCGCACACCGCCTCTCTCTGGCAGCGCGCGTCAGCGAAGAGGGAAAGTGGGCGAGCAGGCCACACAGCAGCCGCTAACTATCGAACGGCGGCGCGGCGTGACGCAGCGGCCCGCGACCGGTCCTCGACGTGCCAGACGGGCTGGCGTCCACCGCCACCGGGAGGGGAGGACCGACTAGCGCACCCGACCTCCAAGGGGCTGAACCAGAATATAAGCCCGTACTCTTGCAGTAAACTTTCCTCAAACTAGCGGGGCACCGTTAGTTTGTCGTCCAGTACACATGGACCCGGACCGGGATGCCGCGGGCCGCCTCAGTGAATTCCCAGTCGCTTCATCTCCGACAAATCCGCCCAGTGTCTCGGTAGTAGACCGCGCTGAGAGACCCCGCACCAGTTCGTAAGTCTGGCGGCTAAGTATGTGCACCAACAGGATTACGTTCCCGGGCTGAGGGGGAAATATACTTTTCTGCAAGACGCACAAGCTGGCGCGTGCTCTCCAGCGTTTTTCCCAGATGCATAGAGTTTCATGGTATGAAACTCTATGCCCAGGTGGGCGACCTGTAGCTTCTGGGCCGTTCACGAACCGCCATGGCGCCCACCTTCCTGCAGTGCCGTTTAAAGCCACTGAGTCTGGTGCCGACGTCTGCTGCGCGGGGAGGCCTTCCGAGACCAAGGCACGGTGGGAAAGGCGTAAAGGAACCGCCCTGACGTGCGCAGGCAGGCCAAGGGCGGAAGACTGTATTTTAGCGTCTTCCATGTCCTCGAAAATTTAAAGGGAAGGTGAAGCGGTTTTAGAATTAAAAGAAAAGTTGACTATCAGCAAGTACACATTGAATAGTTCATGTGTACGAAATATTTTCGTAATACATGCAATAGAAGCGGCGCAATGAGCAAACAAAAGTGGCCCGATGCCCCGCCCCCATCTCGCCGCGCGATGCCGGAAGACCGAAGAGCGCGGGCGAAAACCGGCTGAAAAACGTCATACCTGGACTTCCGGCCGGATCGGCCTCCCCGGCCATGCTCTTTTCGCCGTGTTTCCTTGTGAATGATACTTGTTGTTGTGGTTGATAGCACTCACCTGTACAATTTTCGTGTTCAAAAAGTATCCACGAACGCCAAACGAGGCATACGTTATCATGCCGTATTGCTAAGCAGAATAATGCCACGCCGGGATGCTTGATAACTTACGGAAGCGACAGCCGAGGTGGCTGTGCTTGATCACAGAGAGTATGGTTTTTTTTTTTTTTTGATGCGACGGACGTGAATGTTCACATTAGATTGTAGATTTAGGAAGGATGGGGAATACTGCTGTACTTTGGCCGGGGATGTTTCGTTCCATTCCAGAAACCAAGTCACATTTGTTCAGGAAATACTTGTTTCGTTAAACGCGTCGGTTTTCTTTCCCTATGCGCTCAGGACAGTGTTAAAAAAAACATTTTTTTGGCGAAACTAAAACAAGGGGCCAATCCTGACAGAAGTTCTCTCCCGGCTAAGAGGTAAACAGTATTCCTACGAAGTAAAAGAACCAAGACAACCAGATTACTTATTTTGCAAGTATACATGTCACGATAAGGTGATGTTTGTCTGGAATTAAAAAAAAAAACACCACTCCGAACCACCACCGTGCCATAATGTGTGTTGACTGCGGGGGCCTAATTATTTGCCCAAGATTCCGTGTGCTTGTATATTATAACATGGCAAGCACTTGTTGTCACTGAACCTCAAGTGTGCTCCAGTGATCGTCGGTGATATATATAATGATGATACTAAAAAAATTAGGAGCGAAGAGTAACTATACGGCCTCTGTCCGACTATCGCGGTAAATGCTTAAATCTAGAAATGCTGAAACAGGCCAACGATTCATTATCACAAACGTTTCGTGATTGTTACCTGTAACGTAACTACAACGTAACTGCCTTGCCCGACTGGTCTGTTAATTATAACGAGGTGGCCGTAATATTGTAGCAGAATGCGCAACGCACAAGCGAAAATCAAGCCCTACTACAGCCAATAATGCTGAGCAGGCACTAGTATGCTGCAGTGTTTTCAGAATAAATGCATGTGAAGCAGTAAGACGCCACTCATCGAAGTGCAGCTAGCAATCGCGGAGGCGCCGTAGCGCCGCTGCCGAAATGTCGCGCGCGTGTGGGTCTGTGTACGGGTATGAGTAACGGGGCTGGGGTGGGCGACAACGAACAAAGGAAATGCGGAAGCAGAGTCTGCTTGTTGGTTTATGCGTGTACCGGCAAGATGTGTCTCGCATATACGTTTACAGCGCATGAACGCTATTTTTTGCGAAGTGCACGTACGTGCTCTTTGCTGGTAGATTGTTTATAAAACGCCCAATATTCTTCGGCATAAATGGTTTTGTGTATATTATGAAACAGTTAAGGCAGTACCTAATATTAACATAAGGTATAAAATCCCCCTATGCTGGTTGCCTAATTCAAAAATATTTTGATGGAACCCACTAGTCGACGTCACAGTCACTGCTTTGGGGTTCTCTGTCGTTTAAAGCAAATTTAAGCTCCAAGATAATTGAACCAACAGCATGGGAAATTATAAAACAAACTTCCAGTCATGTGCGAAAATTAAACTGCAAACTAAATTGCCGCAAAGGCAACCGTGCGATCGTTCGCAATGCTTCCAACAACCCGCGCGGCCGAAGGGTGTCCTCCTTTGACGTCATGACTGGCGCAACCAATCAGGGGCGTCAAAAGACGAAAAGCGCGCGTCTTTCAATCGGGGCCGCGCTTTTTGCAAGATAAATGCCACTTGGACTCATCTACGATAAATTTCAATGTGATATTCGGAATCAGCGCGCAAGAAACTATATAACTGTTAATCTAACTCAAATTTTTTGGAAAGCGCTTCAGCTTCCCTTTAAATTAGTAAAATGTATTACAACCAAAACCTGGGAAAAAGTGTGACGCGAAAAAAAAAAAAATGCTTAGCTTCGCCATTGCCTGCCATAGGCGATAGCTGCAGTCCTCTCGTTTTATGTCCAACAAAACCAGAACAAGTAAAGCAATGCCACGCAAACCTTCACGTCACAAGTTGAAACTCGGCAAACTGCATGTTGGAATTTCGACTCACGTTAACGATCACTAAGTAATCTGCATTATACCGGAGCCCTCCACTACGGCACACCTCAGCTGAAGCTTATTGTCAGCTCATAAACACCACCCATGGTATTTAATTATGGCGCTTTTAACTCTGTGCCCAAGCAACCGCCCTAAACTCCGGCACAATTCCCACAGAAACTAGCAACCAAAACCGCAAGTGGCAGCAAGGCAAAAGACTACGGAGGCTTGTTTTCTGCTAATATGTACAAATAAAGCCACCTGCACCTACAAAGTGTGTAAACGTAGCTCCACTGGCATCACCTTTGCGGCGTTATACAATATAACTCCAAAGAAGTGACCAATGTTTCCCAAAAATCCTGTACACGCGTGAGCGCATCAGGCTTCCTCCACAAATATTCTGCACACAGGAAAACGGATAACATGCCGCCCGACCACACTTAAGTTCACTGCAGAAGCATTGCTGCAAAGGTCGTCTAAAGACGATCCTGTCACGTAAATGGCTTTCCCCTCTCCCTTCCCGTGATAAACACGGCAGAGGTTTGCTCAACTCAATTCAATTTTCCCGCACTCCACTGCTCGTGCGCTGTTCACCGGAATTTTTCATTACCTTTGGGCTTGGAATTCCACCACAAGGCAGACTCTTGTAATTTTGGGTCAAAATATTGCTTCCATCGCACATTTTTATTTGCCACCGGAAACATCAAGCGCAAATCTATTTTCAATTGAGAGAACACTGCTGCTAGTATGACCTATGTATTGCCTCAAATATGCCTGTTTGCGCAACAATGCTGAGATGTATGAAGCATGAACCCTGATTCAGTGGTTTGGAGTTTTTTAGCAAGGTGGCCGAGTCGAGGGACGCACAGACAGGCCAAAATCTTCACGCCCAAGAAAGACCGCCATCTTTAAACGTGTGAATACGCGCTGTTGATGACATGACAATGCATATGCAAGGAGGAAGCGGTTCGTGGGAAGAGCAGTAGCATAATAGAAGAGGAGGAGACAGACGAACATGCTTACATGCTGAGCAGCCAACCTTAGAACCAGTGCCAAGTCTCCTAGAGCATTACCGACCAAGCTGTTTACCTTTCCCAGGGCACCGCAAATGTGCACGTGCATAAAAGGAGGCACAGAGAGCGCCTAGCACGAGGCACACCACTGGCGGTTGATAGCCCGAGGTGAAGGGAGCGAGCGCAGCCCAACGGGCAGGCAGCCTCTCCCAGCACACGCTGGCAGCAACAAGCAGTGGAGAAAGATGCAAGCCATTCCAAAAAAGTGCTCGAGCGAATCTCACAGCAGAGCTTCCCCAGCGCAAGCTGGCAAAGCCCCCCGGCACCGCGACAAGGCAGCAAGACGCCCCATGCTTTCAACTCAACATTCATGTTTTTGCCCATAACACGTTTCCCTGGGATTCCTTGTCCCGCAAGCGTGCGCAGCCCAATGCAACCAAAAAAGCCTCGCTGGGTAATCCGCCACCGCACGAATGCCGACCACCCCCGTTTCTTCCCAGCTAAAAATATTACAGCTATAGGAGATTTGAAACTCCATTCGATACTACACAAAGACTTAATATTGTCCAACGCTCTGGGGTTGCTGATGGTGACTCTCGTCATATCCCCAACCGGGGGACTTGTTTCAGAGGCTGTCAGCACTGTTTTAGTGTCTCCAGTCTAATTACGAATTCTCACACCTATTCAATCCCGCAATTCAGACGAACTAATGATTCCGAAAAAGACAGCCGTGATCCAGACAATTAGGAAAGTTCGGTTTGTGTCGAAGGTTAGCTAGGAGAGGAATGCAAAACTGCGCTAGTCAACGGGACAAGGAACGACAGCGCGCGTGTCATTCCTTGTCCCGGCTACTAGCCCAGTTTCGAATCCCGTTAGAACGCACCAACTAGCCCAAATCAGCATCTTTGAAACGCCCCACTGCGTAATGCTCACGACTGCCTCCTTCCCGAGCCCCGACGACGACCCAAGGCCATCGCGCACCAGTGGCGAAAAGGGTGGCACCCCCCATGGCCCTCCCTTCATTCCTCGCGACCATTTGGATCGTGCCAAAGCTTCAACCAGCCAGGAAAGAAAGGGGCGCAATGCCGCGGCGACAAGGAGTCTCCGGCGGCGAGCTGGGTTCACCCGTCCCCCCGGGGCTAAAATAAAACCCACGTTCTGTTTGTTTATTCGCTCCTTTACAGCCTCGGCTCGCGTCTTTTTCCGCCGATTTTGTCTTTTCTGACGCAGATACTATGCATTCGACTGGCTTCCATGCTTGCTGAGCCTTGTACGTGACATCAGGCTGGCATGGGGCGAATTGGGGAGCAGCGGTGTTCGAACCTCTGCGGCGATTCAGGTTACTTCCTAGTGGGTGCAAGCGTTGCATTGTCCGTCACTTCAGCCGGAGGTGACCGGTGTGTGCGATGAAACACCCCCACCCCAGAGTGCGGTATTGTCACACCAGCTGCGTCCAAAGCTCCCGGCACGTGCGGTGCGCTCGCAGCCCTTCAAATCCCAGCGGCGTAAAATGCCGACAACAATGCAGCTGTTGTCCCGGAAACGCCAATTCGCTTCCGGCCAACGACGCCTGCCGTTCGGCCTTCGTCGCGCGGAGGAGGAGAGAACGGGGCCGAGCAGTCGGACGGGCAGGCCGTCGTTTCACGAGGACGCTGTTCTGCGGCTGCTAGCCAAGCCCGCGCCCTCGCCCCAAACGACGCTTTAGCCCGCTGGTTCACAAGAAACACCCGCATAACGCGCGCCTGGATCGATAAGTGCGCCACGAGCCCGGCGACGTCCCGCTCGCTCCCCTCCCTTGGCTGCAGACAGACGCATGAGCGTGCCGCCAGAGCCGAGCCGACCGACTACCATTCGCGACTTGTTTAACGCACGCGCACCGACTTCACATTAGCCGGCAGTAATGTTTCTGTTTTGTTTCGAAAAGTCCTTGGCTAGCCTCGCTCGCTCCGTCTGGAACCAAACGAGACTTCTCAGAAGATGACGAAGCGGGAAGATGTGCGGAATATTCCCCGTTACCCCGACGGGTAGCCTAACACACACGCGACGGAGATGAAATTAAGCTGCGGCAGAGAGATTTTATCTACAGTGCAATTATATCAGCTGTGGAGAGCAGGTATCAAAGCTTAATTTAGCACCGCCACGCTCACAAATATCGGCCAAGTACTACTAGCGTAAACGAAATCAATGAGAAGGGCTGCAACGCAACTCTCGTTTTATTCGAAGCGCTCCATTTTCCAATCGCAGCGCACGCGGAGCAACTCGTCCGCGGTCTTAAAGAGGGTTCACCGCACTCGTGATTATCGCGCAGCGGAAACGGAACCGAGCAGGCCCCCGAACATTACAAGAGACAGTTGCCGTCTCGGACTCACCGCGGACTCCCCGAGAAGCAGTCCGGCATTCGATTTTCCCACGTATCCCTACGGCGTCGGGGAATCCTTGGACTATCCGCGCTGAGAGTCCGAGATGGTAAATCGAAGAGCCCCAGTGAGCTATCCACGGCGGCGCACAGCTTAGCAAACTGAACGTGGGCCCATTGGCGCGTCCGTCGCCCTGTTCAGGACTGTGCAAGCAAGCGCCCCAGCTGAGTCGCTGACATCCTCCCGATCGGGAAAGACGTGAATGTAACTCGCCTGTTTCCGCTTCGAGGAGGCGTCCGGGAACTTGTCCTTGAACTGCTGCAGCAGGGCGCGCATGGCGTCCTCGAGAGGCTCCCGGTCGTCCAGCAGCAGGTAGCTCCTCCAGCGCGCGGAGTCGAAGCCCCAGTGGCAGGTTCCCCCCTCGCGCGACCGGTGGTGCGCGTGGCACACGAAGCGGCGCGGCGAGAACAGCAGGCCGCACTCGGCGCAGCGCACCTTGGCCGCGTCCAGCCACACCACACCCGAAGCCCCCCCGAAGCACTCGTGGTACACGGGAACCACGGCCGGGCTCGCGTCCGCCGGCGGCGGGGCGCCCGCGGGCAGCAGCGCCGCGCACAGCCGCTCGGCGTCCGACTTGGTGATGAGGCCGCAGCTGGGTGCGCTGGACGGGATCACGCCGGCCCTCTTGAGCACGTCCAGCTGCTCGGGGTTGGAGCGCTGGCAGAAGATCCGCAGCTCGTCGCACACGCCGTTGATCTGCTGCAGCGAGAAGTCCATGAGCACCGTGTTGAGGATCTGCGGCAAGCACAGCCGGCGCTCGCCACCCACGGAGAAGCACGAGATGGAGTGCCACTCGAGCCACGTCTCGTCGCGCTCGCTGCCCGGCGCCTGGTCCGGCGGCGTCAGCAGCGGTGGCTGCTGGATGGCCGGCGGGGCGGGCGCCTCGAGCGGCTCGTCCTCGTCGGCGAGCGCCGCGGCCGCCATCAGCGCGGGCGGACCCTGCAAGCTCGACACGGCCGACGCCTGGTAGCTCTTGAGCACGCGCTTCAGGTGCGGGGTGCAGCCGCCCCCGCCGCCGCTGGCCGGGGGCGCCGACTGCGCGCTGCTTGTGCTGGTGGTGGTCGAGGCCATGGCCGCAGCACCGCCGCCGCAGCGGTCATGGAGTGCCCGCATCCAGCGCTGGGACCGGAGGCCGCGCGGCGGCTGACAACGAACGCACCGCCACGCTCATCGCTGCCGTCTGCGAAGGCCGCCTCTACCCGTCTCTCGGGGGCGCTGCGGTCGACCGCTCTTCTCTCCGGCGTGCGCAGCCCCCGCAGCTGCCACAACCTACTGCTTGTTTGTTTTTGGCGGGCAAGAACCGCTCCTACAGCGCTGGCGCCTACTGGAACGACGGCACCCTGGTCGGAGTCGCTGCACAAAATGCAGGCCGGCAAGCAAACACTACGTATACAGAATGCCTACACATACAAGATCTGATGTAGAAAACAAAAGAGGCGTATTCACAAAAAGGGTGTACCAGCCAGACTGACTTTCAGCTTCAAAGCAAGTCTTGCCGACTACATCAAACCAGCGCTCGCCTGCTCTTACCGTGAGGCGTTTCCATGGGAAGTCCTGTAGTAATTCTTTTTCAAATGCGTGGCACGGAGAGCGTCGAAGGAGGATCGCAGACCGCTGCTTGCGCAGTCTTGTTTACGTCGCCGAGCAGACGGCAGCAGTTCTCGGCGGCTTCGTCAAGCAGCCGTCGCGCCAGTCGTCGGCAGCCGCGCACAACATGAATATACAAGCAGCAGCAACGATCGCGCGAGGAAAACGCCGCCAGCGAAGCAAAAGAAATGCCGTAAAAAAGAAAGGCGGCACCGCGAATGCAACAGCTAAACACAAACTGTTCACGCCATGCGCACAGCAGCGGACGAAGGCAGGCTGTTCCAGCGATCCGGCTCCACCCCCGCGGCGATAGTTGGCTGCCGTCTCTCCCGCTCCCCCGTCGGTTCCCTCACAGCGGCTGCATCCCCTCTCCCCAGCGGCGGCGGCGGCGCACAGACGCCAGACTGCGCTGCCGTGTTTTGTCTGGCTGCCAAGCAGGCAGCCCAGTGCAGCTATGCGTCCTGGTCACGTGGGAGCTCTGACGTCACCTGCGCGCGCGCGCGCTTCCTCTCTCCTGCCTAGACAGACACACAGACGTACGACCTTCAGAGCGGCCCCGCCTTCCTCCCCCCGCCGCCAGCGGCCAGACGCCGCATCTGTTGGCGCACCCGTTCCCTCCCTCGGCCGCGACGGAGCTCCCTCGCGCTTCCTTCTATCTGCGTGCTCTTCCTGCACGCGCGGCGCCGCCGCTGCATGTGCGCCTTGGCACGCTCCCGGAAGGCTCGTTTTCGGCCGCACCAGCCGAGCCGCGAGGGCCGCAAGACTCGCAGGTGGGGGTCGAATGACAGGGAGCGCTGGCCAGAGGTTCCATTCGCGACTTCTGCCAGTGCCACAGAACTCGGGGCGTGCACTCGTCGCCGCTGGGTGGGCCCCCAACGCCAGTTGCAACTTGCACCCTCAGTTGCTTCTCGTAGAAAGTAGGCCTGAGGCTGTCGTCCGATCCTACCGCTTTTGAAGAGCGGCTTGTGGAGGACCGACCAACTGAAGCGGGAGACACAAGTCCGTCCGAACAATCCGGTTTCCCACGTAGCAGGTTGGAGTGCGCGGGAGCGGCCGATGCGGCGGGTCATCTCGCAGCCAAATCGGCTATCGAGGCGGAGACGCGTGCGCGGGCGCGTGCTTCTCCGCTCGAGCGCTCTTCTCATGGCACCGAACCCCGACTTCGCGTGCAGTGTCGGGCATATTCTACGCCAGAAAATAGTGTCAACCGTGTACGCGCTGACGCGAATGGGGGATCGAATTAAACGTATGCATTGACGAGCAGGGTTACCAGATCGCTCGAACCACAAACCGGTCTCCGTAGTAAGCCAATTGTAACCAAATGCAGCAATTTCGAATAGCCCAAACGTAGCCATCATGAGTTCTTGATATTTATTTTTGTTTAGTACATAGTGAAAGCCACAACACGCGGTCCAAGTAGGACGGGCAATCACAATTAGCGAAACGGTAAAATGTGTTACATCACGAACATATATAAATAGCGAAATGAACACAGAGGAGGAAGATATACAAGATGTTACAAATGTACACATGCTATACAAAGCGATCACGCTCTTACAGTTCCATTCAGACAGCGTGTGCGGAAAAAAATTATAATTTATAGGGATCTGCTATAAAGAACAAAAATAGCTGCTATAAAGAACAAATATTCGTTTCCCGTTACCATTTGCATACATAGATTTTGCGTCCAGATATAGCGAACACCGGATAGCATAACGAACTGATTTCGGTTTCCCGATGTGTCGGTATAAGCGGGCTCGACTGTATTTCTTATTGACAAAGGGGATAAATACAACGAATGGTTAATCGCAAATTTATGGTTCAGTAAGGAACTCAAAAAGTCCAGGCGGATTTGCCTCTTCTAGACTCAAGAAGTGGAAATTTCCGTCATTAGTTCCGATGGAGAGTCCATGGTATCATAAAGCGAATCGCTTTCCTCTCAATTCTTTCCAGTTTACTGATGTCACATTTTGTGTAGGGTCCCACACTATGCTTGCACATTCTAAATTCGGTCTGATGTAGGATTGGTGAGAGAGAAGTTTTACATTTGGTAGTGAATTGCATAGCTTGAGTCTTAAGAAACACAACTTTCTAGAAGCAGACGAACAAATGTTGCCACGTGTGATCTCCAGGACCGGTGATTAAAGTGATTTTTGCGCGCATATGGAATTACTTTTCCGCAATGACATATCTTTTTTTTTTCCAGTCATGACTTGTGAGGTGCGAGCATCGCACCGCGCCCCATCAGTTTATCCCAGACACAAGGACTCAGGGTGCAGGAACAACTCTATGGCGAACGGGATCACGTCGTTTACGTCAGTTTCGCATCAGGTTAACGCTCTCTCGGGTCCGCAGTAGTGCTGGTACGGAACAAAAAAGTCCCCGAATGGCGAAATACCACACCATCACGCTCCGGAAAGGAGGACCCGCAGCTAGGTATAATCATATGGTTAACCCTCTCGCAGGGTGCATGACGTCGGTAGCAGCACTGGCATCTTTTATGCGCCCCGGAAAGGAGTACC
Organism: Haemaphysalis longicornis; assembly: GCF_048455015.1. NCBI lineage: Eukaryota > Metazoa > Arthropoda > Arachnida > Ixodida > Ixodidae > Haemaphysalis > Haemaphysalis longicornis. Next base: position 3,976,046 of record NW_027526422.1, on the reverse strand, counting down.
CCAGCCAGGTGCAATCCCGTGGTCAGTCCACTCCCAGGGGCGTCCCGCACTCCTGCCTGGTTCGGGAACAACGGCAGGTAGTCGATCGTCGCTGCAAGGTTCGTTCTCCCCCGTCGACATGGTACCGGCTTGCTTCGGCCAAAGGATTCCCCCGCCGATGTCTTATCTCCCGAATACGCCCGTTTCACGTGGATGAGGTGCGCGTCAGGCCTCTGGCTCTTATTAGAGCGAAGCCTTAGTGTCCTCACGGATGCCGTTGTAAGCCAGTACGCCCTGCAGGAAAGCCAACTTTCTCTGACGGTGATGATGAATGATCGCGGATGAAGAGAAAGAAAAACGCTTCCCGTGGCGGGAACCGAGCTTGGGTCCCTTCTGTTATGAAGCCGGCGTCTCCATTTCGGAATGGTCGAAGCGAACGCCAAGCAGCAGGCACCGATTCGCGCCGTACAGCTATTAGGCCTTGAGAGTGCCCACACGAGAATTACTGTGGGCGTTCTAAAAAAAGTGTGGTCGATTCCTCTGTCATGGGAATCGGTCAAGCACGAAAGTGAAATGTGCAGCCGAGCATGATTTCGGGGTCGGCGGCTGTCTCGTGGGTGTGCTTAACGAGCGACGTACTGCTGGCGGGTCGTTTCGGCAAAGGTATACTGGCGTCATTTCCGTGATGGATATGACGTCGGTGAAATCTTGGTGTATTCCGGCATAAAGCACTTTCGTGTTGAAATATAAAACCCGAAAACGAACAACCCTATAGTTCATCTCACAAGCTAGCTGCAGCACTGTGGAGGCTACATTGTTATCAATAGTGCGCCCACTGAGGGCGCCTGATCCGCCGTGAAGGGGGTCCTGAAAGGACACTCCCTTCTCCCCTCTCGGCAAGTGGCACCGCACGGCCCGGGCGCCTTTTGTCGCTTCCTTCGCGGTGAGTTAGGCGCCCTGAGGGGGACAACAATGTAGCCTCCACAGTGCTGCAGCTAGGTCGTGAGATGAACTATAAGTATAACGTACTCTTTGGTTCTAAAGGTTGCTTCCCCGCAAGAAGACCCTGTGTGCAGGCGTGCACCCTTCACAGGCTGCTTGCTTCGTTGTGCTGGCGTCACTTCCGTGACGAATATGACGTAAGTGAAATCTTCGTGAATCCTGTAATAAAACACTTTCGTGTTAACAATTGAAAAAAGACGATTTCGCGCAGATCTATGAATATTCGACATACTTCTTAAGGTGTGTTGCCATCTTTCTCAATTTGTAAAATTTTGACCGGTCAAGTTTTATTTCCCATGGATCTTATAAAGGACGGCCTTTTATGATATTAAAAAGCTAAAATAGCGAAAAAATTATTATTGATGCTTGTTATTGACAAAAAATACCCCAAACTTGGCTGTTGCGGGAACATTAAAAGGTTTGCAGGAAGTCCAAAATTTTTGGCACAGAGGCAGCTAACTAACCATACTGTGCAATCCAATATTTGGGAATCAAGTTATAGTGTTCCGCGCTGCACTCGTTGTCGCCGTTTTGGCCACGAGGTCTCGCAGTGCGTGTAAACTTACGAAAATACCAAATAAAACAAAAAAAAATGTTGAAATAAATTATGATTACAGCGAAACTTACTGTCCATTTTTAAAAATTATGGTTCATTGCACAGTCTAGTAATACAGGAACGAGCGTGCGAAGTTTGATTTAAGAGGCATTGTTCGTTTCGAAGTTGCATACAACTGCGAAAAATCAAGTTTTGAGAAAAGCAGGAATAAAGTTTTTCGATCCGTGTACAAGCCAGATGATATTGCTCTGGAAAGGTAAAATCCACCAGTTTCGTGGCCACAGGGCCCTCCTTAGCTGGCTTTTCTTGCTGCCCGTGTTTTCTCGCGCTTGTCCTTCTTCGCTGGGCGCTGGTCACTGCAGGTGCAACCTGCTACGGGAGCGTGGTTTCCAGGTTCAATGCTGGCTCGCGTCCCTCAAGATTTCTCTTGTACTTCTGTTGGTATGTTTGACGCCAAACAGCATATTATTTGACAAAAAAGCAGGATGGGCAGGCTTTATTTATTCGAGTACATACAGCGCCCAAATTTGGGCATTAAAGTAGGGGGGAGGAGACAGAAAAATTGAAATTTGATACAGGGTATGAATACCGATAACAAAACAAGTAAGCATGCTCAGCTTATACAGTGTGTACACATTCTTGCGAACACGAGGCAATCAAAGAAAAGTAAAACACAAACAGAAATGGGCATCTTTCATCCCAACAAAAATTGTGATAGAGCATTTTGAAATGAGGGTGGCGGGGTCGTGTGTGCTTTTCGGGAAGAAAGAGCTTTTGTAAGTATTTTTACGACATCGGTATTCGCAAACTTTGCGGGAGTGATCTAGGCGAGAGGATACATAAGTGGGATCTTTAATGTACACGTCTTTATTTAGACCAGTGCTACCAATTTGAATATTATGAAATAGATTTAATCTTAAGAATTTGCGTCTGTCCTGCAGGAGAGGCCAACCCAAATGTTTGCGAATGCACGAAGAGCGGTTAGTGAAATCATAGTTACCAGACACAAATCGCGCTGCTCGTTTCTGAACCTTTTCTAGCGCATTAGTACATATTTTAGTGTCTGGGTCCCAAGCCACACAACCGTACTCTAAAATTGAACGAACGTTAGAAAGATAGAGCGTTTTCTTTAGTTTAAGTGGGTCTTGGTCAACCCAGGCCAGTTGGGCAAAAACAGATGATAGAGTCCGCATAACTATAATCATATTACCTTGCAGTGAAGGTTCTCGCAACGCACCTCACAATTGTTCTTCAAATTCCCAAGCTTTGTAGCCCTAACCGACACATTCACGCCCACATGGTCTTCGGTTGGTGCATTCACCGTGTACCGATTGTCACAAAACTTTCTTTCGCTTCTGTCCCCTTCGTGGCCTGGACCTCACTTTGCCTTTTTATTAGAACGTCCAGGGTATGTTATTACTGTTTTCCCTAAGACTAGTACCTTTGAAAAGGACGAGCCCGGTAGCATCAACAGCAGGAACATAAAACGAGCGCAAAGTACGAGGGGTCATGCATCCCTCTTGCTGACATTGAAAGCAATGTTTAGAAAAAGTAAGCCTTACAAATTGTTCTTGTTTACGTATCAGACTAAAAGATACCAGGTAAATTTCCAATATACGCCGCTCATTTTTGCTGCGTAATAAGTTTCTGTTACCACACCACTTTAGCTTCGGTTTCAGAAGCATTCACCAGCTGTTAGAAAATTGACAACTTTTGAACGAACCAAGACAAGAACATTATTCTGTCTGCAGAACATTTTGGAATGCTTGGGGACTCTCAAAATGTAACACAGAAAAAAAATGGTATATTTTTTTTTCGAAAAAATGTCTTTTCAAAGGTGGCAACATACCTTAAGGCGAGAGCCTTGGATGGCTCATCAAACGTGGAAAGGGACCGCAGTTGCTGGTGATTATACGAATGAAACCAAATCACGGCTGCTGTAAAAAGAAAATGAGTGGATAAAATATACGTGGAAACTTATTTTAGTTCGAGTGGGATTTCAACCCCGGTCGCCAAGAGCCGCAACCAAGTGTGCGAACTACAGCGCCAACTTTGCACCACGCCAGGACGGAAGAGGAAGTGTCCGGATGCGTGCCGCAAGACGGGTGAACGTGACGACACCGCGAACACGATGCAGCCGTGAAGAGGTCCTCGATAATCGCTGGCTTTCGCCTTCACATCACTTGAGGTACCTAAGCGCCCCATAAACGTTAATTGTTACATGCCGCGTCTCGAAAGTCCCAGCAGAGTTTTCGCTCTCACATGTGCCCACGATTTCACGTCAAGGCATTGATTTCAGAAGCCGTTTCCCTCACTGCATTTTGGTCACATCACGGCAAATTTCCCCTGAGAAGCTCTGTTTGTTTTTTTTTGTTTTTTTTAATGTTGGTGGTAGTGGTGGAGAAACTTTATTTCCAAAAAAGGGTCCTGAAAGACACCTGACCGGTGTCAAGGTGTAGAGGGCATCTCCCACGCCGGGGCGGGGAGCCCGAGACTCTCCGCCGCTACGCGGGCCTTCTGGACAGCCCAGGGTTGATCTTTAACTTCGCTGCTCCTGAGAGCCCTGCCCCACTTGCTCTTATCCTCCAGATAGGAGGCTTGTGTAGCACAATCACGCAGCATGTGACCCCAGTTCACACGCCTATCACACTTTGTACACGTAACAGTTCCTTCGTAGTCCGAGACGATGTGGCTCATCCTCCAAGGATTGGCGTATGAGTCCGTTTGTAGCATGCGGAGAGTGTCTGACTGCGGCCTGTTGAGTCCTTTGTTTGGGAGTGCAAATTCACGTCGATTTAAGTAGAAGTGCTTAAGTAGAAGCACTATTACACACAGACGGGCGATCACGCGCACGCACACATGCAGGCGCGCACGCACACATACCCACGCGCGCGCACACGCGGGCACGGACGTGCACACGCACGCACACGCACACGGATGTCACGCGTGCAAGAATGCTAGTCCCGTGTACGGTAAAAATGCAGTAACAGTATCTTTGTTGAGACCTGGAGGGATATTTACGGTTTACTTCCCACAGTCATAACTTCCCAATATTCAGGTAAAACTGCACTCAAGGGGAGAAGGTGGAGGGGGACAAAACTTTATTTCACACTAAAATCGAGCTTGTTAGGGGGCGGGGTCCTCAGTCTAGGACAAGAGACCAAGAGTAATTTTCTTTAATTCATGGAACGCCATCCCAAGTGGGCCAGGATTTGTTCTTTACGACTGACGTGTTTGGATAACAATAAATAGCTTCGTAGATATATTCATAGGTTTCGATTCTTGCTATACTGGAAACTGGCGCGTATACTATTTATTGCGTTCGTTAGCGAGTATATAGCGAGCCTTCCACACCGTAATCATGTCATAACCATTTGGGTAGAGAATCAGTTCACTATGATACCAATGCATGGTTGCGATAGAAATTCGGGGCACAAAAGCCGCCTTCGACAACGTTTTCTGCACCGTTTCGCATTGGCGTAGCACAAACCCTCTCATTCTATTTGCGTGGGAATAAATACGCACGCTGAGGATATGCACCTTTTTTCCCGCAGCCACAACGACAGTCCATTTCTGGAGAAGAGAATGTGTGCCATACATTCCTGAAGAAAATATCCACACGAACTTTCTGACTTCCGCAAACATCCCCAAACCTCCTAATAAGACGTTTGTGATAGTGCAGAAAAATTAATGCGTGGGCACAAAAAGAAAAACATTCATCTGATACAAGTAAGGGTGTGCGAATATGAAATTTTTCGAATACGAATATCTAGCTTCGAATCTCGAATCGAATAATTAAGGCGGGACGTGGCTTTCGAAATCGACTTTTTTATTTCTTTGTGGATTTTGATGAAAATTAGCACAGCAACTGGAAATGCTTCTGTGATAACACCATAAAAATCTAAAAAATATATTTTGAAAATTTTTTTACAAAATTTTCTTTCTTTTCACCTTGTACCCAACTTGAGCGGCCTATAAAATGACAGAAAACTTGTTCGAAGTGATTTGCATTCCCAAATGAATGGTCGAGGTCGGGACAGTCTTAGATTTTTTTATTAGAACACAATTTTTTTAGTTTTCAGTTTTTTATAGGTGAATGTACAACAGGCATATAGACCATGAACGACTATTTGAATAAACATTCACAAAAGTATACCTGAAAAACCAAGAGTGTGCCGACCTGAATTGTTCATCAAGGAATGTAGCGCAAAGAACGCAATCAAAAATAGACCTAGCGCTCACGAAGAAATCACTGGAACAAGAGACGTAGGTGGCAAAAAAGCTGTTATGAGAAAACGGCTTCCGAAGTTGCAACATAGATTTCATTCATCAAAAGTCGCTAGGGTTGTGGCCTTTCGTGCCCATTTGGAACACGGGGCGCCTGGAATGCATTGCCTTGAAATTGCAGTGCCTTTTGCAGCCTTTTTCTTTCCATAAAACATCATTTTCAGCTCCTCACGAGGGCCACCACTGGAGAGGCCGGCGCTGCGATCGTTTTGACGTCACTTGTTGGATCCCCGCAACGTTGGGATCCCCGTTCCTACTTTGCTGCGTAGTTGGCTTGCAGCGCGTGACCTTTCGTTTAGGACGCGCCTTCTAAGTGTATTTTCGTGTTAATTTTTAGTGTTTGAAGTTAATTATCAGTGCGTGAAGCGTAGTTTTACCTCATGAGGTCTTTATAACCGCGTCAACCGTGGTAGGCTGCCCGCAAACGACTCGAGCGGGGTGGTGTATGCGGACGTATGTGACTGAACCCGGTGTAAGCGTAAGCTGCGGCTCGTTTCTCCGATCAACATTGCAGGCTACGACGATCGCCGAGCTAAATTTCTAGATTTCGCTTGTTGTTCGCAAGAAATGCATGAAGCAGGAAATCATGAAGCGTTTACTGCTCGCAGAAACGCTCCGCACACACGTCCGCCGTGCCTGCCCGCCGGCGGGACGAACCGACGTAGGTCGCGGCAGCAACACCTCGTTGCCGCTTTTTAAAATAACACTGATCGCGGATAAGGAGTTCCACATTCGCGAAAGTGGATGTTAGTGGGGTGAAAAATTGTGCTAGGTAGTGTCATTAGCGGTGATTTTCAAAGCGATGCTCAAATATCAGCCGACAGGCCGTGGACGTCGGTCCCGGCACCGCCGGCCCATTCACGCACGATGCGGCGAGCGGCAGAAGGTGGCGATACCTGAGTGCAAAAATCGGCCGAGGCCGTGGCAGGTACAAATACAAACTTTCACGTACGAGAAAGGGGGTGACAGTGTGGTGAAAAGTTGTGTTAGGGACTCTCATTCGCCCCTGTAACGATAGCGGCGATGATAAAGGGTGTTGCGACGATAATGGGAAAACTTTAAAAAAAATTTCCTGAGTGAACCGCCGCTCTGTTCGCGCTCAAACTTGCCACGAAGGTCGCAATTTGTGGTCTATTTTGTTTGATACCGGGAGCAACGCTGGTACTTACCTGTGTATTCTGAAAATAAATAAAAACGATTTTCGCCTATGGGAAAATGGTGGCTGATTTTACATCCTAAAAGAATGTCTTCAAGTAATTAAATAATCAATTCAAATAACATTTACGAGAAAAGCAAGTAAATGAAAGATGATCGAGGGACTATCCTCAACAAATATTTAGAGGCGAAATCGCTTGAAAAGTATGCGGATTCATAAGCATGCGTTAAATAAAAGGCGTTAAATAATCGCAAGAGCACAGGTGCCGTCGTTTAAAAATAGATCCTAGAGATCCTGTCCAAAAAGAAATCAAAATAAAAAAAAAACAAATTTATATGTTAATGCACCGGAAGCTCCTTAAAATCCGGAATCTTTTTTTTTTATTCTGGACCGAGATTTTGGACCGAAAAGGCTGCGGAATTCCGATGGACGTTCGCCGTCGGGGTCAGCCACCTGTCTTCCCCGGATTGCTCTCGACGCACGGGAAGCGGGGAACGAGCGTGCATGGCGCCTGCTTGCGCGGGAGCTCACCTAAAACTCTCGCCCTTGGATGGGGCCACCGCTGCCCTTTCTGTCGCTAATTACTTGCTGCAGCTACAGATATCTACAGGATCGGAAAGCAGAAGATCACAAGGGGAAACTTTTTCGATAATACCAAAGGGAGTGCATTGCTTTTTGAAGCCCGGCCGGGTTGCTTGCGGACAAAAACGCTTATCCGCGAGCCGGTACAGGCAGAAATGTGCGCAGGCTGCGGCAGGGAGCCGGAAACCGTACGACATATTGTAACGGAGTGCTAAAGTATTCGTCCAGTCCTCAGTGAGGGAGCCATCCAGCTTCCGGAAGCCCTTGGCTTTAAAATTAACGGAAAAAGTGAATTGGACAGCAGTAGAGTTTCATAAAGGAAGGTTAGAGTGTTGGTGGGAAAAGAGTAGAGAACAATCTGGCAAGACATGCGAACAAAGAAGTCAGACTGGCACAAAAATTCCATGAAGGTATTTTTTTTTTCATTTTATTTTTGTGGCAAGGTGATTGTAAAGTGGCGTTACGACTAAGGTAGCTGTGCTACGCCACCCCGTTACAAAGGGGAAGCCGCTAATCATCATCATCATCATCAGCTTCGGGTATCCAAGGCGACCAATTCGGGGTGCAAGGCACTATTTCTTTTCCCGCAGAACGCGCGGAAGTGATTTAGATCACCTTGGCGACAACGGGATGAGAAACGCCAGGGTGCGGATAAAAAAAAAAATCCTCGGAAGGATCCTCAGAAACCGCCACAGGAACAAGTCTTGACGACCTCGTTGAAGGATGCGCGAGCGGTCGCCTTCCACGCCCCTGCTGTCCGTCCCCCAAGGTCAGGAGGAGGACAGGAAAGCCTTCCCGACGCCGTGTAAAATGCCGCCGGCTAGGCCCATACAAAGGGCTGCGACTCGCTGGCGTCGGCGGAGGCCAGACCTCGCTCCTACCGAAGGAAGGGGACACAACAAAGCCACGGGAAGGGAAGGGGGTCATCGTCACGGCAGGGTCTATCGACGCTGCCATCATTACACTTTCCCTCTTCGGAAGGGTGAGCAACTACATCCAAGGTTCCATTACATCCAACGCGCCACCACATCCAACGAGCACCTACATCCATTGTGCCATTACATCCAACGAGCCAACACATCCTACGTTGGATGTAATGACACGTTGGACGCAGTGTTGTACACGTTCTTCTAAAGCAGGAACAAAAGCTCGTTCCTCGTACCTTCCTTATTTTGAAACGAGTTCCCGTTACAAGTTCCTTTATTGCGAAAGGAATGCGTTCCAGTTCCAGTTCCAACATTGGAACGTCTCTTTACATTCAGGTTACACCTCATTTTTTAAAATAAAATATCCTGTCGGATTCCCGAAACGAAATAAAGTGAGAAATTTTAAATTCACACGGAGCTACGTATCTTATAGGAATATGAACCCCGCCGGACGCAGTTTATCTGGAGATAAAAAGAATCCAAAGGAACGCTCCTAGACGATTTTTTTTCAGGGAACACTGGACAAACTCCAGACATGTCTAACTTAGATTTTAGTACTCGTCTATTATAGGTGCAACACAAATGACACTTTCCACTTCGGTCTTACGAATGCGCACTAAAGTTACTGCGCTTCAGATATGCGAATCGAAAGTTACTCAGATGCAGCAACGTAATTAAATGTCTTGCATGAGAAGCAGCGTCGAAAGGAACAATACATAGGCCTTTAATGAATGCTGATTTAATAGTACCGTTTACTTAAAATATCTTACAGGCCCTTTTGCAGGGAATTTAGTAAGGGGTTTACAAAAGTGAAGCTTTGGGGACCATACAGCACAAATTTGCGAGTAACAAAACACAGCAGAACCAGTAATGGCTACGATTCGTAATCCAAGTTTGGGTCGAAAGACGATGACAAGATAGAAAATAAAAGTCAACAGCATGGTCACACACGAAATCTACGCACAAGAATTACTAAGTATGCCGAACACAATCAGGGTAGTAGATAAAGGACACAACCAAAGATAGCCAAATATGTGGACGTGACGCACAAATCAGTTGTGGTGGTTAGAAATACGCCTAAGGGAAGAGCACACAAAATTACGCGGAGCCTAATCACGCGCGCAAAAAACATTTACACTATAAAAAAATATAGTCGGACACAAATTGCGACACTATAAAGTAAAAAACAACCACAAATAAATAAAAAGTAATGAGAAAACAAGAAAACACGTGCAGTGGTACAGAAACGACAGATTCTTTGCTGAACGCAAAGCTCTCTTCCTGCGAAATCGAATGGGAAATGGTCAAAGTCAAATACGCTGCGATTAAAAGACCAAACTGCGTGCTGGACAAATTCAACGCTTAACTAGTCAAAGTTCAAATGCAGAAGGCAACCAACGAAATCCATACGATAGAGCTTTGCGATAAACCATCATCGTCGTTAGACGGAGGGGTGTATGATTTTTCAAGCGTAGGTGGCAGCTTGTAAACCGACCGCAGCATTCAGTTGTGAAGCTGAGTACAGGTTTCGGGCACCCTCCTGTCTTGCGTCCTTCAGCCACGCAGGAATTGGTTTTTGAAAAACCATTTACCAACTAGCCAGCAACCATTGCAATTCTTGTAAAGCAATGCTTCTCCACGACAAGCAATAACATTCTACTATCATGCGGTATTTATTCTATCAACGATTCCCGATGACTGTAGTAAGAGCATTTCTGTGAAATTAAACACGTTTCAGCCGTAGGTAATGAAGTTACGGAAGCGTCGTTCATGACAATTTCTGTTTTGAGGTAAATCTTCGAAGACACCCTCCAACTTTGTCTTTCGCTTGTGCACGACGTCGACGCCGTTTCGTCATCAACTGCCAAAGGCCAGCGCCGCAGCATTCCTAGATCGTTTGCACACACCGTCTTTATGGGAGCATTTAGCGGCAATATACTCCTCCATTCGCGAAACTGCATGCAGGCATGAAAAAATTGCATGAAGCAACGAACTTTCACTTCCAGCTTACTTCCAGCTTGGCGAATTGAGCGTCGTCTGCTATTTGTAAATACTGAGTGTGGGCGTAAATAACACGCATGACATGCCTCGTAAACGTCACATCCACACTCAAGATTTACCGATCTGAAAAATGCACGTGGGATTAAGTACGCTTTGCAAGCTGCACCGCAGAAAAACGACAGAAAGCCATGCACAACTACGCTGCGCTGACCGCCACCGGCATTCCACTGACGAGCGGTTCGCCACGGGCGGCGCTGTTCGCTGAAACGACGGTGGTGCCATACAACGGCCGCCCGGCTAGTAGTGGCTCCTACGTCATCTAAGTGCGTTTTGGTGAATGATGAACTCTAGTTTTAGAACACAGTGATGCAGACACGGCAGCGCAGTAAAGTGTATTTAAAGTGAATGGCTGTACAATGTCAAAGACGGTGCAAAGTGTAGTGCACGACGGTGTTTACTTTCCGACCGAGTACTGTTTCTTCGAAGTATGTGCTTTTGTGTCACTTCTAGCTGGTTTATATTTGGTTGATCCGTTTTAGTGTGATTATTGTGTCCATATGAATCTGCATGTGGTGAGAAAATGGTCATTGATGAACCAACTAACCTCGCATAGCTTCAGAACTTGCTGTAATGACATTGTTAGAGTACTGTTTTGCATGTATTTTTTGTGTGTTCTCATTTTATAACGCCCTTAAACTTTTATCGCATCGTCACTTTCAGATTTCTTGGACGTGGAGTGTGATTTCTTAGTTATTTTTATTTTTTGATCGACATCGAATCGGCTTTTCTTTTAAGGTAATTTTGGCCTATATATTTTGGCCTATTTTTTATTTTGAATTGGTTTTAACCTGCGATAGCTTTGTTAATGTGGGTTTTGTTCTCGATTTTTCTTTTGTTTTTTTTAGTGTGTACGTACATCACAGGACAGGAAATAAATGGGATTAAATGGGCGAACGCCTATCACGTGCCGATGAACACGTTTAGCCAAACGACGTCAGAAGCAGTACCAATTGTCGCGTCCCCCGTTTGCATCGCGGGTATGTGCAAAACAACATTGCTGATCAGCCTGGTGCACCACTGCGGCCGGGGGCTGCGGTCGCGACGCTGGTTGCGTGCGAGGTCGGCCCACTGCCGGATTGTCCCGAAATAAACAGCCGTATTAATCAGCGGCCGGCTCCCTCTCTCTCTTCGGGCCCGCTCCCAACGCCTGTGAGCGGGTGGGCGCGTATACAAAAAGCAGCGCTCACAGCAGTGCCCTGGCATGCCGTTCGGGTTGCGACACAACAGTGCTTTCTCGTCAACAAGGCAGGCGGAAGGGGGGCAAGTTCTGCGCGAGCGTGGCTGGTGGGCAGCGAAGCCAAACCGGAGCGCGAGACGATTGACGGGGACGCCGTCCCGAGGAGCGCAAGACACGAAACGAGATTGCTTGTAATTTACCCATTTCGCGAGCTGGAACTCGGCAGGGCTGCAGTTTTTAGATGCGACGCTGAGAGAATCTCTTGTCGGCAGCCCTGTCCTTCCTGCGTGCGTCCGTTGTTGTCCGCATGCGTCCGTTGTTGTTGTCCGCATGCGTCCGTTGTTGTTGTCCGCAGCCACTCTCCCCCTCTCCTCTACGATAGCGAACACTCTCGCTAGGGGCATTGGATTGGATTGGATTGGCTTGGCTTGAGCTGAGTTGGATTGGATTAAAGTGGACTGTGTTGATGTGTTGCGTCATAGCCGCGGCACTCTCTCTCTCCGCGGTCTCCTCTCCTTCGGGCGCGCTGCGCATATAACCGGTGTGCCGCCCTCCGGCGGCCTTTCGGTCGACGGTTGCTCTCCGCTTGCGCTTGAACCCCCCTCAGCGTCGCATCACACCAGGGTTCCCGCGAGGGGAGGTGGGCGTAATTTTTTCCTGGCAGGCAAACGTAAGGCTCCCCGTTTCTGCTTCGTGCGTCTTAAAATTCCCACTGTTACGTACAGCCGTCTGAGCCGCGCGGACAGTTTCTGTAACTACGCCCCTCCGGTTGAAGCCCGTCCTTTGATAGCAGCCGAGAATGCCCAACTGTACAACTCCACGGCCTCGTCCACTCTTGAGCGCGATCACGGGCGGCGCTGCGAGCGCGCCGAGAGGAAGCTAGAGGGGAGCGTCATTTCGCCAACAAATGACGAACACCTCGGCCCATGCAGCGAAGCGGAGGCATGCGCCGAGGTAACACACGTAGTGGAAGCAACGAAAGGCAACAGCTACTCCCACGTGCTGCAATATAGGCCAGCAAAACCAGTCGATAAGCCGGGTACCAGTAAAGAGCAGCACGTGACAGATGATAGCATGGTAATCATTGCAGGAGACTCTAACATGAAGAGGAGCAGCGCTGCCATAGTGGAAAGGGTAAAGGGGGATAAGCGTGTGAAGGCGGGGTGTTTCCCAGGTCAAACGATGCAGACGGCGATGACTGGAGCGAAGGGGCAGCTGGCCTTGTCTAGTAAAGCTAGAAACCTTGTGGTGATTGCCGCGTTTTAAAGGGAGAGGAGGGAAAACTTGGCCAGGAGATAGCGAAGGGGGTAAAGGATTTGCGGGCGACGGCCCCAAATGTGCTCATTGCAGTCTGCACCGTGCCGGAGGTGATGAAGCAGGGCGTGCACATCGAACGGGCAGTACTCGCTGCTAACAGCGAGATCGTGAGGTGCGGCAGGGAACTTGGGCTTGAAGTGACAGACGTGAACAGGGTAGTGGGCAGCATTGGACATAGGCAAGCTTTTCAGTGGGACGGGATTCATTTCAGCCCCAGGCTAGGAAACAAGGTGGGGTGGCGCTTAAGTGGGAGAGCGGTAGCTTTTTTAGGGGGCCTCGCGCAGCTAAAGAAGGCAAACTAGGAGACAAAGGGGAAGCAAGGGACACATGCAAACTCAACGCTGAGAGGCAGCCAGGCCTGGAGCTAAACGGAGAACCTACCGACGTAACTGAGAACGTTGACAGAAGCGATTTAAGTGGAAACAATGGAGCAAACAATTTTGTAAAAGACAAAAATAGACCCCGTAAGCGGAAAGGGAAAAACAAATGCAATAAATATTTAATCAGCTACATAAATATGCAGGCAGGCAGAAAGCCTGATAAGTGGGTGGAAATTCAAAAGCAACTTGAACGGGAAGAAATAAACGTGTACGCTTTAGCCGAGACTCACCTCCGAGACCTAGAAGCCCCACCTGTCATAGACAATTATGTCTGGGAAGGTTGTAACAGGACCACAGGAATGAAGAAAGGGGGAGGTGTTGGCATACTCATTAAACAAGGGACCGACTGGCAGAGAGTGCATGAAAGCTGTAAAGAGCATCTATGGGTTAGAGGCACCATAGAGGGGAAAAATACATGGTTAGGAGTGGTGTATCTGGGGACCGGAAGTAGTGCTAGGGAGGAAAATGAGGAAATGGTAAACTGTTTGAGAAGAAATATAAACGAGTTCAAAGATTCGGGTGAAATAATCATAGTTGGAGATATGAATGCCCATATAGAAGGTTTGGATGGATACACAGATCACAACGGTTCTCTAGCGATAGATCTATGTCAGGAAAACCGGCTTGTAATAGTAAACACGGAAAGCAAGTGTGACGAACAAATAACGTGGGAAAGCGGTAGCAGACAGTCCAGCATAGACTACAGTTTATATCCGAGACAGTATACGAAAGGTTGCGGGAAATGAGGATAGATGAAAATGGAAACAGATGAAACAGGCGACCACAAGCGGTTTAGCTTGCACTTTGGAGGCGCAACCCGGACAAATGTTGAAATAGGTACAATAGGAGGAAATAATTTGAATAATGAGCAGTTAAAGATCATCGCTGATAGATTGGAAGATGAAATCAATAAATACCCAGACAAAAATTGGGATTGCGACGAAATGATTGCGTTCATGAAGGGTAAGATGAATGAAGCAAAGCAACGAAACCGATGGAAAGGGAAGAGAAAGCCGAGAAGCTGGTGGAATAAGGAAATAAAAGAGGCTATTGACCAGCGAAGAAAGGCGTCGAGAGAACATGCAGAAGCAAAAAGAACTGGTATACAGTGTTGTACACGTTCCTCCAAAATAGGAACGAAAGCTCGTTCCTCGTTCCTTGCCAATTTTGAAACGAGTTCCCGTTACAAGTTCCTTTAATGCGAAAGGAACGCGTTCCAGTTCCACTTCGAAAATTGGAACGTGTCGTTACATTAACGTTACAATTAGGTTTTTAAATTAAAATATAGTGTCGGATAATCCTGGGTCGAAATTAATTTAGACATTTAAAACTCACATCGAACTACGCATATTATAAGAATATTAACACCACCGGCAGCAGATTATCTGGAGATAAAGATAATCAAAAGAAACCCTCCTAGGCGAATTTTTTCAGGGAGCACCGGACGAACTCCAGACGGCTCGGGGACATTTCGGTGCAGGATATTTCGGTGCGGAAATTTCGGTGTCCAAATTTCGGCGAACAAATTATCCGGTGCTCGCCTCTTTGCGACAGCCGTTATATTTTTATTTTCGCTTAACGTGGGTTATGGACAACAATCTGGAACAGTGAATTTATTTTTTTGATTGATGCCATGTTCGATCTTTGCCAGGTATTTTTAGAAACTCTACATTTATATATTTTTGTTTAATACCTCTTCCTGGGGACACCTGTTATGCAGCCGATTGAATTCTTTAGCACACGTTTTTTTTTTTTCATTTATGAGAGGTTGTTAATTTATATTCGCTCTTTTTTAGCTAAGACAATTACCCGTGTTTACGATGGTCTACCGCCTCTTTTGTATTTTTTTAAAATCACACCCTCAAATTACATAAATTACATGCACACTCTCAATATCCAAAAAGTAACAAACATTAGCTAGTCCATCAGAATGAAGAAAACCTTATGAAGAGTATTACGTAGGCTGGGCTGCCTTGCTAAAATGAATTGGCGAACACTGGTCTAGGATATTGTCGGGGAGGAAAAACGGGCCTTTTGGAAAACAGCCGCAGGTTCTAATGTCCTAAATGCTGATTAAGCGCGTACCGGTTGTGCATACAAAATCCAGCCATTGTGTTCGGGACAACCAACCTTCGTTTAATGTTTACAAGCCTACATTTACCACATTTTAATTCTTTGTTCTAGCACCCCCCCCCCCTCCTCCCACCTCCCGCCTGTACGCATCTCGACCAGATTTCTTTTTCAGCCATATTATTTTCGGTTTCCCCTGAAAATCCTACTGGCGTGGTGGAGTTCACGGTCTGCGAAGCGTCACCGCAGTGATTTTTTATTTTTTATTTAGAACATACTGCTAACCTCTTAGTGGAGGCTTTTGCAGGAATTGGGTGATACATTCAGAACAATTACATAGCACACTTCGCGTTTAAAACAGAGAAAAAGCTTTACATTCACCATGGGCGCACGAAACCTCTATAATGTGACACAAAAAGCCACCCAAAAAGCCGCTGAGAACACAATGGCCACTATCGTTTGCTGGCTACGCCCTTCCGCGCGTCGCGGTCATACTGACGGCGCCCCCACTCCAGGAATCGCTTTTTCTCCGCCTTCAGTCGCCCCCTTGTGAATTAACTCATCAAGTTGCGCATATCATGGACACCCCAGGCATACATCCCTTCCTCCCATTATAAGGAGCAAAAAAAAAAAAAAATGAATAGGCTAGTGTGCCGAGAGCGGCAACAGTCGCCTTCAAGTTTTCAAAGTCCAGTCGACGCAATGGTGAAGCACAAGTGACACCCCTCTCTCTACTTAGGGAGATGATTGCCGGCGGGGCTCAGCTTTCCCCTCCCCTAAGTAACGCCACCGTAAGTGCGATGGTTGGTTTGTTAGTTTTAAGTAGATCGGACACCGAATGCAACGAAGACGATATTGATTGAGAGATTAATTAAGACGAAATGCACACACGCTTAATCGACCTCGTTTTTCTGTTGTTTTTTTTGCGGAAGTTTTCATGGGGGGGGGGGGGGGGGCGTATTAGGGTTGTTCACATGAATGTTAAAATAACAGAAAAATGGTTGAACGGATACAAATTAAGAAAGTCAATTTTTACCATCTGCTACAGAAATTGGGTTTCACGTGGCAATGCTCCGCCAGGGTTTAGCGTTCGTTTTCACGAACGGCGGCGCAAGCACCAGTCTCGAACGTAAAATCATATCAAGTCACGAAATTACAATATTAAAGCTAAAATGTTCAAAGAATGCCTGGGACATCCCCTCACTCAAAATGTCTGGGCCATGACGTCGTGCACCAAAATGTCCGTGCACAGAAATGTCCACACCGGAACGTGCTGGACCAAAATGTCCGACACTGAAATGTCCGGATCCCGTTTAGCAGTCCGTCCGTTTCGTTGGCTACGTTGTTACCGGGTTGACAAGGACCGGTCTGCTCCTGAGCGCGCGGAAGGGCGAGTAGGAAGGGTGCGGAGGCACAGACATGGCGAAGGCAGGCACGCGGAACTAATCCCCCTATAGCGACGAATGCCCAAGTGCCCAGCCGGGTTCCGGTCAACCCAGTAACAACGCATACGACAGAACGGACGGACTGCTAAAACTGTCTATTCTTTCCCCGCCAGGGAACAATTCTATGGGCCAGACGCGCATTCTGGCCTCCCCAGACAAACGATGAAGGGTGAAAAGCATTCTTGCGGCTACGCTATTCACCCCTCGAACGCCGCGCAAGCAACCAGCTTGAAAGCAAACACAAGCTGCGGCCTGCTGCGTGGTTAGTCTTCTGCCTTTGACCTTCGAGGAAGCACGTACGGCTGAAGGGCGGCTGAAGTAGCGCTTTGTGGATTTTTGAACTCGAGCCTTGGCATCAAAAACAGCCAAATGCTAGCGATGTAACGGCAGGAACGCCGTTCTTGCCATTCCTTCAAAAACGTAACGAGTTACCGTTACAGTTCCACCGACCCTTAATGAAACGGTGACGTTCCTCCGTTCCTCGAAAAAGGAACTAGTTCCAGGAACGCCGTTCCTTGTAACGCCGTTCCGTACAACACTGCTGGTATAGAACCGGAGGTAGTGAAGGAGAAATGGGATATCTACCGAAAAAAACTAGAAGTGCAGAAAATGGTGCAAGCAAAGATCAAGCAAAAAAGCGAACAATGGATGGAAATGCGGAAGAAGGACAAAAGCGCATCCACGAAGCTTTGGAACCATGTACAATTACTAAGCTCAACAAACGATATCCATCAAAAATTTCTGATTGATGAGGAGGGGAAACATTTAGAAGGAGAGCACGCGTTGGCTCATATTCATCGAGTGATTAGTGAGAAGTTTAGGGCAATAGTGGTAGGGAAACCTGCACCGATAACATCAGCGCCACAGAAGACTGCGGAATGGGAAACAAGTTTGAGCAACCTTGATTGGGAAAAAGCAGAGGAAAAGGTTTCCCTCAGACAGCAGTGGGCCCGGACGGAATACCAATGCAACTGATAAACCTGCTTGGACCTAAAAGTAAGGAATCGTTTATGAGGGCAATAGATAAGGTGATAGAAACCAAACAAATACCAGAGGACTGGCTAGAAAATAGGATGAATTTAATATATAAAGGCAGAGGAGACAAAGCCAGTATTGATTCATACAGACCACTCACAGGAACGTCAGTGGTGTATAGATTCGTAATGCAGGCGATAAAATCAGAAATTCAAGCATGGACGGAAGAAAATGAAATAATTGGGGAACTGCAGAATGGTTTTGGACAAGACAGGCGACTGGATGACAATTTGTTCGTGATAACGCAATGCATTGAAATTTGATTGCGGGGTTTAACGCGCCGACGCAACGCAGGCGATGAGGCGCGCCGTAGTGGAGGGCTCCGGGTTAATTTTGACCACCTGGGGATCTTTATCGTGCGCCGAAATCTCGTACACACGGGCGTTTTTGCTTTTCGACTCCATCAGAAAAGCGGCCGCCGCGGCCGGGAATCGAACCCGCGACCTCGTGCTCAGCTGCATTGAAATTGCGAAAGCACAGAATAGACCACTATGGATTACGTTCTTGGACATTAAAGGAGCATATGACAACATAAACAGAGAACGGCTGTGGAGAATTCTGAAACTCCAGGGATTAAGTTAATACAGTTCCTTATGGCGATTTATAAAAACAATAGAGTACACCTTACATGGGAAGGATAGAAATACGCCCAGCAGGTCAACATCCATCGGGGCTGAAACAGGGACGCCCTTTGAGCCCAATACTGTTCATGCTGTACACGGCAGGATTAGAAAAAAAACTGGAAGGAAGTCAAGTAGGGTTTAGCCTAACCCATATGCTGCAAGGCGAAGTGGTACAACAGCATATTCCGGGAAGGTTATACGCAGACGACATTGTTCTTTTACCTGATAACCAAACCGATATGCAACGGCTAATAAATATTAGCGGCCAGGAAGCCACCGATCTCGGGTTAAATTTCAGTGCAGAAAAATCGGCAATAATGGTTGTCAATGACGCTACCACTGACGCAGTGTCTATCCAGCAAGGCCAATTACCCAGAGTGAAGGAATATAAATATTTGGGAATGTAGATAAACGAAGGGGATAACTACTTAAGTACTCACGAGGACAAACTTAAAGGTAAGGGAAAGCGAAACGCAGCTATGATGGGTGACCGGTAAAAAGCGCAAAGACTCACGGGTTCGTCATCTGCTACCGCCACGTCCGGTTCGAGATCTCTCCTGCCCTCCCGTACGCCTGCGTACGCCGGCGGCTTTCAGGCGCGTGTGTACGTGTTGTCTATTTGTCACAGGGTGCTTACCTGTCAGATAAACCCCTAGTAGGGCCAATCGTTATAATTTATGAAATTCGCGATGCATGAGCGTTTTTTCCCCCGGTGGAAACAGATAAACAACCAGCACACATGCGCGTGAAAGCCGACGGCGTACGGGAGGCCAGGAGAGCTCCCGAACCAGAAGTGGCGGCTCTCCGCGGGAGAAAACAGTGTACCGATGAGCCTTTGCGCTTTTTACCGGTCACCTATGAAGGATAGAGCTCTGTGAGGGAATAACAAATATGAAGTAGTGAGAGGAATGTGGAAAGGAGTAATGGTTCCGGGTCTCACATTAGCGAATGCTGTACTCTGCTTAAAATCAGACGTTCTATCAGGACTTGACGTAAACCAGAGAACGGTACGCCGTTTGGCCTTGGGCGCGCATGGAAAAACAACTAACGAAGCGGTACAGTGGGATATGGACTGGGCGTCATTTGAAGTTCGAGAATCACAGAGTAAAATATGTTTTGAGATGAGGTTGATGTAGTGACGGCGTGTGCCGCCGATGAATGAACGAATACACAACTTGAGTGCACATCGGAACAAAAAGCTCCTTTATTCCAACTTGCGCATGCTTATATACCTAAACAACACTGGCGCCACCTGCGGCAGTGATCGCGGAACCGAAACCAAATAGACAAATATACAACAGTTGAGAGCAATGGA
Organism: Haemaphysalis longicornis; assembly: GCF_048455015.1. NCBI lineage: Eukaryota > Metazoa > Arthropoda > Arachnida > Ixodida > Ixodidae > Haemaphysalis > Haemaphysalis longicornis. Next base: position 3,956,135 of record NW_027526422.1, on the reverse strand, counting down.
CCAACGAAGGTGGGCAGCTAAGGATTTTAGGTACCTATACATGAAAAGCATGGACACGCAGTGGTTAAGGAAGACTAGAAGTCTAACGATGAAATACGGAAAGAACAGTGGAGAATCCAAAACAGCGAAGGTAACCAAAAAAGAGGCAAGACAGACTGAAACGAATATAAATGGAGGGAAAAAATGGAATCTAAAACATCGTTAGAGACGTACAGGGCTGAGAAATTAAACATCAGAAAGGAAAATTTCTACGATAATTCTGAGGGCAGTGCTTTGCTTTTTGAAGCTAGAGCAGGCTGCCAGCGAACTAAGAGTTTTGTGTGGAAGTATTCACAAAATGATGGGGTATGCGTGGTCTGCGGAAAAGAAACATAAACTATGCGGCACACAGTTTTAGAATGTGAGGGTATCCATCCAAATCTACACGAAGGGAATATTGGGCTTCCAGAAGCCCTAGGATTTAAAGGAGCCATGAACACAAAATGCAAGTTGGGTTTATTAGAAAGACTGCTTAGTCTCGATAACAATGATACCAATATCATCGCAATATTCGAACAAATAACGGAGATATTAAAGAAAACGTGTTAAGCAGTCGCGACCCCCTAGCCAATTTCCCGCAACTTTTCTATGACGTCACGGAACCTTGTTTGTGCGATTGGCGGCCGCCTAACTGAGCTGTCGCGCCGACACATGACTGGACGTCTGTAATGGGGCCTCTAGTTCCATTTGACCGCATCACTTGAATGCTAACGTGCAGTTAACGCACTGAAAATTATGTTTTATTGTTGGCGCGTATGACGTCATTCTTGCTCATAATACGTCACTGTGGCGCAAAATTTGAAAGTTTTTAAATACTTCTTGCTTTTTTTCGCTAAAAAACATCTTTTGCAGCTGTATTGGAACTGAGTGAGATACTGAATCCCAGTTCTTTCAAATTAAACGAAGTCATATTTTCACTTCATGGCTCCTTTAAGGGTATCGCCGAGGAAGTTAACTTCAAGGCTGTCGAGGGGACGAAAAGAAGATTAGAATGCTAGTGGACGAAAAGCAGAGACGGGAATATTGCCTAGGAAAGTTACCACCTGTAACAGGAAAAAAGTATTTTGTGTGTAATAAGCTTTTTGTGCCTGCCCTAAGCAGCGCTAGTATTAAACCAAGAGTGTAAAACATGGGTATATTAGTCCTTTTCGGTAAGATGACATGTCATCACCCCGCTACAAAGGGGAAACCAATAGCAATCACCAATCATCATCATCATCACCACCGTGATGTCGGCTTAGGGATTCTCGCGTATGTGGTCTGCTTCTCTCGAGCTGTCTGCTTCAGAGTCGTCTGAGACGACTCTATCGTCTGCTTCACTTCAATCGATCGCTGCTTGCATTCCAAGCCTTGTATTTTGATTCTGGCGTAAAACGTGCGGATCAGTTTTCCAGCGCTTCGCGCCGTGGCTAACGAGGTAGCTGACTGATGACGCGATAAGGCGAGCGACGCAGTGTCAGTGGCGTCAGTGTGTGCACGAATCAAGTATTGTCAGGTAGCTCAGGGCACCGTCGAACGCAATCCGCCCTCGCATGTAGCCTGTTCTGCAATTTTTCTCGCGGGACAGTGCAAGAAATCTGCAGGGAGCGCAGCTCCATTTTCTTGGGTGGCCTGGTGAATGGGAGAGCCCAGCAGCTGCCCATCCATGGGCAGCATAGGTACTCAAGCTATCGCTGAAACCAGCCACTCACTGGCTGGCTTCCTGTGCAAGGAGGCTCAAGCTCCACATGTGCAAGTTCGGGAGAAGTCAAGCGGATAAGATTGCCGTTTGTGCCAAGCTTGACACTTGTGTTAAATAGTGCTTTCAAGTTTGGTGTGCTCAAGGTAAACAAGTGACACTTGTTGTTCATCTATGTTTTTCGAATTTGTTGCTTCGAATAATACTATTGTGCTTTCATTATAGGCAAGACCTCAAATGAGCTGCGAATTCTAAGCAATCTGCAGGCAGCCATTATTGAATGCACAGAAAACAACGTTTTGTCTACCTTGAAATTTTCTACATATACCTGGAACTGCCAGCTAGCAAGTTTAATGAAAGCTTGTTATCTGCTCAATTGTAGTAAAGAGGTTGCAAGGGATAGATAGGATAGCCCTCCCTCCTCACCAGCTGATCGTCTGGCAGCGTCTCATAACTTCGTTCACAATTACCGCATGGATTTTATTTCCCTAACCTTTGCCCCACTGCCTTCTGCCTTCTTCAACCCGGTTAGTCAACAATACTTCATCCTGCATCTGTTCTGATTATGTATTTTGGTAGGCTAGTTTTTTGTTTACTCTTGTGTTTGGCTTGGAAGTCAACATAACCAACCACAACACTTTCATGCCCACTCAGTTGGATGGCCAGTAATGGTGAGATCTTCTCTCGAAGGCTTACAGTAGATTCAAGAATTCTGATTGACTGTGACATCAATGTACCCATCTGGAGCACCCTGTGGAATTCAACTCGACGTTAATTTTTGTGTTCACAGCTGGTAATTGTCTCCTGTGTGTTTGGGGGAGGAGATATTGCAAGGAGATATTTCATGTTCTATTGCTTTTTAACTCTGTGCTGTGTAAAAAACTGTTTCGGCTAATTGCTTAAGTGAATATGCAGTGTCCCATATTTTGTTTGCAACGATGCAGACCCAACAGAGCCCAACTGCTACAAAGCACATTCTCGGGTGGTGGTCATTAGCTTGAAAAAAAAAGGGACACTGAAACTATTTTTAAGCTAACAAGCCTAAAAAAACAGTTTAAATGGTTCTTGTACAGCTTGACATTACCCTCTCCCGAGAGCACGGAGAAAGAAGAATTCTTGCTCCGTGCCCGAGTGTACTTAATACCTTGTGCAAGAACTGGAGCCAAGGACACCTATGTGGACGTGAATGTCTTTGTTGGTGTTTGTGAATATTGCAGTACAGCTGAAAGCTGTATGTATCGTGGAAGGCTTCAACAATAAAATGACTCCAATGAACGTACTTCTGCTTTGGTGTCAATGGGCAGCATGTGAGCATTGATTAGAGCTTCGCTGTTGACATTTATGTTACACAAAAACAGGCTTGATCAGCCACTGTAGCAAGACTTTATGATAAAACACGGGAAGGAAACTGGACAAAAAAGCTGTGAACACGTGGACCCTGTTAATCACAGCACCTTTCCTTGTACTTCAGTACTGTTATTGTCCCTGTATTTTCCCCTAAGATATAAACCAACTCGCCCAGCATCACACCTTCAGACAGAAAGCAAACATGGTGTTTGTCAATGACAAGTGATTATACCAAACATCCGTGGCTGTGAAAAAAGTGAGTGAGTCAGTGAGTAGCTCTACTTTCTCTGCACAGTCTGTGGTGCGAAGTTCCTTTTCCAAACAAAACACAAGGGTTTCTTGGCACAATACACAGAAAAAATGCCAAATAAGCAAGTGATGCCTTCTAGCACTACACTACAGTCCTGCAGGAAAGCAAAACCACCAAGTGATCTTTTTGCTTGGGTGCAAAGCTCTGCAGAGAAGCCAAGAAAGATTCCTTTTTTGTTGACACCAAAGCTCTGATGGAAAGCCAAAACATGTGGCTTCTGTCTCTGCTGATTAGCTGTAAGACAGGCATGTGAATGTATTGCAATAGGGATTTGTTGTGTAGATGTCCTTCATACCTAGATAAATATGAACCAGGCTGGCTGTGTAACAAAAACGTCAAGTGAGGTTACAACAAAATGTTTTACGTAAAATGTAAGAATACTGTTTGTTATAAATAGCAATTAATGTTTTAATATGGTTTTGACAGTACACTGGCTAAAACTAAACAAAAACACTGGCTAAAACTAAACAAAAGCAATGTTTCATACAGCTTGAATCGTGTGAAATAGCAAAGGAATGGTTTGGGCCCTAAATTCAGCAGGCATGTTCCAGCTGGGAATGTGTTTGTAGAGCACAATAATAATAAAGGCATGAGAAAAAAGGGTGAGCCTAGTTGAGTTAGCCCCAAAGTATTGGCAGACAGTTAGAGGGCTTATAAAAATTTATATTCACTTGCCCTGGTTTTAAGTTTATTAATACTGAGCTTAATGTACCCCACACAACACCATTGAAGAATGTTACGCCTGCATGGACACAGCAGCGTTTAAGGTATAACACAGTTTTATTTGAACAGAGGTAAATAAGAGAATATTGCATAATCAATCCATTTATACGTAAACTAGAAAAAGCAGGGTTTTTAAAGTGAAGCTCGGAAGCATGCTAAATAAAAGGGATGAATAGCGAGTTGATGTTGTTACTAATCACAAATTTCAACTCAACCACCTTGCCGGAAACAAACCCCTTACATGGAGGGAGTGTGTGTAATCGCAAGATTTTTTAGAGAAAAGTTTGTGAATGCACTGTACACGTAGGCCAGAAGGTATTTTGACAGCCCAGCCGAGGACTCTGAGTCGTCAGCGCTCTTTTCTGCTGTTTTGATGATCAAGGGCTGTTTATTCAGGAACTACCCTCTCTTCTCCCTTTAGCCACCATCTTTCTCAGTCACGGCATTCATGTGCTTGCTGAGGGAGCTAGCAAACATAAGGACCACCTATAGGCAGGGTTACCTTAGGCTCGCACAATTGCTGGAGAAGCCAAACAATGTTTTCAAGATCCCCAACTGTGAGCTTGCACTTTTTTTTTTTTTGCGAAAAAAACACAGACATCTAGATAGGCCTTTGAGAGCTGTCTGAAATCACAAAAGTGAGTATTTTGTGCCCAAACTGGCCAGCTAGACCTCACTAGTCAATCCACACGTTGAATGCCTCGTATAAAAATCAATGAAAACCTACGCTCTTAAAGGAGCCATGAAGAGAAAATGCAAGTTGGTTTTATTCGAAAGATTTGGTGTTTTATAGTGCCCCCAGCGCTTGTCCGGATACCAACGGTGCTTTATTCACTGAGAAATTAAACAATTTAGGTTAAAATTTAGATTTTCCCGCTCAATCGTGCGTTTTCGTGGTCCCAAGTGACATCACTGGAACCGACCGCTCTGCAGCCTAGAGTACCTTCATTCACGCATCCGCCGTACAGGGTAGAGACACGTATACGCTGGCGCCGCCATTTTCGGTTGCTCGCTCGCCGCGGAAGCAAGTCATTGTGTCAAAACCGCGCTAAAATTATCGCCGCAACACGGTTTACTGAAGAAGTTTGAATCATATTGTCTGTTTCGCGTTGCTAGGTCTCGTGGGAAACGAAAAGAATAACGCGTTGAGCCCGTTGGCCCAATTGCGGCGGCACGGGACCGTTCAAAGGTTGTCTCCACTCTGTACAGCGGTGTTGGTTGGTTCCCGCGTTTCTTTACGTTCCGTAACCTAGATGGCAAGCGTAACCATACCGTGGCAAGCGTTCGGTTTGTTTTTGCCCGCATTTAAACCTGGCTTTGTTTTTGTTCTGGGAGAAAATATTCGTTCCCTGAAACAGTGCTCGCTCGACAAATGGGGTCACGTAAGACACCGTTGCTTGCGTCAATCGTCCAGTGTCGTCTGAGACAACCCCAAGCCCCGTAGTGCTGTGCAGCAAAATACCAAGCATGCTGTGCGCAGTACGAACAGCAGAACGCATCAGTACTTCTATGTTTACATGTGCTTTCGTAACTTCCACTGTTTGTCCCATCATTCTTATTGCTTTGTAAAGAATGTACCCTAAATTTACGCGCAAATCGCTCGTTCGTCTCGTTTGTAAGTTCTACCTAATTTGCGTCTGCTTCTGCCAGCCTCCGCCAATCGCAGAGCTTAGCTCATGTGACGACATAGGTTCTGTTGCGGGAAATGAGCTGGTGGGTCGCATGACCATTCCCGTTTTTCCTAATTATGTAGCTTATTTGAGCGAAGTTTACGTTAAAAGTGGTGTCAGTATGATTCTAACGAGGCAATCTTTTGAATGAACCAAACTTGTGTTTTCTCTTCATGGCTCCTTTAATACTACAGACTCACTGCATTGGCTTATTGCATGGCATTGCGTGGGTGGGCTTCTGGTTTCCACCTATGAAGCCTGTTAGTTGTGTTACAGTGTCCAGTCCTGCTGTTAAACTTCTTGTGAGACTTGCACTGCCCTGGAGTGTACCACCGTCGATTCCTTGGAATTTGTGTTGGCCATGAGAAATACTAGTTAATCGTTACAAGCCCCTGAAGCTGGCTGGAAAGTGGGCATTTGTTTAGCGAGCACTGTTTAGAGGCATAGTAGGCAGGCTGTTACAGAGGCTACGACGAAAAAATACAAGGTTTGTTCATTAAAAAGACTTCTTTGCCCGAAAAACAAATGACATCAATTTTATTGTAAACTTCAAACAAATAAGATAGTACAGAGAATGTGTACAGCAGTGGATGTTCCATACACTCTTTCCAGACGTCACAGGATCTTGTTTGTGCAATTAACAGCCACCGACCTAACCCACCGCAAAAAAAGCATAACTGGGCAATTGCAGTGGGGCCTCCGTTCCGTTTGATCGTATCACTTGAGTGCTAACGTACAGTTAACACACAGATAACTGCATTTAGAGTGCACGTCCATATAACGTCACTTGTGCCCATATTACATCAATGCAGTTTGAAATTGGGATGTTTTTCACCATTTCTTCTGGTTAAACTAGCACCATTACAGCCTTGACCTTTGCCTATCAATTACATTTGCAGTGTGCTCGCTGCTTATACCCATGGACACAAACAACCCGCTGAGGCTTTCACGTTCCAGGCCCATCTTAAGATTCTCTTTGACGTTGACCATTGAGCCTGCGTAGAACCCATGGGTTTTCGCATGCATGTATGTGCATTAGACACGATGGTCGGCCAAGTGTATACCCTTCCTGTTACCGTCTGTACAGCTTCTTCTCTGACCCTATCGGCTGGGTGTCCTGAATTGAGTCCCTTTGCATGAGGGGACTCGGTAAAATCTGGCAAACATAGCATATACCGCCGGATGTACAGAGAGACGTGAAGCTTGTGCCAATGTAGCAGCTATGGCATGAAGCGCTTAGCTATAGTGTACCTTTTGGAGGACCCTTGGCACACCAAAAAACGGAGACCATATCTATTCCGTTATCCAGGACGGACGCCGCTAGGACTCTCCGAAAACTTGCTCGGGAGACCACGCTATCGAAATGGAGCACCCAAGAGTTCACGAGCGCTCGTATCCATGCCCTGGACCCCCATCTTCAGCGCCCCCTCCCATTAGGCCTCCCACGACCATTCTTTGTCGCCTCTGGCTTGGAGTCGCATTCACAAATGCTTACTCCTATTTGATTGGAATGGCAGCCAGTGAGGCGTGCGAAGTCTGTGAAACACCATGGCGATTGCCTCTTGTAACGAGTCCTCCATGTGCCCGACGGTTCCCCCCGTCGTCCATATCGTGATGTCGTCCGCATATATCGTGTGACGGATCTGCTGCATTTGCGCCACGGTCGAAGACTGCCTCCGGGGCACGGGACTGCGCTGCTCGCCACAAAAGTCCGAGCTCCTGATCCTGCCACCGACCGGATACTGGAGAAAATCCGTCGGAGGGGAGGCCGAGAAAATCGTGCTTCGAACAACAGACGGTACAGAAGTCCCGCACGTTAAGGGCCTCAGAGTCTTGGGTATGCACCTAGACTCTGGGGGCGACAATCACACGGCCCTGGAACGGCTCCTGACGAAGATTGGGGTGGCCACCCGTCTCGTCAAACAGGTATCCACGAAGCACAGCGGCATGCGGGAGGCAAACCTCCTACGCCTCCTGCAGTCGTTTGTGCTGAGCCACGTAGCGTACGTAGGAGCCTTCCACGCGTGGCGGAGACACGAAAGAGACAAGATCAATGCGGCGATCAGGAGCTCCTACAAGGCGGCGCTGGGACTGCTGCAATGTACCAGTAACGCGGCCCTGGCAAAGTTGGGCATACATAACTCCCTGGAGGAAATCGGGGAGGCCCAACGGGCGGCGCAGATTGCCCGCCTCGGAACGACCGCGACGGGAAGAATGATACTGCAGAGCGTCGGGGCGAGTCCAACGACGACCGGGGAAGATCGCGAGGACCTGCCCGCAGAGCTAGCAAGATCACTGAGGGTGCCGCCGCTCCCGCGGAACGTGCATCCGGAACGAAACGAAGAGAGAAGACTCGCGAGGGCGAGAGCCCTGGCGGAGGCGCACAAGGAAGACCAGCGGGCGGCCTACGTCGACGCGGCGGCGTACGGCGGTAAGCCGGGACGCTACGCAATCGTGGCGGTCAGGGCGTCCGACGGGGAGATGGTGGCAGCCGGCAGCGTCCGGGCGGCCACGAGCGAACAGGCAGAAGAGGCAGCCATAGCGCTGGCGCTAAGAAACTGCCCAGAGATGACTACAATACTCAGCGACTCCCGAGCCGCCGTGGCAGGCTACAGCCGCGGTCGCGTCGGAAGACCGGCTGCGAGAATCCTCCCGAGAGGAAAGGAGACCGTAACAACGCTGAGGTGGTTCCCGGCCCACGTCGGAGCCCTCCCCGGCGGTACGCCCAACCGCAACGAGGGCGCGGACGCCGTCGCGCGAGAAATCGTGCACCGCGCGACGCCCCCCCGTGCCCAAGCCCTGCGGACGGAAGACAACATGGAGCCCCTAGCCGGCTACAGTGAGATACTGGCGTGGTACAAGGAGGGACGCCGCGAGCTTCCCGGCCCTCATCGGGGGCTGGGGAGGCACGAGGGCGTGCTCTTCGGACAGCTACAAGTCGGGACAGTGTTGACGCCGGCACTGGCCCGGCACATGTGCTCGGACATTCCCGGCGACGGTGTGTGCTGTGTGTGCGGGGTGGAACTGGCCACCCTGGCCCACATACTTTGGAACTGTGACGAACCTGTGCGGGGTGTGCGGGGCCCCGGCCCGCTACCACCGGACATCGAGAAGTGCATCCGCTCGACGGATGAGGGCGACCAACTATACGCGATCCAGCGGCTCGAGGAAGCCCTGGGCCGGCAGAAGCGAACGGGAGACCCTCCTGCTGGGGGAGCGCTCCCTAGTAGCCGAAGCCAAGGCCTGGGTACCCTTTGAGGCCCAGGGTAGGCGGGGGCGGTGAAGCCCTGCGTGGTGAATCCCGCCCCCCTCGCAGGATTTATTAATAAAGGTCATTTTCTCTCTCTCTCTCTGTGAAACACCAGAGACCATACGACATGTCCTCTGCGATTGTCCACGGTTTTCAACCGAACGCAGCCAGCTCTCTGCGACTCTACGAAAATTAGACTCTCGGCGCCCGTTCTCTGAGGAGACAATCCTGGGCCACTGGCCTTCTCCGTCGTCTGCGGACAAGGCGACAAAAGGGCTCCTGTGTTTCCTCAAAACGACGGAATTGCACAAAAGACTGTAGCGCAAGACTACTCTCTACGAACTGTCTGAACTTTAGACAATGTCTATAGTGTCCTACCGCTGGGAACACCACTCCACGTCTGTTCGTACCTTTCCCCTCCTTTTTCTATTTTCCTCCTTTTCCTCATTGTTCCCCTTTCCCCCGTGCAGGATAGCATACTAGGCCGTAGCCTGGTTAACATTCCTGCCTTTCCTTTACTTTTTCTCTCTCTCCAGGTCCTAATTTGTCGTAGCATCATGTGTGTGCCAATGTGAGGAGCTGAATGCATGAAGGAAACTACCCAGCTGCAATCTGGGCCACGGGATACGAGACTGCCAATGTTCTCACTCTTTGACATCCTTTGTATCGCAGATGTATTTCTGCCACATTTTACTGTAGTGAAATGGCTCACCACTACAGCTGCAATAATTTCTTCTGAAAAATCTTTTCAAGCGCTGAATACCAAGCATTTATGATGCAAGAAGAGCATGCTCACCAGACGTTTCCGCGCACAAAACGTATTTCGGGTAAACAATTCTTAGCCACAATTCAGTCCACTCGAAAATATATACAAAACGCGCGACAAACTGCCGATTTTCGGGTCTTCTTTGCTAATCTCCTTAAAGGGGAAACTACTGTGCTGGGTTGTACGCGGCACGTGTGTGGGGACACCAATGATTACCTTTTCTAGCTATCCATGGTTTGCACTTGTAATGCGCACATGCGACCATTCAAATATCAGTGGCCGCGTCTAGCCTACGTCCTGAGCACTGTACTTACGTTCCGCGCTGCTGTCATTTTGAAAACACACCGCGATTTCAGGCCACCCATTTAAGTATTCTGAACTTGCCGTGGTGCAAACTGTTTATAGCAGATGCCGCCACGCGGACATGCCGCAGCAGGCTCACATAATCACGCTCGGACGGTGTCTTTTCTTGCGTAGGGCGTGGGTTGTTCGAACACCCCGGGGCCACTCGGCTGCGCGATGTCGTCTAACGCAGGTACCATCGGCATACAGTGCAGTGCAACACTGTCAACTCAGCTTCATCCACGTTGTCGGCCCAAGAAATTCAGGGCTTTCGGATACGCCATACCGCCAGCAGTGGCAGCACCAGCGGCTTCCGCAAGAACGAACAAAAAAATTATTTTATAAAACTTCTAGCAAATGAGTGGCTTTCTATTTTGTTATTAAAATGTGAAAAAATGTGCTTTTTGTATTCTACTACGCGATATAATAACAATTGCCGTTAATATGACGTCACTATGACGTCACGCGGGGCAGGAGCTGCTGGTCACCGAGGGGGCTCAATCTCGTGCCCCGCGCGGGGTTCCAGACGCTGCCTAGAAATAAAACGAGATATAAATTTTTTGACTCGCAGACATAAAGGTACTGACATCGATGTAAATATTAGGAAGCGATTATCTAAATATTAAAAGACATCAGTGATCACGCAAGGATAAATCAGTGGTCAGGGGAAGAAAGTGGCCTCCTTTTTGTGTTGGCACTTCGAGTGTGCGTCCCGAAGCCAGGGCGCTTCTGTCCTTGCGCCGTTCTGTCTTGCCGCCGTTGTTGTGACCCAGGCCCCTGTATACACTGCTCTGGGCAGCCGCCGCCCAAGGAAAAAGCGGCCGTGGACGCAATGGAGGGGCTTTAGTTGTGACCGAGGTCGAAGATGGCCATCGGATATTTGTTACTGTCGCTACTGCCGACTGCCTATGGCAGGGCTGGTCACCGTCATGCCCTCACGTTTAGGGTAAAGTCAGGAACTCACTCGGCGAGCCGCAGCGTGCCCTTTTTGTCAACTCGCTGTTCCCCAGTTTCTTACGTTAGCGAAAAATACAGCTGAGAGAATCTGCCTAACCGCGGAGGAGAAAAGGATTGTCTGCAACACCACTTTCAGAAGGGGACGCGGAGTGCGCGAAAGCTGAGCCCATTCAATTATCCCACGCCAATTCCATCCCGGGCTCCACAGAAACGTGAAAAAGAAAGAAGGAAGGGGTGACGCGCGGAAGAAATATATTTTGCTGTGCGCCTCACTCACAAAGGCCCTCTGCCCACCCACAACATTCATCCAGCTAAAGCACACGTTTCCCAGACCCATCGCTTTCTTCAGTTCACTTACAGGAGTATTGACTGTCTGCCACCGCCGCTTGCATGGACCCGACGAGGGAGGGTCGAGTCGACTGGCGGGTTCAGCTACCTCGACCCCTCCCGCGTTTATAGGCTCCGGACAGCGCCCAGAGGGCGACACGGAGCCCGCGACACCCAGCGCCCCCTTCGGCAGTATGCGCAACACTGGGTCGGTCCCCGCAAGCCGGAACGCTGCTGGCTCGGGGGCGCTCTTCTTTTTGCAGCGCGGATTAAGCATATTAGTCGCCCCTTTTGGGCTTAAAACGAAGTAAGAGATTGTAAAGTAATCCTGCCACATAGTGCATGTGAATGGAGAAGGATTTATTTGGTCGAACTCGCGTATGAGAGGGCATATAAAGGCCGCATAGCCGTGATGCCCAGAAGAGAAACGCTTGTACAGCCTGCCTGCGGGGCAAACCTTTCTCAAGATCAGCATGTTTCCCTTCAAAAAACAAAAAAAAAAAAAGAAACGTAATCTATATTGTTCACTCCACAAAAGAGGAGGCTTTGCCTGCAAATATATCAGACGTTGCGCGGTGTTTCCGCGCGGGGTATTCCATCCATGTGAGTGCACTTGCATGCGACTGCAGAACTACTAACTGGACCACACGGGAGTTACATATAGGTCTTTGATTCGAATGTGATGCTCCATACATGTAACAGTATGAAATTGACGTTTGTTGGGATATAGCGAAAGTGCGGACGTTAATAAGTGCCCGCTTCGCCAAGAAACTTTTGGGCTTCCAGTTGTAGCCCAGTACGTTAGTTGCATATATGTAAACACGCCGCCAAAAAAGAAACTCATCACGAGAAGGCTATCACAAGAAATTCCTTTGGGCAGGGATGGGATGGGGGAGGGGTAAGCAGAACATCTAATAGGCGTATCGGAATAAATTACGGAATATTCATATTCGGGCATTTTTTTTCTCTCCACTGCAACGGGTTCGGCAGGAGACCTCCGTTAGGAAGGAATGGTAGCGCTTTTATTACCGTCAACACTTTTGCAACAAAAGTCACGGGAGAAAAAATTTAGTTCCCTGAGTACACCCCTCACTGGTCCGGAGTGACCGCAATCACAACGGATGGGATAAATAAAGTTTGTCCTCCTCCTCCTCCCCGAACGCGAATTTTTTTTCCTGTGTACATATTGTTCCAACTTTGATTGCGGCACGTCTTAGCTCTATTTTTCTTTGCTTTTCAGTGGCTTAGACAACAATTTAATTGTTTCTTTTGCAAGAAGAGGGGGTGATTTTATGCTATCCAAATGCTCGCGAAACATTTGGGAACATTAACGCCTATAAGTGTCCGCGCCCCATATGTGGTTATATGTATTGAATTCGGCGGTATAACCACGGGAATATTAGATGAACCAGAGTAGAACAGCTGGGTGATAAAGCTACAATGCTATAACTGTGCTTGGGGGCCCTCTTTGTTACCAAATTCAGAGCGCAATTATGTGTATTGACCGGCTGCTAACCAGCCTACTAACAAGCTGATCGTACACCACGGCAGCATGTAATCCGCTCGCTTAATGTGGGCCTTTCAAGATTCAGTAACCATGCTCGGTATCTGCGAAAAAAAAAACAAACAGAGAAGAAGAATCCGCGGGAGAATGCAAAGCCTTGAACACATGCTTCCCAGTTGTGCTAGCCTACGGCTCGGCAGCGAGGCGACAGCATTTTATCAGTGCCCCGTTTTATTTGGAGGCTTCCCCCGACTGCATAACATTTTGCATGACTTTGTTGCATTATGTAGTACATATACGCGCCCATAACGTTATAACAAACGTTTTTTGCTAAGTTGCGTTCACTGGCGCTGAAGGCGGTCGGCGCGGCGGGACCGACCCGGAGTGGCGCGTGTCTGTCGCGGCTGGCGCTGCGCTCGCGCGGCAAACTTCGCTGTCCGGAGCCTATATGAACCCGGTTCAAAGGATCGAGGTGAGGGGAGCGGAGGGGTTCTGGAAAAAGTTACCGTATTTTCACGATTCTAATGCGCACCCTCTTTTGCTGAAAGGTATTTGCGTGCGTATTATAATCGGGCTCAAAACCGAAATAGGCTTTAAAGCGGCCAGCAAAATATTGACATGCGGCGGACACGAAGTCCCCCCAAAATCCAACTCAATCCAATAAAAACAATCCGTCAACCCCACGTGAATGAATTTCGGCGCACCAATTCCTCAATGACATGCCGCCTATCTTGGTCAGCTGTTGCACATTATTTTGTGCTTCTGAAATTAGCCCGTAACACCTAGAATTATGAAGATCAAAACACTTAAAATCGCAAACATCTTCAATGCTTCCCGGTATAACTTTATTTCCAGCAGGAGCTCGATGAGCAATCTTCTGAAGCACAATCATTTTTGGCTTCCACAGCTGCATAGGCTGCATGCGCCAAATAAAATCTCCCTCTTCCAGGTACGTGGTGTCATGTATTTTTCATCGACGCAGTACCGTCAGTGTCAATTTTTTTTTCGAATTTTCCTTCGCGAACTTACCCGCGCGTTAGGATGGGGGGTGCGTTAGAACTGCGCAAATACGGTATTCACAGAGCCTTGGACCGCGCGGCGGCGACGCCATATTTGAGATTGTACTCCGCCGCGCGGGCAGCGCGTTTCCCGACGCGAAACGTTGTTTGCGCGCGGTGCTGGCAAGAACGTTCGTGTGGACGGTGTTTTTCTCTGCGTGATTCGTATGTTTGAGAATGCCTGGTCGTAACGAGTAGCCAGCATTGTTTTCGCTGCGAAATTCCGGGTGCGCTGTTCACGTCTACAACCGCAGACCCGAAGCAGGCCGAACGACGAAAGCTAGCGCGCCGTTTTTTGTTTGTTTGTTTGTTTCGAAGCGAAGGCCAGGGCAGTGCTTGAAGACGGTATGATTTCGCGCGACGAATGCAACTGTCCGATTGTTTGACAGGCGCGGCCAGCGGCGTGCATAACCCGGTCCGCTTTGGCGATTTCGCGCTATCTCGGTGTCATCCCCGTGCGCCGATTTCATTATTTCCTCCGTTGCTTGAAGCGACCGTGGCGCGAGTTGAGAAAATTTCTTCACACAAGGCTGCGAGGATATTTGATGCGGTGGTGGCGTGTGAGAGGGGAGCTGGTTTTACCGTGCCACCCAGGCATGTTGCGCACTTCTTGAGGAGTATGAGAGACGGTGTGGTGCTCCGGCGACAGTGTTCTGTGCGTTGAACGCACGAAGGTCGTCCATTTGAGCTCCTAATGAAGCGGAACAATTACGGACAGGGTCTGAGTGGAAACCATCGCGAGGTAAGTACGTGATAAAATTAGCTATGGTGGCGACGACAAAGATCCCACCGATGATTTTCAAGTCTTTTCCTTTCGGTAAAGACGAAGCGGAAATTATAAGCAGAACAAGATTATGGAACACGTACGCTTTGGCTACTTCGAAAGCAGCGCAGAGACAAGTGACAAAGGCTGCTCTAGTTTGCCCCTGCATACGTTGACGTTTTAGTCTCTGCGCTTTTTTTTGAAGTAGTCAAACTGGGTACGCAGCGTCAAGCTTTAGTGTCTGGTCACGTAACACGCTTGGTCATTCGAGAACAGTCGAAGGCGACGAAGAAGAATTGGATCAATTTGGATGCCCACAATTACCTGGGAAGCGATATTGCATGTACGCGTGCGTTCACATCAATACTCGAAGTTATAGCCCATGTTGAGGCTGGGAGGCCAGTATGGTGCGTCTCATCCATAAAGTACGCCGGCTACCTTCATTTGTGAACATTTTAAGCATGCGAATGTTTCAAACATGTGACGAGGTGCGAGGTGAAAGCTCCGGCGCCCATCGTCCCGGGGCCCACCTGAATGAAACGGGTTCCAACAGATTCGATACTGATTAGCCATATTATCGATAACTTCTTTGGGAATTCGTCGAATGAAGACAGACAGCCTTCAAGCACTGCCCTAGCTGTCGATTCGAAACAGCGAAAGGAAAAAAATACACGGCGCGCTTTTTTTTGTTTTTTCGTGCGGCCTGCTTCGGGTCTGCGGTTGTAGGAGACCAGCGCAGTCCGGATTTTCGAAGCGAGAACAATGCTAGCTACTCGGTAGGACGAGGCATTCGCAAACCCACGAATCATGCAGAAAAAACACCGTTCACACGAACGTTCTTGCCAGCAAGCAGCACGCTGCAAACCACGTTTCGCGTCGGGAAACGCAAGTGCCCAGGTAGCACAAAAGAGCTTAAAGACTTCTACTACCGCGATTTTTCAGGACGAAAGAAACGGCTTGCAAACATCCCAGACAATCCGATCACGCATTCGCGACGTTTTCAAAAAATCTTAAATCACGTCTAATGTCCAGCGGGTATTACTATTTCTAGACGATTTATTTACTCTCTTTAAAACATCCTCGAAAATCGGTTTAGAAGTGGGATTTTACAAGAGCTGTATAAGTCTGTTAATGTGACTTTTCAATCCGCATTTTATAGGGTTAGAAGACGTTCTGATAATTCTGGTCTAGAAAAGGGCTTTAGAAAGATTCTAAGAATCCCTTTCTTGGGATATTTAGAGCCGCTTTTTAGACGTATAAAATACGGCTTTATGAACCCCCCTCCCATGGATTCCGAGTCACTAGATCCAACGGGTCAGTAGATCCAACGAGTCATTACATCCATTCGTGGATCTACTGACTCGGTGGATCTAGTGACGCGTTGGATCTAGTGACTCGGTTGGATCTACTGACCCGTTGGATCTAGCGACGCGTTGGATCTAATGACTCGGATGGATGTACCGACCCTTTGGATCTTATGACTCGTTGGGTCTAGTGACTCGGTGGGGCGGGAGGGAGAGGAGGGTAGTTAGGGCAGGAACATTTCTGCCCCGCCGCCATCCATTCCGGCTTTACAAAATGAACAAAAGGGCGCCCCTCAGCTTACTGCTTGGGTAGCGGGTATGCTTTCTAGCGCTGCACGTCTTTATTTATTCTTTTTCCACAGCTCGTGGTGAGTTCGTAAGTGCACACAACACTTTCAAAAGAAAGGGGCAACGTCTTTTGAGGCTAACCACGCTGCGAGCACTCGGCTATCAGTCAGGGAGTAAGGAAAATGTAAAAAAATTAGGAAAAAGGGGCGCGGCGACCACTGCAGATTAGTAACGGGAAAGTGCGCCTGCTACCATGACGTCCATGTGAAAGGTACACGTGACGGCGGTTGCGGGGGGACCGCGGGATGGGGATATTATGTGCACAGGTTCTCCGAAAGCCTGACTTTGGGTGGGAGAGGGGGGGGGGGGGGATGGGGGTGCCTTACGGTTAATTTTAGTTCGCCGTGGCCACCGCTAGGAGGATCGGTGCTGGAAAGATCCATTTAACGTTATAACGCAGGAGTCGTTGTCGGTTTTCTCTCTCTTTTTTTACATCTTAAGCTATAATTATAATTTTCACAACTTAGGTTAGTTTTCGGTGTCATAACGTTTTTCTGTTCGCTAGGTTGTGTTCGATTCGTTAACGTTAGGCTACTTTAGTGGAAGTCGAAGCAGTGCCAGACTACGGCGCCTAGTATATTCTAGGCACTACAGCCCTACGGGGCGTTTTTCATCAAAACAATGCCTGTGGGCGTCCCTTTAGTGGGGGACTTATAATACCGTCGGGCGGCATATAGACACAGCCTCATATAAATGCACTCGACTTCCTTGAAACGATTTTTCGTGTAATTATTTGTTGAGAATCGTTCCTCGATGACGTTTTATTTTTTTTTCGGCATCTCCGATTGCACTGGAAAAAAAATATGTATTGATACTGCAGTAAAGTCTGCATGCCGACTTCAGACGCGGTTTACGTCGTCTTCTTGACCCCAACCGCGGCCGGAGCCCCGCTAGCCGTTCCCGGTCCGCCGGACTCCTGATCTATTTCTCTGAAGCAGGGGCTTCATACGCGCTGCCCGCGGACCGCACGCGGCCCTCGGACCTTTTGATTCGAACCTATTTATTACAAATGTTCTTGTTCGCAATTCTGCATTGTTTTAGGCCAGGTGATTGTTATGCGGCATTGCCAAAAACGACTGTTTATTTGTTGAGTATTTGGTGGAATATTTGAACCTTTCGGAATCTTCGCTTTAAAAACGCAGAAAGCCAAAACGAACAACTTCAGCTGAGGTGCGCACAGGTGGTAGCAATTAAAATGCGAAAACTTCGTATAAAAACTGAACATCTGTCCTGTTCAGGTGTTAGACAGCGAAGCTGTTAGATACTAATAAAAATGATGTTACGAAAGGAGTTACAAAAGCGCTTTGAATTGCAATTTAGCAATACAGTTGACTCATATTAATACGAACTCCATGAGGACCACAAAAAGCTTCGAAATAACACAGCTTTCAAATAAGCAGAATCCCGCCATGGTGGCTCAGTGGCCAATGCATTGTGCTGCTGGGTCCAAGAACGCGGGTTCGATTCCCGGACGCGGCAGCCGCTTTTCCGATGGAAGCGAAAACGCCGGTGTGTTCGAGATTTCGGCGCACGTTAAAGATTTCCATGTGGTCTAATTTATTCCGGAGCACTCCGCTACGGCACGCCTCATCGCCTGCGAAGCGTCGGCGCGTTAAACCTTGTGGGGATCCTGACGCCCAGGCCATTGCGCGATCACTGGGTTTGTGGCCTTGCGCGGCGCTCTTCCCCTCTCTCCCCGAAATGCCGGCTCGTCTCGGCGCCACTGTGTAGAGCCGAGCAGTCGTCTCAAACTCCTGCCTGAGGTGAAGCCTGCAGAGACCGTTGCGGCGATAAAACACTGTCACGCAGCGGGCGCCCCGCCCTGGTAGCGGAGCTAACCTCACCTCATTGGTCCGTTTGAACGATGCCCGAACCCAACTCTCGCCAGGACGCGAACGCGCGCCCTGCGCGGGGGTCCGTTCGGGGAGACGCTGCCAGGACGCCGAAGGCATGGGCCGAATGTATGTGACGCTTTCTTTACCAGCCGGCGGCAACTCTGTTGCGCCGGCGAAAGCCCACCAGCCCTTCCGGCTGCGGCCCGTGCCCAAGGCTGCTCCTGTTGTCCCTACGCTTGCATATAGTAAGGCCGTACCTACCACTCGACGAACACGCCGTGCGGTACGCGCCTGTGAGCGAATGGGCCCCGTCTCCCTCGCTGCTGCGAGCCGATCCGGCCAGCACGGCGATGCGCGCGCGCACAACGTGCGCGCACCCGGAATTTTCCCTGACAGAAGAGCCCACTGGCTTTGCGCCGACGAAACGTGCGCACTTGCGCGTGGCGCCCCATCGCCCCTTTCACCTAACGGGAAGTACGTATACCTGTGCTGTAAATTGTGTAATTGGGACTGTAAAATATGTGACTAGAATGTTAGTATAAAATAAACGTCTTCCCTCCGTACCCTGGGCATATTCCTTTGTCGCCCCTTTCTCCACCTGCCCAACAGAGGCGGTGTTGATTTGGCGCGACGGCGTTTCAGTATCGTGAGCGTGCTCAACTAGCTCGAACCCACGGTGGTTCCTCGCGGTGTGCATGAATGCCTGCCTTGTGCAAAGCTAGCGTTATGCATATTGTGAGGTAGAGACACCACAACCTCATAATCAATCAATCAATCAATCAATCAGTCAGTCAATCAGTCAGTCAATCAATCAAACAGAAAGTACCATGAAAGCATTGCCATGACTACGCTACACGTCTTCCTTCTTGATTTTGGTCGGAACCTCGACTTCCTCGCAAATTCAAGCGCACGACATTGTTTGTCCTGGGTTTTAAGGCTCATCGCTATAGTTGGAGCTTGAAGCGTCCAGCACGCAATCTGCTTACACGGAGTTGTGTGCAGCAAAGAAAAAGAACGTAGGAAGCCTAGGAAAAACGGAAGCCTTCCGGAACCACCCGTGTGTACGTGGTGCCTAAATTATTATTTACTGAATTACGTCTGCCACATTTAATGGTGCTTTGCTATGAGGGCGCCGATTTTGTAGGCTCTTTGTATCACCGTGTGATCGTCTTTTTCGGTAACTATTTGCATTCATTACCGCATATATGTCAACCGATCTTGGCTTATGTGTTGATAAATTGCCTCAATTCCACTTTCAAACATGTAAGCAGCAGAGGCTGTCCAATCCGCTTGCTTTTATTTTCAATAAAGAAACAAATAAAAACTTTTTGCACGCGAAGGCGAGAAGCAAATGTCGGGATGCGTTTATTGATTAATGACTGAATATACAAATAATTATGTCGAAGCAAGATGTTTTAGCAATGACAAAAAAGTAACTGGTTCGGATAGTTCAATTGCGAGCTCTTGAATGCATTTGGTAGCCCCCGTTTTCGTTGTGGTAATAAGCATTGACGCACTTTAAAATCTTACCGGCAGTCAAATCAAGATAACGTAATTTCAGCCTGACGATTTCTCTGAAAATAATTACAAGCCAAAACGCACCTGTAAATTACTGCCTGTATTTTTATGTACGCTTCAATATCACACGTAGGCTTATAATTTTGTTTTATATATAATGCTAACACGTACGTTCGTTTGTGTACAACTTGAAACGACGTAATAGGAGCCTCGTATTCACGGTTTGACTGCCCAAAGTGACAACTAGGTTTTACAACACCCAAGCAAAACACCGTAATACGCACATATCGCCCGCGCATGGTGCGCATGGGCTTCTGCTTAGTATGCACACAGCACGTTTAAATTAAAACGGGCACTGCGATGACGTACACTGCAATAATAGGGAGTTTTAGCTGACCGTCTTTCACGGTCCGCTCCGCTCCGATAGCAAGCGGAAGCGCCATTGCGCATGCGTGGCGCGCTTGGCCGCTCCGGTTGCGTTGAGCGGGCAGCCGATACCGGAGCGGAGCGTCGAAAACGGTCAGCTAAAACTCTCTAATATCCCAAAACTTAGCGTTGTACCTTATGTAGCAGGTTGTTTGCCCAAGGAGGCGGGATTGTACTGAAACTACTTCAGTGTGGCCTGAGCCTTGCGCAGCGGATTGCCTCGCAGGCAGCGCTTTTTACACCGCAGCAGACACCCTGAAACGATTCGAATGTTGTCTCGCGATCTGCAACGTATGCATGTTTATTTTTCAAGAAAGTAGTTGTTTCAAGCGGAACTATGGGGTTTTAGGCCGCTATTGATGCTGGCGCACATGCTTCTACGAAGTACGCTACTAGAGTGTACTAGAAGAAAGAAAACTTCAGTACACTCTAATACTACGAAGGCCCGATCACCGTCTCGTCCGCCATGATGATGATGATGATAATTAGTGGCTTTCCCTTTGAATCGGGGCGTCGGTTGTCAGCAACCGACTTGCCTGTTTATTACGCTTACTTGCCCTACTCCCAGCTAACCTATAGATTTGCTTCCTCCCTGCCATCTCTCCCTCTTTTCTGTTTTAAACACATCGCCCCCACCCCCTTTTTTTCTCCCCTCGCTGTTCTAAATTCTCATCCGTATGATTACTCCACCTGCTTACCCATCCCTTCCCTGCTTTTCCTCCACCACCACTCCAGTCGCCTCTTCGTCACCTCTATGGCCTTGAAGTTGAGGTTCCCCCTCGCCCCAAATCCCAAGGCCTCCGCCAGCGTCGTTGCCCCCTCACCCCGCGGTGGCCGTATCTCTGTGCAGCTCCTGACAATATGGTCTATAGTTTCCCGATCACTGCCGCAGCATGCACACGTTTCATCCTGCTGCCTGTAGCTACCCGTGTATGCCCGGGTTCTCAGGCACCCTGCCCGTGCCACCTTGGGGGCTGGAAAGAGCGGGTAGAGCAGAGCACCGTACACAAAAATACCGGAATACTGAAATATACGTCCACTCGCGGGCGAAGGATTTTTCATCTTCCCCCTCGCATCTCTTATCCCTCGGTCGCCCACGTCGTCCGCTTCGGCGCGTTCTTGGAAAACTGTGCATTGAGCTCCTGAATGGGTTGCCTTAGCTAGCGGACGCTGCAGCGCGCATTAATTTAAGCGACACGAATGGTAGCAGTGGCCCGTTCCAAGTCCAACAGTTCTAGGCGAGCTCCCCCCGAAGCCGGCACCATGCGCGCCACTTCCGCCGTTCCCATGTGCCGAGAGAAATTCGGGGAGGGACAGGTGGCTGACCCTTAGGGCGAACGTCCATCGGGATTCAGAATCTAACATTTGAGGAACAAAAAAAAAATAGAATAACACATTCGTTTTGGCGGTATTTTTACAAGGCCTTTTCGGGGCATGAACATACGATTACATGCACAGTTAAGCACCCGCATGTTCCAGTGCTGGTCGATTTCGGTACAAACAGACGTAGGTGATCCAGGAATTGATGATTAAAAAAAACAGTGAAAAGTTGCAATCAATTACAGATTTTGTTATGTTAATAATATTTTCTTTATCCCGGCATAATCATAAGTGCACTGAATTTCTTCGAAACGATTTCTCCAGTAATTGTGTATTAAAGAGGGTTCCTCAATCGTGTTGTATTGATTTGTCTTTGGGCAGTGTCTCAAAGATTTATTTTTCTTAAAACGTGGTCTGTTCTCTTATTGTAATATTTACGTAATATATGAATCCACATATTTTTAAACGATTGAAATTGTAGGTATTTACTAAGGATCGTTCCTCAACCCTCTTTCATTTATTTACCTTTCTTGTAAATGTTCTTTGAATAGCAGCGCTAACGACTGAAACGAATTACTGAAATTGTGAATTTGCGACGACTTAGTTATGCCCTCTGTTTATTTTTAATTGCGAAATGAATGCATATATAATTCACGGTTGAGACCTAATTGTGGCCTGTACAAAATCAGTACCACTTCAATTGTGAAAAAATCTGGGATTCAATTCGTTCTTTGTTTCACACTTAGGCATTTAAAGAGTGCAAGTACATCAACCGGTTATTCGTGGATGCTAGTAAACAAAAACAAACCGATGAACACAACGACCCCCCAATCCCGAGAAATACAATCACGCGCACTTCCTCCCTTTGGATGTAATGGCTCGTTGGATCTAGTGACGCGTTGGATCTAGGGACTCGGATGGATCTCTTGACTCATTGGATCAATTGACGCGTTGGATCTAGTGACTCGGTTGGATCTCTTGACTCGTTGGATCTTCTGACTCGGGCATCACGTGACCTAGTGGATCTCCTGACTCGTTGGATCTAATGACCCGTTGGATCTAGTGACCATAAACGCCTCCCATGTACCCCCCTTTCCCGGGGGTGATGCTGGGGGCGAATGCAGCGGCTTTGCTGCATGCATTCGCAATTAAAAGTAATTTGGCTCGAGCAAACATTTTATTGAGACCAAGCCATGGGGGTAATGTACTGAGGAGAAAAATACGATTACAATTCAGAACACAATGCGGTGAAAGCGTCCTTTCCAGCAGCCAGAAGCATCTTATATAAAAACATTACAGTGGTCATACGAAAGAAAGAATTCTGTGCAAATAAAACATTGAACAAAAAAAGAGCAATGCAAGAAACTTCTAGCAACAAGTCCAGAACTCTACACTTTCTTATTTTCAAAGAAAGAATGGAGGGCAAACAGAACTCTGAAAACAAAAACAAAAGAAATCAATGCAAGAAACTTGTAAAATCAGGTCCATAACTGTGTGAACTTGCTTATGGATATTGTGAGGTGCGAATGAAGCACAAATAAAACACTACAAAAAAGGCACACGCAAGAAACTCTCACCATCACGTCCACAACTTGTATAGTTGTGTAAGATTATTTGAAAGCAAGTATGCAGCACAAATAAAACTTTCACGAAAAAAATATAAATAGAAGAAAATTGTACCACCAGGTCCACAACTTTGTACATTTGTTTTTAAACTGAAACAATAAGATGCAAGCGCTTGTTCTACAAAAAATGATACCAACTTAGGAAAGTAAAACAATTGAACTGCGTTTATCTGATAGATCACATTGTAAAAATGTACCCCGAAATTACTAGGCAGAATACCAGTGGTCGCCTGGAGCCAGCAGTGTTAAATACTTCCTTCCAAAAAAAAAAAAAAAAGCCACGTGCAGTATGACTAACAAAGCATCACCAGCGGGAGTGAACATATCTTAAATGCAAACGCTTTTCTTCAATACACATGGTTGAAAAAAAAAAAAAAAACAATGCACAGTTTTTCTCAACAAAGAAAAAGCCATGTGCAGCACGACTATCAAATATCACCAGTAGTCGTGAACCTAAATGCCGAAACTTTATGGTTCATACATGCTTGAAAAAAAAATACCCTCAACAACCACAACAGATAATGGGGTCCTCTTCTCTGCACTGATGAGGGGCAAATCCTCTGTGACCTTTCTGTCGACGACGCCTTTCCCGTTTCTTGCACTTTCCTTAGCTGCGCTGTACTGGTCGTACCTCCAGCTGTTCAGGTTGTCTGGATGAACTGCAGAAAAAAATCCAATAAAGACGCCTAGATGTGCAATCCGTTTAAAATACCGTGTTATGTGTTAGTCAATGTGGGTCTTACGTTCGCGCCTTTGCATTCTTGAGCTGGATCATGATGACTGTCTTCATTTCTGCGTCCATGGCTCCTCGTGTTTGCATATTTGCTCTCACAGCCTCCTAGAAAGAATTGTACACGCACGCATAATTCAGAGAACATCCCTTTTTTACGACCTCTTGTACGTTACCCGATAAATTTAACTAAACTGTGCAGTTGCAATAAGATAATAAAAAGTTGAACCAGGGCAAGCTGAAGCAGCAAGCATGGCACGTGCTATTTCATTTAACACTGCAGGCTTGACAGCCCAAACTACCTATTGACTAACCTCTGACGAGGTGGCACAAGCCTTGTTTTTCTGGCCCGAGTAGCTGAAGTTCGCCGTCAATTCGTCTACAAATAAGAACCGCAACTGAGCCCCACAGCATGGCCAACGGATATGCCACCTAAGCCTGCAAGTCGATAATTGATATGAAAATAAACAGCAAGTGAGGCGGGAACTTCAAACACCTTTAGAATGGCCTGCCAGGCTGCGTTCGAGGTCCTTGTTTTCCTGAAGGCTGTCCTCCAGTCTTCCTAAATCTTCATCACACTTCAGGGGAAAGCTCCAGTAGTCCATGTTCAGTTGAGGCCTCTCGCACCATCGGTTCAGAAGATTTAAAGTTTGCTCATTCTGCTGCCGTACGTAAGCAAGCTCCTTCATGATGAGCTTCCTGTCAGCTGCATTGGTAAAACAATACAAAGACGCGCAATGCAGACCAGTCGCAGATGTACGGAGAGGGACAGCTACTTTATGTTTTATGGCCTAGGTCTCGCTCCAGTGAAACAGTCAAAACATATCAGTATAAATGACAGCACAACTCTGCTCACGGCTACCCTAAATGGCTACCCCAGCGCGACCTAAACAAAGACACAGTGGTGCATATTCAGTGCCACTGTAGACGTAGGGAGTTCAACTCTTAGCCATACAGGCTATGCCTCAGCAATGAAACAAAATTCCACTAATGGGCTTTAGCCAGCAGTAATCCTCACCACTGGCGGCAACGCATTAAAGTTTATCCTTTACTCAAGAACATGCATCCCACACTTCACTGAGGTCGATGTCTCGCTCGTTGCCAAGCCCACCAACGGGCATATGGAAAACACCATGACATCGCGTACACGGATGCAAGTTCGTACCCCACTCAGTCTCGGCACCTGGAAGTGGCGACTACACAACATAAGTTCATTACTTGCGCCTCCCTTAACCCCCCCCCCCTCCTCCTGGGTCGCCGAGGACTCACTGTTCCTCTGGCTATCACCCAAACTACGTCACCGATCATACTCACGGATTCCCAGGCTGCCTGTTGTAGCTTTTTGTTGGGTAAAGTGGTCCCAAAAGCCCTCCAGCTACTGAGCCATGATCACTCCACTCGAACATTGGTTTTCTTTGGGCTCATTCCTCACTGGTGGGCAGCGACTATGCCCACCAACAGGCCCACGGCCGTTTTTGCAAGGCTACCGAGGGCGATTTGGACACTCCACCCCTGGTCACCTTCCAAGACATCAATCAGGCAGCATTACCGCGCCCTTAGGCAATCCCTCCCCTCTTCATTCTAACCCACTCAAACACGAATAAACTACTCTCAGTAGAATTCACACAAACATTTTCCCTCACCCGACCTGGCTGCACCACCTTTATCCAACTAAATACCCCTTAGAATGTAAAATTTGTTCTCAACCAGGCACCCTAATCCACATCATCGTCATCAGATGGGCTCACAAGCCAACCCTTCCACTTCCTTCCTTCTCTCCCCACGATGACGGCACAGCCTACACTTCATTACTCTTCACAAATCGTACAGTCGTAAAGGCTGCAAACAGGCACAATGCATTAAGTTCGCTTGCAACCAGGCAGCCTTAAAGTTTTTCACATTTAGGTAAACTGGCGTTTACTCAAACTTGTGCGGGAACTAGCCTCCAGTTTTGAAATTAAAGACAAAAGCGATCCCGTCGATATTCGGCCGCTGTCCGGTTGCGATCTCACCGGCAGTCTTCTGTCGCGAGCTGCCTAATTATTTGCCAGCTGCTTCGCTTAGCCACGGCACAGAGAGCTTCCTTCAGGTGAAGGGTGCAGGCCTTTTGCGCTAGGATAATTATTTGCCGGCAGCTTGGTTTAAGTAAAGGTCCTATTCTAGGTCCATTTTAAATGCGTTGTGAAGGCGCAAATGACCGAAATAACCCACGCGGTCGTACTGTCACGGAAGTTGTCCTTCGCGAGCAAAGAGTGCCGGCATTTCATGTCAGAATAATTATTTGCCGTGAGAGCACGGCCGGGTAGCTTATTTCGGTTATTTGCGCCGCCACAGCACATTAAAATTGGGCCTAGAATATGACCTTTAGTTAAACCAAGCTGCCGGCAAATAATTACCCTAGCGTAAAAGGCCTGCACCCTTCGCCTGACGGAACATTGATGCGCCGCGGCTGAGGCAAGCAGCCGGCAAATAATTAGGCAGCTCCTACAGAAAACTGTCAAGAAAGCTGCCGGCTAATAACAGCTTACAGCGCGGAAGACCGGCACTCTTCGCTCCACGGCAGCTTGCAAAAGAAAACTGGCCAGCTGTCTGCCGGCAAAGCGCGTTCTCATACAGCATGCCGGCACTAATCATGTGACCGCAGCAAGCTAATAAGGGGAGACTGCCGGCAAACTTCCGCTCGCGCAGGTAGGCCGGCTGCCGGCCGAATATCTACTCCGAAGAATTGATGTTTCAAGCTGATATATTTTAAAATTTGCTTAAAATATGCAAAACTAACCATCGCGCGACATTTTTGCACTACTTTAATTTAACATTGCCGAAAGAGCCTTATCTCTAACCAGGATTTAACATCTTGCGACGCTTACCAAGTCTATCATATCTATGGCTGGGGCGGCATGTCGCGATGGCAACAGTCGGGTCGGTTTTGAAACAGATCGCGATTTGAACCTGCGTAGATTTTAATTGCGGCAATGCGTGGATATCAATTGCTGCGAAAAAAAAATAAACAGGCGCCAGTAAAATTGCAGTGCCGCTTCGAGCAGAGGCATCCGTGCTGGAGGCGGTTTGCAGAGCTTTATCGGCATCAAAACACAGATATCTCAGGCGCTGCGGCTGGCTAAACGTTCACCCACGACGCCCTGTCAGGTAGGCATTGCGACATGGCATGGGACGACAGAATTCTCATAAGGAGTGAAACAAACCCACTTGTTCGTCTACGGCCCTCCTGGGTTAGTGCACAAAAGATGCCGCAAAATTTTGACGCCGCCTTTCCCAAAAATTACGGTAAAAGCGCAGCTCAGCGTTACCGACCAAGGATGCCAAGATGGAGCACAAGTTGTCGCGCAAGTAAACCAAAACATTTAATAAATGTTACAATGCGAACAAAATATTCTAGGAGCAGCTGCTTAACCAAACACTTCTCGATTGAAACTAACCACGGTATTACGTATAAAACACTCGTGTTTGACAACATCGCGAAACTGCACACATCAAGAGAAGTGGCTGGAAATAAAGGTTTTTTTCAGAATCACTGTCACAAATGCACCAGAAACATTTACGAGTCACAGCGCGGCGGTATCAACGGGCGGAACAAAATGTGACCTATGAAAAGGGCACAAATAGCAAATACTTACAAAAATGAGGGCTACACAAAGAAGCTCGAAGATCGGCGCCCAGCCGCAAACTGACCGTTGGCGCCAAAATGATTATTCTCAACCCAGCGCGCGCCCAAGCTCATGCGAACGCTGCGGAGGAGGTAGAGGCAGAGAGGAAAGCCACTGTTATCCCAGTCCATGGAGTCACATCAGGCCATACCGTTGGCGCCAAACCCGATTACTCTCAAACCAGCGCGCGCCCAAGCGCGGGACTTTACGGCCGTCTACAAGAAGGCTAGAGGAAGAACTGCTAAAAGCAGTTATCAGAAATACGTTTTAAAGACGTCATAGTCGGAGGGATATTATCCTTGCAATGATTGACTTCTAGAAGCCATCTTTTCCTGTCTGAAATCCCTTTCTGACGTTTCCTCCATAAATACGACGTTTTCTAGACATTCTGTGCTGCCTGGGCTGCCCGCGCGGTGGAGTGCAACCTCAAATATGGCGTCGTCGCCGCCGCGCAGGTAGCGCCGCCGCGCGGCCCAAAGCCCTGTGAATGGCCCGTCGACTCAGCCCGTCGAAGGAGCCAACCCACCCAGGCCTTCGGGTCGACTGGACTCGCCGCGACGGCTCTCCGAACCAACCAAAACTGTAGAGCCAACATATGCTCGGACAGACGCTGTTGACGAAGAAATGCTGGAACCAAGCGTTGAGGTGATCAGGTGGCTTCTCAGAGCGCAGCCTGCGCTCTCCTTAATAAAATTCGCATAAAAACCAACATAATTTATTCTTCGGCGATGTTCCAGACTTGTTTTTGTAACTGTTGAGCCATCGGCAAACATAAAAGTAGGCAGAATGGCTTATTTTTCGCCCGCAAAGGCGCCGTTCTGTGATACCCCCGCCGCTAGGGGCGGCTGACCGCGCCGGCCCCGTACGAGCAAAATATGCTGCCGCGGCTGCCAGGAGGCGCTGCCTGTGCCGCTCAAGTAGCAGCGCACTAGGCCTATACATGAGGGTGTCGAGTTCAAAAAACCTGTTTATTTCGACTCAACGCGCCCTCGTCGGGTCAATGTAAACGGGGCTAAAGATTGTCTTCTCCCTTTCGGTCCTTCGTTGTACCAGTCTTCACCCATAACTGGCCGGTGGTCTTTTGTTACGCCGCCAGTTAGTGCGGACCCCTCCTTCCTTCTCCACTCATACCGTGACGAGTCAATCTCCTCTGCTGAGAACGACACAGCCGGCCAATTATTATCTGTGTGGCGACGGGGGTTATGGATTATCGGAAGGGAGAATATTTGCTGAAAAGGGCATTAAGTCTGGCTCGAGGGCTGCCTGGAAAAAATTTCGGAGGGGGTTCTAACCCCCAAACCCCCCCTCTGTCTACGTCCCTGGCGACATGTCACACGCGTCCTGTGCGCTGAGCGTACTGGAGGGCTGCCAGCGCTTTTGGAGCTGCACCCCTCCGACGCAATTATCCTGACCCGGGCGCGTCGTTTCGTGTAAAGATCAATGCGTTAGGGCAGACATTGAGTCGTGAATATTTTTTAAAACGGCACGTCCGATGGATATGCGCCTTTGTTCACAGGCGACGTACCAGGCAAATGAGGCAGCACGGCGCCGGCCGGAAAAATTTCGGGGGGTGGGGGGCTGAAGCCCAGTCAGCCCTCCCCACCCTGGCTACGCCACTGGTTGTGTGTGCCTGTACTATTTTCTGGCCGTGTGCGCAAAGAATTATGAAAGCCGCGCAGCCGTTGCGGCTATTGCGTATAAAACCCGCCCTCCCGGTGGAAATTTCGAGTTCGTTTTGCAGGAGCGAATCCATGCTGTCGCTTTGTCGAGTCAAGATGTAACCGTGCCTGGAAGAGTATTGTTCCTGCATTGCTTCGGCTCATCTTTCGTCATGCAGTAAACCAGTTCGCTTTGCCTTCGGCTTGTCATCACCAAGCATCCTTTGCTGGCCGCTCTTCACCATGCTACCATTACATGACGGAGGCGACGGAGCCCGGTTCAGGGACGCCCCTCGTACGTAGCAATATGGCAAGCGGCCTGCGTTAACGAACAAACGCCGATAAAGGGTTGGAGAAACGAGAAAGATAAAATTCTGTATGGCGTCCCTTTAAGCACCTGTTAAATGAAAGATAAGTTTCATTTGCTTACTTTTATTTTTTATTATTGCAGGTCATGAGGTCCCGTATCGCTATTATAACGTTTCACGGGTCCGCATCCACGTCTACACATACGCACCCAGAGGAAACGATGGGGAGGGAAGGAGCCGCCGGTTTTCTCTAGATGCAGCGCCGAGTACAGTGCATGGGCAGCGAGCAGTGAAGCCGGATAAGGGTGGAGCGGCGAGAACGCGAGGAAGGCTACTGCAGCCGCATGTAACACTGTAGAGAGAAGATAGAATCGATCTAGGGATATCGAAGGGGCCCGTGCTCACTCCAGATACAGTTTCATACAACCGGTCCGAGGCTGTCCCCACAGGGGAAACAAAGCGACCACCCAATGTCAGAAGCTGCAGGAGTGCCAGCACAGCGGAAGTCGCGGGCAACAGTACAGGCGCGCACACAAAAAAGCCACGACGCGCCTCCGTCTTTTTTGCTCCCGCCCGCGGGAACGGGGAGGAGGATGAGGTCGGCAGAACACAAGAGAAAGAAGAGGATCGCGCCACTCTGGGGGAGGGAAGCTACAACGCACGAGGAAACGACGGAAGTCGGCCACCGGGGAGGCCGCGGCCAGGTCGATAGCACTGAAGACGTCAACAAAGGCGTCACTGCTCCGCCTCGCTTCCCCTCACAGCTTCCCCAGTCCCCATTTCTCCCCATTCCTCCCTATCCTCTTCCGGGTGGTGGCGCGCCCCCCAGTGCTGCCGGGATGAAGCCCGCTCTGGCAGGGAGGGCGAGTGCCGCGAAGGCTTTGCCTCTCCATGGATCAGGGAAAAGTTCGGCGCGCACCGAAACGGCCATCGACGGAAATGCGCGTCGACGCAGGTCGCGTGCTCGCGGGAAAAACAGGAGCCAGGAAGCACCGGAGGCCGTCATCACTGGGTGAAAAGGCGGGTGAATATGATGGATGAGACGAGGACGACGACATAGCGGTCTTTGTCGTTGTCTAGGATTGTGTGGAAGACGCAAATACAAAATTCGAAACGTTGTCTCCGGCTCAGCTTATCGCGTTGTGTAATCTGTGTCGCTCATACCCATCATGTTAAAAAATAAGAACGAGTTCTGTGGTATCGTCTAAGCACCAAAAGAAGGCGCCTTTGCGTAAAAAACAACGGCCCAGTTTGAAGTATGGCTGGGTGGGGTTCTTCACATTGCGTCTTCTGAGTGGTGATTAAATTATGTAAACCAAACGAAAGGTGTTGTGGCCACCAAATACGTAGCTTGCTGTACCTTATAGCCCTGGAGCAAGAAAATATACAGGAGAGAAAACTGCCCACTGCGGTGGGCACGGTTCATTGGCCAGATTACGTCCCAGTGGAAACGAGTACGTACAGTGACACCGGAACTATACATTCAATGGGAAGGCTGGAGCGAAAATTCCTTTTTTATAAATGTTTCTATGTACTTAAAACTTTCTATGCTCTTAACATCCGAGTTTCACTCGAGAGAAAGAACTCAACTTTCGTTCTACTAACCATGTGAAAAAACGTTTTTGTTACACACTGCTTCTTCGCTAGTTCCCAAACTGTGCCAACAGACCCATGCAGTGCGTTAGTAGTTTACCGTGTATGAGTGAAATTTTCTTTGTCCAAAAGAGTGAGACTACACACGCCTGCCGAACTAATTACAGTTGTAGAGAGCGGTGCATGTTGTAGCGAGCGCTGTCTGCTGGTCCTGTGGCAAGGCCAGTCGCCATTGCGCCTTCTGAGCGCTTCGCACAAGCTGAACTTGCTTATTTATATCCTGTTTGCAAGTCAGGGTGACAATCAAGTTGAGAACACACCAGGTCTACTGTCGCTTTGTGATGCCCTACGTCAGGAAGTGTCCACAAACAATGCTGTGCAATCGTAAAAGTGAAAGTTCCCTTCTCTGCAGACCCACCCTCAGAAGGGGGACACGACGTGGAAGCATCGCAAGATTGCATACCCACGACTGCACATACTCTTGCCGGCTCGACACAGCGTGGGAAATAGCTGAAGAAGGGGTAACGCAGTTACGGGTGGCGATGAATGCTGCTTAGGCTGAGGCCCTGGCCCACGTTCGAACCCAGGTTCTCGCCACCACACCACACATGCTGCTGCATGTCCCTCCACATGCGTTGTACGTTGACCCACCCTGTTCCTTGTCCACTTCGGAGAGCTAACACGCCTTGCCGGAACGCCATGACTGCACAGACCTACAACGCGCAAGCCACACTCTTGTTGCATGTGTTGCCAAGTGCTGCTGCACGGCATCCTTTGTTGTCAGCCACATTCACTAAGGCTCGAGGCCCGTGCCCATGCATGCACATTGTGCCGCCAAACCGCACATGCCGGTGGAAGAGTTCACCTACAGCCATTCATGCGGTTTTAAAGACTACTCTTTGTTGGGCTACTTTGACGCGGAAAGTTTCATCCGTCTGACGGTCTGCCTGTCCCTCGATTCAGCTGCCCGGCCAAAGCGTCAGGAGGACGCGAGCCCCCTCTGGTAATCCGGCGTCGGGCGGCTCGTTGAACAGCGGCGTCTCGGACACGCCACAAAGGGTTCCCAAGATGTGTGGCACGCCACCGAAAGAGGCAGGATTGCCTATCCTGCTGCTGAAAGGGCGGCACCCCGGGATGCCTTTGTCACTGCCTCAGCTCAACATTTTTGGTCATTATGGCTGCCTTCGCTGGCGGGCGCTTGGGTGGCCGTGAAGTTGCCGAAAGCGGCTTGTGTCCAGAAGCAATATCAGTCATCGCCGTGTCGCTACAACGTACTAGAAGGTAAGGAGTGTCATGCGGGCGACGAACCAATGGAGAGCGCGGGTCCTTATTGCGATTAAAAAATTGTATACAGCGCAGGCGTTCCCCGGAAAACTCCTGTTGCAGTCAGCACCACCTAAATGGTTTTAAATCGAACTTAACAGCTATTTGAAGGGTTTTATAAAACTTTATGCCGTAAAATATAGAAATAAGACTATTAAGGCAATAAATAAGAAGTTCCTCGGCAGGAATTTTCATCGCAAAAGGGACATACAAGAGACGCTCCAACAAGCTATTCACATCGTCCATGATTATGTAACCCATCGAGGTCTTGCGTGCTCTCCACAAAAGTCGTAACTCCTTCTCTACCAACCTTCAATTCGCAGGCACAGACGCCCTCAAGCTACCCCAGGTATCCACCTGCTAGTACAAGGGCACACTATTCCTCGAGTTCCGTGCATCAGGGTACTAGGCCTCGGAATGCAAGCTGATGGCTCCAACTCGGACATTATTTGAGCACTACACTCGAGCGCAACACACGTCACCTCCCAAGGCAAGCACAAACACACTCCCTACCAAACGACTACTTTGCATCAAATACAGAACAATCCAAGCAGGCCGCATTGCCAAGTATGCGGCTCCATACCCACACTTACTGGACCTGCCCCAGAGCCTGCCCCACTGCAACGTCGCACACTACCCCATCACATTTCCTCCTGGAGGGCCTGGGTTGCCCACCTCGGCAAGACGACCTCTTCGCGGACAACTCTCCTTCAGCACCTGCTCACCATCAGGGGGGAGTCGTTTGACCTCAACCTCCTAGAGCGCGGACCCGGATATGGGTCGTATTAATAAACGTTTACTCTCTCTCTCTCCTCTCGCATCGCGAATAGGCATCATGGCCTCAAAGAAGTAAACCTCGCACGGCTTGTGCAGGCATCTATTATCATCCGAATTACTTATGTCGTGCCGTTTCTGGCTCTCAAAAAAGTTGAACAAGATAAATTTCACTGCATTATTAGGAAAGCTTACAAACAGGCGGTTGGAATTCCCATCACCCAATCTACTGAACATTTCGAAGAAATGGGTATCCATAATAGCCTTAAAAAGAGCTTCTCGAGGCGCAGAGAATAGCACAACTTCAACGGCTCCCCAGCAGCGAAACGGGGCGCACTATCCTTCAACAGCGATACAGAATTTCGATTTTGGGGGGGTGTCGGTGGGATGTTTGGGGGGGTGTTGTATAAATCCCTAGGCAGGGTGCTTATGGTTGTGGAATCTTTTTTTTTTTTTTTTTTGGGGGGGGGGGGGGTGTCGAAGTCCTTCTGGGGGGGTGTTGGGGGGTGTGTATAAATCCCTGTCCACATCACTTACACCTTTCAGCACCGACTCACAGTGGGAGCATATCCGTACCTCTCCACTTCCTCCAAATATAGCCAAAGCGGTTATTCTCAACCACCGCCTTCAAGAGGAGCAACAAATGTTCTGCGTCGACGCCGCAGAATACTAAGACAGAGCGGCCATGGATGAGCATAGTGGCAGTGGATCAGCAGGGCAATTCAACTGCCTCTGGTTCAGTTCGTACAATTCACCCAGAGACGGGGGAGGAAGCAGCCATTGCACTTGCCATATCCTCTACAGCCACAAAAATAATGGTGACTGACTTGAGAACAGCCATTAGAAACTTTGGGAAGGGTAGAATTTCACCCCAAGCACAGCGCCTTCTTCAACCCTTTACTGGGTCAAAAATCCGCGAGGTCCTCCTTGTATGGACGCCAGAACATTTGTCTTTGCCAGGTAATGAGCATGCTCACAGAGCGGCCCGAGGTTTCAGCTACCGGGACGGCCTACGGGGGAGCAGGGACAGGCTTGTGACATAAGCCCCGTTTACATTAGCCCCGTTTACATTGACCCGACGAGGGCGCGTTGAGTCGAAATAAACAGGTTTTTTGGACTCGACCCCCCCCATGTATAAGCGGACGGGGTGGGTCAGAGAGCCGTCGCGGCGAGTCCAGTCAACTCGGAGGCAGGGGGTGGGTTAGCTCGCTCGTCGGGCTGAGTCGGCGGGCCGCGGGGAGCAGAATACCGTATTTGCGCAGTTCTGACGCGCCCCCAATCGTAACGCGCGGGTAACTTCGCACAGGAAAATTCAAAAAAAAAAAAAAAGTGACACTGACGGTACTGCGCAGATGGAAAAGACATGACACCACGTACCTAGAAGAGGGAGATTTTATTTGGCATGCAGTTCTGGAAGCCAAAAATGAATTGTGCTTCACAAGGTTGCTTATCCAGCTGCTGCTGGAAATAAAGTTATAGCGGGGAACACTGAAGTTGCTTGCTATTTCAAATGCCTTGATCTTCATAATTCTAAGCGTTAGGGGCGAAGCAGAAGCACAAAAAAAAAATGTGCAACAGCTGACCAGGGTGTGCGGCATGCCATTGAGGAATCAATGCGCCGAAATTCACTCACGTGGTGTTGACGGATTGTTTTTATTGGATTGAATTGGATTTTGCGGGTACTTCGTGTCCGTTGCGCATGGCAATGCTGCTGGTCGCTTTGAAGCCTATTTCGGTTTTGAGCCCGATTTTAACGCGCACACAAATATTAAGCTACCTTTTAGCAAAAGAGGGTGCGCGTTAGAATCGTGAAAATACGGTAGCCCCTTTTCCGTGAATCCCGCCGCTCCCCTCACCTCGATTCTTTGGACGGGGTTCATATAAACTCGGACGCGTCGAGGTAAGCTGAACCCGCCACTCAACTCACCCCGCCCCCGTCGCGTCCATGTACACGGGGCTATAGAGACATCACTGCTCGCTATTGCTTAGACCGCCTGAAATTCCCTGCGGCGCATCCCTCCCTTTATTCCTTTATTAATTCCGTGTTCCCCATAATAAAAAAAACAAAAAAAATCGGGGAACGAAACCCGCTCCAACCAAGCTTTGGCAGGTTAACAGCCAATAAAAAATAAATAAAAAAGAGCGATAGCCCAAAAATATTTTTTTTTGTAGAAACCAATTTGTAGATGAGAAAAAAAAAATGATACTTAGCACCAAACCAAACTCTCCACGCTTACCCAAATCACAGGGAGCAAGCTAATAGCGAACTGGTGAAGCACCAATGACAAAAAAAAAAAAAAATCAGAATCAGTACAAATAAAACATGCACACTCAGTCGGTGGCAGTCTGTGGCCTGGCGGCTCTTGCAGTCCAAGGGAAGCGCTGCCCTCTCCCCTCCGGGGGAGTACGCGGAGGCGGCCGCCGCTTTGGCACGTGCTTTTTCCGCTGCGCGCGTGCTGCATTTTTCGCGCTAGGAAGAGAACTGGACAAAAATTTTTTTTTTGACTTATGAAACCATACGCGTCAGCACGTGTCCAGCAAGTTCGGTTTAAACGTAGAGTAGTTAGTGAGTTCATTTTTGTCGACGTTTGTCTTATCGTCTGCTACAGACGCGCCGCCTGCTTCCCGCCGCTCGACAGGCAGACTGCCCCGACGATTTTAAGGGGGGAAACGCGTTGTTCGGCGGTCGTCGGTTGCTCTTTTCTTCTGCAAGGCGACAGCTGTTCAGCTTGTCACAGCGGACTTTTCTCTTGTTTGTTACTCCCTTCGCGTGCTCGCGCTTCGGACATCGGGACTGCAGAAACACTGAGGCTTGCAAGAAATGTAAGATAAACGTGATTGATTATGGTTAAAGGGACACTGAAGTGAATTTGTCAAGCTCCCGTTTTTGCTTGCACTGCGCAGACCGGCTCAAATTAGCACACTTTTCATCGTTTATCCGGTTGACAAATCGGTAATTATTTTACAAAGCGCGAAAGAAGAAAAACTACCATGCGCGGTTTGCGGCGGCCGCACCAACTAAAGCTGTGACGTTGGGAGGAGCGGGCACCGTGATTGGACGATGCCCAAGGTGAGCAACCAAACAAGTTTCGGTTTCGGTTCTGTAAAACACAACCGGTGGCGTTGTTGGATGGGCATTCTTAATAACTCACTAATCATCGTACCACGCTTCTGCCATGTTGTCAGCTGTAAAAATGCATAAAGATAAGCCTCCCAGGACGGCTTGGAATCGTAGCATTCACTAGCCGAGGCCTACGCAGTGCATGGACGCCCTCCGCGTACCCGCAGACGCCCAAATGTCAGGTGCTTTTCCCCCATATTTGGAGCTTGCCTCACTCATGCCTGTACCGTAAAAAGCGTGTTCGCACCAGGCCAAGGGTCTGTTCATTCTGGCCTGTGCCCACTGCCCGCAAGCAGTCGGTGCTTATGGCAATAGCACGCCAACGAGAACTCGCTAGTGCGCCAGTGCCAGCCTGCGCGCGTTCTGTGAACTAGTTCGTGGAGCCATGAACGTTGCGGCCCAAAAAAAGGTGAACTTAATGTAGAAAACATCGGCAGAAAACGAAAAAGCTAACTTACAAAAAAAAAAAAAAAGCACGTACCCGCGGGGACTCGAACTAGTGACACTTGCGGCAACATACCTATACAGCTCCCCAGACCACTCGGCCACGGAACTTACAAAAAAAAAAAAAAAGCACGTACCCGCGGGGACTCGAACTCGTGACACTTGCGGCAACATACCTATACAGCTCCCCAGACCACTCGGCCACGGGACGGGCTCCGCTGACCTTAGTAATATAAGGTATATATTGTACAACAAGTTTACACTTTTATTTAGTTTTGGCATTTCAAGCAGCTTAGGTGACTATTGTATTGCGCTCGTGCAGTAAGCGTCCCCCGAGTTTCCACAATAGCTCACGTCTAGCAATTGCATTTCGTAGACAGAAAAGCGTTCGCAGATGCGTAGTCGTGCTGCTGACCGCTGTGCTTGTTCGCCCAGCGCAAAAAAGTGCTTCCCGCACCCTATTTTTACGCTGCACGGTAAAAATATCAGTTGATTTTATTTCCTTAGTACCTATATTGACTTCGCTGACTCTTCTCCCGCCTTCAAGAGGCCTTATATTTTCCTGCTGGCGTACCAGTCAGCGAAGCGTCGCATGTGCGCGTGTGCAGCGCTTGTGTGAAGCGACCTTGACTTGGAGCTAGATACAGTGTACAAACTAACCAAGTAAAGAAAGGCACATTCTTCCATCCACGAACGTGTCCTGTCTTCGTTTCAACTGAGCGAACGAATTGCGACGACCCGTCGGCGGCCGGCGGACGAAACGCTGGGCCGACTGACTCTGTCTGAAGGCCGGGGAGCCGTGCAGTAGCGCAGCCAATTGCGAGCTCGGCTCCTCGTGACGTCACACGAAAACGCCGCAGAAAATGGGCGAGCGTAAAGAGAGGAGGACAGCATTTTCGAATTAATTTTTCTACTAAATAAAATCGCGTAAACGCGCCCAGAGTGGTCGTAACATGGCCTGGGGACTCCGGACTACAATTTGCGCAAGTAATCCCGCAATGTTTACATATCACTTCAGTGTCCCTTTCAGGCACGTACCCAGGATTTTTTTTCGGGGGGGGGTCCAACCCAAGGTAACTTTTCTATGCAAATTAGGGGAGAGGGCGAGGGTATCCGCCGTTACTAGTACAAACACGATAAACGCGCAGCGTTTACCATAAATGCGCGTAAACCTGCATAGAGAAATGAAGTTAACTGTATCCGCCCTTGTGATGGAGGCGGAAAGCAAAAACACTCGTATGTTCGAGATTTCTGAGCACGTTAAAGATCCCTACGCGAAGTTTGCAAAATTTAAAAAAAAAGAACGGCAGTAATTACAATATTTACGGGAATAAATACGCGAACTGCACATTAACTACACATTTCCGGAGCATCCCACACGTTATACGCAATCGAAGTCGGCAGAAACGCAAGTGCATAGGCACTCGAGAGTTCAGATCTCCGTGGCAACCCTCTTGCGCTTCCATATTTTTCTCCAAACAAAACCTGTAGCTACTAGTTATGAAGGAAGGAAACAAAATGCTATAGGTAAATCGGAGATGTCATACGCCTAATTCCGTGTGTTATTACCCTGAACAGCCTCCGAGTTCGACGTTTAAAGGGGCACTGACACAAAATTTTGAGGGCGAGATAACTTCGGAGATAGATTGGTGGGAACACATATACATCATCTGCAAAATATCAGCGGTGAATACAGCCTAGAACATATTTAAAATCAATTTTGAAGTGTGCGAAACGCAACCGAGCGGCCAGCAGATCCACCCGCGCAAGTGTAAATAAACAACATCCAAACACGTCACGAGTTTGTGTTTGCGGCTTCCGCACTGCCGGCTCGCCGCTCCAATCGGAGGGCCGGAGGGCGGAGCTTCTGCTCTCGAGAACGAACGACCCGATCGTTGGCGGCGGAGGCGCCGTGATTTCGTCAGCTCATCGGGCAGCTGGCCGCGACCAAAGTTCTACAGCGATTCCAGCACTCTGTTTCTATTACTGTTTATTACCATTGGACGCGGAAACGCGCCGGAGGCACGAAAAGCCCACTGAGCAAGCCGCACGGTCGCTGTGCAGGCGGCGGCCACCGCGAAGTGGCCCACGCCGGCGCAGGTAGCTCGAGTGATAGCTTGTTACCGCTGCTCGAAATTGTCCCCAAGTCCCGACCATGGTGGCTTACATGAGAAAGGAGTTAATGATGCCATGGCGGGTTGCATTAAAAATTGTCATCTGCACCGCTTACGAGAGCGGCACTCGAATATCCGCCGCAGTGCTAAGCCGAACACATCTGTAGGCGGACCTGTAGGCAGACCGGCCGGCTGCTCCCAGCGCGCGTCTTGCCACCCACCGTCTCGAGCGTCGCGCGCCGTTCGTTAGCCGCGGTAGCATTTGCACTCGCAGCGCCTGCGTCACATCCACGGTCGCTTTTTAATTAGGAGCCTCACGAGATCAGTACGGGGGGGCATTCGCAGAAACTGCCGTCGATGCGGATTCGACAGTGCGTGCTACAGCGGCTGTGCTCTGTAACTGTGATATCCCTCCGACGGTCACGTGGTCAGCTTTGTTCCCACTAAATCCACAAAATCCATCGTTTCGCGGCACTCGCTGAAACCGAAACTGCGACTGGCCGCATTGAAAATGCCTCTAATTAAACAACCGTCGCACGCTGAAGCAAATGAGGTTTCCACAGGTTATAAGTAGGTCACTAGCTACTTATCGCAACAAAAAAAACAAGATGCAAAATTTTTGTGTCAGTGCCCCTTTAACGGTCTGCCATTCAAAGCGCCAGTGATTCAGGCCTCGGAAATTGCAGTATCGAGGCGCACTGGACTGCAGGAAATGTAGATAAAAAAACGGTGGCAAGCGCCAGCGCGTCAGCGCTTACCTCTGGCAGTTTTGTAAAGAACCTTGTTATATCCAGGGATGCGCCTTGTCGCTTCCTCGACGTCGCTGCGTGGCTTGTCCAGCAAGGCGGGAATGAGCTCCTATGTCCTCTCGTTCGGCCCGTTGGTGAAGTAAACTCGTTGCTCTCTGCCGACACCTTGACGATATTCCGACATCGCGAGACTAAGCTATCACCGGGGTTTCATAACCTCTCTAATACAAAGACACAGTTCGCAGTCCAATTTTCAAGCCGAAATTTCTCTCGGCCAAAAGTCTGGTTGGGGTCCGTCGAGATGTCTGGCCCGGGTTCATTTTCACCGTTCACCCGCGGCACCCCGTCTCTCTCATGTTGACCATTGGCCACTTAGACTCCGTGCCCTTCCCCGCTGAAGCCCGGTGTTCTCGAGGTCTGTTCATAGGAATGCAGCTGGGGGTCCATAAACCCGCCAGTAAAGTTTGGTTCGTTGTTGAGGTGGGTGGTGTCGTCGTGAAGGACCCGATGATGAGACGAGGCAAGTAGATGATGAAGAAAAAGTCTATTTACACTTATTTACAGGAGACGACGAAGCATGAACATAAGATAACAGATGATAATGAAAACTGGATTACAATTAACATGTGCCGCAGCGCACAAAAAGGGTATCGCGGCATGATCCCTGATGGGGGCCCGGGGGCCAAAACGGGTGCCGAACCGCCGCGCGGTTGGCGAGAAATTCGTGGGGCTCTGGCGCCCAGAAATTGCCACGAGAGAAAGTCCTCATGCGACTGCTCTTCGCCGCAGCTCCGGACAAGCTCAGCAAAATTGCGCATGCAGTCGCAAG
Organism: Haemaphysalis longicornis; assembly: GCF_048455015.1. NCBI lineage: Eukaryota > Metazoa > Arthropoda > Arachnida > Ixodida > Ixodidae > Haemaphysalis > Haemaphysalis longicornis. The sequence goes on along the minus strand of NW_027526422.1, from coordinate 3,915,717 downwards.
CGAAGCAGCCTCCTCACAGCAACACACGTACCAATTAGGATTTTGACCCCCGCTCCCCCCTGTCCGCCGCCCCAGAAAGTCGGGGGGAAACGAGTCTTCCCAAAAGCCGCCTAGAAGGTCGCCGGCAAGGCCGTCCCAAAGGGCTGCCACTCCGCCGACGGCTTGGGGGACACGGCAAAGCTGCGAGAAGGGAGGAGGGTCATCGCCCCGACGGGGTCCACCGGCGCTGGCATCACTACACCGCCGTTGTGCATAGCAGCCATTAACCACAATGGCTGTCAATCAACAGTGCCGCTGTCACTGCCTTTAGTTGTCCAAAAGAATGCCGCCGGTGTCTCTTGCCGCCCTACAACTGCGATGCGGGCCTTCACTTTGTCACCCTGCCGTCACCGGGCTTGGTAACGTTGTTGCGCTTCCTTTTTGAGCGATCCTTCTTGTCCAGACGGACGCACCGACTGTGGAACAAGGCTTTTGCACTCCCGTGGTAGCTTTCCCTAAGCGGCCGTAATGCTAGAGGCGCCGGACGGTGGGGTCAAGCATCCCCTCGCGCCACTCCGCTCGTCGCCATCCGGTTCCAAGCCCTTGTGTCGCCTTGGCTTGTTCGGCAGACGCTGCACACGTGCGCGAGCCGGACGTTGGAAGGCATTGCGTAGAGAAACCCTACAGCGGGTTTCTCTGCGGCAAGAAGACTTCTTACCCTTCTTACCCACAAACACAAAAGCAGCATTTCCACGAAAACTAGTGAAAAACGCGCTGTGAGTACGGCTCAGGGAAGGAATTTGTTGAGCCACAAACACCAGGCATGGGCGATAGTATCGGCCGACACCACGACGCGCTAGGATGGAGGGATTTGTTGAATGTTCAAAGACAAACATTTTCTTCCCCACCAAAACATATGGGACCCGAGCCGCTGAAACCGCCACCCTGGCGAAACAAGCGATACGTTACTGCTGTCTGAGAGAACCGAAGCACCAATTGCAGACGAACAGGGTAAAGGGGGTGCAGCGAATTGCGAGTGGCAGGCCGGTAGCAGAGCACGAAGCCAGTGTACAGCGGTACTGGCTTCCGCGTAAACGAAGCAAACATACCTCGCCTGTTTTTTTTTTTTTATTCCCACGTTGACCACCAAATGATTCATCTTTTTTTTTTTTTCGAAATGAACCTAATCCACAAACCAAAACTAAGTCAGATAAAACTGCACTGCCAAGAAAATCCCGGCAACTTTCCCCTAAAAAATGTGGCAAATAAATAGTTGAGACAATTCCATGCAAACGTGTACGCAGATCTTACTTCGTGTGGAAAATGAGCCAGACCCTGCTGTGGCACGGATCAAAATGAGCCAAATTCATTTGCCCAATGGGATTTTGCGTTGGTGTGACGTTTCGGGCTGTTTTGTGCGCTTTTGCGTCAATTTTTTTTTTTTGCTTTTGAGAGCTGGCTTATCATGAGGTCAGACAGCAATGAGGAGATCGGCAAATGATCTGCCGACACACGACTACGATAACGTGAACGGAAGCGGAAGTGAACGAAATGAAACTGAGAGGTGTGATACTATCATTTTATCTCGTCTCCCTCGTCTTTACGCGGTAAATCTGGTTATTATTATTGTTATTACTCCCATATTTCCCATTTACGTACCTAACAAATTAGCTGCCTCTTACAAGCCATGGCAAGCCATGGAAGATGATTTGAGCAGGCTTCTTGTAAAGCGTTTTGGAAATTTATGGCGTGTCATGAGTGTTTTCAGGCGTGTCCAAAAAAGTACCCTACGGAGCCATTCGAAAAGAGCTGTTTTTTAAGCTCTGTTGCATGTTTATTGCCTTTTTTGCTTGAAACTGTATCGTACCGTTCTTGAAAGTCGATTCTAAAGTTTTCATAAGAATGCCGCAGCAACTTGTCTGTTTCAAATGAGTACGAGCCAAATCTGAACTTATCTTAATATTGCTGAAATTCTTCGCATAATTATTAATTACTTGTCGCTATAGATTTCCCCTAGCTGACATGTGAAACATGTCATTTAATAGTTTTGACAGCACTGCATTTAGGTCCGGTTCCAAACTTTCGTTTTTCCCCCTCAAATTCCCCTTAGGTGGATTTGGCAAAAAAAAAAGCGCCTCAAATAGCTATCAAGCCCAGGATTTGTATGGCGCCGCTTTAGAATGTGTGCGAGGGACGATGAAAGGTGGCGCGGGAAAGGGGGGTATGGCCCAAAAAATTTCGGGGGGGGGGGGGGGGGGGGGGGCCGGGCCGCCCGGGCCCCCCCTCTGGGTACGTCCCTGGTCCCTTTAATAGGTTATTTCTTACTCATGAAACAATCAGCTGCATCTTATAAAAACGCATTAGAAAGGCACACTAATTAAGGGGTGCGCTGACAGCGCCGCATTTTCATTTTACTTGTCCTTGAAGAAATTTTTGTTCGCAATGTTTGTCACCCGCTTGGAGTACAAGTATGGGTTAGCGTGACAGTTCGCGGAAACACCAGAACAGCTTGTAGCGTATAACTTTTAATTACTATTAATACGCAGAATTTGGTGTATAACTCTTTTAATTACCAGTATTTGTAAATGTGGGAAAAAAAAAAAACGAACAACGCAGCAATCCCGTTCAGAACACAAGTCACAATGACAACACGGACCAGAGCTACTACAGCCAGGTAAATCGCTAGAAACTATTCTTTTTCACCAATGCAAAATGTCAACCTATTGTGTTATATATGAACGATATCGAACGGCACCAGCTAAACAACTCCGAAGTTCATTTATTATAGCGGAAAACAATCATTGGCAGCATGCATTAAAAAAAGTGTAGAGGGGAGGACTCGTTAGAACACTAGTTCGCATTTTCAAAGCCGGGTAATGTAAACTGAAAGCACACAGATACAAACAAAAATGTGTCAACTTATTTCACCTTTCGAACCGCAGTGATCCATGCTTACCGTCTATCCTTTTGGTGCGCTTTCGCGGGGAATATGCAGAATTTAACGAATGGATCCTCTTCTTTACTGTGGTGGCAGCTGACCATGCAACAATAATGGGGGGTTTGCTTCGCTTTCAGTTTCATCTTTTCGTTTCGGGCTAGTGAGGAGTGTTCCCGCCGCTCTTTGTACGTGCTGGCTAAAGTGGCTCGCGCAGCAGGCGGTCCCTTCGCATTCGTGAGTAGGAGGCTGGATGCCTCAGGCGGTGCGGGAGACAGCTCGAGCTGCGCGTGCACTTGTCAGACGCGGAGGAGCGGGCCGGGGGGCGTCTCTTAGGGCGCTGAAAAGCCGTTCACCAGACGCAGTCGTTTCGCGATGACTGAGGTGGTTAGCCCAGCCAAGGGTCGCCCACAAGAGCACTCTTTATCCCGCGAAACCGCCGGGGCGCTCGGCCGTTCGACTGGCGCGTAGCAGACGACGCGTTTCTAGCAGACGACAAGAGAAGCACCGGCAAAAATAAACCCAGTAGCTACTCTACGTGTAAACCGAACTTGCTGGGCACGTGCTAATGTGTATGCTTTCATAAGTCGAAAGAAAATTTTACCCAGCCCTCTTCCTAGCGCGAGAAATGCAGCACGCGCGCAGCGAAAAAAGCACGTGCCAAAAGCGGCGGCCGCGGTAGTACAGTGGCTAGAATAACCACTGTAGCGGTAGGGTGCCTGGATGTTCCTCCTCGCCGCCCCTCCGTGACGGGTGGACAACTGCGTCGTCTGCTACGGAAGCCGCCATGTTGTACCCCGCCGCTGGGGCAGCGCGCTGCAAGCACGGGGATGTTAAGGTAGGGGATGTGCTAGGGGATTCTTATATGCACACGCATTCCGTGGCCACAAACCGCTTCCAGAGTGAAGGAGAGCTTATTTGTGGGCTTGTTTGTACGTCTTAACAGTGAAAACACTGCGCTAGCTAAGTCGACAAATGAAATAGCGGGAGAAACACGGCACACAGAGGCGCATCAGTGCGCTACTGCGTACGTGCGTCTCCCACTTTATTGTTTTGTAAACTTAAGTCAACGCAATGTCTCTACACTTTTAAATGTAACACGCATAAGAATGCATCAATGAGGCTCGCTTCTTGATCGTTAGTTTTGGTGTTAAATCTCATCTGCAAAAAAGTTGCGTCTTATAAGTGCGTTCGACCGGCAATGTATTGTGCAAAGACTTCGCGGGAGAGGCATGTTACATGAATCGCTCGGTTCTTCCACTAAGTCTCTCTGATTTCGCAGTTAACTGATATTATTCATGAGCCTTCTTTGCCGAAAATCATAGCCGCAAAAAGCATAATAGCTTGTATATGCAAGATAATGCGCAAAGGCGAAGCGAGAACACTCAGTTGTTGTAATAGTGTGTGTACTTGTTTCTCCAAGGGGAAAACAAAAGCTAAAAGTGAATGAACGATATAGCAGAGGCTTATCTACAGCACCGCGGTTAACACATAAAGAAAAAAAAAGAAAAATCTGCCAAGAAGCCCCAATAATGTACAAGACTTTGTAACTGAACAAAAATGCCTAATCGGCGAAGGCATTTAATAGGTACAGTAAATAGTGGCGCAGCATGCAGAAGTTAATTTTGGGTGAGGGGGTGGACCTACGTCCAAAAATGGAGGGGGATCTTGAAAGAAAACTATCAGAAAAAAGGAAAAGGCTGATGATGATGATGATTATGGGGCTTCTCCCTTTGGAACGGGCGGACATGAAATGCCCTAGCCTAATGCATACATCAAGCGTACCAGCACTCAAAATAGAACACAAAATAGAACACAGAACACAACATAAACAAGGTACATAGGAGAGTAAAGGAACAACATAGATAAAATGTCCATGCGCATAGTGATACATATATATACATATATATACACACCTACACACATGCATGTGTTACATACCCCTATACAAACGCACACTTCTCAATAACTATTAAATCCAAAACCACAAAAGTCGAAGGGCGCACGAGCAGCCAGTACGCTGTAGCCACCCATCACTCAACACGACTGCACGACAGTCAACGGCACAACACGCACACTCTCGAAGGTAGTCTCGCCGGCGGGTCTCCTTGAACCAGCGCAGTCAACGGCACACCACTCACAATCCCGACGCCATGTCAGTCTCGCCGGCGGGTCTCCTTAAACCACCGCTGGAGCCTTTCCTTTGTCACCTGCAGCGCAGCGTTGCGACCGGCGGCGGCACCTGCAGCGACGAACCCCAGCGCCTCTGGCAGACTCACGCCATCTGGGTGCTTCGGCTGCAGCGAGTCACATAGGAGCACGATGTGTTCAATTGACTCCTCTGCTTCACCACACACTCTGCACCTCGCGGCTTGAACGTCAGGGGATGACTCGTAGCGGCGCCGATACGTTAATGTCCGCAGCGCGCCCGCTCGGGCCTCGAAGAGCAACCCGCCGTCCGTGCTGTCGTGGAACATAGCCTCCCTGCATATCGCCGTCTTGTTGTCGCGGTACAACTGCAGGGTGCTTTTTTCGCCCATAGCCAGTCTCCATTCGGCGGTCTCTGACTCCCGTACCCGCTTCTGACCTGCCCTGGCATGTTGCTGTTCAGCGGGTTCCTGGGTAGGACGCTCGAAGAAGCCGAATTTCCGCCGAAGCACATGGAGGCGGGCGCCCCATTGCGTGCGGATTCCAGTGAAGTGGTGGTACCGGTACACACGGCGAGCCCAGCGTGTGTCCTCCATGCACCGAAGTCGTTCCTCGTAGGCGATCTTGCTTCGGGCTTCCCGGGCCTCGAACGACGACCAGCCCATATCGCCTTGAATGGCCTCTTTAGCCACGCAGCCATGGCAACCCAGCGCCACGCGTCCCACTTCGCTTTGGCAACGTTCCAGCCATGCGCGAGTTGTGTGAGGCAAGCAGACCATTGCGTTGGCAAACGTAAGGCACGGCACATGGACGGCTTTCCACAGCTCGCGCACCATCATGGAGTCATGTACCGGCTGCAACCCCATAAACAGCGCTTGCGCAGGATGCGACACGCTCGCTGCGCCGACTGCTGCACGTGGGCTGCGTGTGCCGAGCATGGAGGAAGAAAAAAACAAGGGGCTTTTGACCCGTTCTCCGAGACCCGTTCTCCGAGACAATGGCGCGAAATGGGAAATGTGGTTTGTGGCTTTTCGCCGAGAAAACCAGGCTGCTCAGCGAGGCAGCTACAAAAGCCGCCCGCATCTTCCCACGGGGGGAACTCGAGTAAATGCGTCGCATCTACTCGAGTCAAGCAAAGCGTCACGTCAAGCGTAAGCCATGCAAAGACGCCCTTGACTGAATTCCGAACGCGCGCTCCACCGCTTATATACGTTGAGGGGACTGCGTAAGCCGGTCCCAGTCGACGACGTTGGCGTACTTGTAAAGCGGCGTGGACTCTAGGTGTTTGAGCCAACCGCGGATGTTGCTTGGCCGGAGAACGGCACACCGGTTATATGCGCAGCGCGCCCGAAGGAGAGGAAACCACGGAAGAGAGAGTACTGCACATGCGCCGGCCCAAGCGCGTCTGCCGCGGCTATGACACAACGTGCCGCGGCCACGGAGCAAGATAAACAGGAGCGCCGACTTCGCTCTCTCCGGCGGGCTCTTCATGTCCATAACTCGCGGAGCACAATGTAGATGGCGCAGCGAATGGGGCCGGCGGCGGCTAAGCGGCCGGCGGGCGTTCCCCGTGCGCCGGCGGGCGAGTTGGCGGAACGCATTCCGTCGGCTCTGTCGTCTGCTTCGGCGACGGTAGTTTCGGGCACGGACTGCTTTGGGCCTGCTTTGGCGCCGCTTCGCGTTCATGGCGCGCCTCCTTCGCACAGTTGATTAACTTGTTCGGCAGCGCCTTCTGGGTAACCCGGACCCGAAGGAATTGAGTGGCCGTACGGCAAAGATACGTTAAGGATTGGTTTGCATGGCGGGAAAACGAAATATAGAGACCACACACAAACATATGGCTGCTATACAAACACTACCTTTTGCGCAGTGGTTGCCGAAAATGTGGCTCCGTTTTGTAAATTTGGGAATACCAATTTGGCTGTGTTTTAACAGGTTTTACAAAAGGCGAAAGGAGCAATTGGTTTTGATCACTAGCGATTATAAAAGTTCCCTCAGCTTTCTCGCAGTTCTGCAACTTGCGTCCAAAACAGAGTGTGCCTAGAACACGGGCCGGCACTTACACGCTCATCAGAAAAGAACAGAAATGCGATAACATCATCCGCGACTGCCCGCGACGTAGCAATCTGCTCAAGATCAAGTCCCTGACAGTGCGGTCTTTTCAGAAGCCTTCATTTCGCGATAACTCGCCGAAAGGAAAGGTTTAACGAGCCGGTTGTTTTGCTGGTCAGCCCCTTTAAAAAAAAAAAAAAAAAACGCCGGGAACCCTGGTAGGCCAAAAAATTGCAGCCATACAAATCGCAGTATTTTATTTGGAGTCGCGGTGTTATCGACGAGATAACACGACCGTAGAGCGACAGTGAACATTGGGCGGTAAGTTGCGGCATGAGTTAAAATGAAGTATGCGTTTGACATTCTTAGGTTCCTTATCAAGCTGACAGTGTTTTTGTGCACTTGATACAACAGGGCAGCCGTCAAATTCAGTCATTGGCACAGAAATGTGCATCATTGCCGTTTGCCGATGGAGACTCCGGGCGACCCTCGTAAGTGTTGTTCGTGCGCAGAAGCAGCATAAATAATTAAGCACGCGGCCGGAGAGCGGGATAACAACAGAGGGTAACCTTTGCGCTGCATCGATTCGTCGTAAGCAGAATCACGCTAGACTATGTTGTGACGTTCCATATTACTCTTGCTCATTCATTGGTGCTTCTGAAGTCGTCGTCGTTCAGTTGCGTCTTACATGTGCTGGGTTAGTACAATATTTTTAGTGGATCTTCATAATGTCAGAATAAACGTTCCGGGAATAGGCGATCGCCATGTATGCAGCGGCGTGCGATTATCTGCGCCGTCTATTGCGGCCGCGCACGGGTGTTTAAATTCCGCGCGTGCACGCATGCCTCCTGCGTAGTAGGACAGGCATAAGACAGACGTCGCTGCGCAAGAAAAGATGCCTCTGGGGAGAGCGAAGAAGGGAAGAGCCATGTACAGAGGCACAGCGACGAGAGGGCGAACGAAGGAGGAAGAGAGCAAAGGGAAAGCTGGGCGGCCGGCGGCGCGTGGACATTATCGGCCCGAGCAAACGATTTTTTCTGGGCCACAGTCGGCGCTCCTCTTCAGTTCAGTTCAGTAAACTTTATTGATGGGAAAGGGGATAAGGGAAGGGGAAGTGGGGCTAGAGAAGTGAGTGGAGCCCTCTTTCCAGGGCCCCAGTTTCAGCTGCCCCGATTTTCGCTCTCCGGATCAGCTCTCGCTGAGTCCCGAGGGCGGAGTTGGCCAGGGCTGCCTCCCATGTCTCTAGTGTGTTGGGTTCGTGGGCGTTCTCCGGGGGCCATATAACGGGGCATCCCCAGGATGCGTGGAAGAGATTTGCCACCTCTCCACATTTTTTGCAGTGTTCGTTTGTGGTGTTCGGGAACATCAGAGCAAGTCTAGACTTGTGGATGAAGGTGTTCGTTTGAATTTTCCTTAGTGTTTGGCTTTCGTAGGTGTTAAGGCCTTTGTGTGGAGGGGGAAACTTCTGCCTGCTGAGACGAAGCCTGGCAAGGAGTTCTTGGTGGGTTTGAGGAGGGGGAAGACTGTACGAGTGCTCTGACTCGGCGCGGTACGTTAGGAACCTCGCTACCTCATCGGCCATCTCGTTTCCGTCTAGCCCCTCGTGACCGGGGCACCAAATGATGGTGTGCTTATGCTTCAGGGTTGCAGGAAGAATCCGCTCTGTGGACTTGGGAACTCTGCCTGCCGCTAAGTTTAGAATGGCTCTTTTTGAGTCCGTGAGGATGTTCAGCGCTTGGTCGTTGTGTTCGCCCCATCTTATGGCTAGTAGGATGGCGCTTGCCTCCGCTTCGTCGGTGTCTAAGTCTTTGATAGTTATGCAGTCTATTAGCTCGCCTAGGTGGTCCACCGCTACTGCTGTTGAGTTCCGGTTTGCGCCTCTGCTTGCATCCGTGTAGACTGTGTTGCTCTGGTGCTGGAATGATTTCCGTAGGTATTTGATTCTGGCAACCCTTCGCTCTTTGTGGAGGCTGGGGTGCATGTTCTTGGGTAGGGGGCGTGGGATCAGGCTTTTGCGTTGAGTTAGGGTGATGTTGGTCATCCGGTCTTGCCTGATTCTTTCTTGTGGAGTTCCGATTCTTCGCAAGATGGCTCTTCCTGCTGAAGTTTTGTTGAGACGCTCTCTCTGGGCTACTAGCACCGTTTCTCTTAGCTCTTGAAAGGTATTGAAGATTCCTAGAGCTGATAGTTTGTCGCTTGATGCATAGAAAGGCAGACCTAAAGCTGCCTTGTATGCTGTTCTTATGTTTGCCTCTATCCGTTCTTCTTGGGCTTTCGTGGTGATGTGGAAAGGGAGGCTATATGTGGTTCTACTGATTATGAGTGCTTGGACAAGTCTGAGTGTCTCTTTTTCGCTCATGCCGCTGCGGATTCTTGTAATTCTTCTGATAATCCCAGCAAGTTGGGTTGTTGTCTTCTTGAGCTTCTCCATCGTGGCATCAATCTGGTTGTTGCTCTGTATTATCATGCCTAGTATTCTGATTTGGTTTTTTTCGGGGATGGTCTTTGTTCCGATTTGGATTTGGGAAGGTAGTTGTTCTTTTGTTGGATAGATTCGGATGAGCTCGCATTTCTCAGGTGAACATTCGAGGCCGTTCTGTCTTGCCTTTTCCACAACCACGTTTGCGGCAGCTTGCAGTTGTTCCGTTTTCTGTTGGAGGTTTCCTTTGGAGACCCATAGAGTAACGTCATCAGCGTAGATGACGTGACCTATGTCTGTGAATCGGGTTAGGGCTTCCGCAATCTTGATCATTGTAATGTTGAACAGTATGGGGGAGATAACAGAACCCTGTGGGGTGCCTCTGTTCGGCATTTGGAAACAGCCGGATCTCAGGTTTCCCAACCCTACTGTTGCAGTTCGGTTAGAAAGGAAAGCTTTGACGAAGTTGTAGATCCGTTCTCCGCTTCCTATACTGTTCAGGGCCTCTAAGATTGCCTCGTGGGAAACGTTGTCGAACGCTCCCTTGAGGTCTAGAGTCAAAAGTATTTGGTCTTTGTTATTCTTTTTGGCAAGGATTTCTTCCTTGAAGAGCAGGAAGGCATCTTGTGTGGATAGGCCTTTTCTGAAGCCGATTAGGCTGTATGGGAGGAGATCATTGTCCTCTAGGTAGTTGTACAGCCGTTTGGTTATGATGCGTTCGTAAAGCTTGCCCGCACATGAGGTAAGCGATATGGGTCTCAGATGGTTGATTGCCAATTCTTTGCCTGGTTTAGGAATAGTTGTGATTTCCGAATGCTTCCACTCCGGTGGGATGGAGCCACGTTTCCAATGTTGTTCATTTATGTATTCGGTAAGTTCTTCTAGCTGCTGATTACCGAGGTTTCTGATGATGTTGTTCGTTATTCCATCTCTGCCTGGAGCGCCTTTTCTTTTTGCTGAGATTATTGCATCAAAGACTTCCTCTTTGGTGATGTCCTGATCAAGGATGTCGTTCTTTGCGCCCTTGTATTGGGTTTGGCTGTGATCCGGGGTGTCCTTGTCTCCAAACTTGCTCTTGAGTGCTTCTAAAAGCTGCTCGTTTGAGCCTTGGAACGTGTGGGCTAATCTTTTTACACTATGTTGGCTTTCTCTTTTGGTGTTGTTTGGATCCAGCATACTTCTCAAGATTGCCCATGTCTTAGAAGTGCTGAGAGTGTTCTTGAGGTTTTCGCAGAAATCATCCCAGTTTTGCTTGGAAAGCTTATGTGCGTATTCTTTCGCCTCTTTCGTGATGTTTTTGATTCTTTTTCGGAGTCGTTTGTTTCGTTTTTGTCTCTTCCATCTTTTGATGAGTTTGGCTCGCTTTTTCCATATGCTCATGAGATGGTTGTCCACGCATGGTGTTTCCTCGTCGCATTGTATTGTATTGGTCACTTTTCTTTGTCTGGAAATTAGATCTTTGCTCCAAATATCGATGTCGGTGATTGGGATTCTATCTTCTGTTAGTGGCAGTTCTGATCTGAACTTTTCCCAGTCTGTTATTCTGGCAGGCTTTCGTTGCAGTTTGTAGTTGTCTGACGTGGTTCTGACGCAGATGATGTTATGGTCGCTGCCCAGATTTTCATTAGTGTTGTGCCATATTATACGGTGGTCACTGCTTTTAGCAAAGGTGAGGTCCGGGCAGCTGTCTCTATTATTAATGCCTCCTGTTCTGGTGGGGCTGCTGGGATCGTTTATGGATTCTAGTCCATATCTGTCCATGTTGTTGAGGAGGTTTTCGCCTTTTTTAGAGTTAAAATTGTAGTTCCATTCTCTGTGGGGTGCATTGAAGTCGCCCAGTGCTATCAGTCTATTTCCTTTCACCTTGAGCATGGTTTCTCCCATGAGCTTTGAGAAATCCTCGCTTGCGTTGGAGGGTGAGCTATAGACGTTGAGAATAAAGACGGAACTTTTCTTCCTGTCGTTGGGAACAATTTCTATTAAGTTGGCCGATGGGGACCGGGTCATTAAGAAATGCTTGATGGTTGTGATGTCTTTTCTTGCGTATATCGCCGCTCGTAGGTCTTTCGTTATATCCATGCGGGTGTAACCTAATATATTCGTCATATATTCCACTTCCTGCAGGCATAGGATTTCGGGCTTCTCTTCTTTGCTTTGTATGTATTGTTCTAGGGAACATTTCTTGTTGCGTATGCTTCTGCAGTTCCATTGCCATATCTCTAATTTTTCTGATTTAGGGGCCTTTTTACGGTGCTTCATTTTTGTCTGAGATGTCTGCCTCAGGGTCTTCTATCTGTGCATCGAGTGCTTGTTGTTTGCTTCCTCTTGGGTTTAGTTGTTGTTCGAGTTTTCTCTTTGCCTCGTTATGCTGTTTCTGTTCTGCTGATTTCGCCATGTTGAGGAGAGCTTGCTGTATTTGGTCCATCCTATTGTTTAGAGCTTGTTGCATTTGTGCTAGGAAGAGTCCTATGCCACTGGGATCGTTTAGCAGCTGGGGGGGAACTGAAGGTTGCGGTATTGGGGCAGGCATGTCCTTTGGGGTAAAGGCGCACGTGCTTATGGCTGGACTTTTGTGCGGGCTTTCGCTACGTTTTTCTTTTTCAGATAGCTGTCTTCGGAGGTTTTCGATTTCGTTGTTCTGTCTGGCTAGTTGGGCTCGTAGTTCTTCAATTACCTTATCCTGTTTGGATTGTAAAGAGTCAATTTTAGTGTTTGTGTTCTGTAGGGAGGCAGCTACTTTTGGCCAACTCACCTTCTTGTTGCCTTCTTGCTTGCGCTCCTGGGAGGCCACTCGGTCTTTGGTGGTCTTGTTCCCTGTGGGGGCTTCATTCCCTGAGGAGATCGTCGCCTGCTCGGTGTTGCTCCGCACTGGTGGGTCGGTGGTTTCTTCCAGAGTTGGCCACTCCTCCGCAAACCATCTGGGCTGGTTGGGTTTTTTTGCTTGCTTTCCTTTGGGGATGTTGCCAGGGGGTATCCTTGAATTTCGAAACTTCTTCTTGCAATCCTTTGTGCCAGTTACGTGGCCCTCTTCACCGCAGAGAGCACACTTTGGGGAGCAGGGGTGTTCCGGGGCTGGGTTATCCGTGCCGCATTGGGGGCATTTGCTGACGTGTGGCGTAGGGCAGACATCTGACCGGTGTCCTGCAGTCATGCAATTCTGGCAGGCTTGACGCGTCTTTCTGTAGTGGTAGCACAGAAGTTCACCACCGTGGAAGTACACCGCCCGGGGAACCGTGTCACCCTCGAAAGTCAGCAGTGCAGTTTTTGATTGCCCCAGCATGCGGGCTTGGATTATTTTAGTGTTCAGCGTCCGCACTCTCAGGCCTCTCATGAGGTCTTCCGATGGTGTTCCCGGTGGAAATCCGTGGACGATTCCCTTGACTTCATGCTTGGAGAAAGCCACGTACGATGTTGTGTCATAGGTGATGCTGCCGAATGTCAGGAAGTTGATTCTCCGAAGCTCGTTCGCAGCCTCTTCGCTCGGCGTGCTGACGATGATTATGTTTGAGCCCCATCGTGGGCGAACAATCGCTTCCCTCAGGTTGTTCAGTCCTCCCGGGCACGCGTTTGCTACGGCCTGGGTTATCTCGAGTGTTGAAAAGGTCTTCAGAGGGAGTCCTTTCCTCGGCCTGATGATGATTTTAAAGTCGTCTTGCGGCAGGGGAGGGAGTCTTCTCTTAATGGTTTGTTGCTGAAAATTGCCTTGCTTACTTGCACGGTCGCTGTTTCCGTCTTTATCAGGAGCTTCCCGCTCGAGGGTTCCTCGTACTTCTTTCTTCATGCGCTGTTTTGTGCGGCGGCTGAGTGCTTGTTCCCAGCCGGCGTCGTCGTTGTTTTCCTGCACAGCGTGCGTTGGTGCTTGTTGTTGAGAAAAAGGCGAAAGTCCGCCGTTCGTCGTCGTTGAAGTCCCTTGAGACGCTTGGGGTTGGTCTATCGGCTGCTGGAGCATCGTGGCTTTCACGGCGCGGCCGGCGCCGGCGCGCGCGAACGTCGGGCGCTAGCCAAAGCTGCGTGCGCCGGCGTGGTCTGCGAAGTACGAAAGGATGGTCTTTCTCGTCCTGGGCCCACGAAATACTTGTATTCCTGGGTGCAGGAGCAGGTTTGGCGGTGAGATCGCCGCGAGAATTTCGAAACTGCGCCTCTTAGAAGGCCGATTTACTAAGATAACGACGGAGCTCATGCGAGACAGGTCTGCACTGCTCCGCTGCCGCGGCGGTTCTCCCCAGGCGCTCCTCTTTATATCTTGCTCCGTGGCCGCGGCTATGACGCAACACAATCCAACACAATCCACTTTAATCCAATCCAATCCAATTCAATCCAATCCAAGCCAATCCAATCCAATGCCCCTCGCGAGAGAGTGTTCGAATCCAATCCAATGCCCCTCGCGAGGGATGTGTTCGCTTTCGCCTCGACTCGACGCGCATGCGCAGTGAGCGTGCGGACTACGGACGCCAACGCGGGTGACATCGTGAGTTACTGAAATGCTCTGCATTTAAAAGTTAGGAGACGGCATGACGTCACGCAGCTAGCCTTCGCAAGCCCAGCTTCGTTGAAGCCGCTCCCTCCGCCGTTTCCCTTTCTCAAGCCGCCGAAGTCGGCCCCGCTCGTGACCACCATGGTCGGCTGGGCCGGCGGCGGCGGCGGTCTCCGACTCCAGCGCATCTCTCGTGTTTGGTTGGCGGTCCTAGCTTTTCCCCGTCCTTCCTGCATTTGTCTGTTCAGTGATCTCATGCCCGCGAGCGGGCAGGAGTGCCGCGTATGTGCGAGAGACAAAAGTCGTGGGAAAAAAATTCCCCCGTATTTCCCCGAGGGGGAGAATGTGAAAGTGCGAATGCACGGTTGTCGGCCCGCTTGCGGCGCTTGCGCTCGGCCCCCGCAGCCCACCGCCTCGCCGCCTTCTCTTCCATCGGGTTTGTAGTATCACGTGTACACCACGCAGTTATCAAGCCGCTATAACGCCGCTGAGTCGCCAACGCACGCCGCTGACGACGTAGTTTGAATGCGTTAAAGATATAAGGCGCGTCACTAACACTGATATCAGCGTGGCGTCCGTGGCTTGGTCGGTAGAGCGTCGCGCTGCGGCCGCAAAGTCCTCGGATCGAAACCTGGCGCCGGATGCTGTTACTTTTTTAAATATAGAGGAGCACTGCGGACGCCGCCGCCGCCGCCGGCCGTGGATGGTTTGGGGTCGCTTATTCGCACTTAAAAAAATTCCCCCGCATTTCCCCGAGGAGGAGAATGTGAAAGTGCGAATGCACGGTTGTCGGCCCGCTTGCGGCGCTTGCGCTCGGCCCCCGCAGCCTCGGCGTCGGCGTCCGCAGTGCTCCTCTATATTTAATAAAGAAACAGCATCCGGTGCCAGGTTTCGATCCGAGGACTTTCGGGCCGCAGCCCGACGCTCTACCGAATAAGCCACGGACGCGACGCTGATATCGGTGTCAGAACGCGCCTTATATCTTTAACGCATTCAAACTACGTCGTCAGCGGCGTGCGTTGGCGACTCAGCGGCGTTATAGCGGCTTGATAACTGCGTGGTGTACACGTGATACTACAAACCCGATGGAAGAGATGGAAGAGAAGGCGGCGAGGCGGTGGGCTGCGGGGGCCGAGCGCAAGCGCCGCAAGCGGGCCGACAACCGTGCATTCGCACTTTCACATTCTCCCCCTCGGGGAAATGCGGGGGAATTTTTTATGTATAGGCTTCACGTTTCTCCGGTAGCGCCGTCTCCTAACTTTTTCTTCCTCCATGGTGCCGAGTACCGATCCTGTCCCGCGCTGAAGGTAACGCCAAGGTACCGGTACGACTCTTCTTGAGGCACTAGGTCTCCACTGGGGTGCGTGACATGGACGCCACCATCGCGGGAGAATGCAGCGCCACCCGGCGATCGTTCCGGAGCCTATTCGCCCCGAGCGCGAACACAGTCGGCCCCTGGCGGCGGCGGGACGAACCGCTCCTAGTGTGGATGGCGCTCTCGCGTCATCTGCTTTTTCACGTTGCGTGCGGCGGAAGACGCGTACTGCACCTGACAAAACAACCAATATGTGTGCTCGTTTGGCAGTAAGCAATGACATAGTTACCCCTGCTTGTGCATTTCATCTAGAAACGCAATAATCAGCGGCCGTTGCGGGTTAATGCGCTGATTTAATTCCACGAAACATCTCCGCCCTGGTCACCGCTTGAGTGTGAAACGTGTTATAAACATTGCTTCCACACATTGCACCTTTCTTATCGTTGAGTGCAGTCGTCTGCCGTTTCGGGAACGTCGAAGGGTGCTTTTTGAAGGTGGCGTGGCGATTATTTAAAGGATAAAAGTTTAGTACGCAAAACGGGTAAGAAGCGACAAGACCTGTGCATACGCGTGCAAATTCCACACCTTTGTTAAATTGCACTGTGTCCTTATAGAAAGAAGAAAGAAACAAAACCATTTACACTGCACACGACCCGTGCGCTATCGCCCATACATTACCGGACACGTATTTTACACCCACAAGCGCCTGTGTGATCGTGTCCTTCCCGTACCTTTTCTAAAATAAATACCATTTTTAGACAGTCGTTGTTTATACTGCGGAGAAGGAATATCCAGTTGCTAATTTTACGTATTATTTAAATTACGTTTCTATGGATGCGCAAGAGTATTTAGGGGGGATTTTTCGGTAAAATTGAGCAGTTGTGAGTTTGCGTCTGTCATGTGGCATTTCGTGTGTCATTTTCATATATATCATTTTCAAATCCTACATGAATCACCTTGTCCAGAAACGTGTCTCACTCAGCATAACCAAATGCCTAATATGGTCACTTCTTAACCTCTTAAGGTGGACCCAAGTTTAAAGAAAGATGAGAAAACGCGTAATATGTTGTTGCCCACATGTGTGAGGGGTGTGTGCCACGACTCACTGTTTTTTTTTTTTTTTATTTCTTCCCACAATGCTTGCTTTTAATACAATTTTGAAAAAGTCGGGCCACAATTCCTGGACAATCCCGGACCAAAGGGGGGTTAATCAGTTTTGAGAATACAGTACTGCGTTTTCACCGCTGTAGTTAGGACCCCCCCCCTTTCCCGAAAAAAAAAAAAAAAACGAAATGCACAGAATTTCATTTTTTAACCAATCCTCAAGAATTAAATGCCAAGACAAAGGCGATATTCTCTTTAGAAAACAAGGTAGTTACCGGAACCCGTTGCGCTGATTCGCAACGAGAAATAAAAAGGAAATGTTTTACATCTGCAACAGCGCAGTTTCATCTATTGCCATCTTTAGGGTTCGTAAGCGACCTTATACGCAAGAATGCAAACACATCTCGCTGTTGCAGGCACCTGTTAGATTTTGAAAGGAACGCAAATGGTCAACAGAGCAGCCGTAACAGAAAATTTGTGCTCACTGTGAGGTCCCAAAAGCTTGGTTTGCACACTGTAAACCTGCTTGTCACTTTGCGAAAACCTAGCTAAACATGAGATGTTCATTGTACTGCGTGCGTTGACAATTCAATTCGCAAGTTCACTTGCGACGAAAGCCGTAAATAAGTGATCCGAAACCGTTATTCATCAAACTTTCCTTCAGAGTCGCTAAAATTTCATTTAAAAGACCCGTTAGAGCGGCTACATTTACATCTCTGCGCTGATCAAAATTCAGTAATTTCATGTTGCCTTTTGAACACACAAAAAATATTGTAAGCTCTTCGAAAGAATTTCGGGGCAGTTAAGTAGTGTTACCATTTCAAGGCATCCCACAAATGCAAGAATGCGTCATGCTACCAGGAAAGCGATCGAGATTGCCGTTGTAAACTGAATTTCAGAGATCGAGGCTTCCTGATTTGTTTCTATTTATTTATTATTATTTGTTTCTTCCCGATTTTTTTCGATTGAAGGCTCAAAGCCATAGTCTGGAAAGATCGAGCTTGCTACGACCACAGCGTACAAGTTCATTGTCACAATTACGGCCATTCTGATATTCCCGATTGAGTCGTCGCTTTTTTTGGCGTAGTAATGAAAACTGACTGCCGCTTCCATGCTATAGATTGAACGTTGAGGAACCGAACTACAGCATACCACTCTTGTTTGCACCTTTCGTGCGCACATACGGCAGGAAAAAGGCACGAAGTGCGCCCACAGTGTGCATTATGGGCCGCTCAGCGGAGCATCCACACTAGCAGCGCGACGCTGTCGCCACCTACATGTCGAGCTCGCGGCGAATACCCAGACAACGGGCTAACCTGCAGCACATCGTATGGGCCTGTCCCCAGAAACCACAACACACACCACAGACAACAGTGACAAGGACTATAGAGCAATGGGAGGCAGTGTTGCTGAGCTCTGACCAAGAGTCGTCCAAATGGCCGAAGATGCCGCTAGGGCTCACGGGCTCCTGGCCGCCATCTGACGGGGAAGGACCGTTGAACACTCCTCCCCCTCCCCCAGTTTGGGCAAAATAAAGTTTTCTCATCATCATCATCACCATCGCGACAGGGACCCCCCCAATCGACCCTCTCCCTCCTAGTACACTGTAGCGTCAGCGTCGCTCATCGATGAGTGGGCACCTGGACGACGGAAGGCTATGGAGGATGGATTTCGCACCAACGTACAACGATCATAACACCGTGCTTGCAGTTTGAACGACCGGGGGGCACCTGGGTAGGATGCATATCAGGCTCCGTCCCTGAATTAGACATGGTGCTCCATTGCAGGAACTGTGGTCACACTTGCCCGTTCGTTGTGCAATGCTTAGGTTGCAGGTGGCACTGGAGCGGAGCTTCTCTGGTGCGGCACATTTTCAAGCCGGGGGTGGTTTCTCTCTGTGCTCTTGCAGGCCAGCTGCCTCAGCCCCGTGTGGCCGGCTGGAGTTCACCCGAATCAGTCTGGTTGTTGGCTAATGAGGTGGGTGGCAATGGCACCTTGTGCATCCCTGGCTCTTCCGGCTTTCGGGAGTGCGAATGACGGAAGCAGCCCAGTGCTTGCTTCTGCACAGTGCGCAGAAGCACACAGAGGTGGCCCTATCCTCTCGGTCTCAACAGGATGCACAACACGCGGCCAGGGTCCACGACCGCCCAAAGAGGTGGTCCTCGTCCATCTCTTGCGACTCGGCCCACCATGCGCATAGTTAGCGAAGTGGCGTGGTTGCGACGCTGGACGGTTGGCGTTGCTCCTGTCTTGTACTACGTGCCAGATTGCGAGGCCATGTTGCAGACTCCTCTCCACATTGCGACCATTCCCTTTTTTCAGAAGAAGAAACACCGTATTCAGCACCCCATGTCAGTTGTGTGTGCACCTATCAGCTCTCGTCCCATTCTCCGTTCATCCCTTCCAAAGAGCAAATAACTCCACATTCCTTCATGACACCACGATACCTGCCTCGCTCAAGCAGTCATCTGTTCAGGAGTGGAATTCCAAGTTCTTTCTGGTGAGTTGTAGTGGGCTGAAGGCAGGCTGTTAGTTTTTGTGCATGCCAGATGCCTGGCAATCTGAACTACGTCACCACTTGAAATGTACCTTTTAGGAACTCTGAATTGTGCCCCCACAATTCTATCACCAACCAAGTTCTCACCGTAGCAATGCACTTAGTTAAGACTTCCCTCATGTTTGTTAATAAGGGTACGAAATGCCAGGGGCCAGTCCCCCTGGAATGAGTCGAACGTGCGAACAGAGCCCACAACAAAGCCTATGGTGTGACGGTCACCTCTGTACAATACTCTTTTATTTCGGGGTCAGTATAGCTACAGAGCATTAATATAACAGCTACACAGCAGCAGTTGGCGCACACGCGCCATAAGGGCACCACCACGGCTGTAACGCGCACGGTGCAGTCGCCGGGCAGCAACAGGTACGCACAATCAACAAGCAAGACACGCCTGCGACAACAAACACCAAGCACGCCTTTCTCGCGTTGTTCGCAAGCACGAGCACGGTTATACACCCAGTAGGCCTGCGGTTATGAGAGCGCTCACTTGGAGGAAGACGGGAGGTTGCACACAGCACGCAAGGGGAAAAAGTTTTGTGCCAAATAAGGCCTCCCCGTCTGCGGTTCCCAAAAGTCGCCAAACAGTGAGCAGTGTTCGCACAACACTAGTCAGCACTCATAATGGGATCAGAAGACTCAGCATATTTTCATACTTTTGCACATCAGAAAGAGGAGGGGGAAGGGGGGAGGGAGGCAGGGCAAATATTTGATACAGAAAGAAATAAATGACACACTGGACTGACCATGCTGCAAGTTCTTTTGGTGTGTCTGCATTTTAAATGAATAACTGGCTCGTTCAGAGTGACACACGGCCGTCAATCGTCACCAGCTACAAGCATGCGGTGATACTGCCAGGGGCCAACAGACAGAGTCTGGCACGCTTCCGAAATGCTGCTGCAAAGTTGTTGAAAACAATCACAGCCAGTACAGTTAAACATGCTGTGGGGGTGTGCCAAGGCTCTGTGGTCGACACAAACCAAAACTGCTCCCCCCCATGACCAGGGCAGGGCCTCGTTAGGGGCTTGGGGCTCCTCGGGTGCCAGCATTCTAACATGCATTCCATAGGCAGGGGGAGCGCACGATTTGCGCAGAACCAAGCATTACTGTGTTCAACCATAGCTGCCAAGACCAGGTGCTGTCACTATTCGGTGTTCTGGTCCAGTCAAAACAGCGTGAGGTGACCCACGCAGATTCTCATGGGGAGAAAACAAGGAATGAAAAATGCGGGGCATGCTTCATGCACAAGTAGCCAGGTGAACTGCGCACAGCATGAAAGGCTGGTCGTCTGCCCTAACGTCGCCTCCCTCGCCCAAACGTGTGGGGACAGTTATAGAGATCTGTTGAATGAAAACATGGCAAAATCGGTTCTTGTACAAGGGTAGGGTGGTGTGTTTGTGCTGCGCAGGTTATAATAAAAACGAACGCTAAACAGCACAGGGAATGAGGCCACTACAGCCCGAAATATGCAGGGATTCGCACAACAGCCCCTCACAAGAGTGGACTGAACAGAGCACAATGATGCACCAGGGATGACAGCCTGGCAGCGCATCGGATGGTGCGCACAAGGAAATGAAAAAGGCACGTGGCAGCAGTCGTCCACAGCTGCAGTTCGACAGTTGCCAAGCACAAAACACAACCCAAAAATAACAGCAAAAATGATGCAACAGTGAATAACAAAGTGGCGAGTATAAATCACGACGGATAAGGAATGGAAACGCGACATACGCTCCAGTCATAAATACTTTGCGGTCGAGGCAGAAAATAAGGCATGCCTTCCCTAAGCAGTGGGAGCTTCCACGGGCTCCGCACGCCACACAACAAAAGCTTACGGCAGCGGTGAGGCCCCTGTGACAAAAATGAGGTTGTTGACAAAGACGTCATCACAATCATTGGAACGGCCACAGGGCCAAAGCTTTTGTCGTGTGGCGATTGACGGATCAGTGGCACCTTTCCCACCTGGGAGCCGAAAAGGAGAACACTTTGAACTCGCTAAGTCAGCAAGAGGACAGCACGTGCCTGGGCACACAGTGCTTGCAGCAGCAACCTGCACTAGGGACCTGCCACGCCCAGAGCGCCCGGCAGAACGCTTCCGAGCGTTTACCTTCCAACAATGCAGCACTGCACCAGCCTCGTCTCTGCTGTAAACAGAACGTACAAAACGGCCAACAGTGCGCATTAACAGCAAGTTCTTTTTACTCGGATGACGAAAAAGGAAGCACTTTTTCTGACGACCAGGCTTCTTCTCTGTTATTTCCTTGGGACACAAAGTTCGAAACTAACGAAGAGAAAAGCCCTACATTACAACCCATTTCCCCCTCTTCCCTTGCAAAGCGCACCTGACATGCCTTAGCATGAATGGTAAAACAAAGGTTTCGTGCCCTGTGAGAGCTCCCTGCACACTACTCCCAGCAGATTTCCAAGACTCGCCTTGCGACAACCTGTAGGTGGCAGTCAGTTTATTTCACAAAGCTCAGTGAGAGCAGAGAGGCACGCATCAGCCTTTTGCCTGCCCAGCGAGAAAATGGCAGCCACTCTCCTAGTTGGAATGGTCATGAGAACGCTTTCCTAGGTGATAAAACTAAAGGAGTGAACTATTTCGCGTCAGTGCCCTGCACGTACATGCATGGCAGGGAGGGACGGCCTCTCTGCTTGCGCCCCCTCCTAGACCTGGCCTAGCACTTGGCGCTTCTATAAATGCATCATTCCCACCAGCTCCTAGGTGCTTACTTTTTGGCAAGGTTGAGAAATAGCGTTAGCACGAGATTAAAGGTTGGCTAATTGGACACTACAACCTGCAGGCACCAAGCAGTGAGAAAAGCGGACCGTACGCAGTGATAAAAAACCCCACTTGCTCCACTTGGCAGGGAGTGCTTCACCCAGAATGAGGGCAGCAATGCTGCCAGCTGCCGAAACACCGATTACGCTAGGCCAGAGGGTGCACAATGGCTCCTTCCCACACTCCGAAGCACTGACTCTAGAAAAAGGCATCCTCTAAAAGGTCTAAAACGGGGAAGCGCCATCATTCCCGGCCAGCCCAAATGTGGGCGTAAAAGCTGCCCAAAAAGCCAGTTGTCTGGAACTAAGATGGTACAAAAGGAATGGTCAAGGCTGAGGCTACCAAGGCTGGTTCACCTGAGCACCAGGTGTTGCCCACCAGTGATGAACGAGAAGGGGGGGATTGACAAGGACACGCTACTGCCGGACGGCCTCGGGACATGGCGGTAGACATGCCTAATACTACGACGTACGCTGCACGATACAGCTGCTCTCTCAAAAGTGGCCCCTGCACACACGGCAGCAGCAGTGGACCCCAAAGAACGGCGCAGCCACTGGGCCAGCACCAGAGAAATGCGCACAAGGGGAAGCGCTGTGCTGCTGGCAGTCTCCACAATCAATGATATGAAGCACGAGGCAAGTGACCCAGCATAGCACATGGCCTCGCAGGGTTCCCGCAGCAGCCAATGCGCCCTCAAAGTGCCTGCACGCCGTGGGCAATTCGAAACAAGTGCCCTCCTTGAAGGGCACAACAAAGGCTGCCTTAAGTATCAACAGCAAAAAGCAGGGATCAAGTACTGGCCTCCACAGAGCCTAAACAAAACACGCACCTGTCAGCTATCTGGTGCACCATAACAAAAGATGCCCACTCGTCACTTCTAAAACGTGGGAGGAGAGAGAGTGAAAAGCAACAGCAATGCCGTGTGAACTTTGGCTACTCAACGCGTCACACCTTTGTGAATGCGACTACGCCAGGCTCGAGACAAAAAATATCTGAGGGGGCTCTTTCAGCTTTAAAAGAAGGCCACCCTTGCAGTGTGTGGTCCACGTAAGCAAGCCAGTGCAAATCTGTCGTCACCTGCTCAAAAGACAGGTCTGTCATTACCCTCACTTCTTTTTCAGAGCTGCCGCTCCAACATACCGCAAGCATCCCTCAGACAGCGGCAGCTTTGACCAGATTCTAGAACATGAGCGGGCAAATGCGATTTGAGCTGGCTTGGTCCTACAAGTGCGTGCTTACCGGAGGCCCCACCCCGTACGCTTACACAGCCCTCCTCGAGGAGAGGCCGCATGCGAGCTGCCTCCACGTGCGGCCACAGGAGGCTGCAAACGCAAACACCGAGCCAGGCCACACGGGCGGTGGCTACACGCAGTCCTCCAGAGACATGAGCAGCGGGTTGACGTACTCGAACCCCTCGAACTCCGACTGGTCAATCTTCGAGATGACTCTCCTGGAACAGGGCAGGAAACGGGCCGGTGAGCACCCACGGCACTCCTCCCCTTGCATGGGGGCGAGTGGAACAAAACGTTCCCGGCAACGACCAATGCTGTTTGCAGCGTGCTGCCCACTGCAGGCCTCAGCCACTGCCCATCACTCTGAAAGGCTCCGCCGAGGGCAATTCCCACTGCCTGCAGATAGAACTGCGCACAAATCCCGTCTAGGTGCCATTTCCTGGTTGTGGCCACAAGGCAGGATACAGGGTCCACTCCGTACGTTACCCTGCACCACTGTATTGTGGTGCCGTAATGTTTGCGCGTAAAATGTAGAATGAGTTACTGTGCGACGAGATGCCAGTTCGTGGCACTTGCACCCACAAGGGCAGCACTGCTAAAGCACTCGACACTCGGACACACCCTGCAAGGGCTGCAACTGCTGGGAGAGGATTGCCTCCCTTTCCACAATTTTTTTTTTTTCGCCAATGTGCCTGCTGCAACTAGTAGTGCGCCCCACCGCAGGGGCTGGAGAAGCAAGGCAATAATAACGCGAATTATGAGGAAGGCATTGGTGGTGAGCTATTTCTCGCGAGCCCCCGTCACGCTACCTTAAAGGGGTCCTGAAAGGCATCTTGAGCACACTAAATGAAGCAGCGCAATCGTTAGGTTGGGTGGTCAACGTCACCTGTGAAAAGTATAACATTTTTACGTGAAGCGGAAAGCTCAAACTTTTGTTGCAATGTTTGCTGCAGCATTCCCACCCTTTCCTGTGTGTTTTTGCACTCCACCTACTTCCCCATAAACGTCACCGATTCTCCCATGTGCGTCACAAGCAGAAATCTTGCAACTGGACGACTTCTCTCACTTTCGGCGAAAAGAAGCGTCATCTGTTCAGCGTCGACGGGTCTCGGCAGCGCCTTTGGTTAATTAGCACTTCCTGCAGCACACTTAATGCTATCATGTTTGTCCATATTTTTTTTACCTTATTACCACGCTTCTCGTTAAGGTGCGTTGGGTAGGCCGACACGACGATGACACGCGGCAACGTTGACTTCCGAGTTGGCAGACCGCCTTGTCACACGACGGCAACGGCGACACAAACCCGTCGGCCAATCGAAAGTCCGCGTGGTGTTCCATTCTTGTCCTCTGCCACAGAAACTCGTGCACTTGATGGGCCAGTTTCTCAAAATGAGCAAAATCCCATCCACCTGTGCCTTGGTCCTTTCCTTCATTGCACAGAACCCACGCCAGTTGTAGTATCTTTGTACGTGACGCCCCTTCTCAGAATTTGCTTGACACCCCTTTGACTTTGATGCCCCTTCTCAGACTTGATCACTTTGCTTGTGAAAGGTTATCCTGCCCGTACGTCCCTTATTTATGTGGTCCAGAAGTATTATGTAGGTCTCTTCTACTCCTTGCTCCTGTAATGCTTTTATCAGGGCTGCGGTTTGTACTCAGTCTATAAATGCCCCGTGAAGGGGTTTAGTGCAATCGTGTGTCAATCCTGGGAAGCCCATGGAGGCTACCTCAGCCATCCAACATGGCAGGTGACAAAGCTGCATTTGGCGACCAACGTCTGACCACACTGTGCGGCTGCAGCAACTGCTGGTCTGTCCACAACTGTTTGGGAGCAATTTTTCCAAAACCCACCTCGCTCTCTCCCTGCAGGTGTGAACTGCCTGGCACTTGACCTGTGCATTCACAATAAAGATGGCCTACTGCTGAACATACCCAGTGCACTGGAACTTGCTCGAATTAATCCCCCGCCGTGTATTTAAAGGCCAACTCAGAAAGCAGGAAGGCATTTGCGTTCGCAAAGCTCCCTGGACCCAGCTCAGTCTCTGCTGCGGAAAGAAAATAAGCTGCGTGTGTACAGAACAATGTTACGGTATGTGCCCCCACGCAACTCTTTATTTTCTTCTTCCTCAGTGGGCCACTGGGCCCGGTGCGTAGGAATTCTAATTTCGAAACTTCCAGAGCCGCGTTAATCCCCCGCCGTGTATCTACTCCGCCGTGTATTTACGTGTCTATGCCACCGCCGCACCGCCGTGAGGGGCAGCGGTGGCGTAGAGGTAGAGCGTAGAGGTGGAGCATCCGCCTCGCATGCAGAAAGACCGTGGTTCGAATCCCGGTGCCAAACAATTCCCCCCCCCCCCCAAAAAAAAATGCAATTATGGAATTGTAGATAGGGCTTGGGGTGCAGCCTGACCCCGGTGACCATTGCCGGCAATGCACTCCCTCACCAGAGCAGGATTGGCCACCCTGGTGTAGTAACGGCCACAACCTCCCATGAATACGCCAATTAACCCACGGCCCTCAGTCTCCAGTGGCTGCGAAGCAACTGACCATGGCGGCAGTTAGACCTGTGACGCAGCAGAGGGTGCTAAGAATACCTGGACCCGGACAGGCCCCCATTGGAATCTGAACCTGGCAACGTTTAACACGAGAACCTTATCTAGTGAAGCGAGTCTAGAGGTGTTGTTCGAGGAATTAAAGGGCATCAAATGGGATGTCATAGGGCTTACTGAGGTTAGGGGGACAGGTGAAGCCCTTACGGTGCTGAAAAATGGACACGTCCTATGTTACCGTGGTCTAGAGCACAGAAGGGAACTGGCAGTGGAATTTCTAGTCAACAAAAGCATAGCCGGCAACATTGAACAATACTATAGCATTAACGAAAGGGCAGCAGGTCTTGTAATTAGGCTCAATAAGAGGTACAAGCTCAAGGTGGTACAGGGCTATGCCCCCACATCCAGCCACGACGACCAGGTAGTGGAACGCTTCTATGAAGATGTGGAATCAGCAATGGCTAAAATAAAAACACAGTAATACCGTAGTTATGGGAGACTTCAATGCTAAAGTAGGCAGGAATCAGGCTGGAGACAAGGCAGTGGGGAACTATGGTCTGGGCTGTAGAAATAGCAGGGGGAACCTACTAGTCGAGTTCGCAGAACGGAATAATCTACGCATCATGAACACCTTCTTCTGCAAACGGGAGAGCCAGAAGTGGACGTGGAGTAGCCCGAATGGGGACCATAAAAATGAAATAGACTTCATATTATGCGATAACCCTGGCGTCGTGCAGGATGTGGAAGTGCTCGGAAGGGTAAGGTGTAGTGACCACCGCATGGTAAGATCTCGAACTAGGCTAGATTTGAGGAGGGACCGCAACAAGCTAGTACGAAAAAAGCCGATAAATGAGCCAACCGGAAGACGTAAAGCAGAAGAATTCAGGATCGCGCTGCAGAACCGATATTCAGCTCTTACTGAGGAAGCCGAGCTTACGACACAGGAAGCCAGCGACAACTGTGAGCCAGCGCACCGGCTACTAGCGACACCTGCCCGACACATCAGAAGCCAGCGCCGCAAGCGCACAGACTACGGGGACACCTGCCTGCTACATCGAAAGCGAGCACGAAGCCGAGCAGAGCGAGTGTGCGGCGCGCGGCCGGCGGTAGTAGCTTGAGAGGCTCCTCGAGGCGTCTTGCCTCGCTAATAAAGTTAGTTTTCTGCCTTCGAGTGCCTTGGTCGCGTCTCGGGCCCTCGCTGGCCCGCGTCGCCCCTCACAACTGGCGCAGTCGACCCCGAACCGTGCCCGGAGCAGCGCCCCGTGAAGTTTCGTCGCCCAGCGCTCCCTCCGTGTGCAAGTGCTACCGCCCACTTCGCCGGAGCCATTTCGCGCTTCGCCCTGTGTTTCGCCGACTGTCGTGTTGGCGCCTGCCCGCCCGATGAAGTAACCTGCCTTCAGTGCCCAAACCGTTCGCCCTACTCGCCCTCTCGTCTCGTAACCAGTTGCTGCCTTGTACCGCCATGCCGCTCGTGAATTGGAACGAGGCTACGCCAGAGGACCTCGCAGGCTTTACAGCAGATTATCTCCGTGAAGAGTTGGCTCGCCGAAATCTGGACGCTACCGGGCCGAAGGAAGAAGTAATAAACCGCCTTATCGCCGACATCGCTCAAAACCGCTCAGCCACGCCCACTTCCCCAGACTCCGCGGCGTCCACCCAGCGCCCTGACACAGCACCGCCTCCGCCGAGCTCAGATGCAGCACAAACTACCGAGTTGCTGACAGGTTTACTTCAGCAGCTCCTTCATGTGTCGCAACGCGCTGCAGTCCCTGTTCAAGTCACAACTCTTCCAGACCTGTCCGCATCGCTTCCTACTTACAGTGGGGACGGCGGCATTTCAGCGTCCCACTGGATTGAAGAGTTGGAGCGAACTCAAAACCTTGCTTCGTGGCAGCCTTCAACACTACTCGCCGTCGCCATGGGCAAACTTCGTGGAGCGGCCGCTGATTGGAAAGCCGTCATTGGTCGTCAATGCCCGACGTGGGAAACGTTCAGGCAAGCGTTCCTAGATCAATTCAGCGCCAAGCAGACCTTGCTGCAGTGGCAACAAGCAGTAACTTGTCGCGTGCAAGCACACGAAGAGAATCTTGTCAACTACTCTCTGGCAAAGCTGAAGCTCATCTCTGGATGCCCAGTCACTCTCTCGGACACTCAGCGCATAGAGTACGCCCTTCAAGGCATTGCCGACTCGTACCTGGCCACTACTATAGCAGCACAACGACCAGCGACCGTCGCAGCATATATGGACATTGTCACTCAGCTTGATCAAACACTGAGCCATTCGGCCATTCCATTTTCACGCCCAGGGTATCTAAACGCCACACCACCCACTCCAAGCCTACAGTCGCCTTCCCGCAACTCAGCGTACATGAATCCTCAGGCTGTGTCAGACAGAACGAGCCGGCCACAGCGAATTTCAGCCTTGCCACCAGACCAGCAAGAGTTCCGATACCACACCATCTCCGCTAAACATGGCGCTCCTGCCTACCGTCCTGGACAGAACTTGGCCGAAGCTGTGTGCTTCCAATGCCGCCAAAAAGGACATCTCGCATCCAAGTGTCCATCTAGAGCTACCGCTCCAACGTCTAGTACACATTCTTCCCCAGCTCTCCACAGTACCCCTTCGGAAACCCTTGATGGATCACTGGTCCAGTGTGCCCTTGTTACCACCACAATTGCTGGGATTGGTCAAGTGGATGCATTTCCCGACAGTGGATCGAAAGTGACGCTTGTTTCCCGCTGCCTGGTCAGCTCTTTGCCCCTCTTGCCCTGGACTAGACCCCCTCTAGTCGTCGTCGGTGGAGAAACAGTAGCTCCAGCTGGTGCCGTATGTTTGAAGGTTTCTGTCGGACCTATCACCGCCTTGGTTGAAGCAGCCGCCCTCCATAATAATGCTGTGCCACTTATATTAGGTGAAGACTGGTTTTCTGCAAGCCATGCACAATTGGTGTTTCAGCCACCCATGCCAACTGAAATTCGCCACGCACCCACAGGAACGATTGTTCGGTGCCATGAACGACTGTTGCCCAGGATGTCGAACGCTGTTATGATCCAGGGGTCCTTGTTCAATCACCATATGCCTGGACACCACAGCTCAGCAGGACTCCAGTGTTTGCCACTCCCAGGACCAGATGAGCCGCCGTGGTTAGCACTATCTTGCCAAGAGGATGTTCCCAACAACTACAGCCCCTCTCCTGAATGCAAGCAAGCTGCTTCTCCAACAGTTGAAGTTTGCATTGACCCATCCTTGCCCGCTGCTCAACTCGGTGGCCACTTGCCAGTAGCTCAACAACAGGAAATTACGAGCATTCTTTTAAAACACGCTGAAGTGTTCGCTCATGGAGAGGATGACTTGGGTTTGTACGAGGGTGTTGAACACTCAATTCACCTTCTCCCGGACGCTGTGCCATACAGTCGATCCCCCTACCGCTACTCGGCTGCAGACCGTCGTTTTCTTGAGACCCAAACAAGCACACTCCTGCGGCAAGGCATCATTCTTCCAGTCTTCGGACCTTGGGCATTCCCCGCAGTGGTTGTCAGCAGAGGTAGTAAGAAGCGCTTTTGTGTCAACTATGTGCCCCTAAATAAGATGACCGTGAGCGTCGTACAGCCACTTCCTCATGCCGATGACATCATGGATGACATTGCCGGTTCACAGTACTTTGCCTGTCTGGACCTAAAGTTTGCGTACTGGCAGGTTCGTGTTCGGGAAGAAGACCAAGCAAAAACCGCTTTTGTTACCCACCAGGGAACCTTCATGTGGACCCGCATGCCATTCGGGCTGAAGAATGCGCCTGCCACATTCCAGCATGCCATGCAGTCAATTTTTGCCAACTTACAGCCACATTGCTCAAAATGTGGTGTGCGAGTCTACTTGGATGATGTTCTGGTCTTTGCACCAACTTTTAATGAGTTTGCGAGACTACTTGATGAAGTCCTTCGTCTACTCCACACCAGTGGATTCAAGGTTTCACTTGATAAATGCAAGTTTGGTTTGGAGTCCATCAAGTTTCTGGGATTCATTCTGAGCAGTAACGGCAAGCAACCTGACCCTGCTAAAGTCGACGCCATCCTGAAAATCCCGCAGCCTGCGAACAGCAAAGCAGTCTTGTCATGGCTCCAGACTGCCAACTTCTATCGCCGTTTTGTGAAGAA
This sequence comes from Haemaphysalis longicornis, assembly GCF_048455015.1. NCBI lineage: Eukaryota > Metazoa > Arthropoda > Arachnida > Ixodida > Ixodidae > Haemaphysalis > Haemaphysalis longicornis. The sequence continues at coordinate 3,886,022 of NW_027526422.1, read as the reverse complement.
TTTCTCCAGGATCACAGCCCCCTTGCAGAGTCTCATTCGGTCTGAAGAGTTCGCCTGGACCAGTGACTGCGATGAAGCTTTTCAACGAATACGCACAGCACTAACAACAGCACCTGTACTCGGCCATTTCGATCCAGACGCCCAAACCACTGTCACAACTGATGCCTCTGGAACAGCAATTGGTGCTGTGCTTTCCCAGAAGCAGCGTGGCAAAGAAACTGTCATTGAATATGCGAGTCGTGCACTGACTGCTGAGGAGAAAAAGTTGCACAGTAACGTGTGGGAGTGTATTGGTGTTCACTGGGCAGTCACTATTAAGTTCCGCCACTATTTACTTGGCAAGAAATTTTGCCTGTTAACCGACAACTGGACTGTTGCGTGCTTGACAGCCAACATCAGGCCTTCACGTCGTTTTACCACCATGTTGATGGATCTTACAGAGTTCGACTTCACGGTACAGCACCATCCTGGTCGCCAAAACGTGGTTGCTGACATGCTGTCGCGACTATCTGCAGCAGTTTTCCACCAGCCACAGTCTCTAGCAGCTATGCAAGCAGAAGACGAAGAGTGCCAGGATCTTCGTCGCTCCCTGTCATCTTCAGAATCTCCAGAGCATGACATTTCCGTAATTGATGACATCTTGTACCATAGCGATGGGACCACAGGTGCGCAAACCATCATAGTGCCAGCGAAGATGCGCCAAGCTGTGTTGGAAGTTGTTCAGGATGGTGGAGGCCACATGGATGTAACCCGTACTCTGGCCAAAGTGAGAGAACGCTACTGGTGGCCAAACGTTGCACCCTCAGTGACTCGCTACGTCACAGCATGTCAGATCTGCCAGAGCACCAACCGCCCAGTGTCTAAAAGTGTCGGCAAAATGGGCCTCATGCCAGTGTCCGACACCCCTTTTGCCTTAATTGCCATTGATCACATCACCATGCCAGCTGCTGCAGGAACGAAGTACATTTTAAATGTAATTGACTGCGCCACACGCTTCATCATCCCAGCAGCTGTGACTTCAACAGCAGCCAAAGAGGTGATAGCACATTTGCAGTCAGTGTTCTTTAGGTTTGGTTGCCCTGATGACTGCATGTGCGATCATGGCGCCGCCTTTGAATCTCACCAGTTCAAGCACTTCATGCGCATGCATGGCGCAGAGATCCACTACTCGGTTGCATACCGTGCAGCCAGCAATGGCCTAGTAGAGAGAAGCAACGGGACTTTAATCTCAGTTCTTCGGAAGCTGTGTCCAAGTGACCCTACCTCTTGGGACAACAAGCTCGAAGAAGCTGCTTTTGCTATTAACACAAGCTACAGTGCCAGCAGCTGTTTCTCTCCATTTGAACTACTTTACGGATACGTTCCCAAGCTTCCATATCAACGTCACCGTCCCGCCACAGCAAGGACACTGCAAGACCGCCTCCTAACGTTGTCCCAGAACCGGGCTACTGCAGCAGGCAATACTGAGGAAGCCCAAGAGAAACGAAAGGAAGCGTATGATCAATCCCATAGGGACCACTCCTTTCACGTCGGCCAGTTCGTTTGGGTGCGCCGCCAAGAGCCTGTAACAGATGGTACTGGAAAGTTGGCACCCAAATTCAAGGGAGTATATCAAATCACTGACCAGAAAACGCCTGTTACGTTTGTCGTTAGCCGCATATCTGGTCAAGGGCCTCGTGATCGGATCCAAGACAGGGTAGTCCACGTGTCTCAACTCAAGCACTATGTGCCACCTTATATCGAGCCCTACATCCTAAAGAGCCAAAATTTGTCTCTGTGTGAATGTTCCACCTCTCGCAGTGTTAGTAAGGAGCCATCTCAACCGCCAGCCTCTCCTGGACCTGCAATCCTGCCTCCGGCGGTACCCTCATCTCGACCCCAGCGCCAAAGGCGCCTACCCGAGCGCTTGAAGGACTATTCCCTCTCGCAATGAAGGCAGCAAGCAGTGCCACTTCCGTGACCAAAGAGACTTGGTCCAACAGAGAGGAGCTGGATGTGAGCCAGCGCACCGGCTACTAGCGACACCTGCCCGACACATCAGAAGCCAGCGCCGCAAGCGCACAGACTACGGGGACACCTGCCTGCTACATCGAAAGCGAGCACGAAGCCGAGCAGAGCGAGTGGGCGGCGCGCGGCCGGCGGTAGTAGCTTGAGAGGCTCCTCGAGGCGTCTTGCCTCGCTAATAAAGTTAGTTTTCTGCCTTCGAGTGCCTTGGTCGCGTCTCGGGCCCTCGCTGGCCCGCGTCGCCCCTCACACAACCTTACACGCATTATCACGGAGTGTGCAGTAGAAGTCGGGGGCACGATGGCTAGACAGGATACTGGTAAACTTTCCCAGGAGACGAGATCTAATTAGGAAATGGCAAACCATGACAATCTCCACCCCAGCTGAATGAATAGAACTAGTGGAGCTATCGAAGTTAATCAATAAGCGTAAGACAGCTGACATATGAAAGTATAATATGGAGAGGATCGAATACGCTGTAAAGAAAGGAGGTAGCCTGAAAGCAGTGAAGAGGCGTCTTGGCGTGGGGAAAAATCAGATGTATGCACTTAAAGACAAGCTAGGCAATGTCATCACAAATAGGGATAAAACAGTCACAGTAGCCGAGGAGCTCTATAGGGATTTGCACTAGCCGGGACATCCAGGATAATGCCGAACGAGAAAGTAGTTCAGAGGAGATAGACATCCCACCAGTAACGACCGAAGAAGTAAGGAAGGCTTTGAAAGAAATGAAAGGGGGCAAAGCACCTGGTGAGGATCAGATAACAGCAGACGTCTTGAAGGATGGCGGAGAAATTGTACTTGAAAAACTGGCAAACCTGTATACGCAACGCCTAATTACCGCAAGTGTACCGGAACCTTGGAAGAACACGAACATCATCCTTATCCATAAGAAAGGTGACATGAAGGACTTTAAAAATTACAGGCCAATCAGCTTACTGTCAGTCGTCTACAAGGTACTTTCCAAGGTAATCGCTAACAGAATTTCTGCAACCTTAGATTTCAGTCAACCTAAAGAACAAGCAGGGTTCCGTAAAGGCTATTCGACAATGGACCATATTCACACGATCAATCAGGAGATAGAGAAGTGCGCTGAGTATACTGAACTCCTATATATAGCCTTCATAGATTATGAGAAAGCATTTGACTCAGTCGAAACCTCAGCAGTCATTCAGGCATTACGGAACCAGGGGGTAGATGAGCATTATGCAAGAACACTAGAGGATATCTACAATGGGTCCACAGCTACCATCATCCTTCATAAGGAGAGCAGTAAAATACCTATAAGGAAGGGCGTCAGACAAGGAGACACAATCTCTCCACTGTTATTCACAGCATGTTTACAAGAAGTATTCAGAACATTGGACTGGGAACACGTAAGAGTAAGGGTTAATGGAGAATGCCTCAGTAACCTCAGATCTGCTGATGACGTTGTCTTGCTAAGTAACTCGGGGGACGAATTGCAAAGCATGCTTTCCGCACTAGACGTACAGAGTACAACCGTGGGCTTGAAAATTAATATGCAGAAAACTAAAGTAATGATCAATAACCTCGGGACAGCACAGCAGTTTGGGATAGGGGGCGAGGTAGTGGAAGTGGTAAAAGAATATATCTACTTAGGCCAAATTGTGACCCCGGATCCCAACCATGAGGCAGAGATAATTAGAAGGATCAGAATGGGGTGGAGTGCATATGGCAGACATTCTCAGATAATGAATAGCAGCCTACTATTGTCCCTGAAGAAGAAAGTGTATGACAGCTGCATCTTACCGGTATTCACCTACTGGGCAGAAACTTGGAGGCTCACGAAGAGGGTTCAACCTTAAATTGAGAACGACTCAGAAGGCAATCGAGCGGAAAATGATAGGTGTAATATTAAGGGACAAGAAGAGAGCGGAGTGGGTCAGGGAACAAACGCGTGTTAAAGACATACTAGTAGAAATTAAGAAGAAGAAATGGACGTGGGCAGGGCATGTAATGCGAAGGCAAGATAACCGTTGGTCGTTAAGGGTGGTAACAGAGTGGATCCCTAGAGAAGGCAAGTGTAGCAGGGGGCGGCAGAAAGATAGGCAGACGAGATCAAGAAGTTTGCAGGGATAAATTGGTCACAATTGGCACAGGACCGGGGTAATTGGAGAATAATAGGAGAGGCCTTGGCCCTGCAGTGGGCGTAGATAGGCTCGTGATGGTGGTGATGATGATGATGAAATAATAGCATTTCAAACACACAGTAGAGACCACTAAAGAAGATTGGTGGTAAATAAAGCTTCCTCCTCACAAGCCAAAGAATCAGGGCAGACTATTTTTGCCCTTCTTCTCTGCATTGCTTTTCGCGGCCTGTTGTGTCACTTAGCTAATATCGATTACTAACCCCAAGCTATTGTATAATTGATTGCCATTCACTCGTATTACATGTTGCTTGTTTGCTTGATCTAATTCATTGTTTGTTAGTATTCATCGAGCACCCCCTTAGTTTTTAACTTTGAGACCCTCGTCTGTGTATTATTATTACTGTACTACTTTCTTGGAATCACTAATAAACTGAAACAGTAAGCTGCAATTACAACCTTTAAATTGAGATTGATTTTGTCACTGAAAGCAGGAAGAATATAACAAGACTGATGAACCAGAAAGAAAAAAAAAAGTACAGCTAAGCCAACTACATTTTGTTCCTTTTGGTATAGTTGTCGACCAAACCACTCGCACGCCACAGGAGGCCCGCCCCACTCACGTATCATCGGGCGTCAGCTGCACAGGCTCGCTGGTGAACTGCGGGTCGAAGTGCTCAAAGTCCCGCTCGGTGCCCAGCTTGGGCTTGTACGGCGGCGCCACCTGCTTGCCCTCCAGCTGCAAGGGGAAGGAGGAAAGGGCACGCACTGCAGCACGGGCAGGGAGAGGAGACCCAACCACGTCCCATCCACAGAGTCACGTGCCGTCATGGGCTCTGCCACAGCAGCGGGCACTGTTTCTCTCCTGTGTGGCTTTTTTCGCTCTTGAAGCCAAAATCAACAAAACACGGTAACCTTTGGTCCCTTCTTTTGCCTGCTCGGAACTGCTCTGAGCAGGCAAAAAGGTCTTGTCTTGGATGAAATGTCAAAAAATCTTTCGGAGCTCCTACCTTTGGTTAACAAACCAAGTTCAATCTTTTGCAAATAATACTGTTGTTTCTGGCCGCCACAGGCGGCTTTTGAGCCTGTTGGCGAGCCACGACAGGCGGCAATGCAAGGCAGTACATGATGTGAGCACACTCGCTGAAGCATGGCTTGCCAGACACTGACGCCAGATTTCCCCCTAGCACACGTTAGTGTGAAGCTCTCTATGGTCCAACTGTCCCAGTCGCAAGGCGGCCCATTTTGAGGTGGCACCCTTAAAACAAATGGCAGATTCAAAGCACGCAGAGGGCAACTTGCTGTCACATGAATGGCAGAGTGCAACACCTGCTATACACGGGGAGCAACACGTGGAGAGAGCAACATGTGTTCCACTGGCTCATGCCATTCACTTTCCCTGGGGGCAACCACCGGACACCACCCCCATTGGCAGACATGCAAGATGGCCCCTTGGCCACACTTATCCCGACCGTACTGCAGAATGCCTGGACACAACCAGCCGCTTTCGGAAAGCAACACCCCAGCCAGCTGGCCAATAAGCCACTGTCAAGAGCAGCCTAACACACACTCCAAAATTTCACTTTCAAAATCACATTCTGCCTGGCCATTTGGGGCAGGCTTGCACATGTTTCGGGCACCCTCTGGTCTTTGACTGTGCCAGCAGAAGTAGGGTCCTTTAGCACAGATCCGGCACCCCCCCATTGCTGCTAAGGGCCTGACGCCTCGGTAAAAGCGGGCAGGGGGGCAGGGCGACGCAAATTTATCACAACAGAAGAACAGCACTGCTACCGCACATTCCAACGCCACATCCACTGGAGTGATGCATTGATTGCCAGTCCATTTTCAATGCAAAGGCATTAAGCATGCAACATGCTCTGAGCACTGCAAATAAACCTGTGCAACGCTTAGATTACACTGGCAGGAATACTCGAGCCAAATATTACATGTGTACGTGAAGCGGTAAGATTGCCAACCGCCAAGAAAGACACAGAAAAATCAATCATGCTCTCTTCGATTTCCCTCATTATGCGCCGCTGTGGCTGCCCTATTAGCTGTGGCTGGTCAGCTTTGCGGTTTATTTCTTGCATTTCCCGTGACGATCCCCCGTTGTCGACACTGTGCACCAGCCTCTTTTATGCCTGAACCTGTTATGGCGTTTCTTTTGTGTTTTGAGTGCATGCAGAGTTTGAGCGACAAACTCAGCACCTCCCTTTCAACCAGACTACTCGACAACAAATGTTTATTACTTCGAAAATGCCCTACCAGCCTGAACGTGCGACTGCAAGCAGGCACCAATACCTGCTTTTTTGTTGCACCAGACCGGACACAGACCCCTCCACGTTGAGTAGAAAAGGAGAAAACAAACTCCCCGGCCCGTAATATATTGGAAGCCACCGAAGAGAGCGCCACTAGCCACCCCCCTTCCTGGGAGAGAGCGTGCAGCTTTCGTCCGTAGTCCGCGGTCGAGCTGAGAGGGAACAATTATGGGCGATTTTTTATCTCGTGTGGCTTTGGTAATAGTGAACAGATTTTTATAATTCTTGCGGGATGAGATTGCTGGGACAATAGACTTTACCCCAAAAACCATTGCAAATAGTCGGCGATAAGTGCTGCAGGGACCCTTAAATGGCCCCTTGAGCGGAAAAGCTGGCAACAGTGTTTGCGATTGCCAAAGTGCCGGAAGCACCATGGGAGCTGCTTTGCCCAAGGTCACAGCAGATGTGCCTCAGAAATGAAAAAAGGCACTCAACGCATATGCTTCGTCATGGAAGCCGTGCAGTCAAACCTCAAGGTGCCACACGAATGCAGTGGGGGATGTCACCACCCGAGCGTTATGCGCAAAAAGAAGGCCAATGACGAACGTTAGCGCTGGCTTCACCCAGCAGCACAGAAGTCACCAGTGAGCCAGGCCACTCTGTTGTTGTTGTTGGTAAACTTTATTGACACACAAAGAAAAAGACCCCCCAAGTCCAGGATTCTGAAAGGAAAAAAAATTATCTATACAGACGGGAGAACCTGACGAACGTGAGCCACCAAAGCTCGCCACCAGGCCACTCGGTCTGTTCCCTCCGGCAGCACGAGCCAGTCTTGGAGAGAAGAGGGAGGAGGTGAAAGGGATTTAAGATAAGGTGAGAGTGATGGTTGTGAAGCAGAACACTCCCAAAGAACATGCGGCGTATTGGGAAAGCCACGACACTTAGAGCACCGTGCAGGGCTGCGATGGCCTTCTAGTCGATGTAAAATGTGTGGGGTTGGAAGGCTGTCCGTTTGCGCTTGCCGGATAAGACTTGCCGGATCTGCCCGGGGTAACAGGTGAGAGGGAGATGGAAGAGTCTGCCTATCCCTGACTAACTGCTGCACAGTCTGGCGTGGATGGAGACGAGCTTGTCGCACCTGCGTGGGTGGGTGGAAAGGGATTGGCCAGGGCGTCTCCGAGTCGATCTCCCGGTTGGGACGGAGCACGGGAGAGCTGATGCGCCAGCTCGTTGCCCGGGACGCCTGCGTGACCAGGAACCCAGTCCAGCACGTAGCTAGTACCAGTGTGTTTGGCCTGATGAGTGTGGAGTGCACGCATCATATTGATAGGAAGCGTTTGCTCCAGGAACAACCGCAAAGCATCCTGACTGTCGCTGAGGATCACGTGGTTACCAGGAATGGCTAACGATAAGATTGCGTCAGTTATTGCTTGAGCCTCAAGAAACAGGGTGGAAGGAACGGCCGAGTATCTTTTCTGCAAGGGCGGGTAGTAGGAGGAACAACTACTGTGACGCCGCATGCGTCTTTGGATGAGGAGGAGGCATCTGTGTACATCACTGTTGCTAGATCACCATAGCGGTAGAGAAGAGTGCATATTCGAGCTCGATGACCTCCTGGATGTGAGGTTGCGGATGCGTTGAATAGAATGGTAGGAAGTGTTATGCGAGGGAGGGGATACCGAGGGGGGTATGTCGCTGTAATCTCGGGTAAGGAAGATACATCGTAATGAAGTGAGGATAGGAGGAGACGCCCATGCCAAGTAAGCTGGAGACGAGTGTGTTGTGTCGCCAAATGAAGATCAACTCGATCTGACAATGACGCGAACGGCTGAGCAGTTTCCAACTTAGCGAGGGGGTATATCGAGGTTCCCCTAGAGCCAGATGGGTGGCAGGCTGGAGGAGCCGCTCAAGCTGGGACCGCTGCAATGACGTTAATTTTACGTATGGCAGTGCGTAAAGTACGCGAGTATATATTAGGGAGTTTACAAGTCGCGCAATATCGTGTTCTCGTAGGCCTTGGCGAGTCGGGTCAGCCTGCCGATTATGTGTTAATTGGGCAATTTGAGCCTTACATCGATTGAGCCACTTTGAGGCCTTCCCATCATCCTGCAGGTGGAAGCTGAGGACGCGCAGCCAGGCCTTACGTGGAAGAGGAATAGCATCTATCACGAGTTCTACTTGAGAACGCTGGTCGCTAGCTTTAGCCCACAAACGCTCGTCAGTGACCACGAGGTACTCAGACTTCTGCGGAGATAGTGTGAGACTTATGTTTGACCCGAACGAGTGGACCGCATCAATGCCAGCCTGAAGTGTGTCGGACAGTGCAGTTGGGCTGCCGGTAGAACACCAAAGGGTTATGTCGTCGGCGTACAGTCCAAACGAGAGATTAGAAATTGAATGTAGCAGACGAGGCAGGGGGCGAAGTGCTAAATTGAACAGAGTAGCAGAAAGGACAGATCCCTGAGGAACTCCACTGGTAGGAAGGAGTCCAGGGGGTTTGGCGGTAGTCCTCTAACACCAGAGAGTGTAGTTGTGTGGTCAGAAAATTATGAATGTAGTACAGTCGGGAGCTAGGTGTAAGTATCTGGATTTGCTCAAGAATGGCAGAGAGTGAAACTGCATCAAACGCCTTTTAGAAGTCTAGACTCACGATTGCTCTAAGATGGGCTGCGCTTGGATATGCGTACACCTCTTGTTAGATTCGCAGCATTGTATCCTGTGTTGACCTGTGAGCATGGAATCCAGTCATAGTCCAATCAAAGAATTGCTATGTTCAAGAAGCCAAGTGAGACGATGCAGGACCATACGCTCCATCAGTTTTCCAACACAGGACGTAAGTGAAATTGGGCGTAGACTGTTCAAAGCAAGTGATTTGCTTGGTTTTGGGACAGGGCAGTTGTTAGTAGTCTTCCACTCAGGGGGGATACAGCCTGTTTGCCATGCTTCATTGATGAAATGTAGAAGAATTTCTAGAGCGGAGTTTGGAAGGTTCCTTAAAGGGCCCCTGAGATGGGGTTTTTCGGGGGGTCGATGGTATCGGAGCACAACGGCTATTTCTTGAACTAATCGTGACGTAACAGTGCGCTCTTGATTTAATCAATTTTTTACGAGCTTAAAAACATCAGAAAGCTACAAAAAACATCTTTAGTGTGTGTGTGCGTTTACACAGTCGCACATATTTGTTTTATACCGGAGTGAAAAGCACTTACACACCGGGCCAAACCGGGCTTGACGCTCCTCCGTTCTCGGCGGAAGGATACAGTGAGCGCAGGAGCAACGACGCTTGCAGCCGGCGTGATCGCTCAGCGCTCCGTGTCTGGAGTTAAGTATCATCAATTTTCTTTGCATTTGCTTTCTTGGACGCTGTACCCGAAAGGATTCTTTGCGCTATCTGTGTTTCGAGCGTAGCCTCGACGTTGTTTCAGTTATGAGGTGGTAACGAATGGCGCGCCAAGGGAGCGCCGCGCCGACGACGAAGGCGGAGCTCCGCACGCAGCGCTTGGACGACGCCGGGCACTGCTCGTGTTCACGAGGCGCACGCTCAAGTGCGCTCACGCGTGCTGAATAAATCAGTTCAAGCCCAAACGCTGTCACAGCTGATTCTCTGCAGCGGTCGCGACAAGGGCAAGAACATGCCCGTAACGACAACTCCTGCCAAAGAGTTTCATTTCATTGCTTCCCATCGAGTCATGATCGCAGGAAAGTGTGGTTTGCTGCACCGGCCTTTTGAATGAACCTGATGCCTAGTGTCCTTAGCGCGCTTTACCGTTTACCGCGTTTACACGAAAGGATTGCACTCTGCGGTTTCTGCACTCCGGCTTACCGGCTCTGCCAAGTAGCGACATCTGGCGAATTTGTCTCAAAGCAAATGACACAAAAGTTTGTTGCCCAGAATTGTTCGCTTACGCCTGAAATAGCTTGAATCTTGGAAGTTTTAGATTGAACTCTCACAATACAATAATTTTCTTTTAAAAGAGCCGTATACTTCTGCTGTAGAGCTTAAAAAAATAGAAAACATGACGTTGACGCCGCCATCTAGTGGGAACAATTAGGACCAAGTACTGCATTAACCAGAATTCACATCACCGCTAAATATTTCGATATAAAATGAGTAAGATATATTGTAATGATTCCGCAGTTACCTATATTACCTTGCCCAACACGATATTAAAAGCATAAAAGAGCTATATAGGCCTCCTGCGCTGGAGTTTTGGCGACATGCAGCGCCCCTGGTGGCCGACGCCTCTGGGTAGTACAAAAGCAGACGACCCTCGACGCCCTTTATGTGTTTTCAATTACAAGCCAGAGTGAAAGTTGGTTGTGGCGCTTTGTGGCGTGTTTAAATGACTGCATACTGTATGAAATAGCCCTTAAAGTAGTTGCAGAGGCTAAAAAAAATAATATCCGCTAAAAGAAGCCGATTTGTCGGCTTTCTTTTGAGCGAGCTGTTGCGGTGGTCGCGGCGTGGGACAGTATCGCCAGGTCAGGTGGTTTAACTGTTTGACGACAGTTACAGTTTTTTTCTTCTTGTGTGCGGTCGAGAAAGGAAAGTTCACGAGTAGCATAAACACGGAACGCTGCTCATCCTATATCCTGAGGTAACTGCAAAACGTTGCTTCAGCGGGAGCATGCAAGCGAACGCAAGAATTGCGCAGCCGACTCAGCTGACACTGCTGGCCTGGCACCACCTTTGAAACGAGTGGAAATTCTGTTTCGTATTTTCGCAAACTAAAGGATTCTTGCGTAACGTTTTACGCCGCACGATTAACGAACGGCAGGGTACATGTATACTAGCGAGTAGGTGGGGCAATACGCCAAATAAACAAATCATGCACCACATCACACGCCCGCTGCCTGCAGAGATGTGTACTTCTATAACATCACATAACACAGCCGCATACACGGCGCGGGGCCCCGAATATTTACACACGATCATCACTGACTGTGTTGGTTTTCTAGTGCAGAAGTCGTCGAATCTGAACGCCGACATGCCAGTTTTGACTTCAAATGGAGTTAAACAGCGAGACAAGAACAGAGAATTGGCGTCCTCTAGTTGAATTGCCCCCCCCCCCCCCCCCCCCCCCCCCCCCCCATCTTTACACTTTGCCGGATTATTGGCAAATATTATTAGAAATTCGCTGAATTTTTTCTCTTTGCATTCAAAGCCCCCCCCCCCCCCCTCTCCTCCTCCTCCTCCTCCTCCTCCTCCTCCTCCTCCTCCTCCTCCTCCTCCTCCTCCTCCTCCTCCTCCTCCTCCCCCCCCCCCCCCCCCCCCTCTCCTCCGGATTTGCCGTCCAGCCCTCCGCCGTGTCAGCTGCATGGAACTCGGCCGTTACTGACCGTCATTCTAGGCTATTAAGTGCGAACTGGGAATGTATGTTGCAAGAGCGTAATTAAGTAAAGTGAGAGCAAACAAGGATCGAGCGGCCTCTTAGTTCGCCCGACCACTTTGTTTTACGGCCACTAATTTCGGAATCGCAAAACAGATTTCACGCTTCTGACGGTTGCGGCATTTTGTCACTGAGACACGCAACAAAACGGCAAGCTAACGCTGCACCATGTATTCGTAACGGCGACGCAAACGAGCACTGTTTAATGAAAGTGCACGCATAGTGTGCAGGTACGCAAAAGAGCGGCGCACCGCAGCAGGCGAGCTTGCGGTCAGCCGGACTCGCTGGCTTTTTAAAGCGCGATCATTGCCGATTGCGTCACTCTTCTTTTTTGATTGGCTGTTTTTGAGAAGTCTTTGTCACCTAGAGTATTAGTTTAACCTAGAAATTTCACTTAAAATTTTACTTCGTACGACCATCGATCGGTGAACCTGCGAGTAGCAGACGCCGTCACGGTCCCGGCACTTTCGTCGTCGCTGTAAACGTGTTTAGCGCCGCAAAGCTTTTTCCTCTAATGCCAAGTTGATCACTGAAATAGATCGGACGAGTCGGGGATGAGCTGGTGACCACGTCGCAAAATAATCGGGAGCGTCGAGCTCATTTTGCTTCTGTCAACACGGGATCCTATGGGACCCGCGCAGCTTTGTACTACCCGGAAGTACTGCCCGAACGCCGCTTGCGCAGCGCCCCCTGGGCAGCGCAGGAGGCCTATAGCTCTTTTATGCTAGTTCATAAAGGCATCTGAACCACTGGAAGCGTGGGAGGCTGGAGTAGGGGCGGAGATTTTGCTCGCTCATTCTGAAAAACATTGCCATTTATCGTGCTCCTGATCATCATTTAGCAAGAATGTAGTAAACAACATCAACTAAGATTGCTTGCATGAAGCGCCGAGCGCAGCGCATTTGCTGTGCCGTAAAGTTCCGGAAGAACGCCACCCAAATTTAAGTACAGCACGTGACATCAAGTGAAAAATACGAGATGAACGAACTTTCGGGTCAAGCGCGGAAAGGACGAATAAGTGGCCGCATCTAAACATGAAGAGATATGATTCGGGTTTTTGTTCACTCATCGGCGCTAAAGCCAGGGATTTTACGGGGGGGCGGGGCGTCTTTCAGTAAATTGAATATTTCACCCGTAAAAGGGGGTGGGTGATGTTTCGGGGGAGGGCGTACACTGGGAACTTTCAGGTAATCTAATCAAGACGCAAGCGTACATTTCGCCGGTGCAGGGGGCTACAGTCACTAGAAATTCTAGCCTCTGCATCGCTATGTAGCGACGGTAAAAATAAGTTACCGTTCACCGAAACTCTCGCGCATGCAAGGTCGACTTCCGCAATTACCAGTATCTCCTGCTCAAAGTCCGTAAGGACTGAAAAGGTAGCTTAAAAAAAAAAGGGCGGGGGGTCGTCATCTCATGTGCGACCCACTCGCTGTAGGTAACGACGACGCTGTAAACCAACGACCGTCGCTGTCAAAAATCGCCGACATTCCGGTGGCCAACCATGAAATGAGTGCTTCGCCTTGGACGAGGTCGGACTATGTCGTCATCGCAAGCCGCCGAGCCAACAAATAGTTCTGTCTCGTCGGGGTAATAACTTTTATTAGCGTGAACGAATATGCTTACTATTTTTGGACTTGTTTCTACAAGCACTATAGAGTAGTTTTCTGACACAAACAAAAACACTTTGAAATCCATCTCAGGGCCCCTTTAAGTGGGAGTATGTAATCATGTCTGGTCCTGGTGTTGTGTGTCGTGTGCAATCGGTGAGTGCTGCGTGCAGTTGAGCAAATGTAAATTCTGCGTCAATAGGTTCTTGAGTGGGACAAGTGACAGGAGGAGGGGGAGGAGGCAAAGAAGGAAAAAGAAAGAAGGAAGCTTGAAGTTTGCCAGCCAAATCAGCCAAGGTAAAACCTGGGGCGGTATTCTCGTAACTGTCCCTTTTGAAAACGTCCCTTTTGCGTCCATTTTATCGTGACGTACTTCCGGTTAAGAAGTGGACGTTGGCAGCATGGAGGAAGGTTGGCAGTAGGTTTGCCGCGCTTGTGTTACGTCACTTCTGGTTGTTTGCTTTTAGCCAATCAGGGCTCGCCAAAAGGGACATTTTTGAAAGGGACGCAAAAGGGACAAAACTCGAGAATACCGCCCCTGTTTGCAGCCGCAACGATGTGATGTGCGTGGATCGCCGTGCCTGTCCGGACATGGAACGGATAAGTTGCCAAATTCGAGTTGTATGCAGTGTTCCACTCAGAGAGTCACAGAGGGACAGCCAGTTGGATGTTTCAAGAGTGCGCGCATATTCTAGAGCCTCGATTGTGAGAGCATCGGTGCGTGCTTTGAGGGAGCAATTGCGCTTATTCCGCTTCTATCGGCGGATAAGCGCATGACACTGATCCCAACGGCGTAAAAGATGTGTATCAACAGCCGGACGTGTGTCAGAGAGAGTAATAAGCTTGGTGTGGTGTTTAGAGGCGTCAAGAATTGCATTCCAGGTATGTACTTAAATTAGATATGGCAGCCGTATCGATTGATTTCCGGAAACCCCTCCCATTAGTGAGGCGAGCACTTCGCGGTGACAGAACTGAAGCACCATTCAAGGGTACAGTTGTGTGAATAATGTGATGATCACTGCCTAGAGAATTATCTTGGACTTCCCATATAGCCGAAGGTAAGCCTATTGCCCAAGTGAGATCAGGAATTGTATCTCTTTGGCAATTATTGCCTTGTCGTGTAGGACTGGTTAGATCATTAAGCAGAGAAAATCGGAGTTGCTGAGTGATCCGCCTTAAGAGTTGACCTGATGGTGAGGTGTAGGTGTAGAGCCAATCGGGATGGGCAGCGTTAAAATCCGCAGCTCAAATAACAGCATGATCGTGGTAGGAGCGGGGGAGCTTACCTAACCACCCCAAAGCGGGTCTCGCCTTAGGAAGCCAATTTGAATTTATGACAACTAGTGGGGCAGAGCATCCAGGAAATTGAGTGATAGTAAGGACCGATTCTGATATGATAGAGTTGTATGTGGAAATATCTACCTGGTGAGTTGGTAATGTGCGGAGGACATATGTCACAACATAGGTACGAGGATTGGGATCGCGGCGAGTGGGTATACTGGGCTGTATGAATGAATCGTACCTTGCAATGTTGTATACACCGTGGGTTTCCTGAAGAAGTATGATTGATGGAGGGTGTGGGAGGGATTGAAGGTAAAGCCTAAAAGCGGAGACTTTACGGTGGAGTCTGCGACAGTTCCATTGCACTATAAGTGGTGGAGCCATGTCAAGTTAACATTAATTTTCGAGTTCGGAGATTGATCGATGGTCACGTACCCAGTGCCTGATATTCTCACGAACAACAGGTGGGGATGAATGCCGGGTGGCATGTCCACGGCCGTGCAGCTAAGCACGGGACGCGACAAGCTGCTGAAGGGGAGCTCATGTTGACGCCGGAAATGTTGCTCTTGTGCGTGGTAGTGTTTTTCTTGTGCTTGAAGCAGTGGTTGAAACAGTTGATGAAGCAGCTGTGCCAGGCCCGTTGGTTGCATGGTTGCCACGGCTGAACCCTCCTTTGCAGGTGGTCGCCCGGTTGGCGGCTGTTCCCGCCGTGCAGCGTGGAGTCGCTTGAGGAGGGCGGTATGCCGCGCTTCCGTTTCTTCGAGTCGCTGAAGGTTGCCTGCTTCTTGCGCGAGCTTTTCCAACTCGGCTTGAATAGTGGCTTCCTCTTGCAGGATGCCCTTCAGTGGAGGTTGTTCCTTTGCAGCACTAGTTAATGTTTTTGCAGTCTTGGAGCTGGCTGGGTGTTGTGGCCGCCGCAGTGTAGAAGACGTGCCGGTTGCAAGTAGCTCGAACGTCGCTGCTGTCCGTGCACTGCGCCATTTGCTGACGATGGCAGCCCTGTAGTGGTGTGTCCTTGCGAGGCGTGATCTGCTAACTCCACATCACAGTGCCCGGGTGTTCTGCTGCAGCTCGGTGATCGAAGGGGACTGCATCTGTTCCCTCGGGTCTGTGATCGCGGTCCGTGTTTCGCTGCTAGTTCTGCATATGCCTTAATTTTAGTAGGACATTTTGGGTCGGTAGCCTTATGTCCCTGCTTCTTGCAGTTGCGGCAGGTCACTATATTTTCCTCCTTACATTTAGTGGCGGCATCCGTATCGTTTCCATGATTCTTGCCGCATATGTCGCACACTGCCTGGTGAGGGCACACATCTTTCTTGTGACCGAATTGGTGGCAGCGACTGCAGACAACTGATTTGGGTTCGTAGAGCGTGACTCGGGAAATGCAGCCATAGTAAATCACAGATCTACGTGGGCGTTGCCCCTCAAACGTCAACAGGCATGCTCCACGGCTGCCCATTGGGCGAGCGTCCAGTATTCTCTAACGGTTGCAGGACAACGCGGCCTCGAGTTCAGCCTTGCTTTCTTTGCAGTCGATGTTATAGATCACTCCATGGCACATATCTTGTCCGGGAGTCTGGTAGATTTGCACAGCAATCTTCTTACCCCAAATTTCAAGGTTCGTCAGTTTAGGAAGGGCATCGGCTTGTTTTTTGTCATGGACCAGCACCGTGATTGTGTTAGACGCAGGATGAACTCTATACGTCATGGGTTTTTGCACTTTTCTCTACGGGCGATGTGGAAATGAGGGCGATGTGGAGGTCCTTAGTTGGTATAGTGCTGAGATTCTCGTGGGCGCGCGGGCGTATGACGAGGACATGCGTTTCCACGGGAGGTTGTGAACTGGGATTTAGTTGTTTACGCCAGGGGTTCTCAAGCATGTTGGTCCCAGGGAACCCTGCTAAGTTGCGTTACGTGCCAAGGAACCCCCCCTACCACCATTTTTATTCCGTTCATGCTACATTAACGTGCAATAAATTCAAAAGCAAGCAAGGGTATCGTTTTTTTTGCCGTCGACTTTACGCGAATGCGTATGCTAGCGGCACCTATCTCCCAACAGGAGAAATGCGCATGGGGGTAATATAAGGCCGAGATTCAAGAGCAATAGTTTAACCACGTGGCCCGTTTTCAGAGTCTGGCTGGCTACAAGCTGCTGGCGAGATTTATTGCGCAGCTCGCGCGTTTCTGTTATGCGCCGAGATGTGCTTACTGACACTCGGGCGTGAGTAATGGAGGTTCCTTAGATCGATCGCACCTCAAGTTCACCATATAATACTTTGCGACTGCGGAACCAGGGAAAATTTATCAGTGGCTCGCGGAACCCTGAGGAGGGGCCTGCGGAACCCCTAGGTTCCACGGAACCCACTTTGAGAAACCATGGTTTACGCTTACGTCGTCGTAGAACCTGGTAGGCTCCTCCGGTGTCAACACCGTCACCGTCGCAAATGTTAAAATCGGTTGCAGACCAGTTCGCCTGTGATGCAGTGGTGAGCACAGCATTATTGGGATGTGCACTAGTGGCTGCGATGGTTGGGTCAGGCGCTGTAACCTCATGGCCGCATTCCTCGGCGTGATCTTTCGTCACGTATGTTTCCATGCCGTCTTCGTCATTTAAGATGGAAGAGTCATTTTCTTGAGCCGAATGTGTCAAGAGGTCGTGGCGCGTTCTTTTTGACATTGTACTGCTGTCTGAGGGGCTCGAAGAGCGTGGGCTGTCATAGCAGTTGCGGCAATTGCTGCAACTCCTCCCATAGCGTTGCTTGGTTTTCCTCGAGCGTTTGCGTTGATGCTGGCGGTTGGTGGCTTTTTCCTTCGGGGGCCCTTCGGGGGCCCTTCGCGGCAAGGCTCGGAGCTCGCGCCAAGAGTTGCTTCCAGATTGGCACGTGCTTGCCGTACTTGTTGCTGTGGTAATCGCGGCGGCATTTCTGCTTGAATCAGCGTTGCTTGTTGTGGTTTGTAGTCATCAGATGGCGGTAGTGTCGGCGCAACCTGGCTGGCGGTCGTCCCCGGCAGTTCCATGGTGTAGGCTTAGCGAAGCCGTCGCCGACGGGCGAAACGGTGGCCGTAAAACGGCCTTGGAGCACGGTACCTTGCCGACTGTCACCTCGATAGGCTCCTCGAGCAATAGCGAAAAGGATGACCCGTAGCCCTCGAAGCACAGACGTGAAGAGAGCTCTTGACGGGCGATAAAAAACAGAGCACTGGGACATGCATCCATTCACACAGGGCACAGCAGCTGGGGCCAGGGCACTCTGTGTAGGGCACCACCGCACTCACTGTCACCGCCGTGGCTGCTTCTGCTCTCAGGTGGCACCCACAAGGCTGCATGTCTGTTTGGCGGGAAGGCAGGGACATTTCAAAGCCCCCGCCAGATATAGAGTAGAACTCAAGAAGCGCAGACATTCTGTTGTCCACGGCTGCTGTTCGCGTTGTCAAAAAGCAAAAAGCAGACACGCTGCTTTCTTTGCATGCCGGTGCTGCTCTAATTGAAATAGCTGACTGGGTGAAATGCCTGTGGACCTGCAATTCCAATTCAGGCCCTATAATTTTTCAAGAACAAATTTTGAAGAAGGATTTGCTGGTGGGTGCACTGGTGTACCTGCTACTTCGAAGGAAAACAGTGTGGCATTTTTAACATCTTGAAATCCTAGGAACAAGCATATCAAAAAAAGCTGTGAGTATGTCACGTCGCCTGGCGTCTTACAGTCACTCAATGCCGAACTTACCTTCCATGTACAGAAACACACAAAATTACCAAATAACGAGGGCTTTTTTTGCAATGACATCAGTGGAAAAAAATTTTCCATAACTGACTGATGTTCTTTGGTTTTCTTAGCAAGACAGCCTAGCAAAAAAACACTCAAGAAAGTGAACTTGTCAAAAACCAGGACAGACTACTCGGTGGCCAGAAAAGTTGGGCCCAGCCCCCTCACCTGCTCCCAATTGATGCTCTTGAAGAAGGCGTGCGACATGATGTCGCAGAAGCCCGTGGTCGGGTGGCAGCCCAGCCGCTCGACAGGGTTCTGCACACACGCGAGAGAAGAGAGGGGGGGCTCACCACCCGGGTCCCGCAGGGAGGGGGCGGGGTGCCCACCTTGTTCAGGAAGCCCTTCAGCACAGACTGGGCCTTGACCGAGATGGAGCGGGGAATACGGATCGTCTTCTCGAGGATTGCTGCACGGGCAACAAGGCACGCATCAGCACTGAACCCCTCCTCAACGAGGCCCACTTTAAACTGGCCGACCATTAGGCCTCTCTGCAATGCAAACCTCCAGAGAATTTCACTCTGCAACACCGTGCGGTAAAGCATATGCGAGAGGCACGCGCGCCCACACAGATATGTGCACACGACCCCGGCAGCTGCCCGACGGCACCCCTGGGCGATGCAGGCACGCACCCTGGAAGAGGAAGTCCTCGGTGTTTTCGTCGGGGTTCTCGCTGGTGCCCATGATGTCGAAGGGGGAGTGGCCCGCCAGCATCTCGTACAGCAGCACGCCCAGCGCCCACCAGTCGACGCTGAAGTCTGCAACAAGGAGGGCACACGGAAGTCAGCAAAGGCCAGCCACCATGCCACTAAGGGATGCAGAGGAGGCTTTAAAAACCAAGTTAATTTCTCATGCCTCGCGCTGTCCTATACACCGAGTTTCCTTCTTAGTACAGACGCAAACATACAAGAAACGGCCGTTTGTATTTTTTAACGAGCCATGTGTTAGTCTCAAATTGTCAGAATATATACCCTCGTAAACACTAACTCTGCAACACTCAGGGTTGAAATTTTCGACGAGGGAAAAGTTGACCCCATATGAAATACTGTATCATAAATGAAGTTCAAAACTCCAGGATAGCTTCTGCACGTTTGTTTCGCGCCACTGAAAAATTTCACAAATGCTTTCAAACAGGCATTCTATTTTTCTACAGGCAATAGTTGCTGAAGCATGCTTGAGAAATCGTAAATTTCATTTTCTTATCAAAAATCACTAAATAAAACATTCGCTCCAATTCGTAAGTAGTAAAACCTCGTTCTAATGAAGTAGAAGGGGGGGTCGTAATCACTTCGTTATCACTGTTGGACCTCTGGGGCCTCCAGCAACGGCGCGATGCTCAGCAAGGGGAGCGACACGTCTGAACGGGATGAGGCGCTAATGGCATCTGCTAGGAAAAATGGCGCGAGCCGACGCAGCCACATGAGCATGTGGCAGCCCGTGACGAGCGTAATGAAATGATGATGATGATTAGCGTCGTCTGCTACAAGGGATGACAGAGAGGAAGTCTCAACAATAACCATTATTTCGTTATGGCAACGTTCATTTCTACCGACAATTTACATACAAGTGGGGATGTACTCACCACCGAAACTCACAGCAGTAGGCGAAAACAAAACAAAACAAAAGCGAAAAAGACCAGCAAAGAATGGTCACTTTATTTACGCCGAAAGGCTCATCCATGATCCTTCGACAGCACATGAGCTGGCGGCTCACTTCACAGGAAAAGTGCTCGCTGTATGTGTGCCACGTCTTCTTCAGGAGAATGATGGCTTTTTCAGCTGCAGCCGCGATTTTGAGTTCATCCTCATCGTCACCGTGAATGCCAAATAAGCGGCACAGCAGGTCTGCCGCAAACCCCGGATAAGCGCACCCTCGCGTGTTGCCAGGCACTTGCATCCATTTTAGCACGCTGGAGTTGGCTAGCGCAGGTTTTGAATTACCGCATAAGTGGTGCCATGTAAACTGTCGCACGCTATAAGACATTGATTGACCTGACAGGTACCAAAATGGTCCGTAAATGCTTGTTGTGGAAAAAACAGGCTCGTTATACCCATTGTGCAGAAATTTCAGCTCCGTTAAAATGAAGTCTTATATACACGGGTGTCTATGGGAATTGCTAGGGGAACTAAGACTTCATTATATCCATTAGTTTGTTATATCCTGTTTCGGTATAACAAGATTTTACTGTAATTGAACAAAATCATTATTTGCTTTGTATTCACTTAGCAACCAAAAACAACTATTTGCACACCCCCAGTTGAGTGCTTACAAACAATGCAGGAGTCTCAAATTCAACACGAAGAAAAAAGAAGACAGCATTCAATTCTGCCACCAGGCTTTCTCAGTCAAAATCAACACAAGTTGGTTTTACTGAACAAACATATTTGCCCCATTCCATGGTTAACAAGACAATGTTGTAATTCATTCACTATGATGTCAACTAAAGCAACAATTGGAAAAAAACAACAACAAAGGAGCAAAAACCCTCGCATTCTGATAATCCAGCAACTGTGGAGTGCTTTCCCACGGCTACATTCACCCCGCTGTGCCCAATGCCACCCACCGTAGTCTTCCCCTCGCAGGATCTCGGGGGCGATGTAGTTGGGAGTGCCACAAAACGTGCTGGTCGTGTCCCCGGGCCGGATGCCCTCCTGGAAGCATTACGGATATGGTATGCGATCATTAGAAGCCAGCAGGTACAGACACGATGTGCACAACAACATGACGACTGGTTAGCATTGCAATACAGTCCACGTCCTCCACTCGCAAGAATACACTGGCTGAAATGCGAGTGACTCGCATTGCATCGAACATATTGCAACTTGACCTTATTTATTGCGCCAATGGAACGGCTCGGGGAGCAGCACACAGCAAATAGACATGTCGTCTTTGATGAACTAAATTTCTTATATCATCTAAACCCCTTATATCATCTAAAAAAAAAACGTCTTTCACTACCGTGCCTATTCAGATTGATCAGCAGTGATCGATGCTTCAAATCGCCAATTTCAGCATATTGTAGTAGTTTCTCGTGCATCGAGTGTTCAGTGTTCAGTGATTTTTGATGGCGTTGTTTGCGAGCTAAGGTGCGTGTGTTGTGAACGCCCCTGGGCCTTGCTGCTATGCTTGACGAGAAAGCACGCTGCTCGTGGTTATGCAGCATTAACATCACATTTCATCATCAAAAGGAAGTCAAATACCAAATTTTGCTGTCAATTTTGAAATCGGACAGCAATGAACGTTGATAATTAGTTGAAAAATCATCAGTTATTCACTTTGAGCTTTTCTTCGGACAATGGGAAGTTTTATTCTGCCAGAGCTAATTTCTGAAGGTCCGTAGCATACCCAACAGGTGGACCTGGAATTTCCAGCCAGTTTCAAGCAGTTTCGGTTTTGTTTCTGCATTACGAAATTCATATTTGGTGCTACTATGCAGCTTTGCAACTTCAAGCAGATTAGCCATGGCACCTGCGTTGCCCACTACTGTTCCTTGAAGGGGAAAAAAAAAAAAAAAAAAAAGCATGCCACTTGTGATTTCACTCCACCCTGCTCTACTTTTGCGATAAGAGCTCCAGCTGAAAGTTGAAAGATGACACCAAGCCATCAAATATCAATTCAGACAAGGAGAGTGCTTCAAACCAGCCTTGTACACTGCCAACTGTTTGCCGACCAGTTTCATTTCTGTACGTGGGTATTTCCGAAGGTCTAGTGTTGCTTCTAAGTAGAACTGTCTATTCTGACAGTCTCCACCAGGTTTGGTATTGTTTCTTTAGAAAAATGTTTGATGGCGCAGCGATGCAGGCGGCTCTTGGCACTGAGCTCTTTTTCTCACATGACAGTTCCTCGGTGAACGGTTGCAGGGCACAATTCTAGCCCATCGCACTTCATTCCAGGAGGATAAAGCGAGCTCTGAGACTGTACAAGTCGTGGGTGCTTGCAGGATATAATTTGACATGGTTGCCAGAGCAATTGTATTCAGCCCGTTAAAAAGTTGTTTAGCAATTATTGAACTAAAACAGAGAACTGAAGCAAAATAGTCACAAATACTGCCTCAGTAATTAATACTAGCTCTTTACCAAACTTTCAGTGTAATTAAGCTGTAATTAGCAAACCAAAAGTAAGTGTAGTTCAGTTCTGGTTTCCCTTTAACGGCCAACTGCACTCAAAATTTCGACCTCTTGAAAACCCTATTTTCGTATAGTCTGCTTAAAAAGAAAGCGACATGCAAAATACAACAGCTGAAATACGCGTGTGGACGCCGCAAGCGGCCAGCAAAAATCGGCGATTTTGAAACCGAAACCAAGGAGAGCGCGGCCATTGCAGTGACGTTGCAGCCGTCCAGCGAGCGACCGGACGGTTACCAGCTCAGGAGAAAGTCTGCGCGCAAGCTCTACGCGTGAACGAGGCAGCAGATAGGTGAAGCATGCCCAGCAAAGCTCGACCGCTTCTCCAGCTGCGTGGCTGGCCAGAGGAAGAAGCTCCCATCGGCTGGAACATCACAGGCGCGTCATGGCTGTTTACGGGATCCCCCAGCAGGTGCAGAGTGGTCTGCGGCGAAGCGTTATTAAACGCTTCTTACTGATTAACAAGGCGTTTCATGGGGCTACCACTCGTGTCCCAGCTGATTTGGGGGTACTTCCTATGCATTAAAAATAAATTTGGTCGAGGTGAATTTGAGTGCAATTGGCCTTTAACTCTTTCACGACGGCGCCATAGGCAATCGGAAGTCGGCGTCCGATGATTTTAAATCTCCCGCAAAATCTGAAACCCGCGCTCCACAGACAACTATCCCCATCTGGTGTGTTCATTGGCAACTTCTCTTTCAATATCGGTTTCGTTTGTTTATGTGTCTCGTGTGGTGGCGGCGTAGCAAGAGAAATTTGAACCGAAGGGGGAGGCGAGGAGGAGGAAAAATGGCGTCGGGTTCACGCCGCGCTCCGCACAGTCGGACTGCTGTAGCAAGCACTTCGGCAGCTCCTGCTGTCGATTTTTCTGTTTTCAGCAGCAGTGAGGGGTCAAGCAATGATGTGGGATCTTCAGATTTCAGTTAGGACGACGAAGATCCGGTTCAGGTGCCTCGCACTTCAACAAGCGCTGGCAGGTAATTTCGTTGTGACTCCGCGCTGTATTTATAAACAAAACGTGCTTCTTATCTGACGACTGCAGTTTTGATTTTGTGTTTAGGGTCTCGAGAACGTACGGCCGGGATATTTTGCCAAATGCACAGCGCTATATCGCGCTATCACCTTCAAGATAGCCTGGCGCTCGTGTCAGATTAGCGCTGCAGGGTTCAGGTGCGACGCTTGTCGAGAGCGCTCGATTTTTTTTTCTTGTTTTTAACCACCGAACTGATAAGAATTTTGTGCGAGGACACAAAAGAGTATACCGTAATTACCCCATTCTAACGCGCACCCGATTTTCCTGACAAAAAAACTAAAAACCTTGCACCTCCGATTGTAACGCGCACGGAACTGTGTGAGCAAGAAAATCGAATGCGAGAGAAACGGGTGATTTATTTCCCGAAGTAATCTCACTCATCTCACTCCTCGTAGCTCTCCACTGACCACAACATCTCGTCCTCGGTGCCGCCAAGCACGTTCGCGATGCCACACTTCTGAACTAACGTTCAACCATGGTCGATGGGATCGTGGCCCACACCTCACACGCCCATCCCGCGAGCTTCTTTCAGAGGCGCACGCTTCAGCCGACCGCTCGTTTTGAACGCGTGAGAGCCGCTGCTGCCATTGCTGTTATCAAGCGCGCAAGTGGAACGATTTGACGATTTGTGTGAACGCCGATCGAAAAGCCTAGGCCCCTATGCTTCCTGCGTCCGAAAAATCGTTGCTAAAAGCTTTGGTGCCGTCTTGACATGGCGATGGCGATGGGTGGGACGAAATTTCCGCTGTTTCGGTTTCGGTTTCGTATCCGATGCATGCGATTTTTCGACCTATTTTTCCGGAAAAAAAAGTGCGCGTTAGAATCGGGTAAATACGGTACTTGGATGCACGTTTTACAGAGACTCACTCACCCTTGAGTGCCCTCGCGGCGTGGCACAGCCGTCAGTTGAGCTAGGTTGACGGGCCCTCAAAAAGCCAAAACTTGGTGTACACTGTTGAGTTATATATTGAATCATAGCCAAGGAATGTAGGAACAATTTGTATATCTTAAAATACCTGAAATAATTTTTAGTATCGGTAAAAGTGCCGATTTGTGTTTTTCGTATACTTTTCTTGGGAGCTTTTTTCTGATTACTTGACGAATAAACTGTAAGTTATTCTACCTTTAACAAAACTGCTGCTTTGTGTTTGGAAGAGCAATCTATAAGCTACAATTTCATGCATAGCAAGGCTACGTGTGTTCAGTAGCTCAAGAGAAAAAAAATGTTTTGTTGAAGCACTTAAAATTGGCCGTTTTTCCGCCGTAACGAAAGAGTTAAGTGCGCGGGGAAGTGGCTAGGCTTGCGCCTTACTTGCGCAGTGCGTGCGTGCAGTCTCCAGCTCAGATGTGCGTGGGCAACTCGGACGCACGCACTGAGCAACTGCCTCCCCGGGTGCTTTCGAGGCCACCATTCGTTGCTTCACATTAAGCACCTTATCTATTTCCCCTGAACTGACGCAGGAAGTGATTCCGATCTTAAATTGACTACCGCAGGCTCACTACAGGCTATGGAGTGGCAGCCAGTGATCGTTCCTGTTGGAAAAGAAATAAAACAGCTCTTGTAATCGTTCCGTTTAAGTTGTTTTATTCTTGGAACTTCGTACAGCTCTCTGTGCTTCGAACTTGCGTGCAAACATTTGCGAAGGTACAACGAAAAAATATGCAACGAAATGCAGTTTCTTTTATTAGCCAGTGAAAATAAGCGAATGTTCTCTACTTGCTTTGTGCGGCAAATTACTGCCCAATTCAGTCCCGCAAGCTTTTCCTTGGAAGTAGTGGAAAGCAGCTAGAACTTGACGAATACAGACAGAAAAGAAAAATGGGACACGCCGCTGACTGTATTTTGCATACTACTCTTTGCATGCATTCTGCCACTCCGTTGGCCTGCGATCAACCACGCTCTTTTGTTCCTGTGCTTCAAAGGGACCATGACTCGCCGGCAATATCAGAGTTGGCCTATGCGATAACGTTTTTTTTCGTGTGCGTTAATAAAGGTTTCACATTCAGCTAAAGCTACAGTTCACTTCACTTGGTTTGAAAAAAATTGAGCACCTCGCAAAATGCCACAGAATGGCAAATAAAGTGACACGGCGCAAAAATGCACGGAGATCATGACGGAGATTCATTTTCTGTGCGCCTCAATACGAATGAGCTGATTCCTTGGCGTCCTCATGCATGCGATCAGTCGCATTCGAGCTGGTGCACAAGTGTTGTGTGAGTGTTGCCCCGTCTTGCTCAAATAGTCTCGCTACATATGAGTCACAAGAACGCTACCACAGGTGCGGCCTTTCTGTTAGTGCACCTTAGATACCTGGAAGAGGAACGGAGAGTGCCAGAGTCACGCCTTGCAGAGTCACACGCCAAGGACTGATTGACTGGAAAAGACGAGTCTGTGCCCAAGTAGGGGCAGGAGGACCAAAGGTGTGCTGACACTCATACGTAATGAGAGCTACATCTGCCATAAGGTATTGAAAACACAACAGGGTAAAACGAGGAGGAGGAAAGAGAAGGTCAGCGCCCACCTTGCACATGCCATAGTCTGTCAGCTTGATGTGGCCCTCGTGGTCCAGCAGGACATTGTCCAGTTTCAGGTCCCGATAAATGATACCTGCAGGGCCCACGGGAGGTAAGCGGGCTGGTCGTGGTACAGCCACGCACAGAATATTCTCTAGGCATGTGGATAGCGTTGAAGGACGGGACACAGCACAGGAGTGCACAGGACGAATGCTAGCGCTGAGGGCACTGGCATGCGTCCTGTGCATTTCTATCCTGTGTCTCGTCTTTCAGCGCTACCAGTATGCCTTCGGCATTGCTTCCGCCCTTAATCCACAAGGTAGGCGCACCTGCCAACCTCTGTATTCGCAGCACCTGCAGGTTCCCCCACTCATCATTAGAACACCTCATCCAGGTGCCATTACCCCAGTGCTGGCAGATACACAATATAGATGACAGCAAATAGCAATCTAAACACCAACCACTGTTATTCTAGCACCATATATACATATATATATTACCCCAAGTTGGCTGAAACTTCTCTACACGCTGTGCTACATGAAGTGCTCAATGTGAACGTGCTTGCACCACTGCCAAGCTAGCCTTCATAACTGCATCCAGGAGGTAGCCATTTCATGACTAAGCTTTCTTCAAGTAGCAGCATTCTCGGTATCAAATACTAATAGGTGCATTTAGCTGCATTGTTTCTATGCTCTGCTCTCCTGACGGAGGCTTGCCACAATGACCTGGCCCAAGTGGCACGCAGACCCTGGCTGTGGCGGCCAGCATGCCTGCGCCCCCGCAACAGGGGCAGCGCCCCTGCTCACCTCGTTCATGCAGGAAGTTGAGCGCGAGGGAGATTTCGGCCGAGTAGAAGCGCGCATGCTCCTCGGGCAGGCGGCGCTGCCGTTGCATGTGGAACATCAGGTCGCCCCCACGCACGAACTCAATCACGAAGAACAGCCTGCACGCCAGAGGGACCGAGGAGCACTCGCAGGTTATCCGGGACACTTCTCCCCCGCACATCAATTGGTCCAGCCAAGGTCGAAAACACATGGGCAGGCACTGGGGAGAGTCATCAGCCAAGACGCGTTCGCAAAAAGCTGTGCCTATGTTCCCAAGCACTGCCCCAAGGAAGACATGCAAGCAGAGTTAAAAATTTTTCCTTCACCCAAAACTTTTTCCCTGGCTATGTTCTGTTCTGTGCCCTGCCATTTAAAGTGCCGGGCAGGAAAAAATCGATTGAACAAAAGAGGCAACACCCCAATGCTGAGCAGTGAAATTTTTCGGAAAGCCAAGGTTGATGGCGGTACCTACACGCTACCACGTGGACAGGCACGAAAATTTCGCCCCTAGCCGTGCTGTTTACGCCTGTCCCCAGACTGCGCCCACTGACCTGCTCTCTGTCTGGAAGCAGGAGTGCAGGCCCACCAGGAAGGGGTAGTTGGACGCTGTCTCGAACACGTGCTTCTCGGTCTGGATCCAGTCGATGTCCTGCAGGGGCAGCACAGTGTGAGCGGCCGGCCAGGGTGGGTGCCCCACGAGCAGGGGGGCAGCCGCCGCTCGGGACCCCTGACACACGCAGCGTGCAGCTCACGGGGAGGGGGGAAAAGAGAAGGGGGCGTGCGCTGCTCCTGACAGTTCTTTCCACCCATAGGGAGGCGAAGCTAAAGTTTGCCGGGCGAGGGAAGCGCTGCCCTCTCCCCTCCGGGGGAGTACGCCGGGCCGGCGGCCTATTCGGCACGTGCTTTTTTCGCTGCGCGCGCGCTGCATTTCTTGCGCTAGGAAGAGGGCTGGGTAAAATTTTCTTTCGACTTATGAAAGCATACACATTAGCACGTGTCCAGCAAGTTCGGTTTACACGTAGAGTAGTTACTGAGTTCATTTTTGTCGACGTTTGTCTTGTCGTCTGCTACAGACGCGCCGCCTGCTTCCCGCCGCTCGACCGGCAGACTGCCCCGACGATTTTACGGGGGGAAACGCGTTGTTCGGCGGTCGTCGGTTGCTCTTTTCTTCTGCAAGGCGACAGCTGTTCAGCTGGACACAGCATACTTTTCTCTTGTTTGTTACTCCCTTCGCGTGCTCGCGCTTCTGACATCCGGACTTTCTGGACTGCAGAAACACTGACGCTTGCAAGAAATGTAAGATAAACGTGATTGATTATGGTTAATAGGTTATTTCTTACTCTTGAAGCAATCAGCTACATCTTATAAAAACGCATTAGAAAGGCACACACTAATAAGGGGTGCGCTGACAGCGCCGCATTTCCATTTTACTTGTCCTTGAAGAAATTTTTGTTTGCAATGTTTGTCACCCGCTTGGAGTACAAGTATGGGTTAGCGTGACAGTTCGCGGAAACAACAGAACAGCTTGTGGCGTATAACTTTTAATTACTATAATATACAGAATTTG
The DNA here is from genome assembly GCF_048455015.1 of Haemaphysalis longicornis. Classification (NCBI taxonomy): domain Eukaryota; kingdom Metazoa; phylum Arthropoda; class Arachnida; order Ixodida; family Ixodidae; genus Haemaphysalis; species Haemaphysalis longicornis. The sequence continues at coordinate 3,857,548 of NW_027526422.1, read as the reverse complement.
ATGTATACCTCTTCTAATTACCAGTATTGCTAAATGTGGGAAAAAAGCGAACAACGCAGCAATCCCATCCAGAACACAAGTCACAATGACAAGACGGACCACAGCTACTACACCCAGGTAAATCGCTAGAAACTATTTTTTTTTTTACCCATGCAAAATGTCAACCTATTGTGTTATATATGGACGATATCGAACGGCACCAGCTAAACAACTCTGAAGTTCATTTATTATAGCGGAAAACAATCATTGGCAGCATGCATTAAAAAAAGTGTAGAGGGGAGGACTTGTTAGAACACTAGTTTGCATTTTCAAAGCCGGGTAATGTAAACTGAAAGCACACAGATACAAACAAAAATGTGTTAACTTATTTCACCTTTCGAACCGCAGTGATCCATGCTTACCGTCTATCCTTTTGGCGCGGTTTCGCGGGGAATATGCAGAATTTAACGAATGGATCCTCTTCTTTCGCCTTGTTACTGTCGTGGCAGCTGACCATGCAACAATATGGGGGGTTTGCTTCACTTTCAGTTAATCTTTTCCTTTCGGGCGAGTGAGGAGTGTTCCCGCCGCCCTTTGTACATGCTGGCTTAAGTGGCTCGCGCAGCAGGCGGTCGCTTTCTTCGCATTCGTGAGTAGGGGGCTGGATGCCTCAGGCGGTGCGGGAGACAGCGTGAGCTGCGCGTGCACTTGCCAGACGCGGAGGAGCGGGCCAGGAGGCGTCTGCTTCACAAGAGCACTCTTTATCCTGTGAAACCGCCGGGGCGCTCGGCCGTTCGAGCGGCGCGTAGCACACGACGCGTCTCTAGCAGACGACAAGACATGCACCGGCACAAATGGACCCAGTAGCTACTCTACGTGTAAACCGAACTTGCTGGACACGTGCTAATGTGTATGCTTTCATAAGTCGAAAGAAAATTTTACCCAGCCCTCTTCCTAGCGCGAGAAATGCAGCACGCGCGCAGCGAAAAAAGCCCGTGCTGAATAGGCCGCTGGCCCGGCGTACTCCCCCTCCGGGGAGAGTGCAGCGCCACTTGGCGATCGTTCCGGAGCCTATAGCATCCGTGGCAGGGGGAATGATGGCGCACACGCAATGCAATGCAAACCGCAATAAATATCGACGGAACGCTGCACATCAACGCCACTAGGTGGGGCTAGTGGTCAGCAGTTCTGCTCAACAATGGCAACACAGCAGTTTTGCTGACGCCAAGGATGCCTTAGCTGCTCCGAGCGAGTGGCAAAATTTGGCAGCTGTGGCTGTTGGGACGGGCAAATGGGCCCCCAAGTGGCTGGCAGCTGTGCAGCTCGCACGCTGCCTGTGCTTGTTGAGAAAGATGAGCGGGCACGCCCCACCCCTGCTGCGCACCTCGTCGTCAGTGACGAGCTCCTTCTTGATGATCTTCATGGCGTAGATGCGGCTGGTCTTGCGCAGCTCCACCATGAGCACCTTGGCGTAGGAGCCGCGCCCAATCACCCGGATCAGGTCAAAGTCCTGCAGCCCGTACTGGCACGACTCGCCCGCCGACTCCACCGCCTGCAAAGGGGGACGGGGTCGCCTCTGCATCCAAACTGAGCACGTTGCGACTGGCTGGTGCCAAACCCAAAGCTAACAACTCTGAACTCCCCGGCGGATTATGGGTTGCTGTTAGAGTTGCCCATTCACAATGTAAAAATGCAAGACAGCCACACACCGGATGGGCTACAGAATACAGAACAGGCAAATGTTGCTTCCTATGAGAAGCTAAAGAAGGAATACACTACTGATCTTTTAGCAACCACCGCGGAACGATTTTGTTTAACATAAACTAACCATTTTCAAGCTAGTGTTCCTTGCAAAGCTTAACTGGCTTTCATGAATTGAACCAATTCAGAGGCTGTAGTAAACATGCTGCTCTAAAATTGAGGGCTGGGAAGGCCCATGCTTGCCTCAGAAAAGGCAGCAGCTGCTCAAAAGGCTCTCCAGAGTTCCAATGAATTTGGGGGCTTCTGCAAACACTGTTTATCAGCTAAACAAGCTCAATATGCTGGGAAAACTAGGGGTGTGCGAGTATTCAAAACTTGGAATATTTGATTCAATTCCAGTGACATGTTTACAATTCAAAATATTCAAAACTCAAAAAGCATCGTGGCAGCAGACTGAACGGCCCCGGCTAGCACGCACACCAAGTGGGCGCCCCACCCTCCTCCCCACCCCGTGGTGCAGGTCCACGTCCCCTCCTACGAGTGCTGCTGCAAGCTCCGTTGGCAGGTTCGAGAGCACGCGGAGCCCACGGGGCAGCCCACTCGGCCAGCCTGCACTGGCACAGCCCCGTCCCAGTGCAACCCAGTGCGTGGAAGTGCAACTCACGCCTCCTCCCCCCGAGCCCTGGTCGTCGACCTCCTGGCCCAGTGGAAGGGGGGCGGAGTCAGTGGCCGTCTCCACGGCTGAACTGGCCCGGTGGTGGGTCTTGTGCCTCGGAGTCCCCGCTGCCGTGGTGCACGAAACAGAAAAAGGAAACTGGTCAACCCCTCAACCTCTCCTCTCTCATCGATTCCACATTACAACTGAGCCCTCCTGTTGCGCTGTGCTTTGCTGAAGTGCACTGACACCATCAAAACAACTCCCTGCAAAGGATGCCACAGGAAGTTTGGAAATGCATTGCCCTATGTTGGTATATTGCAGCCCATCGAATACAAATACTGCACTATTTGACCCAGCTGCACTTGTTTAATACCACAAACATAGATGCTTGAAAATGGGCACTACAGCCCCAAACACTTTTCGGCTTATGCATGATTCTGTGAAAATAACAGTAAGGTAGGTACATCAACTAGAGCGCCCATATATGGGTACAGTCAACTCCTGTAAAGACGAACCCAGTCAAGAAGAATTCTCATTTTCGGAGCCCACACGTACTCGGCTCCACAGAAGAAAAACAATGATTCATTCATCTAGGTCCCAAAATGAATACGTACACAAAAAAATAATGCAGGAATGGGAAAATAAAGTTTAATTTCTTAAACGGAGCAACCCCTGCCATCCAAAACTAGAAGGGCTACTGAACACGTTGTGACCGCGCCTATTCAATGCTAGTACGTCATCGATGAATACAAATCCAAATCTTGGCGCTCGTAGACCGTCAAGTTAGATAACGTCATTGAAAGGGCAAAGGAGGAAGTATTTCATCGGTTTTACTTTCGAGTTTCTTTTCTCCCCAGCACGGGGGAGGGGGGGGTGTTAAAGGTCCTTTGCAGTCGGGCGCATGTAGTGTCAGTTGCGTCATAGATGCCGCTTGCAGATGCTCCATAGGAACGGCAAATTTTGACGGGTTCCAATGAATCTGAGCTCTAATCTCTGGATAATGGTAGCAGCACAGACACGTCAGATGACTTCGACTCGGCAGACTTGAGTACGGACAGCGAAAGTGCGTCAAACCACGAACGTCAGCAGGTATCCGACAGCAACGCTCGCTCCCTTCCCTGGTTGTTCCATCGCTGCCGCGCATTGACGTATACATATCAGGTCTGTTCTAAAGGTCACAGCTCTTATATGAAGAGTGTCGGCTTCGTCCGGGTGGGACCACGTGGCACAAGCTGCAGAGTGGGGCCAACCTTTCTTTCACCGTGTCAAGAAACAGCTTCGCACGGCGGCATGATAGGCACTAGTGCTTATATTTTTGCATGTATGTAAATAACTTTAGTATCATATTCTATAAAGATGTCGTATTCAAAGTCTATATTTCAATTTTTTTTGCTTACCCTGTGCAAAGTAGCATTGATGTTTTTATCCTTTTTTTCTTTACTTTATTTAGATAAGTTATTGATAATATTTGTAATAGGTCTGTCATCTGAAATTAATACTGTTGGAAAACCCTATCCTTCCTCTATCATATCATACCTTACACTTCAGCATCAGTCATTTTCTGTGGCAGGAAAATAATATTTCTTGGACTACCCAAAAACAACAGGTTTTTCCATGGTCACGAAAGTGTTAAAGGGACCCTGCAGCACTTACCACTGACTATTCGGAATGCATTTTGGGGCAAAGTCTATTGTATCAACAATCTCCTCCCACAAGAATTATAAAAATCCGTTCAGTAACACTGTAGCTATGCCACGCGAGATGAGAAATTGCACATAATCGTTCCCTCTCAACTCGACCGCGGACAATGTGACAAAAGATGCACGCTCTCTCCCAGAAAGGGGGGTGGCTCGCGACGTTCTCTTTGGTGGACTTGGATATGTCACAGGCAGAGGAGCTTTCTCTTTTTGTCCATGACGTGGAGTAGTCTATTTCCGGCGTGATGCGAAACAAAGCAAGCATTGGTGCGTGCTCGCAAGCACGCACTCAGGCTGGTAGGGTGTTTTTGAAGCAATAAACACCCATTATAGAAGGTGAATTATTGAGCTCGCCATCGCAACTTTGTGCGCACTCTAAACACAAAACATGCCAATACTGTATGTACAGGTTGAGGCATAGAAGAGATGGATGCACAGCAGCGACGATGGTGGATTGCCACTGGAAATGCGACAAATAGGCCATGACAATGACCAGCAACAGCCAATGTGACAGCCACCGCTGTAACGACGTAATTAAAGTGGCACATAATGACAGAAATTAAAGAAAAGCACGGTTAGTTTTCTTGCATCTTTCTCAGTCATTTGCGAGCTTACTGCTTCACGTGCAAGCGTAATATTTGGCTCAGCTATTCCTGGCAGAGCACTCTAAGTGTCATGCATGATAGCTGCACTGCTCAAAGCATGCTGCAGGGTCCCTTTAGGTGCAATCTCATAGTTAGAACAATGGTTATACAGCCTTTGGTGTCTCTTTAGGCTTCCACGGTAACGTCCTCTTTTGGACCTTGCCCAACGTGAAGCAACATTCACAGCCATTCCTTCGAACGTCCCGTGTCAACAAATGTGCGGAAGTCTTTGACGCATGCAATAGTGACACCAGAGGAAGCAGCCACCCTACCCCTGTTCAGACTTGTGCCATTGACGTCGCCGCCATTGGTTGCGTCGCTGGTCCTGGACGGTGCCGGTGTTGCAGGGGCGGAAGACTCGGCGAACTGGTCCTGGACATTTTTCTGCACAGGGAGCCCCGCCCCCTCACGTTTCAGGTGAGCCAACACCCCTGTGCACAGATTACACATCGGACAGCGGCAATAGGCCAGCTTGGGTCCCGGCCGGAGGGCATGACGGCCCAGCAGCGGAGGGACGGGGCCGACAGCCCGCGAGCTCTCCCAACATGCAGCCAATGCATCACCATTTACCCCCTGCTGCGGCTTCTTCCCCGGGTCTGAGCTGCACTAAGTCAGATTGGGACTAGAGCTTCCACATCGAGCGTTCCTTTCTATCTGCGCCCCTTCCTACGTCTGCACGTGGCACTGGTTATGTGGCCACTTTCCCTCGCTTTACCCATTCAATTGACCTGCTTCGGAACATTAGGGCGCTCGGTGTAGCCAGGTGGGCAGGAGCCAGTCAACGCCTCGGCTCCAGCAAGACTGCGCTTGCAAGCTGACCACACTGAAGCTGTCCCTTCCTCCCTGGGCTTTCGGCATGCCCTTTCTGGCACGTGTAACTGCACCTTGCAGCGGGTCTATGGAATGTGGCCCAGTGCTTGGGCGGCTGGCTTTTAAATGCGAGGCTGGCTGCCAGTGGCAGTGGGGGAGGGGGAAGGGGGCGCACTCACGAGAGGTCCCGAGCAAGCCAGCTTGATGAGCTTGTGACACTTCTTGTGCACCATGAGTTTGCAGTTGGTGCACTTGAAGCCCTGCCTGCCCAGCCCCCAGATGCGGTCCAGGCAGAAGGTGCAGAAGGCGCGCTGCCCAGGGAAGAGACGGAAAGGGCGCCACTCAGCACCACGCAGCAAGAACCACTCCGCCTTCCAATGCTGCCCACTTACTTTGTGTCAGCGAAAGAGTTTCCCAGGGGGAACACAAACAATTAGGCTCACCGCCCTCTCCCACAAAGGTGATACAACACCCATTACCATCACTACCACGTCACTACACACTTGGTTTTACTACTACACATTGCTACTACTACTACATGTTATGGCCAGCACTAGCCCAAGACAAAGCACATCTGCATGGCCAAGTTTTAATGTTTCCACAACAATTCAACTTGCTGACCATACGAGAATGCCGGCACTTGAATATTTTACTAACAGGGGAAAACATTTACAGTAGGGAACAAAAAACAAACACCAAATAGGTAAAAAAAAGAAAGCATTTTGCCCTACGTGCAAGGGGGCACAATGGGCCGAGATAGGAGAACAAAAGAACGGAGCGTACTAAACTACGGCAAGCACTCACTATCAACTCTACTATTAGCACCATCGCCTGCCCACCGACAGCAGCCAATGTCTAAGCGCAGCCATTCGGCCTCACCGCCTCTGCATCACAAGGGCCCTGCTGAGCGGGAGGAGGCCTCGGCGGCCGTTGTGCGAGCAGTGGTGCGACCCTCCCGAGAAGGCAGCCCGAGAGAGAGGCAGCGTACCCGGTTGAAGCGCTTCGCCTGAAAGATGTGGCCGTTGACGCGATAGAGCTTGCGCCACCGTCGAGCTCCTCTTCGGTAGATGCTCTCTGCGGGGAGACAGCGAGAAAGAAGGGCTCACCCTCCTGGCCTCCCTGCCCTAGCCCGGGCGTGCCCTGCGTGCCCCCATTCTCCCACAAGGGCACCGGAGGTGGGCACAGCTGAAGCCGCACCACGGGAGCCAGACCAGTACCATGGGCTTAACCGGCAACTCTGGAAAGGCTGCGAGCCTGACTCAAGTGAGACCTTTTAGCACAGCCAAAACAGAGAATTAGCTGCAGACAACATACCGAGGCCCCTCCATTAGCTATCCAATGCAAAGCACAATGATATGCTGTTCTTTAGTGCGCAGATCATCAAGATAAATGCGTAACCCAACGTCCACTTTGAGCTAGCTAATAGGCAGGTTGAACTCCAAGCCAGTCAAATACCTCAACGCACGAACCCAGGCGTATCGTCAGGCTGGAATGAAACACAAGCACAAAGGCAATATGCCGAATACACAAACTTCAGGATTTCCCCTTGCAAATGTGCAATAATGGCAGGAAGTATTTGTACCAGCCATTAGCAGTAATTGTGAGAGCTTTATCAAAGCAAACCCAGAAGGACACCACTCAATGGTAAAAACTATATTCAGAGCAAATTACTCATGCATGTGTTTAGTTGTTTCTGTGCGTGCATTCTGTTCCGGCCTGACTGCAAAAACACCCCTTCCTCCTTAATGAATTTACGCAGCTGCAAGCCGTTTGCGACCCCGCTGGCATTGATAGACCAAAAAAGGCTAACTTACTGTCCTCTCCAGCACAGGGCATGCCAGGAGCCACAGGAACATTGGGAAAAACTGCGCACAGGTAAGACAGAGAGCATAAGACGGAGAGAAACATCCAGGCAAGCAGGGTTGCAATGATGAGCCAAGGCAAATGACAGAACCGTGAATGGTGATCTCCGAGTCCTTGTTGAGTTCGTAGAGGCGTATGGCTTCGTTCAATTCCTCCTGGGACGAGATGGTGCATGGGTCACCTGCAGACAAGAACACGCGCAAAGGTGCATCCCGCCAGGAACCCTCGAGCCATCGGGTGTTGTGAGGTGTTTGCACTGGACCTTCTCTGCATGCAGCAACAGTGTTTTTGAAAGCCAGCGCCAGAGCAAGGGACAGATCTGTAGGTGGTGAAGTCAACCTTGTTTTCTCGAGAGGAGCACGGGTGCAAAACACTCGTGCCCAGAAAAATGCACTAGTGCAGATAATGTACAAGCTAACATTAAAGAAGCTCTCTTGAGACAAGTCACGACATATGGCAAAGTGGCTCTGCATGAGTAAGATGGCAGAAAACAAAGTAGCACAAAAAGGGGGTGTACGCGTGTGATATGTACAAGCGCGTTGGTCAAAAGTGTTCATATTACCCTTAAAAAATTATGATACTGCTTTGTATTGTTAATGTCAGCAACAAATTTTTCGAGTCAAAGCCATCAAAGATGGTGAAAAAAATAAAAAATAGCAAAACGTGGGCATTCGTAGCAGCAGCGACAGCAGACGTCCCCCCGCACGCAGAGAGACAAACATGCCGTGCAAAGAGGAGGCCTAACATGGCAGCCAGCAGCAGCGCAACTTGCAACCCTGCGTTGTAGAGGCTCTGCCCACGGGGGCGCACGGAGGGTAATCGGGCAGTGGAAGGGAGTGTGACAGGGCTCGCACGCTACCCTCATTACTTGGAAATCCCAGGCCTGACCAGACGGCCGACTCCTCCCCAGCTACTGCTGCAGCCAAGCCACAGCTGGGCCCTGCTCGCCCGGGGCCGAGCGGGGGAAAAAAAAAGAAAAGGTCACGCAACACCGTTGCAATGGATCGCAGGGCGGGTGGAAACAATGAGATGGGACAAAGCAGAACAACACAAAAAGAAGGGGAAGGACAGCGTGCATTTTCAAAGCGACAGCTCTTTCCGTGCAGGTGTCAGGTAGCGAAACAAGCAAAAGGGAAAAGCGGCCGTCGCACTGTTCGGACGAGCGGCACAGGATTCCACTACAGCAACAAAGAGAATTATTGGGAGAGAGAGAGAGAAAACAAGACGATGGGAGCACGTAAAAGAGACATGTTACAGACTTCATATCCCACTGCAGTTCAAATAGGCAATGCTTTTCTTTGCAAATTACGTCCACTCAGAGACCAGACTGAGACAATGAGGTTTTCTGGCCCACTCAGTGTGCTAGCAGATGAGAGGGGCCGCGAAGGCGAAATACTGGTGTGGTTCATTCAAAAGACGCTCTGTTTACACAGCAATGATGCCAATTTTAATGCAAGCTTCCAACACTTCAGCTAAATATTTAGGAAAAAAGACGAAGCAGTGGTGACTCTGTCACCAGGTCTTTGCAACGTCACAAGGACCTGTTTGTGCAACTGGTGGCTCCCGACCAAAACCACCGAAAGGAAAACATGACTGTGCAATTGCAGCAGTGCCTCTAGTTCTCTTTGATCGTATTATCACTTAAACACTAACCTGAAGATAACACCATGACAATTCTGTTTCAGTATTTCCCCTATTACGTCACTGGTGACATCGCGTAGCAAGAAATTTCAGTTTTGTCTTTTTTTGGCTAAGAAAAGCTTTCTCTGGGCCAGAGTAGAGTGGAGCGTGTTACCAAGGCTGGTCCTTTCACATTACACAAGGGTGTACCTCGTCTTGATGGCCCCTTGAAGCATGTGCATTGGCATGAACCACGCCTTCCGCTTCTTTGCTGCCTGGCTGCGCCCGACTGTCTTATCTATGTCTGAAGCGAAGCACGGGTTACTCGCTTATTTTGTCTGCCACACAGCCTATCCTCTTCGATAGCGTGCGTGTTTCGCTCTGTTGTGAGTAGACTAGAATGTTCTTTGATCCCCAGTGTTCTCGATCTCATTCGATGGTTCCAGAAAGAATAATGCAGAGAGATACATGCTCGCACGCTAAATGCTGCAGCATTCGTTTTTGCCGCCAATTGTCTGCGCATGTCACTCTGTTGACTGCTTCTTCAGCACTTGTCTATTTCTTTTTCTTTTTAAGTTCTTTGTGGAGCACAAGGTCGCTCCAACAACCCTTGTTCACTGAGAGGTCCGCATCATTTTTTGCTACATCACACTATTGCTCAGTCTGGTCCCACACTGCAATTATGAAACAAGTATCGCGTTTGCATCAAATGAGTCAAAAAATGAATGGTGGCAGATTGCAATGCATTGAGATTTGGAACAATTACAAACTGTGGCGTGTCTGCTTCTGAGCAGCATGCTGAGTAAACAAACACCCTTTCTGCTATGGACTGCCATTACCCCCTACCCGCACAGCAAAGCAGAAGAGGAGGCCAGCTTGGCCGCAATTCCAAGCACACTGGATGCCTCCCTGCCTGGTTGCTAAAATACAACTTGTGGGAATTGTGAAAACCCGCAACCCTGACTTGATACGCGGTTAGTGCTCCGAGACCCGTGCGGCTCTCCGACGACAACGTCGAAACCGTGCGCAATAGGATGGCAACTAGAAAGGGGCCCGCGTGCGCCTCATGAGAGCGCCACTGCTTCAGCTCCTGTGAGCGTGGAGCTCTGGGGTTGCGCTGGCGGGGACTTGAGCAGCAGCTCTCTGTGCCGAGCGGGGACATCACGGCGTGCCAGCCTTGGCTGACCATCGTCCACCGGCAGCGCCGAGTCAAACGACTTCGGCTGCTTGGCCAACATGGGACCCGTCGATGACGTAGAAGGCGGCAGCGCTAGGGGGTTTCGGGAATAAACCCCCTTGGAGGCTGTCGTCGGCTGTCTTTGTCTCTTGCCTGCCTCCCACGCTGGTGCCATTGACACGGCGGCCGCACGTGGAGGATCGTCAGAGTCAAACCCGCACCCACATTTTGCCGAGCGGGTCTCAGAGTGCTAACCGGGTTTTCACAATTCCCACATAGTGCAAAGGCACGTAACGACAACACGGTAGCATTTTTCTAGTCCTGCAATGCATGCATGATGGGAGGCTCTGCTGCTCAAAGACTGGCCCGGACTGCGCAGGGGTGGGCAGCAAAGAATGCGATGGCAAGCATGACACGGACGGCAACTAAGGGAGCAACAAGGGAGGTGAGAATGCCAAGCACGTCAGTGTTCCGTTCGATTAAAATTTGACCACAAGCACCTTGTGGCCCTGAACACGCTAATACTTGACATAGCTGCTTGCAGCTTGGGGAGGATCAGCCCCTTCCCTACAACACCAACACTGCAAGTCAACTTGGTTCAGAGATACGGCTCCCACACTGCCTCAGGGAGATGGCCCCACACTAAGGTGAGACCCAAGACCGCTGGACTCGGAGAGGCTTCAGCAGTGAGGTCTGGTGCAGCAGAGTGAGTGAGTGAGTGAGTGAGTGAGTGAGGGGACGCACCTTCCTCGTCCACCCACTTCATGGTGAAGGGCTGCTCCTCGTTGAACTTGCAGATGTCGCGCATCTCTCGGCACAGCTTCTCCAGCGCAATGGCCGGCTCAATGTACATCACCATGATCTCGCTGCGGGACACACAGACAGACAGACCAGAGCGCAACTTTGGGGCGGCACCAGAAGGCACAACCACCCACGGTCATCAAATGCTGCCAGCTTGCTAAGTTTGCGGCTGAAAAGCCAATTTCGCAACCTGCGCCTTCACTGGGTCTGCCCTGCTAGGACTTCACCCCTCTCGAGAGCCTGTATTCACCACCAGCTCTCAAAGGCCACTAATGGCTCAATGGCTTTTTTTTTGTTCACGATTAAAGCTTCTCTCTCTTGCCTCCTTTCCATTTTTCTTCCATGACGCGAAACAGCTACCAAGGGGCTGCTGACTAGGAAAACGAGTACAAAAGGCCCACATGATTCTTCCGCATGCTGGCTCATGGTTGGACATCCCAAATGAAAACCAAATGTATGGAAGGGAACCTATTTCTCTTGTTCTTTTCATTTCCCAATACTTTTTGCCTCTGGTTGCTGCATGTAAACAAGCACCGGCAACAATGTAAAACGTTTGGCCGCAATTGAAAGAGAAACAAATAACACCGTCAGTTGTGGTAAAAGAATAATGTTTGAGAGCTTTAAAAACACTTGTGACAAGGAGAAGTTCCTGTGTACATCCATTTTGCACTTACATGTCCCCGTCCTAATGTTTGCGTCACAGAAAGGCTTAGAAAAGCTCCACCAGTCCTGCTTGTGATGTCACAGGATGCCTGGTGTGTCCCAGACTATCATGCAATGTCCCAAAATATAGATCTCAAGCCTGGCCCCATCACCCTGAAAGGGGGCTATGCTTGAACGCACACTGGCACCTTGGAAAATGACCCATGCACCACGATGATGCCCAATCACTGCCGGGAGTGCCAGTGAAAGTCAAGATTTCACGACACATACAGCAGTGCTTTCTACCCATAGAGATACTATTACACTAGGAATTGTGAAGGCATTCCACATAAACCAAGAGCATAAAAAATGCACTAGCTCTCGACCTTTGTGATAGGTTGCGACAAGCATTTAGTGATAAGGAGTTTTCCTACTTCAGCAGCACCTGTTATGAGCGTGATTGATAGCTTCATGTACATGGGGCCTATTCTCGACTGCACAAACTCTCCGTGAATTGCAATTTTGCCAGAAGTTTTGTCTGATTGGCTTTCAGTTTTGGTCGCATGCTTCCGGTTGACAAAGCGACTGTGTGTGCTTTTGTCATTTTGACGTTTCATGACGTTTACTGGCACCAGTTTTAATGTTTGCCTTACTGCTATCTACGGAGAGCACATAATTCTTGGCAGGCAGTGAAAAACTAGATGAAATGCAGCCGACATGACTATGTAGGTCTGTCTGCTATTCAACAACAATATGACTTGTAGGTCACAACCTCTGTGTCATTGGCTGAAAAGACGTGACGTAACATAAACAAGTGGTGGGAACACATATTGGCAACTTCAGCTTCCATAAAAGTGACGTGATGTTACGTAACAGCATGCCAATGATGGCTGCCATTGCCGCGAAACAGGGCAAAAAATTTCACCACCTTCGGCGCCGTGAAATCCCTGTGAATTTGCAACAGGCGTAGGATTCCCACGACATGCGGTTTAAAAATGTTTTCTAGTGAGAGAATTAATAGTTTTGACTGCTTACAAATAAGCAATAAAGATAATGTCCCATATTGTATTTTAACGTTCAGCAATAACACAGCCGTTATTTGTTTGGCGAAACAGCAACACAAGAGCAACACAACACAACGCAGCAATACAAGCCTCTTCATTACAGAGAACCCAACACATGGCATATGTTCACACTTCTGATGAGCTGGTGGGCGACGTGATCAAATTCAAGAGAAAAATAACAAAGAAAACAGACTGTTTCATCCATTACTGCGCTGACTGAATTCGAGCTTGACGAATGAGTGAATTGGTGGCATCAGTACGCTCTGCTGTTATCAGGCGTAGTGTATCCCTGTGCCTGCTGAGCCATACAAACGATGGTGACAGCCGTCTTTTTCTGTGTTCACGCCTTGTATCACAGCAGCAGACGATGGCACGGCGGCAGTGATGGCTGAGGTGACAACGCAGCAAAGCATGCACCGAAGCAGGGTGCTCAACTATGTTACTAAAAGCAACTGAAAGAAACAAATAGAAACTGCAAGAAAGATTGTGTGATGTTCTTTAGCTTAACACACGCCTTATGCTCGCTTTTGTATCAACGTTACTCGCCTTGTGGTGTAGACGCTAATTGTAACCTTAAGAAATTCGTTTCTCTTGCCAGCCTCACCTGCCATCCTGATTTTTATAAGACATGACAATTGTTTTTATATGATTTATGCGCAATAGCTGAGAGTTTGGTTGTGATCTCTGTGAGGCAAGCGTCAAATCACACTGCAAGTCGTCAGGGCTGCATGTGCACACATCGCTGATTGCTTACGCAACGTTTGCTCATGCAAAAAACATGGCAAATTCATGGATGAGAACCCGAAGTCGAGAATCGGGTCCATAGTGGCTGCACATGATGAAACTGCAAACCAGATAGAGCGTACCGTGTGTACTGGAACTCGATTGCGCCTGAACGCGCGGGCATAACGAGGAGGGTCGGCAAAACTAAGTCACCCTACCGGAACGAATGTACACATGCCCAGTTGGGTCCCAGTACACACAATATGCTCTGAACCGAGCCCTGTCAGCTAAAGAAGGAAATGAGGTTCAGTGAGCCTGGCCTTTTCCTCTCAAATATACAGTAGACTCTCGATAAACAGAACTCCAAAGGACCGAAAAAATTAGTTCCATGTAACGGGAGTTCCATTTACTGGGAGAGATGTGCAAAAGTGCAAACTTATCTGCATAACACTGTTAATACCATTTCACGTAACTTTAAAGGGCCATAAGGACAAAATAGAAGTTTGTTTTATTCGAAAGATTTCGTGTTTTATAGCAGAGATGGCAAAATTACTTCTAAAAAGTAATTAAATTACATTACTCATTACTTTCCTTGAAGTTTTTAAAATGTAATTAAATTACGTTAGAAATTGCAGGTGGCCGAATGTAATGACATCACATTACTATTACTTTTCATAAATAATGAAATTACTTTGAAATGCATGAAAAGGGAACTAAGAGGCACGAGAAAGCCGGCAGAGCTCTCATCGAAGCGTTGTTTCCTTCCCGTTCGTAGAGTTCCAATGCCCAGAGACTCTCTGGGCATTAAAACTATACTTGGTCAACTACAACAGCCTACATCGTGGTCAAAAGTAATTGTGAAAGTAATGAGTAATTTCCATGAAATTGCTGGCCTGAAGTAATTTATTACATTACTAAATTACCAACACTCAAAAGTAATTCATTACATTACTCATTACTGCAGAAAGTAATTTAATTACTGTAATTGCATTACTGCCAAGTCTGTTTCATAGTACCCCCAGCGCTTGTATGGATGCAAATGATGCCTTATTCACTGAGAAATTACTCAATTTACTAAGTTGAAATTTTGATTTTCCCGCTAAATCGTGCATTTTCGAGGTCTCGCTCTGCAGCCGATTGCGAAGCCTAGTTTACCGTTAGTGAACCTAGATGGCGCCACCATGCCGCCGCAAGCCGTTTTATACCTTTGGTTTGTTTTGACCGCATTTAAACCCGGTTTGTTTTGTTCAGGAAGCAAATAATTGTTTCGTGAAACATAGTGCTCGCTCGACAAATATGGTCACGTAAGACACTGCTGCTTGCGTCAATCGGCCAGTGTCACCTGACACAATCCGAAAGCCCCGCAGTCCTGTGCAGCTAAACCAAACATAGTGCGCGCAGTATCAACAGCAGTACGCATCGGTACTTCTATGTTTACGTGTGCTTTCATAACTTCCACTGTTTGTCCCACCATTCTTACTGCTTTAAAAAGAATGCGCCCTAAATTTAAGCGCAAATAGTTAGACCGGGAAGCTTATAAGCTCTGCCTAATTTGCGTTTGGCTTTGCCGGCCTCCGCCAATCGCAGAGATGGCTGGTATGACATCATAGGTTCTGTTGCGGGAAATGAGCTAGTGGGTCGCATGGCCATACCCTTTTTTCCTAATGATATAGCTTATGTGAGCGAAGTTTATGTCAAATGTGGTGTCAGTATGATTCTAATGAGGCAATCTTTTGAATGAACCAAACGTGTTTTTTCTTCATGGCCCCTTTAAGCACTAGAAGCGTGAATGTAGCTGATAGTTTTTCAGAAAGCAAGAAAACTACAAGAGGTTTAGGCACAGCATTCACAAAAATTAGTCACTGTGCACAAAACAATGCATCAACTTTTTTGTTTGAGCCCTTGCAACTGCATCTTCAGGAGCGTCTTTTTTCATGGTACTTAAAGGAGCCATGAAGAGAAAATGCAAGTTGGTTTTATTCGAAAGATTTCGTGTTTTATAGTGCCCCCAGCGCTTGTCCGGATACAAACGGTGCTTTATTCACTGAGAAATTAAACAATTTAGGTTAAAATTTTGATTTTCCCGCTCAATCGTGCGTTTTCGTGGTCCCAAGTGACATCACAGGAACCGACCGCTCTGCAGCCTAGAGTACCTTCATTCACGCATCCGCCGTACAGGGTAGAGACACGTATACGCTGGCGCCGCCATTTTCGGTTGCTCGCTCGCCGCCGAAGCAAGTCATTGTGTCAAAACTGCGTTAAAATTATCGCCGCAACGCGGTTTACTGAAGAAGTTTGAATCATATTGTCTGTTTCGCGTTGCTAGGTCTCGTGGAAAACGAAAAGAATAACGCGTTGAGCCCGTTGGCCCAATTGCGGCGGCACGGGACCGTTCAAAGGTTGTCTCCACCCTGTACAGCGGTGTTGGTTTGTTCCCGCGTTTCTTTACGTTCCGTAACCTAGATGGCGCCACCATACCGTGGCAAGCGTTTGGTTTGTTTTTGCCCGCATTTAAACCTGGCTTGTTTTTGTTCTGGGAGAAAATATTCGTTCCCTGAAACAACGCTCGCTCGACAAATGGGGTCACGTAAGACACCGTTGCTTGCGTCAATCGGCCAGTGTCGTCTGAGACAACCCCAAGACCCGTAGTGCTGTGCAGCTAAACCAAGCATGCTGTGCGCAGTACGAACAGCAGAACGCATCAGTACTTCTATGCTTACATGTGCTTTCGTAACTTCCACTGTTTGTCCCATCATTCTTATTGCTTTGTAAAGAATGTGCCCTAAATTTAAGCGCAAATCGCTCGTTCGTCTAGTTTGTAAGCTCTACCTAATTTGCGTCTGCTTCTGCCAGCCTCCGCCAATCGCAGAGCTTAGCTCATGTGACATCATAGGTTCTGTTGCGGGAAATGAGCTGGTGGGTCGCATGACCATTCCCGTTTTTCCTAATTATGTAGCTTATTTGAGCGAAGTTTACGTTAAAAGTGGTGTCAGTATGATTCTAACAAGACAATCTTTTGAATGAACCAAACTTGTGTTTTCTCTTCATGGCTCCTTTAAGCTTGGGACAAATTTAAGATCCTGGTTCCTTTTGAAAATAGATACTGCCCAGCTGACTGTGCTCCTTGAAGTGTGGAATCTTCTATGGTAGCTATCTCTTCATGCTCATCCTCCTCTTCATCGCACACCTATGCAACAACGTTCTCCGCTGTGTTGTCAGGGCAAGCCGCAGCATCCCTGTCGATGTGCACATACTCATCACAGCCAAGTGGGACTTCTTTTAAAGCACGCTGCTCTACTACCTCCTGCCTCTCAATGGCATCTTCACTGTCACATTCAGGCAAATCTTGCAAGTCGGATGTCTGGTAACTTGAAAAAAATAAATAAATATCCTGCATGCCTGAATCAACTTCCGATTGAGTTAGCAGGCAGCTACCACCGGGCATCGGCAATAAAATGAATGGCGCCAAGAATGTCCATTCTGCACTCCTTATTCTAGCTCATGAACACCTGCATACTCGGCAGGAGACTCTTGCGGAAGCAGGCTTTGAGGGCTTGAATAACTCCCTAATCCATGGGTTGCAACAGTGCTAACTAACGAGACTGACTGCTACCAGGGTCCTTGCTGCTACTAACGAGACGAGGCTTACGAGAAAAAAAAGTAAAAAACAAAACAGCTGGAATCGAAAAAAGGTGATCGTGGATGGATCTAGCAAGAAGTTTCATTTTCGGTTCCGTTTACTCGGTGACGCGGAAATTTTAGTTCCGATTACCGAAAGTTTTTTAAATTTATCTGAATATGAAACCAACCAACTTAGAAACTACTGTTCCGTTTAAGCAGCAATTCCATTTAAGCGATTTCCGTTTATCGAGATTGTACTGTATCTTCCTACCACACCCTCACCTCGGAACAATAGTAGTTTTTGTTTACAGAGCTGCAGACAGTGCAGTACCGACTGCTGGTAATATATTCCGAAGGGAAAAAAAAAATGCCAGCCGGAGGCACAATACCCACACCCCAAAACCGGGGATACCTCCGTTTTGACCCGTTCACGCAGATAACAGCGGCGAAAAAACAAATACTAGAAAGTTTTTCAAGTAGCCGCATCAAGCAGCGAGGCCGATCTCTGGGCCCGACTTGCACAGCCGATAACACAGCGTGCGGACCTTGGTGCGGACATACTCATGCGACGCCCACGCAAAGCCCAAGGGCGTAGTCGCCTCAGAGACCTGTTCGATATCCGGAATCGTTTCACTGCGCGCTTTACGTCGGTGGAAAAAGGAATGCGTCGCGCTCGCGGGGAAACAAGAAAGCACGCGCCGGAACGAAGCGTTTGTCGCCAGAAGGTCTCGTAACGGCGGGCGTTACTGCTTCGCAGCAGCGATAATCCTTCAGAGCGGGCGACGGTGCTACCGTGCACTCGGCCGCGCGGACAGCACACCAACGGGCCATCCGCGCAACGGACACGGCGCAACGAACACCGGCCGTGACCGGAACGAATTCCATTCCAGCGAACACGCTACGCCAAAGGCAAAGCCAAACAAAAAGGAAAAGGTCGGCACGGTAAGGAGGCTATGGTACGAAGCGCAGGTCGTCACGGAAAATCTACCGACTCGCAAAAGCCGCCAGAACGTCTACAGGTCCATCTTACGGCCCCGCTAAGACAGCTCCGGTTTCATATATCAACGGGCTTGTTGGTACATAGTGGCTAAACAAAACCAGTGGAGATAAAAACGCTGCATACAGAGTGACCACACAGCCACTGGTATGTCCAGTGGTTGTCCTTGTGGTCTCTCTCTGGGCAGCGTACTAGTATTTCTTTCTCTATGGAAGCGTCTATTTTTTTTTTCACTTTTTTTGTATATTTAGTCAAGTTCTTGGGCTGTTCGCAAGGCATTCAGTCAGGTAGGCGAGCTGCACAGTGCGATAGCTGCGTTCAGCCATGGCGGTAAGGAATCGGGAAGTTTCGTCTGCAACTTGGCCGCGGACATTCGAGTGAGAGGCTACACTTTCGAGGTCAGCCGTCTCAGCACAAGACAAACGAGGCCACACAAAAACATTAGCTTGGCAAGTGCGGATTAGTCGGCTTCCCGGACGCAGTGGGACCGAGAACTACAACAGGAGTGAGCTCCGTGGCAAACTGAATGCCTTGCGTGACAGCAGGCGTTCGACACGAACAAGCAAATGACAGGCGCGCTTCGATCGAGCTCTCCAGGGAGCGCGCCTTGGTTTCAGAGCCAAGGCGGCAGCAACCGCGCAGGGTTTTCACCCCACTGCACAAGCGATAAGACAAAAACAACGCAAAGGGACGAAGACTGCTCGCGAGAACACGTGAAAGGCTGCGGGGCACCTTTGCCAGTTGATTGCTTGTGTCTACAGTCACCGTGCACGACAAACACGGGGAAAGAGACGCTTTACGTACGAAATAATTAGCGCCATAACACGCAAGCGAGCGCCGTCTGTAGACTCACCCGTTGTACGCCGTCTTGACACGGATCTCGTTGCCTTCGCCGTCAGTCATCCTGGAGGCTGAATTAATTACTCGGTAGCAGCAGATTGGTGTCCGTGGTCAACTCGGGAGCGAAGCGAGTAGTGGCGAGTCATGGAATCGCGATTTTCGCGCAAGTAGTGCTACAAGAGTCGCAGACAGCGTGTCCACGGTATCGAATGAGCGGTCTTTAACCGCTCAGTCATATTATTAATGTCAGCGCACCCAAACTTAAACACAAGCACCCCACCGAATGAGTCAAAGTAAAAATTCCAGTGCCGCCATGCTGGGTTGTGCCACCAACGGAAACGGAACCATAGAGAAAGACGGAACTGCAAAAGTGCAAAAGGGCCAATCTCAATTTTTGTTGTTTTTATACTTACGAAAATGCAAAAAAAATAATAAAAAATAGTTTTGTGGATATACATAAATAAAGAAATTGTAAAAACGGTAACTGTTTCGGTCCGTAGTTCTGCTTCCTTTATGCATCTATCGACCATGGTTCTTTGAACCATAGAGTTTCTCACTATAATTTCTCACTATCCTTGAACTTCCTTCTCCGTGCCCTTGGAGGAAGAAAAACTTTTCTTTCCTCCATGCCACAGGCATCAGCAGGCGTAGCCATGCTTCATGTTGTGTGAATCTCATGGTAGATATGTGGTAGATAGTCCACTTTCATTTGTAATTTTTGACTGCTGAGAACTGCTTCAAAGCCGCTCTCGTACTTTATCCCCAGCTTCGGTCGCTTTGCCAACCACGCACCAAAAAGACGTTCCCAATGACGTTCCTCGCAAACATAGAGTTTCATGCTAATATCACAGATCAGGGAAGATTTTCTCGCAAACTAATATCTCGCACACACATCTTCCTTGCTGCAAACCACGGCAGAAATGTCAACACCATTTTCTAGTTCTTTTTATAAATAAACAATAGCAAAGTGTTAGACGGGCAATAATTTTTAATACATACGATTATTTAAATTGTTTGGTTGAATGTAGAACAATTGTGTGGCGCCCCTGACGGTAAAGCCGAAAGGGACACGTATGTGCTGCAGTTTGGTCGTTCGGCGCGTGTATCGTCTGCTGCCATCATTCCCCATACAAACACACACTAAATGAAAGATACGGGATAGCTGCAGGTGAGATCCACAGCTGTGAGCTGTTTGTTTCATTTTAAGGCTGCACAGGATTATTATACAAAATGTGCTCAATCGATCTGGGCTACGCCGCTGAATCTCCACAGCTGACTAACTTGAAGCATGGCGTCCAAGCGCTTGACGTCGTTTCTTCTTGGAAACATTTCGCTCATTTCAGGACAATTTCGCTCCGTCAGCTCGGAGCTTCATCACAGCGAGTGCAAGTAACATGGCCGTAGTCCAGATAGCAGCGATAGCAGCCTGTCTGAATTTTTACCCAAGTGGCCAAACCGCTTTCGCTCACCGACTAGCCAGAGTCACTGTTAATTGAATGGACCTTTTTCCAGTACCGATCCTCCTAGCGGCCGCCACGCCGAACTAAAATTGGCAGCAATGCACGCCCACAAAACGTCGAGCTTTCGTAGAACTCGTCCACAAAAAATATCCTGGTACTGTAGCCCCTTCCGCACCAACCGGTCACCCGCGCCTTTCACGTGAATTTCACCGTAGCAGGCGTCGTTCCCGTGACTAATTCGCAGTGGTTGAAGCGCCCCTTTTTCTTTACTTTTTTTCATTTTTGTTACTCCCCCACTGGCTTGTATGTGCTTCCAGTGTCAGCCTCAAATGTATTTGCCCCTTTCCCTAGAAAGCCCTTTTTGTGTGCACTTACGAACCCACTTCGAGCTGTTGAAAGAGAAAAAATAAAAACGCGCAGCTCTGGACAGCATAGCCTCTCCCCAAACAGAAAGCTGGGGGGGGGGGGGGGGGGGGGGGGGGGGCGCCCTTTTGTTTATTTTGCCGGAGGCTACTGCCAAGAATGGCGGACCAGCAGCCCGCGCATGCGCAGATCGCTACTGGAAAAAGGTCCATTCCTAATAATGGTCACAGGTGATTGGGCGTAAGTCTTGCGGTGGCTACGTCTGGACGTGACTTTAGTGATGATTAGGGTTACACCTGTACCCCCTGTACGTAACGCAAGACACTCCCGTTTTTTGTCTCTTTCGTGCCTGCGCTGGTGCACATATCACATTTGCTGCTGTACGTGGAGCGGGCATTAGCCGTTCTGTGGAAACGACCACAACCGACCGGTGCTCGCAATTAGAGCGGATAAAAAATTTCCTGCCTGGTTTCCTGTAAAATGTGTTTCCGTGCATAAACACGGCGCAAAAATAGTGGAAGAAAAGAAAACTGGGCAAGTTGATATGGGCTCATATTGCAGCAAACAGCGCTAACATGAAACACGGGGACAAGATGGCACAGAGATGATGGATCAACATGGATTGTAAATGGATTATAGTGCTCGATCCATTTACATGTATTGTAAATGGTTCAAGCACTATAACACAGGGTTACTAACGCAGGTCGTGTTACAATTGGTTGCTCTGCACAGGAGGAGAATTTGTAGTCTGGGTCGAGACAGATGCACTTCTGTCTTGTCGTTCTTCGTTTTTTTTGTTGTTGTGGTTTGTAGCGCTCTTGTTCTTGAAGCAATATGCACCAACCAGCCCAACAGGATATTTTACTGAAGTATCTTTCGTGGAGGCTGATTCGTTTTTACAATAGCAATTTGTTGGATCTGCGATGGTGGTAATGCAGCCGTATGTACGTACATCACACACGCACACGCCGGCGACCGTGCTCCTGGTTGTATGCAAGTGGTGGGGATTCTCAGTGAAAGCATATTGTGCAACAAGCTGCTACACCAAGCATTCTGTGCGCATACACCAGAATAGGGTGCACTGATGTGTAATTCTGCGACCAATCTTTCATTACACACTGGCGATGTTCCACTGCAAGCCACCCCTGGATGCTGCGGTTGGTGCTTTGCAGGGCTGAGTGCAGCCAGGCCTGCGTAGGTGCTTGTGGCTCCACGCCATACACAGCGGCAGTGTACGCCGCAGGCTTGTTCCCCGGAGTGCTCTGTGTTGGTGACGTAGACAGGTCGCGGGTGCAAAGAAACACAAGCAAGGGCCTTGTAAGCGTCGCCTAATGCCCCCTTCCTTGGCAACCCTCCAAATACCAGTGGGAGCAGTCTGCCTTGATTTTTACCCAACCGGTTAAGCCGTTACTGCTTTCTGACTGGTCATAGTCACTGTTGGTTATTTAATTACTACTTCTTAATTTGGTTGAGGTTCTGTCCAGTCGTAGCTAGAATTGCGTCTGGTCATCTGTAGTTATTAACAATGATTAGGTAATTAGAAGTTACTCTGCCCAGTCAGTGAGTGGTAGGGGTAACGATCAAGACAGACTGCTCTCACGGTGATTTGTGATGTGGGCATGACACTGGGTTTCAGGTTGGGAGGAGATCTAGCAGTGCTTACGAGACCCCAGCCAAAACACGACGCAACAGGATGCTGATCAGATGCAACTGCGAGGGGGTTCCAAAGCTGTCGCTTTCAACCTCCTATGCAATCGGGGAAAGGGAGCCCTCAGATATTTTGTGTCCTGCATGTCTCTAATGCATTCGGATGTATTTTATGCTGGTGTGAAACATGCTGTGACATGCATTTGCACAGAGGTGATACAGAACTGAATAACGCGAATTGAATTTGCAAATTGTTCATCTTTAGTGACATTTTACTCCATCCATTCCTGTAGACAGCAGCACTATGAAAGCTGTTTCAGGAGAGGATGAGGTCTTTTTTGCACCTCTAGCAGGCCTCTCGCATCTGCCCCTGAATATAATTTTTTCACCTTCATACTGACAAGCAATCGCACACCTGCACAGGTTACCGTCAAGGTTACTGTGAAATAACGTCCAGGGAGGCAAAGGAAAAGGCGGTCGTCTGGGAAATGCTGATATATTTACACTATTTACATAGAACCGTACAGTGAGCAGCCATCTTGATGCCTCGCCTAGTCGTCGTCTTCTTCATCGCTCGTGTGTCTGTGGAGCTCGGTGCCAGCTTCATCTTCGTCTTCTACAAAAGTTTCAACAGTTACCACTGCTCATTTGTGGCTAGTTGTGGCTGCCTTCTTTTGTGAATTGGTTGTTGCCTTTGGGAGTCCCTTTTGGGTATTCAAAAGCCAACTTTGGAATTGCTTGCAGAACCGCAGATGGTTACAGGGACACTTGCGTGATGCCCGATTCCTTTAGCCTTCTCTTTGATGCGGGTCAGCCCAGTGGCCACCTTGCATGGAACTGGGCGCAGATGCCAAAGACCCTCCCCTTGCCGCAGTGTTGCCGAGTGACATGGAGGCCCGCAAGCGGCCCCCAGCCGGAGCAGCGCAGCAGCAGCCAGACGGGGAGGGCTCTGCCACAATGGGCCGTGTGCACCTGGAGGCCGGCCGGCTGGCTGACAAGGAGTCCCCGGGAAGCGTGCGTGAGGAGTGGCGCAGCGTCGCGCTGCTCCTGCTCCTCTACGTCCTGCAGGGCATCCCTCTGGGCCTCGGCTCGGCCGTGCCTCTCCTGCTGCAGAACAGGCACGTCAGCTACAAGGTGCGTGCCTCTTCGTCTCCGTCCCCATCCTAAGGCATGGGGTGCTCGTAGCACTCGCTTTGAAATGCCAACTGCCTCGGTGGAATGTTCTTCGAAAATTTCACCTAAGCGTTGCCGCACAGTCCACTGCTGTGCCGTAACATGCCGCCAGCCGTGCTTCGCCAGCGAGTGCGCACATTCAAGCACAGCTGCACAGCACTTTCTTGCCTCCTTAGCAGCATGCAGCCCTCTCTGCTGGCATTGCACTTGGCTGCATGCGACAATGACGAGACCCACCGACTGACTGGAATCGCACTCTGGTAAGCAACCGGCGCAAAATGTCTGCCCCCTTCTAAGCCAAAGATTCCTCGCATACATGCCTGTACACCCTGTCCAATCTCAGTGGCAAGGCGGAAGTTGGCTTTGCAGCGAGGGCTGTCGTTGTAGTTCTTTTTGCACAACCTGCTCCGTTGCCTTGGTGTTTCTCGGCGAAGCCCAAGATGCACAGGCTCAGCTGAATCAGCATGACACGGTTGACTCACTGCGGGCACTTTGACCGACAGTCAAGTCTGGCACTTAGGGTGGCCACCTCTTCCCGAAAGAGAAAAACCCAGCCCCTCAAGGAGGGAGGGAGAGGGGGGGGGTGGCGGCGTGGTATGGAGAAGGCTGAAAAAATATGCCATGATTTTTGACATGCGATGCCATTTAAAATCTAAGGTTTAACGAAATCTCGTCTGGTCGGTTGAAAGATTCATAGTTGAAGAAACTGGTTATCGCCGACCCAAGGTTTAGTTAAAAAGGCTAAAAAGACGTTTCGACTTCCATACGGAAGCCTCGTGAACAAGGTGAACAAGGCTTCCGTATAGAAGCCGAAACGTCTTTTTAGCCTTTTTAAAAAACTAAACCTTGGGTCGGCGATAACGAGTTTCTTTAACTATGAAGCAATGCCATTTATTGTAGCGTTTTCCTAGAATGGAATCAACATAACATTTGTGCTGAAAGTGGCTGAGATTTTGGTTGTTGCTCTGAATGTGCCGCACTGAAAAGTAAACGTGGATACTTCGTCCATTAAAAGCTTTTTTTTTTTTTTTTTTTGCATCTGAATTCACAGACGAACGTAAAAAAGTGTGCAATATATATGACATATTGCATTTGATATTCATATAACATACACGGGCAATACTATGCAATGCACCAAAAATGCAGAAGACAAAAGGTAAAATTCTATACCTCGGCCTTCTCCTATTTGGAAAACTTTGAATGTGCATATGTATATAGAATTAGACTTGTCTCTATGAAGTGTTTGCGCTATGAATTCTCCATGAAGTGTTTGCTCTGCTGGCGTATCTTTGTGCAGCTTGTCAACACACATTTATTGTCGTAGTTGCTGCATTGACACTTATAACCTTCCCAAAATAATCGCGGCTTGATGACGGCTGGTCTTAAGTACAAACCGGCAAGCGGCCCGCTGTGTGAAAAACCGGCCAGGCGGCAACCGTAGTGGCACAGTGCATGTGGCACTCCTTTACCCGCTGCCCGCTGCCCCCTGCAGGAGCAGGCCCTGTTCAGCTTCGTGTCGTGGCCGTTCAGCGTGAAGCTGCTGTGGGCGCCCATCGTGGACTCGGTGTACTCGAGCCGGTTTGGGCGGCGCAAGTCGTGGCTGGTGCCCACGCAGTACGCCATCGGCCTGTCCTTCTTCTGGCTGTCGGGCCACGTGCGCACCCTGCTGGGCGGCCAGGAGGGCCAGCCGCCCAGCATCCTGGCCCTGACGCTCGTCTTCTTTGCGCTCAACTTCCTGGCGGCCACCCAGGACATTGCCGTCGACGGCTGGGCCCTCACCATGCTCTCCAGGTGGGCAGCGCAGGCCCCACCAGGGGGGGGCGTCGTGTGCCCCGCGTTGGCACGGGGGCGAGGCTGAACAAGGCAGGGCCAGGGCCTCTTGTCGAGAATGCATGGAGGGAATTTGAAGCCCAGGAGTGTAGCCACCCTGCCCACCCCAATTTTTATCCTTGCTGAAGCACTTTGCGATGTTTAGCCGTATTTTGCCCCATTAACTTTTAATTAAAGGAGTAAGCATAGGAAAAACAGTGAAACAAAATAGCAGGATAAGTGATGACGGCATCCACGCGAGGGTATGGTATCGTCTTGTAGTATGGAAGGAAGTGCCACAATAGAACAGTGCACATCTTTCAAAATGTGTACTCTTCCATCAATATTTTTGTGTTGCATTACAGTGACATGCCTTGGACACAAGAAACTGAGCACTGCACGGATTTGGCCAAAGATGAAAAAAAGTGAGCTGGCTAGGAAGGGGCGCTAGCCTCGCTCAGTAGGGTGGAACAGCTGCGCCATTTGCGCCATTGAGTGCCAAACTTGTTTGCCTGCGCCATCCTGCGCCGAGCCGCCCCAGCTGCAGCGAACTCGTTTATTAGCACCGTCCTGCACTGCAGAGCCCAAATTAAGCCACGAGACACCACTGCCACGGTACCCCGGTCTGAAAACTTAATCGTGTTTTAAGTTTCAATGCGGATATAGTTTCGGTTTCATTAAGGCTATGGGTAGCTATGGAAGTTGGCAATTTTGCTTCGCTGTAAGGCCGGAGGCTCGACACGGCTTCTCCCCCTTCACTTTAGATTTATTTGTGATGCGTTGGCATAGCTTTGTTTCCCTGTGGCGGCTGCTGCGTCAAAATTAATGACAAATGACCAACAGTGAGTGAAATGTATTTATGTGACATCGCAAACTGATAGAAAAGAGAATAATATTCGCATGAAAGGTTATAGTTTATTGGGGGTGAACTTCAATTTAGCTGACCATTTCTGGCAAGTGGAGCTGCATGTATTTATTGAGGACACCTTGCCCTCGCTTCTTAATTCGGTTTGCCTTTGTTGCGAGGTAATTGTACTCATTTTCACCTGTGAACTTTTGTAGTTAGCTTTGTTTATGTGGAGGATAGTCCAGCATTAATTATGCCTTCTAACACGCTCTCGTCACGTAGTCGATTCTTGCAACCTCGTGATGGGCGAAGACAAAGCTATGTTCTCCTTTGCTTGCACTGAATTGCTGTTCGATAGAAAAAATGCGAGCAAACCCCCTGTGTTACGGAAAGCCGCGGTGAGTTCGTGTAACACTGCCGTCTACTGGACACGAAGTGAGGCCTGTTATCTGATCGCCTTTGACTCTGTGCAAGAGGTTTACTCTTTGAACGGTGATAATGGGGCTCATTGCTGGGGCCAAAGGTAGGTAACTCCACACACTGTAAATTTTCAGATGGAGTACAAGAACTGCGTTCCTAGTTTGGAGTAGGTTGTAGTGCACGGCAGGACGCCTCATATAGTAGATAGACAGACTAGCCTTAATTGACAGCGAGCTAGCACATCAGCTTGTGCCAGCCCCCTGCCAAACGGCCTTTCTGGCTGCCCCAAGCCTGCTACCAAAGGCATCTTTCCCCGCTCCCAGGACTGCTTCCAAACCCTGTTCCACCCCTGCGCTCAGCATAATGCGGCTTTAAGGTGTGCTCTAGAAGAACCTCTTGTCTAGGCAATAAATGGTACGTGAAACAGGACTTAAATCATCTCCGTGCTTCTAACATTTAGTTTTGGCCACAGTGTAGAAACTTGTGGCCATGCGCCGCTGGCTCGGCTGTGAAATGCGTGACACTCTGTGTTTGGAGTTGCCAAAAGGGCCCAGCTTGGCCACGCACAAGAAGCGTGGCCTTTGTCCCCGAGAGGCAGCGTTCATCCAGTGGAGCCTCACACAAGTCGATTGACTGCGTGCTTGCTTTACCATTCCAGGAGACATGTGGGCTATGCTTCGACCTGTAACTCGGTGGGGCAAACGGCAGGCTACTTCTTGGGCAATGTGGTCTTCTTGGCGCTCGAGTCTGCCGACTTCTGCAACCGCTACCTGAGGTCTGTGCCCCAGCAAGAAGGCATCGTCACACTGGATGGTAGGGAGTGCCTCTGCACACTGTACTTTTTTGTGCTTGTAGTTAAAACGTGATACAGCAAAGTGGTAAAAATTAACTTTACTCGGCTATATATCAAAACTTTACTGCATCGAAATTTATGCACCTAGCGTGCAGAAACATTACCAGTGTACTTGGCACTTGTAAGGACTCACTCGGATGGCCTTTATTTCACCTGAAAGAAACCTGTGAGCTTTTTTTGCACCTGTTTCATGGTCAGAGATGGCCTTGCACTGCCGTCTCCTCCTAGCTTTGCAGTATACACTTGTGCATGCATGTGAGCACGTACAGGTAAGCTTAAATGTGTGCAGACGTCTTTCTTCCCATTGCATGTGTTCGCATTGGGTGTCCTGAGCAATCCCCCCGCCAAACAAGAGCCTCGGTGCACTTTATCTCAGCATCAGGGACGATGATGTCGTTAGCGAAAGGGAAGCCTTCTCCCACAGTATGTTCAATCTTTAGATTTGTGGTTCACTTTCTTTCTTTTTGGTGGCTTCTGTTAAAAATGAAATAATTTCCACCTGCTTCATGAAAATGGGGAACCTTGCTGGTGCATTAATGGACCTTTTTCCAGTAGCGATCTGCACATGTGCAAGCTGCTGGCCATTCTTGGCAGGTGCCTCTGGCAAAATAAACAAAAGGGCGCCCCCCAGCTTTCTGCTTAGGGAACGGCTATGCCGTCTAGCGCTGCATGTTTCTATTTTTTCTCTTTTGGCCCCTCGTGGTGGCTTCGTACAAGCGCACAAGAATGGCTAAGGAAAGGGGCAAAGATGTTTGAGCCTGACCACGCTGCGAGCGCATGGCTGCCAGTAAGGGGGCGACGAAAATGAAAAAGAGTACGGAAGGGGTGCTTTGACCACTGCAGATTAGTCATAGGATTGTGCACCTGCTACTGCGACATTCACGTGAAAGGCACGGGTGATGGGTGGGTGCGGAAGGAATTGCAGGACTGGGATATTTTGTGCACGAGTTCTCCGAAAGCCATACTTTTTGGCCGTGTGCCTTACTGCCATTTTCAGTTCACTGTGGCGGCCGCTAGGAGGACCGGTATTGGGAAAAAGGTCCATTCCTCGTGGATATGTTTTCCAGCAGTTATATGCCGACAGTTTGGTCCTTCTGAAACTCCTTATGATCAGTACCATGTGCCCGCGTACATTGTACGGGTCACGTGGTCTACCATTTTTCACTGTGCCCTGTAGGTGGCAGTGCATTTCCTCGTTCAGCACACCTCTCGCGCATGATTACGGGCTGTGTGATGTCTGTGGCAGGGTTCCTGTACTTCTGGGGCCTGGTGTTCCTGGTGACCACCAGCCTGGTGGCCCTGCTGAAGCACGAGCAGGGGGAGGCGTGCGGCCAGGGGGACGGCCCGGGTGGCGAGGCGCACGAGGAGCAGGGGGTGCTGGACACGTACCGCATGGCCGTGCGCATCCTGCGGCTGCCCAGCGTGCGCACCTTCTGCCTGTTCCTGCTCACCTGCAAGGTGGGCTTTGCGGCCGCTGACAGCGTGACGGGCCTGAAGCTGCTCGAGGCAGGCCTGCACCGCGAGAACCTGGCGCTGCTGGCCATCCCCATGGTGCCCGTGCAGATCCTGCTGCCCCTGCTCATCAGCCGGCACACGGGCGGCCACCGGCCCCTGCACGTCTTCCTGCGGGCGTACCCGCCCAGGTGAGGGCGAGGGGAACCGAGGGGACATGCGGCAGAGTCGTGTGACCCTCTCTCTCTCGACAAAACGGCGGTACTGACAGGCCCAATCGAGCACCCACTGTGAAGCTGCACGCTAGCAGGCAGTGCGTCCCAGTGTAGCCTGTACTGTTGTTGAAAACTGTGCCAGTAGCAGTTACACCGTCTTTCATCTGTGTTCCCCACAGCACTTGGTACAGAACTCGCTCGCCCAGCCTGGAAAAGGTCCTGGGCTTAGGTGAACAGTGGCAAAGGCTCCAAGCTCAAATGTCTGGGCAAACTGGGCAAAAGACTTCACGTCAAGCGCAGTGTCACGGGAAAGTGGTGGCACTGGCATTGGTAGCGACTGCCGTGAGCTGGGTGTGTGCAAATACGTCGGGCCTAAACTGTTTTGTGAATAGTGGTCGCTATTCAACCTGTTGGTTGGCCACTTGAACCGTTCCAGTCTATCGAATAATGAAGGAATAAAAGGTGGCTCGGCTGCATGATGTGCACCAAGCTTTAGCAGCTGGGCAAAAACTGGGCAAAAAAAGCCTACGCATGAACCATATGCAAAGTGAGCACATGCTAAGTTTGGTGTGTGCATCTTACTCTACTTGTGTTAAATTCATGAACCAACGAGGAAAACTAATAGATTGTATTCACCTAAAAGTTTACGGACGATTTCTTCTCCTGGCAACACTGAAAACCACCATGGCAGTGCCCACTGTGTCGCCGCATATGTCCACATCTCAAGAGAGAGAGAGAGAGAGAGAGAGAGAGAGAGAGAGAGAGGGGGGGGGGCCTGGCATTTGTCTTGTGCGCCGTTACGACCTGATTCTCGGCCGTGGCAATAGCGGACACGAATAATCGCAGTGGCATTGTGTGGTGATGATCTTGCCCTAGAAAACTCTGCATCACTACTGTAGAATGGAACTGTGGCTGCGAAAAGTGGCGCGACGCACAAAATGGCTACACTGCCGTGCAGTTGCCTGCGAGCACAGACACAGGCACGCCCACACCTTGCCCACAGCAGAGTTGTTCGGTACAAAAGCCCAATAATGCTTCTGACGACATCGTCAATGGTCACGCGCATGCCGATGAGATATGGCAGTAGTGTAGTGGTGTAGCAGCGAGTGCATTGTCAGCTGGGACACTAGCGACATCAATCGGTGAGAGGCTGAACGGTCGAAGTGGAAGTGTTCGCCGAGAGCTGAGCAATCCGGTAGCACAACACAGCAGCTGGCAATCACTTCCCTCGTGTCTTGCGACAGGTAGGCTGTAGGCGGCTGCGCAAAACAGTAGTTAACGTTGAGGTAATGCTCTGAGCTCGGTGAGACGGCCTCATGCGTGCGCCGCTATGCCGAAGCCTGCGCGTCCCCGTTGCTAAGGCACCCACATAGTTGCCGGCATGCGTGCCACGCCAGTGAATCAAGAAATGCTCCTGGGGCACAAGGGAGGAACCAGAAGTAACAGCCTGTTGGCGATGTTTGTATTAGCTGTTCAAGCCTAGCAAGCATTTCTTTTCAGTGCTTGGGAGGGATAGCAACCGGTGATGGGGCACTCAAGTGTAAAATCAAGGGGTGGGATATGGTTATTATTGCAGAAAATGCTAAACATCTGCAAACCGGCGCCTACTGGGAAGCTCAAGTTTGCTGAGCGGAAGCGGTGCTGGTTTTTTCGCAAAGCAGCGGCCTCGGCTCTTCCCGGGTGTAAGAGGGGTGCCCGCCGCGCTTGGTACTGTTACGAATGGGCCAGCGCCGCAGTACTTCCCCGCATCACTCCTCGGCTGTGCGGCGAAGCCACTCGTGCGCCTTCGGAAACAGGCGCAATCATGTCGGCAACAAGTTGCGACAAAGCCTCGTCAGACGCTTCGCTCTCTGCGCATTCGGCGGCTGCCTGCGGCGGCTGAACTTCGGCGGCTGCCTGCACGGCTCGTCTCCACGCTCTTCAAGGACACAGAGGCAGGCCCCGGTGATCGCAACGGAGTCCTCCTCTCTCCCCTCTCTCGGACTCAACGTGCCCGAGGCTATGAACAGCTTACGAACTCTGGAAAGAGTGTAGTGCGTGTTCCCACGTGTTGCGTTTGACCGTTACCGCTTTCGGGTATAAATAGAGCTCCCAAGCGTTGTAAACCATTCCTGTTAGAGCAGCGAATCGATGTTGTCGCTCTGCTCGAGTCCTGTATTGTAACCTCGCCCGTCGGGGCATTGTTCTTTGGCTTCAGCTCACCTCTTGCTATGAGGTAAACAGTTACGTTAGCCTACGGCTTCTGGACTTCTTCACGGCTGCAACAGCGGCTGGCCGCTCGCATCATACACGCTACCACTCGTATGTCGGAGGCCACGGAGGTCGGATCGGGTGCCCCCGCCCGGTCGCAACAGTACGTGCAAGGCTGGCGCTGTCCGCTCTCAGCGGGAGTAGTGGGGGGCCCGGCAGGTGCCAATGCGTGCAGATCGAGCCAGCACGTGCGCTTTTCAGGAGCAGCCAGTCGCGCAAGGGGCGTCTCCTTCCATCCGGGAGCGCTGGAAACCTGCTCGCGGATAGTAAACAGAAAACACCCGGTCAGCTTTTATATTGCAAGCAACAGAATTCTTGGCTTCCAACTTGGGGACTCTACAAGTGGCTTTCTGAGAAATTTTTAGAAGGAAACTAGACATAATTTTATCAAATACATATAGAGGAAATGTTGCTAACTTGTTTTTATTTTTTTTTGTGTGTTAGAAGGTTATGACTTGCTGAATACTTACACATGCTGATCTGTCTGTTCCAAAATTTTTATTTCAGCACCCTTTTACGGTATTTGTCGTTTCTTATAATGTTAGTATACTTCCATGTCACCTGTCATGCAATTGGAGGTAAGGGTGGAGGCATGTACTTTTTTTTTGAATTCCAAAATAATAATGTATGCCTTACAGAATGTTCTTTTTATTTTCTTTTTGCTGCGAAATTTGCCGGCGCACACATTACATAGCAAAAAAATTTATTTTATTCAGGTCAGCGTGAGCTGACCTGAATAAAATAAAATAAAATTTAGTCAGGTGTGAGCGTTGCAAACAGAAGTGCGTCAAAAACAAGTAATATGGAAACGCAGCATTTCCAGCGCACGTCTTTAATAGCATGTGCATTTTAAATGTGTTGTTCGTATGAGGCAGCTGATTATTTCAAAAGTCGGAAATCGTATAGGTATTGATGAGATGCAATAGCATTTATGTCACACATCTTGCAGCCTTAATGTTTCTGCAGTTCATAAAACCCAAATGTCCTAAGTGAAAACACGTGAAGAAGGTAGCAAACAAGAGAAAAATACGCTGTGGCAAATTGTGTAGCTTTCCCCTTGCTGACGAAAAGACAACTGGCCACCAACAACTGCTCGTTTCATTCCGTGAAATCGCCACGGCACTCGGCTGGTTGAGCTTAGCAGATGATGCGTCCCTAGCAGGTGACCAGACAAGTACTGGCAAAAATTAACTCAGTAGTTACTCTGTGTTTGAACTGAACTTGCTGGACATGTGGTAATGCGTATGGTTTTGCCTGGACCTCATCTTAGCGCGAGAAGTGCAGCCCGCACCCAAGTGGTGGCAGCTCGCGCATATGCCCGTAGACAAGTGACTGCAGCACCCTCCGGGGACCTTTCGGTAGCCTATAGAGTTAGTTCCCCGCACTGTGCCTTGCGACACCACAAAAGGTGAATAGGGGGATGGGATCGGTGGAGCTGGCTTAACAGTTTTTCTGGAAGAAGCACCGAGGCAGGGACATGTAAATGTAAAGTAAAGGTCTCCTTCAGGAATACTTTTTTGAGCACACGCTTTTATTTATTTATTAAGAGACACAGACCTCAGCTAGCAAACATTATGAAATGGGGTGCCTCACCACAGCTTTCAGTTTTTGTTGAAATGCTTCGCCTACTTGCGGTACAAGTGCAGTCACGTGGTGCGTGCAGGTGGACGTAAGAGCCTACCATCGGCACACATATGCTATGTGCAACTGCCAATTTATTGCGCAGTCGGCTATGCTGGTGGGATGGCTGTGTGCGTGCAGCCAGTGTGTAGCCAATTCTTGGTACTGGTATTCATGCTCATTTCACAGCTAAATTCTCTCGTGGACACATAGAGGGCTGCAAAAGCATAAGCTGTTCGCTGGCAGGTCTGCATAGAGTGGCTTTATGTGAGCATACCCTGGTGGCCAAGTTGCGACATGCGAGTTGTTTCAGGCTGCTCCTGGGCCTGGTGTTCATGTTCCTGCTGAGCTGGACCTATCGGGTGAAGAACCCGGACGGGACGTTCCCCATGTACTACTACGCAGTGATCATCGTGGTGTACGCCGTGCACCAGGTAAGGCGCACTCAAGAGCAGGATTCGCCCGAAGCTGGATCGCACTGCCAGAGCGGAGCATTTGCGAGCCCTGGCTGCGTTGCAGGTGACGGTGTACAGCATCTTTGTGTCGCTGATGGCGTTCCACGCGCGGGTGAGCGACCCGGCCATTGGGGGCACGTACATGACCCTGCTCAACACGGTCACCAACCTGGGCGGCAACTGGCCCGCCACGGCCGCGCTCTGGCTGGTGGACAGCCTCACCTTCGCCCGCTGCCAGGGGGCCGCCGCCAGCTGCAGCTCCAAGGAAGACCGCCAGGCAAGGCCCCTTCTGCGGGCTGTGCACGCACTAGGCTCACGGCACGTGCACATTTCGGGAGCTGCAGAAGGGATGTGGGATGCAGTGTGCGAGACCAAGGGAAAAAGCCACTGGGCACGAGCCGATCGGGGGCAGCCCCCGCCGCAGGCAGGTACTGCAGCACCCAGCGCGCAACGTGAGCCGTGTGCCTCCCCTCTTGCAGGCCTGCACCAGCCAGGGCGGCAGCTGCGTGACCACGATAGACGGCTACGACATTGAGATGGTGCTGTGCATTGTGCTGGGCTTCCTCTGGCTCCTGTACGCTCGGCGGCGGGCACACTGGCTGCAGTCGCTGCCCCTGTCGGCCTGGAAGTGCACCTGAGCACCAGAGGTGGGCCTCGCTCGCTGTTCTCGGCTCCTTTCCTTCCACTGAGGGGGAAGATGTTTCTTCACGGGGGCTGTGCACAGAGTCGGTGAGAACATGTCAAGGCTGCGTGGGCAAAGCTGTTGTCGACAACCACAAGTGATCTGACATGTGGTCATTGGAAAACCAGCGTGCTTACACCTCCTTGTTCTATGCTCTAAAAACAACCTCAGTCATAAAGCACCCATCCAACATCTTAATTCATGACACATCCACTGTATCTTTGTTCATAAAGCGGCCATCACTTCCGCAGCCCTATGTAATAACAGTAAATACTGTAGCCTCCAACTTGGACATTTCCTTCAAAGACGCGCACAAAACCTCTATAGCTGATGTTATAGCCCCATGGAAGCTATTGCCTGTAGCATGCGACATGTCTTTTGCAAGCATAAACAAAAACAAAACACCTAGTGCCTTAATTCAACGGCACTTTTTAAAGTCTACATTGTAAATATCAATGTGCAGAGTTCTATACAGACGTCTCCAAAACAAATTCTGCAGTGTCATGTGCCGTACTTTGACCGAACCTCTGCACTTCAAAAACCCTAAATCCTCGCAGCAGCATTTTCACAGGTGAAGCCCCATATAATACAGAACAAAATAGTTTGCTCGGTCATATGCACTGATTCTGTCAGTGTGGTGACAGCCCTGTCATTAGCGAAGCCACATAAGAACGCAGTCTTCAATTCGCTCATAAACGCTATCATGGCAGCATATTCGATGACGCTCAAAATTACTGTCTGCTGGGTCATTGTAGAATAGCGGGAAATGAGGCTGCTGATAGGGAGGCAGCTGTCGCTGCTCTTCGTAGAAATGTGGACATTATGTCAGTGCCTTACTGTGACCTGAAATCGCTCATTAAAAAAAAACTCCGGGAACGCTGGCAGAAAAACTGGGACACGCAAACAGAAAACAAACTCAACAAACTCCACGCAATTAAACCATAAATAGGTAGACACATAACCGAAAAACTACACAGGTCTGTGGAAGTTCCTCTGTGTCGTTTAAGGATAAGGCACACACATGGCACACATGTATACCTCTTAAATGGAACACCACGACCGACACGTGACATATGTGGAGATCTTTCTGTACTCCATATCCTAATTGAATGCAAGTCACTTGAAACAATCAGAGACCCTTCGCTAGTATATACACACACAACACATACCACTACACCCGGTGCGCTTTCTCTCGAATGAAGGAATAATCAGTTACAAAAAAGTTTTAGACCCCTTGGCCGAGGTTGATTTCTTAATGAAAATTTCTTATCGCACATGACCCCAGCTTGTCTGTCAGTGATGAGGACACTGCTGAGGTATGTTTTCGTGACACTTAGGGGCCTCATCCTTTTTGTCCTAGGCAAAAACTCTTTCCGAGGCACCCTGATTTTTAGCCCAAATCTTTTTATACTCTCACAACTAGTGTTATTCACTTTTTACTGACAATCATTGGCCCTATACACCAATTTTACATGACCAACTTTTAACGGAAGCATGCAGCATATAACTCACCTGCGACATTAACACACCCTTGTTTTGGCGCTCTTTGGCCTAGAAGCCTTTGCGCCATTAAAGGGACACTGAAGTGAATTTGTCAAGCTCCAGCTTTTGCTTGCACTGCGTAGACTGGCTCAAATTAGCACACTTTTCATCGTTTATCCGGTTGACAAATCGGTAATTATTTCACAAAGCGCGAAAGAAGAAAAACTTCCATGCGCGGTTTGCGGCGGCCGCACCAACTAAGGCTGTGACGTTAGGAGGAGGGGGCACCGTGATTGGACGATGCCCAAGGTTAGCAATCAAACAAGTTTCGATTTCGGTTTCGGTTCTGTAAAACAGAACCAATGGCGTTGTTGGATGGGCATTCTCAATATCTCAGTAATCATCGTACCGCGCTTCTGCCATATTGTCGGCTGTAAAATGCATAAGATAAGCCTCCCAGGACGGCTTCGAATCGTAGCATTCACTAGCCGAGGCCTACGCAGTGCATGAACGCCCTCCGCGTCCCCGCAGACGCTCAAATGCCATGCGCTTTTCCCCCATATTTGGAGCTTGCCTCACTCATGCCTGTATCGTAAAAAGCGTGTTTGCACCAGTCCAAGGGTCCGTTGATTCTGGCCTGTGCCCACTGCCCGCAAGCAGTCGGTGCTTATGGCAACAGCACGCCAACGAGAACTCGCTAGCGCGCCAGTGCCAGCCTGCGCGCGTTCTGTGAACTAGTTCGTGGAGCAATGAACAATGCGGCCCAAAAAAAGGTGAACTCAGTATAGAAAACATCGGCGGAAAACGAAAAAGTTAACTTATATAAAAAAAAAAGCACGTACCCGCGGGGATTCGAACTTGTGACTTGCAAAACAAAAAACCTAGCGCCTTAGACCACTCGGCCACAAGCCAACTCGGCCAGGAATGGATATATAAGGTATATAATGTATAACCAGTTTACACTTTTATTTAGTTTTAGCATTCCAAGCAGCTTAGGCGACTATTTATTGTTTTGCGCTCGTGCAGTAAGCATCCCCCAAGTTTCCACAATATCTCACGTCTAGCAATTGCATTTCTTAGAGGGAAAAGCGTTCGCAGATGCGTAGTCGTGCTGCTGGCCGCTGTGCTTGTTCGTCCAGCGCAAAAAAGTGCTTCCCGCGCCCTAGTTTTACGCTGTACGGTACAAATGTCAGTTGATTTTATTTCCTCAGTACCTATATTGACTTCGCTGACTCTTCTCTCGCCTTCAAGAGGCCTTATATTTTCCTACTGGCGTACCAGTCAGCGAAGCGTCGCATGTGCGCTTGTGCAGCTCTTGTGTGAAGCGACCTTGACTTGGAGCTAGATACAGTGTACAAGCTAACCAAGTAAAGAAAGGCACATTCTTCCATTCACAAACGTGTCCTGGCTTCGTTTCAACCGAGCGAACGAATTGCGACGACTCGTCGGCGGCCGGCGGACAAAACGCTGGGCCGACTGACTCTGTCTGAAGGCCGGGGAGCCGTGCAGTAGCGCAGCCAATTGTGAGCTCGGCTGCTTCCGACGTCACACGAAAACGCCGCAGAAAATGGGCGAGCGTAAAGAGAGGAGGACAGCATTTTCGAATTAATTTTTCTGCTAAATAAAATCGCGTAAACGCGCCCAGAGTGGTCGAAACATGGCCTGGGGACTCCGGACTATAATTTGCGCTAGTAATCCCGCAATGTTTACGTATCACTTCAGTGTCCCTTTAAGCACAATCATCATCATCATCATCGATAACCACAAGTGATTCACTTGCTTTCATGTGCATGGTCAGCTAAGGTTGAGCTTATTATGGTTCAATTTGAGGCTAGCTGCGAGCGTAAACATCGAAGGTGCGTATGCTAGAAAGTAAATTGTACAGCTGGCATCTTCCTCGGTGAAATTATGGCCCATTTCATTGTGGCTGGTTATTCTCACAATTTGATGGTTCACCTGCAAGTTGCTAGGATCTCTCCTTGTCTACTCGTAGCGGGCAGGGAGAGGTGCCTGTTGCGCTAACTGAATTGTGAAACTTTTTCTCTCATCATCTTTGGTGCATGTAAACCAACAGTAATGTTGCACAAACATGCAGGGAGCACCCTTTTCAGCCTTGGACAAGTTGTCAGTATTTTATATGACGAAAATTCAAGGACTTTCAAGGGGTTCCAATAACCACACAGTCTATTGGAAATCTGAATAGGACGGATGTTTAGGGGAAGATGGAGGATTAAAATGGTGAGGAATTGTAAAAAACGGGAACATTGCAGTGAACAAGTCTCCTTGTTGGAACAATCGCTCTAGTGCCATTTCCCTCTTAAAGAATTTCTCACAATTGTTTGTTAGTCATAGAATAAGCACTCTCAAGGCTTTTACAAATAATGAACGTATGTTTTCTAAAGAATATCAACTAAGCAACGGTCACTTAGTCCTTAGATAGCCTCGTGTTGTTTTTATGCCTCTGAAAAGGAAAATGCAAGGATTTTCAAGAGTCTGTAAAAATTTCATGACTTTGAAGGCCTTGAAAACAAGTTTTTCAAATTCAAGGGTTTTTCCACGACCCGCATGAGCCCTGTGTCAGTGCCGATCCCAACCAGAGGAAAGAAATCCGGCGTAATGAACGACTTTGCAGCCTAATTTATAGGTGCGCTCGCAACTGAAGTGAGCTGTAACTGAACTTTGGTCAACTGGCCATTGTCTCTCTTTTTGGCAGGACTTTTGTGGACAGTGGTCAAGCAGCTGGCCGTGGCCCCCTTGGTCGTCACCTTGGTGGGCAACATCGTACACGGCTGGCCCTGGCTGCCCGAGGCAGTCACGTTTTTGTGATCAGTGTGTGGTTGTTATTTTTTCGAGTCTTTTGGTAGGGAACGGTACACCCGAGTGCAAATGGCACGGTACTGCGGTAGCACATCCCAACGGGGCAAAAAGCAAGGTTCTGAAAAAACTGTGTTGCAGCTGCTCTCTCGCAGGTACGGTCACTCGCTCTCTACTGGCAGTGAAACTTGAGTGCTGCCACCGGTGTAGCGGTCTATTGCCAGCCTACATTGCGGACAGCAGCATCTTTGCGTGTTCAGCTGGTGAAAAGTGTCACTGCAGCTCAAACAGATGCTACCGCCCACAAACTGCTGTATAGCTTAGCTAGTTTCAGAGCATCATATGTGCCAATCTTTGTTGCCCAAATTTCGTGTTTCCGTTCGGAGGTGTACGCATGGGCTAGTATGAATGCACCACCCAGTGACACCACACTTGCCGTAACCTTTGGAGAACTTGGAAGCTGTTGAGTAGAACTGCCAGTGAAAGCGAGCTAGTCCAAGCACTCACACTCATCACATCAGCCAACACCACAGTGTTTGCCGGAACCTTTACAAGTTGCACGAAAAGTTTGAAGTGAACCATTCCACTAAAAGAGAGAGACGTGTGCTCTGCGTTTCTCCCCATCACCTGACAAGTGATATTTATTACAGAAAATAAAAACATATTTTTCATGCCTGCACACATTTGTTCCACAGCAGTGCTTGTAGTGATTCACACTAAAGAGGGGTGTTTATGAACTGAGCAGCAGTTAAAAAACAAACACACAATTCTAACATTGAGTGTTACAGGGCAACAGTGGCTCTCGCTGGACTGAGAAGCCACTCCCACGCATAAATACGCTAAATAAAAGTTGCTCTCTCTCTCTCTCGCTGTGTCAACACCCACAGCACATCTGTTTACATGGGAAAAGATAAGGACTAACCACACGTTTTGGCATATGAACACCATTCCATGCTGCAGCTTAACTCTTTCGCTACCGCCAGAAAATTGACAGATTTTTAGGGGTCCAAGAAAACATTTTTTTTCTGCTAAAAAAATTGTTTAGGCATTAATTACAGGAACACAAAATGCAGATTATTTAACGGCCTTTCCAATAACACCAGTTTTTTTAATGTTTATATATATCATAGTTGTGAAAAAAATATAAAATTTTTGTCAAGTTATCGAAAAAAATCATAAAAAAGGAGTTGTGTATATCAAACCACCAGGAGTAGAAAAAAAAATTAGAATGTACATTTTGTAGGGAAACATAAAAAAAAAACGCCTTAGAAAAAATCTCAACTTGCGCGGAACAGTTTGTCAGATATATATATATAAAAAATGTTAGCACGTGCAGTGCTCGTGTCATGCAGTGAAGCCCAACCTCCAATTCAAAATGGGCAATTTCGGGTGCTTCCCTGGAATAAATCTGGCGGTTTGACATTATCAGAGGCACCAATTTGCCCCCACATAACGTAAAAACATCTTGTCAATGACTGACTTTGCATTTACAGCGAGCACAATATTTGGGACAAGCACACGATGCGGAAAAAAACATGCATGAAGTTGAAAACGGAACGCCGTGGCTGATGCTTGTTGTCGTTCACGGTCAGTTATCTCTCAAAAGATGAAGCTGAGCTTTATTATCATCATCTTACTCGCAATTGTAGCCTTCCTCGCAAAAATGAGGTACGATGAGCTAGAACCGTGCCCTGCGATCTTTGGCCGAGTAGCAGTTGAGCGATGAAAATGATCAGCAGCGCCACCAAACATTTTTTTAATGAAACAGTACAAAAACTTATCGGAGGCTCTGTTCGATCAGACAGTTCAACTAAGCAGCAACGTTAGACACCCGGATATACCCTCGTATGGAAACGAAACTGGAAGGCGAACAGCTGGCAGTGTAAGGCTGGTTTGAAGCGCTCTCCTCGGCGGAACATATATCTGGCGACTGGGTGTGATCTTTTGACTTGCATCTGAAGTTCTTATTGCAGAAATTGGGTTAGGGTGAGGGGGAAATCAGGAGTGGCGTGCTTTGTTCGAGGATCAGTCGCGGATGCTCAAGGCGCCATGGCAGGTAGCCTTGAAGTTGGGCAACTGCGTAGTAGCGGTAAATATGAATTTCGCGATGCAGAAACGAAACCGAAGCTGTTGTAAACTGTTCACGAATGGTCCTCGGGCAAGTAAAACTACCACAGAACTTAGAACAATGTGCGCAAAGGCAATAAAGCTGGCTAAAATCATAAAGTAGCTTTGCAAACAGGCACTGCTTGATATTTTCAGCCGATTTCTGGGATTATCACTGTCAGAGCGCGAACCTGACGATTTAAAATCATTTGCTGGTTCACCATTCACGCCCTGATAGCAGAAAACAAACGCTGGTGCAGAGTAATTGCGAGTGGCATGCACTCTTCGTTGGTAGCAGTGACGCGCGATGACCACGCCCCTTTTCCACACCCGGGTGATTCAAACGCGTGTCAAAAATCCCTTTTCCGTAGCAAAAACGAAATGATTTTGAAAGGCCATTTTCTGATCTAACTCCAAACGGCTTTACTTGTTCGAGCAACACCTGGAACGCTTTGAAAAGGCGGTCCCAAAGTATCGATCAAATTGATCGATTTTGAATAGGTGCGGTAGCGAAAGAGTTAAACCCAGCCACATGTCAGCTCTAATCTATTGTAAAGAAAAAGAACAATACACAGCACAAGCTCTATGGTTCATGCACACTGGTGTGGCAGCAGCAACCTTCTTGGCTTATTACGGGCAATGGGGACATGCACACGTTCAAAAGAGTAGGATACTATTTGATTTGGCATTGCATCAAACAGCAGCATTTGAACTGGGAATATTTTCCATGTATGTCAAGGTTCAACACAATACTGGATGACAAGTCGGTTAAACCTTGTCTCAGCAGACGTCCCCCCAAGTTAACTTGTCTAAAAGCATACGCAAAATGCACCTTTTACAATGAACTAGGCATCGGCTATGCCGCACATTGAGCTCTTTGACCACCCTGGGGCCAACCGTCTTTACTTCCCCACAAAAGCACTTGCATGGAGGGTAAGCGGTAGCTTTGGCTGGAGGACGAATGGAAAGGGTCTTCAGAGTGGCCTCACCTCTCAACTTCGGGCCAACCACGTCCTAGATAAGAAAGCCAACGCACCGCTTCAACAAACCATTTTCTCTCATCAAATGATAGAGAACCTTTATCAGTGCCTAGCAACACTAATTCCTTCTTTTTTGCATTGAGGAAACGTAATGGC
The DNA here is from genome assembly GCF_048455015.1 of Haemaphysalis longicornis. Taxonomy (NCBI): domain Eukaryota; kingdom Metazoa; phylum Arthropoda; class Arachnida; order Ixodida; family Ixodidae; genus Haemaphysalis; species Haemaphysalis longicornis. The sequence continues at coordinate 3,815,927 of NW_027526422.1, read as the reverse complement.
AAATCTCACCCCCAGCCTTGCAGTCCACGTGCATGTGTGGGCGTTAGCAGCGCGTCTCGTCAGACGCAAAACTCGTGCACTGTCCATACCAAAATTGTGGGAGCCTGTGCGCAGAGGGTTGCAAGGGATTGTGCCACTGTGGCCGTAGGTACGGTTTGAGGGAGTGACATGAAAGGCACCAACGTCTCAACTGTGCGCACAGCCACAGCAACACCCTTGTGCAGAGCGGGCATGGTAGCACACTGAGGAGGCACTCCTCCTTTTGGGGAACGCTGGTCTAGGTCAGGCGAAGGTGTCGCATCAACTGCCGTCGTCCTTTTAGCGTAGAGCAAGCGCACTCCTGGTCTGGCAACCACAAGAGACCGGAGAAAAAATTTGCGGGTACGCCTGCCAAAGCGCTACCCCTTTTGGTGTAGAAGACTTCAACCACTTCCCAAGGTGACTATTTATCTATTGTAGTGTGGCAATAAAACCTAGTTTCGAGGTCCCAGCTTTGGAGGTAACTGGAGCTTTCTGCAGCGAGAGGACGAGTCTCCCAATCAATTAGCATGCCCCCTTTGCATAAAAATCAGCGTTGCTTTTTATTTTGTGCACCTGCTCTTGTAACATTAACACTTACTGTATGCCAAGTCAAGAATAATCTGGGCATGCGTTTAAATTTAGCGCAGCATGAATCCGGCTTGTGCAAACTGCAACAAATGTGATTAGGAGAGAATGCTGCTGCTGCCTCTGGAGAGAGATGATTTGCAACGACAAAACGTCTTGTCGACAACAATCGTGCTCCCAACGTCGGAGCCCACTGGTGCCATGCAGGTGAGTGCATGTTGGTGACGCCACTCTAAACGCAAAAGGAAGTGCGAAAGCGGCCCTTTTCCCCTCTCCGATTCTTGGATCTTTTCACGGGCAGTGGCAGCCATCTTTGCACGGCAAAGCAGGTGAGTGGAATTTGGAAGGCTGAAACAAGCCAACATATACAGGCGCAATAAAAAGGGCGGGAAAATGATGAGAAGGAAGTACGCCGCGTACGTATGTCTGCACGGTGCGAGTAGACAAACTTTGCAGGGGCCATGATGGGGAAAAAAACTCGGACTTGGCGGTAGCATGGTGCTCTGTATACTGAATATCACAATGCATGTACATTAAAACAAAGAAATAAGAAAACACCCCGGCAGCTGACTTGCATTCCCACTCTTGCTTTCTCAGCTGCAATGTAGTCGTGTGCAGTGGAGGAGCACGTAGCGGCGCTTCACCTCTGCGCTATGACCAGGCAGCAAAAGCGCTAAATGCAAACCTTCAACAACGAAAGCAATGGAGACAAGCGGGAAGACTAGCTCACTGATGCCTTGCTTCACACCCGAGTGGCCATGACGTGCCAGAGTGGGCACAGCAAGGCAGCGGCTCTAACAACAGACGAAACAATAAATAAGAACTACCTCCTCAGCACTGAAACACATTCTTCTGGTCACGGTACAACCTTCAGTTCCATTCACGTGGATATACAAGTGTTTTAGCAACTGCCACAATGATGCCCAATAAACGCAACTTAAACGACTGCCTTACCAAGCCGTTGATGCCTGTCTCAATTCGAGTCAAACAGCCGAGTCGACTGTCAAGGAACGCATACTACGAACTTCCGGTTTGCGTACACGGCACAGCGCAGCAACTGTCAAGTCCCACCGGCTGCAGGCAGACTGGCAGTGTTTGCCGACACGGGAGGGACGCCCACAGAGTTCATCACGAGCCACCTTTCGGCACTGCTGGCTGCCAAGTCTTTGCACCAGCAGGAGCGGCACTCACGGCCGGGCAGCCAAGTAGAAGGCGAGCGCCAGGTTCAGCGCCGCGCTGATCCCCAGCAGCAGCGAGCTGAGCGCCAGGGGCAACAGCGGCCGTCGGGGCACGGCAGGGCCTGCAACAGGGCAGCCATTCCCATACCTGGTGATCACATTCGTGTTGAGCATTGTTTTGTCAATAAACAATAATAATAATAAAAAAAAAAACCCGAATATTTATTTCTGAAAGTCGGTTATATTACTTAACGAGCCTTACATTGCAGCAACTTGATGGCACGGCTCTCACACTACAAGTGGTTTACTGCTAGTTGCCATCGTGTGCATATAAGAATGACCAAATCCTGTCAAACGCATCCAAAACATCCTGCGGGTTTGCCTTCTCTGCACGTTTTCCTCCTCGGCCCTCAGCATCAAGCATGACCAAGCATTCAAGCAAAGTCCAGCTTGTTCTCTTGTTGACAAACTTCGCCAGACAGTGGCACCTCATTGTTCCAGTGCTGTTCACAAAACCAAGTGAGCTTCGCTTTGTCGACATCCGGAAAGGTCACGGCCGTCACTGTTCTGTTTTGTGGCCGAGCGCCGTGAAAGAGTATCGGCCTCGTCTTTCAAAATGGCAGAGAGCGAGCTGCATGAGGCTTCAAACTCGCAGGTGCTATCCTCCCTTCCTCCACTTGGGCAATGGTGGCTGCCTTATCTTGTAGCGATAAAAACTTCTGCTGCATCTTTTATAGCGCAAACGTGCCAATTGCCACACGCACAATGAATGCTACTGTGGTGTTCAGCAGTGGCCCGCCAGCCTAGCCTAAGCCGTGCTGTAAATCACCACACTGACCATCCATGACCTGACAATTCAGAGCCATGAAGGATAAGTTGTGTTGGCCCCTGGTGGTGTCGCTGTGAGGCTGCTTCTACGACTGCCTGCTGCATGGTTCTTTTGCAAACACACACGGCAGTGGCCATGCAAGTGTGCTGTGGCAGAAGTTTATATACCATATTGCCACGAACCATGCATTGGGTTTGTTTGTTTGTGTTTTGCTTTTGCCACCCGGCTGCGCCGGCCTGTGTTATAGCTGTTGTCTCTGTGCCAAGGGAGGCGCGTGTTCCGTTCTTTCTTTCTGTGCCGCATGTGTTATCTCTTCTGATAGGGAGAGCGTTCCGAACTAACGTGAACAGCCTAGAATAATCTTCATTGATCTACAGTGTTCTGGATACAATTCAACTATTCCAGAAACCCTCGCGCCAAGTGATAAATTCCCATTGAGCAGATGCTGCAGCATTCTAATCGCCGACACCAGTCTACGCACGTCACTTTGTTGACTGCTGCTTCGCTGCCTGTGTATTCTTTGAGTTGTTAGGGGAGCACAAGTTCGCTCCAATAAACTTGTTTTTTCCTTCAAGACAGCTGCGTCGTTTTTGGCTACGTGACAATATTTACTCGCCTAATGACTCCCCCCCCCCCCCCCCCCCCCCCCCCCCAACTTTTATTCTTGAGAATTCGCTTTTGTGTTACCTCGCATAAAAAATGCGGCGTGGATAGAAAGGTACTCTTCAATATTTTTATCTCGGCATGATTGCTGAAGCTGCCGACGATCACAGTAACTGAATATCACGCCAAGTAAGTACGGGCAGAGGCGCTAAAAAAGAATTCTAACACTAGGCAGTGACGTGAGCACAAATGCTGTGGCTCACAACTTATATTGTGCGCTTCCAGAACACAAAACAAACTTTTTTGCATATAGCATTATAGAAGCGCAGCTGCATGTGAACAAAACAACAAACGCACACCGCACTGCTTCCCTGCTTTGTGCTGATTTGCGACTTCGTCGTTTCCTGCATGTTTTTGTACTCAGACTTTTTTTTGACACGAAAGTGTTTTATTCCGGGATAGCCAAACATTTGAGTGACGTCATATCCGTCACGGAAGTGACGCCAGTACAACGAAGCAAGCGGCCTGTAAAGGGTGCACCCCTGCACACAGGATCTTCTTGCCGGGAAGCAACCTTTAGTACTAAAGAGTACGTTATACATACGGTTGTTCGTTTTCGGGTTTTGTATTTTAACAAGAAAGTGTTTTATGCTGCAATACCCCAAGATTTCACTGACGTCATATCCGTCACGGAAATGACGCCAGTACACCTATGCCGCTGCGACCCGCCAGCACGACGTCGCTCGCCAAGCACACCCACAAGGCAGCTGCCGACCCGCAAATCATGCTCAGCAGCAGATTTCGCTGCACATTTTACTTTCGTGCTTTACTGATTCCTATGACAAAGGAATCAACCGCAGTTTTTTGTGCTCCTGGTGCACAGTGTACGATGGGCTGGTATGCGAGCTACGCAGTCGGTTTTTTAATAAAAGGTGATTTGATTGATTGTAGGGTTTAACGCGCTGATGCAACGCAGGCGATGAGGAGCGCCGTAGTGGAAGGCTCCAGATTAATTTTGACCACCTGGGGATCTTTAACGTGCGCTGTGACTCGTACACATGGGCGTTTTTTTGCTTTTCGCCTCCACCAGAAAAGCTGCCACCACGGCCAGGAATCGAACCCTCGTCCTCGTGCTCAGCAGCACAATGCCTTAGGCGGGTAAACTGAAGGTGGTGGAGCATGTGTTGAAGCATGGGAACTGCACGGCTGGGCGGCACTTCAGTGTTGACCTAGCGCGTGTTCGCTACTGGCGGAAACAAGACAAGCCTCACGTGACGAACAGGGATCGCTGTGCGTTTTGTGGGCCCAAAGAAGGGAAGTTTCCCGGTGTGGAAAAAGAAGTTTTGAACGCCATAAAGGGACTCCGAAGTGAAGGCTGTGCTGTGTTGCACGAGTTGCAGACCCATGCGGGGGCCACTGCTAAAGTCACGGCATTCTTGCTTCCACTTTCCAAGCAAGCAGTGGTAGGCACCGAAACGGGCGATGTCTCCGAAGCGATGTTGCCGGCCGACTGTGAGGACAAGGTTTTTAATGCTTCGTGATTCGCATCTAGGGCGAAAAACAGTTTCCTCTGTCCCAGATGGGCAACATAGACCAGACAGCCATAAACTATGATATGCCTAGAAGCACCATGGTTGAAACGAAGGGAGCAAAAAGTGTGCACGTAAGGGTGGCTGGTGCCACGATGCAGTGGTGCACCGTAACGCTGTCTGTGATGGCTGATGGCAGGAAGCTGCCCCCGTTTGTTAGCTTTAAAGCCATCCTGAGGAGGGTGCGCCGAATGCAGATGTGCACTGACATAAGCCTAGGGGAATCACGACCTGGCCCGAGCTCGGAAAATAACAACAAGGCTGTCCATCGACATGCTCTGCCAATGGATACTGGAGGCATGGAACGCGATTCCCTCCGAGTTCATCGTCCGCAGCTTCAAGAAGATGGGAATCAGCCCAGACGGCAAGGAAGATTATGCGCAGCGGGCGGGCGTTGACCAGGAAGCTGCAAACGACTTCAGTGAGGAAGACAGCTCCGACAGCACGTAGAGGGACGAGCCGACTCGCCAGTAAGGGTGGGGGGCACTAGCATGTTGTAAATAAAAAAGGAATCTGGTTTCAAAATTTCGTGCGTGTTTTTACTGAAAGGTGAGGTTTTGATAGTGCTTCTCTTACCACCTTTACTGTATAAAATTTTATGCTTTAAAAATATGTTGAAACTCCTTCTCGCATAATGACCCCCTTCCCCCACAAATTCACGCCACATTTCGTAGAGAAAAAGAGAGACAGAGAAAAAAAAAAAGTGGGTTCATTACGTGAATAAATATGGTAATTTGAGTATGCAAAAAATGCATTTTGGTACTTTCTGGACACTGTTAGCTTCGTATGGGTAGATAACACGATGACCGGACTTGCAACGAATTTCATTAATGCGGGATCGCTGATCAAAAACATTTCGTTGCAGTGGAACACCGGTTATACGCCTCGAGCGCGGCCTGTAGGGGCGCCACTGAAATCCCCCTAGCGGCCCGTTTCGAAAGCAGCCGCGGGAGTCGCCGGCCCGCTCCCTACTGTCACCGTTGCTTTCGGGGCCCGTTCACGACTGAGATTTACCGTTTGTAGGCGTTAGAAATACATATTTATGTGGAGCAGTCACTCTGTTCGCAAATGTGGTGTGTTTACGAGAGTGTCAATGTGTGTGACGCAATCTACATTCGGTCTGTACAAGCACCAAGTGTGCGTCACAGGGCGGCGTCGCGAAACCGGGATATGCATATGGAGATGATTGTGATTCCACTGCCCTGAAATTTACTAACAATGTCTCCGTAAGCATAATATCCCCAGATAGTCATGCCATTGCTATACACTACGATGTAACCTAGTGGAGCGCTCATACCTGACAGCACGCCAGTTATGCTTGCCAATATCATACCTCAGATATTGATCACTACCCTGGACATAAATTTCGTGAACATTCTACGAAATAAGTGCGATGGATAATCCAAAATTATACTCGGGATCAGCGCACGACAAAACAATGAATGCTGGGGCGTCTTGTCGTGAGCTGAGCGCCCGCAAACATTCATATATGCTACATATACCCTCCGCGAGCAGCGCAGAGAAGGGCTTCTAGAGTAATGCGCGTCGGCGACTAAACGTTTATTCGAAGCATAGTCATACGACACAGGGGGCCTGAAGAATCTAGCACAAACGGAAATCAGAGAGCCTTATCAGATATCCCACTCTTCTAATGGCACATTTTATCAGTTTTGAACTTGTATACCTCGAAAAATGCGTTCGCCGAGGGATCAGCTGTTAGTTGAACTCTAAAAACTAGAGTGACGTGAACGAGTAGCTTGTGTGTGTGATTACTAAAACGTTCTTTCCTTGATTTCGCTCTGCAATCGTACACAACGATACGTAAGCGTCCCCCTCCCCTCCCCCCCTCCCCATGTTTCGCGAAATATCAGTGCATTTCACACACTAGTTGGTCTTGTAAGTCCTACCCGGCTTAAAGACCAACTGCACTCAAAATTTCTACCGCGCGAAATCACTGTTCCTGCATAGTATGACTAAAAAGACCGCGATGTACGAAGTACGACGCCTAAAATAAGAGTAATTACGCCGCAAGCGACCAGCAAAAATCGACGATTTTGAAAACGAATCTGGGCAAACCGCGGCCATTACGGGTAGGCGGAAGTGACGTATCAGCCGTCGGCGCGAGCGGCCAGACAGCCTGGCCTGACGGCGCGAGCTGTGCGGACCGCCCGCCGCGGCCGGCTCGGCCAGCCAGGAGGAGAGTGTGAGCGCGCGCGTGCGGGGGTGTGGGAGGCGCGCGGAAAAGCGAGCGCTTGTCCGGCAAGCACGACACTATTCGTGCGCTTGGACAGCAGCATACCGCGCAGGCATGATGTCGCGACGACACTCGAAAAGGAGAGAACCGTACGGTTAACGAAGCCTCTTCGAAGCCATGAAAGCCAGGCATACCGGCGCGAAATACGAGTTTCCTGGATTCTCCCGCTGCGAGGCAGGACGATCGGCCTGGACGGCTGGCATGTCACTTCCGCTAAATGGCTGTTTGCGCGACACGCCGGCAGGTGCTTTGTCGTCTGCAAGGGCGTTATTTTGAGTGCCTGAAACTGAATAACCACGCATTGCACAGAGCTACCGGTCGCGTCGAAGTACTTCTCATGGTACCTACTACACATTTCGAAGGCATTTATACAGGGTGAAATTTGAGTGCAGTTGGCCTTTAAGTTTATACGAACGTCTTTAGCATTTCAGAACCTGCACTGAGTTTTTTTTTTTTTTATTTCTGTACGAGCTATTTTGTTTCTTCCGGACTAGCAGACCATTAATTTTTCAGTGGTTTAATCCACTTTTCTTGGTTCTTGCTATAAGACATGAGTGCACATTTTTCACGACGCAGAGCCTTGGAACATACTCAACATTTTCGCGTGGCTTATATTCTTATAAAAAGCACAAGTTATTATCAGGAATTGGGTAATCGCATCCCCGAAATATATTTTTCTACGATGCATATATTCGTAATGTGGCCGCATTCGTTGTCCGCGCTACAGAACAAAACATACCTCTCACTGTGCCGGTATCAGGTATAAACGAGACGACAATAAAATTCACTTGTGCCAGACGTATTCGGAGGTGAAAGTGGTGGTATGCTGCTGCAATTCGCCGACTCCCGTAACGGCGGCCGAGAAGGACGCAGAGCCGCGTTCCCGGATAGCTATTGAGCACCCTACCAAGACGCAGCGTTTTTCGAAGTGACCTAAACGTACTGTTTACTTACAGACGTCACCATAACAAGTTTTTTAGCACTTGAAAGGGCCAAAAGAAGCGACAGAGAACCAAAACACTGCATGAGCCCCTATGGCCCGCACAGCGCTAATCCTGTCAACTCCGCGGAGAAGCGGTGGCAGGCGGCGCAGCGATCGCAAAGCTCGAGGCGTATAGGTTGTATTCAATGGTGTGGCACGCATGCGGGCAACCATGCGTGTGCACCACATGCGTTTGCCCAAGCGTTTGTGTTGTTAAGGCAATGCCGCAGTGGTTATGTAAGGCTCCACGAGATGGCAGTATATCTCTGTGCTGGCACCCGAAAAAGACCTAGCACATGACTACAGCGAGCTCTTCAATGTCCCAAATTACTGTGTTTACTCGCGTAATGAACCCACTTTTTTTTCTAGAAAATTCGGCATGAATTTGGGGGGAGGGTTCATTAAGCGGGGAAAAAAAAAAGATTTTTAAAAGTTGAAGTTTCATACAATAAAGTTGCTAAGAGAAGCGTGTTAGAGCCTTACCATTTTCGTAAAAACATGTAGGTAATTATGTAATCAAATTTCTTTTTTATTCACAACGTGCTAGTCCCAGGAAGCTGTCCTCACTGAAGTCAGTTGTGGCTTCACATTTGATGTCGGCCCACAGCGCACCGTCTTCCGTGCAATCAAGGCACTCCAAAATGTCTTTTCCGACACCAGGAAACTTCCCCTCTTTGGGCCCACGAAACACGGCGATCCCTGTTCACCGCCCAAAAACCTCTTGCTTTCACCCGTAGCACACGCACTGGGTCAGCACTGAAGTGCCGCCCAGCCGCGTGGTTTCCATGTGCATCAACGCATGCTCCACCACCTTCAGTTTAAAGCCGCCTGTGTAGCTCATGTACTGGCCCATCGTACAGAGTGCACCAGGAGCACAAAAAAAGGTAGCAAAACCGCTGAACAACAAAACCACAGAGCGTAACGGCGACGCCGCGGAATAGCAAGAGCAGAGGAATGCAGAGTACATTTAGTGCTTTGTTTGCACGCCGCCAAAACCTGCCGGGACAGCAAAGAGCAGGGAAAAAGTGCAGAGTACGTTTTGTGCTTTGTTCGCATGCCGCAACATTTCTATGGCGCAAGAAGGTTTGTTTTGCGTTCAGCAGGTGGCACTCCGCAAGTATGCAAGTTTTAAATCGTGAGCCACGGAATTCGCGCTCACGTCTCCAGCTATTGACGAGATTTATTTTTGTTGGAATGCGTTTTTTGCATTTGTTTGTACTGTAGCGTGATATCAAGTTACCGCGATCGTCTACGGCAGTGGTTCTCAGCCATGACTGCCCCGGGGACCCCTTTTGGGCTTGCTAAAGTGATGGGGGAGCCCACGATGGAGCATATGTTGTTTGGTGTCATAACGTCAAACAATTTCTACTTGCAGCTTACGTAGCCTACACACTTATTCGATGCCCGCCTTTTATGGTTGACGCTAATGACGATGCGCACCATGTTAAGGGGGCTCACGGGTCTTTGGAGCCGAAAAATCGCGAAAAAACCCATTTTTGAATTTAGCGATATTCGCGTTCGCGAAGTCATTTTCTACCTCTTGGTAAAGTTTTGATGCCCAAATCCACGTAGTTATTTAGAAAATGACGAATAAAGGTACGTTTCTAGCTGTAAAATGACGCGAAGCGGCGTCGAAAACGCAGATTTTGAGCGGCGCGCCGTCCTTGAATGACGCGGCGTAGAGCCGCCATGTTGGTAGCATTCGAAAGCGCCTTCTTTCTTCTTTTTTTTTCTACTCGGGCGGCGCGCTAGACTCCGCTTTGTTAGCCGGGAAAATGAACAAAACAAAACGTCAAATGCGCCTTTACTATTGGTCCCTGCTCGTCACGTGGTGAAACGGGCGCTCCTCATTGGCCCTAGTCATCAGGCGCGGCCATCTTTTTCAACTTGAACGCGGCCATTTTGGAAAAGCCGTCGGACGGGAAGCATGGCAAAACCGTACCGAAAGTTCCGCAGCGCTCACAAATTCGGCAAAAAATGCAAAAAGGTACGCTGCAAGCAAGCTGAACGCCTTCGGGAACCTTCAACAGGCGTCGCAACCGACCATCAACCCGCGGCAGATGAAGCGGCGGCTCTCAACGCGACCGTCGGCGGAGCGGCGGCCCTCGGCGCGACCGCCGGCTGTTCGATTGATTCTGGTGAAAGCGGCCGGCAGCAGCGAACGCGGCTTGACACGACGTTTATGACTCCTGACGATCGTCAACGACTTCATGAGCGAGCCGAGGCGATAACAGCCGGCTTATCGTCTGTATCGGGCACAGAGCACAAGCTGCGGACTCTCCGTAGCAGTGATAACACCGAGCCGTCGGCATCGGCGCCGACTTACACGATAGTTGACTTGTCGGCTATCAACAAACTTCTGGAGTTTGTTGATCAACAACAAAAATTACTCCCCAGGAGCATTTTGATGCTTTTGGCTGCATTCCTTGATGTGTATGTATGTAAATAAAGTATTCACAACATTGCATTTCGTTTTTTGCGATTTTCTCAGTTCGACTTTTTTTGCCTTGGAGCAGTCGTTTGACAACCTTATCTCCACTAATACTGATCAGATTTTGGTCATTCTTGTATTTTTTAGTGACTGAATAGCTGGTGAGTGCAACTAGACCATTAGATAATGCCCTATGCATCAAGATATTTTTTATTATCAAAAGTAATTAGACTAAAAAAATGGTAGTTTTTGAACACTAACTTTTCACATTCATAACTTTTGAACTAGCAGAGAGAGGAACATGCGGCTGCTTTTATTGCACTTACGAGTTCTTCCTCAATTCACCAGCATGAAATTTATAGCCACCAAGAAAACTATTTTTTCTAAAAACTTGACAAAAGCTGTAAACAATAAAAGTAGCCTAAAATTAAAACATTGCACTTTGTGCAAAAACTGGTGTCAGATTTGAAATCAGCATAGCATAGTACATAAACCTACAAATTTTCATGGCAATAGCTCAAATAATAAAAATTTTAGCTCTAAGACCCATGTGCCCCCTTAAGCAATCTGGTCTTGAACCTAAAATTCTTCTAAACACCTATATATTGCCTCTTCTGTGTATGCTTTTTTCCTTCTCATAGCTGGCTTGTCGTGCAAAAAGCAGTTGTTAAAATAGGTGCTACGCGGAGAAACTAAACGTACATGTAATGCGACAAAGCTACATTTTTTGCATTGCAAGAAAGTGCTGGCAAAATCGAGAAAAGAATGGCGGGAGTAAAAGCTTTGAGGTAGGCTTCCCAGACCCTTCAAATGCTCTCGCGGACCCCCAGGGGTCCGCGGACCCCCATTTGAGAATCACTGGTCTACGGCATCAGCAACGATGCTGAGATAGAAACATATTCCCGCTGCATTGTTATTCAATGTGACAAAAAAGTAAATTCTAAGCAAGAAAGGGGTGGGGGAGGGTTAATTACGCGAATAGATATGGTATGTTCCACCAAATGCGAAGTAATACCTTGACGCCAAATACTGTACACCGTACTTATCGCCAGACACGATTGAAATCATCACACAACTATGTAGCATTGTAAAAACTTCGGAGTATACATACGCATGCAACTGCGTGGCAGTGTCGTGATGGACCGAGTCGTGTGCGTATGCAAATGAAAACCGACTGCCACTCAAGGTCTGTCACCTGTTCAATGACAACAACAGAAATACTGTTGCTGTGCGGAACTTATGATTTGTTCAGAGGTCGCTTGTGATTCACCAGTGCTTGTGACGGCTGGGCAGTGCGAGCATGACACGGCTCTGGAGGTGGCCTTGTATGCACTTGCTGCTATGCTAGCATCGTATCTAAATTGGCATACACGTCATATATTTCTTCAAGACCATTCTTTGGTTTTTGTACCGAACCCCGCATTAGAAGTCACTTGTGACAACATCCACGTTTGCAGGTAACTGCAGCGTCGGCTTCTTGCACGCCGTGCCGCTTTCGTTTGCAGTTGCGGTTTCATTCTCCAGGGATGCGAAGTGCTCGAGGACAGCACTACCACATAATCTGAGTGCGATTTATACCGTATTTACTCGAACCTAGGCGGCTAAGGCCGGCTTCAATTCTAAGTCAACCGCTGAAATTAAAAAAAGCCAGGGAAGAAAAAAAAAAAAAAAAAAAGGAAAAGGAGGGGAAAAAAAAACCCTTGAATGTAAGCCGAATAAAAAGCGGCCCTGGACCAAGACTAGAACATGCACTTTATTTTTTGCTGGGCTTGTCGCACCATGTTCAATGCTCACTCGCAGGCTGAACCTGACCAGCTTCACAAAACGAGTGACCCAGCGTAGTGTCACTCAATAAGCTGCTCCTAACCCAGCCCCTGCTGGCCTTGAACTGAGCCTGCACGACACCTCCCCCGCCCTCGCCTGTATTACCTCCATCGACACAGGCATTCCACCCTCTCTTTGCTGCTGGGTAAAATCAGTGGCCTCCTTCTCTACCTCGTGGTGTACATCTTTTTTTGCATCCTGTGAAGGCCATTCGCTTGGCGGCACAGTTGAAAAGTTCGTTCCACTGCTTCCAGCATCGGCGCACATTCTTCTCATTGACTCCGAAGTCGCGCTGTGCTTGGAGGTTTGGAGTTCTCTTGGCCTCCAAAACTATCTTTCGCTTGACAGCCGCGGTGTAGTGGCACTGCTTGGTGGGCGCCGTTGCGCCGCGAATACGGGCACTTCTCAAGGTCACGCGACGAGGTACGCAAGCAATCACGGAATGCTCAGAGCTGGGTTCACAACATATAATTCACAACTTCCAAACAGGCACAATGGAGCCTGGAAACCGTAAAGTTTTGAAAACCCATTGAAAACTTGCCAGCACACCTGTGGCCACGAGATGGCGCGTATTGCCTAGCGGTGGCAGGAAAGCCACATCCTCAAATCTAAGCCGACCTTCAACTTTCGCAAATGACTTTCATAAAAAAGTATCCGCGTAGATTCGAGCAAATACGGTATCTATTTGTCAATGCCACCGCCGCCAAAAATCGGGTTGGAACGTGGCAGATGATGCATGCTGGTGTTTTTTTTTCTCTGCGAGATGCAGGCGCAAAGCACATGCGCAGGCACAGCTTGCACAGTCATGGCGGTTGTTAGTGTTGCCAAGAGAGGAAATTGCTGGCTAAACTTTTCAGTGAATACTATCTACACGATAACCTGGGTTTCACAACAAGCTAGTTGAGTCCTGGCAACGTGTCCGTAGAAGCAAAGGAATAAAAACATCGGATATCCAATGCGATTTCATGCCTGACCTGCGGCATCCGATGACCCACGCGAAGCACACGACTGAACAGCGGATGAAATGACAGGGAGCCGGGCCTGTTCCATGGATCTTTCCTTAGGGCACCATGGGCCATCGGACACAGAGTTCCGATTATTTCAAACGTCCCACGAAAGCTTAAATTGCTGTCTTGCGGACGACTAACGCCATCTAGCGTATTTATTGGCAACTCCTTCTTCGATTTCATTATTTCAACGCTTTTCAACATCTATATTAAAGGAGTACTGACACCAAATTTTGAAACCTAAAAAATGATATAATTGGCTTCAGTAGTTTGTTCAGACGCCTCAGAAATTTTTGCAGCGATCCGAGGCCGGAATCACATCTAAAAATTGATTTTGATTGTCCAGGCCGCGAGCTTCCACAAATCGGCAGCGCTAGCACAATCGCTTTCGGCGTGACGAAACATTAGCCTGCGTGTCTGGCCGGTTCAGGGTGACGTCATATAGTCGTTTTCAGAACCGGAAACGATATCCTGCGCTGCTGTTGTCGGCGGTATTCGTTTGGGCAGGAGACGTGGGCGTAGCTGTGTGAGCAATGCTTGTAAACGTTGCGTGTTCGACGTCTTTGCTCTTCAGTTCGTTGCCGGCGCATGGTGTTCGGCACTGGTGCCGAAAACTGCGCGATGTCGACGGGCACCGCGGCGACATGGCGGTGCGCGTCGCCGAGCTCGCCCAAGTTGTGCTATGGCAAGCTCACGGTATGCGAAGTACTGCTCGTGGACGCCTGTCCGAGCAAATCGACGACGACGCCAAGATGCATTATTTTCCACGCGACAACATGCAGCGCTAAACGTGGACTGAGTTCGTGCGCGCCGGCGGCCGCAAGAACTGTCGCCCAAGCCAGCGGGCTCGGGGTTGCACGGGTCACCTTGGGTGTTGGGAACTTTAGACTTAGTATCATGGCGACTATTTGTTCGCTGGTATCTGTACAACTGCGAATGACCATCCCTTACACAACTTTTCACCACGCTATCATCCCCTTTTTCGCATATGAAGCTTTATTTTGGCAAAAATTTCCGTTTCAGCGATCGATGACCAAGACATCTGCCGCGGCCTGTTTTGATTCTAGCGCGCAGGTGGCGCCATGTTTCGGCCGCTCGCCGCACCGTGGTGCCGGCAGTGCTGGGTCGGAGCGCCGAACCTCCGCTGCCGGTCAGCGTAGGCTTACCATCGCGGCAAATATCTGAACGCCACTTTTAAATTCAGCGCTGATAACAACTCCTAGCACAATTTTCAACACACTAACATCTACTTTCTCGCATGTGGAGCTTCTTTTTCGCGATCAGATCGATTAGAAGAGTGGCGACAAGCTGTTGCTATCACGGTCTGCGCCGGTTCGAGCCGCAGTGATATTAAAAAACGGATGATGGCAAAGACATCGCCGGCCTAATCGCCTGGCCAAATAAAGTTGTTCTGTCTGTCAGGTGGCAGTGACTCATCCGAGTCTGACGATTCAGACGACATGTCGACTGCGCAGGCGAGTGCGGACCATAGGGACCATAGCAGACGATGCGGCGAACGCATGGAGGAAAGAAAAACGTCCCTGACGTCACGGGTGAGACCATGACGTAAGGCTGGCCTGCTTGCAGGCTGGCCTTTGAACGGCCATTTTCCCGCGCGGCGACCAAAATTGAAATTGGTTGCAATAAACGTGCTATAATTAATTCTGTGTTGGCGGCTGACGGCTTTCGGTTCGATTTTCGTTATTACTGGGCCAATAGGTATTCTTGACAGCATAAAAACTGAAAGTGAGAAATTTCGTATCAGTGCTCCTTTAACGAACTCTTAAACACCCTTGACAAGGAGGGAGCAGGCCTACGCCTGTCGACCATCGCGAAAGTCGTAGAGGAAGAATACACGAAAACAGCATGCTTCGCCTTTGCCGATGACATTGTTCTCCTAGCAGAATCCGCAACAGACCTACAAGACCTGCTCGACATCTGCTCAAAGATAGCAACAAAAGACCAGTTGAAATTTAACACAGCAAAAACGCAGTGGATGGGCATAAATGTAAATAACGAGGAGATCAAAGGTCCATTCATGCTCCAAAATGAAAAGCTAGACCGGACAAATTCATACAAGTACCTGGGCATCACCATCGGCAGTCAAGCGAACTACCTCAAACAGCACGAGAAGGACACTGAAAAAAATCAAACAAATTGAAAGGGCTAACATGGCACCTCGCAAGACATTCATACAACCCTGTGGAAGGCACTCGGAGTACCAGCCGTAACATATGCAGATGATGTGCTGGCCTACTCCAGACCAACACCGAAATGCATGGAGCAACACCAAAACGAGCTGGGCCGGTGGCTGCTTGGCGGCAACTGTGCGACCCCAAACTCCGTTATCACAGGCGAAATGGGCTGGTCCCCCTACGAAGTCAGAGAGGCGGGGGCAAAACTACACTACGCTGGCAGGATCAAATTCATGGCAACCACAAACTACTGCAAACGCACCTTCGATACAGAAATCTGAAAACTGACTGGATAAAAAGACTCATCAGCCTCGAAATAAAATACAGCCAAAATTCGACAAAACATGAAGCTAAATCTGAACAAAAGTGGCAACAAATCGTCAATAAAGAGCTAGCAAGCGAGAGCAAATTAACCTGGCGCATAGCGGTCTCCAGAAAGCAAAGCCTCGCCGAGTACCTCAAACACAGGGAAGAACCAGCGCCGATGCCATATTACCGTGGCGACAGAGACAGTGCCCCAGTGTTCCAGGCTCGCATGGGATCCCTGCTCGCGCAGCAAAGGCGACATGAGCTATTCGGCGCGGACCCAACGTGTCGGATGTGCGGAGCGCAGAGCAAGACGATACAGCATGCGATCCAGGAATGTACAAAACTAAACGACGAACATCAGGAAGCGACGGCATTAGCCAATAGCCTGGCATGCACGGGCGCCTCCGAAAAAACAAAAGAGCAGCAAGCATCGCACACCAAACGACTGCGCCGTTGGGAGCAGTACCGCCGAAGTTTAGAAAAGGTCCCCATTCGGCGTATTTCCTGCATAGGTCAAGTGGGGAGCTAAGTGGACCGACCCGCCGGACGTACCGATGGCCTCACTTCTCTGCTACAACCGGACCGGCCGTGGTGGGACCGGCTTTCCACGCGTGTGTGCGAGTGCGCGCGTGCTCGGTGTGTACGTGTGCAGTGAGTGTACTGTGTACTCTGACACCCGTGGTGCCTCCTGGCGGTGCAAAAGAAAACTACTGTGCCAGGAAACGGTCTGGTGGTGCTGGTGCAAATACTTGATCCCAAACACCACACCACGGGTGGCAACAATTTCTTAAAGGAGTACTGACACGAAATTTCAAAGCTGAGATAACTATGTAAAACGCTTCCCTTTTATCAGGAGATATCTCCCAGCAAGTTTCAACAGCAACAGTTCAGCGAAACATATTTAAAATTCATTTTAATCTTCGCCCGCACGAGAAAGCCCAGAGCGGGCCGACGTGACATCATCTGCTACTTGCCCCAAACTGCTGACGTCGGGGCTCCCGTGACGAAGCCGACGCGCTGGCTGTGGTTGGCGCGCGCTGCTCGGGCGTGTGTACACGTCATGGTTTTGGGACTGACGTCATGCTGCCCGGGCCTGTGGGGACGGCGAAGACCTCGGCCGGTCTGGGCGCGCGCGTGCGCTCGCTCGCACGCGCTTCCAGAGAGGCAGCGATACGGCAAGAATGGTGACGCCATGTGATACATCCTGTCATGGCGGCCACTCGGCGTTTTTTTGTCGAAACCGAAACTGGCACGAATAAACGACGCCGTAAATGAATGTTTACGCTTCGCTCGACCGTCCAATCTGTCATTCTATTATTAGTGGGCTGGTAGGCACGCATAGCAGCGAAAAAAACGTAACATGAAAATTTCGTGTCAGTACTCCTTTAACAATTTCTCCGTATGTGCAAACATATGTTCGAACTTCCTGTGGCACTTGATGCGCCTGCCCTGTGTCAAAAGGGATCAGGACCACGAACTTGCTTGCTTACTTACTTTGCTTACATTTCTCGTGTGGAGACGGCGTCTAGAGTGCAATTTGTACCGCCAAGAGCAGTGTACTCACCACTATTGGTGCTACTGCACGCAAATGGCGTCCAATTCATGACGTGCTCTGCAAAAGGGAACATCTGTGGAAGGAACTTGGGCAGCTGCAACTGCTGATTTTCTTTACCCCAGCGGCAGTGATCTCTCCAGCAACGATGTGGGTTCGTCAGATTTTAGTTCTGATGAAGATGCTCCCATTCAGCAGCTTCAGACTGCAAATAGCAGCTTTCATAAAACTGCTGTTATGTGTTTGAAAAAGTCATCTTTAAGCTACAAGTTCATGTATAGCAATGCTAACTGTGTCCAGTAACTGAAGAGAAAAAAAAGTTTTGTAGATGCACTCAAAATTGGCCATTTTTGCGCCGTCCGCCGTAACGAAAAAGTTACAGCCCACACAATCGGTTCTCTCTTCCCTCTCCGTCTCACTTTTTGTTTCTCTCCCCTCCAGCAGCCATCCGCTCCTCTGCACAATCGCTTTCCCCGTCTCCTCGCTAGCATCTCCTCTGGTTGCGCAGCGGTCGCGGGGGCAGCGTGCAGGTGTTCATTTCTCCCACTCAGCAGTGAATCGCCAACGAGGCTACACTCAGAGGCTGGGGCTTCCACATGTCTTTGTTGTGATCGTGTGTGCCATGATACGCGCTGGCTGGCTGGCAGGAATCGCTGTAGTGGACTGTGGCACAAGCGTTTTAATGCAGCGAGAATGGCCCCTGCACTGCATTACTCTTTTCGAGTTCACTTTTTTTAGCCATCTGGGTTTCCGAGCCGTGCAAAGCATAAGTTTGTAGTTTGCATTGAAGTTTCTTGCAAATCCGTCATGCGAAACTGTATTTATAGGCATAATAGTTGTTCAGATTCCACGAGGTCCACATTTTATGACAGTTTTCACAGTACCAAGAAAGTTGTATCATCGAATTCACGGGCTTCTATGGACGCTTGCCGGGGATCCGAACATATTTCGTTGCCATGAGAATTTCGTAATAGTGCGTTTTCGTTAACGTGGCATTTGACTGTACAGCCTTTGCAAAAGCACCAACCATTTCCAGCGTACAGTCAAGTCCACTTAGAACGATACCGCTTATAACAATATATTGGATATAACGATGAACAGCTACGGCACCGTCTGCTTTTGTATGCTTTTTATAGGAAAATAAACTGCTTATTACAACACTCCAGTGCCACGATATCGGATATAACGATTGAATCCGGTTATAGCAAGCACCGAAAATGCGAGCTGCCGCCGGCTCTCCTCACCAACCACGCCGACACCATAGGCCACGATGCGCCTCGCATCCCGCCCACCCCTCAGAAAACGGGTCAATTGCGCCGCTTGCGAGGAAGCAAGAAGAGGAGGGGGGGACAGTTCTCCTTTCAAAAACACCCCTCCTGGTGCCCACTGCTTTGAATTTGACTGGGTGCCTCTTCAACTACCTCCATTTTTCCGCGGATCGGACATCAGGACCGATGTTTTTGAAAAGTCTGAGTGTCTCCTGTAAGAGGCAATCGTTGCACAGATACGTGCTGCAGACAGCGGTGGCAGTGACAACTCTGACGACACAGTTGCACAGCCTTCTCGGGTAGCATCTTTGCAGGAGGCCCAACGCATGATAGCCTCTCGGGGACTTCGTTTCCACCAAGAACCCTTCGCTCAGCTAGGTGAAGCACCTACAGATGCTCTAGCAAAAGATGTGCGCCAGCTTCATGTGCAGCAAGTAAAGCTGACCGAGCAAGGCTTCTGTTCCACAAACAGGTATCAGTACAACCTTGCTTGCCTGCAAATAAAATGTTTTGAGCTTTGTTTCGTCTTTTTAGTTAGCAACCCACCATATAACGATCATCGGTTATAATGATGGGATTTCCTTGGCACTTGGATATTGTTATAAGTGGACTTGACTGTATATGCTGTGATTTTGCGGTTGAAACACATCCTCAATACTTTTTAAAAATTTGGGGTGGGAGGGGGTTGAATATTTTGAATTATAAGAGTGTCGTCTGACTCGAACTGAATACTAATTAGGTGGGATCGAATATTCGAAGTTTCGAATATTCACACACTCCTAACATAAATACGACTCTGTCCTTCCAGTTTTCACTACAACTGCAGCACCGGTTATTAACAAAACCCCATGTCAGTACCCTGAAAGCAATGATATCATTGTTACGCATCAATTTTGGTTTCAAGAAGAAAACCCAACAACTGTGTATGTTCACTAAATATAAAAGAAAAAGAAATTCTGCAACACTGAAAACAAACCGCTCCCTCTGGAAGGCTTTCCAGCCTCCCGACCAGCCCGGCCCCTTGGCCAGCAAGCACCGGGGTCTCCTGCACTGACACCTCTCATTGGGGGCACCCCAAGACTGCACTGGCCGCTTCATCGAGTTCGCCCCCTCATTCACTCAGCGAAAAGACGTGGCAACAGCTTTGGCCTCTCTTTTCTCCGTATTGTTTTTCGTGGAAAACTAAAAATAAAGCAGTTGTCGCTTACTCTTTCGCGACCATGGAAAAATGGCCTATTTTGAGTGCTTCCAGAAAACTTTTTTGTCTCTGAGCTACCGCAAATATTTAGCACTGCTATGCATGAAATTGTAGCTTACAGATTTCTCTTTCAAACAAATAACAGCAGTTTTGTGAAAGGTGCAGGTATTGAGAGTTTATTGGTCAATGAAACAAACAAACAAAAAATGTGCAAAAAAAGTATACACAAAAAGGCAATTTTAGTGAGCCTAAACATTATTTTACGAATTCTACGATATGCAAAATGTTTCTACATTCCTAAGCTATGATTCAATATATACATAAATGCTGTATACCAAGTACTGGTTTTTTGCGGGCCCACCAACCTAAAGGCCCTGATGACTGTGCCACTTCGCGAAGCCACTCGACAGTCAGCCGATCTCTAAAACATGCATCCAAGCATGCTTGTTTGTGTTCTCGCACAAAATCCTTATTATTACAGTGGGGGGAGGGGGGGGGAACAAACAAACAAACAAACCCCATAGCACTCTTGAGAAGCAGCATACGATGCACCACAGCGCTAATTTACACCAGGCTATCTTGAAGGTGGTAACGCGATACGGCGCGGTGCATTTGCCAAAATATCCCCGCAGCACGTTGTCCAGACACTACACATGAAAGTAATAACCACAGTCGTCAGATTTTAGACAAAGACGCAGGTTCGATTCCCAGCCGCGGCAGCCGCTTTTCTGATGGATGCGAAAAGCAAAAACAGCCGTATGTACGAGATTTCGGCGCAGCTTAAAGATCCCCAGATGGTCAAAATTAATCTGGAGCCCTCCACTATGGTGCGCCCCATTGCCTGCGTTGCGTCGGTGTAAACCCTACAAATCAATCAACCAATAAAAGATATTAGGCACGTTTTGTGTATAAATACAGTGCAGCCCAGTCAAAAACAAACCTTCCCTGGCAGCACCTGCCGAAGTGTGAGGCTGTTGAATCTTCATCAGAACTAAAATCTGAAGAATACACACCGTTGCTATACTCGGTGACAACTTAAGAATGGCACCGGCACCGGAAGTTGCCGCTGTGCCTTATCACCGTAGCCGGATGTTTCTCCGTGCGGCGCAAGTAGGGCGTTACTGGGGATATTTTTAACATGGCGTGAGCCGTTCCCGTGATTTTTTGGACTTAATATGCTTATAAACGACTCCAGTGACAACAAACAAACTGCGTGAGGCAAGGCAGACGATATCACGCATTCATAGCAAACCCCTTTCAAAATGCGCGCACACTGACGTCTCGGGTCCGGCGCTTTGACGGAGTGATACACTACATGAGGCGGTGCTGTTCTTGAGTGGTAACCGAGTATAGAGTCATCACTGCTGCTGGGGTTATATATATATATAAACACACAGCAGCAGCAGCAGTGGCCAAAGTCCCTCAAACTGCTGTCTGCCTTTGTCGAGTGCACAGTGAAACAGGACGCCATTATCGCCCAACTCGCCGCTGCCTTGGGTTCAAATTTCACTCACAATGCTGTCTAGCGATGTGAAATGTACCTAAACAAACGGCAACCAAATTGAAAAAGGGTTTCCAAAGGACATGACAGATGACGTCAGTTGTCTGAATAGTGCCGCTTTTAGTTTTTGCGGAAGGTTTGAAAATCACTGTTCACCCGTGAATGGTGGCCTATGGCGGGGTTGCAAAAGAGTTAAATAACAATCTGGACATTCCACAGACCTGTTTCTAAAATTGCATGAGCTGTTCCATGGGTACCTTGTAGATGGTGCTAAAATGTAGCCAACCAAAGTTGCAGGCAGCCGTGGTCACCAATTCACCACTTATCAGGCTGACGTCCACCATAACCCAGGCTTGCCAGGCCCCTAAAGCCCACGTATACACTCAGTTCCACTTACTCCAATAGCTCAGCCCTTAGTCGATGGTGAAATTGGCGCAGCTGAGGGAACTTTTGGCTTTCAATCTGCTCTGCATGCTCTTGGCGCAGCTGCTCCCACCACTGGCCACCCCAGCAGCAGAGGCCAGACGCACCTGCGGTTTCCCGGCCGTCCTTGGGCTCGACCAGCGAGGATGCCTGGCTGATGGAGGACCTTGCGTAACCCCTGCGTGAGCCCGCCTGGCGGGGCCCTCGGTGCGTCGGCGCCCAGCCTTGCGAGCCGGAGGAGCAGTCGGGCGAGGATGAGAAGAAGGCGTCCCTCTGCCGGAAGAAGCCCCAGTCTGCGTCCCGCCGCTGGCCGGCTGCACCCGCTGGGCAGCAAGACCGAGGGCATGAGTGCACGCACACACCACTGCCAAGCAAGTGGTTTGCTGCGTAGCAGGCTGTTTCCGACCCCTTCATGCACTGCCTTCTCAGCTGGCTCGCAGCATGAATCGGCAAGTAGTGCACACAGTGCGACTATGCAAGGGTGCTCCTCTCTGCCCGCTCCTCACTGCACTTACGGGGAGAAGGAATACGCAGGCTACGAGGACAACCCCGCGGACCGCACGAAACGCACTCACCGGCGGCCGAGCTGCCGTCGCTGTGCTTGGCCGACCCGTCCCGGGAAGGGGGCGGCGTGAGCAGGCCGAAGCTCTGCTTGATCCCCCACAGGAGCTGCGTGTGGGAGGAGGTGCGCTGGCCGCCCACGGCCCACGCCCCGGCCGCCGCCCACGACGAGCCAGGGCTGGGGCCGCGCCCCTGCAGGCGCAGCCTCGGGGGCCACACCAGCGACGGGGGCCTGCCCCCGCCGCCACCACCACCCACCACCACAGACGAGCCTCGCAGGCTGGTGGGCTTGGACCAGGTGCCTGCGAGGACACCCGTGTCACGCCGACCTTTCTTTCAACGCCAACTGCTGCATCCGCCTTTTTTAATAAGGGGGGCACACTGGTCTTACACCAAAAATGTTTACTTTTGCAGTTATGATGATAAATATTGGAGGACATATGTAGTTTTACATTCTGATAGTAGATATAGAATTTGTTTGTGTGTAAAACAACTACATTCAAATTTATTCAGAAATGTACATTTGATTTTTTGACAACTTTTGTAAAAACACTGCTGGAGTGGTGCAGCTTAACAAGCTACCAGTGAACTTTGCACAAATCAAGAAGTAAAATAAGACTAACAGTATCATTCTATCTGGTCTTAGCAAAAGTTACAACAATTTGAAGTTTGGGCTTGGAAGATGGGAATTAGAAAAACCAGTTTAACCTTGCAAGTTCAAACTTAAAATGATCCTAACTTCTGCTATAGACCAGATGGAATCATACTGTTAGTCTTATTGCACTCCTTGATTTGTGCACAGTTCACTGGTAGCTTGTTAAGCAGCACCACTCTAGCAGTTCTTCTACAAAAGCTGTCAAAAAATCAAATATTAAATTCCGAATAAATTTGAATGTAGTCGTTTTACTCAAAAACCAATTTTATATCTACAATCAGAATGGAAAACTACATATGTACTCCAATTTTTATTATCATAACTGTAAAAATAAAGTTTTTGACCGGGGAAAAATTGGCTGTTTCTGGGTGTTCCAGAAAATATTTTTTTCCTTGCCACAGACATTTAGTGATACTAAATGATAGAGAAAGAATGGGGCTTTGTAACAGTAATAATTTCAAACCACAGATTTATAACAAATTTTATAAAAAAAGAATTAGCAAAACCAAAAAAGTAACAAAAAGAAAAACAAAATGATGAAAACATCAATGCCACTTTGCACAGGGCACATACAAAAAAAAAGTGAAATATAGGTGGTACTATTCATTGAAAAGTTTAGCTGTCAATTTCTTCACTTGGCAACACTGGAAACGGCCACAGACATGGCCAATGCGCCACGGACATGGCGCGGTTTGGGCCACTGCACCCGCACGCCGAAGAAAAAAAAAAAAAACACCAGCATGCGTCGTCTGCTGCATTTCAACCCGATTCTCCACGGTAGTGTCAACAGAGATGTTATTAATCGCACTCACATTGGACTCGTGGCAATACTTTGCATTCGGTGAGGTAGAGTTTGTTAACGCGCAGCACAGCTATGTGCTTAGCACGGGCAAGTACCGCCATCCCGTGGAGCCCGACCTAACAAGTGACGACACACTCACACGGTTGCCTGCATGCACACCTCGCGAGTAAATACAAGCAATACAATTTAAACATAAGGGCATTATAAAGTAATACTGCAGAAATGAGCTCTGCAAGTTCAAAAGTTATTTACATACATAAAATTATATAAACACTAGTGCGTAGTGGCTATTTTTGGTAGTCCAAGAAATTTTTTTTCTTTCCACAGAAAATGAGGATGCTAAAGTGCAGGTTATGATATATTAGAAATTTTATCAAAAAATTGTGAAAAGAAAAAAAATATAACAAAAAGAAAAAAAATTGATGATAACCTCAATGCTACTTTCCACACAGTAGACATAAAAACAATTTGAATTATACACTTTGAACATAAAACACTTATAGAATGATGATAAATTCTTTTATTAGGAAGGGGAGGACCGAAGGTCGCTGGAGGGCAAAGAGGGGGAATATGGAGGGAGGCAGACGCCCACTAAACCACGCTCGCCAGGCCACTGGCAACGCCAAACTGGGCTAAGGTCACCAGGTGTTGAGGATGTTCGAGAATGTCCCCATGTAATGCTTCTATATCTGAATTTTGAAAAACATTATGGTTCAGTCTATGAGTATCAAAAGCGGAGCAGTGCAGAACAATTAAGATGGTCCATGTTTGCTTCACACACAGTGTGACAACAGGCACATGTGCAGGGGGCAGCGGTGCCAATGCCCTTCTTCCGGTCAGCACCTCATATCATCCATAAATGGCTTATAGAATAATACTGCAAATATGAGCAGTGTAAGTACAAAAGTTCTTTACCTACAAAAATATAAATATAACACGAACAGCCACGCGCTGCTCTGGAGCGCTACGCCAAGGTCAACTGCAGGCCGTCTTAGTGGAGAAAACCCGACTCTGTGCAGTCGGTGCGAACCCTCACCCGAACGAAGTCGACACCCTGCAGATAAGAGCTGTGGCCTTTAGAACAGGGCCGGATCTGTATACGACTATGCGCGCCCAATAGAGCGACCAGAGAAGAGAGCGAAACTCAAGGGTGCACACCTAGTGAAGGACCGCGGCGACTTGATGCACTTTCGCTGACCGTAGGAAAGTCTGACGAATCGAAGTCGTCTTCCGTGTCTGTGCTGCTACCATTATGCACAGATTCAAGCTCAGTTACATCGGAATCCATCAAAATTTGCCGTTCACACGAAGCATCGGCGAGTGGCAGCGACGCCATAACCGAAACCACGTGAGCTCGTCTCCCCAGCAGCGAAGGACATTTTAAGGAGCCATGAAGACAAAATACAAGTTTGTTTTATTCGAAAGATTTCGTGTTTTATAGTGCTCCCAGCGCTTTTCCGGATACAAACGATGCTTTATTCACTGAGAAATATATAAATTTAAGTTAAATTTAAGTTATACTTTTGATTGTCCCGCTGATAGCCATTACTAATACCCTAGCATCTTCACTTATATTCCATGATGACAAAATAGAATTAACATGGGCACTTGTCTCAAACGGAGCCTTGAAATTTGTTTTTGGCGCCTGCTATAGGTAGAGCCCCTTATTTTTTGCGGTGGAACATTTCAAATTCTGCAATTCTAGATAGGGGAATCTGCAAAATTCCGCGACAACATTGAAACAGCATAAGGTATATGTAACAGTTCATTTATTAGACACTT
Organism: Haemaphysalis longicornis; assembly: GCF_048455015.1. NCBI lineage: Eukaryota > Metazoa > Arthropoda > Arachnida > Ixodida > Ixodidae > Haemaphysalis > Haemaphysalis longicornis. The sequence continues at coordinate 3,790,378 of NW_027526422.1, read as the reverse complement.
CAGACTCCTGATGTGCCAGATTTTATTTACAACTGAAGGAAGCTGTTGTGGCTGAGCATCTGGTGATGCTTTGTGCTTTCTTCACCAAGAGAATGGCGCTTGTGAGGCACGATGTCACCATAGCGACTGAATGACCGACAGGTATTTAAGGGCAATGGAAGAAAGTGTTGGAGTCAGGTGTTCCATCCCAGCCCAGAAAGTCAGGACATCAAAATCTTCACCTGGCTTTTCTTGTTTAGAAAGAAATTGTGCCAAATCCCTGTCACTAGACTTGAGGTCTTGGGCAGACTTCAGGTACACTTGCCATTCAGCAACTAGGGCTATAAATCCAGGAACGGCCCCAAACTCTGATCTCTTTTCTGAGAGACACCCAACTTGCTGGGGATCCAAGGACCTCACACTCTTGAAGAACTTCCAGGTGTCAGAGTTCTCCAAGTATACTAGCGCCTTGCTAGCCACTTTACTCATTGCACCCTTCATTTGTTTGCAATCTGACCGGCCATGTCGTGTGCAATGTTCTCTTTCTGTGGCTATGGCTAAGCCCCTTGATTCGGGTGGAGGCTGCGCCACCTAGCCACTTTTATTATTTGATAAGGTAGGAATACGCAGATGCAAATTTAAATTTGCAACAGTAAAAATGTTGCAGACAATAGAAACCATATTGCTATTACTTTTCCGCCATATTTCACCGAATATATCGTTTTGGGGACGTAGCACCACACTTTTAACGGTTTTTTTGGAATTCCGCGAAAACACTGTAATTCCGCGATTTTTCGCGGAATTGCGGAATCGCGGAAAGCTAGGGGCTCTAGCTATAGGCCACCAGACAACCACCCCGGCTTCTGCGACCTACTTCATCAGTCCCTACTTACAGTTACCAATAAATATCCTCAGGCACCCATATTTTTATTCGGAGACTTCAACTATCCAGCAATCAGCTGGTCGTTGCTTTCAGTGTCGAATGGGTCACCGTCTCAAGAACATCAATTCTTAAACACTGTACTTGATTTTAATCTTCACCAGGCCATAACCTGTCCTACCAGGGGTAATAATATCCTAGACCTCCTGCTAACTTCGTGCCCTGACGACATAAAATCAATTAACACGCTCCCTGGTCTTAGTGACCACAAACTAATCCATATTTGCATCTCTTCCCCGCTGAAAAAGAAATCACCCACACAGAAGATAATCACAGATTACAAAAGAGGAAATTTTAACGCCATTAATCACGAACTCACAAAATTCTTAGGTAACTTCAGGATTACGCACCTAACTCGTAGTGTCAACGCTAACTGGGAACTTTTTAAGACAACAATGCTTAACCTTAAAAATAAATACATTCCTATTACCCTCATTAAATCAGATTCCAACTGTCAATGGTTTAACAAACAGCTAAAATCACTCTGCAACCGGAAGAAACGCTTGTACAGATCGGCTCACCTAAGCCGAAGTCCAACTGCATGGGAGCGCTATCGCTCATGCGCGAAACAATACTTAACCGAACTCAAAGCTGCAAAAATTAAATTCATTTACGATGACCTATTATCGATTCTTCAATCAAACCCTAACAAATTTTGGCGCATGCTTTCCCCTACGTCACAATCTAATCGATTAGACCTCACTAATGCTGATGGAGAACCAATCGACGCCACACAGTGCGCTTCTGCTTTGAATGACCACTTTCTGTCTGTGTTTTCCTCTGCTAATACCACTGATACCGTAGTATTGCCGGATCCAGAAGCTGTAGTGATGCCAGGAATTGAAATCTCTCCAGAAGGAATATTTAAACTGATTAACGATCTAAAAGTTTCTTCTTCGGCCGGCTGTGACAGTATTAACAGTAAATTACTAAAAAGTACGATTTCAGTCTCTAGCCAGATACTTTACTTGATCTTCACACAATCATTACAAACAGGAAACGTACCAGACGACTGGAAGAAGGCTAAGGTTATTGCAATTTTTAAATCAGGCAACCGCGCAATCCCAGCAAACTACCGACCTATTTCCTTTAACCAGTATCCCATCTAAAATGCTCGAACATATGATAGCTTCAAATCTCATGACTTATCTGGAATCCATCAATTTTTTCTTTGCTCATCAATATGGTTTCCGGAAACTACTATCGTGCGAAACCCAACTAGCGGAATTCACACGATATACTTCACTTCATGGACGAAAATCTTCAAACTGACGCCATATTTTTAGATTTCTCTAAAGCATTCGACCGTGTCCCTCATAACCTATTACTATCTAAACTATGCAACCTTGGAATCCCTCTCAACATAATTTCCTGAATAGAAAATTTCCTAATAAACCGGAAGCAGTTCACAAGCGCTAACGATTACGACTCACCTCTCTCTGACGTAACGTCAGGTATCCCCCAGGGTGCCTGCCTCTCCCCGCTTCTCTTTCTAATATACATAAACGACTTGCCCAATAATGTACTAACAAAATTAAGACTTTTTGCCGATGACTGCGTTCTGTACTCTGCAATCTATAAACCCGATGACAGAGCTAAACTTCAACATGATCTAGATATAATTGTAGCTTGGTGTGATAAATCTCTTATGCCATTAAACCTCACTAAGTGCAAAATGATGTCATTCACCCGTAAAATGATCCCAGCAGTACACCTATAGCATAAAGTCTCTTCCCGTTAGCCCTACACTATCTTACAAATATCTCGGAGTGCATCTATCATCGTCGCTATCATGGTCAAACCATATTCAAATCATCTGTTCAGAGGCCTCACGCACCCTCGGATACCTGCGCCGGAACTTAAAATTAGCCTCACCAGACATTAAAAAGCTAGCATATGAAACTTATGTCCGACCGAAATTAGAATATGCCTGCTCAATCTGGCACCCCTCACAAACCTATCTTACTAATGATATAGAACGGATTCAAAACCGCGCTACCCGTTTTATTTGCTCCAAATACTCTAACGATATTAGCGTTACTGCACTAAAAGAATCATTGAACCTGCCGTCACTTGAATCTCGTCGCATCATTTCTCGGTTGTGTCTTCTGCATGCTTTCTATTATTATCCTAAATCGCGGCACGTCCTGCTTCAACCATCACACAGAACTTCATCCCGCATAAACCACAGTCATCCTATCGCACCCATAAATGGACACACATCTGCAACGATTACCTCCTTCTTTCCCAATGGGATTACACTCTGGAATAAACTACCCGATAATTTAGTAACATGCATTAACCGCCAAGCCTTCCGCAATAAACTAAAAATTAACTTGTCACAATCTAACTAAATTTTCTATTCTCCTGACAGTTTTTACAATAATTTTGAAGTACTGTTTAAAATGTTTCATATTTCTCTGAATGTTTACCCCTGTAACTTTACGTTTACCTTGCACTTGGTAATGTTTACTGTATACTTTGCATTTTGTACCCTTTGTATTATTATTGTTCTTTGAATGTTTACCCTCGGTACCCTTTGAGTTTTTTTTTTTTTGCGTTGTTTCCTATACTTTGTACGCCCCCCCCCTTCCCCCTTTTATGTAATGCCTTCGGGTCTTTAAGGTGGAATAAATGAAAAAAAAATCATGTTTTTGTTGTCTGCAATGACATCACAGGAACTGACCGCTCTGCAGCCTAGGGTACCTTTATTCACGCGTCTCTCATACAGGGTGGAGACATGCATACGCTGGCACCACCACTCGCTCGCCAGCGAAGCAAGCCATTGTATCAAAACCGCGCTAAAATTATCGCCGCAACGTGGTTTACTCGCGAAGTTTGAATCATCTTATCTGTTTCGCGTTGCTGGGTCTCGTGGAAAACGAAAAGGACAATGCATTGAGCACGTTGACCTAACTGCGCTGGCACGGGACCATTCAAAGGGTGTCTCCACCCTGTACGGCGGTGCTGGCATCGAGGTACCCTACGGCGGTTCGCACGTTTCTTTACGTTACTGAACCTAGATGGCGCCACCATACCGTGGCAAGCCGTGTATAAACTTGGCTTGTTTTTGTTCGGGGAGAAAATAATCGTCTCGTGAAACATAGTGCTCGCTCTACAGATACGGCAACGTAAGACACCGTTGCTTGCGTCAATCAGCCAGTGTCGTCCGAGACAACCCCAAAGCCCCGCAGTACTGTGCAGCTAAACCAAGCATAGTGCATGCAGTACCAACAGCAGTAGGCATCAGTACTTCTATGTTTACTATGCTTTCGAAACTTCCACTGTTTGCCCCACCATTCTTATTGTGTTAAAAAGAATGTGCCCTAAATCTAAGCACAAATATCTTGTTCTGCAAGCTTATAAGCTCAGCCTAATTTGCGTTAGCTTTTGCCGGCCTCCGCCAACCGCAGAGCAGACTGGTATGACGTCCATAGGTTCTGTTGCGGAAAATGAGCTAGTGGGTCGCATGGCCATTCCCTTTTTTCCTAATGATATAGCTTATTTGAGCAAAGTTTACGTTAAAACTGGTGTCAGTATGGTTCTAACGAGGCCGTTTTGTGAATGAACCAAACTTGTGTTTTGTCTTCATGGCTCCTTTAAAAATCCCCCACGTGGCGGCAAAACGAAACTCAAAAGCGCAACTGATAAAATAGTTTTTCCTTTACCATTTGGATGGCGTGAGCGGTCCAGAAGAGCTTGGAGAATGCCAAAATTAGAATTTGTATTCATTGATAGCATACTATCGATGGGAAGAGGCGCGGTCACGAAAGTGTTAAATGCGTTCACAACACCATACTGTTGGAACACATACCCTCCCTGCTCTAACACTGATGCACGTGGGGCAAATAACGGACTCGAGCAGTGCAGAACAGAAGCAGTTGGAGGTCAATGGGAGAGGCCTTTGCCCTGCAGTGGGCCTGAGTAGGCTGATGATAATCCATATGAGATAAAAATTTGCCCCCACACAAGAATGTACCATAAATAATGCTAAGAAACAGCAGCAGTATAGCTTCTGCATGTTGGGTTTATGCCATAAAGCAATTCTGCAAACCCTCTTTATTGGGCATATTATTTTACTACAGTCTGCTTACTGAAGCATGCTTGAGAAATTGTAAACTCAACTTTCCTTACTTCAAGTTGCTAAATATTTGCTTCAACTCCCAACTAAATGAACTACCGTATTTTCCGGTGTATAAGTCGCAGATTTTTTCTGAAATTTTCAGTGGTGCGTCTTAGCCACCGGTGCGACTTATGTATGAAATAAATCCGGTTCGCGGCGGCTGCGCGTGGCCAGTGCACGTTAAGAGACACAGCTCTATGGTCTAAATGAATCCGAAGCCCACTGCTACGGTGTTTCTCATAGCCCATATGTTGCTTCGGCATTAACCGTTAAACCAAAGAATTTGCAGCTTTTTTTACTCAAAAACAATGATAATGGCCTGCGACAACTGCGCGCCACTTTCTGCCATGCGCAGTGACTACAGTTCAGAATAAATTCACAGTAATATCAAACTGGGTTGCAAAAATAAAATGCAGCTTATAAATTATTACAGAGAGTTACTCTGAAGGAGGTGAACGTGCTGCTAATTTTTAAAATGACAGCTTGCTGATAAGTTTTGCTTTTCGGGCCGCTTCCGGTCGCGTCACTTCCGTCCGCCATGACACCTTTATTGTGCTGATTTACGACAGCACGCAAGAGACGCGCGACGTTTGGAGAGGTGGCCAAATGGGCCTCACACTCGTGGGACTCCATTTCTGCAAAAACAGTTGTAGCCGGGTTCATAAAGGCTGGAATGATCCATTCCGCGAGAGGTGACGATGTTGACGAAGAAGACATCAGTGAGTCGGAGGACGACAGCAATGTGCTGGCGGAACTCCCACTTGAAGTTGCTGAATTGTTTGTTAGCGAGCCGGAGGAAGAAGACTTCAATGGTTTTGCCTAAACGCCGTCTGTAAGTACATGCTATCTGTGTGTATCAATAAACCATTTTTGAGAAGTTAGTTCTGTCTAGACTTTGGACGGTATATGCACGTGTCTAGCCCTCCTTACCGGGCGATGCGTTGATAGGCGGCGGCCGCCGCAACCATGTACTTTCGTCGCTCTTTCTAACAATCTGGTTCACTGTGAGTTTACCTAATTAACAAGTGCGTCTTGTACACTGGTGCGTCTTATACACCAGTGCGACTTATATACGTTTTTTTTTTGGAAAAACTGTCATTTTGAAGGGGGTGCGACTTATAGACCAGAAAATACGGTAAATCATTGTGAGGTTCGTATTCGCTTTGAAACCAAAAATGACTATTCACACACCCATACATATTACATAACTTCAAACTTTTGCTGCACAGAAAAAGGCTGGTTGCATATTCGTTCTCAGCCTTTAGCACTCCCTGTGTGAAGAAGTCAAACGCATGGGTTCAAATGCAATGAAAGTGCCTCACTAGCCACCCCCTAACAATCTGCACCTGGCACCTGCGTGGGCATGGCTCTGCTTGCAATCACCACGATGCGGGACAGGCGTGGCAGACTCTCGACCTCGACCCCCAGAGTGCAATCCAGTTTTTGCGTAATGGACTTATGGCAGTGCAGAGAGCGATGCTGCACGACAGGCTTGTGCCACTGCACTAGGGCAGAGCTGTCAAAGTTGCGCAATCGGGTTAGTCTCAACCCACAAAGGGCCGAAAGTTTTCCCTCTGCGACCAAACTCTGAGCTGCCAGTTTAAATGAGGCGAGCTATCGAGACTTCCCCGACCTTGTAGCGGTGGACCAGCGCATTCACGCAGTGTGCTCTGCCCCCCCACCAGCAGGTTCCCCCAGCACCCACTTGTGCTCCAGGAGCGCTCGCTCTCTGGGGAGATGTGCACGTCGCTCATCATGTCAGGCAGGGGCCGCCCACGGCTGCTCCGGACGCTCTCGTGTGCGCTCGCCGAGTCACTCCAGCTCGGCAGGTAGGTTGACGCACCACCCGATGACGAGGAGCACGGCTGCGAGGCCGCCAGGCTGCTTCCACTGGATCCCACGAGCTTTCTGCACAGGCAGAAAAGGCTGTTTCTCTCCACCCAATGCTTCTATCAAGCGCAACAGCTGACGCAGCATTCTTCGACGCATCTTTTTCTTTCACCCATTCACCAACAAAGCAAGCAACTTGCTGGGCTGCAAACATCACTCGTTCTAAATGGTATGCCCAAAGGTGTTGCCCCTCGACCAACTTGTGGGCCAACTCGCATGCACGCTGGCCCCTCGATAAAACTAACCGGCATAAGAAACACAATTCTCAAAATCTGTTTAGTCATGATGAATTTGCATGGCAGTCACAGTGTTTACAACAAAACCAAGAGTACAAAATACACACACACACACACACACAGAGAGAGAGAGAGAGAGAGAGAGAGAGAGAGTCCGACCTAGTGTGTGCAAAGTTAAAGCTTCCCCAAGAACAGTTTTCGAGTGCTATCACAGTAATCCTCAAATAGCACAACCCATTTGAAAGGATGCTGCAAGTGCTTCTTCGTGACCCGACGGGCACAGGGTGAGCTGCCCGTCTGTTTGAGCATAACCTGAAATACAAATGAACAGTTGTGGGGAGCGTTGAAGGATGACCTGACCAGAGGGACTTTCGCGAGTTCCATACAGCTTCAGCACACAAGCTCTCATTATAACCTGCCTCGGTACCCAGTAAACCGTCAAGGGATACTGAAGGATTCCGCCGCATTTTGCACGCTGACTTTAATGTCACCAAATTTATCGTCAAATTCCAATAATTAAGCGAGACAACAAGCAAGGCAAAAGAGCTTTGATAGCACGCTTCGGCTTCTGCACTGATTTCATGCAATTCAGCTGCTTCCTACATATAAAAACAGTGGCAGTGCACTTGCCTCGGAGCATATCATAGACAGCTGGCAACTGACAAGTGCCCAGCCTGAAGTTTCATTCTCAACGTTGCGTGGATGACACCACACCAAGAGGACAAGGGAGTGGGGAAGGGCACCATCTGATTGGGTGTCAATGTTTGCGATGCAGCTGAAAGCCAATCAACACTGGCTAGCAGTGATCAAAGCCAGGAATAGGGCCCTGCCTTGCTGTGGGTGGTCTGCACTCAAATCTTGGGGGTTTTGAGTGCTGAAGCCGCACGTGGGCTATGAGATGCACTGCAGCAGAGGGCTCGGGATTAAGTGCGACTGACTGCACACCTCCCTTAATGTGCAGTGAAATCTCGGCACAGAGAGTTTGTCTTTCTTGCCACAGCCGGTAGGCGATCATAAAAATCAGATAATAAAACAAATCAACAAAAATCAAAAAAAAGAAAAATGGGAAAGGAAAATGCCAGCTTTAATTATTTCTCAACAAACAAAGCATTGTCAGCTGCTGAAGACAAGCCGAGATGTACGAAAAGCGTGACCTTTGAGTTAAGATATTGCCGCTTTAGTTTCCCCTCAAAGAAAATCCCAGCAAAAGTACAGCAGCCGCAGTACTCACAGAGCGCTGTTGTGTGCTGGAGCGAACATTAGCTTTTGCAGTGCTTCCAGGCATACCCCTGGCCAGCACCACCGCAAGGCCCCTTTCAAGACGCATCTCGCATGTGGACCGAGCCATTTCACACAAATGTTCCATCCTCCAACCGCTCGCAGGCTCATAACATGCTTCAGAATACCCGACATACACCAAAAGTGCGTACTTCAGCGCCTTTTCATGACAGCAGTCGGCTACGCCCAGCCAAGAAGGTGCGCAAGGGCAAAAGCTGCCACCAGATGCCAACAGCTGCACACTAAAACGGCAGCACCTTTCTCCTTCTGCTTGTCCTGGTTCTTGAGCCAAGGTTCCTCAGTGCTTCTGAGCACCTCCCAATTTTGTTCCAGAGCCACGAGGGGGCTCTTGGTGAGCAGCATGCGCACACATTCCCAGCCGCACGCCACAGTGCTGGGCACCCTGTAGGGGTAGGCACGGCGTTGCGGTGTCCGTGCGCCGTCTCTCGAGCACAGCGCTTTAGGACGCAGCTGCAGCGAAGTGCTCGAAACGGAAACAAGGAGCGGCCCTCCCACACTTGCCCTCCTGCACAGGCAGTGGCCACGCTTACCGGACAGCGCCCCCGCGCAGCTGGGCCCTGGCAAGCAGCAGCACGTGAGCGGCACCCGCGACAGCGGTCGCACCCAGGAGCAGTGCGCGCACCCGTGCCAGGTCCACCAACGGCGCCGCCTGGCTGCACGACACCGACAGCAGCCACAGCAGGCACAGGAGCAGGGCCACGCGCCCCAGCCTGCAGCACGGTGGGAGCAAGCACGCCACCAAGCATTGGCAGCAACCACCGAGCTTGTTGCGCACTCCTAGCCGCTGGTCCACAACTGGTTGCGGCACAGGGGCACTTGGAGCAGAAAATGGCGCTTTGCCGCAGCTCCAAGCAATGGGGCACTAGTTATATGGGAACACTGCCAGCCTTGCTTGAGCAGGAACTCCTTGTTCTGCGGCACAATGATCCCAGCTCTCATGAGAGCACTCGGTCGCGTTGCAAATGAAAAAAAAGAGCTGCACAAGCGAGACCTCAGCAGGGGTGAAAGCCCTGGTAAATCATGGCAGCTTTCAGGCACCGCAATGGTATCACTGAAGCCCTCACTGAGAAGAACAGGTTCCTCGCTGCTACTCACACAATGCCCAGAATGGCTGTTTACTCTGAGGTCGGAGACGCTCCCACGTGCTTGTGCGTGGCAACACGCTCGTGCCCCCACAAGTGCTTCAAGGCCCCGCCAAAGTTTTGTGGGCACTGTAACACGCCACATGCATCGTGGTGCCTCCCTTTCCCTGACCACTTCCTTTGGCCAAACCTTTCACGAATTTCTCCCATTCTCCCAGGCAGTTGTGAAGCAAGCAATCTTTCGCACAGTGCAGGAAGAAAGCCGGAGAAAGTTACCGCTGCCGCCCCGACAGCAGCACCGAGCTCCCTGCAAGGACAAAGCCAGCAGGCTGCAGGAGCCACAGGGGTGGTGCTGCAATCCGATCCAAGCCCAGCCGTGCAGTGCAGCGAGCCAGGGTGGCCTCGCTCCCGAGTGCCGCTACCAGCAGCACCAGCGACATGTACAGGGCCGCTGCAGATGCCGCCAGTGCCAGCGCCAGCCGCACCCGTTGCTTCCAGGGCTGCACACAAGACGGGCCAAGTCAGCTGCGCCACCAGGGGCACTCACACGGAGCCCCTCGAGACAAGCAACTCGAGGAGAACCTGCGCACAAGTGCAGCCACAAAGGGCCACCCTCGGCTTCTCGCTAGTTTGTCCACAAAAGCCAGCGAGCACTTGAATTTGTGACAGAAGACCGATAACAAACACACTCAAATTGATGACTGTGATGTTTCACAGAATGAACTGTAACTGCAGCCCAAAATCTATGGCCCACACCCTATGATTCTTTTCTTGAGGGAAACAGCAAACTGTGTTTTACTAGCTATAGGAAAAAAAAAAAGTCCTCAAGGTATTGAAGTCCACTTACATGATTTGAATGCAAAAACACTATGGATTCCCCTGGCAATACTTGGATGCTACATCATGCAGGTTTCACGAAGATACCATAATACAGATTCACAGCTTCTCAGTACAGAGCAGTCTTGGGTAGTAACTAGTTACTAGTAGTATCTAGTTACTTTTTTCAGTTGCTTGTAACTGCAACTGGTTACTTTAAAGTTAGGGGAGTTTGTAACTGTAACAGAAAATACCGTTAGAGTTACTCTCCTTTTAATAAAAACATATTGAACAGCAACACTCGTTAAAGGCAGACGTACAGTTAACGCTTTCGTTTTCAGACTTTCTTCTTTGGCATATCCTTTCCGCATTTCCACAACACGGTTTAGGAGAGGAGGGGGGGCTAGGAGGATCATCTGCCCTACAGAAAGGCAGAGATGATTTTTTGAAGTCCTCCTTCACCTCGAGTGTCAAGCAAAAAATATTGAACACTGAAGAGGTTAGCCACACAAACGGCGGGGCTTCCTATTTCAGATGGGGGTGAATATAGTGAGGCGAACAAAGAAAGGGGGGAAGAAGTGCGTAGTAACAATGAATAAGAGGAAGAAGAAAAGGAAGTCAGTTTGTAGCGTAGGAAAATTGACAGCATTAGGACAGAAAAAAAGAAATCTGGGGATCTCAAGGTTAAAGAACCTCGAGTAATCCAGAGTCGCACAAAAAAGTTAAAGAGCCTTTGTCCCTTGCGTGATTTTGCCATGGACCAAGAAAGTGATGCAATAGTAAGGAAAATGACCATTGTTGCCATGACTGTTCATTGTTATATCCAAATAATTGTTATAGCTGGTACTGTTAATAGGGTTGGACTATATTAATGAAGTTTGCATTAAAGTGGTGCCAGTGTTATTTTAACGAGGCGAATGAACCAAACTTGCAGTTTGTCTTCATTGCCAGTTGAACACTATCCCGCAACCACCCATTTAAATTGACAGTACATGGATGTTTTCATATCCTCCCTTTTGAAGTTTTCACATTTGACTTTTGCCACTCACAGAGCGCACTCCAAGAACTGGTGCCATTAGGGGGTTGTACAGACACTTACATCTTCTTTGGTTTCATTTTCCCACTCCGCACCAATTTTTAAATTGCCAAGATCCCTGATGCTCGATATAGCGGTGCTCTGGCCAGCAATAGAAAATTCAGCACTGCGGCGGAGCCTGCTTTGCCCATGTTGCTGCTTTCCCCCACGCGTCGCCCCGAGATCGACTGGTTACTACCCAAAGTCGGCGTGTAAGGTACCTCGTTGGTGGCAGTGGTTCAGTCACTTGCCTATCACATGCATGCGTCTCTGGGTTCAACTCCTGCTTCTGCTACAGTTTCTTTAGGCTGCATAACGTTGCACTGATTCTTCCAGCCACCCAATCCGAACACTGGATTTTGCCACTCATGAGGCATACTATGGTTCTTCATTTACGCAGTATGACCCGGTAGCAGTGTAGTGCCTGCCAGCCAGCTCAGCAGGCTTACTCAGAGCTAGGCTGAAATGACCAGCCAGTGACACAACCACACCCTTCTGTCTGGTCCATCCACTGAAGACTGCCTCCATCAGCCTGCAACGCTTGAAGTCGGGAAATGGCTATTTAAGTGATGAGGTGCCTACATGTTGTGCTCTGCACTGGGGATGCAGCTCAGCTGCTGCCAACAAATGAGTCGTCACGACCCCCTTAATAGCACTACTAACTTTGGCCACTCCCTCCACCGAGTGGATGCAGCCAGAGTGTCAAGTATGCCCACTCTTCCTCCTCCTGCTGCCCTCACGCCGACGGCCCCTGCGCATCCCGATCCCATATGCGGCGGCGAAAGAGAGGGCAGGGGTGGCCCACTCACGAGGGAGTAGCGGGCCAGCACCTGCCAGCGGGTGAGGGCGGGCTGGCCGACCAGGTGCGGCCGCAGCAGCGAGTCCTGCAGCAGCAGCGTGCGCTTCACCTGCACGTCGCAGGACGGGCACAGCGCATACACCTCCTCCAGGTGCCGCCGGTACGCCTCTGCCTCGGCCTCAAACTGGCCCTGCGCCCCCACCCCGCCCAGGCATCATCAAGCACTGCACTGACCAGCCACGCCTGCCTTGCCACAAATCCTCTGCCCCCCGTGTCACTGGCAAGGGGTGTGCTGGTGAAGATCCCTCACATTTATGGCTGCGCCACACCAAAGCAAGGGCAGTATGCACTTGGATCAAGGTTACCCGGTAGGCACATCAGCTGCTCAGGGCCGTGCAAGCAGCGAAAGCTTCGGATGAGCATGGCTTTCACTACGTCATCCTTGGCTAAGGAAGTAGAGCATCAGTGTGGCTCAGTCCTTCGCGTAGTCCACTGGCCATAAAAAAAGGCTGCAAGTCAAGTGCAACTTTAAAACAACTTTAGCCCCCCCCCCCCCCGAAAAAATCCTGGCTACGTGCCTGATTAGTAGCATTCATTTCTACCACTTTAAAGTGTCTTAAATGGACTAACGGCTACGTAAACTTGTTGGACTTGTAAACTTGTTGGAAGCCTGGGAACGGCCTACATTGACACGAGCCTTTTTTGCGGCGCTCTGTGCCTGGCTCCCCACTATCTGAGTAGGAATAAAACTATTATTATTAGTATTAATTTCTACCACTCAAAATTATCTTCACTAGTTTGAATGACTACGGTTTACATGCCAGCCTTAACGCTGGGATAGCTCGATACGTGCGCTTTGAAGAGAAAGGCACTTACGTACGAGACCGATTACCGTAGCCGCGGAAACGTCGCGGCAGTTTACACTTTATGTAACCGTGAGCTTTGTGCCTTTGGTTTTTTTGAGTGACAGCATGTCATCCTGAGAGCTGAAGCGGAACTCCCACGTTTGTAGTGGTCATTTTATCAACAGCCAAAGTTAATCAACCACCCAACAGCTCAAGCTAGGAACCATCCCCCATCCCCTTCCCATTTTACCACATGCGTGGAATAAAGGCTAGCACCAATAGTTCAAAAACGTGGCAGTGTTAACTCCAGCTCATGTTTTTTATTTCCTAAGTATTTTTGGCCGAATACCTAAAAAAATCGTGCAATGCCTTGTAAAGAAATCAAAAACGTGCGACTAGTTTCCTCAAATAGGGGTGCATCAGCCCGAGTCCTCCAGCACAGACACGTTTCTGACAAGCTGGAAGAAGTTAGGATTTGGATAGGGGTCATGGAAGTGCAAAATTAAACCGCAAAATAACGACGACGATGGTTGAACGCTAAGCTTTCTTCGTGCGAAATAGAATGGGAAGGGGTCAGAGTCAAAGACGCTGCGATCACAAGACCAAACTGCGCGCTGGTCAAATTCAAAGCTCAGCTGGACAAAGTTCAAATCCAGAAGGCAACCAAGGAAACCCACACGAGAAAGCTTCGCGATAAACTATCATCGTTGTTATACGGAGGAGCGAAACTGAGGGCAGGTTTTCGGCACCCTCTTGTCTCTTGTCTTTCAGCCACGCAGGTATTGTTTTTTGAAAAACGATTAACCAACTAGCCAGCAACCATTGCAAGTCTTATGAAGCAATGCTTTTCCACGACAAGCAATAACGTGCTACTATCATTTTTATGTTGGCTAATCTGCATGCCTTTTCTAGGTTTAACCATCTCTATTACAGTGTAGATCACTTATAACATATGTCGCACGAGCCGCGAAAATCCAGACTCTAAGCGGCACTGCGCTTATATATAAACAAAACATGTGCAAATCCAACCATATCGGAACCTACCTTTCAATCATTCATTGTTTATTATCACTCAAATGAAGGCCTCTTAAAGGGACACTGAAGTGAATCTGTCAAGCTCCCGTTTTTGTTTGCACTGCGTATAATGGCTCAAATTAACATACTTTTCATTCTTTATCCGGTTGATAAGTCGGTAATTATTTTATAAAGCTCGAAAGAAGAAAAACTACTATGCGCGGTCTGCAGCGGCCGCACCAACTAACTGCTGTGACGTCGGGAGGAGGTGCACCGTGATTGGACGATGTCCAAGATTAGTATTCAAAGAAGTTTCAGTTTCGGTTCTGTAAAACAACACGCTTGACATCCGATGTTATCGTTGGATGGGCATTCTCGATATCTCAATAATCGTCATACCACACTTCTGCCATGTTGTCAACTGTAAAATGCATTAGATAAGCCTCCCAGGATGGCTTGGAATCGTAGCAATCACTAGCCGAGGCCTAGGCAGTGGATGAACGCTCTCCGCGTCACCGCAGATGCTCAAATGCCATGTGCTTTACCGCATATTCGGAGCTTGCCTCACTCATGCCAGTATTGGCGATGAGATGTTTGAGTGGCGCCCCCTGGCTCTGACGTCAGCTTAGGGACTCGCGCCGCTGTCGTCTGCTACACTCCGCTTGTGAGGGGCAGCAGTGCCTGTGCTAGAAATCGCCCGCTATGATGCTTCAGTGCATTAAAGAGCGTATTTCTGGTAATTCAGTTATTTTTGCCAGCTTCTGACAGATCCTAATAATTTCAAACTGTATCCCCTACAAGTTTGCAACACACGGGGAGAGAGAGAACGGCTTTCTTCAGAGCATCGGTCAGAATAATCGTGTGTAACTCGCCCTTTCTAGCTTATTCACGAGGTTCAGCGCTCAGAGCTTCTCGATAAGTGTTTAAAATGCGTAGGCTCCCTTCAGTATTTTTGAGATGCTCTTATGAAGACTCAAGTCTGATGCTACGTACCAAGCACCGAGCCCGTATACACCTTGAGGCTTAAAGAACAAATCCTAGCCTACTCGGGAGGGCGTTGTATGAACTGAAGAAAATTACTCTTACTCTCTTGTCCCGGACTGAGGACCCCACCCAATAATCAGCTCTGTTTTACTATTAAATAAAGGTTTCTCCTCCTCCTTTTCCTCCTCCTCCTCTTGAGTGCAGTTTGCCAATAACGCATATCTGAATATTGGGAAGATATTGCCGTGGAAAATGTACCGAAATATCCCTCCAGGTTTGAACAAACATAGTGTCACTGTATCTTTACGGTAGACATGACTCGTTTTGCTCAATAAACCTCCGTACTGGTTAGAAACCTGGTGTAAAACCAGCACACAGTGGGTTATTTGGAATTCAACCTACAGTTTTCGAAGCCCATAGTGCATGTAGGCATACTTTCATGCCATGACAACATAAAGTGATGTGATACAATACTTTCGAGCGCTCGGCCAGGTTGCAAAAACTGTTTTACCTCACATATGATTACCGTGAACCTTAATGCCTTTTGCCAAAGCCGAGAGCCCTGAAGGACTGGAATTTGTTTTGGCCTTGTATTTTCGCCGTTTTCAATTACTAGCAGCCGGCTGTTCCCTTTGTTCGAAAGGTTGCTTAATACAGAAGCTGACGCCCAGCTCCGACTCTTCGCGCTCCGCACAGGACCGGCTTCGCAAGGAATGGGGTGACGCCGGCAATGTTTCTTCCGTAGCGGTATCAAAAACTATACTTTAACTCACCCCTTGAGCTAGTGCATGCAATTTTAGGTCGATTATTATTCTAAAAAGTTACGCACACGCAAAATCTGCTGCGGACAAGCATCATGACGGCAACCGAGCGCAAAGAAACAGCAGGGAGAGCGAGCCCGAGTGAAGCAGACGACATGCGGGAATCCCTAAGCCGACGTCACGGAGGCCGCGCTCCGCAGCGCCGCCCGTGGTCGCGCTCACCGCCAATTGTAAAAAGCATGTTCGCACCAGGCCAAGGGCCTGCTGATTCTGGCCTGTGCCCACTTCCCGCGAGCAGTAGGTGCTTATGGCAATTTGCCTTTTTCACTGCGGTGTGGCGCCCTCTTGAGGTAGCGATGGAAAGCAGATCGGAGGTCAAGGTTAGCGCGGTGCATCGTGGTTGCCTTCGGCGTGAGCGCGTTGTTTTTCGACGCTCGAAGAGAAGGTAGCTTTCCGTCTCACCTAGTCACTTTTTTTTTAATCTTATACTTCCCCTGAATCAGCATGCAATTCAGGGAACAACGCAAACTGAGCTTGGCCACCTCAGTTCAGAGACGCTAACTGTGCTAACCACAGTTCCCCTCAGCCGCAGTGCTCAAAATCGCGCAAGTCAGTTCTGATGCAAGTGGCGGCGCATCAGCGGAGGCGAAGAAAAAAAATTAAAAAAAATCACCTGGCGTTCGGAGGAGACAAAGGTTCTCAAATAGCGGGTGCCCCAACGCTGCCCCCAAGAGGCGCTGGCGTTCTTTGCATTGCTCATGAAGCAGCGCAACTGCCCATCAGCAGCGGCTCGTTTCCCGATCCACCCGATGAACTATGACAAAAGCCATGCAAAATTTGTAAAGTCCGTGCGTCTTCCGCCAAATAAATGGATAAACCAGGCAATCATGAAGCGTTTTCAGCACTCGGAAACGATTGGCGCGCACGTCGGCCGTGCCTGCGAACACGCCGGCGCGCCTGCCCGCACGGAACTGCAAGCGGCTCGAACCGGCCCAGACCACGGCAGCAACAGCTTACCGCCGCTCTTCGAAATGAATCTGATCGCAGAAAAGAACTTCCACATGTGAGAAAGTTGGCGTTAGTGCGGTGAAAAATTGTGCTATGGATTGTAATTCACAGTTGTAGAGATAGCGGCGGTCAAATATCCACCGCGCTGCTAAGCCTAAAGTTTGTGGGGAGCGCCTTGGCACACCTTCTAGCCTAGAGGGTGTTGCCCGGAGCCTCTCGTCGCGAGCTCCCTTCCCTTGCCCTCCTCGCCGGTGCCCGAGGGATGGCGCGAGTGGACGTGCAGGAGCGGGCGGTGGAGTGAGAGAAGAACCGCGCGCGGGGACTGTGACTCGGGACGCAGAGTGTTCTTGGCTGGTGTGTGTGTGTATGCCCGGACGGGCGACAGCGCGTTGGAGGATGTGAGTAAAGAGTTCTTTCACGCAACCGCAGTGTGCCTCATTCCTGGGCATGCCGTAGAGAGCAGGTCCACATCTGGCGCCCGAACGTGGGGCTGATGTCAAGCCCACCCGTGGACATTTGCTCTCTGCGGCTGCCGGGAAGGGGCCCACTGCGGCTTGGGACGGCATTCCTTTGTTCCGGGAAGGAAGCGCCATTTTGGCAGTGGGAGACCAGGGCTTTGAGCCGTGTAGATGCATGTTTGTAAATTAGTTTTGAGGCCAGTGTTTTAGTTTGCTTAGGTTTTACGATGGCTGTAGATGCCCGAAGTTTTTCTTGCGTTTTTTTCTCTGTTGTTCGGGTAACGGCCTGAGTGGTTACATTGCGAGTGTATTTAGCGTTTGTAGGGATATTAGTCGCTTGTGTATTTTGACGTGTTCCTACTGTAGTTTTGTTGTATTTTAATGTGGCTGTAGTTCAGCCCCGTTGGTCCTATGTATTGTCTTGACGTTCCTTTTTTGCTTACATTGTAGATTTGTGTTTGTCGCGTTGCGTATGTAGTTAGCGCGGCTTGCTCTGTATCTTCGCGTCAACAGTTTGGCGTGGTTGAGCCAGCTTTTTGTTGGGTAGTTCGCTAGCAATGGCTCCTACCACACGGAGAGAGACGGGAGAGAACGAGGAGCCGCATGGCTCGGAGGGAGACTCAGAGGCCGCTGCGCAGGAGGCTGCTGATCAGTTGCAGCCCGCAGATCTCGCCTCAATGATGAGGCAGATGACCGGTATGTTCACGGAGATGACCCGAATGCTCGGTTCGGTGCCAGCGGCTCCCAGCGCGGGTCCTGTAGTGCCAGTCTCGAAGCCGCGTTTGAATATCGAGGTTCCCTCCTATTCCGGCTACGAAGACGTGAAATCCGTTTGCGAATACCTGCAGCAACTGGATTCGTATCAGACTGTGGTAGGCGCATCGGATGATGACATGCTGAGGCAAGTCCTGCCCGTGGCACTGGTAGGAGGTGCTGCGCGTTGGAGGCGCTGCCAACCGGCTTTCGAGTCGATGGCAGATTTTAAAGACCGCTTCCGCGCGGAGTTCCTGCCACCCGATTACGAACACCGTATGAGGGACGAGCTTGCCCTTCGCACGCAGCACCCTGAGGAGAGCCTCCTTGAGTACGTGCGGGCGATGCAGGAGCTGTACGAACGGGCCGACCCCGAGGCAGCCGGCGCGGTCAAGGTAGCGCGCGTGTGCAGGCAATGCCACCCGCGTGTCAGACCGTACGTGCGGGGCCGGAGTTTTCGCAACTTGGAGGCCCTCGCACAAGAAGCGCGAGTAATTCAGGCGGATTTACTCGCTGAGCTTCACTACAGGTTGCCGCCGAGACCCGAGGAATCGCTCGAACCGGGTTGCGCCTGGTCGGTAGGGGGAGACGATAACTCCTCGGTCGAAAGCAACGCAGGCGACGGAAGAGGGAGGCAGGACGAAACAGCCCGCTTGTGCTGGTTTTGTCGCAAGCCTGGCCACTTTTCCCGTCAATGCCCCGAGAAAATGCGTAGCACGCAGGGAAACTCGGATCGCCGGCGACGGTGAAGGGCGGTGGCTCGTCGTCGCCGGCGGAAAGCGAGAAGAGGGGGCCAGACAGAGGGGGCACGAGGGAGCCCCCAGGGCACCCCGAAGCTGGCGTCGACGGGCAACTGGCCCCCTCCGCATGCAGGGCGCAGGGAGACCCCTCTTCGTCTGCCCCATTCATGCGAGTGCAATTAGTCGGTCAAGAACTTTTTGCACTGGTCGACACGGGCTCGACGGTTTCTCTCATCGGGGACGAAATCTTCGAAGCCTGCCGGAAAAGAAGAATCCGGGTTAGGCCCGCCGAGACACCCTTGAGCTTAGCAGCGGGTTCGGCAAAAGCAGACGAAGCTGTGAGACTCACGCTCGCTTTTGATGGCAGAAAGCGCAGACAGCGTTTTGTTTGCTTGCCTGGTTTGTCTGTTCCAGTCATACTGGGCAGAGATTTCCTCTCGAGGGAGGGTGTTGTGCTCGACATGGGGAGGAACGGCTATCAGTACGGGCCGCAACCCCCTTTCTTTCCTTTCGCGGACGCGCCGATGCATGGTTCACAACCGCACGGGGCAAATAAACTCTACTGCGCTGTGAAAAGCCAGGGAGAGGCGTCAGGAAAGATGAGCACTGATGTAGAAGCGGTCGTCGCATCTTTTTCAGGATCCGATGATCAGCGCCGAATGTTGGCGGAAAGTTTGCTCCCCTTATCGGAAGGAGGCGGCGAGAGCGCGCGCACCGAGTTGAGCGGTTTCATCGGCGGCGCGCGCCGCCCCGAGAGGGGGAGGAGAGGGCCGGACGGAGGAGTCGAGGCCGGCCGCAAAGAGAAAGAGAAGCGGCATCTCGCAGCGGCGATTTCTCACCCCCCGAGAACAGAGGCTGAAAGGAATCTGTCTTGGGGGGAGGTAGTGAGTAAGGAAGAGCTCATTGAGGCCCAGAAAGCAGACGGTCTGTGCCAGCAGGTGCTGAAAAGGCTAGCGAGCGGCGTAGCTTGCACCGGTAACGCTGAGGGGTTTGACGCGTATCTGCTGGGCGACAATGGCTTATTACTTCGCTACATTCCCCAACTGGACGACCAAGAGGCGGTTTCATCCCCCTTTCGAGTCGTGGTCCCAAGGAAGTTGCGGAAACGGTTCATGCGGTACTTTCACGACTCAGCGCTGGCAGGACATGGCAGCGGCAGTAAGACTTACGACAAGTTATGCCGTGTCACGACCTGGCCAGGCATGAGGAGAGACGTAATGAGCTATTCCCGCGCTTGCCCTCTTTGCCAGGTAGCGAAGCCGCGCGCTGGAAAGCCTGTGGGTTTCATGAAGCCGGTGGAAAGCAGCTACCCATGGCAGATTGTAGCGTGCGACGTAATGGGACCCCTCCCAAGATCCGCGCGAGGAAACCAGTTCATTCTGGTTGTAACGGACCACTTTTCTAAGTGGGTGGAGTTGTTTCCCCTTAGAAAGCTAGCGTCGGAGCGGATCGTAGAGAAGCTGTTGGAGACATTCACTCGTTTCGGCTTCCCCTCCGACCTGATCACTGACAATGCTTCGTATTTCACAAGCAAAGTCTTTTCAGACTGTTGTCGAGCGCTGCACATTCGGCACAGGAAAACGAGTCCTTATCATGCTCAGAGCAACATCACTGAGAGGGTGAACAGGAACCTGAAGTGCATGCTGGTTGCGACAACCAAGGAGCATAAGGACTGGGACGCGCGTTTGCCTGAGCTGGCTTTCACGACTAGGACTACCGTAAATAGGTCAACGGGTTTGACACCAGGTTACCTAAACTTCGGTAGAGAGATCGCTTTTCCAATGGAAAACGCACTGCAGTACGCGGCGGCGGGTAACGCCCCTTCTTTGTCGCAGTACGCGGCTAGGCTCCGGGAACGCCTTTTGGCAGCGCAACGCACGACTCGGGAGAATCTCGACGTGGCGCGCATGGAGCAAGCCGAGCAGTATAACAAAGGCCGTCGTCACCTTGTGTACAACATCGGTGACCTAGTGCTAAGGAGAACGCACCCACTCAGCAACGCTGCACGCGGTTTCACTGCAGCGCTCGCACACAAATGGCAAGGGCCATACAGAATTACGGCGCAGACGACTCTGCTCACGTATGAGATGCAGTCGCTTGAAAGCGACGAGCTGGTGGGTCCTGTGCACGTTAGCGATCTCAAGGCCTCATGTTCGCACTGGCGATGACGAACAGGTGGTAGCGGAACCAGAAGGTGGGAGTCCCGCTACTGAGGACAGAACGGCCGGCGATAGGGTTCGCACCCATCGTTACGACCTGAGGGTGCGGTAGTGGCTACCCCCCACGGTCCGGGTCTCACGTGGTTCTACCACGGAGCAACCCGCAGCACAGTCACCGCTTCAAGTTTCATCGCGCCACCTGTGCGGTGGTGCGGGGCGTGGTTTTGTGCCTGGCCGTTACGATGACCCGCCGCGGTGGCTCAGTGGCTAAGGCGTTGCGCTGCTGAGCACAAGGTCGCGGGTTCGATTCCCGGCCACGGCGGCCGCTTTTCTGATGGAGGCGAAAAGCAGAAACGCCCGTGTGTACGAGATTTCGGCGCACGTTCAAGATCCCCAGGTGGTCAAAATTAATCCGGAGCCCTCCACTACGGCGCACCTCATCGCCTGCGTTGCGTCGGCGTGTTAAACCCTACAATCAATCAATGGCCGTTACGATGCCAGCCTGGGCCTGCCGACAGCGGGCCCTTCCGGTGCGACCCGGGAGCTTCGCGCCACCGGCCTGGTGGTGTGAGGCGATACGTTCGTGCCTGGGCGTTGCGAGTCTGGCCCGGGCCTGCCGAGCAGAGGGCCTTCCTGGTTCGACCCAGGAGCTGTTGCCACGGTCCGGGTGGTCCTGCCGCCCTTCGGAGATGCGAGGCGGCTGCGGGTCGCCTCCTGGTCGACGGCGGAGTCCTCTTCATGGGTTGGAGGCCTGCTGAGCTCCTCGCGGAGCTGTAACCCTGGCGTGGAGGCGAAGGTGGGCGCAGAGCCTACAGCTCGTTCGGGGGCTTCGAGCCTCTACGAGCGCCCGTCAACCGGGTTTGCCTCGGGCTCATCGCGGCGCCTCCGGTTACGGCGCCGAGCAGCCGAGATCGGGACACCGGGACAATGGCGACAGAGCGGCATGCTGCCACACTTCGGCGGGTTCCAGCCCACCTACATGTGCACAGGGCGGCCCCGGGCGCCGACCAGCGGTTCCACGTGCGTTAGGAACCCGAGGACGATCTTCATTGACGGACCCGTACCCCGTGTTTGAGGGGGGGAGAGATGTGGGGAGCGCCTTGGCACACCTTCTGGGTGTTGCCCGGAGCCTCTCGTCGCGAGCTCCCTTCCCTTGCCCTCCTCGCCGGTGCCCGAGGGATGGCGCGAGTGGACGTGCAGGAGCGGGCGGTGGAGTGAGAGAAGAACCGCGCGCGGGGACTGTGACTCGGGACGCAGAGTGTTCTTGGCTGGTGTGTGTGTATGCCCGGACGGGCGACAGCGCGTTGGAGGATGTGAGTAAAGAGTTCTTTCACGCAACCGCAGTGTGCCTCATTCCTGGGCATGCCGTAGAGAGCAGGTCCACAAGTTCCCAACACCGAGCAGACCTGAGCAAACCAAGCCGGTTGCGAGCAGTTGGGGAAGCCCCTCTCCTTGCCACGCGCGAGTGCGTTGTTTGGGTCTGAAGCGGCTGCTATAACGATATTTCGTTTTGTCTACACTGCTTCTGTTTTGTTTTTTCTCGTTAACTTAAAAGTGTGGTAATTTATTTTTGTTACGCTCACAACCAAGTGACCGCGGACACCACAATCTGAATTTCGTGTCTAACAGACAAAACCAGAGTTTGTGATAACCGCGGTTAAAGTTTCATAACCAAGGTTAAACTTAACTGCGGTTACTTCCCGCTTCTCATTTTCAGACTGGTGCCTCACAGCCCTAATCCAGGCTTCTCGGCGTTACCTGTCGCGCGTAGCTGATGGGAAGCGAAAAAAAAAACACTCCTTCTTGTCCCCTTGGCCCGAGAGGTGCACTTGTACGCAGCACACAAAAGTGGCATTGCATTCAAACGACACAAAAGTGGCTGATATTTGCAGTTCACATTGCGGACGATGCATGGGCCTCAGCCGAGTATCGGTGGACGCTGCAGACGGATGGTGCAGTGGCCCTCCAAACAGTTTCTCGCGTTCACCGCTAGGGCTTCGCGCATGCGCAGTGGCGTCTTGAAAAAGGCGGATTCAGCACGCCAACGAAAACTCACTAGCGCGTCAGTGTCAGTCTGCGAGCGTTCTGCGAACTCGTTCGTGGAGCAATGAATGTTTCGGCCCAAAAAATGGTGAACTCAGTATAGAAAACATCGGCCGAAAACGGAAAAGTCAACTTATATAAAAAAAGAAAAAGAAAAAAAGAACGTGCCCCCAGGAATTCAAACTGGTGACTTGCAAAACAACTGCAATGCCATTCCTAGTGCTCCAGACCACTCGGCCACGGGCCAGCACTGCTTACTTTGGAAATATAAGGTATATAATGTATAACCATTTTACACTTTTATTCAGTTTTAGCATTTCAAGCAGCTTAGGTGACTATTTGTTGTATTGCGCTCGTGCAGTAAGCGTCCCTCAAATTTCCACAATATCTCACGCCTAGCAATTGCATTTCTTAGACGGAGAAGCGTTCGCAGATGCGTAGTTGTGCTGCTGACCGCTGTGCTTGTTCACCCAGCACAAAAAAGTGCTTCCTGCTCCCTAGTTTTACGCTTTACGGTAAAAATTTCAGTTGATTTTATTTCCTTGGTACCCAAATTGCCTTCGCTGACTTCTCCCGCCTTCAAGTGGCCTTAGATTTTCCTACTGGCGTACCAGTCAGCGAAGCGTTGCATGTGCGCTTGTGCAGCGCTTGTGTGGAGCGACCTGGACTTGGAGCTTGATACAGTGTACAAACTAACAAAGTGAAGAAAGGCACATTCTTCCATTCACAAATGTGTCGTGGCTGTCGGACTAAACGCTGGGCCGACTGAATCTGTCAGAAGGTCAGCGAGCCATGCAGTAGCGCAGTCAAGCCAAGTCATCTCCTGACGTCACATGAAAACACCACAGAAAATGGGTGAGGATGCAGCGGAGGAGGATAGCATTTTCGACTTGATTTTTCTACTAAATAAATCTCCCTCAAAAACTAAAAACGGCGCTATTTGGACAAGTTTCAAGGAACATGCCATCTGGCGTGTTCACTGGCATCCCCCTCCTCAGTTTCTCTGCTGTTTATTTACATTTAGCGTGGGTAGACGACGTCGCGAGTCAAATTTGAACCCAAGGTAGTGGCGAGGTAGGCAAAAATGGCGCCCTGTTTCACTGCACTCCATGCAAAGGTGGACAGCAGTTTCAGGGACTTCGGCCACTGCTGCTGCTGATTTTTTTTACCACAGCAGTGATGACTCCAGCAACGATGTGAATTCTTCAGATTTTAGTTCTGATGAAAACTCTCTCCCATTCAACAGCCTCAGACTTTGGCAGGTGCTGCTAGGGAAGGTTTGTTTTTGACTTCACGCTGTATTTATAAACAAAACGTGCTAAATATTAGATGACTGCGGTATTACTTTCATGTGTAGGGTCTGGACAATGTGTGGCGGGGATATTTTGCCAAATGCACTGCGCCGTATTGCGTTATCACCTTCAAGATAGCCTGACGCTCGTGTCGCATTAGCACTGTTAGGTGACGCGCTGCTCATCATCAGCGCGCTACTTTTTTCTTGTTTTTCAGCGCTGCAGGGATAATGATGCTGAGTCAAAACGCAAACAGATATTTTAGAGATCGACCGACTCTCGAGTGGCTTTGCAGAGTGGCACAGCTGTCAGGGCCGTTACATTGGTGGGACTGCGAAAATTCAGAACTTGGTGTATAGCGTTGATGTATATATTGAATCATAGTGTAGGAACGCAGAAACATTTCGTATATCTTAGAATTCCTAAAACAATTGTAAGGCTCAGTAAAATTGCCTATTTCTGTTTTGTGTATACTTTTCTTGCGCCGCATTTTTTTTTGTTTCGTTGACCAATAACTTTCAGTACCTACCATATCGAACAAGCAGCGCAAAAGGGACGGGACAAAAGAAGAGTGAACAACGACACAGCGCTGCGTCGTCAATTCTTTTGCGCTGCTTGTTCGATATGGTCACTGTGAAACAACTAGCCCAACTTGCCATCCTTCGCAATACCTTTCACAAAACTGCTGTTCTGTGTTTGAAAGAGAAATCAGTAAGCCCCAATTTCATTCATTGCAATGCTAAATGTGTGCAGTAGCTCAAGAGAGAAAAAAGCTTTCTGGCCATTTTTCCGCGGTCGCAAAAGAGTTAAAACAGAGGCGCTGTCCATGTTTCATCTTTTCTTTTTTCACATCAGCTGCTGGTGCAGGGTACATCTTTCAAGCTGTTGCACGGCACAAACCTTGAGCGTGGTTTTAACTTCCTTTGTGTTTGTGTTTTGAGGGAGCACGGCTGCATTGCTTAGGGTCTATGAACGAATGCTGTGTGGGACATGATAAGAATGCAAGTGGAATGCTTTTTTTTTTTCACCCCACCTTGCGTTTGCGATACCAACGTCGGCTGCTTATAGTACAGTCGAAACCCGCAATAACGAAACCGCCGGGGAAAGCAAGAAAATTCGCTTTTGCGGGAATTTCGTTGCCGCGAGAATGAAACATAAACGACCGAAAAATTGGCCACAAACCAAAAATTTATTTCCTAAAGTCGGTTATATTACTTCGTGAGCCTTACCTCGCAGAAAACGTCACAGTTCAGCTATCACTGTACAAGTGGTTCATTGCTAGTCGTCGTGCGCGCCCAAGAACGAGATCGTGTCAAACGCATCCAAAACATTCCGTGGGTTCACCTTCTCAGCACTTTTTCCGCCGTAGCCCTCGGCACCGAGTACGTTCGATCATGCAAGTGGAGTCCAGCTTCTGTTTACGAACTTTGCCAGACAGAGTGGCACCTCGTTGCGCCAATACTGTTTACAAAACTTAGTGAGCACCGCTTTCTAGACGTCCAGAAAGGTCACAGCTGTAACTGTTTTGTTTTGCGCACGTGCGCCATTGAAAACTGGTGGGATCCTTGCTTTTCAAAATGGTTGAGCTAGTTGCAGGCGTTGCGAAACACGCGCAGGGCGCGCGTTTCCAAACTCGTCGGCGCTATCCTCCCTTGGGCCACTGACTTGGGTGATGATGGCTGCCTTATCTCATAGCGATAAAAACCTCCACTTTTGAGCTGGCGAAGGCATCTTACTGAGAGCAAACATGCCAATCGCCACACACAAACAACAAACGCACGCGCTCTGTTCAGCGGTAGTGGGCTAGCGTAGCTCAAGCCAAAGCCGCGACTTGAGTCACCATGTGTCGCCTTCTGGTGGTGCAGCTGCGAGGCTGCCTCCACGGCCGCCGGCTGCGCGGTCTTTTGTAAACAAATATGGCGGCGGCCATGCAAACGTGCTGTGGCTGAAGTTTACGCACTTTGAGTCCAAAAAAAAAAAATGCACTTGAGCACTTTTTGGATACAGTTACCCTCCAACGGGTCGGTAAAATGCCGACCAAACTTGCACCGAATTTCGTTAACGCGGGATCAGTTTCCGAAAACGTTTCGTTGCCGCGCGATATAAAATACATGGGCGTCTATGGACGTTCGCCAGGGATGCGAAAATATTTCGTTGCCGCGGGAATTTCGTACCAGCGAGATTTCGTTATCGCGGGTTTTGACTGTATAGCACAACCTTCTAATGGAAACTTACTGCCAGAAAAGGGGCTTGCTAGGTGTGTCAAGCAAGGGCAGTTGTGGTTATCAAACTGAAGGGTGCTTATTTTTTTCTTTTGTGCGGTGAAGTTGGAGCAGAGCAGGGAGAGATGGCTGATTTCCTCTTTTTCACGACCATAAAACGATGCCCCAGCTGCACCAGTCGACCAGCAGGCTCACCAAAAAACCGCCCTATAAATGGTATTTTGCTTTGGCAAGCTGCTTTTTAAGCTGTATGCTTATGCAATGACTTCTATGGAAGGCAAAGTGGTGGTCCCAAAAACTCACTTTACATCCAGTCTCACACTACAAGCGGTTACGTTATAAATGGTCTGCACTGTAACTTGGCCCTATTCTTTGACCCTTGCCACGCAGCAATATTTCCACAGCTTGTGGTTGCTACAACAAGACAAGCACCAGGTACCATCCCTCTGCAGCTCAGTTGGCCTCCTCTCCCACAGGCCAGTGCGGGACGCACCTCTTCCGTGGGAGTGAAGTTGGCCAGGAGGCGGACCTTGACCAGCTGGTGGTAGTTGCAGGCAGAGCAGAGCTGGCTGCGGGTCTTCCCCTCGAGCGGGGGGCTGTCCGACTGGCAGCTGGCCGGGACGCTGAAGTTGAGCCGCTCGTCGTGCTGGGCGGGAATCGGCTTGTTGTAGTCCCCATCCTGGCGGCAGGAGCAGAGAAAGGGGCCCGTCACCAACAAGGGCACACTAGCGCACATCTCAGACGGCACCGTTATGGCAAAGGCCCACTCATGCGCGACTGGCAGAATTTAGGGGGCACTGGGGAGGGTCATAGGCATGTCCTGATCACTTCACGAGGTTAACATGTTGTTATGGTCAATTCGTGCAGAATGTTTCCTCCTCCTCTTTTTAAAGTGAGAAAACTCCATTCGAAAGTGGGGTTTTTCTTCCGCTGCCCTTGTGACTCGGCGACAACCCACAGGCACATCCTGGATAAACGGTTCGCCCACAGCACACACGAAACGGCCGATCATCTCCATTGCGACCGGCACAACCGACGAGCAGTAGGCGGACGAGGCTGCTCCACGACTTGCGCAGAGCAGCCAACAAATGCACTTGATGGCCCCTTTAACAACGTGACAGGGCGGTCGTCCAGTGAGAGGCATGAAAATTGGGCTCATTTCCTGCCCTCGGCAACATTTCTCTGCGAACAGTGCTTCTCATTTTAAAATTTGCATGCAATCCTCGTGCATTGTTTGCCAAAAAAAGAAAGAAAAAAGGGGGATGGGGGGAGAGCGGAGGCAAAATACTATGCAGGTGGAAAAGAGGCCAGATAACAAATATATCAAGGACTGGGTGAAGTTGGCTCATGCAAGTGGCAACAGCAGCTACAAAAAACTCCACACAGGCGATGCACGTCTGACAGTTCTTAATGCCAAGTACCTCCTTGAATCCATTGTACTGTTCACAGCTTGGGCAGTCCCAACAGTTGAAGTTCCCATATGGCACCACCGTTCGAACACCACAGAACCAGCAATTCACCTTGACTGAAAACAGTGGTCTGGAAAGGATTGAGACACAAAATCAGATACGAGCACACAGCAATGCCCTGGGCGTCCTAAAAACAAGACATCTATGCCTTCATACCCCCACATTTCACGATACGTAGGCTGATTTAGGAGGCAGTGAACAGACTTCGCAGTTGATGCTGATGCAACGCAGTCTGCGCAAGGTACCACGATGCCCAATATGCCATTTTACTAGGTCCATACCGAGTTGCTTCAGTACACAAAACTTGCAGATATTGACTCTTGCTTTAGGTAGAATTATATTTTTTTAGAAATCTGAAGTTGCAAAGCAGAAGTATAGCTGAAAATGTTGATATTTCAAAAGGACATTTTGGATAGCACAATAAGATTTGCTGCTGCGCTAGTTGGTTCACACTACTAACAAAATTGAGTGCAAACATGTTGACCCAGGACGCACAAAAACAGACACAATTAGCAGAGTCCTCCTGTCTGCTCTTCATGCGTCCTCCATCAATTTTAATGAAGACATTTTGTATGCGCAATTCATCAGCATTCAGTAACTACCAAATTGTCGGATTATTCTCTCCTCCACGAACTTCTAGTTTGCCTGCTCGTTTGAAGTTATTTGCATCTGTTGCTCAGTTCCCATTTGTGATTGCACGGGTCCGAAACATCCCACCTAGGTTCTTGTGTCACCTGCACCCCGCCTGCTGCTGAATGGCCAGTCTATTGCTCTGACAGTAGGATGAAGAGGGAGGGAAGCGGCACAGCCACTCAAGACCAGCAGCCTCATGCCACATAATCCTGTCCCCTGGATTTTCCAGTCAATTTCTAAAAATCAGTCGTTTGCAAGCGCTCGTCCTATGCTCTTCCCCTGTTGTCCCGTGTTCCTTGGCGCTTGTTTCCATGTTACCGTACCATGAGCACACCGGTCATTACTACTCCAATTCGTTTTTGATACACCTAACTTTTTTCCATTTTTCTTGGTTGAAATATGGTTTGGGGGCAATTTTTGTTTCCGCAAGAACAAACAGCGTACCGAACTGAAACCAAGAGAGGAGCATTTAACACAAAGTGCTCTGAACTCTCTGACACCTTATAATCCAACCATGCGTGCGGTCGTTTCGGCTTGGAGCAGACAGGGGTCCGGACAGTTTATCATACACCATTTCACCGAAGCCGTGTTATGACCAGGTGTTTTATTGAAGCTGTCTTATCAAAAATGTTTCTCTCAACCTTTTCATTAAAAAATAAAATTTACAGTGCATTTTTAAACTAAATCAGCTCAAAATTCCCTATCAACTAATTAATTGGACTGCCTCGTATCTAGAAATGCGCAAGCAATTTGTTGACAAAAATGGTCATATTTCAGAAAACGTCCCAGTAAACTCAGGAGTACCTCAAGGAAGCATCCTAGGTCCATTGTTATTTTTGTTATATATTATTGACATAACTACATGTGTCGACGAAGGCATTGGTATTCGTCTATTTGCCGACGATTGTCTTTTATATTCAGCTGTAAATTCTAGCAATGACCAAACTACCCTAAATAACAGCTTAAATGCCATAACTAACTGGTGCGACACCAGGGATATGAAGTTAAATCACGATAAGACAGTAATGATGCGGATAACTAATAAAAAAAAGTCCTATTTTATACCAGTACTTAATTAGAGGCGTCCAAATATCCCAAGCTAGCAGTTTTAAGTACCTCGGCATCACATTTACTAGCAACCTTACGTGATCAACACACAGATACCATTTGCGCTTCAGCCCGACGTAAACTCGGTCTTTTGAGGCACAAAATTAAGAATTCACCCTCCAATGTCAAACTGCTTGCTTTCAATACACTTGTAAGACCCCTTCTAGAATATGCAACTATTGTTTGGGATCCTCAAAGGACATCAGGACTAAAAAGGACATCAATAAACTCGAGCGAATTCAGAGACTTGCTGTACGTTTCTTTTATAACCGTCACCGTCATAATGATTCCCCAACGAATTTAATGAAACTAAACAACATAATGACATTGAAAGCTCGTTGGAAATTAGCTAGACTTAAGTTTCTCTACCCATTCTGGAACCACGAATTTCTACTTGATCCTTCACTGTACTGGCACCCTCTTTCATCCCGGCCAACCAGGAACCATCACCCTCTAAAATTCACTCCGATTTTCGCTCGCACAAACAACTTCGAACACTCTTTCTTCCCTTGTACTATAAGTGAGTGGAATGCACTGCCTCCCGAAATGTTTATGTCAAGAAATGCTCGTTCCTTCATTGAATGGTTCCAAGATAAGTTCTTTTACTAGATTTGTTTAATGATCCCACACCCCAACCCCACCCACACACTTTTTTTTTCTTATTTCTCTGACATGTTCAATCACACATGCATCTTTTGTGCAATGCACTTTTGTATATTTACCCTTGATGTTTATTTTTATCTCAATGTAACAATTCATGTACACCCCCACTCCTGCTTGGGCCACCTGTGGACTGCAGTATTGAATAAATAAAATAAAAATAAAGTCTCTATGCTACATAAATAAAAAGCTTGTCTCCACAGCAGGTCTTTATTATTAACCAAAATTTGTAGTACTTATAGTCGCTACATTTTATTTCCTGTGTGCTTTTTATGTTTTTCTGGTGTGCGAAGTTTGTCTCCACATACTTTTTGTTGTTTATTGGGCCAGTGGAACTGCTATAACGAGTCTCCTTCTTTCTCTAGTGTTTCCTAGAATCTGCAGCATATCACGGAATCGCAGCGTATAGGCTAGAATGCTGTGGTATCTTTCGTAGCTTTTTTTATACTCCGCCTTTGTGTCGGTACATAATGCTAATTATTTTGCCGCGTCTATTGTACGTACACAGGTAAGACACCTCGTGGCCCTTGAGGGTCCAATGTCAAAAATCCAACTGGAAAGATAGCCAAATTCGTATCTGATTTCTGCACTCCCAATCCTTTACCGCCATGGACTTTAATTGCTAAGAGGTTACCAAGCCTTGTACTACTGTTCTCAACGCCCTGCTCAGAACTAACGAGAAAAAATTGGTTACAAAGTCCATCACTATTTTGCAGGCTGCTTCGTTTTCATGTCTCCCCGCCTCTTCGAACACCAACATGTCACGAATTTTCTGCCCACGGGCCTTTGTTTAAGGTGTTTTTTTTCTCTCAGGCCCCCCGTGTTTTTTACAGCTAAATCTCTAATGATGGTGCTGTCGCTGCCGTACACCTGTGTCAGAGCTGTGCTTCCAGAGACGGTGGCTCCCCTCCTGTTCTTGTACCCTGAATTTTCCAAGTTGCTCTTGGTTCCACTTATTCTGCCTTGTCAACACATTTGTGGCGCTGGAGGAGCGAACCAAGTCGCTTCACAATGTACCACACCAAAGCGGTGTCTGAATAAAACGGTCTGCCAAAACGCTAGCTTTGGTCACGCGGTATTTGCCTGGGGAAATTCCGGGCAGAGGGGAAGGCGGTTGCAGGACACATTCAGTGCTCACCGCCTCTGTCGGGGCCTCACTTTCAACATCGAACCCCCCGTTCCCCTGGATCCTTTCATACAGCACTAACTGTTTCAAAGTTTTTGGCAGGATATTTTCCAAGCTGAAGATAAGACAACCACATGGTCAGAGTAGGAATCACTGGCAAACCACGTGAGTGGAAAAATAGGGGGAGGACAAGACCACAAATCACGTGATGGTGAATGGTGGCGCAAGGAATATATGTGGCAATCATCAGTCTGGTTGTGCCCACTGCAGGGTGAAGGGCTGTCTCGACAATACCAATAGAGTTTTAGTATAGCGTTTTAGCTGTGGCGTAAACGCTTTACACGCCACAATCGCAAAAGGATAGCGCCTCGTTACGCGATGGTTAGCGTGCCCACTAACGCTACGGGCGCGCTAAAGTGGAGCTTTCCACTATACTAAAACTCTCTAATCTCAACACCCGGATACACACCTAAGAAATATTGCGCACGCGGTCATGGCGGCTATAGTACAGTGCAAATTTCGTAATATAAAAAATACAAACATACACGCTTAGGATCTATCAATGAACACAAAAAATTAAAAAGAAACTGCTGATAACGCGAAAAGGTGTTCGAAAAAAGCAAAAAAGAGGGAAAGACGCATCAGCATATAAAGGCAGGTTCTTGCATGTAAAGCACGGCAGAGACCATGCGGCTCTTCGATTTACATTCTCGGCCTCGCCGCGGATAGTCCGCGGGTAGTCAGAGGATTCCCCGAAGCCATAGGGATACATGTGAAAATCGAATGCTGGACTGCTTCTCTTGGAGTCCGCGGTGAGTCCGAGACTGTAAATAGAAGAGCCCCCATATCAAATGAACCTATTTGCTGATTATGTTAGTGAAATAACAAGTAAAACAAAATATTGGCTGAAAATAAAAGTGAAAGCAGAAAAACCATATTTTCGATAAAACGGACGTAGGTGTTTCGATAAAATGGCATTCGATAACTGTCTGGGAACCGCAGACAGCAAACGAGGTGCGTCGTAGTGAGAGGCTCCGAGATAACGCATGCACTTTTTTTTCTTTGGTGACCATTGATACCTAATGACAAGTAGTCTTGAATCAACAAAACTTGCTGCACTGACGGGGGTTGTCGAGGCGCCAGCCCGAGGTTTTACCCGGGGGAAAAAAACAAAAAAACATGCTGTATCAACAGCAGAGAACGAGCAGCTAGACGGGACTAAAGTCCCTCGATCGGCGCTTAGCAGATGAAGGGACTTCAGACGGGACCGACTCGCACGGACCCACCCACCACACCGGCGGTCACTTGAGGCTTCGGAGCTCCCAGAGTAGCATAGAACGGACTACAACGCGCACGTGACGCGCGCTGAACATGCGCGTTTGTACACTCATGTTCTCTAAAGGAGAAACGCATGGCCGCAGCACGTGGCGCGAAGTTGAGCACTGCGCTCGGACTGGCGTGCAGCTTTCGCAGGGTCGGCCGAGAAAAAAGAGCAAAATGAGCCTCACCTAATCTTTTTGTAAGCGTATAACACGGCGGGAACAATCAGCGTCACGCCTGTGAACAGTGGTAAAATCATCGCAAAGGTAAACTCTGAAAAGCTTGTGAAGCAAACACGCGACGAAAAAAAGTTCGGCCTCCCGCCTAACGCTTGTAATGAACAAAAAAAGAAACTGGAGAAACCATGTGGAGTCAAATTTACTTTTTTACACATCGAAGCTTGTGTGCATAAGCAACTTCAACAATGTTTACGCAGAAAAAAAAATGTACATTTTACTGCATAACAATGTGTTTTCTTTTACCACTGCAAGCGCCACAAGCGAAACGTGTGAACGTGACGTCATTCAGCAACAGATGCGCTCTATGAGATGCGCTTTCTCCTTCCCAGTTCCGTCCGTTCCGTCGGTTCCGTCGTTCGCTCACGCCCATGCGGTCCGGGTGTGCTTTAACCTAAACTTTAACGAGTTAGGTATTCTGGTGCGCCTACACTTGTGCAGGAAGGTTGGGCTGCTACGACAGCGTTTGGGAAGACTCCGAAGAGGGCTGACAGGTGCTCAGGCCACTATTCAGCAATGACGTTCAAGTCCAAAACAGCCTCTCTTTGCCAGCGGTTTGTCCGGTCCGGGCTGGCTTTGAGGAATAGGCGAGGCTACTACTCGTATTGCAACGAACCTTTTCAGCCGCTGAAGCGGGAGCCCCAATGGATGAAGGCGGAGGAGGCAGTAACCGCGATCAAATCTGGTAAGGATACGAAAGAATGGGTTGAATGCCTTCCAACACGCACTTCGGGAAGCCGAGCCGACCTTCACAAACTGTGCTAACACGTTTTTTTTTTTTTGTCTCATCGCGGCAGCTTTTTTTTTAGCTCGTCACACAATGATTGCATCTTCGATTGGGAGTTAAAACTCCGCCGTAATTATTTGCTCGCGCTCATTCCGTTTTGTTTAAGAAAAGACCAAGACAACGTCAACAAAATTTTATTGGTTTGCCTAGCGGCGAGTGCAGGCGTCTCGAACTCAACACCCGAAAGCTCTCTATCACGGTTCTTGTTCAGAAATATTGCATAGTAGCTTTTTCTGCGCCCGTTTGTGCCGATACTATTGATTGGAGGAGAAAGTGCGTGCCGGTTAGTAGGAACGTGTTTGCGGTTTTAGGAGGGTTAACGAAATATTGTACGTAAATCCGAGGGCGTTGCACCAGCCGGAGCCTGAGAAATTTATTGGACAAGTCGGACAACTGTTCCGCTTCGTCTCGCGCAGTGTTTTCCTCGCACGGTTTGCGCCGTGATAGCTAGAACCGGCTTTGCGCAGCACAGAAAAGGTCAAACGGGGCGCGCGCGTTTCATCTGTGGCCTTGACGTATTCTTCCAGTTTCCCGTTTCATGGGTTTCCGACTCGTACGTAGTAAACACCTGTGGTGAGGGCGAAAAATACCACGGCGCGCCTCGGGTTTGCTGCACTGTAAACACGAATGGACGAAGGCACCGCGTTATTTTACCCACGATCGTGGTTTTACCAACCCATGGAGGGAAGTAGCGAAGGAAATCCAGCCAAAATAAAAACCTGTTGGCAGAGTGCATTATTCATCAACCCACAAGTGGCTAAAATGCTAGCGTACAAGGCGCGCTGCCAGCGTTGCGACGGAATTCGTTTCTTGCTTGACTTGATTCTTATCGTCAAAAAGTACAAAAAGATCTTGCTCTTCTGCTCCAGGATTTCTGTTTAAGTTATGTCACTAGAACGTATCAGTCTTGGTGAAAAGGAGTTGGTGTTCTGTGTTCTAAATAATGCTGTTTCTGTTATTTGAACTCGTTCCATTTGACGTTTACAGCTGTATAAATGTACCCGTAAAGTGCGATGAAGCTTTCCATGTGGCGTTGATGGCAACAAAAAACATCCACTGCTTGGGAAGATTTGCTTTTTAAAACTCGCTCTTCCTGGTGGTGGCAGTTGTCAGGCACAAAGAAAGATTGTACCCCTTATCGCGTAGCGAGAGTTTTGGAAGGAGGGTCAAATGCCAGGAGCGAGAAGCGTAGGCAGATAACCCCACTCACTGAAGAACTTGTTTTGGTCACGTGTCCTTTGTGCTAGCTGCAAGCAACACCAAAGCGAAGGCAGAGCCACTTCTCAGTGAATGCACACCTCTTGATAGATAAGAGCAGCTCTTTTTCTTCTTCCCGAGGCCTTTTGTCCCCGTTCAGTTGGCGTGCATTTGGAGCAGCCACTCCTTCAGAGTTTGTCACAGGTTCTGCCAGCCCTCGCAGCCTTCACTGCGAGCACTGTTTTTATGCTTCAACCAAGTCCAGTTTGCTCGGTTACAGTTGTTGGGGCAAGCAGCAGGCTGGCAAGAGGCGAGCTGGTCGTTCAATGCAGCTGCCATCACAGACGTGTTGGAAACGAGTAAGCAAGGACACTGTATTCCCTTTGTGGAATTTTCCAAGTACTGCAGTTCGGCATAAATAATGGGCAGCAAGCATTGAAGTTGCAAAGGCTTGCCGGCTCTCCTTTTGCCTTTCTTGCAGCAAGCTTCTCATCATTTTGTGTTCACTGGGAAGGGGGAGGGTGTAGTGCTGTTTGCACTCTTTCAGCACTTCATGTAAGAGGTGACACGTAGTGTCAGCAAAGGGAGAAGCTCCTATCCCAGCTTCCCTCCCCCGTCCTTAGAAAAAGTTGGCTTTTTAAATTCTGCTTCCTTCACACACGGCGCACCATTTCTTCTTTTGTTAGAGGCGAGTAATGAAAACACTTGTGTGCCGGGATTTTGGTGCATGTCAAAGATCTTCAGGTGGTCTTAATAATCTGTAGCCCTGCACTGCCATAAAGTTCTCAGAGAATTCCCACCCAAACTACGGAGGTCGAAGTACAAAATATGGGATGGCCGAACTTTTGGGTAAGCTGAGAAAAACTGAAAAATGTGGGCGGAACGCCTACCCAAACTAGGGAGATATCAAGTAAAAAATATGGGATGGGCAAAGTGTCACACCAAGTTCAGAAAATTACAAAAAGGTGACCACATTAATACATGAAATAACACATTCGCGTTTCTTTGCTTGCTCATTGTTGCCGAAACCATTGAGCAACTCTAGCTTTTTCTGAATTGTGCAGTTATTTCACACGGTTGACGCCGAAAGCGAGTGCAGGTCAACAGTTGCATTACAGGCAGAAGAATGACTATCTGTGGGTCGTTTGCAAACTACTACTCTCTTTCTGGTACCCAGGTGTGAACTGCGGCCTTATCGCCCTACTGCCCCTTACTCCTTATCCTACAAGTCGAGTGGGACAGGCATTCTCAAGTTCAGAATCGAGTCGCCAGCAATGTTTGTGGCTGCGGGAAGGTGTCGAAGAGGGAGCTTCCTGGTCTTTCAAGTGTGTCAAAGCTAGCGCAATTTGAGGGTTGGGGGATATTTCGCCCTTACTGAGGGTTGTGGGCTGCAGGTTGGCTTGGAACCCTACGGTACAGTGCACCTTGAACCTGTAGTTTCAGCATGTGGACCTGATAATTTTCTTAGCATGCCGCCCACTCGTACGTTGGCTTTTAAAGGTGATAGTTTTTATTGGGCTACTTAAACAGAGAAATTTTGGACTGTCTATACGTCTGTCTGTGGGACTCAATTCAGCCACCCAGCCAAACTGAAACAAACTGCGCAATAGTCTTATATACTCACAGCCAAATCTAAACGTCTAAGTCCGGTGTCAGTGTTTACACTTGTCAACATCGGTG
Source organism: Haemaphysalis longicornis (assembly GCF_048455015.1). Lineage (NCBI taxonomy): Eukaryota > Metazoa > Arthropoda > Arachnida > Ixodida > Ixodidae > Haemaphysalis > Haemaphysalis longicornis. The sequence goes on along the minus strand of NW_027526422.1, from coordinate 3,753,645 downwards.
AAGAAGAACAAAACGTTATGCAAATATGAGGCAGAAAATTAATACATATTTGCAGTGTTCCTTTTATTTAAACAATTGTGGATGTTTGGTTTTCACTAGATAGGAAGGTTCCACTAGATAGGATCTATGTTCTGCTTGGAATGCTTGTGGAGTAGCGCAACGTGCTTCTATAAACGTTGTAGTAGGGTGCCTCAATTCATGCGCGTCTCCGCCGTCCAGCAGTGCTGGCACTGAGACACCCAACTTGGAGCAGTGGATTATGGTAAATTTGAATGGACTTGAGCAAACTTCTAGCATGTTATTTTGGGAGGAACGAGACTGTAGAGGAACAGCATGAGAGGTGAGCGGGAAAGGGAATGGAGGCATTTACTTGGCAAGGGCATCAGTCGACTGTCGTCTTTTGTCAACATTTGCAACAAAAGGGGCAGTACACGGCTATTTTTTTTACATTGGCTTTGGGGCACCGGTACTAATTTGCCCTATAGGGTCTTTGCCGAAACTTGTCCCCTATAATCACCCTTTGTAGTTTGGTAGATGGATGGAAGTGGGCGTTTCCCTGTGTAGCAGGTGGCCCCTTGTATGGCGTCCATACGGTGACCTTGACGAAAATTCTAGTACGAAAACAAACACAAAAATGTGCCCGGGGATTTCGATACTGCCTAATGCGAAATTTGTCTTGGGAAGTGAGCGCACGTCATTGCCGAGGCAGCACCGACGGGAGTGCTGGCGAGCCTCTGCGCAGGCGGCATGAAATGCGTCACGTGCGCGCCTCCCCCTCATCCTTTGGCCAAGTGTCGCGTAGACCAGCATCTCGTGCGGGCACAGGACACTGCCCTCCCACGAACCCTTTGCCACACTTTCCTCTGCAGTTTTCTTTGCTCGCTGTGCCCGTGGCTGTGGCCGTTGCCAAACTGCAGCAGCGGCACACTAAAATGAAAAACTTGTCGGTACATCAAGCAGCACTTGCGCTTCTTGCGCTCGCCAACTGCAAGTAGCTTTCTTATTGATCAAAGGACATTCTTTGTGGGTGAATGCTGCAGTGCAACTTCGTTTGTTTAGGATTGCATTGAACATTAAATAATCTGATGTTTTTCTTGCCAGCTGTAAGTACTGGCATCGCAATTTGGTATGAAGCATTTGCATGCCCCCTGCATTTTATTTTTGTGAAAGTGCGAAATTTCGCTTGCACAAGTGTTCAACAGCTACCGTGACACACATGCACCTCTGTTGAGTGTTTTGTATCCCAAAACACCTGCCAAAGAACACGTTGAAATAGCAGCCACAAGCACTGTTGCAAGCAAGAATGAAATGTAGTCGCAGTAGTGTAGCGAGGATGTACTGCCATTGGGGGTTGCATCTAACAAGTGTGGGCATTCAGTAATGCTTGGTTTAATAAACACAATTCGGAAAGAAAGAAGAATCACACTGACTTAGATGTGAGCACATTTCGTTTGCGAGTAGAGTAGTAATCCTTTATGATGGCTTCTTCCTCTTTGTTGTGGCTGGCAGTGCCAGTAATTTATTCAGCAGGCCCTTTATTGCGTGTAGTGAAGTGAAGTGAAGTTTATTTCCTTTTCATAGAAAAGAGGGGACCGAGGCAAAAGGCGGTTAAGCCTGTAAGTAGTACAGATGCAAACGCAAAAACACTTAATACATAGAATGGGCAGCAATCAAAATACAAAAGTAATATAGTATAAGCAGTAACACTTACTAGAATACAAAACGTGCACAATCATGGGCAAATACAAATTGATACTTGTATGAGTTCAATTTCGTACATACGGATGAAATTTAAGTACTTGTGTGAAAAAGATAGAACAATAGATATATACACTTACATCCATGTACTCACATGCATACACATACGCATATATATCAAAGACGGTAAGCTGCATTTTTACATTAGAATTTCACCTTCAATCAGATGCTGTTTGGTCTTTTTTTTTGAACATGTTTCCAGATAGAAAAAACTCATCAGGAAAGGGGAATTTGTTTAGCGCATTGGGTACTTGACAACTCAGTTTTTGTTCACCGTAATTTGTTCGCGTTCGCGGAACTCTTAGTTTTACTACGCGAAGATTGTAACCTATGTTGCTATCAGGAACAGAGTACAAGCGATGGCTGTCCAGGCCAGCTGCATGGCCTGTAAGTGACAGGAGGTGGGTGGCACTGGCGGGCATTCGCAGGTTGTAAAGCGGCGATGTGCTCTGTCTGGCTTGGATATCGTTGGTTCAAGAGCAGGTGCGCGTTGTGTGATGCCAAAGGGCAGTGTGACAAGTGATAACTCCTTTGTCTCTGCAATATCAGCAGTAGTTATCAGCTAATTTCCAACTTCTTGTCTAGCAAAAACCTTTCTCTGCTTTCTTCCTTTGAGCTGATATGTAACAGGCAAGCAGATAACGGATTTCCAAGTACTCCTATTGTCTGTGCAAACCTTTGGAGCCCCTCTAACCCAAAGGTTTATGGCTTGAGAACACACGTCTTGCGCCTCTATTTTGCACTAGGATGCCTTCAATTCATCAGAAGTGAGCGGCGCATTAGGCACGTTCTCTTTCAATTTCAGAACTGACATCCAGCCGTGCTCAGTCTGGTTGTTATCAGTGATAGCCTTGGTATTGCGTATTGGCTCGTGAAAAAAAAAAGGTAATTTCCCACGGTGTCTCACTAGTGGCTAAGGTGCTGGCGAGCCCGAGGACACTGCTTCAGTCCCCAACTTGGCTGCCGTTTTTCTTTTTTCTTTTTTTTTTGATGGAAGCCAGGAAGAGAAACGACCATGTGTGGAGAGCGTTCAAGATCTCCCGGTGGCCTGATTGTTCCGTTGTGCTGCGCTGCAGCGCACTTCGTAGCCCAGTTGCAGCTTTGGCGCATAAAGCCCCTCGTGGCATTGGGATCCCTGGGGCGTGTGGTGTGCTTTAGTCTAGCTGGACCAGTATGCATCACAAGGTGCAACGGGCACTTTGCATTGAGTAACTTTCAGCCCTTGTCCACCAGCATATGGTGTGCTAAGTGGAACACCATTGCCTGCGAAAAAAAGAATGAAGGAAGCTCACACTAACGTGCAAGTCTTGAAGGTGGCAAAGGTGTACGCAACCTTCACGACCATCACGAAGGTTTAAGTCCATGATTGAAGCCGATTTGCTTCTTCTTTACTGCTGCAACGACCTTTACTCCATAATTGTTGCTGTAAGTGTGAGCTTCTTTCATTTTTCTGGAAGAGATAATCATTGGACATCACCTTGGAGGGGCTGACACTGTGACCTGTCTTTCTCGCTCCGAGCAGGTGTTGCCATGATTGTGGCGAATGCTGCAGTTTTCTTTTTTGGCCAATGCTGGGCAATCTCCCCAAGTGGGTATGCTAGGCTTGACAAACGTGTGCAGGGGACGCTGGGTGGTTGTTGCGAGGCATGCACGCACGAGCGCTAGGCATATTGTTGGTTTTGTTAACAATTTCCGCGAGGCCCGTGCCCGTGCTCAACAATTTCTTGGCATTTTTAACTGCGGACTCAAAAATAAACAGCTTCGCTGTTAAAAGATGGCGTTGTGCTTCATCACATGAGCAAAGGAACAGTTGTGTTCAACCTTTCTTGTGGCAGGCTCAAACCTGTCGAAAATGACCCTGCAAATTGGTAGTCTCATCCCATGATGCACCGTGAACAGTTGCAGTTTGCCCCCTTGGTTGGCAGTGTTGTACAAGTGCACCTCTAGGCCTCAGCTGCTGCCAAGCTTGTCCGTATCTTATTTGCTTCCACTGTGGCAGCAGCTCTGGACAGGCATGAGAGGGAGGAGTGACCATTCGTTGAACTTTGTGGGACTCCAGCTTTCAGCAGCAGTGTCAAGCAGTGCTGGGCAGGCACGGAGGAGAGGCAGCTTCCCAGTGGGTGGGCTTACGCCACGCTGCCTGCCGTGCAGGGGACACGGTGTTCATCCAGGGAGCCGCCGCCACCCCGCGGGGCCTCATCCCGGCCATGGTGGAGCACGGCAAGAAGGCGGGCCTCAAGAACGTCACCGTGTGCCACATCCACACGGAGGGGCCGGCCGAGTACAACAACCCCGACTGCCAAGGTGGGCCTGCGGCCGCTGGACAGCCCTCTTTCCTCTCTTGGCACAAGCTTTGCCGGAGGGAAACGTCCGACTGCTCGTGCCTTGTTGCAGTTTTGTTCCACAGGAAATGTGGCTGCCATTCTGCAGGGACTGGCATTTGGACGCGTGGATTTCAATTTGCCCACTTGTTGCGCCATTGTGTGGCAGGGCAAAAGCCCTATGGCAGTCCAAAGAGGGCAGTCGGTACACACTTGGCACAGGAACCACAAGTTCGAAAACCCTGAGCAAACCTAGCAAAACATAGCCAGGTGTTTCAGTGTATAACCTTGCACTGCGGCGACTACAGTTGGGCAACTCAAGGCCACTTGAACCCTCACTGCTTCATGAAAAAGAGAAAAAGAAGACAGGTGCTATCTGCATTTTTTCAGCTTCAAAAACCCTCACTTTGTTTTGAGAGCCACTCAAGATGGTGCAGCGTCGTCGTGGCTGGTAAAGCCGCTCGTAGGAAAATGTCTATTGCCTAATGCTATTTCACTGGGATGTTTGTTATCACCACAAAATAGCACTATTCTTGGTTTTAAAGGGACACTGAAGTGAATTTGTCAAGCTCCCGTTTTTGCTTGCACTGCGTAGACTGGCTTAAATTAGCACACTTTTCATCGTTTATCCGGTTCACAAGTCTGTAATTATTTTACAAAGCGCGAAAGAAGAAAAACTACCATGCGCGGTTTGCGGCGGCCGCACCAACTAAAGGCTGCGATGACAGGAGGAAACGCAGCGTGATTGGTTAGCATTCAAACAAGTTTCGGTTTCGGTTCTGTAAAACAACATGCTTGACATCCGACGGCCTCGGTGGATGGGGATTCTCGATATCCCAGTAATCGCCGTAGCGCACTTCTGCCATGTTGTCGACTGTCAAATGCCTAAGATAAACCTCCCAGGATGGCTTGGAATTATAGCAATCACTAGCCGAGGCCTACGCAGTGGATGAACCCCCTTCGCGTCCCCGCATATGCTCAAATGCCATGCGCTTTTCCCCATATTTGGAGCTTGCCTCACTCATGCCTGTATCGTAAAATGCGTGTTCGCGCCAGGCCAAGGGTCTGTGGATTCTGGCTTGTGCCCACTGCACGCAAGCAGTCCGTGCTTATGGCAACAGCACGCCAACGAGAACTCGCTAGCGCGCCAGTGTCAGCCTGCGCGCGTTCTGTGAACTAGTTCGTGGAGCAGTGAATGTTACGGCCCAAAAAATGGTGAACTCAGTATAGAAAACATCGGCCGAAAACGAAAAAGTCAACTTATATAAAAAAAAAAGAACGTACCCCCGGGGATTCAAACTGGTGACTTGAAAAACAATTGCAATGCCATTCCTAGTGCTCCAGACCACTCGGCCACGGGCCAGCACTGCTTACTTTGGAAATATAAGGTATATAATGTATAACCATTTTACACTTTTATTCAGTTTTAGCATTTCAAGCAGCTTAGGTGACTATTTGTTGTATTGCGCTCGTGCAGTAAGCGTCCCCAAAGTTTCCACAATATCTCCCGTCTAGCAATTGCATTTCTTGACGGAAAGCGTTTGCAGATGTGTAGTCGTGCTGCTGACCGCTGTGCTTGTTCGCCCAGCGCAAAAAAGTGCTTCCTGCACCCTAGTTTTACGCTGTATGGTAAAATTTTCAGTTGATTTTATTTCCTTGGTAGCTACATTGACTTCGCTAAATCTTCTTCCGCCTTCAAGTGGCCTTATATTTTCCTACTGGTATACCAGTCAGTGAAGCGTCGCTTGTGCAGCGCTTGTTTGGAGCGACCTTGACTTGGAGCTAGATACAGTGTACAAACTAACAAAGTAAAGAAAGGCAGATTCTTCCATTCACAAACGTGTCCTGGCTTCGTTTCAACTGAGTGAGCGAATTGCGACGACCCGTCGGCGGCTGGCGGATGAAACGCTGGGCCGACTGACTCTGTCAGAAGGCCAGTGAGCTGTGCAGTAGCGCAGCCAATTGCCAGATCATCTCCTCCTGACGTCACTTGAAAACACCACGGGAAATGGGTGAGGATGCAGAGAGAAGGACAGCATTTTCGAATTGAATTTTCTATTAAATAAATTCGCGTAAACGCGCTCAGAGTGGTCGAAACAGGGCCTAGGGACTCTGGACTACAATTTGCGCTTGTAGTCCCGCAATGTTTACAAATCACTTCAGTGTCCCTTTAAAGTGCTCTCAAGTGTAAAGAAAAGTTCATCAATATCGGTAGATTAAGTCTACCATGGACACGAATATTAAATCTGCATGCATAGGCAAAAAAAACTACGGAACAGACGGAGTCCGTAGCTACCGCGTTCACCAGGACCCGAGTGCACCTGCGCGCGCGGGAAATGCGAGGAGGACATTCCCAACATTGTGGGATTACTACCGCAAATTGAAGTTTGGAGTCTCTAGGCCATGTTTCAATTACTCTCACTGTGTTTACGTGACTTTATTCAGTAGAAAAATTAATTCGAAAATGATGTCCTCCTCTCTGCATCCTCCTTGCCAATTTCTTATGAAGTTTCGTATGACTTCAAAACAAGATGGCTTGGCTTGACTGCGCTACTGTACGGCCCGCCGACCCTCCGACAGAATCAGTTGGCCCAGCGTTTAGTCGGACGGCCACCAGCGGGTCTTCGCAATTTGTTTGCTCAGTTGAAACTAAGCCACAACATGTTTTTGCCTGGAAAAATGTGCCTTTAGTTTGTTAGTTTGTAGACTGTATCGCTGACTGGTACTCTAGTAGAAATATGTGAGGCCAATTGCATGGTTCACAAAGGCACTTGAAAACCTTGAAAACCCACGAATTTAAAAGTGTCATTTTCAAGGCCTTGAAAGTCCTGGAATTTTCTAGTGGTCCTTGAAAACTCTCGATTTTAATGGTGATAATCAGTGGCTCCTGGCTGCATCTCTTTACAATGGATTTTAATTAAAGGAGCCATGAAGAGAAAACAAAAGTTTGTTTTATTCGAAAGATTAGGTGTTTCATAGTACCCCAAGCGCTTTCCCGGAAGCAAATGAGGCTTTATTCACTGAGAAATAAGGCAATTTAAGCCAAAATTTTAAATCTCCCGCTAAAATTGCACATTCCGTGACGTGAACAATGGCGTCATACGAGCCGGTCCATGAAACAGATACTTAGTATGTCGACTCCATATAGCACCCACACGCGGGAGTCGACCGAGACGGCGGCCATTTTAAAAATACTAGTAAAACCTAGTGCACCCGCAGCCCTAGTCATGGAATCGCCTGATCCGGAGAACAAAACTCTCGCCGAGGAGCTCGGGCTTGCATTTAACAACCTCACACCACTCGAACGCTCAATGCTTCTAAGTGCACGAGCGGCAAGAGTTGTGGGATACGCGGTGGACGGGAAAGCGACCATTCCGCGATAGCCACAACAGACGAACGCACTGCCGTCGGCACCGCTGCCTCGTCAGCCCCGTCGCGACGGACGAATACAGACTGGTACGTATGTGCCGTATTTTTATTACAGTTAATAATAGTTCAATTTCAGTAGCAGTATTGCTTATGCCAGTTGGCCGGTGTCGTGTATGGAAAGCCGTTCGCGCGAGCTCTCTGCTTCGACCAGAAAGATACGAGCGTCAATGCGCGGTGTTTACGGCATTTTTTTCCCCCAAGGTCAGAGCGATTTGACGAAGTCGGCGACGAGCGCCAGCATGTCCGAGGAGTGAGCTAACGTAAGGGTCCCTGCCGTAATCGCTTCCTCGGAAATGAAGCGAGCACACTCGTACTTCCTTTAGCTCTCTTTCTCCTCCGTTTGCAAAGTTCACAAAACGTAGCCACTTGCTTCGCCGAGGTTTGTCGTTGGGCAGCACATGAAAGGAGATCTCCTCACCGGCGGGGATGTCGCACTCCCTCGACGATTTGCCCGTACTACATGGGCATTCCAAAATGCAGCAACGAAATTTCATTGTAAAGTACTCGAACAAACTGAAGTTTTCAGTGGTTGTAAACTGGAAACGAGCTCATAACGACAGCAGCAAGCCAACACCATTCGAAACTTCTGCGACGACTGGCACTATCTCGTCGCTTCTTGCTGTTCCTTACTCCCCTCGTTTCTATTTTTACCTTTGCTGGTTGGCGATATGACGGCCAACCTCCTGTCAAGGGATTAAGATACCAAGCAAGGTCGCGGCTGTATGTGCTGGAACGGTTCGTTGGCCCCTAAGAGCCTCGAACCCGAAAATTCGTCTGCGCGACGGTGGCGACGGCGAGATGTCGAGTTCGGCCGGCGGTAGTTTCGTACGCATTGGCGCACACGCTTGCGTGTTCGTTCGGAACTTCAACCGTTTACTCCACCGTTCTTTGTCATAAAAAGAATGTGCAGTATGTTTCACGGGCATTTAGCTCGCTATGCAAACTGTAAGCCCTGCCTAACATGCGTTTGCTTTTGCCGGCCTCCGCCAATCGCAGAGCATTCTCGAGTGACATCATAGGTTCTGTTGCGGAAAATGAGCTGGTGGGTCGCATGGTCATTTCCTTTTTTCCTAATTATGTAGCTTATTTGAGCGAAGTTTGCGTTATAAGTGGTGTCGTTATGGTTCTAACCAGGCAATCTTTCGAATGAACCAAACTTGTGTTTTCTCTTCATGGCTCCTTTAAGTGTTAACCAACGTAAAAATTATTGTAACAAACTAGTTTCAGTGTATTGTGTAGCATTACAACAAATTTATCGGATTCTCATTAGTATGAGGCAACACCATACATGGGGACTTCTCAGTCCAATCTATGTCCTGATACAATCCAATACAATCCGACTTCGTTCCTCCATTTTGCGTCTTCCATCGTAGCCTGCGGACTATGAAGAAAAGCTCAGGAGAGGCCCTGACGTCACTTCTACAGCAGCCGGAACCGCCATGCAGGTCAACCGCCCTTTTTTGCTTGTATTTAGCGCGCAAGCGCTACCTCCTTCGTTGTCGCTGGCTCCACTGTCGTCTGCTTCGTCTTTGCCCGCCGACCATTGGCTACCGGCTGGGCCGCGCAGTGGCGTCGTGCCCCGATGGGCCGGCCTGCCTACGATGGCCGTGCAAAGATGACGTCGCTTCTTCCACCCTCCTCCCAATGAGCCGGTGGCTAGCGGGGCCTCTCCCGAGCTGTCTTTTCTCCATGCTGTGGACGCTCACTCGTTGCATGTTTGCTGCGCCTCATACGCCCCTTTTGCTGTTACATAGCAAATGGTGGATATGGACATAGTTGAAGGTCATCATGCCTGGGAAGTGCATTTTTTAGCAGTCATGGCTGAGCAAAGAGCCCTACAAAGACAGAATTTCGCCCCGCTGATCGTGTCAAGTTTAGACCGTGCGGGAATAAGTTTAACGTGTTGAAGTGTCACGGTGCAAACGGACGGAGGACGTAGAACAATGCAGAAGACGGGCACTGTTTAACGTTTCATGAGTTTGACTTGAAATATGTGCGACATTTCGTCGGTGGGAGAGACGGTGCGTAAAAGTCGTGCCAACATGAAGCGTGCTACGAAAAGTGTCTGCCCAAAGCTAAAGAAGCGCACCCAGGTGAGAATCACGGCCTCTTTTGTCAAAAAATAAATTCGTTTCTCCCAGAACACCGTGTTTTATTGGTATTATTGCAGACTTTAAGTGCATTGTATTGCAGACTTTAAGTGCATTGCTAAATTATCGGCAGGCGAGTGCTGTGGCTGCCTTAATTACGGCGTCATGGTAGGTGCTGAGATGCGCCTCACTTTTTGCCGTCGCAGCGACGAAGCTTTGCAGCCCGCCTTGTTTTTCATTGCGACATTGTCTGGTCGCTCGCCCATGCTTGCCACAGTGAGCCGTTTCCCTTTCTATATATTCTTGCTGCGTAGGCGACGTGGGGTGCGTTCATCCACTGCGTACGCCTTGGCTAGTAAGTGTTACGATTCCGAGCCATGCTGGTAGGCTTGTGTTGCGAATTTCACAGCCCACATGGCAGAAGGGCGATATGCCGATTACCGAGAATCGAGAATGCCCATCGAACAATAACATTGGATGCCAAGCCTGTTGTTTCACAGAACCGAAACTGGTTTGAATTCTAATATTGGACATTTTCCAGTCATGTAGCACCTTGTATTGACGTCGCTGCTGTTGGTTGGTACGGCCGCCACAAACTGCTCATGGTAGCTTTTCTTTCACGCTTTATAAAATAAATGCCGCCTTATCACCTGGATAAATGATGAAAAGTGTGCTTATTTGAGCCAGTCTACGCAGTGAAAGCAAAAACTGGAACTCGACAAATTCACTTGTGTCCCTTTAAACACTGGTTTACGACTGGAATGCCACAAAAGTATTTCAATAATCGGTTAACTTATTTGATTGAAGTGTGCACTGAAACTGGCACGAGTGCTATTCCAACGTGGCAGTCTTTTGATCAGAGTGAAGTTTTCTGTTGTCTTCGTGGTTCCTTCAAAAGCGGCTAGCTCGCAAGCTTATGGTCTTCCACGCAGGGCTTAGCAGTCCTCTCTGCTTGTGCCTTGTGCCAACCAAGCTTTGCACAGTGGTGTGCTTAGACTCTGGGGAGTTAGTTGGTGGGGAATTTCGCTTGCCCAGAATAATGAAGCCATATTATGTAATTGGCGAGGTAGAAGCAAAAAATTAGCGTGGCATGGTTTATATCCCACTCAGGTGGACCTGAACTTTAGCATAACCAAAATAACTCTTTTACGACAGAATGCTTTTGTGTGCTAATTTCATGTGTGCATCTTTAGCAGCAAATCGAAGCACAATGCAAGTAATATAATGGACGGGGCGCAGCGTGTATTGATGACATCATAATCGCATTTGTTCCGTTCACTGTCGCCACCGGTTGGCTTGTGGCACTGGCTGCCTGCTGGGACGATGTCACATCTGCAACTGACCCACGAGCATTGTCTGCCATGCTTTGCCCAGGCATTTTGACGCCCCAAAACAATGATGTTCGCACTGCTTTGCGCGAAAGCCATTTATGCATTTTCTGTTTTTTGATGTGAACTGTGTATTTCTGTAATGCTTAGTTCAGTGGTCGCTGCAACGTGCTCCCTCTGTGCCCGTCTGGGCCTGCAAGGTATTGTGACGAGATAAGTATACTAGCTGAACACAAAGCTGGCACTCTGTGGTGTATGCAAACTTGGCGCCCCCTCCACAGCAGCAGTGCTTGTTGGGGAAGTGAATGGCCGCTATTTGCAGGAGTCGGAGTTAAAAACAGAAGCAGCGGAGAAGAGAGTGGTGGCTGCAAATAGCACAAGGGGGGACTTTGGCTGGTGCCCCTGAAAGTAAGTGGTGGGCTGGGGGTAAAAGGCAAGGATGGGAGTTGTGCCAAGCTGTCTTGTGTCATGCGAATGCGGAACGGGGTCTTGCGTGCCAAGAAAGTGCACTGGGCTGTGGCGAACTTCGCAAACATTGTCACTCTCCTGCATCGTCAACGGCAACTGTGCCTGGCGTAAATTCTTTGTGCTCCTGGTTTCACTGCACGTGTATTGAACTCTCGTTACAGCAAGTTGGCGTTATTCCAGCCGCGTCTTTGATGTTTTTTAACTCTTTCGTTACGGCGGAAAAACGACCGATTTTGAGTGCTTCCACAAAACGTTTTTTTTTTCTCTTGAGCTACTGGACACACTTAGCCTTGCTATGAATGAAATTGTAGCTTATAGATTGCTCTTCCAAACACAAAGCAGCAGTTTTGTTAAAGGTACAATTACTTACCTCATTTATTACTATTCTCAATTACTATTCCTCAAGTAAACAGAAAAAAGCGCTCAAGAAAAGTATACGAAAAACACAAATCGGCAATTTTACCGAGACTAAAAGTTATTTCAGGAATTTTAAGACATACAAATTGTTCCTACGTTCCTTTGCTATGATTCAATATATAAATCAACAGTGTACACCACGTTTTGGATTTTTGAGGGCCCGTCAACCTAGCGGAACTGACGGCTGTACCACACCGCGAAGGCACTCAAGGGTGAGTGAGTCGCTGCAAAATGTGCATCCAAGTGTACTCTTTTGTGTTCTCGCACAAAATCTTTATCAGTTCGGTGGTAAAAAAACAAAAAAAAAATCCAGTGCTCACAAGAAGCGTCGCACCTGAACCCTGCAGCGCTAATCTGACACGAGCCCCAGGTTATCTTGAAGGTAATATTGCGATACGGCACGGTGCATTTGGCAAAATATCCTGGCCGTACATTGTCAAGTCCCTAAACACAAAATCAAAACCGCAGTCGTCAGATAAGAAGCACATTTTGTTTATAAATACAGCGCGGAGTCGCAACCTGCCAGCGCTTGTTGTAGTGCGATGCACCTGAACCGGAGCTTCGTCGTCCGAACTGAAATCTGAAGTTCCCACATTATTGCTTGACCCCTCACTGCTGCTGGAATCAGAAAAATCGACAGCAGGAGCTGCCGAAGTGCTTGCTACAGCAGTCCGACTGTGTGGAGCGCGGCGTGAACCCGCCGCCATTTTTCCTCCTGCTCCCCTCTACCTTCGGTTCAAATTTCTCTTGCTACATCGCCACCACACGAGACACATAAACCAACAAAACCGAAATTGAAAGAGAAGTTGCCAATGAGCACACCAGATGGCGATAGTTGTCTGTGGAGCGTGGGTTTCAGATTTTGCGGGAGATTTGAAATCATCGGACGCCGGCTTCCGATTGCCTATGGCGCCGTCGTGAAAGAGTTAAGCAGTTGTAGCCCCAATGCACGCACTTTGAAGCACTCACTTCCTTGCAGAGTGCACAAAAGGTGAGTTGTAGGCATGCGAGGTCCCGCTGGTCACCGTGTCGAGCCACTGCATCTAGCGGCAGGACGGGAGTGCGACAGGCTGTACTAACCCTGGCCACCCTGCCTAGCCGGGAGGGGATTACTTGCACTGTGGTGCCCAGCCTCGGGACTGGGCCAAGTAGCCCAGCCCTTGCTGCTGCCCTGGCGACTGTGCAGGCATCTTCCGGAGCATGTCGTTCTTTGTGGGGGCCAACTGCCGGGAGCCCATCAACGCGGGGCGGGCGGACTTTGTGCCCATCTTCCTGCACGAGATCCCACAAGTGTTCCACCGCGGTGTGCTGCCCGTCGACGTGGCCCTGGTGCAGGTGACGCCGCCAGACATACACGGCTACTGCAGCCTGGGCACTAGCGTCGACTGCGTTCGCGCCGCACTCACCCACGCCAAGTACATCATTGGTCAGTGTGCACTGCCGGATGACAAGCATTTTCAGTGTTTCTTCAGCGCTTGTCCGGCAGCAAACGATGCTTTATTCTCTGAGAAATTAAACATTTAAGCCAAAATTGCAATTTCAGTTTGAGCGAAGCCGCTATGTTGTGTTTTCGTGACATTGACAATGACGTATCCAGAGCAGGGCCTTAAAATTACAGATAGCCCGCTGACCATGGCTACTACCATCTCACAGATGGTTGCTTGGTTATTTTGTTTGTTGCTCACTTTCATAGATCGCATTGCAATAGCGCGGAAGTGCCAGTGTTTGCACTTTAATTGCTTCTAGCCGGACTTTTATACCGGCTGTATTTTTATTAAGGTTCATACTAATCGTTTCCTAAAATGTAAGCTATGGCTCGACAAACATGGTCATGCAAGTGACTGTGCCACTTATGTCAGTTGGTCAGTGTGTGTCAGAGAAGTCCAACGCATCTGACGGCCGTGTTAGGCTGTGTCAGCAGGCAAAGTGCCGCACTAACTGCTTCGGTGTTTAAGTGTTCGTTCATAACTTCCGCTGTTTACCCAACCATTCTTAGTGCTATAAAAAGAATGCTCCCTAAATGTAAGCGGAAAAAGGTCGTTCGGCAAGCTTGTAAGCCCTGCCTAGTTTGCGTTTGCTTTTGCCGGCCTCAGCCAATTGCACAGCTGGGCATATGACATCATAGGTTCTGTTGTGGGAAAGGCGTTGCGCTGCAGAGCACGAGGTTGCGGGTTCGATTCCCGGCCGCGGCAGCCGCTTTTCTGATGGAGGCGGGAAGCAAAAACGCCTGTGTGTACGAAATTTCGGCGCACGTTAAAGATCCCCAGGTGGTCAAAATTAATCCGGAGCCCTCCACTACGGCGCGCCTCATCGCCTTCGTTGCGTCGGCGCGTTAAACCCTACAATCAATCAATCTTCTGTTGTGGGAAACGAGCTGGTGGGTTGCATGGCCATTCCCTTTTTTCCCTAATTATATGGCTTATTAGAGCAAAGTTTGCGTTAAAAGTGTTCAATATGAGGCAATCTTTCAAATGAACCATACTTGTGTTTTGTCTGCATGGCCCCTTTAAGGGGGCACATGTGTCGTAGATCAAAAAGTTTATTTCTACAGTTATGATAATGAAAATTGGGGGACATAAGTAGTTTTTCATTCTGATTGTAGATATAAAATTCTTGTGTAAAACAATTACATTCAAATTTTTTGTATTTTATGATTTTTTTAGAGCCTTTTTAAAAGAACTACTGGAGGAAAGCATCTGAACAATGTACCAGTGAACTGTGCACGAATCAAGGAGTTCAATAAGACGACAGTATCATTCAATCTGGTCTGTAGCAGAAGTTACGACCGTTTGAAGTTTGGGCTCTAAAGGTGGGAACCCAAAAAACCGGTTTTGCCTTCCAGGTCCAATTTTCAAATGGTCGTAACCACGGAGTAAGATAAACAGGAGCGCCGACTTCGCTCTCTCCAACGGGCCCTTAATGTCCCTCGCTCGCGGAGCCCAATGTAGATGGCGCTACGAATGGCGCAGCGATCCCCGTGCTCCGGAGCTGCTTAGTTTGCGGGCGCGACGGCGAGGCGCATTCCGGCTGAATTTGTCGTCTGCTTCGGAGGCGGTTCGTTTGGCGCAGCTTCGCGTCCTTTGCGGGCATGATTAACTGGTTCGACAGCACCTCCTGGGTAACCGGTATCCGACGGAATTAAGTTGTTGTACCGCGAAGATACGTTAAGGATTTGTTTGCAGAATGGGAATACGAAATGTAGCGACCACATTCAGACACCTGCCCGCTAGAGAAACGCTTCCTTTTCCGCACTTCGGGCCACGAGTGGCACTACGTTCCGTAAATTGGCGAATGGGAATTCTGTTGTGTGCAACATGTATTACACAAGCCAACTATTTATAACAAATAGCCATTCTAAAGTGCCCTCCACCTTCTTGCCACTTGTAAACTAAGCTAAATCGGAATGAATGCTAAACAGTGAGCTCACAAGCCCAATTTTTTCAGTGTCTCTGCTCGTTATCACGCAGGGGTGTAGCCCCGAGCTTTTTTTTCTTCTCCTTTGGGACTGCATACGACAGCATATTGCATTATGCGTACTGCTAGTACTGCATACCACGCTCCTGTATAGCGCACGGTGCTCCAGAGAACTACACCCACACAGTAGAAAGCAGCGTGCTCCCCGCTGCAGAGCACACGTAAAACGCGGAGTGTTGCTTGAAAAATGATGATTGGGGGGCTAGGTGCTTTTGAAGGCAACATTGAGTTTCAAATCAAGTTAACGACTTCAACTGCATGAACAGCTGCATCTTTCATTAATTCAGGCTGCGAGTAGTGCCAAAACAACCATGCTAGGGGCACGGGGGGACGCTTCGAGAAAAGTTTCCGTATCACAACTCCACTTAGTACCAATACGTTCCACGCTTTTTCCACCCGTCACTTGCTTTCTCCCCCTCCCTCTCTAATGTCTGAGTACTTGCGACCCCTCAACTGGTTGTGCAGCTGTTAATTACGACACGTAGATACGACGTGCAGGGGGCAGACTTCTGTTGATGGCTTCATTAATAAAACATGCCACAAATGCAATTTATTTATATTATTGTTAAATTAAATGTAATTTTATAAAACACACAAGCACTTATGACGCAATATAGGTCATTATCCTGCATTGCTCTTTATTTTAGAACAAATTTATTTTCACAAACCGGATCAGAACACGTTGCTCAGCAATGCATCTGGCGGCATGTGCTCGCGACATTGACAAGATTACACGACCGCACAGTGACAGTGAACATCGGGCCGTAAGTTGCGACGCGTGTTGAAGCAAAGATAGCTTTCGAAATACTTTGCTCGCGTAATGACGCTGACAGCGCCTTTCCATATTCATGGGCAGGCGGCAGCCGTAAATTTCTTGTGTGGAACTGCATGCATCGTTGCCGCACGCCTGTGTCAACTGCGGACGTAAACGTTGCGTGTGCAAAAGCATAAATCGTTAAGCGTGCGGCCGGGTAGCGGGCGACCAAGAAAGAGCGATTTTAGCGCTGTACCGCTTTACCGCAAGCCGAATCAGGCTTATGGTATCGCAGACTGCATGTTGCAGTCTGTGATATTACTCTGGCTGATTTCTTGTGTGGTTCTGAAATCGTCGCCGTACGACTTCATCTTAGATCTCCTGGGTTAGATCGATATTCTCCGGTCTAGCTTGATTATTCCAGACTAAATGTTTCGTGTTAGAGAATAAGCAGTTGTGACATATGTGGCGGTGTGCTATTACCCCGCCGCTCATTGCGGCTGCGCACCGTGATTGAGATCTTCGCATGCGTCTCAGATGTGTGCACAGTTTGAGATGTTAGAAGACAGATGTTGCGGCGAAGGGAAACAAGCCGCTGCCGAAAGTGAGCAAGGGTGGAGCAACGTGCAAAGGCATGACGACGAGAGAGGCACGAAAGAGGACGGGAGCAAAGTGAAAGCTGGGCGTCCGGTGGCGCGGGGACATAATCGTCCCTCGCAGATGATTTTTTCTGGGCCACAGTCGGCGCTCCTTTTAATCTTACTCCGTGGTCGTAACTTCTGCTACAGACCAGATAGTATGGTGATGTTAGTCTTGTTGCACTCGTTGATTCGTGCACAGTTCACTGGCATCTTGTTCAGCTGCATTCCTCCAGCAGTTCTTGTACAAAGGCTGTCAAAAAATCCAATAATAAAATGCAAATAAATTTGAATGTGGTTGTTTTAAGACCAGTGTGCCCCCTAGAGTTGATCAGGTTGCTGTACTGTGAGCACAGTGTTGGTGGAGTTCTGAAAATGTGGCAGGAAGACTTGCCAAAGACTCTTAGAAGCGCCAGGAAAGTCGCACCAGAGAGCCTCCATGTCGTGCCGGCAGTGCTCGCCTTCCTTGGTGACACACAGGGCACGGATTGCCTTCTGTGCCGTGCCGCGGCTCGACAGTGGGCCCTGTGGGAGCACTCTGGTGTGAGCCGAGAGAGAGACGGGCGTGCCCTCCTCCTGTGCAGGCCAGGTGAACGAGCACCTGCCACGCACCTGGGGCGACGGGAACATCCATGTGTCGCACTTCGACGCGCTCGTGCAGCACAATGCCAAGTTGCCCGAGCACAAGCCAGCCGCGCTCACCGACGTGGAGAAGCAGATCGGCAAGAACATCGCCGACAACCTGGTCGAGAACGGCGCCACGCTGCAGCTGGGTGAGTGCTGGCGACGGCCAGAGCCCTTCTCTCTCATCCCGCCGAGTGCCCTGAGGAGGAGGACGTGCGCGCAGGCATTGGCTCGATTCCGGACGCCGTGCTGAGCTGCCTCAAGGGCCACAAGAACCTGGGCATTCACTCGGAGATGTTCAGCGACGGAGTGGTGGACCTGGTCTACGAAGGCTGCATCACTAACAACGAGAAGGTCATAGAAAAGGGCAAGATCGTGGGCAGCTTCTGCATTGGCACTCAGAAGCTGTTCGACTTCATGAACTGCAACGCCAGCCTGGGTGGGTAACTCCTCTTCCCCCTTTGCCGCCGCCACAGTGCAGCTTGTTGCCTTCTCTGGTGCAGTGATGCTGGACGTTGCTTACGTGAACAACCCCCAGATCATCTGCCAGAACCCCAAGGTCACAGCCATCAAC
Organism: Haemaphysalis longicornis; assembly: GCF_048455015.1. Taxonomy (NCBI): domain Eukaryota; kingdom Metazoa; phylum Arthropoda; class Arachnida; order Ixodida; family Ixodidae; genus Haemaphysalis; species Haemaphysalis longicornis. The sequence goes on along the minus strand of NW_027526422.1, from coordinate 3,735,770 downwards.
TCTTGCATCGAGGTGGACATCTGTGGCCAAGTGGTGTCCGATTCCATTGGCCCACGCATCTACTCCGGTGAGCACTGGCCGCCATTCTGCCAGCTATGATACTGGAGAGCTCAGCAGTGCATGGCTGCCTTGCTGGGGCTCACTTTGATGTACAGTGCATGACAGCAGCAGACGGTGATGTGCTACATGTTCCCATTTTTCTAGAGGGGGAGAGTTTGCATTTAGTAACTGGATTGGTGTTGATTAACCCCCTGGCATGGTCTGCTGTTTTGGTGGTCAGTTAGTCATGCCAATGCTCGACTCGTGTGATGGGACATTCACTGCTTTCACAGAGAAACATTGAACACATGTAGAGCAGTAGGTAGCTAGGTAGCCCGTGGTTGAAGTGTGCAAGTGGCCCAATTGGTACAAATGTTTCGCATGTGCGATACGCTTTACTAAAATTTTTGAGCTGGCTGAAATGCTTTTCGGGTGTGTAGTGTGTCTGCAGCTGCAGTTGACCAGCCAGCACTATTTTGGCGCAGGCTTTGGCGGGCAGGTGGACTTCCTGCGCGGGGCGGCCATTGGGCAGGACGGCCGGGGCAAGCCCATCCTGGCCATGCCGTCAACCTCGGCCAAGGGCGTAAGCAAGATCTGCACGTACATCAAGCAGGGCGCGGGCGTGGTCACCACCCGGGCGCACGCCCACTACATCGTCACCGAGTACGGCATCGCCTCGCTCTTCGGCAAGAGCATCCGCCAGCGGGCGCACGCACTCATCGGCATCGCCCACCCCGACCACCGCGAGCAGCTTGAGAAGGAGGCCTTCGAGCGGCTCAAGTGCATGCCCTCCCCCTAGGGTACTCTCCACATACGTAGGCAGTGCCCAGCTCAAACCGTGCCGCACCTCTGCTGCTCCGAATGCGTCATTTGTACATACATAGCACGAGGGTGTGCCCTTTCCGCACATTGTGTTTGTCCAGTCTTCCCAACCGGTTATGGTACGTGTCTCGGCAGTGAATCACTAGACGTTTTGTTCGCGCAAAAAGGGAATAAAATGTACGTAGCCCTTGAATGGCATTTGTGCATTCACCAGAGCTGTGCGATGGAGGTGGGAGTTGTGTGCTTGGTGGCAAAATAAAGCTGCCATATTTTAGCAGCAGAGTGACTCACTGCTCCAGTTCCTCAGGGAAGAAGTAGAGGATGTTTATTGTCTGCAATACACAAGTCCACACAAACTGTTCCAGGTGCCCAAGTAGATATAAAATTAGTCACCTCGCACTTCACAAAATGTACACCACGGGAGCAGGCTGGGGCTAGAAGTGGTCGTGGAACAATGACTGGTTGGCAAGACGTTAAGTATGAGGCAGGGGGCCTCCTTGCGGGAGTGGCAATTTCTTCTGCTCCCAACGCACTTGAAAAGAATAGCGTGCCAGTTGACGTTATCAGCTTTCCCGCGGGGAACACAGCTCCGTTTCTTTTCCGAAGGCACCTGTAGACAATGCGCAAGGAGATGAGAAGCCACAGGAACAGGATGCGTTGGGCCCACCGGGCGGCGCTTGTACTACAGGAGGAGAGTGCGGCAGCGGCCCGGCCGGGACACTGCTATGTACATCCATGGGCAATAAATACACGGGCTGGGAGGAGCACTGCTCAGCAACACATGGGGGGCGGCAGTATTTACACGCACATTCGCCCACGCACAGCGGCGTTCTTGCAAAACCTTTTTCAGACCGCTTGACAAGGAATGAGAAGTGTGCGCGCAAGATGACACGGTCTGTACAAATGCACTTAACATTTTTGCACTCTCCCCCCCCGGAAAAGAAAGCTGTACTCCAAAGCAGGGGAAATGATTTGCTCTTGTACTGTGATGGCTGAAGACTTCCTTTTGCACTGTTCTCGTGTGGTAGTCTGCATTTTCCTCTGCCTCATTTCGAAAGAGCTGGTGCTTGTGGGGAGGGGGTGCATTTGCTTGTCTTATTCAGTATTATCCACATTGCATACAATTGCATTCCTGGTGGCGGGTGACCTGTGCGACACTCTGTAGGCGCACACTACATAACCAAGGTATGCATGCATAGCAAACACAATGTGCCACCAAAAGACCGGACAACGGACACAGTTGAAAAGAAAAAAAGTGACAGAACAGCCATCGATACAATTCTCGTTCCCTCCCTTTCTGCTAGTATGTACAGGGTGCACTACTGTCCTCGAACTATATTACACGAACAACGTGACCGGATCATGCAAGTTGCACAAGGCGATAACATTTGCACCAATCTGTCATTTCCAGCAGTGCGTGCCACTTGCGCAGAGCCAAGAAATCCCAGCAGGAATGGCCACTTTCACGGGCTCTTTCAAAAAGTAAAGGCAGCACAAGGCATTGGCACCAGGCCCAAGTGACGGCGCTGCCTCCGCCCCCTCTTTTCCAGAGTGCTTATTGCATTGCAACAAGCCAAACCATCGCTGCACGCCCATTCCGAATAGCAGCCACTATTCTGTCCTCCACCAAAAGCACACACATGGCACCAGAAAAATGCTCTGTACAGACACAAAACAAGCACATTCAAATATGCACACACACGCAGAAAGTAAACTAGCTGAGAAGACCTCCCTCGTTTTGCGCGCCGTGGTCCTCCATTAACGTGACAACAAAAGGAGGGAGGGGTTTAAAAAGAACTGAACTGGTGGGTGCCAACATCACCTGTTGCAGGACAACAATGTGCGGGGACAGAGCACCCCGGTCAAACCCTCGAAGGAATCTCTTGACTAGTAAAAACCACTACACGCAAGGTAACAAAAGTTCAACACAGAGGGCGACAGGGAAAAGGAGGCACCGGCACCTTTCGCAGCACAAAACAGCAGCAACAACCAAGGGGGCACTGCAAGGGCTGCTGGCACAGTACAGGTCCATCGAGTTCCACTTGCAGGACGGGCTCGGAGAAAGAGGAGAGTTGCAAAACAAGAGTCCACGCATGTGTGTGTATAAAAGAAGCAACGATGAGAGCTCAGTTGATGGGTGGGCGGCCCCCCCCACGGGCGGCCTCCTCCAGGCTGCGGAGCTTGAGCTCCCGCTCCCGCTGCTGTTGCTGGCTGCAGCGCCGAGCCGTGGCAGCACAGTCGCTGGACAACTCTTGCCTTGGGACTGTGGGCCGCCACCTGGGGAGTGCACACACACCACCACCCGTCACTGGCGCCACCTGTGGGCCGACAACACGGGGCTCAGGGGGGGCCGGCACACTGCAGCACACACCAAAAGCGCTTCCGCCACTCGGCAAGCATGCATTCCACACAAACGACCCTCCTTCATTTGAATTGTGAAGGTTGATCTGGAAGATACTGATATTGTAAGGTACACTTTTAGACGCCTTGCAGTTTTTTACGGCAAACCCAGACCATATTGCACCAGTGCTACGAGTGCCACGGCAAATATGCAAGGGCTCACATGCTTGGCCCACAACCACATCATCTGAGCGCACGTTTTGTTGCTTTTAATATTACGCTATCTTCGTTTAAATCGTAACAGGTTCCACAATCGGGCAATGCCCTAATGCATCGTGGTCACATTTTGTTTCAACATATTGCAATTTCAGTAACCATACTATACCTCGCCATGCTGCTTTTAATATTAGGCCTATCTTTGTTTAATCGTAACAGGTTCCGCAATCAAGCAATACCCTAATACATCGTGGCGATGCAGTGCACATTGCAGCTTTTGACACGTTCGTAACTTTTTTTAAATAATGCAACTGCTTATAGTGAGGGACCAGATATAACGCAGGTTTTTGTGACTCGGTTTGCCTCCTATACACCATTTTTCATAAGCAGCCGGGAAAGGAGGAAAATACTCGCAACCCAGTTTTCTCGGCGGCCCTCGCGCCTTCCGCTTCACGCGGACCAGCCTTGCCTGTGCGCGCTAAGCTTAAACTTCCCTCGGCGCGGTGTGTTCCGCTGCGTAGTTCAGGAGTGTTTCGCACCGTGTGCTTAGTTTTTGCGGAACTTTCAACTGTTTTAGCCAATGCTGCGATGCCGTTCAAGGCGCAAACGTCGCTTGGTCAGCACTGTGCCGTGGTGGGTTATCAAAACAACCAGAGAAAGCGAGAAAAAGTCGCCGACAGCATGCATCTGCACGACACTGCCTGGAGAAAATGCAGTGCGGTTGCGACGTGTTTTTGCTGCATCGCTTCCCAGTGAACACCGAATTGAGATATCGGTGGACGCCATTGATAAATCGCAACGACTTTGTACCAACGACCAACTCCAGGGTTTGTTGGGTGCACTTGGACGGCAAGCAGACGGTGCAAAATCCATTTTTCACGTAAAGCTGTGACGGAACGGAACCCCCTGAAATGTTAGAAGTAACTTTATCCTTTACAATACAGCATTGATTGATTGGTTGGTTGATTGATTCAATGATTATGGGGTTTAACGCGCCGACGCTCCATAGGTGATGAGGTGCGCTGTAGTGGAGGACTCCGGATTAATTTTGACCACCTAGGTATCTTTCACAAACGCCGATACAATACAGCATTACAATAACTTCTGGTTCCTTGTAGTCAATTTAAAATACCATATATTGTTTGGTCATTGTAGCTGATTGGCAAGCTGATTGGCATGCAAAAATCCCGTTTCATCTAATCTAACCTTTAAGGGGAGACGCGGGTCGAAAAATCGCGTTTTTTTTCGGAAATTTTCACTTTTTTGTTTTCACTCGTATTAGATTCTTTGAACATTCATGTTTGCCAGAAATTAATTTCAATCGGTAATTCATATCAGAAGTTACTGAAAAATGCATTCAAGTAAGTCCCGGCGACCTAAAAAAATCGCTGAAATCTGCCGAAATCGACGTTTTTCGGCCCCCTTTACATCGAGGCAGCGGCACCATGCGCCATTTGTAATCACTGAGGCGGGTAGAGTTGTCCATGCTCTCTCAATCGCAGTCTCGCAGAGTCTCGTCCGGAAAGAAAAAATACTATAAAAAAGCGTTTTTTGAAGCGCCCCTGCGTGCCGTTTGAATCGCGCGGCACGTCACGTGGTGCCGGAGCGAGCGCGCCATTGGCTAGCGCAGCGCCCGCTTGTCGCTTCGGCCCCGCGCTGCATCGCCAACTGAACTTCGCGAGGATTTATTCGATTAGTTACGCGATGAATCCTGCCAGAAAGCAGGTGTACAAGGTGAAAAAGTACCGGACGATAAACAAGTATGTGGGAAAACGTCGTAAAGTGCGTCGTCAGACTGCCGCAAAGGCGAACTGCCCGGAGAGGTCTAGGCCTAACCCCAGCGTCGGCAACGATCGCGACGACGACTTCGCCGGCGGCCTCGATGCTGCTGCAAACTTCGTCAGCGCCTCACAAAAAAAACTGGAGTTTTTTGAGAAGAACGAAAGGCATGCGCGTGATGGCGCATCGTCAACAGTGCTGTGTGACATCGATGCGATGACGGCACTTGTGGGCGGAGCGGCGTGCCCGTCTTGCCGTGAACACAAACTTGTTGTTCGCGAGGTGGCAGAACAGCGCAAAGGACTTTCGTCCTATCTCGAGTTGCGGTGTGAGAACAGTGAGTGCGCGTCTTGTGTTCTCTCTTCTACACGTACGTCGAGGCGTGTTGCCTCTGGCGAAGCCGCCGCAGCATCTGATGGCTGCGCGGAGGTGGTGCACTACGGCAACAGGAGCTCGCGCGATAGCTTCGCGGCGAATGTGAAAGCTGTCGTAGCCTCGCGTGCCATAGGCATCGGACATGACCAGCTTTCGCGGTTTTGTGCGATTGTTGGACTGGCAAAGCCCATGCACCACAAAACCTTCCAGGCAATCAGCAAGAAGGTTCACGATGCTGCTGTGAGGGCCGCAACCGAAAATTTGAACCAGGCAAGAGCTGTGACAAAGCAGGTGGTTGATGGTAGTGACGTGGCCGTAATGTACGACGGAACTTGGCAGAAACGAGGCCATAAAAGCCATAACGGAGTCGGCGCGGCTATCTCCCTGGACACCGGCCTGTGCTTAGATTTCGAAGACCTGTCGAATTACTGCCACGCTTGCAGTCTACACAACGACATGGGCTCTGAAGAGGAAATCTGGCAGGCCTACCACAGACCTGTCTGTGAGAAGAACACCGACAGCTCCTCTCATGGCATGGAAGCCGAAGCAGCACTAAGGATATGGGAGCGCACATTGCTGTACGAGTCTCCACTTCGCTTCACAACATTTCTTAGTGATGGCGACAGCAAAGCGTACAACGGAGTTTGTGACGCCAAGGTGTACGGTGCAGATGCGATCTGCAAGGAGGACTGCACTACTCATGTTGCAAAGCGCCTAGGCACTGCCATACGCAAATTGCCGACACAACTGCCCAGAGGCGAGAAGATCAAGCCTGCCACCATTGAAAAGCTGCAGACATATTATCAGATCACCATCACTAGCAATAGGGGCAACCTTCGGGACATGTACACTGCCATATGGGCGTCATACTTTCACTCTTGCTCCACTGATGGTGCTGGCAGCCACAACTTCTGCCCACCAGGCCAAGAATCATGGTGCAAGCACAAGCGTGCTGAAGCAATGGGCGAGCCTGCACCACAGCATACACCACTTCTGACGAAGGCACAGGGTCGGGCACTGCTGCCCATATACAAGCGTCTTTCTGACGAGAAGCTGCTGGCCCGATGCCTTCAAGGGAAAACTCAGAATGCTGCTGAGTCTCTCAACAGTAAGGTGTGGCTGCTGTGCCCCAAAACAAAGTTTGCTTCCCGGAGTGCTGTGGAGACTGCCACAGCCATTGCTGTGCTCTGGTATAACCGGGGCCATGCAAGCTTCGAGCTGGTCCTGGAGGAGCTTCCTGTCCTCCAACCAGCAAGCTTGACCACCCTGGGGGACTACAGCGACAAGAGGCGCGTTCAGAAGATGAATGCCCAACAGACTGCTGAGGCAAGGGCTCACCGCCGCACATCGGCCAAGAGAGCTCGCCTACAGGACTCCGCTCGGAAGGACCGCGAAGGAGTTACGTACAGTGCGGGCGAATTCTGATCACTGTGGCCAGCTCCTGGACATACTGCCTGTGCATTGGACACACTTTTGAGTGTTTGCAAGTGCACCCTAATTAGTAAACATGTTTCAAACTTTCAAACGCGTTTTTCTCATTTTGGAATTTTTGGCCACGGTCACAGTTCACTCACGTAGTTTCATCCCCTTAAAATTGTCCTATTGCGATGAAACTTGGCACACACATTCTTCAAAGTGTGTAGAGTGCCGTTATCTATTTTGATTTACGATACATGTCCATTATGAATCAAAACATGCCAAGAAATCATACAAGGAACCCTGAAAAAAAGAAGTTCGGCAGATCTGTTCATTTTTTGTAGTAACAGCTTTTTTTCTCATAATTTTAACCTCTTAAGTGCACACAGTGGTTCATGACAGGCATAATAAGCTATTACACAAATATCTACACAAAAGTTTTGATGTCGAAAAAGCGAGAGTAATAATCCCCTTGTTTCGCTATTGCACGTATGATAACTTTAAAAGTAATGAGGCCACACAAAATCTGATAACAGTTTTGGAATCTACAAGAAAAAATGTCTCTGTGGCTAAATTTGGAAAACCCTAACTTGAAAACTAAAGAAAAAGGGTTTTCGAGTAGCGTCTCCCCTTAAAATCAGGCGTTTTGCTTAATTTTTTTCAGGCGAACGTACCGTATTTACTCGCGTAATCCTCGCACCCCTAATGTGAGCCACCAAAACTTGGATTTTTTGGTTCCTCGCATAATCCTCACACCCCGAACTTTGCAGCGGCGAAAGTTCCCTGCTCGCAAAACCCGCATGTTGCACGCGCTCTCCAACGCGCGCCCTCCCCCGCCGCCTCTCTGTTCGACGGAGGGCGCTGTGTATCCAAGGCCATCCAGGCGCCCTAACAACCTGCATGGCTACTCCCTAACAGGCGCCCTAACACGCTACTCACACTGTCCTTGAGCCGGTTTCGCGTGCACACAACTTTTTTTATAGCCGGCGTTCGCGCAGCCCGCTGTCGAGTCGCCGTCGTGGTCCCGTCGTTGAGCAGCAGCAGCAGTCAGTGAGTCACTCGCGTCAGTGGTGGATAGCTCGCTGCCATTCTGAGAACTTTTTGATCTCTTTGTTTTGTGCTTGGTGCCGCTTCGCCATGGGGAAGAACGGCAGCTACACTGCCGCTTTCAAATTGAAAGCGATAGAGTACGCGATCGAACACGGCAACCGCGCCGCAGGCAGGCACTTCGGCGTCACCGACTTCAACGTGCGTCACTGTCGAGCTTCACAAGTAGGCACGCACATGACGACGACGAGATAGGGCGCGCGCAAGAAAGCAAAGGCGGCAATTTCATGATCGCTGATCGACGGGATACTGTTTACGTTGTAAATTATAAAATAAAAAGAAATAGCTGCTGTTGGCAACACTGAGCTTACATATACAAAAAACGACCGCTACATTTAGTGGGATTGGCAGAAGGCAAATTGGCAACACTGTGCACCGTATTTTTTCCCCCCGCACAATTCTCGCACCCCTAACTTCGCATTTGCTTTTCCGAAAAAAAAAAGTGCGAGGATTATGCGAGTAAATACGGTATTACACTGCCGAACGATATGAAACGATAACTTTCTCAATCACACACTGCTGGTCGATGTGGAAACGCAGCTCGAGATACGTGAACGCTTCATTTGGAAAATAGCTCAACCTGTTCACAACGCGATAAAAAAAAAAAAGCTTCTAATCCTTTTGCATTGTCACAAAACAGTCACTGCTGATCGCGTAAAGCAGTGGTTCTCAACCATGACTGCCCCGGGGACCCCTTTTGGGCTTGCGATAGTGATGGGGGACCCCACGATGGAGCGTATGTTGATCTGGGCCATAATGTCAAACAATTTGTACTTGAATCTGTAAGTCTTCTAGACACCTATATGCTGCCTTTTGTGGGTTTCTTTTCTTTGTCTTTCATAGCTGGCGTGTTGGACAAAATGCAAATGTCAAAATATGTGCCATGCGGAGATGCTAAATGTACATTTAATCTGGCGGATCCACCTTTTTGCTTCGCAAGCAAATGCTGGCAAAATCGAGAGAAAAATGGCGGGCGAAACGTTTGGCGGGAAGCTTCGCGGACCCCTGAAATGCTATCGCGGACCCCCTGGGGTCCGCGGAGCCCTATTTGAGAACCGCTGGCGTAAAGCATTTGTGGTGCAAGCAGCGGTTTCACAAAGGTGGGCTCCGAGCGACAGGCCTCATACACTGCGCAAAGTTAGGCCACTCATGATCGTGATCATGATCAACCAATATTAACTCGCCCAAATGTCGATCCTTCTGCTCAACCTTTAATACGTGGTTGAGTACAAGAACCGAATAATTGCTTTGGAGAAATGTTCCACGCGTACGCCGATTTAGCGCCGGCTTTCTCGTGCACTAAATGTTTCACACTCAGCAAAACAACTCTCCTCTGACACGGCAGCTAGCAATCAGCGGATCTGCGGTGGCGACATCATACACGTCTGGCTGATCGTACTGTGCTGCACTCAACAGTACTTGGCGACGAGGTATTACTTTGCGTTTAGTGGGCAAAGGTTTGGAAATGATGCAGTTCCTGCTGTAAAACGGACCACTGCGCTGACGTTGCAACCTTTGTGCCACGACCGACTTGCACTCACTCATATGTGAGCGCAGATGTTAGGGTTGAATTGCAGATAAGGTTGTCACACTCATGAGCAAAACTGACTTTTTGCATAACCAACGCTATCACGGTACAACTGACTATCAAATAACTTGCACGCGCCTTGCATGGAAACACACGATCACGTCGCGACCCATGGCCTGCCTGGCCACCATGAAGGCATGGAGGATAAGAGGGGTGCCTGATCTGGGGCCGCACGCATAGCGTCGCCTTAGCAACAGACGCTTGGCCACAGATATGGCGGCGCACTCACATGGTTGCCTGCATGAATTCCACGCCAATGAATACCTCCTATAGTGTGTTTTTTTTGCGGATCTGCTGATCGACCCGCGCAGCTGGGACACCGTTTTAGGGTAGCAAATTAAAAAAAAGGGATGACGCAGCGCGCATCCCTTGCTCTCCTCTAACTTGGACACACAAGAAAAAATAGGCAGTTAGCGCATACGTGATAACCACAACTGTCCTTGCTTGACACACCTCTGAAGATAGCGACCCCCCTCCCCATCCCCGCCCGGCAAGTTGTTTCCGTGAACGCAAGGCCCGGTTTTGCACACAATTCGTGCACATCGGTGTTGCGCAGTCGTTTTTTTTTCACACTCATGTGAACGATTCCAAGGCAGCTTCTTTGAATGGCAGTGGGAGGAGCCTGACGACTTGCACCAATAAGGAGACTCGCACATAATGGCAGGAGATCCGAAGCACTCCGAGCAGCCGTCTGGCCGCGCCAGGTGTTTAGGCTTACTGTCGCGGTATCTTTTGATGGGCGCTTTCGCAAGCAACGTGGATGGAAGTTTATATTCCTCTTTTCGCCTAGATTATCAGCTCTTTTCTTACGTGAGCATCTTCACTTGCGCCTCGAGCGGCATTTCAGCGAGCAGTTAGAAGTGGTCGCTGGAGCTGCCTGCACTACTTCACGGCCAGTTCCGACACCATGTTGGCACCTCTTACCATGCCGCACACTCCACGCCAGTTGTATCCGCACCGGCGTCGTCGCGCCTGCGGCGTGCACTGCACGTTTTTGCGAGAAGAAATCGCTCCATGCGACTCACGCTTTAGAACATTGTGCTTATTGATAAGCCACTGCTCTTTCCCTTCCCGAACATCTTCAGATAGCAAGTCTTGCAAAGCCGAAGATTTCCACCACCAATACGTTGCGCTGATAAGCAGCCGCCTTCGGCATCGTGATCAAAAGGTAGAGTGGAGGGGGAAAAACACTGGCGTTCTTATCACATTGTCATGGGGCGTGTGTTCATAGACACTAAAAACGCAGCCATGGTCCGCTCTATGGCAATCATGAATCACGCCGTCCAGTTGTGATTTCGAACGGAAGGCAGGCACTCATGGCACGTGACAACAGTCCCCATTCGAGGTACATGGTCTGCCATGGCCACGCTGTTCTGCCGATGTCGCCCAGACCAGCCCTCTAATGTCTCTCTTCCGCGTGCATACGTTCGCGCAGCCAGCACACAGAACGGTTGTACCACCTGTTGGGGCACTGTAGAACCAGCGACGCGCCCGACCGGCTCAGGGTCGCAGGTCTCCGTGATTCCGTGATATTCACCAAGTACATACTCTGGCGTGCAGCAAGTGCACTGGCACGTGCCTTTTGTGCCACAGCCTGTACGAACTATAATAGATCTAAAATATAGCTTGCACACTGCCCCTGCGCTCACCGCGCACACAAGACACGTCCCCCCCCCCCCCTTCCCCCCCCGCCTCTCCCAAACAAGTGGCCAGCTAGTTGGCCTGTGGAGAAGGCAGAGAGAGCGGAGCACAGTGCGTCTCCACCCACTTTGAAAATGGGTAGGCATGCTAACAAATGCCTCGGTTACATCATTATTTGTTCGGATGCAATTTAATGGGCACAAATGAAAGGCAGGCTTTGAGTTTAACCAGGTTGAGTCAGTCCGAGGTGACTTTTTTCTAGTTCCTCTTTGATTTACGCGCTCCAAGTCGCAGCGGTGCGGGGCAAGCAAAACACTCCTCCTCCTCTCACTGTTTTTCCCACTCTACCTCTCCCCGGCGCGACTTTAGCCGCGCATGCGCGACAGCGGGGTAACGGTCGCTGCAGCTGCCGGAGCAACAGCGGCGCCGGTGCGCGAGAGAAGCCGCGGGGGCCGGGGCTCGCGTGCGAGTCGTAGCATAGCGGAAATATCGTGACAGCGTTCTGAAGACCACAGAAGAGCGGTTATATGCCCCATGCACAGGGAGGAAGCGCAGCAAGAAGTGATTTTGCTTCGTGTTAGCAAAAGGTGAGACACTCGTTCGTAAAGCGTGAATTTAATCTGAACGATAGCGCGGTGTCGTGAGCTGTACAACTACGTGTACCGTGTTCGATGTCAACTTGTGCTATGCCGTGTGGAACATCAGTGCTTATCACGGCACGTTGCGTTTGTGCTCGGTCGTATTTTCGTAACATGAATAAAGTGTTGAAGTGCGATTTCTGCTGCCGTCTTACTGTCTCAGCTGCGTACGTACGCCTGCATGGAGGCGCGCCGGTCTCGGCGAGGCCTAGCGGGCGGCGCGGGGCTAGCGGGGCCGGCAGCGGAGCGGCGGGAAGAAGCGGGGGGAGGAAAGCATCAGCCCCCCCCCCCATTTTGCGCCTCCTCTCTGTGTTGCCATGACAATTACTACGCCTCCAAGCTCAAGATGGCGGTGACGTTGCTATGGCAATTACAACTCACTTTTGCCCGTCCAGGCTCGCCAGGGGAGGATTTGGCGCTACGACCACAATTAGGCGGGACGCTGGGTTGAAGGCTAAGATGCCGTGGACTGGTTGAGTGGTGTTAGGCCTAGGCCGTATGGCGGCCGGTTCAGTCACAGCCACTGCCGTAGGGTCGCTTGCCCTCGCCGGCGTAGTGTGCAACAGCACGTACTTCTACGCACACTCACATCAATGTGCATCATCAATGTACATCCCATCAATTTTGAGGCCTTGTCATTGGGTCTGTAGGAGAATGCGTGGCAGACATATAATCAGTTACTTGTGCCAATACTTGCCACATTCCTCACATTCTATGACCTCTGCTTTCAAGCCGCACAACTTCCTGTAATCTGGCTCATCATCTCAGGCATTCCTGTTGCGATAAGCTTTGTGTTGGATACCAGAACAAATAAAATGACTGAATGGAAACTCTACTGATCAAAGCAGCAAAAATGAACTTGGATTGTGACCAATACAGGTCACACGGCCGCCATCTAGGCCAGTTTTCAGCTGAAAATTTTACAAATGCATAGATTACAAAACATGAAGCCAAATATGCAGCTTAAAGGGGTCATGAAGAGATTTAAAAAAAAAATTGTGTTGTGTGTGCGCTTATAACCGTGGAACCTTGAGAAACAAACAATCCATACCCATTTCGTTGCCTGATATTGGCAAATAGGAAAACAAATGCAGTTACAATTTCACCGAGGCTTTCCTCCTCAACTTGTGAAGTGACGTTTCAGAAAGTCAGTAAGAAGCCAATCATAGTTCTCGCTCATCTGCACAATATGTCGGCATAGAGCGGGCTTGCAAAGGGTCAGATAAAGCTACATCGGCGCCATGATGAAACTCGCCCTGCAACTGAACGGGTGATGTCTGATATCTGATACGACCGATCAACATGGTCGACCTTTCAGTCAACAACGCGGGCAAGTGGTGCAGGCAGAAGTAACCACGTTTAATCTAAACTGGGCATTCGTAAACTGTTTACGCTGTTTCGCACGAGTCTAAACTGTCGTTTTGCTAGCCGATATTCTTGAACAAACTTGCCTACGTCTGTCTCACGTAGCCTGTAATGTGAGTTGCGCGAACGTGAAACTTCTGACCTGACGAGACAAATGACCGAACACTTAAAATGAGAATTTATTACAAAACATGTTTATCGAAGGAACTTCGAGTTGTCGGAACTTAAAACCCACCCGCCCATCCATCATTTACTCATCAAGCGCAAAAATAACTAGTGAGAGCGCCGAGTCGCAGAGTCCGACCATGACGCAGTTCGACGATTGCTTTCCTGTTTCCTGACATAAACAATACTGTTAACACTGTTTCGTTGATTGTTCAACAGTAAGTTGGTGGTTAAAGCTCTGGTTTGATTAGGATTTATGAAAACACAACAGACGTCTGGGTTGCAAATGCGAAGAGGCTTTTTTATGCAGCAGTTTTTCGCCGCACGCGCTTTCCGCGTCGATAGTGTGGTGGATAAAGTGTCCGACTAGGCTGGCCTCAACGTTGCACTGGCCCGGAGGCCGCAAGTTTGAATCGCACAAGAGGCACTTTTTTTTTTGCTTGAGCGGAGTTGTGCCATTTCATCCAAAAAAGGTAAGATTCTGACGGCAAAAGAATGTGAAATTTAGCAGGGAAACGGGCTACAAATTACAAACAGCCAGTAGGTCTGAGTTCTGCTGCAATGATTGCCAGACAACTGACGCAATCACGACACCGCTCACATGGATAGAAAACTGTTTTTTTGGCAACGAATAAAGGATGAATTATTTCTAAAATATCGGGTTTCCAGCTTTGCAGAACAATATACACAAAGAACGTTAAATGCGTTTAACTCTCGAATGTACTTGACGTGACGTCACCCTAGTTGCGCTGCCGACCGACAATGCGCGCATGGTCGCTTGCGATCGCCTGAAAACGAGAATTTCAAAGGTGCCTCCTAAATTCCAGAAGCAATGAATTGTGAAAATATTTGGGATTTATGTTCTTAAAAGGTCATTCAAGCAGACAAATTAAGCAAAGACAAATGCATTTTCTCTTCACGACCCCTTTAAAGGAGACATGAAGATAATATGCAATTCGAAAGATTCATCCACAAATCACCACCCGGGCGCTTGCTGCATGAACTGTACCGGCGTGTTTTCCGTGTAAGAATTATATTCGCACCATTCCGCTCGCGACCATGAGCACGAATACGGGGAGCTGCTCTCGTTACTGCAAGCGACCGCACTCTATGCCTCTGTGGTGCACTTGATAGTCATGCACAAGGAGGCGGTACCGAACTTCACGTTTTGGTTGTCGCCTATTACCCGCCTGATGTATGTTTACAGCAGCACCAATAGCAGCCACACATTCTTCTGAACAGATAGTTGAAGATGCTTATTGAAATGAGGAATTTGGCGATAAGACGCATTGGTGCGCTCGTTAGTGCCCGTTATCACGCCTCTGCCCTTTTCCCGTGCTTAAGGGGGGACGTGGCTTTCAAAATCAACTTTTCTATTTCTTTGTGGATTTTGATGAAAATTGGCACAGCAACTGGAAATGCTTCTGTGATAACACGATAAAAATTTCAAGATAATATATTGATAACTTTTTTATTTATTAAATTTTCTTTCTGTTCCGCTTCTACCGAGCTTGAGCGACTTGTAAAACACGATAGAAAACTTGTTCGAAGTGCTTTGCATTCCCAAATGAATGGGCGAGGTCGTGACAGTTTCAGAATTTTTTTTTTACAAAACAATATTTTTTAGTTTTCATTTTTTAGAGGTTAATGTGCAACAGGCATGTCGACTGTGAACGACTATTTGAATAAAAAAGTCACAAAAAACAAATCTGGAAAACCAAAAGTGTCACGACCTGAACTGTTCATCAAGGAATGTAATGCAAGAAACGGAATCAAAATAGATCCAGTGGTCACGAAGAAATCCCTGGTACAAGCGACATAGGTGGCATAAAAAACTGTTTTGAGAAAACGGCTTCCGAAGTTGCAACATAGGTTTCACTTATCAAAAGTCGCCACGGTTGCAGCCTTTCATGTCCTTTTGAACATGGGGCTTCTGGAAGGCCTTGCCTTGAAATTGGAGTGCCTTTTACAGCCTTTCTCTTTCCAGAAAACATCATTTTCAGCTCCTCCGTGAAGAGTACATACCCCCATTGCAAACCAAACGTCGGGGAAGATGTGTTTCAATGGGCTTTCAATGCAAAGTAGGTTAGCTGGTTGGCTGTATCGCACTGGACAACCTCCTTTTGCAGTGTTGTCACTATGGCAACAAGTTAAGCATTTTTTTTTTACTTAAATTTGAACATTTTTGGCTTTTTTTGTGTTTTATCTTGCCTGGCACAGCAACTTAGTACTCATACGTGCAGGTGTTCATTGCCAAAAGTTTGCATACCACAAGGATGAAAATGAGCTACTTTGAAGCTTGGTAGAGTATTCTGCATAACTCCCAACTTCAATGCAAGAGCATATTTTTTTACTACTTTTGACATTCAAGGCATCCAATATTTCTCGCAGCACAGCCAGTATGCCCCAAGCAATGGTATCAATAATTTCCCTAAAAAAATCACTGTTAAATGCTGCCACAGTAACGTACATTTTTAACGCAGAGAGCATATTTTTATTCTTATATTACTAACTCAAACCTGTTTGCATGAAAATTACAAGTGCACGGGAAACGTAGTGCAAGAAAGGCGATACGGCTCGCGCGCATCGCAGCGCACGCTTACCGCGACATATCGAACTTTGATTATACCTGATATGGCTGGTCAGGTCGCTTTTAAGATTAAATCTAACGTCGCAGGCGTTAATTACAACTTCTGGCGTTCAATCGTAACCAGTTGCCCAGTCATGTGATGCTCCAATGCGCGTCGGCTATGCCTTGCGCGCCGCAGCGTTTGGCGCGTCGACCGTTTCTTTCTCAAGGCTAGCGAGCCCACAGTTAAAACACAGCAATAACTAAGCGTGTAAACATCGCAAATCCGACTAAAAGTTCACTTCACGAACCGCTATCGCAAGCGCGCACACCGCGTCACCCTCCAAGGTCTGGCGACGGTAGAGTCACGCGCACCACGAAGCGTTCGATGACCTCCGCCTTTCGAGCCACACAACTTCCCGTAATCTGGGTCGTTATCTCTGGCATTCCCATCGCGATAACGTGCGTGTTGAATACCACAGATTGAACAGAAACTCGGCCGAGCGAAGCGGCGAAACTGAACTCAATCCGCTCGCTACGCAGCTCAGGCGGCCGCCATCTTGCGTTGCGCCCGCGACATCCAATCAGGAGGGTCGTTGTTCTGCGCCCGACCGGAGGACCAATAGCGCTTCAGCATCTATTTCTAGCTTCGTTTGTGCGTCGTTTCTTTTCTGCCGTTTGTGCGTTTGTGAATGAACGAAGATACAAGAGACGAGCGGAACCGGAAAGACGATCGCTCGGCCGATCTAACCATATCAAAATGGCCGCGCCCGGTGGCACCGTTGCGGAGATAGAGCGCTCCGAAAATTGCCGTTTTTTCGCCCTTTTGCGCTGATAGTTTGTCACCGCGCCTGACAAAAGTATTTTTTTATGCCACTTTGCGACGCTTTTCAGCGTAAAAACTTTGTTGACGCACAGAATAGGAAACATAGAAGCCGAATATGTGGGTTTCAAAAAAACGATGTTTTGGTCATTTTTCCGAAGTTGAAAGCCGCATCCCCCCTTAACTCTTTCGTTACCACAGGAAATTAAGGGGAGACGCGGGTCTTAGAATCCTGAAATTTGGCCAAAAAAAAAATCGATTTTCGCCATTTTCGGAAAGTAGAGCTACCTTTCTCCCAGTTAGCAAAATATCCAGACCCAGGAGTACGTATTTGAGCCACGATATCAATTCGGAGCACCGACGACCGCTAAAATCGGCCAAGATTCGATGCGCAAATAGCATCTTTTTGACGACTCGCCACTCGGGTTCTACATGTGCCACGGTGTCCATCTTGGTCTCATTCGAAAGTGCGTCTTTTCGTTTTCAATTCCCCGCCAGAACCGCTCCGTTTCGTCCGTTGGTTGCGAGTAAAACCGGGGTAGAAAAGAGATGAAACGCGCCGCCCAATTGGCTACTGACTGCACGTGACCGCAGGGCGCAACCTCATTGGCTGGGCGCCGTGGGTTGTCTGCTCGGCACTCTCATCACAGTGCAACGGCTCATGTATTCGTCTATGCGAGGACCGGCAAAAGCCCCGCATGGTGTAAAAATAAAGTAAATATGTCTATCGATAACTGAAAGGAAGAACTAGCAGTATCAAAAGCGTCTGGAGTACGATTTTTGCATGTCTGACAACGACTTATCGCGAGAACGACGCCGAGACGGAGGTAGGCTTTAGCGCACCCGCGGGCTGCCGAGACGATAGCGTTAGCGATATGATTACGCGGGCGGGTGCACTAAGGTGCGTCTATCTTTTGATCAGCAGCAAATAGAAAGAAAAGAAATGATAAAGTGGAGGATGCCGCATGCCGACGTCACAAGGGAAGTGTGTTCCTTCTGTTATCAACGATGCCGCGGCGGGTCGGCCCGCACTCCGGCGCGCGCTTCCTTGTCGGCAGGTTACCATATAGATGAGCGATTTGGGAATTATAAATGCTCGCACTGAGCACAAAGTGCGTTGGTGACGTGATATACGAGTAGATTAAACCGAAAACGTGGTTATCCCACCTGGCCAAGCACATGCAAAACAGTGGGCTGCATTTCTTTACCAGCCCCCTCGTTGCAACTCATTTCACGCGATGCAAATCCGATTGGTTTGCTACAAAATGAAGCCGAAACATAACAAAATAAACGTGTACAACTGTGGTGCACGATCGGCACCTCAGCCTTGGTCGCCAAAGAGTGACGGCGCGCTGCCAATAACGTCAAAAATGAAGCAACGTTCTGGCTATGGTTTTGTTCAGTTTTTCTGTCAAGTGCCATCTGTATACAGAGGATTTCATAATTTTCCCATCAACTGATTTCAGCAAACTTTGTATGCTCGTGTAGAGTGAAAAGCGAGCAACATTCTAAATCGTTTCTTTTTTTCATATGCTCAATAGATAAAACTGTCACTTCTGTTAGCAAAACTTAACTTCGATTTTCTCAGCTTCCCTTTTTTTGAATATGTGCCTAGCCTTACAAAGGTTTTCAGCTTGTTCTTTTCCAAGGATTTCTATAAACATTACACCGTTGATTTCGGGATGAAATGAACTGCATGCTATTTTAATTGGCTCAATCTGTCTCAAATAAATGTTATGAGTAATAATTAGAGCTCATTAAGTTTTCAGAAAACTGTTCTTGGCATAATTAGACTACAGTGGAATGTCGGTGAAACGAATTCAGTTGATACGAATTTTCTAAATTCCCCAGCCAAAATTCATTGCATGACATGTAAAAAAATTCGGATGATCCGTTCGCATTTATCACTCCGGTGCGGGTGATACAAACACACGAGCCGCGAGCAGACGACTGCGGCGTTGACGGGAGGCGGGAGTGTTGGTGCGGCCGTGTGGCCTTGGTTGCGCGCGGGCACAAAAGCATTAAACGTGAACCGCATAGAGCATTTTCTGCTCACGAAAACACGCCACGCACGCCACAGGCACGCTGACGCCGGCGTGAATACCACCCGCATGCTACGCGCGGCGCCGTAAGTGGCGACAACATGGCGGCGTCAACGGCCGCGAAGTAGGGCGGGTAGCTCGACCGACCGCTTTGGACCGCTCTTTAAGATGCCACTTAAGGAACAAATGAAGTTGCTTGTACAGTAAGGTAGCTGATAATGTGTTCGAAAACGACACTATAAAGCATCATCCACGCGGCTAGGGAAAGCGCCTATCAAATATCCGCCACTCTGGTAAGCCTAAACATCTCCGGCGGGGCCAGCGGGCTGTCCGGAGCGCTTTCAATCTGCCGCCATTAAGAGCGCGCCTTCCCATTGGCGCAAGTCGGCAGGCTCCTCCTACTGCCGCGCGCTTCGCGTCATTTTCCAAGCGAGGTAGAACCCGACGTGGGGGCGAAACCGTCGACGCGGGCGTCAAAAGAACGCGCGCGGTTACGCTTGAGTACGTGTGCGCGCGTCGTGTCGACGATGAGTGCACGTTCTTTTGACGCCCGCGTCGACGGTTTCGCCCGGCGCCAGCCTCTGCCTCGGTTGCCGCGAACGGCACTGGGAGGAGCCTTACGACTTGCGCAAATGGGGAGACGCGTGCCTAGAGCCCCTAGCTTTCCGCGATTCTGCAATTTTGCGAAAAATCGCGGAATTAAAGCGTTTTCGCGGAATTCCAAAAAAAAAAAAAAAAGTTTAAAGTGTGGCGCTACGTCCCCAAAACGATATATTCGGTGAAATGGGGCGGAAAAGTGGTATTTTCTATTAGCAATACCAAAATGGTTTCTGTTAATTGTCTGCAACACTTTTACCGTTGAAAATTTAAATTTGCATCTGCGTATTCCAACCTTGTCAAATAATAAAAGTGGCTAGGTGGCACAGCCTCCACCCGAATCAAGGGGCCTAGCCATAGCCACAGAAAGAGAACAACGCACACGACAGGGCCCGTCAGATTGCAAACAAAATGAAGGGTGCAACGAGTGAAGCGGCTAGCAAGGCGCTAGTATACTTGGAGAACTCTGACACTTGGAAGTTCTTCAAGAGTGTGAGGTGCTTGGATGCCCAGCAAGTTGGGTGCCTCTCAGAGAAGAGATCAGAGTTTGGGGCCGTTCGTGGATTTACAGCCCTAGCTGCTGAATGGCAAGTCTTGAGGTCTTGGGCAGACTTCAGGTACTGAAGTCTGCCCAAGACCTCAAGTTTAGTGACTGGGACTTGGCACAATTTCTTTCTAAACAAGAAAAGCCAGGTGAAGATTTTGATGTCCTGGCTATCTGGGCTGGGATGGAACACTTGGCTCCAACACTTTCATCCATTGCCCTTAAATACCTGTCGGTGCCAATCAACTCTGTTGATGCAGAAAAGTCATTCAGTCGCTATGGTGGCATCGTGCCTCACAGGCGCCATTCTCTTGGTGAAGAAAGCACCAAAGCATCACCAGAGACTCAGCCACAACAACTTCCTTCAGTTGTAAATAAAATCTAGCATGTTAGTGAAGTGTCTAATAAATGAACTGTTACATGTACCTTATGCCGTTTCAATGTTGTCGCGGAATTTTGCAGATTCCCCTATTTAGAATCGCAGAATTTGAAATTTTCCACCGCAAAGGGTAAGGGGCCCTACGCGTGCCTCATGGCGGCAATTTCGAAGCGCTCGCAGCAGCTGGCTGGGCCACCTCCGCGGCGGATATTCGGCGCGGATGCCTTTTCATAGTGCTTCTCCCACACAGTAAGCTCTTTTCCCGCATGAGCTGTTTAGTTTACACCTTGAGCTGCGTTTCCACAAAAGATTAGAAGCGGTCCCTGAAGCTACCTGCACCTCTTCACGGCAAGAGCCGACGCCATGTTGCCGCAACCTGTCCACGCGATTCTACGCGATTTCCAACGACACCAGTTTTAATAATGTCTTCATAAATAGCGATTGCAAAAAAAATTATCGAATTCGAAATTTTTGTCTAGGCATCGAAGAAAATAAAAGTAAGTTGTGTACAACAAACCACCAGTAGTAGAAAAAATTTAGAATATACATTTTGTAGGTAAACATTTCAAAAACCCGTCCAAGAAAAAAAAAAAAAAGAGTTTCGCGGTGCAATTTGTTAGATATAAAAGAAAATGTTAACCGGTGTGGTGCCCATGCCTTGTGGTGAAGCCCAACCACTATTTCAAATTTTGCTATTTTGGAAGGTTCTCTAGAAGAAATTTGGTCGTTTGACATTATTAAAGGCCCCAATTAGCCTCCACGTGATTTAATAACACCTTGTCAATGGTTATGACTAGCTCAATATTGGAGGCAAGCAAGCAATGCGCAAAATCAGCTTGGAGTTGAAAACCACTCTTTGATGGATGCTTGTTGACGTTCTGATGATGCGGTTTATTATCATGTTCTGACTCGCTATGGTAGCCCTGCTTGCAGGAATAAGGTATGATGCGCTAGAATTGTGCCCAGCAAGCTTTCGCCAAGCCGCCGTCATGCTATGAAGCGAGTTCAGCACTACGAGCCTACTGCATTGCAGCGCCACCTAACAATTTCGAAAAGAAACAAATACAAGGCTGTTGGAGACTTTGTCAGAATAGACAGTTCTACTAAGCAGTGATACTTGACCCCCGGAAATACCCTCGCATGAAACCGAAACTGGCTGGTGAACAGCTGGCAGTGTTCAAGGCCAATTGGAAGCGTTCTCATCTGAACTGATACCCAATGACTTGGTGTTATCTTTTGACTTTCAGCAGAAGCTGTTATCGCAGAAGTAAGGCGCAGATAAAGTGGAAGCACGAGCGGCATGCTTGTTTCGAGCAATAGTAGCCGGCAATGGAGGCGCTATGGCAAATAAGCTTGTAGTTGGGTAACGGCGTAGTAGTGCCAAATGTTAATTTTGCAATGCAAAAACTAAAGCGAAACTGCTGGAAACTGGCTGAAAATGCCAGGCACACTTGCTAGACATGCGGGGGCCCATCACAAATAAGCTTTGGCAGAATAAAGCTGCCCTTTCTCCGAACCAAAGATCACTAGTGAATAGCTGGTATCATTTTCAAGTAATTATCACCTCTCAACGCTGTCAGATTACAAAGCTGACAACATTATTTGGTACTTGACTTGCCAGGAGCCTTTTGACAAAAAAAATATTATGGTAATGCAGCCTAACCACGATCTGCATCCTTTTTTGTCAAGTGCAGCAGCCACGACCCCCTTCCTCAAAAACACACGCACCTCAGCTTGCAAAAAAACCCCGTCAAAAATCTCCATGTCCCCAGAGCGAGAAAATTTAAACTGATTCTAAAAGTGCAGTGCCTAGACTAACCACTGGCTGAATTAGGTGTACGAGAAATGACCACAACATGTCGTTGAATCAACTTTGTTAGCTTCAGATACACGGGCATACACCGGCATTACGTGCTGCCCGGGCATGGTTCCAACGACGATGATGGCTTGGTGGCTGCCCCTTTGTAGCGGGGGGACACTCCTGAGGGCATGCAATCACCCTGGCGTCCTAGCCTTGGCCCCATTGTTGCCAGCACTCTGGTGCCAGGTTATAAAAACAAGCTCCCATTCCTCAGAGCCTCGGTCGTTACTCACCGCAGGAACTCCTCGTGCTGGGGCAGCAGCTGGGCGGCCGAGGCAGCGCCCGGGTGCGTGGCGGCCGCGTGGGCCGCCCCCAGGGCGCTCAGGTGGGCCAGCCGCTCGCGCTCCAGAAGGAACTGGCGCTGCAGCTGCTCCTGCTGCTGCTGCGCTGCCGCCACCTGGGCCGCACTGATCTGCAAGGGCGGCAACCATTTCCGGGCTGGGACCTCGGCCACTTTGTGGCTCACAAAGGAAAAGCACACCAGAGTTTGTGCTGCTTTCGAGACCTCCCACTGATCCGTAAAATCACAACACGAAAGCGGGACCGCCATTGGCTGCCGCCACGACTCTGGGAGCTGCATTTTCGCACCACATCTCGGGTCGAGACATTGTCTAACAAAAGGCTCAGGCGGCGGAGAATGAGCAGAAGCTTCATTTGCACCACAGCCAGACTTCATGCCCATAAAAGGGAAGTGCAGAAAGAAGGAAAGGAATGCAATATCAACACAGTGGGAATGAGCGACGTTAATTAAACAACTTGATCAATCAATTCTGCAGTTCATAATGAACCACCTAGGCCGTTTTAAACCTCACAGTAAATATTTGTGCTACAGAAAATTGTACGCACAAAAAAGGCCTTTCTCTGCATGCATGATGCGTAAAAATTCACCGAGAACAGCTATCTGAAATTCGATTGCATATGACAAAAGGAACTTTTACAAACTGCAAATTTTACCCTCTCAACATCATTTAAGGGGGGACGTGGCTTTCAAGAGCAACTTCTTCACTTCTCAGTGGGTTTTGATTGAAATTGGCACAGCAACTGGAAGTGCTTCTGTGATAACACAAGAAAAATTTCAAAGCAATATTTTTGAAAACTTTATAACGCAATTTTCTTTCTGTTCACCTTGAGCGACTTTAAAAACGCGATTGACAACTTGCTTCAACTACTTTGCATTCCCAAATGAGTGGACAAGGTTGTGACAGTCTTAAATGTTTTTATTTACAACCCAATTTTTTTCGGTTTTCTGTATTTTAGAGGTGAATGTACAACAGGCATGTAGGCTGAATGACTATTTGAATAAAAAATTAACAAAAAATAAACCTGAAAACCAACAGTGTCATAACCTCAACTGCTTATCAAGGAACGCAATGCAAAAGATGGAATCAAAATAAACCCAACAGTCATAAAGAAATCACTGAAACAAGCGACGCAGGCGGGGGAAAAAAAGAAAAGAAAACTCTGGTTGATTTCTCTGTCATAGGAATCAGTAAAACACGAAAGTGAAATTTGCAGCGAAATCTGCAGCTGAGCATGATTTGCAGGTTGGTGGCTGTTTTGTGGGTGTGCTTGGCGACCGACGTCTTGCTGGCAGGTCTCTTCGGCAAAGGTGTACTGGCGTTGTTTCCGCGACGGATATGACGTCAGTGAAACCTTGGGGTATCATGGCATAAAACAATTTCGTGTCAAAATATAAAACCTGAAAACAAACAACCATAAGTATAACATACTCTTTAGTACTAAAGCTTGCTTCCCCGCAAGACCTGCGTGCAGGGGTGCTCCCTTTACAGGCCGCTTGCTTTTTTGAACAGGCATAACTTCCGTGATGGATATGACATCAGCAAAATCTTCATGTATCCAGGAATAAAACACTTTCGTTGTAAAAAAAAAAAGGAAAAAAGAAAGAGACTGACTTGAGAAAACGGCTTCCGAAGTTGCAACATAGATTTCATTCATCAAAAGTCCCAAGGGTTGTAGCCTTTTGTGTCCTTTTGAACACGGGGCTTCTGGAATGCCCTGCCTTGAAATCGAGTGCCTTTTGCAGCCTTTTTCTTTCCACAAAACATCATCTTCAGCTCCTCTGTGAAGAGTACATAGCCCAGTTTGCAGACCAAATGGGGGGGGGGGGGGGGGGCTTTCAATGCAAAGTAGGATAGCTGGTTGGCTGTATCGCACTGGACAGCTTCCCTATGCAGTGTTGTCATTATGACAAGTGAAGCACTTTTTTTTACTTAAATTTGAAAAATGACTCTTGACTTCTTTTATGTTTTATAATCTTGCCTGGAGCAGCAACATAGTACTTGTACAAGCAGGTGTTCATTGCCAAGAGTTTACATTCCACAAAGATACATACGAGCTGCTTTGAAGCTTGGTATAATATTCTGCATAATTCCAACTTCAATGCATGCACATTTTTTTAGTACTTATGACATTCAGGACATCCAATTTTCCTCGCAGCACAGCCAATACGCATTGAACTATAGATGTATGCGTTGGTATTAGTAATTTCCCTACAAAATTCTATTTGTTAACCCTTTGCGGTCCAAAGCTTTTACCCACTTTCCGGTCGTTCCGGTCCGAAACTATTTCACTAGTTTGAGGCACCACGAAAGAAAACGACAACTGTGGGAAATTAACTTGGCGGTTGTTTATTTCGTCAGTTCCTCTTTGTCCCCAAGTTATTTAGCGATACTTGGGCAGTGTGTGGAAGCGTTCAAAGCACTCTCCTGGGTGCAGTCCGGGATTATTTCTGCAGGTTTTGCAGAAGAACACTGTTTCCCTCCTGCCCCCTTTTGTTTTCCGGTCACTGCAAACAGCGCAGTCCTTGCTGCTTCGGCCAGGGATCTTGTAGATGAAATGGGGCTTTCCATCCAGCCTTTGTTCGCAATCCAATCCTGCAAATGGGCCCCGCTTCCCAGCGCGAGCCCTTACGTCACCAATCAGCTGCTCTATCAGGTTCCTCCGGTACTGGAGGTGTCGCTGCTCTTTCTCTCCCTGCTTCAAAAGCTGCAGTCTCATCAAAATGAAGCTGTTCACTATCGAAACTTCCAGAAGCCAAAAAAAAAAGCTTCCTCCACCATTTCATTGACTTCCGGGAAAATGCATAACTTGCACAGTAATGATCGGCCCTGTCCACTGCACCCATGTTTTCAGTGTAGTCGCATATCACCACAGGCTTCTTCAGTGTCAGTGTTTTTCCTCCAGCTGTCTTCCTTGTCACTTCTTTCGTAGACGCATTGTGGTCTGAGCTTAGCATTGTCACTTGACGCTTATCCCACCAGGCAAGTGCCATGTACGAGTTTCCTCTGCGATAAGCCGTCACTTCACCTTTTTTCATCTTTTTTTTGAGCTGCTGCGGCATTTGTTTTTGATTTGTCATCACAGTCCCAGTTAGCAAAATACTGTGCGAAAGTAACTCTTCCGCAAGCATTGGGGACGTATAAAATCTATCCGTATACAGATGATAGCCACTGCCCGGTGTAGCTTGCTCCACTTTCTCCAGCTGGTGGAGCACAATCCTGCATGTGAAGGGAAGCTCGGGACGGCAGAGGCTATCAGTTGTTGTGCTGCCGTAGTATGGTTCAAAGGCCGAAATGTAGCCTGTTTGGCAGTCAGCCAGTGCATAAACGCGCATGCCCCATTTTGTTGGCTTCTGGGGATTGTAGCACTTGAATGAGACTCGGCCTTTGAAGCCGACAGTACTTTCATCTACGCAAATTTTGGGGCCGGCGTTGAAATGCTCTCTGCATTTAGCATCTATGTAGGTCACAACATCCCTGATCTTGCTTCCACGAGTTGGTGGACCTGAAGAGGTATGTGGGCTTGGTGCAACGTGCAGCATCCAAAATATTTGAAGAAATCTTTTTCGTTGGAAAACGTGTGGGAAAAAAGGCATCTTCTTGAGGAGGTCGTTGCTAAAGTATTCCTTCAGCTCCGGTTTGGGGTTCAAGGCCATGTTTACTATAACCCCTAGGAAGGCTTTGAATTCTTCCACGCGCACATCTTCCCAGTCCGTCCAAATCGAGTACTGCTGAAGAACACCGGCACTCGAGATTTTATCACGGGCGTAGCGGTTTGTTTCGCGCACTATTTGCTCAATCAGCTGGTCGGTGAAGAACAACTGAAAGTAGTCCAACTCGCACTTTACATTGGAAGAGCTTACTTGAGATCCCGGGTTCGGGACAGTGAAGGGAAGAGGGTCAAAATCTGGTAAATTATCCAAGTAGGCTGTCCAGTCGGTTCCACGTGGTCCTGTGTTGTTCTGGTTGTTGCCACCGTCTCTACCGTCCTCGTCTTCTTCCTCGCTGGCTTCTGTAGAATCACTTTCTTTGGTATCCGATGGAGCCACATAGTTGTCTTCGTCACTAAAATCGTCTTCGCTTTCGCTAAAAGCTTCAGAATTACCGCCGTAGAAGGCACTCGGTGAGAAGGCGGCCATTTCGCTGCAAGCGGCGCCGAATCTGAGCTGCGCGCCCCTCGAACAATCGAAGAGTTCAACCGCGTAAGCTGCGCCATCTGGTGAAAAAAAACAAAGCTGAAATCAAGGCAGTTCTTGCCTTTTATAAGAGGTGGCGCCACATGCACAGTAAAAAAAAATGCGCGCGCAATTCAACCAGGAGAAAGCGTGTCGGGAAGTGCCCGACAGCGGACCGGTGCGGCCGTGTTGTGTTGTCGGGCGGGGCCCGACAATGGACCGCAAAGGGTTAAGGGGGGACGAGGGTCTTAAAACTAACTTTTTTATTTATGGGTAGAAACTTATGAAAATTTGCACACGGATGTGCTTTTCTCTGTAGATTTCAAATTTCAAGTATATTTGAGCTGGTCCTGTTAGTTCAAAAGTTATCATACAAGGTCTAAACCGCAATTAGGTAATTTCTTACGCAGCTTTAATAAAGTTTCGCATTGCATTTTGTCGCTTTTAATTACATGAATGGATAGCCAGAGAGTTCCCATACCCGATGACATTCTTCGTTTTTCTCTGAAGTCACGGCATCCTAAAAAAATATGTCAAGTACAGAAGATGGCAGTATTCGATATTTTGGCTCATCAAAATAACTGTGTGTCATTATTTATGCGTAGCCTAAACAGAAAAACTAAGAATGTCATCGGCTGCCTCAGGCTGTACTGAAAAAAATGGTACCAAGATTGACCTTATGAAGCAAAAAGAAGTTTCCAAAAAGCTGCGTAAGGCTGAGGGATGAACCGTCAATAGTGTAGCTTCAAAATTTCCCAGTAACAAAGACATGTTCTTCCCATTTTCACATCTGTCTTTGGATTCCAAAAATGTCACCTAGAACTGGAGATACAAAACGCCAAGTAACGGACCCCATCAGGAATTTAGCAAAATTTATCGACTTCAAATCGGTTGGCATTTTGCTAGCGTTGTGAAATCTGGTGGTGTCTTGCTGGCGTCGTGAAAACTGCAACAGTCCTTCGTAAAGTGCCATCATCTATTACAATGCACTGTGGTACCAAGAATATTGGGTACGGCAAAAGTGTGAGGGTGAAACTTGCTTTAGGTGCCCCCCTTTTTTTGTTCTTTGGTGAGGCCATTTCATTCGCGGTTTTTATGCTGGAAGTTTGAGAGGATACAGGGGTGGGACACTGCGCAGTGCGTTTTCCACAAATGCATCATGTTGTTGGCCCTCAAAAGAGCCTTTTGGGGAAAATAAATGTAGCCGAAAGGCAAACTTTCTTGGCCTATGGGGATAAACCCATAGACGCCTTCTTCCTTCAAGCCGTGCATGGTGCGGCTATCTCCATCGGACATCATGGTTGTGTACCGCAGCCCATTCTTGGAGAGCGAGCGCTTGAACATTATCAGGGCTGCCTCTACCTCCATGCGTCCTGCACCACAGTCAATGTTTCGCTAGCACTCGTGGTCTGCCAGCCAATCTTCGTAGCCCTCATCTGAAGCTTTGGGTTCGATGGCACAACCTAAGCAAAAGTTAGAGAGGACTACATGATCAATCACCAAGCCGGTGTACACTTCAATGATGCAGCCCACTCCAATGTGTGACGACCGTCCCCTTGTCATCCACGTGCCATCAAACATCACATCTATGTTGTTTGGCGGCTGACCAAGGTCCGAGTGCAAGACCTTGACGGCACACACACTATCAGCTTCAGAGGCTGCTGCAGTGTCCTCGCAAACCTGAACCACTTTCCTCAAGTGCGCTTGGAATGTGGTGCAGGCCTCTGTGGGACAAGTTTATACCAGCACAAAAATCTGACAGAGCAGTCACCCCCTTCCCGATGCTTTGAATACTTTTCAAAGCCCTCATATTCACTTCAAAAGGAGTGATATTGCCAGATCCTTCGGTCCTTGGTGAGGAAAAACGTTCCATGCGGTGTTAACAAACCGAGCACGTCACCTCGAGCTTCACGGTGAGGCCGTACTGCCGGTCAGCCTTCCTCAAATCCGGCGCCGCCAGCCCGCACTTGCCGCACCTGACGTGCGCAAGAAGGTCCTTCAGCATTGCAAAATCCACTAAGACAAAATCTGCGCCGGATTCTTCCTCTGAGTGCGCCAAATTCACTTCAAGGAGGTTGAATTTCCGCTGCGTTGCTGACTTGGTCTCCATTCTGCGCTTGACCTCGTCCGCATGTTCCGTACGCGCGGCGATCTCCTCCGCCGTGTAATACCTCGTGTCAAGCCGGCAAGACGTGCTTGGACTAGGTATCGATTCCGGAGGTGGTTTTGGTCAGGCGATGGGGCAGGCGAGGCAATACGAGGCGGCGAACGATTCTCATCCCGCGGAGTCGAGCGGCCCGAAGTCGCACCATGCGACTTTGGGATAGGCGGACGACGCTTTCGCTTCCCGTGCGCATGACGGGTCGTCTTCTTCAAACGTACTCTCCTGGCATCAGTCACGAAAGTACGCTATAGAAGAATTAGAAGAAACTGTAAAAAAAAAACTGGTCTAAGCGAGCGCTGCGCCAGAAGAGCGGACTCCGTCAGACGCGCGTAGCAGACGCCATGATGGCGACCGCCATGACAGCAGTCGCGCCGACCAATGGGAGGGGTCGTATGGCGAACTCAAACCGCGCGCGCCCGCTCTAGCCAATCGGCGGCCGAGAAGGTGCCTTCGGAAAACTGGCAAGGGCGGTCGTTCTACTCAAGCGACGCCATTTTGAGATATCGCAAAATGCGCACAAAGAAACAAGCTTCCAAACAAGACCAAGATGGCGGCGATCGGTCGGCTGCTTCGCCCGCGGGGCACGCGGGAATTTGAAGCAACTTTTGCCCAATTCGGGGCATTTCGTGGCCCCCGAGGCGTTTCGAAACATGATTTTAGAGTATTTCCCGATGGAATTTCGCGCTGATATTTCGAGGGCAGGTGCTTGAAGGTACAATAATTCCAAAAATTGGATTTTCTCAAAATCGATATTTTGGCCATTTTTGACCATTCTAAGACCCGCGTCCCCCCTTAAGGGACCGGCATCGAAGTGAACTTCTTTGTTTTTTGGTGTAGAGTGATAGGATTTAAATTTGGCAGGCACATTGTAAAACACACCAAATGGTGAAATTTAAAATTTCATGCTGATAAACATCAGTAGTTCTTGTGTTACAGAGGTTTACATGTTGCCCGCTTGTGGAAAGCATAGCAAGGTATTGACACATGCTAGGAAGTTCTGAATACTTTTGAATTCTAGTCAAAAGAACACTACAGGGCGAAACAGCCTTAAAATTTTTTACCCCCTTTATTTTTTTTCTTACAGAAAAGAATAATTTCTGGACACAATTTCTGGGCCCACGCTACGCAGCTCAGGCAGCCGCCATCTTACGTTGCCACCGCGACACCCGATCAGGAGGGTCGCTTTAGTGCGTCCC
The DNA here is from genome assembly GCF_048455015.1 of Haemaphysalis longicornis. Taxonomy (NCBI): domain Eukaryota; kingdom Metazoa; phylum Arthropoda; class Arachnida; order Ixodida; family Ixodidae; genus Haemaphysalis; species Haemaphysalis longicornis. The sequence goes on along the minus strand of NW_027526422.1, from coordinate 3,705,630 downwards.
AACCGGAGGGCCAATAGCGCTTTAGCATCTATTTTTAGCTTCGTTTGTGCGTCGTTTCTTTTCTGCCGCTTGTGCGTTTGTGAATGAACGAAGATAAAAGAGACAAGTGGAACCGGAAAGACGATCGCTCAGCTGATGTAACGATATCAAAACGGCCCCGCCTAGTGGCACCGTTGCGGAGATACAGCGCTTTTAAAATTGCCGTTTTTGCATCTTTTAGTGCTGATATTTTGTCACCGCGCCTGGCAAGAGTATTCTTTTATGCCACTTTGTGACGCTTCTCAGTGGAAAAGCTTTGCAGACGCACAGAATAGGACATAGAAGCATAATAGACAGAAGCTAATTTTGGCGGCCAACCGTAACATGAGTGCTTCACCTCGGACGAGGTCAGACTTCTATGTCATCGCATGCCGCCAAGCCAATAAATAGTTCTGTCTCGTCGGGTTAACTCTTGTTAGCACGAGCGACTATGCTTACTATTTTTGGACTTGCCTCTACAAGAACTAGAAAGTAGGTTGCTGACACAAACAAAACCACTCTGAAACCCATCTTAGGGGCCCTTCAAAGGCTGTGGCGTAGTGGGCCTGCTTGGTGGGCACCGTGGTTCCGCGAACACAGGCGCTTCTTGAGGTCACGTGGCGACGTAAGCAAGCGAGCACAGAACGCTGAGAGCTGGGTACACAATGTTTAGACAAGCAGAATGGAGCCTGCAAAATGGGCCTCCAAGCCTGCGACCTTGAGATGTGCTGAGCGTCTAGCAGTGACAGGAAAGCCACATCCTCGAAACTAAGCAGACTCCTCTCCTTTCGAAAAGGACTCTTTAAAATCTTTCCCCCAAACGGCCGACGGCCAATACAGAAGGCCAGCAGCCGTCCCGGTAGTCCCCCGTGCCGCCCCACGTGGCGCCTCACCTGGTGTGCGAGCTGCTCCTCGTAGGAGGAGCGCATGAGGGCGGCCGCCGGGTGCATCAGGTCCTGGGGCCGGGGCCCGCCCGGGGAGGGCCCGTGGGGGGCGCCCCGAGGGGGCCCCGCCCCGCCCGGGGGCGCCGCCCCGGGCCCCCCCGGCGGGTAGGCCGAAGCGTAAGGCCCCGCCGACGGGGGCGGCTCGCTGCCCGGGGGCATCGCCATGGCCACCGCTGCCGAGAGGAGCGCGTCGCCGTGAGGGGAGGGGGGGTGGCGGTGCGGCGAGGAGAACACTGCGTGCAGCTCACCTGCCATCTGCAGCCTGCACACGGGGGGCGGGAGCGCGTTAGGGCACCGCCAGTGCGGCGGCAGGGGGCCGAGGGGGCTCACCTGAGCAGGGGGTCGGCGGCGAGGGCGAGGCGGTCGGCAGCGGCCGGGTGCAGCCGGTCGTCGGGGGGCAGGCCCAGGCGGTCCCGCTGGTCCCCGTACAGGGCGAAGGGGGACATGCCCGCCCCCAAAGCGCCCCCGGCCGCGCCCAGCCCCGCCGCTGCCGCATACCGCCGCTGCAGCTCCAGCCAGTGGGGGTCGTACGCCTGGGGCAGCCGCGACTTGAGCTCCAGCTCTGCCTTCAGCTTGTCCTGCAGCTCACGCTTCTCCAGCTCCAAGTCCAGCCGCAGGCTGCTGCTCGCACGGGTGGAAAACAGAAGGCACTCGCTGGGAGCAGCCCCCCCAATGCCAACACGACAGGGAGAGAGAAAGGGTGGCAGCAGCAGCACTCACTTCTCTCTCGAGGCAGCAGCGGCTGCAGCATACATGCCCAGTTGGTAGTGCAGCATCATGGGGTCCATGGCGGCAGCGGCCGCCGCAGCCGCCGCAGCCGCCGGGTGGGCCCGGGGTGCCGGGTAGCCGCCGGGCGAGTAGGCCGCGTGTGGCCGGGCGTACTCGCTCAGCTGCCGCAGGGCGGGGGTGTCGGCAGCCGCCGCATACGGGTTCGCCCCGCGCTGGGGCGCGCCCCGGTAGGCACTCGCCCCCGGCGGGAAGTCACACGGGTGGCCGCTGGGGCCCGCCTTGCTCTCCGCAGCTCCGCTCCGGTGCTCCAGGGAGCTCAGCCGTTGCTGCCACGCACACAAAGAAAGGGCCGTCAGGCATAGTGCACCGTTGCGAAGACGCACTGCTTCGAAAATGCCCCCCCTTTTTTCCGCCCTTTTGAGTCATCGCTTGGCAAGACTGGAAATGGCCACAGACATGGCCGATGTGCCACAGCCGTGGCGCGGCTTGGGCCACTGCACCCGCACACCGAAGAAAATAAAACACCGGCATGCGTCGTCTGCTCCGTTTCAACCCGATTCTCAACAGTGGTGTCAACAGAGATGTTATTAATGCACTCTTATTAGACTCGAGGCAATACTTTGCGCTCGGTGAGGTAGAGTTTGTTAACGTGCAACACAGTCATGTGCTCAGCACGGACAAGTACCGCCACCCTGCAAAGCCCGATGTAACGAGTGGCGGCGCACTCACATGGTTGCCTGTAGCGTCACTAAATCAGCTACGCTTAAGAGTACCACCACTTCGTGCACCCGGAACCGTCTGGGGGCCATTTTGTTTTTGGCTTGCAGTGTTGCCATCTCTCCCAACAAAACTGCCGCCGGTTGTGACGGGCAGAATGTGACCGACCGCGCAGCAGAGAGAGAAAGAGAGGAGAAGCGCCCAAAAACAAAATGGCTGCGCCTAAACAGATATCACGTGGTGCCGACCGACCAATGAAAATCCTGGTGGCACATAGCAATGAGAGAAAAGAGTGCCGATACTCTAAAAGCAGGGGTGAGGCAGCTGAACGAGATTTGGGAGCAGCTTTTGGAGCAGCAAAATTTATAATTTTGGAGCAGACGAACGACATTTATTATGTCACCTTAGGAGCCTAAAAAATCAAATTTTTGGACACTCAAGGGGAAGGGGGGGGGGAGGGGAGTGCGCTTTTTAATCCGTTTTGAATGTACATAACACTGAAAGAGCCTTTCAATAAAGTTTTTTCTACCTGAGTATCACAAGGAACGAACTACACTACCTTTTTCTAACCATTTTTACATTCTTGGGCTCTATGCACAGATAACGCGGAGTTCCGTTGAAAATATTGAATTGAAAAACTAAGCAATTTTAAGGAATTTTTATTATCCCGTGAATGCCGAAGTTGTTATTTTTGTAATCCCAGACTCGGCGTTACGCACAACTGAGAGCCACGGCAAAAGTTGCGCAAAGCGAGGTGACAGTCGTCGCACCCCACCAGCCCTCCCATTTCAAGCCCCAAGGTGGGCGTTCACTACGATCGTAATTAGAGTATTGGTATGTTTTGGCATTAAACTTCATTTGGCAATAAACTTCAGTTCAGATAGATGAACCATTATTACTAGCGTGCGATAATAGCCCATCTCGCTATCGGACACTGCTTGAACATTAGGCGGTAATGCAGCCTGCGCCGCCACTTCTGCAGTGTCCATCGTCCCACTCACGCCGCACGCAAGCTCACTGTCAATAGCAACAATAACTCGGCGTTTTATAACGCCGCAATGAGTCCCAAATTTCACTTCAAGCACGCACCGCGCCTCACACTCAAGGCCGAAACATGGCGATATCGCGGGTACCCCGTTGTTTATGATGAACCCCCGTCTTTGGAGTCGCGGAACTTCTCGCAGTAGGTCAAACGACTAAATGCAAACCCGGCCACTCCCATAACCAAAACCGCGGTAGAAATCGGCGAAGAGCACTCTGCCTGAACCACGAGAAACTGCTTCGCCCAGCGGCCATGTTTTCTAATCTTCACCACACCAAGATGGCGGCGCCCAGTAATGTCGTTCTGGAGATGCGGCGCTCCCAAAATTGCTATTTTAAAATCAACTTGCACAAGTAGTTTGTGAAAGCTTTATATGGGAAACCTTTACAAACAGCTTCACCTTCAAGGTGCTGGAAAATTATGCCGTCAGTAAGCACTTTCCCCCACTGAAATTGACGGGAGTGTTAAAACTCTTGGCTCTCGTACTCTTTCAGAGCAGTTTGGCGCAATTTTTGCAATTTTCAAGCTTTTGGAGCAGCCTGGCGCAGGAAAACGAATTTGTATCAAAACTGCGCAATATGCACAGCTGTCTAACCCCTGTAAAAGCCTTTATTTAGTGACGCTAGTTGCCTGCATGCACGCCTCGCCAGTGAATACGAGCAATATTTTGTCATTACAGCTGACAAAAGTATTTTTTTAGGCCACTTTTCAACGGTTTTCGAGGGATAAACTTTGCAAACACACAGAATAGGAAACATAGTATCGAATACCGTATTTATTCGAATATAAGGCGGTCACGATTATAAGGCAAGGGGGGAGTTGAAGGACCCAAGAAAAAGAAAAAAGTTTGCACACTAATATAAGGCGAAATAATGAAAGAAAAAAGGCAACTAAATTCCTTACCTTTCAGCAAAGCAGACACCAAGTATTCATGAACTATCTGCACACAACGGGATTTATTCGAAGCGAGACGAAAGTGCAACTTAGAAACTGTCTTCAGAGGTGGTGGTATCCGAATCTTCCTTGTCACTTGTGCACTCAAAGAGGTCATCGTCCTCGGTGCCGTCAAGAGCATTTGAAATGCAGCACTTGCGGAACGGTGCCACAACCATGGCTTCGGGGATCGCTGCCGAAGCGTCGACCACCCACTGGGCAAGCATAGACGGGGGCGCCCGCTTCAGACGTCCCGGCGGCGTCAGAGCCACAGTGTCAGACGCCATCCATTCGTTGTCTGACGTGTGCCTTAAAGGGCTTGTTAAGGCAAACGTCAAGCGGCTGTAGTTGACTCATCATGCCCCCCGGAATGACGACCAGCTCCGCCTGGTTGTCCATGAGCTTCTTCTTCACACCTTCCCTGAGGTGCCCGCGGAAGCCGTCGAGCACGAGCATTGACCTCCGGGCGAGAAATGCCCCTGGTCTCCGGCACTACACAGACTTTATCCAGTCAAGAAAAAGCTCTTCCGTCATCCACCCTTTCTCCTGTCAACGAATGTGGACGTTCTGCGGGAACACCTCGTTCTTTGGCATAGTCTTTCTGTTCAGGATGATGAAGGGGGGCAACTTCTGCCCATCGGCGGTGCAGGCTAACATCACGGTTATCCGAGCCTTCTCGTTGCCTGTAGTGCGCAGGCTCACTTGGCGATCACCTTTTTGGTGAATGGTCTGGGCCGACGGCATGTAAAACAAAATCGGAGTTTCGTCGGCATTGCCAATCTGCCCAAGTAGGAAGTTGTGGTCGCGCCACAGGCCGATAACATATCTTTGAAAGGAAATTAGTTTCTCTTCATAGTCTCCTGGCAACTTCTGCATCACGGAGGTCCGCCTTCGCAACGAAAGCCTGGCCCTCTTCATGTACTTCTGCACCCAGCCCCGGCTGGCTTTGAACTTGAGAGCGGGAATGCCACGCTCTCTCGCGATTTCGCGTGCCTTCATCTTCATGATGTCGGTAGTAATGTCCAAACCACGGCCTCTTCTCTCTTCGACGAAGTCCGTCAGCACTTTTTCCACTTCAGGAAACGCTCCCTTTCGTTCCTCGTCGCGGCGCATGCTAAGAGCGACGTCTTCTGTTTGCGCCAACAACGCACATTGTTCTCGGGAACGTCAAACTTTCGATCCGCCGCACAGTTTCTAGTGACTTCTGCCTCTGCTATGACTTTCCTCTTGAAGGCTGCATCGTAGTGGCAACGACGACTCACCATTGCGCTGGTCGCGTGAAACAAGCACAGAGAAAGAAAATCTTGCAGCAGGGACTCCGAGAGCTCTAACAAAAAATGCAAAATGGTGTCCCGACTTGTTTACAAGCTTTGCAGCTACTACTGGCTTGGAACGGCTACTGCTGGCTCAGCTCGTTGACATGGTCGAAGGCATCTGCTGCAATGGCCTCTGCTGTATCGCGAACTATTCAATACCCTTGCAATTGCCGAAACTCGGTAATTACTATGTGCAACCTGCGTTCGTGTAAACTTTTATGTGTTTTATTCTGAAATCTCTTTGTTACATTTCCAACAGTGTCGTCGGGCTCTTTTGGAAGCTTGGAAATGGTTGGAAGGTGGAAACCAAAACTATCACACCAGAATCGGCATATTGGGATACTGAGCTTCGAATATAAGGCGGGGTATGACTTTGAGACTGCACATTTTGGAAAAAAACCTCGCCTTATATTCGAATAAATAAGGTATATGGCTAAAAAAAAAAACGATGTTTTGGTCATTTTTCCAAAATTGAAAGGCATATCCCCCTCAAAGTTCCCCATTGTGGCTTCTGCTGTGCGCATTTGATCAAGTATGTTTTTTGCGCAGCGCTCACTTAGCAAAGCTTCCTCCATCAAGTGCTTTTGTGAGCACAAAGGAACTGATGCCAGGAGATGCACGTGTGACGAAGACGACCGGTCACGCAAAGCGCCATGTGCCTAACCCAAAGTTGCATGGCAGGACTTCAAGCCGTTCGGGTATGCCGGACGAGAATGGTTTGCTGCCTTGCGTAGCACCGCCTGCCCCATCACCTGATCCACCCCCTCCAGAGTCTAGGGCTCGTCCAAACACGTTCCGTCAACTGAACATCAAGTTTCACACAGCGGAGAAGATTACAGACAAGATCAAGCGTGGCACGGAAAGCCAGCCAGCAAAACTTGGCCTCCTTGAAGTGGTGGATCTGGAGCACTCGCAGGCAGAATCCATCACACATTTTGCCATAGGGGGCATGGTGGCACTGGGAGAGCTTTTTGCAGACGTCCGGGGCGGTCTGGCCACGCTAGATTTGAGCAAGCCCGAGAGGCAGCATGAACTGGTTGTGAAGCTCGAGGTGACGTGCTGACGGATCTGGCAAGATCACCCCTTTTGAGGTCAACATCAGGGCTGTGAAACGTACTCGAAACATTGCCAAGGGGGTTTTGTGCTGGAATGAGCTCATCCCACAAGGGTGCACACCACACGTGAGGACACAAATCCAGGTTGGTGAAGTCAGTGCAGCAGCCTCTAAGGCTGCTGCAGTGTGCATGTCATTAAAAACTTGTACAGAGACTTCTCTCAGCCATCAGAAACATTGGTGTGTCCTTCAGTGGCATGCTGATGAACAGGGGACCATCGTCCCATATTTAAAGGCGTCAGCCAAATTTACTTTGAAGGTACAGTACGTACTACCGAACCAGCTGGGACATGACTGGCAGCCCGTGAAATGCGTTGTTAATTAGTTTAAAATAGCTCTGTCGCAGGCGATCGCACAACAGCCTTGAAGCGGAACTGACACTGCAGCTGGCCCGGCGCTTTTTCCTGCAGCCAGCCAGGAGAACCGGTCGTGCTCCGCTGGGACTGCGGTGTGGGTGAAGCAGCACTGCGCGCAAGTTAGCCTTGGCCAGCCGGCCATGTGCGGCTGCTCGCTCGCCAGGCTTCAGTCGGGCCGCAATCACCACGCTCGCCTCAATTTCGCTTCCCAAACCTGATTTTTTATAGGTACGTGTATTTCAGCGGCCACATTTTCTATCTTGCAGTCTTTTTAGGCAGACTATACGAAAGCAACGTTTTCACGAGGTTCAAATTTAGAGTGCAGTTGGTGAAGGGGACACACGGGTCGAAAAAACGAGATTTTTTCAAAATATGCCGATTTTTTGTTTTCCCTTGCATTATCATCTTTCATGGGTAAAAAAAATGAAAACGAAATACAAACGAGAACTTAGTGAAAAATGTGTCTGAATGACTCGCGGTGACCGAAGAAATTGCGAAATCAAGCCGAATTTTGGCCATGTTTGAGAATTTCTTCCGCAAGGCAGCGTGGCTCGCCGCCATTTCGGTCACTCGAGAGAGATAGATCAAGCCTTCTTCCCTCGATTGAGCCGCTCGCCAACTTCGTATCTCCGCGATTTAAAAAAACTTCCCGTTTGTTTTGCGAGCTCCTACTGGGCATTTAAATCACATCACACAAAATCGGGACTGCCATTGGCTCTTGCCGCTTGTGAGCCACCATCGCCTGCAACGTTCCCTTCGGTACTTCACGCTATCTGTTCTATTTCCTTATCATGTGTTTTTAATCGTGAACAGTGAGGAGAAGCATGACTTTTGTCACCGGAAGTAGCGTACTTCATGCCGGTACAAAGGAAAGCGCAAGCGGCGCAGCACTGCGACGACCACGGCCAATGCCGGCACGACCGGCACCGTGAGGCCTAACGGCGCCGCGCCTTCAAGCGTTGCAAGTGCGGCTCAACCAGGCGGGGCTGATTTTATTAGCGACGATATCGACTTTATAAGCGCATTGGAGAAGAAGTTGGCAGCCTTCCAAGGTGAGGAGACAGCCAGCAACGGGAGCGGTGCAGGTGCAGTTATCTGTGAAGTCGGCGCTCCGACTGACCTTGTGAGTGGCACCGTGTGGGAAGTGCGAACTTGTAGTTGAGGCTGCGAACAAGTGGAAGGGCCTCACATCGGTACTGGAACTCAAGTGCAAAAACGAGAAGTGCCCTCAGGGGGTGATTTCGTCTGTTTACTCGTTGCAGCGCACTGCCGCCATCGGTCGCAGAGTCCGCGACCTGGAACTCTGCAGGGGAAGTCCCCGTGATAGTTTCGCCGTAAATGTGAAAGCGGTACTCGCTGCATGCGCGGTTGGCATCAGACACGATCAGCTGTGCAGGTTTCGTGCCATTATTGGTCTACCGAAACCACTGCACCAAAAGACATTCCACAACATTGCCAAGAAAGTTCATGTTGCGGCCACAAAAGTCGTCTCTGACAACCTTGCTGAAGCAAGGCAAGTAACTGCGTTGCAAGCTGGTCAGACTGACGTCAGTGTGATGTTTGATGGTACTTGGCAGAAACAAAGACAAAAGCGCCACAACAGTGTTGGCATTGCCATTTCTCTAGACACTGGTTTCTGCCTGGATTTTGAGGTGCTGTCATACTACTTGCAGCCGCCACCAAAAGCTTGATGAGCAAGAGGAGGAAGTGTGGCAAGCCTTTCATGCCTGTGTATGAAAAAAATGTCGAGTGCTCATCCCATGCCATGGAGACGGAAGCAGCACTGCGCATCTGGCACAGGACGGTATAGTACAACCTGCAGTTCACTGTAGTGGAGACTGCCACTGCTCTCGCGGTGTTGTGGTTCAACAGGGGCCACACTAGCTTTGAGCAAGTTCTCCAAGAACTGGGAATCTTTCCTTCAGAAGAACTGGTCAGACTAAGCAGTGCAAGTGACCAGCGGAGGATCAGGCAGATGTCTGCCAAGCTGACTGCTAAGGCTAGGTCCCATCGCCACAGCCTGGTGAAACGGTCCCGTACCAAGGACTACACTCGCAAACACCACGAGGGTGCAACTTATGCAGCAGGAGCGTTGTAGTTTTAGTACCTCAATGTGGACATTTCAGACTATATCCCCACCAAGTTTCATGTTTGAGCGAGAATTTCTGAATCTGCCAAAGAAATAAACTTTCAATTGTATTTTTCTCAACTTGTTTTTGTCCGTTTTCTGAGTTTGTGCAAATTATTTTCCCACTTAAAAAGTTGTCGGATCACGAAATTTTGCACAGATGTTCATTATAACACGTAGAGTGCACAAATCTTGTTCATTATGCAATTTGTCTCCTTAGATATTTCTGACGGTCATAAAACAAAAATATCCAGAACAAAAGGCACACTACCAATCATTTTTTTTTCGTGGTGAGGAAAATGAATATGAGGCTTTTTCAGGTAGATTTGCGCACTCTGCAGTTCATAAGGAACCACCTAGACTATTTTAAAAGTTTCAGGAAAAATGTTTACTATAAAAAAAGTGCGCACAAAAATGCCATTTTTCTGCAAGTCATGCTGCGTAACATTTTATCCGCAGCAGCTATTTGAAATCTGATTGCATTTATGACCAAAGGTGCTCAATATTTACAATCTGTGAAAATTTCAGCCTCCTAAGTTCATTTTTAGTTGTTTCGAGAAGCATGTCCCCTTAAGAGGGGACACTGCTCTTAAAAAAACTTTTTTAATTTTTGAGTAAACTCTGTGAAACTTGTCAGACTTGTAGCTTTTCCTCCACTGATTCTAAATACGGCATTATTTCTTTTGTTGGTTAATTAGGTCCCGAGATAATTAGAGGTAATTAACCATTTTTGGAGGAACAATAGACAAAACTGTGTTGGTAAGAAAAATTTAATCTTCACATTTTCCAACACCATGAACACTGGTGAGTGCAATAAGACAATCAGTTTTTTGATACATCGCTTGGAACTAATTTTACAGCTCATTAAACCTTGGTGGCAACACTGGCAAGGAGCCATTTTGAGTGACAACTTTAAGCAGTGAAGTTTAATGAGCTGTAAAATTAGTTCCAAGCGACGCATAAAAAAACTGATTGTCTTATTGCACTCACCAGTGTTCATGGTGTTGGAAAATGTAAAGATTAAATTTTTCTTACCAACACAGTTTTGTCTATTGTTCCTCCAAAAATGGTTAATTACCTCTAATTATCTCGGGACCTAGTTGACCAACTAAAAAAATAATGCCATATTTGAAATCAGTGGGGGAAAAGCAGCAAGACTGACAAGTTTCACAGAGTTTACTTAAAAATTAAAAGAAATAGTTTTAAGAGGGGTGTCCCCCCTTAAGTGGGCTGCATATGAAATTGTGCACCACCTTGGTGATCAATTGTGTGGTGCTCTCAAACTTTTGCCTTGGTTGTGCAAACCTTCCAAATGAGGGCTACGAAGACTGGCTGGCAAAACATTGGGTGCAGCGTTGGCGGAAAGTATAGAAGCAGCCCTCACTCTACCTGAACGGGCTGTGTTACACAACTGTGCAGCCTAATGGATGTAGCCGCATGCTGCTTCTGCAAATCTCCCCTCACAACTGACGGAGGCTAATAAGAAAACACTGCCACCACCTTGGCTGGATTCAAGCCCAGAAATTTTGCTCAGTTCCTAATCCTGTTTGCTACTTGGCCTCGGGTATCTCCCGTTTTCAGAATACCAAGGCAGCTTTGAAAATGGGAAGAACATGTCATTTTTAGAGGGAGATCACAGTGAGGCTACTGACCATATTGTCACATGTAGTCCACTTTATATGCACTTTGAAATTTTTGGTCGGTCCCCTCAGCCTTGCGCAAGTTTTTGAAAGCTCCTTTCTGCATCATAGGGACAGAATTGGCACAATTTCTTTTTACAGAAAACTGAGGTACCTGTTGACATCCTGATTATTTTTGTTTGGGCCATGCAGAAGAAATATTTCTGCAATTAGAAACACTGCGGCTGTGGCTGATTAAGCCACAGTGTCAAATACTGTCATCTCTTATAGTAAACATAATTTGTTATAGAACACAGAGTGGCAGGTCTATAGGAAAAACAAAGAATACCACTGGGTGCTGCCAACTGGCGCAATTGCGGGCCACCAGACGCACGGTGCTCACCTTGGCCTCCTCGCGCTCCTTCTCGGCCGCTTTGCGTGCCCTCTCCTCCCTTTTCCTCGCCAGCTTCGAATCGGGGACGGGCTTGAAGGTCAAGTCCGTGCGAGCGCAAGAGTTGAATTCCCCTCGACTCCAGTGCCGCAGGAAGCTGGCCGCCCGACGAGCAGGGTTGAGAAAAGAGGGAGGAAGGCCGGTCAGGGCCCAGCCCACGAGCAGTGCCCAAAACGAGAGAGAAACCTGCAATCCACTCTTGTGGCGGCAAGGCTATTGCAGCACTGGCGGCCCAAAAGGCCCCGAAAGGGGGCCAAGTCATTCCCAGGGGGTGCTTCCAACGTGCTTTACACAGTCGCTCATCAACTGCCACTCGGTGCCCATCACTGCCACCAGGAGGCGCTGCACCACAAGGACGCGAGGCTCCTTCCGCTTCCATTTACAGCGCCTCGTGTTACTTGCCCGTCCCATTTGTGTTGTCAGACGGTTTAATTTCAGCTGTTGTCATTGTTGTTGGCCGGGGCAAAATCATGAAAACAAGTAACGTGGCTGTGATAACATCAACAGGCATCGTTTCATGGGGGAACTGTGGCAGTGTGCAGCTAGGCCTTTTCTAGGGGGTGTTGACGAGGGCAACTTGGCTGTGATAGTGCTATCAGGCTGCAGAGAGATGAAACTGTGAAACAGCGCTTTAAACGAGGACAGCCCAAACCCAAACGTTAGTCAGAGAGATGAAGCACAAGGACGGAGTTGGCCACAAAGCAGCAGGAAAGAGGCCCTCCAGAGCCCCTCTCAGCCCAGTGCACATGAGTAGGCTAAGGGTGGGGATCGGAGTGAACTCGGTAATGAAATCTGGCTGGCACACTGGAAAGCACTGCACCAAATGGTGAAAATTGAAGGTTTCATGATGGCACCTTTAGTGGTCCTTGCGTTAGAGTTGCCCACTCGTGGAAATCTTATCAAGGTATTCACACACGGTAGGAAGCCCCGAATACTTTTCATTTGTAGTCAAAAGAATGCTACAGGCTGACAGACCTAGATTTTTTTTTTTTTTACACAGAACATTCTTTTCACCTGTACCCAGATGGACACAACTGACCCGGTCATAAATATCACATAAAAGAATAACTAGGCCCTAAAATGAAAATCCGAGAATGCCACATTCTGCAGAACTGTTCAAGGATTGAAATAACAAAAGTCAAATTCCGCCCACTGGTTGCCATGCTATCCTTCCCACAAGCAACGAAGAACTGATAAAACGGCTCTTAATGCTTACAAAGACTTTATGATTTTAAGCGTGGGGAACGATCGCCGCAGACGTCAATGTCAAGAGCTTCAAGAAGACGGGCATACTGAATGCCCTGGATGCACCTGAAGACAACTTGGAGTGGGATGAAGATAAGGCCTCTAAAGTCGATGCTGAATCCTGAGGTGACGACGCGGCAAAAACCAGCTGTGTTAGTAGCACTGACTCGGACTAGGACTGTTCCCACTTGGGTTCCCCACTACTAAATGCGGGATGGCAAAGTTAGGCGGCGGCTTTCCGCAACAAATAAAGTTCCGTGTTTTGTGCCTATGTCGACCTTGTACAGTGTAGACCAGTTTTTTGGCAGGTCCACTGATCGACCGGTGCAGCTGGAGCATTGTTTTAGGGGGGCGGGAAAGAAAAAACAAAAAAGACAGAGTCAGCCATCTGACGCAGTGCACCCCCCCAAAAGGCACCCTTTAGTTCATATGTTCCGTTCGCACTCATGTGATAACCACAACACACCTCAACACACCTGAGCAGCAGCGGCTGAGGAGGAAAAAAAAAGAAAGACGAAATAAGACCGTGCCTCCGTTTTTAGGTGATCAATGATAAACGAAGATCATTTATAGTGCAGTATTGCTTTTAGTGTGGATTTTCGCAGCTTCTGCGGCATACGTTAGCTACCCTGTACTTTCATTTTGAGGGTACTTCCTGCTTGGAAAAGTCTTGGTTATGTATAATACCTATTAAAATGTTATTTAAGATCGTTGTTCCCACTCAGAAATTTTTTTCCCCCACATAATTATCGCACCCCTCAACTTTACACACTAACTTTTTCCGGATGAGGACCGAGTAGACACGGACCCCCCTTTTCCAGCGCCACAACACTCACATGGCGGACTGGCTGCGGTGGCATTCGCTGTCTTCAACCTTGGGCTCGGGGCTGGGTCCCCTCACCAGCTGCTGGGCCTCGGGCTCCTCCTCGTCCTCCTGCTCGGGCGCCCCGTGGTGGGCCCCCCCCCCATGGTGCAGGCTGCCGTGGAGCCCCGCACCGTGGTGCGACGAGGGGGGCGCCCCCCCCACCCGGTGCCCACCCCCGCCGTCCAGGGGCAGCTGCGGCGGCAGGGGCATGGACACGGGGGCGCGCGAGGACGACGAGGGTGGGGTCTTGGAGTGGTGGTGTGGGGGGGCCGTCGCCTGGTGGGCCGGCGGTGGCGGGGCGGGGGCAAACTGCGGGTGCGCGGGGAAGTGCAGGTGCGGGGAGTACAGCTGGGGGCTGAAGTAGGGCGAGTAGGGAAAGCCCGGGTGCACAGGTGGGGCCGCAGCGTGGTGGCCCTGCGGGGGCGCGGGCCTGCCTGCCGCCGCCACCAGTGGGCTCGGGTAGCCCAGGGGGGAGGGGGAGGAGGCGGTGGACACGGCGGCCGCAGAGGAGAACAGGGGCGGCGAGAAGGGGTAGTGGTGGCTGGGGGCCGCAGTCGAGGCAGGGGGCGGCCCCTTGGCAGAGTGCTGGAGCGGGGAGAAGGAGGGGGGCTCCTTGGGAGGGGACGGCGGGGGCTCAGTCTTGACGTGGTGCGGGGAGGGGCCCGGGTAGTCCACGGGGGCCGAGGGCGAGGAGCGAGGGGGAGCCGAGGCACCAGCGGCCGCCAGAGAAGATGCTGGCAAGCACGAGGAGGACGAGGGGGGCGGCAGGGGCCCCAGGGGCGACAGGCCCCGGGGGGCGGCCAGGGGCTCGGGGGGGAGCAGGCCCCCCCGCTGGCCCTCCATGAGCAGCGTGGGCGGCCCTTCCTCCTTGACACGCACCAGGTGGCTGCCCTTGACTGCACCGGGCATCATGCCCGACGGGAGCAGGGGCTCCACAGGGGGCGGGGGCATGGCCGACAGGGCCGCCAGCGACGGGTTGAGGCCCCCTGGTGGAGGGGGCGTGGGGCGGCCCCGCGACGACGGGGACGATACCAGCCGCAGGGGCTTGGACTCCTCCCCCTCCACCTTGATCAGGGACAGCGGCACAGCGTCCACCAGCGGGGGTGCCACGGGTGACCTGCCCCCCCGCAGGTCGGGGGGCAGCAGGGCGGGCGGCGCCGGTGGCAGCAGCTGGTCAAACTTGTCCTCGGGGGGCACCGCCAGGCTGGGCGACGGGGCGGGGGGCTGCTGCACGGGCGGCGTGGCAACCCCCCGGCCAGACAGCTGGTGTGCGGGCGGCGGCACGGGGGACGACGACACTCGCGGGGCCGGGAGCAGCAGCTGTGCTGACCTCTCCAGGTGCGGGGGCACCCCCTGGCTGCTGGGGATGGGCACAGCGGTCTGCGGCACTACCAGCGGCACAGGCGAAGCAGGGGGCCGCAGGGGGGCGGCCACGGGCGCGTCCTCCATCACGGCGGGGCTGCCCCGGGCTTCCTTCGGGGGCCTGCACGGGAGCAGCAGCACTCGGGGTTGGCACACAAGGGACACGGCCACCAACACACGCTGCCACAGAACACGCCACTGGCCCGCAAGTGACGGCACCCTGAAGGGGACCGGGTGCCACATGTGTTGGGGGGCAGAGCCACGGGAATACCATGAGACGTTGTCCGAGCAACTTTGTTCTGGGCATAAAAGCCACCGAGGAAACATTCGTCTGCACGTTTTGGCTCGCCAGCAGGGCTTTGGCGTTGCGCACGTGAGAGAAAATCTAGGATTGAGTGCACGCAG
This sequence comes from Haemaphysalis longicornis, assembly GCF_048455015.1. Taxonomy (NCBI): domain Eukaryota; kingdom Metazoa; phylum Arthropoda; class Arachnida; order Ixodida; family Ixodidae; genus Haemaphysalis; species Haemaphysalis longicornis. The sequence continues at coordinate 3,690,386 of NW_027526422.1, read as the reverse complement.
TGTGCACAAGTTGATGCTGTTGCCAGAGCTCTGCAGGAACACTGCGCCTCACAGGCACACAGCCTGCAATGGTCCCGACCATGAGCGCACAACTCACTGCGCCTGCCGCTGGGTGTGGGGGATGGCGGAAGAGACTTGCCCGTCCTCAGGAGGCACGGGCCGCTCCTCCTGCTGCTCCTCCAGCATTGGGGGCACGGCTGCCGCCTGGGAAGGCTCCTCGGCCATCGTGCTGGCAGGAGGCACTGCTGCTGGCATGGGTGCTGCCATGGCCGGGGAGGGAGGCGCCCCTGGGGGGCTCGCCGCCGTCGCCTCGGGTTCCTCCGGGGCATTCTCTGCAAGGGGGGGGCACCCGAATAAGGCGCTTGTGCTCCCAAAGGCCAGCTGGCCACGGCAGTACTTCCTTTCGCTGGTCAGGCTCTTTTGAGGACATTTCTCCTTGTGGGATTAAGCTTACTTTTTTTCCTTGAGCATTTCCTAGCAGCACCGATCCAGGCTGAAACTAAGGAGACGCACTACTCAGGCCCTATTAAAAATGTGACTACCACAGGGTTCGTACAGGCTTCAAAAGCAAAAATTCAAGGGTTTTCAAGGACTTTCAAGGACCAGAAAACAAATTTTCAAGGTCCCTGTCTAATGTTTCATCAGGGATTATTTTATAACTTTTTCAACACAATGCAAAAGTTTTTTATTGCACAATACCTAAGCACATTAGTGCACATTTAGATAGGCGCTAACGGGTTCGTGAATGCTCCCCCAGCTCTATTTTTTATTTCTTTGGTTGGTAGTTAAGGGTTTTTCTTTTTTCTTGGTGTTTTGCTCAGGCTGTTTGATTTCAAAAGTTTGTTAATGTTGCCTGCATCTCCTGCTTTGTCAGCAAAGTATCGGTTGAAATTAAATCAGCAAGTTTTGCTGCAAGGCAGGATGAACAATGTGCACGTCCACCATTTGCACGTAAAAGCAAATGCAGATGGAGCGTATGAGGCACAGCAAACATGCAATGAGCAAGCGTCCACACATTAGATGGAAGATGCTAGCTAGAGAACAGAAGCTGGCTTTCACAGGATTGTATCGTGACATGAATTCTATTGAGGAGTGCTGCTCCCAATGTTGCTTTGTAATAAAGAAAAATCCACGAAACTTGTCGTTTCACGCAATACATTTAATCTTGATTGTTACAATGTTTCTTTACATTTGTTAGCACCGAAAACCCACGACAAACATTTTAAGTTCTTGTGAAAAGACAGGGCCATTGATTCTCTCAGGAAAAATCAAGGGTTTTCAAGGACCATTTAAAAATTCCAGGACTTTCCAGGCCTTGAAATTGACACTTCTAAATTCAAGGGTTTTCAAGGTTTTCAAGGACCTGTGCGAACCCTGCTACCAGTGGTATCGCTGGCTCGTGCACAAGTCGGAGACTGCACTTGCACTAACCAAGTTCTTCTACCTCTGTTGGAGCACAGGTCATAGAGTCAAGCCTTGAGAAGTGAAAGCAATGACAGCACACTCTGTCTCTCAAGCCACTTCTTTAAACAACCAGAACTTTTCCTTTAACACAGAACTTTTGCTGGCCTTCACTTTTTTAATCAACTGGACCATGGCTTAGCTGCAAATGCACAACAGTTTCTTCTACAATCGATGTCACAAATTAAATTTATAAATTTGGGTACAGTGTAGATGTTATAAAGGTATAAATATAACGTAATTGCTTATAGTGTGAGACCGGATATAACGTGGGTCTTTGTGACCACCCGTTCGCATCCCATAGAACTCAATGCGCAAGCATACCGCTTAATTTAAGGGGGGACACAGCTTTCAACTTCGGAAGTAAGACCAAAACATCGTTTTTTTTTAAAGCCGCATATTCAGCTTCTATGTTTATTATTCTGTGCGTCTGCAAAGTTTTTCCACTGAAAAGCGTCGCAAAGTGGCATAAAAAAATATTTTTGCCAGGCACGGTGACAAAATATCAGCGCAAAAGGGCAAAAAAACGGAAATTTTCGGAGTGCTGTACCTCCGCAACGGTGCCACCGGGCACGGCCATTTTGATATCACTAGATCGGCCGAGCGATCGTTTTTCCGGTTCCGTTAGTCTCTTTTATCTTCGTTCATTCACAAACGCACAAACGGCAGAAAAGAAACGACGCACAAACGAAGCTAGAAATAGATGCTGAAGCGCTATTCGTCCACCGGTCGGGACGCGCTAAGACGACCCTCCTGATTGGGTGTCGCGGCCCAATGCAAGATGGCGGCCACCTGAACTGCGTAGCGTTGGCGGTTTGAGTTCCTTTTCGCTGCTTCGCTCGGCCAAGTTTCTGTTCAGTCTGTGGTATTGATTGATTAATTGTACGGTTTAACGCGCCAATGCAACGCAGGCGATGAGGCGCGCCGTAGTGGAGGGATTAATTTTGGCCACCTGGGGATCTTTAACGTGCGCCGAAATCTCGTACACGCGCGCATTTTTGCTTTTCGCCTCCATCAGAGAAGCGACCGCCGCGGCCGGGAATCGAACCCGCGACCTCGTGCTCAGCACTCAACGCCTTAGCAACTCAACGCCTTAAAGGACCCATGAAGAGAAAACACAAGTTTGGTTCATTCAAAAGATTGTCTCGTTAGAATCATACTGACACCACTTTTCGAAACTTTGCTCAAATAAGCTACATAATTAGGAAAAACGGGAATGGTCATGCGACCCACCAGCTCATTTCCTGCAACAGAACCTATGATGTCACATGAGCTAAGCTCTGCGATTGGCGGAGGCTGGCAGAAGCAGACGCAAATTAGGTAGAGCTTACAAACTAGACGAACGAGCGATTTGCGCTTAAATTTAGGGAACATTCTTTACAAAGCAATAAGAATGATGGGACAAACAGTGGAAGTTAAGTTACGAAAGCACATGTAAACATAGAAGTACTGATGCGTTCTGCTGTTCGTACTGCGCACAGCATGCTTGGTTTAGCTGCACAGCACTACGGGGCTTGGGGTTGTCTCAGACGACACTGGCCGATTGACGCAAGCAACGGTGTCTTACGTGACCCCATTTGTCGAGCGAGCACTGTTTCAGGGAACGAATATTTTCTCCCAGAACAAAAACAAGCCAGGTTTAAATGCGGGCAAAAACAAACCAAACGCTTGCCACGGTATGGTGGCGCCATCTAGGTTACGGAACGTAAAGAGACGCGGGAACAAACCAACACCGCTGTACAGGGTGGAGACAACCTTTGAACGGTCCCGTGCTGCCGCAATTGGGCCAACGGGCTCAACGCGTTATTCTTTTCGTTTCCCACGAGACCTAGCAACGCGAAACAGACAATATGATTCAAACTTCTTCAGTAAACCGCGTTGCGGCGATAATTTTAGCGCGGTTTTGACACAATGACTTGCTTCGGCGGCGAGCAAGCAACCGAAAATGGCGGCGCCAGCGTATACGTGTCTCTACCCTGTACGGCGGATGCGTGAATGAAGGTACTCTAGGCTGCAGAGCGGTCGGTTCCTGTGATGTCATTTGGGACCACGAAAACGCACGATTGAGCGGGAAAATCAAAATTTTAACCTAAATTGTTTAATTTCTCAGTGAATGAAGCACCATTTGTATCCGGACAAGTGCTGGGGGCACTATAAAACACGAAATCTTTCGAATAAAACCAACTTGCATTTTCTCTTCATGGCTCCTTTAAGGCCGACCTCCATGCAGCGAAGTTTCTCGACGAACTTGGCGCGGCGGACGCCGCGGTTTGACGCGCCGCTCAGTTTTCGTCCACCCCAACCTCCATGCAACGTGATGCGACGAACGCCGCCGATGGAAGACAGGACAGGAAGTACAAGGAAGTACAAGGCTGTGATTGGCTGCGGCCTCAAAATGAGTTTGCCGCTTCCGGTCGCGTTCGCCGCTGCGCGTTCGACATCTAGCTCGCGTAGATCGCCGGCGAACAGCCGTATTTTCGACGCAGGCGGCGGAGCGGCCGCCGCCGGGCGACGTTCGCCGCCTTTTCGCCTACATTTCACTGCATGGAGGTCGGCATTTAGCTCAACGCCTTAGCCACTGAGCCACCGCGGCGGGTCAGTCTGTGGTATTCAACACGGACGTTATCGCGGTGGGAATGCCTGAGATCACGAGCCTGATTACGGGAAGATGTGCGGCTCGAAAGGCGGAGGTCATCGAACGCTTTGCGGTGCATTTGACTCTACCGTCGCCAGACCCCGAAAAGTGACACATGATGTCCGCACTTGCGATAGTCGTTCGCGAAGTGAACTTTTAGTCGGAGTTGCGATGTTTACACGCTTATTTATTGCTATGTTTGACCGTGGGCTCGCCAGCCTTGGGAAAGAAATGGTCGATGCGTCAAACGCTGCGGCGCGCACGGCATAGCCGCTGCGCACTGGAGCATCACATGCAGGGTTCGTACAGGCTTCAAAAGCAAAAATTCAAGGGTTTTCAAGGACTTTCAAGGGCCAGAAAACACAGTTTCAAGGTCCCCATCTAATGTTTTAGCTGGGATTATTTATAACTTTTCCAACACAACGCACAAGTTTTTTATTGCACAATACCTAAGCACATTCGTGCACATTTCGATAGGTGCTAACGGGTTCATATATTTTGCTATATATATTTTGCTATATATATTGCTAACGGGTTCACATATAGCTTTATTTTTTTATTTCATGGCTGGCATTTAGAGGTTTTTCTTTTTTCTTTGTGTTTTGCTGAGGCTGTTTGATTTCTAAACTTCGTTAATATTGCCTGCATCTCCTGCTTTGTCAGCAAGAGTATCAGCTGAAATTAAATCGAGCAAGTGTTGCTGCAAGGCAGGATGAACTATGTACACGTCCACCATTTGCACGTAAAAGCAAACGTAGATGGAGCGTATGAGGCACAGCAAACATGCAATGAGCAAGCGTCCACAGACTAGACGGAAGATGCAAGATAGAGAACAGAAGCTGGCTTTCACTGGATTGTGTCGTGATATGGATTGGATTGACAAGTGCCTGCTCCCAATGTTGCCTTGTAATAATGAAAATCCACCAAACTTGTAATTTCACTGAAACTTGATTGTTATTCGTTAACATCTAAAATCCATGACAAACACTTTAAATTCTTGTAAAAAGACAGGGCCATTGATTTTCTCAGGAAAAATCAAGGGTTTTCAAGGACCATTTAAAAATTCCAGGACTTTCCAGGCCATGAAATTGACACTTCTAAATTCAAGGGTTTTCAAGGACCTGTGCGAACCCTGACATGACTTCGCAACCGGTTACGATTGAACGCCAGTAGCGGTAGTTTGTGCCTGCGCATTAGATTTAATCTTAAAAGTGACCTGACCAGCCATATCTGGGATAATTAAAGTACGATACGTCGCGGTAAGCGTGCGCTGCGATGTGAGCGAACCATATCGCGATTCTTGCGCAACGTTTCCCGTGCACTTGTAATAATCATGCAAACAGGTTTGAGTTAGTAATATAGGAATAAAAATATGTTCTCTGCGTTAAAAATGTACGTTACTGTCGCAGCATTTAACAGTGAATTTTTTAGGGAAATTATTGATACCGATGCATACATCTATGTGTTAGGGCATACTGGCTGTGCTGCGAGAAATATTGGGTGCCTTGAATGTCAAAAGTAGTAAAAAAATGCTCTTGCATTGAAGTTGGAGTTATGCAGAATATTATACCAAGCTTCAAAGTAGCTCATTTGCATCCTTGTGGTATGCAAACTTTTGGCAATGAACACCTGCACATATGAGTACTAAGTTGCTGCGCCAGGCACGATTATAAAACATAAAAGAAGTCGAGAGTGATTTTCAAATTTAAGTAAAAAGAAAAGAGTGCTTCACTTGTTGCTATGGTGACAACACTGTAAAGGGAAGTTGTCCAGTGCGATACAGCCAACCAGCTAACCTACTTTGCATTGAAAGCCCATTGAAAACTATCTCCCCCTCCATTTGGTCTGCAAACTGGGCTATGTACTGTTCACGAAGGAGGTGAAAATGTTTTGTGGAAAGAGAAAGGCTGTAAAAGGCACTCCAATTTCAACGCAAGGCCTTTTAAAAGCCCCGTGTTCAAAAGGACACGAAAAGCTACAACCCTGACGACTTTTAATAATTGAAACCTATGTTGCAACTTCGGAAGCCGTTTTTTTCATGTTTTTTTTTTTTTTTTTTTGCCACCTCTGTCGCTTGTACCAGGGATTTCTTTGTGATTGCTGGGTCTATTTTGATTGCGTTTTTTGCACTACATTCCTTGATGAACAGTTGAGGTCGTGACACTCTTCGTTTTCCAGATTTGTATTTTGTAATTTTTTTTATTCAATTAGACGTTCACAGTCGACATGCCTGTTGTACATTAACCTCTAAAAAAATGAAAACTAAAAAAATTGGGTTGCAAAAAAAAATTCTAAGACTGTCACGACCTTGGCCATTCATTTGGGAATGCAAAGCACTTCGAACAAGTTCTCTATCATGTTTTATAAGCCACTAAAGCTCGGTACAAGCGGAACAGGAAGAAAAATTAATAAATAAAAAAGTTTTAAAAATATTACTTTGAAATTTTTATGGTATTATCACAAAATCATTTTCAGTTGCTGTGCCAATTTTCATCGAAATACATAAAGAAATAAAAGAAATAAAAAAGAAAAGAAATAAAAGTAAAATAAAAAATTCCCCCTCATTTCCCCGAGGGGGAGAATGTGAAAGTGCCAATGCACGGTTGTCGGCCCACTTGCGGCGCTTGTGCTCGGCCCCCGCAGCCCACCGCCTCGCCGCCTTCTCTTCCATCTCTTCCGTCGGGTTTGTAGTATCACGTGTACACCACGCAGTTATCAAGCCGCTATAACGCCGCTGAGTCGCCAACGCACGCCGCTGACGACGTAGTTTGAATGCGTTAAAGATATAAGGCGCGTCACAAACACTGATACCAGCGTCGCGTCCGTGGCTTGGTCGGTAGAGCGTCGCGCTGCGGCCGCAAAGTCCTCGGATCGAAACCTGGCGCCGGATGCTGTTTCTTTTTTAAATATAGAGGAGCACTGCGGACGCCGCCGCCGCCGCCGGCGGTGGATGGTTTGGGGTCGCTTATAAAGTGCATTCGCACTTAAAAAAGCACAATACCGTTTATAGTGCGGTTTTCTGGTGGGTCTGCTGATCGACCGGCGCAGCTGGGGCATCAGTTTAGGGTAGGAAAAGGAAGGAAGGATGAAATCGGCCATCTCACGCAGCGCACACCCCTTGCTCTCCTCTAACTTCGACACACAAGAAAAAAATAGGCACCCGTTGGTTTGCGCATACGTGATAACCAAAACTGTCCTTGCTTGACGCACCGCGGAAGATGGTGACCCCCATCACCGTCCGTGTGCGGCAAGTTGTTCCCATTGAGCATGAACCGCGTTGCCCGTTTTTGCACGCGATTCGTGCACGTCGGCGTTCCGCGTGCGGTTTTTTCACACCCGTGCTGATGATTCCACGCTCGCGGGAGCTTCTTCGCGTGTTTGTGGGAGGAGCCCGACGCCTTGCACCAATGGGGAGACACGCACCTAATGGCAGGAGATTCGAAGCGATCCGAGCAGCTGGCTAGCCGCGCCAGAGATGTTTAGGCTTACCACTGCGGTATTTCTTGATGGGCGCTTTCACAAGCAACGTGGATGGCAGTTTATATTCCTCTTTTCGCCTAGATTATCAGCTCTTTTCTTACGTGAGCATCTTCGCTTGCGCCTCGAGCGGCATTTCAGCGAGCAGTTAGAAGTGGTCGCTGGAGCTGCCTGCACTACTTCACGGCCAGTTCCGACACCATGTTGGCACCTCTTACCACGCCGCACACTCCGCGCCAGTTGTATCCGCACCGGCGTCGACGCGCCTGCGGCGTGCACTGCACGTTTCTGCGAGAAGAAATCGCTCCATGCGACTCACGCTTTAGAACATTATGCTTATTGATAAGCCACTGCTCTTTCCCTTTCCAAACAAGCGAGTCTCGCGACGCCGAAGATTTCCACCACCAGTACGTTGCGCTGATAAGCAGCTGCCTTCGGCATCGTGAACACGAAATGGGGTAAAAAAAAAAATCCCGCTGGCGTTCTTATCCCACTGTCCCGCAGAGTCTGTTCATGATGCTTTGTTCAAATGTTCAAATGCAAGCATGAAGCTTCTAACGCAGCCATCGTCCTTCAAAACACACTCATAACGGAAGTTAAACCTGTGCTCACCATTTGTAGGACCGCACTTGAAATAGACCCTGCAGCAGCGGCTGGTGTAGAAAAAAAAAAAGGAAAACAAAATAAAAACCGTCCCTTTGTTTTTCAGTGCTGTGCGTCTGGGTGATGATTAATATAGGATGACCTGAGAGGTAGGTTGCTATGTGGTAGGATTTGCGCATGTTTTGGTTATAGTGCGGTACCGCATACAGTGCGGATTTTTCCGGCTCCTGCGACATACGTTATAAGCGGTCTGCACTGTATATTGAAGACAGAAGACAGAAGTCAGCTATGGGAGAAATTACTACCCCCTTGTAATTTGTGCAAATTAGATTTTGCCCACATTTTCCGACTCATTGTTCTTTTCGTGCCTTTTTTCCCCACCGTATTAATGATTCCTTATGGTGTTTCACCACCCTGTGCAAGGGCCTCTGGGGTACTTGGAATAAATAAAAAGGTACTTGGCACTTTGTGGGATCCGCAGAGTGCCATAGTTGGTCGACTACGCGACTGGTCAAACCGTGCTACGCGCAGGCGGTGGGCACAAGTGGTGTGCACCATAGAGTTTCATACTAATATATACTGGAGGGAAATCTGGCGCTGCGTTCGCGGGCTGCCACTGCAGGTAGCAACGTTCCTCGACTCCTTGGCTTCTATTTCATCTTGAAGCCAAAATCAATAAAAACTGGTAACATTGTTTTTTTTTCTGCTCATCTTGCATGAAGCTTCTAATATTCCATGACAAATACATCTTTCTGGAGGTTTAATGTTATAATAACAAAACAAATTCGATTAACCATCTGCAGTAATATTGTTGCATTTTTGCAGCCAGAGGCAGCCTGTTCGTTTCGCCAGGGACAAGTGGAACGTGCCTGCCCGGTACATGACGGCACGCTCGCTGGAGCGCGGCTCCCCTAGACAGTGGCGCCAGATTTCCCTGTAGTGCATATTAGTATGAAACTCTGTGGTGTGCATGCACCACCACCCCTGCTGCCACCGGGAGGTTGGACCACCCACGCCCAACGTCCCACCTTCGTTGGAGGCAGCAGCGCCGCCGCCGCAGCTGCTGCTCCGGCTGGACCGGCCCTCGGCTCCTCCCCCCGGCGAGTCGGCAGGGCTCTCGGCTGCGTCGCCCCTTTTCCGCTTGGCTGCACTCGTGTCGTCGTCCTCGGTGGCCGGCGGTGACCTCCCGCCATTCCCGTCCCCGCACTCCTCCACCGGGGAGGAGCTTGGGGTGGCCGCGGCACCCGGGTGGGTGTTGCCTGCAGGGGCAGCACTGTCCTCCCGGCCTCGCTTCTTGCCCTTGGTGGGGGTCTCGGGATTGGTCTTCTGCTGGGCGGCAAAGGGCGCGCCCGCTAGTTTCTAAACCAGCTAGAACCCTTCAACGAGGGCCCACCACAGGGCCCACCACACCACAGGGCCCACCACAGTGCAACGCAATTACATCGAAGGCAAGTTCGAAACAGGAGCTACTGTGGCACCATATCAGACCAAATGCAATATTCAGAAACAAGGCAGGGGGGAGGGAAAAATACCTCCTTGGTGACATCTAAAGGGACGGACAACCGATTTTTGTCGCGTATATGTTCTCTAGCTCATATGAAAGCCAGCGTTTTATATAGCCCGGTAACTCCAAGCAATTTCTAAACAAATTGGCGAAAAAAAATTTTATTTGGCAGCAAACTTCCTGAAATCGGAAGGGTGGCGGTTCGTAGTGTCAAAACTTCACACAACAACGTGTGTCCCTGTCACGTGACCTGCAAACCTGGCAGCTACTGTAACTGCTGAAACGTTTATTTACGTATTGAAAACCTTTCAACACAAGTATTGAAACAACGCTAAATTGTATATGTATTTCTAAACATTATTTTGAAAATTTTAAACACACGCCGTCCGCTGTTGCCGGGTTGCTCTCAGTGTGGCTAACTGAGCCTCCATGCCCAGAATCAACGGCAGCGTTCAGTAAACAGACCCAGTAAAGGAGCTCTGACAATTCTGCCTGAGTCAGGGGCGTTTGTTCTGGCAAAATAATTTATTTCAGTTTTCAAATACGCCAACCTCAGCTTAAAAAAAAAAAAAAGAAAAAACGTCGCACCCGGGGAGAATCGAACTTCCCACCTCCACAACGTGAAGCCAGATTCTACCTATCGTCTATCCCAACAGATGGCGCATTTGTGCAAAATAGACCGTTGCATTAAAAAAAAACATAAAGGAACAGGAAAGCCTGCGATTCAAACTTTTTTAGCTGGGAACAACTTTTTAAAAATCGTTTTTCATTTCGCATAGACAAAAGTATGTTGCCGAGCTACTCTATGTCATGGTTGCCAGCATTATTTTTGAGAGGGACACATACAGCTCGTAGATCTAAAAATTTCGATTTAAAAAGTTCTAGGGCGTTATCAGCAAAACCATTTCTCGACAAGGTGCTTTAAGGGGGGACACTGGTCTTAAAACAATTTCTTTTAATTTTCAAGCAACCTTTGTGAAACTTGTCAGTCTTGCTGCTTTTCTCCCACTGATTTCAGATATGTCATTATTTTCTCAGTTCGTCAATTAGTTCCCAAGATAATTAGCACTAATTAGCCATTTTTAGTCAAGCAATAGACAAAACAGTATTGGTCATAAAACTGTAATCTTTATATTTTCCAATACCATGAACCCTGGTGAGTGCAATAATCGAAGCAGTTTTTTGATGCATCGCTTGGAACTAATTTTAGAGCTCGTTAAACTTTGGTGTTTGAAATGGGCACTCAAAATGGCTCCTTGCCACTGGTGCTACCAAAGTTTAACGAGCTGTAAAATTAGTTCCAAGCGATGCATCAAAAAACTGCTTCGATTATTGCACTCACCAGGGTTCATAGTATTGGAAAATATAAAGATTACAGTTTTATGACCAACACTGTTTTGTCTATTGCTTGACTAAAAATGGCTAATTAGTGCTAATTATCTCGGGAACTAATTGACGAACTGAGAAAATAATGGCATATCTGAAATCAGTGGGAGAAAAGCAGCAAGACTGACAAGTTTTACAAAGTTCACTAGAAAATTAAAAGAGGCTGTTTTAAGACCAGTGTCTCCCCTTAAGTGATGCCCTTTCATTTGGGATAGAGAATATATACTAAAAAAAATCAGTTTTCTGCCTCTTTAACCCTTTGAAGGTCACGGCCATACATGTACGACATTGGCAAACACTTTCAAAATGGCCAATGACGTACATGTACGGCATCGCTTGTATCTTTAAAACGAGGGGGCGCGCTGGGTATCGCCCACAGAGTACCCGGGCGCCTCTCGCTTCTTGCGCCTGCCACAGACCAAGGTCGCCTGCGAAACTGATGAGGCTCTTTCCTCGTTTTTTTTTTTTTGTATTTTATGAGCGGTGCGCCGTCTATCGCTCCCGCATCCGGCCGCACGCCGCGCCGGCGGGCGCGCAGCGGCTGGTTTCGTTATTGGCCTCCGGGCGCTTCCCGCTTTTTGCGCCCGCGAAACTGATGTCTATCTGATTTTGATTCACTCAAAAGGTGCCGGCCTGTTACTCTCCCGTTTTTATTTAGAATTTTTCTTGTGTAACGTCATAACAAACCGCATGTATGTAACAACACAAGCGATTTTTTTGTCACTTTACAGCCACCCAAAAAAATTTTGATTATTTTTTCTCGATATAGATTTGTCCGTAGAATTTAAATCAGCAATAAAAAAAAATCGACCCTGGGGGGACGCATATGGCGAAATAATTCGACCCTCAAAGGGTTAATAGCAGAGCTGTCTACGCTTGAGGCTAGTCCGCTGGCATTCACAAAAATCAGTCCTCCAGCGCGAGGCGCGACCTTCGCCAAGCTGTGTAGGCGGATGCGAGTCCTGCCTAGCTAGGACCTCATCGTGCGTGCCGGCACCCCTCAACCTTCGAGAACACTTTGCCCATTGCTTGTGGCCTCTCACGGGCTCTTTTCCTCGCCACCTCACGTGCATTTGTGCCTGCAGTGGGAAGCACAGAACAGCTCGCACTACAGACGCCGAGTTCGTGAAGCCAGTTGGACGCGGCCCACTTTGAGAGATGTGGAAGGCTGCAGACAAAACAATCCGGGCTTGCCAGTCATGCAGAACTTTCAGCGGCAAGTTCGGAAGTCCATGAGAGGCACAACAGCCGGGTCTCCGACACAGGAAGAGGGCCCACCAGCTCGGCTGTTTCTCCAGCCTTGCACCACCAGTGTGAGCTGCAGCCACTTTTTCGGTTTAGGTCTCTTACCTACTGCTTCCCAAGCGCCGCCAAGCAGCAACAAGGCCGGCCGAGGTAAAAAGATGCCAGCAGTCACATCAACATGCTTTTACAGTTTCCTTACTAGCCCGAATTAGACAAAGCTATAAAAAAGAGCAGCAGAGGTTGTGCTGCAAGCAGCGGTGTGACGGCAAATGCCACTTGAGACCAGACCAGAGAGGATAAACAGGCTCGCTACACTCATCCTCATACTGCGCTTCTTGGAGCCGGGTGCAATGGGGCAAGAGGCCCAGCCCCGGGGGAAAAGGAAACCGAAGCCTTGGGCCCCATCTATACCAGTGGCGCAGGGAGAGCTTCTCGCTCCCCGGCGTGTGGACGAGGAGCCTCCGCTCCCATCTGCCGTGGCCACTGCTCCAGGAGGCTACGCCCATTACAAGCTGGACCACTCCTTTCTGTTACCGTGTCTGCTCGACGCCAGGAACTATTTCGTGCCCGAGAGTGCCAAATGGCAGCCTGCTGGCGTTCCACATTCAGGCGAGGGCCAAAGCACAGCAAGAGAACAGCTGCAGCACAGAACCCAGTGCAAACCCACAGTTCACGATGACCGGAACCAAGGCCGCACGCCATTGGCTGAAACGCTGTTTCTGTGGATGTGGTACCTTTAAAAGGTTCCGATACCTTTCTGCTAGTCAAAGGCAGTGAAACTCACACGGCAAGGGTAGCACTCCAGACCTTTCCTGCGGGCCGGAAAAACTGCTGTCCCGACCGAGTCTTTTTCTTAAACCTTTTCATTTCTCAGGAGACGGACCACATGCGTGATGCAAGTGACAGACAGCTGCCCTACTTCAGCGCCCATGACCAGCCTGGTCTCAGCACAAAATTTGTAGACGTTTTGTTTTAGAAGCGAAAATCAGGTGCGCGTCGGAGCATGTCGGAGTCGAGGAGACACCTATAGGCAAATGTCCAGCCCACCAAAAAAAAAAAAAAACACGCTCACCAGGCCCACCTTTTTCTTGTCCTTCTCAGCTGCGCTGGTCGCAGGCGACTTGCGCCCTCCAGGGGTGCGGTTGTTGGCAGTCAGGGCTCCGTCCAGGTTCTCCGGGCTTGCTCCGTCGCCCCCGCTATTGCTGCCGTGTTTGCTCCTGCCTTTTGTGTGGTTCTGGCCATGGCACAAATGCAACCAAGATTGGTCCAAGAACGGCTAGAAGCACAAGCAAGGAAGCAACACACAATTCCAGTGGGAGTGCATGTGCAACCAGAGGAGCACAGCTGGTGAACTCGCAAGGTACGCGTAGCCTTAAAAGGGCCAGCGGATGTGGACGATCAATGATGCTGCAACCCGGTGAAGAAGCTTTCCCACGTAAGCACGTCACAAGGCGTATTTAACCGACTAAAACAGAAACGCACAAGAAAGCTCCCTTTGCTGCTGTCTCATGGCATTCATGTTAGCAGCAATATTTTGAATATATTGAACATAGTAGCAGAAATGCCATGGAGGCCATTGCAGAGTAATACGTAGTTCAATTACGATTCCTGCAACACACACAAATCCAGGTCACAAGAGGTATGGCATGTAACCATTTCTACTTTACGATGTCTGACTCCACTACATTCCCTAAGGATATTCTTTTCTATTCATTTAATTGTGGGAATAAATGAAAGAGAAGAATCAAACTTACAATGGCCTTATGTAAACCCGGAAAACTAACTATGGTGGCATAAAACTACCACCACAAACTCGCAGCCGATTCTTTGGTCCCCCTATTATTAAACTACCACCCCCTGTTCCTGTCTCCAAGCGTCGTCATCATCGCATCACGGCGAAATGGAGAGCGGGGCAACGCACCTCCTTGTTGCGGCGCGTGCGCATGACGTGCTTGCCGTTGAGCACCTCCCCCCCGGCCCCCTCGACGGGCTTGAAGAGGAACTGCGGGGGGCCGCCCTCGCCCTCGCCCGCCGCCAGGGGCCGCACGGCGTCGGTGCCTCTCTTCTGCTGGCAGCAGTCCCAGCACAGCACCGAGCCTTCCTTGCCCGTCTGGAACCACTCCTTGGAGCCTGCACAGCACACGCCCACGATGGGGCACGACAACAGCCGCGAGCAGGCCCGAGAATGACAACAACCGCTGCCGACGCAACATGACAACGCTTACAGGCAGCCCACGCTTGGCTCCTCTCGCTCAACACACGAGCATTGGCCCCGTTGCAGCATTGCGAAATCAACCTGCAATTCCCTTACAACGAGACTTCCCAAGCACTCACTCGTAGCAAGGCAGCTGTGGCACATGTAGGCTGGCACTTCCCGGGAATCAGAATCATCAGCAGACTCCTCCTCTTCGCTTGCCGAACTCGCATCAGCTGCAACAGCGGGACACACAGTCAAAGCACCAGCTCTCCCTCGCCCCCTTGGGGCCACGTGCGCCCAGTGCATCAACCCGTACACCCTCCCGAGAAGCGCACACTACACAAAGACCCTGTTCTACGCAAAGGGGCTGGCCTGGGCGAGCATACCGAATTCATTCTGCGCCACTTTGGTTAGTCGGGATGATGGTCTGCTTCGCCGAAGCACGTTCTGCCGGCGGTGTCTCCGGTGAGGCCGGGAAGTCGCCGCGCCTGGGGTCTTCTTCCACAGGTAGTAGAACTCCACCAAGTCAGCCTGGCAGGGGCAAAGAGACACACAGGGCAACATTCTCCCCCCTCACTGGCAGTGAGCGCACCGGGAGCTCACCGTCTCCTTGTGGGCGAGGAGCTCCTTGCGAATCTTGAAGAAGTTTTTCCCGTACTGGCGCAGGCCCTTGACAAAGCGTTTCTGGTCCTCGTCGGTCCACTTCTTGTCGAGCCCCCGGGGCACGGGGTTCTTGACCAGGGCCTGCAGGGCGCGGCCCGTGTCGTACTGGCTGTCGTGCAGCAGGTCCAGGGCGTTGATGGTGGTGTCGTCGCGGGAGGCCGCCAGGCAGCCGTCCTCGGCCGAGCCCCCGTCGCACATGCCCGCAAAGGCCGCCATGCTGCGTGCCGCCCGCAGGTACATCATGAGGTCGCAGTCGGGCACCCCGGGCGTCCAGCGCAGCTCCTCCCGGGGCATGCCGGCCGGGGGCGGCGGGTCGGGCCGCAGCTCGGGCAGCCGCGCCTGGTGCCCGGGCCCCACCCGGATCTCGCCCCCGGCTGGACGCTCGGGGCCTTCCCCCGCCACCACGCTGCTCCGCCGCCGCTCGCCGGCCTCAGCCCCAGCACCGCCGGAGGAGCAAGGAGCGCCAACACCCACCGCTGACGCCCCACCCTGCACAGCACGCCCGCCGCTCAGGGACTCTCCGGGGGCCCTTCCGACAGAGCCACACCAACACTGCTTCGACGTTCAAACAAAGTTGCAAGGCCATTTAAGACAGCGCCCTCCAGCGACCGACAAGGACGCTATTTGCAGTTCACGTGTGCATGAAATCAGGGAAAGAGCCAGACTAGCACTGTTTTACATGCATGCGCCTGCGAATCACTGCTTACCAGACAGTCATCAGTACAGTTATCTGGTGGGGCTCCGAGAAGTCTTGGGTGCCGTGAAGTTGAGTGCTGCCACAAGGTGACATTTCAAAGGTCCATGCAATCTCAACCTTATCGGACAGCTGACGCTGTGTGTACAACTAAAGAGTACCTGACGCTCCGCGAGGCAAGCTCCCATAGCCCTCGCCCCCCTGGCTCAATTAGAGGATGCCAGAAGCAGCCAATTTCGGACTGCCCAGAGGAGGCTTCTGTCCACTTTTGCCCCTTCACTTCCATTGCCAGGCTGGTTGGAGGAAAAAGGGGAGAAACCGGACAGCACAAGGCCCAACAAAGTGTTCACTGTGTGCTGCTGCTCCTGTGCACTGCCTTGCTGCCAAGAGTTGGACAAGTAGGAAGCTGCAATTTGGCCCTTGAGACAAGCCCACCGCCTGCCGGTGCTCCTTCCTGGCACAGCCTAGAGCCACTAGATGAAGTTTATTTATTTATGTAGCTTATTTAGTGGCTCTAGCACAGCCCACTCGCACCCACCGTCAAAAGCACAACTCGAGTCCCCCACTCGAGTCCCCCGAGTCCCCCAGGCCATCAGGGCCAGCTTGCACTCTGACAGACGTGGAAGAAAGCCCCTCCTGGTTCTACAGTGCCGAGGCCAGATGGCAGATTTGGAGGAGTGACTACCAGCGCTGTAGAACTTGCACTGAAGCATCACACGGAACCTCTTGCCATGAATGCAGCCTCGCTTACTTTCCACCACAAAACGGGAGAGAAAGGCAGAAGGAACAAGCAAGGCAATACCGACGCAGGCCCAGCCTTTGTTGTAAAGTTACTGCTTACCTAACATCTCCATGAATGCTACCATGCATGCTCCGTTGCATGCAAAGGAGTTGCATGCTACATCTCGTGTTCCAAAGGGACCTTAATTCCCCGGGGGGTCACGGCACTGACAAAGGACTATCCAGAACTGGCAAATTGAAGCGGCGGCTCCATTCCTGAGCTCGTGGTACCCTTTAATGGCCATCCTCTACACTCCACTCAACAGAAAACCCCGCAGAAGAAAAAAAGGCGGGGTCCTCCCCCACCATTCTTACTCAGCATCAGCTGTTAATTTCAGTGATGGTGTTGGTTAGCATTTCGAACATAGTGCAGCTCATACGCACACGTAGGCAGCAACTTCTCTAGAAGATAATAGAAGAGACCCAGCAATGGAAAAAGCCCACAAAAACGGATCAGCAGAAAAAGGGTCTAAATAATTATTTAGAGTACAAGAGAATGAGCAAGACAAAGGTTGTACACAGAGAGGCTGGCACGCGAGGGTGTTGCTACTACCCAGAAGTTGCTCTCTGGCCTTTCGTGAGCATGAGAATTTGTCCATGTAAAAAAGCAACGCAAAGCAGCATGGTCACTGCATCTTATGCAATTAAAAGGCCACTAAAGTGAGTGGAAACTGGCAGGTGGCTACCATTGCATTCCACGACTGCGTGCACCATGCCATGCCACACCCACTGGGCAAGTTTCATTTTTTCCCATGCTCATAGGCAAATAGATTCGTACAACTGCTGAGCAGCCAAGGCTGGTTGACGCCCCTGCAGGCTGGCATCTCCCAGTGGCTACCTGGTGAAGAGGAGCACCAGGCGTGAAATCCCAACTCGGTCAGCGTGCAACACACAAGGCGCCTTTCCACAGAGCTGCTCATTTCCCTGGGCCACAAGTGGCACACCAAAGTTGACCTCTGGTGTTGACGAGAGAGTTCTCAACTCGCCCGGCAAGAAAAACGTCTTCCTGACGTGCAGAACGAAAACCCAGCCTGACCAGGCTGAAATCTACTTGGATGGGTGCAACGGGCGTCACACACCTATCGCATACAGCCCCCTCTCGCCATCATTCTCCAGTGTAGTGCGACTAATGGCCGTCCGGCGTCACAATGCGACAATAACTGCTGCTACTACTACTACAGATACCAAGCGCACGGCATGTGCCCCACGAGCACAGTGAGACAAAGGCGATTTCACATTGAGCAGGAAACAATGTGCAATGTAAACAGCCCTTTTTGACAACGCACTCACATCTAAGGGCTATGTAGGCAGGCCAAGGTGACGGCTTCCTCTAATGCAGCACGAAATAAAAGAGGTCCCCTCGCCATGCAGTGCAAGTGAGCTGAGGGAGGGGGGCAGAACGAGACCCCCCCCCCCTGCAATCGCTCCTAAAACCTGCAAGGTGAAATGGCGCAGAACAACCTTTCGAGTCGAACAAGGAGGGAGATAAATATAAATGCTCGCTCTGTGCCCCTCGCCTGCTTGGGCCTGCTGAGCACACACAGCTGCTGCCAGTTGAAATGGCTGCATGCAAACGACACGGCGGCCCCCGGGCTCGACGTACCACCACTCCCACCTCTTCCCGAGGGGAAACTGTACAAACCTGTCTGGTACTGTAAGCAGCGCTCTTAGAGGCCAACTGCCCCAAAAATTTCAACCTCTTGAAAACCCTGTCCGCGTATAATCCGCCTAAAAAGACTGCACGACACTACAAAACGTGGCAGCTGCAATACGAACATGCACAGCAAGAACTACCGGTGAAAATGGGAGATTTCATGACCAAAATTGCGAAGGGCGCAGCCGCTGTGGCTGGCCAGGGCAAACCTGCGCACAACCCCTTCGCGTGCACGGCAGCCCTCGGAGGAGAAGCACGCCCACGGGACCAAGCATTTGGCCAGCAGGGGCAGTGGAGCTATTTCAGCTGCTACAGTTCTGCTGCTAAGGTGCTCTCATTTATGAGCAAGGCATTTCAGGGTGGCTACCAGTCACGTCCCATTCAAAATAAATTTAGCCGAGGGGAAATTTCAGTGCAGCTGGCCTCTAACACGTCAACTGACCATCGACATATCGTGACATCTTGAATATTACCTATCTTACCAACCACCACAGAATTGTTCGCAAACCACATCTGTCGCACACCGTACTGAATACAAAATGCTTGTCCGGAAAATACCTCTGAAACTGAATCCTTGCACATACCCCCTATTTGAAAGCAACAAAGAGAAAGCCAGCCATGGGCAAAGGCAGGATGTACGCACTCAGAGGTGAGCAGGGGAACAACACAACTGAGGAGAGGTAACTAAGGTACTCTGCAACAGGCTGTATGCCAGCAATGTTAGACCACGGGAAGCTACTGAGAGTGCAAGCACAACTTGCATTGTCCCAATAATAACTAAAAAAGAAGTTGCAAAGGCTCTCAAAGGCATGAAAATAGGAAACGCTGCTGGTGACGACAGCATGACCATAGATCTTTCGAAGGAAAGAGGAGATGTTGTACTGGAAAAGCTTGCTGTGCAATTTTCGGAATGCTTGAAGACTCATAAGTGCTCATTGCCGGGAAAAACACCAAAATTATCCTGATCACAAGGACCTCAGACCCATCAGCCTACTCTCAGCTGTTTACCAAAGTTATAGTTAGCCGCATAGGCGACAGCCTGGATTCCCAACAACCCAGAGAGCAGGCTGGGTTTAGGAAAGGGTACTCAACCATGGATCACATCCATGTCGTCAATCAAGTGATAGAAAAATCCGCAGAGTGCACTAAACCCCTTTACGTGGCATTTGTAGATTACGAGAAAGCGCTTGGTTCCGTGCTAGAAGCTTTAAAAGACCAGAGAATAGAAGAGACCTACATAAGACTTCTATGGATGCAAGGGCAGGATGAGCCTCCACAAGTAAAGCGATAAATATCCGTTCCAAAAGGGAGTATGACCGAGACATACCATCTCGCCAAAACTATTCGCAGCCTGTCTGGAACGTGCATTTAGCAAGCTTGACTGGGAAAACATAGGACTAAGGATAGACTTCAGGTATTTGAGGTTAGCGGACGACAGAGGCTTGCTAAGTGAGAGTGCAGAGCACCTGCAAAAATTGCTTGAGGAACTACATTCAGAAAGCACAGCCATGGGGCTAAAAATAAATATGAATAAATCTAAAGTAATGAGGAATAAGCATGCCAAAAGCGTCCTCTTCAGATTAGGAAACAAAACACTAGAAGAAGTAAAAGAATACAACTACCTCAGAGATGGTTAGTGCTGAACCCAACCACGAGAGAGAAATCCGGCGCAGAATACCGTATTTTCCTGTGTATAAGTCGCAGTTTTTTACTGAAATTTTCGTTGGTGCCTATTATCTACCGGTGCAATTTATGTACGGAATTAATTTGGTACGCAGCCGCTGCACGTGGTCCGTGCTCAAAAAGGTGCCTGTGCATTGCGTGATGTCAGCGCACGTTAAAGAGACACGGCTCTATAGTGTAAATGAATTAATTATCTGCTAGCAAGTCGGAGGAAGAAGGCTTCGATGGTTTTACCTAAACGCCGTCTGGAAGTACATGCCATCTGTGTGTATCAATAAACCCTTTTTGAGAAGTTAGTTATGTCTAGACTTTGGACGGTATATGCACATGTCTCGCACTGCTTGCCGGGGATATGTCCAGAACTGATCCTTTACGGGTTTACCTGATTAACAAGTGCGTTTTGTACACACTTACTATACACCGGTGCGGCTTATACATGTTTTGTTTTTGGAAAAACTGACGTTTTGAGGGTGGTGCGACTTATACAAAGGTGCGACTTATAGACCGGAAAATACGGTAGGTATTGGCTGGAAGCACTCGGCAAGCCCTCCCAAGTAATGAAAAGCGAGCTACCTCAAAAGAAAAATCTACAACCAGTGCATACTGCCGGTTATGACATATGGAGCCAAAACTTGGCACCTTACTAATAAACTAGGAAGCAACTTAGGTTGGCCCAACGGGCCATAGAACGAATACTGTCAGGAATAACACTCAAGGACAAACCACATCTGTCGCATGCTGCACAACTGAATACAAAATGCTTGTATTCAGAGAACAAGCTAGAGTTGACAATATCATAGTTCACACAAAGAAAAAGAAATGGACTTGGGCTGGCCATATAGTAACATGAACCCATAACCGGTGGACAATTAGGGTAACATATGGATACCAAGGGAAGGGTAATTAACACGATGGAGGGATCAAATAAAGAAATTCGGGGGTAAACTGTGGACTCTACAGCGCAGAAGAGGAGTGGTCAATGGGAGAGGCCTTCGTCCTGCAGAGGACCCGAGCTGGCTGCTGATGATGATCCTTGCACTCACACAATTTGGGGTGCCTGCATCGTTTCACCAACTTTGGACGGCTACTCACTGCCCACATCTCTCTGCTCCCGCTGCACAGAACACCACGCAGTACGGGTAGTTTCCTAGCTTTCCTCTTGCTTTCTACCGAACGCAGCATATGCAGCTTCCAAAACGAGAAAAAATACGTAGCCTTGCGACATCATCTAATACCAATCTGGTTGTACTAACGCACTTGCTACATTGCAAAATCTGCAAAACGCGTTCGTCGTGTCTTGCAAAATCCACATGTTCGCCGACAATTGTGTGATTTACCATGTGACAGCTAATGCTTCTAATCAACTAACCCTACAATGCCATCTGAATAACATTCAAGGATGGTGTGACCATTAGCTTCTCAAATTTAACCCCAACAAATGCAAAGTTTGTCTCATTCACTCGTCGCAAAATCCCTGTACCTAAAATCCTGCACCTAATCACGAATGCCCCTCTAGAAATAGTAGTGTTTAAAATATCTAGGTGTCACACTATCCGCCGATCTAACTTGCAATGCGCATGTCACGAACACTATCTCATCCGCAAACAAAATGTTGGGATTCGTGCAGCGTCATGTGTTGCACACCACAGCACGTAAAACTGCTCCCATCCCTCAGCGGACTTCGGCAAAACTAAAACATGCCTCAGCCAGGGTTCTGCCCACGGTGGGCAGCAGTGGGAATTCCGCCCACCGTCTTCGGTGGGCCACTCCCACCGACCCACCTGCTGCCTCGAAGGTGGGAGGAAGCAGCGCCAGTGGCCGCTCCTCCCTCCACCTGGCTACGTGAACAGGAGCCCGAGCAAGTGGCTTTGAGGTCGCAAATTGTCGATGCCGCTTTCTCGTTTCATTGCACTGCGGCACCACAATGTTCAGTATTTGACCAGAGGTGTTCAATTTTTGTGATGAAAATTTGAAATTCCTCACCCCCCCCCCCCCCCCCAATATGTCAACCTCTCAGTACTTTCTGGGGAGAACCCTGGCCTCAGCTATACGGAGCCCGCCTCAAACTTACCTAATCAATGACCTTGAATCAATTCAAAATCGCTTTGCCTGATTCATACATTCGTCATATTCTTTTGACATTAGTGTTTCATTTTTAAAAGCCCAATCTGGATTACAGCCACTTTCCCTTCGACACCGCATAGCCACCTTTTCTCTGTCTTACAAGCTGTCTTACATACTTTTCTGACCGCATAGCTGTCTTTTCTCTGTCTTACATAGCCACCTTTTCTCTGTCTCCCATGCATTTATTTTACATTTAGCTCAGCGTTTGCTTAAAAAAAAAAAAAACACTTAGGCAAGCTTCACCAATCACTTGCTTCACCATTTAGGACTCTCACAAACAGTGGTGCAGGAATGTGTATGGGAGCCGCCATCAACACCCTTTTTTTCCCCCAGTTTTTCAATTTTCTGCAATACGGTAGCCGACCGATTTTTCGGACCTGGAGGGGAATGAAAAGTAGTCCGAATAAAAGAGCAGCCCGAAAAATGCATGGGTCCTTACTCCTATGGGACAACTGGCGGTTCCTCGGGAAAGTCCACAATGTCCGAAGTTTTGGAGGCCGAAAAAATGGTCGGCTGCTGTAATAGCAACTACTGCTGCTGCAAGTGGTATACAGTGAAAGCTCATTAATTCGAACTGTAACAGTCAGACTCATGGATAATCCAAACTGTACGATTTGGTTCGGCCAAGTAGTCTCCGCAGAAGCCAGTTAATTCAAACGCCTCCACCACGGATAATAGGTACTGCACGTCAGAGAAGCAGCCCCACTGCCTCCACCCGAGGCTGCGTCGCCTCCGGAAAGGAGAGCCTAGGAGAAGAAGCTAGATCAGGTAAAGGCAATCCAAAAGCCCCATAGCAGGAGTTTCTTTGCAGACGGCACCGATGTGGACACGACTTCAGGGTGTGCTGCCAGATGGCATCACTTCCGACATGTGAAACGTAGCACCTGTCGCTGCCAGTGACCACGAGGAGATGGCAGATGGAGCACCAGTGCAGCCATCGCTTGTAAGCAATGACCAAATGGAATGCTGCCTGCATCTTCTGCAGTTTTGGAGTACGCAAAAACGGGCCTTCAACTGAGAGAGAAGAGTGCTAGCTTTCGCCTTCAAGCATGAAAGGCAGGATTCAATCGCGGCCTTTACTAGCATGCAATTGCCGACACGTGCTCTACTGCTCCACAATTGCATTGTACGACTTTTGTGCTTCACTTTCGTTAGTTTAAACTTTCATTAAAGGGACACTGAAGTGAATTTGTCAAGCTCCCGTTTTTGCTTGCACTGCGTAGACTGGCTCAAATTAGCACACTTTTCATCATTTATCCGGTTGACAAATCGGTAATTATTTTACAAAGCGCGAAAGAAGAAAAACTACCATGCGCGGTTTGCGGCGGCCGCACCAACTAAGGCTGTGACGTTGAGAGGAGGGGCGCCGTGATTGGACGATGCCCAAGGTTAGCAATCACACAAGTTTCGGTTTCGGTTTTGGTTCTGTAAAACATAACCAATGGCTTTGTTGGATGGGCATTCTCAATATCTCAGTAATCATCGTACCGCGCTTCTGCCATGTTGTCGGCTGTAAAATGCACAAGATAAGCCTCCCAGGACGGCTTGTAGTCGTAGCATTCACTAGCCGAGACCTACGCAGTGCATGAACGCCCTCCGCGTACCCGCAGACGCCCAAATGTCATGCGCTTTTCCCCCATATTTGGAGCTTGCCTCCCTCATGCCTGTATCGTAAAAAGCGTGTTCGCACCAGGCCAAGGGTCTGTTCATTCTGGCCTGTGCCCACTGCCTGCAAGCAGTCGGCGCTTAAGGCAACAGCACGCCAACGAGCACTCGCTAGCGCGCCAGTGCCAGCCTGCGCGCGTTTTGTGAACTAGTTCGTGTAGCCATGAACGTTGCGGCCCCAAAAAAGGTGAACTCAATATAGAAAACATCGGCGGAAAACAAAAAGGTTAACTTACAAAAAAAAAAAAAAAAGCATGTACCCGCGGGGATTCGAACTCGCGACTCGCAAAACATTTGGGGTGAATTCCTAGCGCCCCAGACTGCTAGGCCACGGAGCGGGACGGGAATGCCTTGCTAATATAGGGTATATATTGTACAACCGGTTTACACTTTTATTTAGTTTTGGCATTTCAAGCCGCTTAGGTGACTATTTGTTGTACTGCGATCGTGCAGTAAGCGTCGCCCGAGTTTCCACAGTAGCTCACGTCTAGCAATTGCATTTCGTAGACGGAAAAGCGTTCGCAGATGCGTAGTCGTGCTGCTGACCGCTGTGCTTGTTTGCCCAGCGCAAAAAAGTGCTTCCCGCGCCCTAGTTTTACGCTGTACGGTAAAAATATCAGTTGATTTTATTTGCTTAGTACCTATATTGACTTCGCTGACTCTTCTCCCGCTTTCAAGAGGCCTTATATTTTCCTACTGGCGTACCAGTCAGCGAAGCGTCGCATGTGCAGCGCTTGTGTGAAGTGACCTTGACTTGGAGCTAGATACAGTGTACAAACAAACCAAGTAAAGAAAGGCACATTCTTCCATTCACAAACCTGTCCTGGCTTCGTTTCAACCAAGCGAACGAATTGCGACCAAGCAATTTTTTTTTAACCTCCTTGATTGCGACGACCCGCCGGCGGCCGGCGGACGAAACACTGGGCCGACTGACTCTGTCGGCCGGGGAGCCGTGCAGTAGCGCAGCCGTGGCGCAGCCAATTGCCAGCTCATCCCCTCCTGACGTCACACGAAAACGCCACAGAAAATGGGCAAGCGTAAAGAGAGGAGGACAGCGTTTTCGAATTAATTTTTCTACTAAATAAAATCGCGTAAACGCGCCTAGAGTGGTCCAAACATGGCCTGGGGACTCCGGACTACAATTTGCGCTAGTAATCCCGCAATGTTTACATATCACTTCAGTGTCCCTTTAATTCCCTCCCCCGCACGTGAATAATAGAAATTCCAGTGTCACTGGCCTAATGTTGCCTTTGCAGTAAATTTTAATCTGATCAACAGGACAGCATCCACAAGAACACGCAAAAAGGCGAAAAAGAAAAAGGAGCCAATTTGCCCCCTGATATGGGAAATGTCTGTTACCCCCCCCCCCCCCCCCCTTTCCCGTGTGGGAACCGCGCAAGGCCGATCGACAACAGGCCGGAGCCGAGGCGTGTGCCGCTTGACACGCAATGCAAAGAAACTCGATTGCCCCAGACGCACAGCGCCGGCGTCGCATACCTGTCGCACACCAAACGGTAACGGGCGGCGAGACGACGATTGCTGCGGGATGCCGTAGGAAAAGGCGGCCTAAAAACACAGCAAGCAAAGTGCGCAAACAAAACGCCAGTGCTCGAGCGTCGCCGATAACAATAGAGCGACCACAGCTGCTCGCACAACTCCTCTCTTCCGCGGACAAGTGAGTGGCGACTCGAATACAAAGGGGGAACCGCTTTTGTTTTTCTTACCTCCTCTCGTAACCCCCGCCTCCGCCGCCGCGCTGCAAAGCGCGCGATAAAACGCGTGAAGAAACGGGAGGCATCAGCCCCACAATTCGTACTTCTTGTGAGGAAGGGGTTAAATAAAACTGTGAGTCGTGAAACCAGCCAGCAGCAGTCAACGCCGCCGGTGAACAGGCCCGAAACTAACAGGCGCACAGACGCCGAGGTGAGAATCGTTCCGCTCCAACGCGATCGCCGCAGACGTCGGTGAAGAGCGCTGCTGCTGCTGCTGCTGCAGTGCCTCTGCGAGTATTTTGCTCGCCTATGTGAGCCCCTCTTAAACCCCAAACAAGAAAACGTTTCGACGCCCCCGTCGTTCACAGGGTCAGGTTACGAGGCGCGCCGTACTTCATCGCGGCCCCAGCGTGAAACCTTGGCACGGCGATTTCGAGAGCCAACGCCGATTAAATAATCACGTCGAAGCGCTTGGAACAAACGGCGCTGCCTTCGACACGAAGCGGAAGCCAATGCTGAACGCTTTTAACCCAACCCACACTCAATGCCGGAATCGAATGGGGACCGACTTCCTTCAACGTCCACCAAACTGGCCTGCCCGTCGGCCCCGCACATGAAGGTCAAGGCTCGCCGCGACAAGCTCGACCCAATTCATCGTACCATTCTCCATTTCCCCACGCTTCTCGGCAGGCAATTCCCTGGCCAAACGGATACCCGCGCTAACACGAGACACTCGGTGCTCACCTCCCGCTGAGCTATCGTCGGCCCCCGCTTCGATTCGTCGCAGCATTACAACACGTAACCGATGCGCGCAATAAGGACCGTGCCAGAGAAAACATCAGCCAAATTGGCGTTAAATAACACAACATACTTCCGCGGTGCGATAGACTTTGCTTGGCCGAAAAACAGTTCGAAGAAATACCGACTGCGGCACGGCTGGAGGTCTCCAACATCGGCACATTCGGAATACCTCCTTGGTGACCGTTTGTGTGCGCCAAATTTCGCGTAAAAGCCCGGCTGCTGCTACTGCAGCCCGGGGGATAGGAATGACTGCAGGTTGGGAACGGTCGAAAAACGAATTTACCCACGCATTGCAAAATGATCGCGGCTGGCAGTGAGTATCGGGGTTCCGAACGACGCTGCATGCGGGCGATGCGCGTTAGCAATTCGACGTAAACACGAACACCAACGTGGACTCAAAACAAGGCAAGGCTGTCTGATCACAAATAATGCGAACGCGGTATGCAACAAGAAAAGGTCAATTCATATTGGATTCTCAAAGCTTTCCGTTAATTACTTCCAGCCATTGCTGCTGGTCG
This sequence comes from Haemaphysalis longicornis, assembly GCF_048455015.1. Taxonomy (NCBI): domain Eukaryota; kingdom Metazoa; phylum Arthropoda; class Arachnida; order Ixodida; family Ixodidae; genus Haemaphysalis; species Haemaphysalis longicornis. Next base: position 3,663,584 of record NW_027526422.1, on the reverse strand, counting down.
CCCGAGATTGCACCAACTGAAACGAAGCGCCGCTCGAGCACTTTCGCGCACGACGTGTCGCGTGCTTCGGGCGCGGTTTTAAGCGAACGCATGACAATTATGCACTGCTGCACCAGCATTGCGCGTGCAGCAGATTAAAGCAGCTTAAAATATGTTAGGCCTAGCGAAACAACGCTCGCGGGACACGGTCAATTAGTCAGTGCGGCAAACGTGGGCGGACAGAGTTTCCGCTGCCGATGCACACGAGGCCCGCTCACCTTCGTGCTGCGAAAAATGACTTCCTCGGCGCGGGGTCATGCCTTCGTCGCCGAATCGACGATTCGGCTACAAAGAGGAGGCCAATCCATTTCTATTTACTTCCAACACCTCCGCCATGTTGAAAAACGGAGTGACAACTACACACGTCACGGGCGACGTCACGCCCTACGAAAGCGATAACGATCGCTGCGACCACTCAACCCTGCGGTCTTAATCGGTGTTAATCGGCGGGTCGCCTGCGGTTGCCGCCTAATTGGCGTCGCTCGTGAAAAGCCGTGACCCGCTCGCGCCGCGCAAACACCGTGCATTTCTCGCCTGCTCGCGCGGGCTAGCGGAACGGTTCTCTGGCACCGAAACTGAAACTGCCGAACCTTAGCGCGACCACAGCGGCATGCAGTCGTCGATGAAAAGGTCGAAAAATAGGTCCACGGTGCGTGAACAGCCTTTCCAGCACACCCCAGCCCTCCTGGGTTGAAAGAAAGTATTGTTAAAATATGAAATCTTCCTTGAGCGTTTGATGGCCTGCAATATACACCCACACGTTACAGCATGGATACAGGGGGTACAGGAGTTCTTGTCTTGCAAGGGCACGAATTTTTTTGTACAGATGGCAGTCTCAAGTCAAACTACATTCCCCAGACCAGAGAGGTTCTCCCTCAAGGATCCGTTCTCTCCCATATTCTCCAAAATTTTACTTAGTTCAACCCCGCGTGACCCGGGGTTTGGAATTTGGCTGCGCACTCTCTTAAGGCGCTTAAGGCACTGCTGCCTATGAATTACGGCACCTTTTTATGCTTGAAAAACATGCCCTGCGGTTACTTCTTGGGTAGCCTAGATTTGTTGCTGACACTGCGCTATACTTGGAGGTGCAACTTCCACTTCTAGATACGCGATTCGAACTGTTGTCAGAAAAACCATACCCCAGGATGATAAGCTTTCGAATTGGTAGAGCGCAGCCTGTTTTTACAGCAACTTCTTACTTCCTTGACGACGCCATGACCTAGGTTTACACTCCCCCAGCACCTGTATTTCAATTCTATTCTTTCCTCTATTGCTGTTGACTTCTTTTCAACTGAACCGTTTTAGAAGAGCATGGTGCTCATTTTCCAGATCATGTTGATTGCCACTGATGGCTCGCAATATGAATCTATATCAGCGGTTGGCATTGGTTCTTATGATCTAGATTACAGTTTTTCCTTTAGATTGGATGATCCCACTCCCATACTCGAGGCAGAACTACTGGCCAGGGCTCTGGCCATAAGAATTCCTAGCTCTGTATCGCATGTAATTTTTGTAACTGACTCCCTGTCCCTTTGCATTTTGTTTGTCAGATCTGAAAATTCTGTTCCTCTAAAAATATTTCCCCACTTTTTCCAAATCACATTGTATCAGTACGTGTTGTGTGGGTGCCTGGACATACAACTACTTGCTCACTGAAAGGGCAGGCTCACTAGCGGGTTTTGCCTTAGGTAGTCCTGTACTAAATGCATCTCCATCTGACAGCCATAACTGTGGCGCGTCTTCGAAGATATTTATTACGCTGGGGGGTCCAAAGGTATCCTCGATAAACCATAGTATGCTCACTTGAAATACAAATGGAATTCACCATGCTGTGCTTCCCACCAGCATGAAGCGGCCCTCACAGCCACGAGGTGCCACCTTCTAAAACTAAACGTATATGTCTGAGCAGGTCAGGATTGGCATTAACAGACGCATGCTTGTTCTGTAATCAACCCAAATCATTAGAACACTATTTGTTTGAACGTTGTTGTTTCACAGAGCAAAGAAAAATTGGTTAGTGTCCCATTAGAATGCCTTCGACTTGAATTAAAAGCTTCTGTTCTTCTACCATTCGGTGCAAGCAGCCTTGCCAAAGCAAGGGAAGAAATTTACTTCCTCCTACACCATGGCCACAGGAAGACTTGTATGCCAGCTGATTCATACAATCATTTGTCTTTCACCGCCCCTACGGAGTGTACGTTTTTTTTTCTATTATCCATCATTAATTTCTAATTACAAATAACACTCAATTGATTAGACAAACCTCAAGTCATGCTCAATCTTTTTCAGTGGGTATGTCCATTACCAAATGGAGAAGAAGAAGAAGCCTTATTTTATCACGGAAAGGTTTCCTCCATGACAGAAGGCAACTGCATCGCTCTTTCAGCTATCTGTGGTTGGTAGACGAGTTTAGAAAAGCCCTAAAATGCAAAATTTTGCAAATATTTTTTGCATTTTTCAACTTTCTCGAATTTTTACTATTCCTAGTCTCATATTCTTGTTTTAACGAACGATGTCAAAATTAGTTTGTTCATGTTCATAGAAGCCGTGCTGGGGCCAGTGAGATCCAAATGACAAAAAGCCCGATTTCCTTTAGCCACGCAAGCCCGGTAGGAGCCCTTATACGGCAGCAGGCGGAAATTCATAATCATAGGGCGTACAACTCCACCATGAACTGATTATGACAACTAGCGAAAATCACACACCCCTCAGTCTAACAATGGTTGAACATGAAGTTGTCCTCTGAATTTGGACTTGGTACTTGGACTTGTTGAGCTTTGGCTTTGACTCGCACACAGTTTGGACTTTTGATCGCAGCAGCTTTGATATTGACCACCCGCCTTTCGATTTCGCACGAAGAAAGCTTCGCCGTCAACCATCGTCGCCATTACACGGAGGGGTGCATATTGTAACAGCGGAGCTGCATAAGCTATCAGTTCCACCGTATAGCGTTACCAGACAAAAATATACACCAAGAAAAAACAGCGAGCACGTGTGAACGTGCACCTCGCGAGGCGTCGGCCAGCTCGACCTTCGAGAACACTCTGCCCAGCTTTCGTGGCACGCTCTTCTACTCGCCAGTTCACGTGCACAGACGCCGAGTCCGCGAAGCCGGTTGCCATGGCTACTAACACAGTCCACTTTGAGATGTGAAAGGCCGTGAACAAAAGGATCCAGGCCTGCCAGTCGTGCAGAACTTTCAGCGCCAAGTGTGGAAATCCACGACTCCAACCAAGGAAGAGGGGTCTGCTGTTTCTTCAGCCTTGTCTAACACGGCACGTCCATGCACCCCTCTCAAAATCCAAACAGCTTCGACCATGCCGGAATGGTGGCCTTATAACTCGAGGGACCCAGGTTCCATTCCGACCTCGGGAAGCGTTTTTCTTCTTTCCCTCCACCCATGATCGTCATCATCGTCAGAGTTGGCTTTCCTGCAGTACGTTTTCGAAGTGACATACGCCCTCAGTGAGACATTGAAAGCTCTGCTGCAATAGTACTCAACCGGCACGTTAAACCAGGGATTTATACACCCCCCCGGAAGGATATCAACGGCCCCCAAAAAAAGATTCCACAACCACGAGCACCCCCCACCCAGCTAAAATCGACATTCTGGATGAACCCCCGTTGAATCGACATTCTGGATGAACACCAATGAGAAGGCCCAACACTGTCGACAACACAACTAAACACAAACTAGTTCCCACTGGACTTTTCCAATGGCAATACATTCTCTTACCTGCACGAATACAAAGCTTACCAATGATTTTCATCAAGAAGCCACAGAGGTGATGCAGGACTGAAATATTTTATTGACTTATCCACCAAATAAAAACAAATTTAGAGGTAGATATGTCTGTTTTTGATACAGTGCCTACTTGACATCTGGTGCCTTTCAAGGCAGATTCCTGGACACATAATCAGCAAGAACAAAAAAATGCCCTTCATTGCTTCACAAGCTTGCCTGCTGTTACGAGTAGTACAAAAGATTTCAATTTAGGCTTTTAAAACGTGTGCATAAAAAAGTACAGCCTACGAACTATTACATTCCAGTGCTGATGAGGCTAAGAATTTTACGTTTGATGCATGAACCAACAAGAAACATTCACTTTGATGCAGCTGTAGAAAAATTATTCCAGCATGTAGCATTCCATCCAAGCCACGCTAGCAGCAGCTGTGCAGGGCTTTTTCAAAATACTCATCCTGTTGCTACGTACATGTTCCACTTGTGTTTCGGCAAGGCAATGTTGATGTTGGAAGACCACATGCAACCAGTCAACTACACGCAGCACGAGTGAAGTGTAGTTCTCTCGGCTCAGAGACCACCACGGCAGTAAGCTCATTCACTTGGTAAAAAGGAGAGTACAAAACAGTTCACAAGAAGCCCATTTTGTATGCGGCAAGTGCAAAGCAGATGAAAAAACCCCGCTTGCAGATGTCAGGTAGCAGTGCCAATGGGTTCTGCAGAGAATTTATCATTGGCAGTCAGCAAAGGCCCCCACAACGTGAGCCACTTGTCGGGCAGCAGTGCCAGTGAACCTGGCGACAAGCAAACAGGATACTGTCTGCGCAAGGTCTCAGTGGCGAAAACACGAGAAGACTGGCAAGGACTGGTGGGCGAACCTGACATGCATATAAACATGTTCTGGCCTACGCTGTGATCAAAGGCAGAGTACAAGGTAGTAATACCTGTTTGTAAAAGACTGCGTGCCACTTCACAACACTGGCAGCGCCCGTTTTTTTGTTGGTTTTCTTTTTGTATTTTTGTGAGCAATTAATGATACGCAAGCTGAAAGTTGCAACCAGTATGAACTAGACCAAGGTGCCTGGACGGAGCTTGCGTTGCAGTTTCGTATCTTTGAAGTACGTTGCACAACAAAAAGGAACAAGAAAGCAAGTGCAGGCAGAGAGAGAGGAGCAAGCGGTCCACAAATGCCTGGCATTAGCAACCAGCTTTTACGGCGAAAAGATTTATTTGAAAACACGTGTAGAGATCAAGCTAGCAGAGTGGCATTTAACAGCAACACGCAAGAAAGAACTACAGGTGAAATCAGGGCTTCAGACGCCACTGGGAGGTCTTTTTCCATTCAAAAATTTCTCAGCGCTGCCCATTGACAGTGGCGCCAGGACAGTGATGGCTTTCCTATACAATAGTAGTTGCCACTAACATACAAAGCTCTTCCATGCACGACCATGGCTCATTCTCGCATCTATAACCAAGTAGGTTTCCTCTGCAGAAGAAAAAGCCCCCGCACCCTCATACATTTACTCACAAAGAAGTCAACTTTCATAACACCACTCTCTCCATCAAACTCCCATAGCAAGCTAAAAGCGCGCAGATGTTGAATGACTCCCCGACAGAGCACAAATGTTCACTGCAAACGGCACAGAGCAGCTGCGGTGTCCCTGTGCCTTACAATTAAAAACAAGTAGCGAGGACTAGCCGGCACATCGGTGCAAGTACGCAATGCAACACTGCCTAATTGCAGAACTAGAATAAACCATCGGTCCATCATGCAGGCAAAATGCCGCAATAAATAAACAGTTGCACGAGAAACAGTTGCAAAAGTGTTCTTGCCCGAGCCTCTAAGGGTGCATGGCAAAAACCTTGCCTATGCTTGGCTGATAGAAACTTGTTGAGAAAGGCAAGCAGGCCACAAAAGGGCAACAAAGGACGTGTATCAACCTGGCAGCAATAAAAGCAATTCATCAAAAAGAAACGTTGCGCTCATTAAAATGTGGCTCGTACTTTCATGGCATTTTGATTTGCAGGCAGATCTTGCTCCCTTCCTGCTCTGTCCAACTGCAGGAGATTGCGGGTAACTCTGTGGCACAGCTAAGCAAAAGCGGAAACGTGTCTGCGAGCTTGGCGCTTGCAACAGAACTTTCATTAGGCCGCAAACCACAATACAACCACGTTATGGACTGTACAAAATTGTTACCATGCTAGCTTTTGTAAACACTAACAAAGTGAAACTGATAAAATTTTTGCAGCTAGCTAGGTAACAAAAAACCTTGCTATGACGCTTTGCCTGGGCCTTTGCCGACCATTGCGTTACAGACTAGATGCAGTTGGAAAACTACCATGGGGACATCCATTGTGATATGTTGTGAAACACTCGACACAGTTTGAAACATTCGGGTCGTTGCTGAAGAGTGTTCTTTGTAAAACAGATCATAATGCACAGCTGCGGGCGCAACATGCCCGTGCACATTGAATGACGAGCGAAAAAATTTCCCAGAGGCAAGAGAAAGAGCGTACGCAGGGGAAGCAGTTACGCCCAGCGAGGGAATGTCGGAAAGGCAGCGAGCCCCTCTTGCCGTTTCAACGGCAGGGCGACGAGTGGCGACAGTACACCCCAAAAACCATGATCTGCCAGTGATTTGCTCCGCTGCTGCAGTCCTGGTTCCATGCATGCGTTTGGACACAGCTTGATCTGGGATGCACTACGTAGGAACACTGAAGAAGACCAGGCGCAAGGTGAACAATGCGCCCTTTCAACGCTTGGTGTGCAAGGTTGACATCTACCATTCACCTGCCGAAAGGAGGTGTGGGACAACTGAAGCGCGTGAACACGCGGCAGGGGGCGAGGCTGCTCACACGCCAAGCTGCTGCAGCATTTAGGCAGCTATGCGGGTGGCAGCAGCCGCTCAGAGAGAGAACGCAAGGACAAAGGGAGTCGGTATGGAAAATGGCTGCAACGAACACGAGAGCACAGGAGATCAGCATGCCGCAGTGCTCGGACCTTTTGGGAGTTTCTCCACATGTGGCAGTAGTATAGGGTTCTCACGGGCTCCCTCAGGAGCGGGCACCATTTCTGCTCCCTACAGCCCCCGAGAAGCAAACCTCTGCAACTACACCAGCAGGGTCCACCTAGCAAGGCCCCATGCCTCCCCGAGCTGCCCAAACGCGAGACCTTGGCCTTACGAAGTCCTGGTCGGATCAACTGGGTGCGCAGCTTCCCCACAACTGTGCAACGGAAGAGGAGAGGGAAGTGAAGACATTAACCGGTGCCTCGGTGTCTATTTTTACAGAGTTGGCTGCTTAAGTGGCTGAAAAAAAGGATTCGTTTTCACGCGCACGGCAGTCCCACGCCACCCTTCTCACTTGGAGCCAGTGCTGAGCTCTAAAACAGGCCCGTGCCCAAGCTGGCCAGCTCCCTTCCAGCCGAGGGAACAAGACCCTCGAGGTGCAAAGCCCGAGCGGAGCCAGTGATGAAAGGCCAACCACCCAAGAGATCGCGACTGCCTCGGCAGAAACAGCAAGAGTGCCCGTCACATGTGCGTCACACACGGCGGTGGTGAGCCCACACAGCTGCCGTTTGGCTGGCCGGCGCAAGATCCGTTTTCTCCACCCCCGGCATCGACGACAATGGCACTGTCGATGCTGCTGTCTTCCCGGGGCAACGTCAGCCGTAAGGCACTGGGTTCGAGGACGATGTCTTGCGAGCGATGTCCCCCGCTTGTGACCGACGACTCGCGTGACAGTGGCGTCCAGGGGGACTGGTCCTTCAGCTCTTCCTGGAGCTCCTTGTAAGGCGCTGTTCCGCTGAAGAAACGCAGCTGCAGCTGCTTGAACACAAACCGCTGCACCACATAGTTCTGCAAAGAGAGTACACACACATTGTCACGAAAGCTTGCGACACCACTGACAGTTTCACAACAGAGGGATGTTTACAGGAACGCAGTGTCTAGAGTTACGTCCGACGGAACCCAAAATTAAAAACTAGAGTTACGTCCGACGGAACTTTAAGCCAGTTTCTAGAGTTACGTCCAACGGAACCCAGCATTGAAAACTAAAGTTACGTCCAACGGAACTTTAAGGCAGTTTCTAGGGTTACGTCCGACGTAACCAAAAATTGAAAACTAAAGTTACGTCCGACAAGAGTCCTAGTCCGACGGAACTTAGGCCACTGTTTTAAGTTACGTCCGGCGTAACGTACAGCACAAAAAAAAATTACGGTTGACGGCACCAAATACCCGGACGCTCTATATGTGCAATCCAATCAGTCCAGGATCATCCGCGGACTGCCCGAGACGCGATCCGATGCTCGATTTTTCCATGCATTTCTATGGGACTTCCGGTCCGAACGCAGTCCTCGGACTTCCCGGGACTGGTAGATCGAGTGGGCCAATTATTGAAATGGTTGCTTGTACGATACATGACGTCAAATTAGAAAACACAAATGTTGCTGCTTTACGGCTAAACCGGTTCGGAATAAGTAAATCATAGGTAACATGTTTGACAGCGCCGTTTCCCCGTCGGTCGAGTGGTCAGGAGCGGGATCTAAGCGCCCGCACTACTGCAGCGATGTGGGTTCGAATCCCAGCTGGGTTGATTGAGTTTTTTTAATTAAAAGATTCAAATTTTTCTGTATTAGTCCTTGTGCACTTCTTTCCACATCTAACACATGCAAGCAAAGGACAAGACGGGAATAACAAAATAGAACTTCCTTACATTTTTCATTAGTCAGACAGATCAATTAACTAAAATTTATCGACATTTATTTTTTTCTGTGAAGAGAAAAAGGACCACCAGGACATTCGCTTTATTACCACTAATCAATTATTATTAGGGGTAGGTTATTGATTGATTAACCTTCCGATTAATCGATTAATGCTTTAGCAGCGATTAATTGTTTTAACCGGTTAAGCTGGTGAGATAACTCCATAATATTTCATCGACAACTCCTAGACTTTATACACGAAGTCGACTTGTTCGTGTACCTCTGAGCTCATGTATCTTCATTCCACAAGGCAAAATTTTGAATAAAACCTACAAATATACACGCACAAAAAACGAGTAGGCAATTATATATGCCGTTTTGCCGTTGTAAAAACTATTTCTGCGGTAAGCAAGGTGCGCGGCGCCATCTGCACTCACGGCGGGTGCTGATGTTCCCGATTCTAGAAACGTGTGTGTGACGAATGAGCTGATAAGCGTCTCGCCCGCGTCATGCGCCGTGACGATGACCTACATACCTCATCTGGAATGTGTGTGAACAAGTGTATGAGCATATTGATCTTATTTCTGCTACTACATAATGTTTTTTGGTCATTTGTTCTTCCAAACCAACACAACCGAATAATCGATGCGACAAGCCAGCCGATTAATCGGGTTAAAACATTACCGACGCCTAGCCCTATTAATTACATTTATTAAAAGACTCTTGGCCCATGTAAATTTGTTCTCGGCAAACTGCAGACGCTACAAACTGGCACTGCGCCCACTGCACAAGGTTCAATTTTGTTAATTCCTGTCTTCTCCTTTGCAAAAGCCCGTTCTACATGGGGCGAATATCGCCTGCGAATTCGCAGCTGCGGTGCCGCTCGTCCACAAAAACGATCTATTCTCGTTGCTGTGGCGAATTTCCAAATGTATGGAAGAGTCAAACTTCTCTTGTGAACGCGGCTTAGCATTTGGCAATATGTCGCAGCAGGGAAAATTAAAAAATAAATCGTTTTGCCACACGGGCGGCGCCGCAACTGCGAAGTCGCAGGCGAAATTCGCCCCATGTAGAACGGGCTTTACACGTGTTGGATATGGATAGAAGTGTACGTGGACTAGCGCAGAAAAATTTGAATCCTTCAATTAAGAAAAAGCACCATCAACCCAGCTGGGATTCGAACCCACATCACTGCAGTATATAGTGTGGGCGCTTATATGGCGTTCCTGTTGACCGACAGGGAGCCGGCACTGTCGAACATGTTACCTATGATTTACTCCTTCTCACCCGGTTTGGCCGTAAAGCTGCAGCATTTGTGTTTCCGAATTTCACGTCATTTATCGTACAAGCAACCATTTCAATAACGTTGCGTCTAGATTACACATATAGAGCGTCACGGTAGCTGGTGCCGTTAGCTGTAAACTTTTTTTTTTTTTTGTGCTTTACGTTACGCCGGACGTAACTCAAAACATTGGCCTAAAGTTCCGTCGAACGTAACTCTAGTTTTCAACTCTGAGTTCCGTCGGACGTAACCCTAGAAACTGGCTTAAAGTTCCGTCGGACGTAACACTAGTTTTCATTACTGGGTTCCGTCGGACGTAACTCTGGAAACTGGCTTAAAGTTCCATCGGACGTAACACTAGTTTTCATAACTGGGTTCCGTCGGACGTAACTCTAGACACTGCGTTACAGGAAAGCAGAGGCACAGCGTACAAACAAAGAGATTTTTCAGGCTAACAAACTGAATGCAAAGAAAACTTTTGCTGTCTGTTCCAGCAAAATTTTGTTGTCTCTTCAGGACCCTGATGCACCCACAGGGGGAGTGGCAGGCCAGTGACTGGTATGGAGACCGCTGCATCAAAAAGGGCGGCTGACTACATTACTCGCTCTATTGAAACGACAAGCATTGCCGGCACTAAGGTAACCTCAGTATCAGAAATCTCAGTACCCACCACCAAAGTTGATTAAAAAAAGAAAGCAAATGCCTGTGGCCGAACCCGGTGAGAATATAATCACCACCACAATCATCATCATCACCATCCCTTACCTCCAGAATGTAGGCGACGACAAAATGGCCCAGAGCAATGACGACGCACAGCACTCGGAAGCTAATGTCGATATCCCTGATGTCAAACTGCACAAAAAAGAAAGAAAAATATTTTTTTTTGTTCCCATTTTGTAACATTCCACATTTTGTTTACATTCAGAAACACACCTGGGCAAGCCTTAAAAGGCTGCTGAAGTATTGTGATTAGTGGTGGCATTTCGCACACTGATTGAAATGCCACCAATTTTGTTGCGAACGGTGATAGTTAAAGGGTCCCTTTTCTTTCAGATACTTTTCTGATACTGCGTCTGTCCTAATTAGTGTCCCGCAAAAAAAGCTATTCAGTTTTCACGTCTAAAAATGCAAGCAAATGCAGTACTTGATAACGTCACACTCCTAGGCCTTCTGATATGACAACAAAGCATGGTGTCCTTACAATTGGCTAAACTTGCAATACAACATATTTTGTATATGTCATTGTACTGATCAATGTTGATGTGTCTGACGGTGTCGTACTGACGAAATATAAATAACGATGCGCAAGTTCATATTGATGCAGAATAAACCTTGAACTGATTCTGTGAAGGCGCATTTCACTTTTGTGTTTTACCGATTCCTATGAAAGCAGGATCAACCACATTTTTTTTATATCTGACAAACTGTTCCGCACAAGTCAACATTTTTTCTAAGACAAATTTTGAAATGTTTCCCTACGAAATGTGGTGTGTATATTCATATTTTTTTATACTATTGGTGGTTTGTTATACACAACTCCTTGTTTATCATTTTCTACGAAAACTTGACAAAAATTTTGATTTTGAAGTTTTTTTCGCAATTATTATAGTGAAAACATTATAAAAACTGGTATTGTTGGATAGGGCATTAAATCATCTGCACTTTATGTAGCTTCAATTAGTGCCTAATTAATATGCTTCTCACAAAAAAAAATGTTTTCTTAGATTCCTAAAAACCGGTCAATTTCTCGCAGTAATTCAGGAATCTATTCAGGCCTTCCCGGTTCCCTTGTATGTGCCAGGACTCAAGAAGTATTTGTTCTGAGTAATTGGTTTCGGTGCCAATCACCTGTGCGCTGTCCAAGTCACTTCTTGTGGTCAGCTTTTTTACAGTGCTCAGCCAATGCACTGCACTGCATGTTCGAATCGCGAACGTCGTTTTTGTGTCGTCGGAGGCGTTCTGGGAAGTTCCTGGCCCTGCCAACGTAGCCAGCGGGGCATTGCACTTTACTAAATAGCGGGGCATTAAACAACACTCAGTTGGGAGCTGGCACTGAGAGTTGCACTGGTCCTGCTTGTCCAGACTTCGTTCCCCCAGCTCTCCATGGCAGTGCGAGCAGTGATCAACACTGGGCTGACCGAGATGACTGGCTTCCAACTGACGTCTGTGTGTCAACGAGCCCAGACTACCGTGGCAATGGGAGCCGCCCTCTTCTTACTGCTCCAGCCGAAACAGGCAGCTCCTCGTGTTCGGGGGTTCCTAATAAACATGAATGCTACTCTCCAAGGTGGCCATGCAGCCCGGCCCCTTGGCAACCTGGCTGACCAGATGGCTGGCAGGGCACTGTGAGGCAAGGGATCTCTTCGCGCCCTAGGTCGGGCACTCACCTCAAAGGCGTTGACGAGAAATTCGGCAGGGTACAGCACCAGGTACAGTGTGAAAGCCGTCATGAAGGCCAATGAAGCGATGAACCAGTCTGGGTGGGAAGGACAAGACCAACAGTCACGAGCTGCCACTGGCAATGACAAAGGGTGAGCTATGCAAGCATGAATAGCACTCAGACATGCTGCACCCAACAAGCAGATGCGACCACAGGTCAAGAGAAGCGAGATTCCCCTCCCTTTCGAGTATAAGCCCGGCATTTTTTGTGCGCACCCAGCGTCGTCTGCTGCTTTGCTTGGAACACGCCGCCTGCTTTGTCATGCCACTGCTAAAAGAGCTCTGCTGTTCTGCCTCAGTAACCTAGACATATGGGCCGTAGGACAGATGCCCCGGGATTCCTAGCAATGCTATGTTTTTTGTTTTCCATTTTACTCATGATTTGTCTAGCATAAAATGTCCTCTTAGCTCAATTCTAGGTGTTATTATAGTAAATAACGGTGGTTTTCTGTCTTTTAGGGCAATTTAAAGGAGGGGCGTGGAATTTCAGCATGTTTCCTCCAAATTTTGCATTGCTCCGGAAGTGCCGGGCTTGCACGTAGTATCTGGGGGGTGCAGCATTGCTCCAGGCTCAAGAGACGCGAGTGAGCCGGCCCATCCCCAAGGCTGCCACCACTTACAGTTGGAAAAGATTGTCTTGCGGTACGGACGTCCCCGGGAAAAGACCACCGCCAGGGTGATGTACTGGAAGACCGACACGGCAAACACGGCGTAATTGTCGTGGCAGGCCAGCTCCTCTTCCTCGCCCGTGCCGTCAAATGCCACGTGGGGGCGGTACCTGCACGGGGCCACAGGCCTCTGACTGCCAGCCCGCACGGCACGCGCTCCACTGCAGCAGGAGAAGCCTTGCCACACACGGCCCGGAAAAAGCCCGCCCCCTACTCTCTTGGCTTGTGCACGCTGCCAGTACACTCCTCCCCCCCACAGGCCCCCTCCTCCTGCCAGACTGGATTACAATGTCAATGGAGGGCTCTACGTTACGACCAACACAGTCAGGTGGTGCAAGCTCAGAGTTCACGCGTGACAACATTATGTACTAGTAAATAGTAAAGGGCAACGTGGCTGTAGCTACTTCCCACATACCCCAAGGCCCACTTACACTACATGTGTACAGGGCCAGCTTCTCCCCCATTTTACCTTGCCTGTCCTGCGTTACAGGCTTGCTAAAGGCTGCACGGCACCTTCACCTCAAGGATCCCACCTTTCACAGCTCCTCTGGCATTCACTTGATGACAAATGGTATCGTGATTGTTTGGAAATAAATAACTAAGGCTGCCTTTTCTCTCTTCCCTTACCCTCGCATTTTGTTTCATTTGCACATTTGGTGCCCACAGTCCCACACTGTGGAAGGATAAAAAATGAATACAGGACACAAGGTAACCTCAGGGCGACCTAGCCTGACGCTCAGCCTTAAACCGCAATGCCAGCTCCTCTGGTGCCACGGCAGAGGAATTGTCTTTTACAGTATGAAAAGATAAACCGTCTGTGTTCTCGCCTTCTTTGCATGTTTCGTTTTGTCCAAGTCCTCTTGAACTTTGGTTCTAACATTTTCACAAGTTACCTTTATTAAAATGATACAGTCAACTTCAAACATTCTCTTACATAACTTCATGTCCACACTGATGTCATTATCATACATAAAGACAATGACGGTCTCACAACTGACCCTTGAGGGACCCCTGACATCACTTCATTATGATGGCATACTGCCACCTTGAAATTGAGTATTCTGCTACCCAGTTAATAACAGGGTAAGTCATGAGGTGCGACTTCGAAAGCTTTCCGAAAACCCAACCAAATGCAGTCAATACTGGTTCAGTTAAACGTACTAACTACCGTAATTCCCATGTAAATTTGGTTAACTGCATAGCACAGGAATAGTCTTTATAAAAGCCATGTTGATACTTATCCCTTAAACAAGCAAGCACAGTGCTTCGAAGTGTTTTGTTTGGACAGGTGCAGGCCATGTCCAAGAATTCCGAATCATACAGCAGTTCAGGATATGAGCATTTAACGAATGCAAGACAGACTTTTTGGGTCTGACCTGTGCACATGCATAGTACAGCCATTTCCCAATCCCAAAGTGGAAAAAAATCCCGCAATAATTTTTCAGAAATCACTTCCTCAGCACGAGGGACAGGATGCGCATGCAGAACACAACCACAGTGCAGGGCGACCCGCCCCTTCACGTCCCTCACGCCCTTCACACACCCAGGCTGGCATGGCAAGCACATCGCTGTCCACACAGGACTCCTCCTCGGGGAAGGAGGTGCAGGGACGGGGCATGCGCTGGCTTGTGTGCCCCAACTGGATGAGAATTACTTGCAGCCTTCTCACAGCTCTCTCAATGGCGATGCATTCTCCCCCGGAGCAGGAACTGAAATCGCATCGTTTTTTGGTTTGTTCTCTCGATTGAACCGCCTTTCGGTGATCCTAGGCCTTAATTAACTACACCGCTGCGAGCCAAAAGTGGACCACGGACGATATAGGAAGGCGATGCCAGACGCCAAGAATGAAAGCACTCAAAGTGAATCATTTTTGCAGCTTGTCATTAAGAACTCCTCTTAATTACTGAAAATTTTGGTTGGAAGGATAGTGCAGGTGGATGCTGTATGCCCAACTAACTTATAAAACAGCGCTAGAAACAGGACTACAGAGAGGGCACACAGACAGGGCACACAGACAGCGCCCTGTCTGTGTGCCCTTTCTGTAGTCCTGTTTCTAGCGCTGTTCTATAAGTTAGTTATGTACCAACTGGCCCGCCTTCAATCTGTGTTGCTGTATGCCCTTTTTCGTTTCAGCACTAATGCATGCATTTGCCTTGTACACTAAGGCGCGAGTCTTTGACGCACCCCCAAATACAACAATGAGCAGCTAGGGGCATGACGGTTGCATAATTCTGTAATCATTTTTTTTTAATATTTGACCAAAGCTGCAGCTTTGGTATGAACATATGTTCCTACCAAAAACCACAGAGCAACCATAATGTGCACCAGCCATCTCGGCCCTGTTAGCCCATCCATAGTTACATATAGTACATGCTGGCTGCTAGTGTCAGCAGTACGTTTATAGCTTAAATTCTCATTTGGCAGCTAGCAGCTTTGTGGTTGCCAATGCGCACTGCAGCTGCAGTGGAGAGAAGTGTGCAAATTAAACCAAGAACATCCTTTATTGCACTATGCCCCATTAAGTGCAAATAAGGTGGAGACACGGCAGTAGTGAGCTGACCGGTCCCTACCGGGAAAGCAGCAGGTCGCTGGTGTGGGGGTTTAAGGCGCTTCCAATCGACTCGCAAGCTAAGCGCGATCACATGTACACCCATCAGCCAAGCCCAGGTAGCCACAGGTTCCCTGGCTAGCCCGGGGCGAGGAGGGAGGCCGCCCACTGACCAGTGCTGGCGCCACAGGGCCACGATGCCCAGCAGCTGCGTGGCGATGACCAGGGTGATCTGGCTCAGGATGGACGTCAGCGGGGTCACCCCCATCAGGCTGGACGGGGGCGGCCGCTTGTCCAGCGTGGGGCTGGGCTCGGTGCGGCCGACTGCACAAGCGGAGAGAGCTCGTTCACTGCCTGCTGAGCACGCTGCCCTTGGCTAACAACCACACACAATTGCAATCAGCATGATAAGACAAGTGCCGTCCAGTGGCGAGAAGTGATTTTTCAACGTCACTTTTGTTCTCACTTCTGCAGCAGAACTGAGTTTTGCTGCTCCACACAAGCGCACGTGACACTTCACTGACTTCGCTTCACTGTAACCGTAAGGTGCATATGCCTGTGCGGCCAGTACGGTAGAAAATCTAGGGCCAATTAAATTAACACTTTCCTGCACATGCCTATTCAAATCGATAGTACACTATCAACGCTTTCAAGTTCCAATTTTGACATTTTCCCATTCAAATTTGCCGCTTTCTGAGTGTGCTGTGAGACCTGGTGCCATCTACTGAGTAGTAGAGGGAGACACTTGCATCCTCTTTGGCTTGCTTTCACTGCATGCAGGGATTCTAAAGCATTGCCGCTGTCATGTGATGGGAGCTCGGATGATGTGCAGATGGCGTCGACATCGTGCACTGCGGCACTGAGTAAACAACACCTTTTTAGCAATATGAGCGCATATGCATCGGCCAATCTATGCTTCACAAGTTCAAGAAACTGCTTTGCACAGTGGCACGAAACCCAACAGTGCTATCTTTTTTTGTTTGCAAGTCAAAAAATTTTACAGTTAGGTGTTTGATATTTGCAGGAGTTTTGCACTGATATGGTACAATTAAACCTCGTTATAGCAAAACTTACGGCACCTCATCAGCCCCTCATCAGTTGCCTGCCTCTTTGCGGGGCTGATGGGCTGGGGATTGCATTTCCATGGTCGAGCATCGCCGGTGTCTATGCAGAGCTGCACCAACCTGGTGCAACCTGCTTGCTCTGTGAATATCTCGCCGAAGTCACCCAACAACAACAAGACGCTCCGCTGCTGTCAGCTCGCTAGCATCTGCTAGGAGCACGTGTAATTCCTCGACCCGATCTCGAGGTGGAGAGTGAGCGGTCCAGGAGAAATCAGCCGTGGCGGCAACGACTGTGCTCAGAGGTTGCTGCGCGCGCCGGCAACCGGCTGTGCCCGACGCTTCTGCTTCCCTAGGCACGGGGAACATTTTGGCCACCTGCCCGCACAGTAATCTCGCTGCGAGCGGCGGCTCGGCGAACAGTTTTAGCGGTGAAAACAGGTTTTCCTGATACCCTCCGTTGCCGATGTCGACGACAAGTCTAGCCTTGGACATGAAGTCTCTGACCAAAATGACTGGAACTGTGAGCCCGGAAAAGTGAACGAAACTCATTTGCCACACACGCTAATCCCAGCACACGATGAGGCGTACGTCACCGCCTGACGTAGCATCACCACAAGCTGCAGCAGCAACTTCGGCGAATGCAGCCCAATGGCTTTGCTCTCGAGATGGGAAACAACCTCGTTCCCTATCAGCGAAGTGCTTGCCCAGTGCCCTAAACTCCCACCGACGACTGCGAGGTCGAAAAAAGGCGCAGGAGCATTTGTCCGTACTCTGACTCTGTGTGCAGTAGGAGCGGCGGCGATGCTTGCCTCTCGGGCGCTTCGATCCGCCACCGGTGCACTCACTGATGGCTGGGCCCGTTTCCCTGCCCGACTGAACAGGATCGCGCAACGTGACCAACCTGGCGACATTTGTAGCAGCGGACAGGGCTCCGTGCTGTGTGACGCGATGTTTGAGGCAGCCGTGAGCGAGTTGTGAGTGGGTACAGGTGGCAGCGCCGATCCCATGTAGGGAGGCCCAACTGGGCGTGCGTTCACCAACCGATTATCCAACCAGTTTGTTCTGTGCTCTGCGCGCGGGGCTGGCAGGAGCTTCGGCCGTTCTAGCTCCACGTAGCGCAACCCACACGAGATGGAGCATTTCTCGCTGTGTCAATGTAGAGCCGTGCTCGACTCGTCCGCTGCCCATAACGCCACACCAAGCACAACTTGGTCCCACTGTTTACACCGGAGGCAATGGTGGCTGATACGCGCGTGCAGCCGCGACTGCTGCTTGCACATGGCGAGCTTTGGCCGCCAGCTCGTTGAGATCCCTGAAGCTGCAGTTCCTCAAGTGCAAGGCAAAGGTAGGGTGGCATTGCCTGACGACTTGATCGACCCACTCTGAGCTCGGGGCATACAAAAGCATACAAAAGCGGACAGTGCCATAGTTGTTCATTGTTATATCCGATATACTGTTATGAACAGTAAGTGGACTCGACTGTATGTTGCATATTTTTTGCAACTGGAAAAAAATTGCTCGCTAGATTATCCAAAATCAGTGCTTTTCCCGGGGGCAGGAAAGTGTTCAAGGCAGAAGAAGAGTCAGCGAAGTTAATATAGGTAGTAAGGAATGAAAATCAACTGAAGCATTTATTGTAAATTGTAAAACCAAGGCATGGGAGGCACTTTTTGTGGTGAGTGAACTAGCACAATAGTCAGCAGCATGACCACCCATTTGCGATCGCTTTTCCTGCCTAAGGAACACAGCTGTTAGTGATGAGATATTTGTAAAGATTTGGGTGACACCTACTGCACAAGCGCTATTCAAGAAATACTTGTGTAAGCTGCCGGGAATGCCAAAAAAGAAAAAGAAAAGAGGCTATAAGATATATACTTCATACTTATTCTCCCGACACCCCTGGAGTTATGGCTGAGTAATCTGAAGCACTGGATCACGACCAACTTTTTTAGATAGTGACCTGCCCATGCTCGCCGATTCAGCATGCCGAATGTGTTATTGCTTGTTTGGCTTTTTTAAAGAAGCCCTAAACAGGGTTCCAAAGGTTGCGATTTTACATGCGAAATCGCTGGAGTACTATCAAAGGAACATACTTGCTGTAAAAATGGTTTAAGAGCGTTGAGTCTTAGCCGAGTTATCGTTCATTAAAAAGGGCCAGCAATAAGGCCAGGAGATTTTACCCTCTCATCGAGCCTCCAAAGCACACTGGAAGCTGTGACGTCACTGACCAGGCGCAAGGCCATCTAGAGAAACGGGGCAAGCCCCTTGCTGGCTCCAGATTCGGCGAGCCATTGGCTCCGCTCGGCAGTGCGTCACGCCTTTCTTTTTAGCAGTCGACGGCCATGCTCCGCCTACTTCTGCCGCTACTGCTGAGCGGGGCCAGTCGGCAGTAGGCCCGCATTGAACTGCCATGCGGCCGTGCTCCTCGTGTCAGCCGTGCCCACGCAAGTTTTAGAATAGCGTTGAAACGAGCAGGTTCCAATCCTTGATTGGTTCTCGTTGACGTGGCGTTGACGTGAGCAGCCGACAGCTGGCCTGGAGCGAACATGCCTCTCATGACACACGGACGAGCTAGGCAAGCTCGAAAGGCGGGGGCAAAGCCCCTCACATATGAGCGTCTCTGATGATGCAGAGGGCATCCAGCCAATGTGTACACCTCAGCTAGTGCATGCTACGATTCTAAGCGGTGCTGGCAGGCTTACCTGACCAGTTCTACAGCTGACAAGATGGCAGAAGTGCATTACGCTGATTACTGAGATATCGAGAATATCCAATTAACGATAACGTTGGGTGGCACTTGGCTGCTTTGAACTGCTTTGAATTTCAATCTTGGGCATTGCCCAATCACATCGCAAGACGAATACACGTCACTGCTGTTAATTGTTGCGGCCGCTGAAAATGTCGCATGGTATTTTTTCATTCTTTCAGGCTTTATAAATTAAATACTGCTTTATACAGCAGATAAGAGATGAAAAATATGTTTATCTGAGTAAGTCTTTGCAGTGCAAACAAAAACAGAAGCTTGACAAATTCACTTCAGTGTCCCTTTAATGTGCTGTGCAAGGCACATTTGGCCAAACACCTTGCCCGAGCAGAAGTGGTTTACGGCACCGGAGCAGAGAAGTTTCTGTGGGGTTGGTGCAGTGCACAGGCACGATTCTGCGGGGCCGTGCAACACGCCTCCAGCATCACCAGCGCCCCCACGTGAGTTTACAATTGAGTGAGGTGCAGGCATAGTTGTCTGCTAATCCTCCTCGCCTGTCACCCCGTACAACTCAAAGTTGAGGACCGTCTCGGTTGATCACGTCAACGGAAAGGTGAAGTTGAGGCAGAGCCTTTGAGTACTTTGAACATTTTTACGCAGTCACCACAGCTGCCGGAAGCTGCGTGCCAACTCGCAATGCCCCAAATATGGCACACGCGCACGCACTGACTTGCTGCACCACCGCCACAGCACCACGAGTGATCGAGGGGTGCGGTGCAGGGCACCCCTCCTGCAGCAATGAGCCGAGCACTTTGGCGCAGCGCGCTGTGCACCGGTGCCCGCATCTGAACGGGCCGTCGTGGGGGGGGCCTGCCCCAGTGCTGCGCCGTGCAGCACGCAAGCGAGCCCTTGGTAACTCACACAGGGCGGCGAAGAGGGTGATGAGGAAGAGGTCGATGTACAGGAACTCAAGATCGGTGAGGTTTGAGTAGAGCGAGTAGAGGATCAGCACCGAGGCAAACTGCGTCATGCTGTAGCACGCCATGTACTTGAGGATGCCAAACGAGGTCACTAGAGCTGCACGGCCCTCCCTGCAAGCGCAAGGGGGAGGAGAAAACCAAAACCACTCAATGACCGACCGAGCAGGTCACATCTCGTTGCATAGACCCATTAACCTGTAGTGCAAAGCACCAACATGTCCCCTTTTCCCAGCGAGTGAGAGAGAGAGAGAGAGAGATCATCATGCAGAGTGTAGATGATAGGACATAGTTTCACGGCAGCCAGGATTTTTCCACTCTAAGCTTGTGAGTCCAGTCGTGAAATGCCTAAGAACAATAACCAAAGAAGTGTGCCTTCTGTTGCTTCAGCAATAATTAGAAATGTTTTTCACTTATCTTCTCAGAGCACTTTTCAGTGTGCCTGGATGCTTTTGAGAAGTCTTTGGTCTTTCCATGAGACTAATCACACTGTGAACCAGCATGCCAAAAAACACTCGGTTGAGGCAGCCCTGCCGGCTCTCACTTGATGAGTGCAGGCACGCAGGAGATGTTGGCCACCTTGGACGTGAAGGGAGAGGCCACAGACGCCTCCGTGTCCGAGAGTGAGATGCCAGCGTGTGCTGCCTTCAGGGCCTGCACGAAACAGCCAGGAAGGGCACGTGCACTTCACCCGTCATCACATCACGTTGCGCACGTGTGCACGCACGTGTGCACAAGCCAGAGCTCTCCAGCAATTCGAGAAAATTGCTCTTCAGCATGGCAACTGCATTTGTGTGCGAGCCAGGGGGATAGATGGTTTACTTTAATTAAATCACACAAGCTGCCACCGGGACCAGGCTAAGAAATTCCCTTAATTAAATTGGCACTCACACAGTCTGCATAGATTTTTTATCCCAACTGTACAAGGGCATAACCACTAACTCACAACTAGACACCCAATTCTTTGCATTTTTTTTCCCCCACAGATTCTCCACAGACACTCAGTATGCCTCTACAAGATGAACTCATGTACATTTTGGTATTATAGCAAGCTGACGAAACTAGAAACCAGAGCTCATTTGGGAAGTCAAATGTTACTCTTTCGTGTGAATGATTCACACCATAAAACGTCAGCAGATTCGAGCACCCGTTCTGTACAAGGATGTTTAGTGGTCTTCTGCTTCCACTTTCCCCCTTTTCCTTTGCCCCGTTAAAGAGGACGTCCAAAGTGCCAGAATTGAGCCCAGCCAGCCCCTCTCATGTGGCGCTGGCCCCTCGGAAAGGTGGGAATCCAAGCAGTGGACAGTGGGCCCCCAGTCCAGCCAACCAGAGTGGAGGGTGCAGCCGAGTGCAATCCAGACTTTTCCTGCCGACACTGCACCTTCCGAGAGCACCAGGCCGTGCCATGCCGCAGAGGTGCCCCTCCGGTGCACTGGGCAGGCGCTCGCCAGAGAGCTCGGCTAGCTGCCCACGTCGACACAATTAGAGTGCCACTTCGGTCTGCATTCACTCCACTCAGGGGATCTCTGTGCCTTAGGGAGCCACGTATGCAACAGCCCGTTGGGAGGGAAATCACAGCTTTCAAGAAGACCGCTGCTTACTTCTGCCGAGCCAATGTCACAGGCAGCACTCGGCCACACCGTGCACGGTGCTGTCATGATGCCACAGAAGCATGCCATGCAGAAAGGTACCAGAGGAGAGACTTACCCCGCAATCATTGGCGCCATCTCCACACATGCCAACGTAGTACCTGGCAAGAAAAGCAAACACTCCTCACTGCTGCTGCTTTGCACGGGGGAATTCAGGAATGATGGGCATGCCAGAAGGCCTGGTGCACACTGGTGCAAGGTCCTTCGGCATAGCCCGCCTAGCCCACAGCTCGAACGTGCGCGGCACACATCCGCCAGCGTCCTGCTTTTCAGCACCACCGTGGCATCAAAATGACACACAGTGCCCTCTGCAAGAGCAGTAGTAACTCCACCTGAAGATGAGCCCCACAATGGATAACCAGCCTACGTGGCGCTCAGTGCTTGGAATAAAGCGGCCCCAGAATAACTCTCGCCAAAAACCAGTCCAGTGGACTGCCTGACAAAGTACCCCGTGAGCCAAACAAAGCTTACAATGCTGCTCTTTTGCAAATTCCGATCAACTGAGATCGCACTGCCTCAACACGCGTAAGACGACATTTCATTGCTACGGAAACACTGTGCCGGCACGAGTTTAATTTCCTTGCACCCTTGCCAAACGCAGTGTGTGAGCGCACCACTTGGGTGGTCGATACGGCAGGCCGCAGTGGCGGAGGGGCTGCATTTGTCCAAACTGCCACTCTGCGCTACTTCACGTGGACCAGCCGCCACTGCCTCTGCACTGCGGCTCTGGGAAAAGTGGTGGCTAATGAGGGCAGCCCAGATTGCATCTGCAAATGTGCTCAGCACTGCCGCCATCAAGTTATCCTGCGCACACGCGCATGCCTTCTTTTTACGCTGAACACTGCCACTTTGACGCAGTTGAGAAGACTGGCCCGTTTCCTGGTGCGGTCCACCGGCGAGAGGGAAAGGTGGCCGGCGGGCGGACATACCCCATCTCCTGCAGCAGTTCCACCAGCTGCTGCTTCTGCTCCGGAGCCATGCGCGCAAACACCGCCCCACAGACGGCCACCTGCACAGGGCCCAAGGGGCACCGTCGTCAGCCAAAACACACACACAGTGGCAGCGCTGCGAGGGTCTGCACTGGAAACCCAATGGGGGGGAGGGACATCCAGGGAAGCAACAGGTAAGGCGGCTATGGTGGACAAGCCCCCTTTTCAACCCCCACGTAGCATAGGGGATGCCGCTGCACAAAATGACCGGCTGATAACGACAGGGCTGGGGGGGGCTAGCAGGAGCAGCACACCAGAGGGAAGAAAACGGCTGTGCAACACGGACCACTCCCAATATGCCTCCTGCATTGATGCGCTTGCTTCCCGGTGCTATTGGACAGTGGTTCTGAGCCACGACTGCCTCGGGGACCCCTTTTGGCCTTGCCAAAGTGACGGGGAACCCCACGATGGAGCACAAGTTGATCGGTGTCGCAATGTCAAGCAGTTTGCACTTGCAGCTTGCGTTGCCCACACACTCATCCAATGCCCGCCTTTTCTGCTGGACGCCAATGGCGATGCACGTCATAATGTTAATCAATTTGCCCTTGAATCTAAGAGTCTTCTAAACACCTGTATACTGCCTTTCCTGTGTCTCTTTTTTTCTTCTCATAGATGGTGTGTTGTGCAAAAACCAGATGTTGTTAAAGTATGTCCTACGCGGAGAAATTAAACATACATGTAATGCAGCGAAGCCACCTTTTTGCATTGCAAGAAAGACTAGAAGGCTAACGATGAAATACGGAAAGAACAGTGGGGAATCCAAAACAGCCAAGGTAACCAAAAAAAGAGGCAAGGCAGGCTGAAACGAATATGAATGGAGGGAAAAAATGGAAGCTAAAACGTTGTTAGAGATGTACAGGGCTGAGAAATTGAACATCAGAAAGGAAAATTTCTACGATAGTTCCCAGGACAGTGCTTTGCTTTTTGAGGCTAGAGCAGGTTGCCTGCGAACTAAGAGTTTTGTGGGGAAGTATTCACAAAACGGTGGGGTATGCGTGGTCTGCGGAAAAGAAACAGAAACTATGCAGCACATAGTGTTAGAATGTGAGGGTATCCATCCAAATCTACATGAAGGGAATATTGGGCTTCCAGGAGCCCTAGGATTTAAGGGTAGCACAGAGGAAGTTAATTTCAAGGCTGTCGAGGGGACGAAAAGAAGATTAGAATGCTGGTGGACAAAAAGCAGAGAGGGGAATATTGCCTAGGACAGTTACCACCTGTAACAGGGAAAAGAAAGTATTTCGGGCCTAATAAGCTTTAGTGCCTGCCCTAAGCAGCACTAGTATTAAACCAAGAGTGTAAAATATGGTTATATTAGTCCTTTTTGGTAAGGTGACATGTCATCACCCCGGTAAAAGGGGAAACCAAAAGCAATCATCATCAGCAGCAGCAGCAGCAAGTACTGGCAAAATCGAGAAAAGAATGGGGGGAGGGGGGGGGGGGGGGGGGGGGGGGGAGTTTTGAGGGAGGCTCCGCAGACCCCTCAAATGCTCTCGCGGACCCCCATTTAAGCACCACTGCCGTACCATATGAAGAGGTCCAAAGGTGACTTAGTAGGACTTAATAAAACTTGCAGCTGGGCCCGTCGGTTCACAGTACAGTGTAGACCATTTATAATGTAACCACTTATAGTGCGGGACCGGATATAACGCGGGTTTTTGTGACCTCCGGTTCACCTCCCATAGAGCTCAATGCATAAGCATACCACTTAGAATGCGGTTGGCCGAAGCACAATACCGTTTATAGTGCGGTTTTCTGGCGGGACTGCTGATCGACCGGCTCCGCTGGCGCATCGTTTTAGGGTAGCAAAATAAAAAAAAAAAGAGGATGAAATCGGCCATCTCACGCAGCGCGCACCCCTTGCTCTCCTCTAACTATGACACACAAGAAAAGGATAAGCACCCTTTAGTTCACGCGTACGTGATAACCACAACTGGCCTTGCTTGACGCACCTCGGAAGATAGCGACCCCCGTCCCCGTCCGCGCCCGGCATGTTGTTTCTGTTGGCGTGAACCGCATAGCCCGTTTTCACACACGATTCGTGCTCGGCGGAGTTGCGCGTGCGTTTTTTTCACGGTTGTGTCGACGATTTTGCGCTCGCGGTGGCTTCTTCGCGTGGAAGTGGGAGGAGCCTGACGACTTGCACCAATGGGGAGACGCGCACCTAATGGCGGGAGATCCGAAATGCTCCGATCAGCCGGCTGGCCACGCCAGAGATGTTTAGGCCTACCACCGCGGTGTTTTTTGATGGCCGCTTTCACAAGCAACGTGGATGGCATTTTATATTCCTCTTTTCGCCCATATTATCAGCTCTTTTCTTATGTGAGCATCCTCGCTTGCGCCTCGTGCAGCATTTCAGCTAGCAGTTAGAACCGGTCGCTGGAGCTGCCTGCACCACTTCACGGCCAGGGCCAACGCCATGTTGCCACCCCTTACTGTGCCGCACACCACGCCAGTTGTAACAGTGAGTCCTGTAGAAAAATCTGTGCCGGGCACACCACCATGGGGGGGCCGTCGACCGCCACTGCTCTCCCGCTGCCGCTAGGGGCTCTGGGTAAACAGGGTGCCACTGCCACCGCTGCCACCATTCCGTTCGTGTGTTGTGTGCAACCCGTTCAGCGGTGTTCAACTTCCCTTTGTGGGACATCTTTCGGCAAGTACATGCGTAGAATGCTTTACGATGGCTTACTGCTGTGTGCCATTGTGCAAATCGGACGAGAAAAAGAAACCGGCAGAGCTTTCTTTAATGAAATGCCCGCTGACGCAGACACACAAGCACGATGACTTGCTGTAATACGACGAGACAAGTGGTCACCGAACACCACCTCATGCTACACCAAAGTATGCAGTCGACACTTCAAAGAAGAGAACTTCATAGAAGGCAAGCAACGACATCTAAAGAAAGGGGCTGTGCCGTCAGTTTTTGAAGAATACCCGCCCCATCTCCAGCTGAAATCAACGCCGGTGCGAAATACAGCAAGCATCGACAAACGAGTGAGTGCTACATTGGCGCACAGCAACTCCGTGAGCGGCAACGCTACTGCAGCAGTGGAGGATATGTCGGATTGTCGTGCCATGGGCACATCGGTGGAGGCCAACTTGCGTGATCAAGGCAACCAGGTAGACAGCAAGTCAACTTCAAGTGTGCTTGTCACTGAGAAAGCGAAGTGGAGAAGAAAAGAAAAGGAGTTGAGGAGCCAGCTGCTTCGACTGCAACAGGCCATCGACAAGTACAGAATGTAATTGAAAAAGCTACACGAGGACGCCCTGGTTGCGGATGTTCCTTACATCAAGGAAAGGGCGAAAGAAAAGGAACCTGCAGCTCTATTCTTGATTGATCAGATTGAGGACTTCAAGAAGAACAGGCCAAGCTGGTCCAAGGAGACAACCCGACGTTGTGTAGTTTTAAGGCATCTGTTGACAAGGGCATACGAACACATTCGCGGTGAAATGCTTTTGAAGCTTCCTTGCAGGAAGACTTTGAGCAACTACTTGGGAACCACCAGTGGAGAAACAGGCTTCAGCAAACTCGCCGAAGCTCGCCTTAGAGTAGAAGCCGAAAGCTTGACTGCACCGCAGTCAACAGTGTGCTCACTCATAGTAAACGAAATGAAGATCAGGGAAAAGCTGCAGTACAACAAACACAGGACTGCTTTGCGGGGCACGCAGATGTCTCTTTGGAACAACAGGGTAGGGACCTCACCTTAGCGATCTCTCTTCTCTGCTTCCTAATTACTGAGGACTCTCGACGTCGTATCGCATTCCAGTGGCCTACTATTTTACCAAGGGGTTAACAGGCCCACAGATTCACAAGTTGTTGATTTTTGTGCTTGAAAAAGTAGAAGCCTGTGGTATCAGGGCAGTTCGCTTAGTGAGTGATAACCACAGAGTGAATGAACATCAATGCTATGACACTTTTGGGCGATGGCCTTCTTACGTACTGGATAGGTAGAACATTCCTGCGACTGTGACAGGCTCCTCTTTTTAAGTTTTGATCCATGCCACGTTTTAAAAATGTACGCTCGTAGTTTCTGGCGCACGACATTGGTCCGAAAGGAGAGGTCTCGTCCTGCTACATCAAGAAGCTCTATGACCTACAGAAGGACCTGGTTTTAAAGCCTGTCCGCTACCTCAGCCGAAAACGTGTATCCGAACAACATAGAAAAAATGAATGTCGCAAGAAAATTCAGGTCCTGTTGCCTGATGTTACTGCGGCTCTGGAGCATCTCAGAGACCAAGCTGGGCACGCATCGAGTGTATCATTCGCGGCTGCAGGCCAGACGACCATTGTCATGCAAAACATCTATCGTTGGTTTGTGCTGCATGACACAAGCAATACGACCCATCACATCCACAAAAATGGCCTGGCACTTGGCAATTTGACGGTGACGAAGGTGCAAGACTGGAGCGGCTTGAGGTAACGCTGCCCATGTACTTGGACGAACTGGAAAAAAGCTGTGGAAGTCAAAAGGAATTTTTGACGAAAGAAATGTACGAAGCATTCCTCCTGACCACGTATTCCACAGTTGCCTGCATAGCTGCAGCTGCAGAGAGCTGCAAGTGTTTTGCAACGGCTCAAAGCAACAGTCTTGCCTCAGCACTCGCCTTCACTTGAAATTTCAGCAACTGTTTATGTTGGGGGCTATATTGCCCGCGTCATAAACGAGCACATGCGCTGTGAAAGTTGCACTTCAGTCTGCACGAAGCCAGCAAGCAATCTACCCATCTTGCAGTTCACTCGCAGCCGGGACCGAGGTGGGCTGCTGTACCGGTCAGACGTGCAGTTGCTGTTTGCCGTTGCCGTACTTTGCTGACCGTGCTCCGAAGGACAATCCCACTCTGAAAAAGCCATTGTCAACCCTGGCTAAGCATGCTGTGCCAGCCCTGTGTGCTTCAAAGCTGCTCAAGTGCAAAGAGACGGATGACACTCACAGAGCTAAGCTCATGGAGAGGATATCTGTTCGGTTTTTGCGGCCTCTGCTGGTGAACTATGCATTCAACGTCAGTGACAAGCATGATGCATTCAAATACTTTGCGAAGAAGCCCCTGTCCAGGAAATATGTGAAACTGTAAATGCTTAGAGGCTACTGAAAATAGAGGTGCTTACAAATAAATGCTCCTTCTTTTTTCAAAAAGTATTCGTATCAAATGTGTTCATTTTCCAGAATATAGAGCTACTATGCCTGGCAAGACAACGTTGGAAATTTATGCACATGTCCAAGCACGTAGGTGTGTGCGTGCGCAGCATCCAAAGGGCACGATGTCGGTGGTTCCTGGGATAGAACCTGGAGCTAGCGGAGAGCATCGCGTTTCTTCACTTGTCGCATATCAAAGCTGGCCCAACATCCTTGTGAATACCATGAATAGGCGTTTTTGATGCAGTGAGGCGCGCGGTCGTATGCTTTTATTGAGTGAATCAATCGATTTGCCTGCTAATAAAAGTAGGCCACTGAATGCTATGTTTTTAGTATTCATTTGGCGTGGTGCTCTTCGCTTATGGCTAGTACGTGAAAGCTGGCAGCCAGACCACTGAAACACTCAGTAACATCATTCAGATTACACCCGCAATATATTGAGGTTTGAGCGCAGAAAATTAAGGATTTAATCTGTTTAATTTTGTGCGTGGCACCAGAACCACGGCGGCTGCGGCGCATAGCGATCTCCGGCACCCCGCTTAGGCGGCGGCACCTGGTGGCGAAACACTGCACTTGCTGACGGAGTAGTCCATTGTTCTCTTCCGCTTTTACCGGGCACTGGAAGTTATAAAGGAGGCACTGGTTGTAACTGGGCCAGGGTCACCGGGCCTGCGGCGTGCACTGCATGTTTTCGCGAGAAGAAATCGCTCCATGCGGTTCACGCTTTAGAACATTGTGCAGATAAGCCACCGCTCTTTCCCTTTCCGAACAAGCGAGCCGCGCGAAGCGGATTTCCACCACCAGTATGCTGTGCTGATAAGCAGCCGCCTTCGACATCACGAACACAAGGTGGGGTGAAAAAAAAAAAAAAAATCCAGTTGGTGTGCTTATCACTTTCCACGGCATCTGTTCATAGACGCTAAAAACGCAACCACGATCCTCCAAAACACAAACACAACGGACGTTAAAGCCGTGCTCGCAGTTTGTAAGACCGCGCTTGCAAAGTGTAAGACCCTGCAGCAGCGGCTGATGTGAGAGAAAAAAAAAAAAAAATCCAGTTGGTGTGCTTATCACTTTCCATGGCATCTGTTCATAGACGCTAAAAACGCAACCACGATCCTCCAAAACACAAACACAACGGACGTTAAAGCCGTGCTCGCTGTTTGTAAGACCGCGCTTGCAAAGTGTAAGACCCTGCAGCAGCGGCTGATGTGAGAGGAAAAAAAAAAAAAAAAAAAATCCAGTTGGTGTGCTTATCACTTTCCACGGCATCTGTTCATAGACGCTAAAAACGCAACCACGATCCTCCAAAACACAAACACAACGGACGTTAAAGCCGTGCTCGCTGTTTGTAAGACCGCGCTTGCAAAGTGTAAGACCCTGCAGCAGCGGCTGATGTGAGAGAAAAAAAAAAAAAAAAAAAAAAATCCAGTTGGTGTGCTTATCACTTTCCACGGCATCTGTTCATAGACGCTAAAAACGCAACCACGATCCTCCAAAACACAAACACAACGGACGTTAAAGCCGTGCTCGCTGTTTGTAAGACCGCGCTTGCAAAGTGTAAGACCCTGCAGCAGCGGCTGATGTGAGAGAAAAAGAAAGAAAGAAAAAAAAAAAAAAAAAAAAAAAAAAGGCCGCACCTTTGTTTTTAAGTGCTGTGCGTTTGAGTGATGATAAATATAGGATGACTTGAGAGGTAGGTTGCGATGTGGTTGGATTCGCGCACATTTTGGTTATAGTGCGGTACCGCTTATAGTGCGGATTTTTGCAGCTCCCGGGACATACCTTATAATCGGTCTACACTGTATTCAAAACAGGTGTCGGTGCTGAACAAACAGTACACAGGAGGGACGGACGGGATGGGTGCTGCTTCAGCTGATCTTATTTCCAACCCACATCTTCGCATATGGCAGAAGAAGCACGGCATGGTGTTTGGAAGCATGCCGTGCTTGCTCTGACATATGCGAAGATGTGGGTTGGAAATGAAACCAGCTTAATAAGCACCCACCTCGTCCGTCCCTCCTGTGTACTGTTTGTTCAGCACCGACACCTGTTTTGAATACTGACTATAGTTACCAGAGTGAAACCTCTAGTAGCTTCCAAATGCACACACTAGAAATCCGCTAGTGGAGCCACTGGCATAATGTGAGCAATAAAAAAGCGAGAGCGGTCACAAGAGCACTCACTCGACGAAGGACGTCCGGATAGTGCTCGCGCAGGACTGCGAAGGTCTTGCCTGTCACAGCGACCAGTGGGTGGCCAAGCTTCATGGAAATGGACGTTGCACCCTGCAGGAAGACATGCAGCCATTGAGTTGATGCTACCCCAGCGGTGAGCTCTTGGGCATTCTTCGAAAGTTCTGCTCAGCCACCAAAGAGCCACTCCCCCTTCTCATGACTTCTACCGCGACCCCCACCAATCATGAGTGAAACTCTGGCACCAGTCCACAGCATTTTTTTTCGAACTCGAGGTGCACCACACGACACACGCAGTACAATCTGTTCAGGAAGGAGGGGGGTGCAAGCCAACAACTTTCCTAACACTTCTCAGCAGCATGAAACTGGCATACTGGCATGTTGAGCTTAGAGAACAGCAAAAGGAACAAAAATAAGGAGTAACTGGAGAAATACCAGAAAAAGAGGGGGGGGATGTATGAGGAGAGGCTGGTCCACGTGAGCCAAGCACTGGGTGCATCCATGCACCAAGAGCCCGTGGCAATAGAGGCAGCAGGATACTCACTCTTTTCCTGTTGCTAGACCACCACTTGCACTACACCCATTTAAGGCGACCTGCATTGCGGCACCTAGGCAGTGGCACTGCAAGCAAGTAGCCCACTGCATCCCGCTCGCCCCCTCAAAGGGACAAGGCCTCCTCAGTGTGCTAGCCTTGTCCCACTTCCCCACATGCTCAGTGGAAAGGGGGGGAGGAGAGAAGAGGATTGTGTCTACTGTTCTCGTGTCAAGGACCGCCTCCTCCTTCCCCTTCTCCTCCTCCTCCGCCTCACAGCACTCCGGCCTTATTCTGTGGCTCAACAAAAGAGGAAGCCTCCTCCTCCTCCTCCAGAAGTGATATTCTGTTTTGACGTAGGTACAACCCCTGCCCTTTAAGCGTGATGCAGAACGTTAAGGGAACCTGATGACATGCCGCGCCCCACCCCTAAACCGACCAAAAGATACCAAACCATCCTTACTTACAAAAATAACGCACACAATTGAGCCAAGAAAACAGTTCACAATAAAGAATGAACCTTCACAACATTCATTCCTTCTGGCTCGAACCCAGACTGTTCATTTCAAGACCCGTTGCTCTACCCCCAGGCCACTGAGGCCAAAGAGTGGGGTTGTTTTAGCATTTGTTCAAAACAACAGCAGGAGTGTTGGAAGCCAACCAGCAGATGGCACTGGGTGCGTACAGAAAGTGGCGGGCCTGTGCGTGCAGGGGAACAGAAGCAGCACACCAGCGCTGCAAGTGTGGGACAGGCATGCCTAGCTGTGTGACACAAACATCCCGGGCCTCACATTCGGGAGGAGGTCGCCGGCAGCCCCGCAGTGTGGCTGGCTGGCCGGTGCCTGCGAGGACTGCCAGCTCAGGGCGGGCACCATGTCCGACGGGTCGGAGCTCGACGAGAGGATGTGCACCTCCTGGCCCCGCTCAATCATCTCGCAGTCACGGGCCACGCTCACTGCAGTCAGCATGTTGTCTCCTGGCAAGCGAGGGAGAGGAGGAGACCGTTTCAACGCAAGGAGCTCCCCACGTGACGAAACAAGCCCCCGAGGTTAGCGCAGGGGAAGAACATGGCCCGACATTGCGTGAATTTCGGTGTAAGGATGGCGAATACAGGTACAGAGGAAAAGCAATAAAAAGGGGGGAGGGGAGGGGGGGCGCTTTCAGGGGTGTGAGACTAGCTGTAAATTTCAAGCATCGAGGCAGACACTAATACAATACAGTCACACCTCGATGTAACGAAGTTGGTAAAATTTGTACATTGGAATTTTGCTACATTGAAATTCGCAGTTAAGTGTTACCCAGTGAAGCGGTTCCTCCAAACCCGTGGCGCTCATACACGGCTGGCACACTGTTTGTTTCTGTCGAAGGTTAATTGTCTACGCAGGCATCAGCATGAACTGCGTGGAGCATTTTCTGAACGCAAAAATGCGCCTCACAAGCCACAGGTGCGCTGACACAGCCGCAAAGACCACCCGTGCGATACAGGTACCTTTAGCGAGCCCTTCTAGCTGCTTGCTGAAACGATGTTGTTCAAGTGGGAAAGAAGCTGATAATGTGGGCAAAAACTGCGCTGCAAAACGTCATGCGTGCCACTTAGCACAACGCCTATCAGATATCCTCCATGGTGGTAGGCCTAATCGTCTCCAGCGGGGCCAGCCGACATCCCTGGGTGCTTCGAAGCTAGCGCCAGAGGGTGCGTGCCTCCCCGCTGGCACGGCGCCAGTCGCTTTCTGGCTGACGCGCAATCTCGGACGCGGGCGTGAGAAAAACGCGCACACAAGGCTCATAAAGACCCAAAAATGCTTTGTCGCGCACTTGCTGGAACGATGGAACCCAACAAGCGTGAATGAATTGGAACTATGGGCAAAGCGGCGGCATGCAGTGGCAGCGGCGCCATACGCAGTCGGAAGGCAAGGAAGGAGATCGCTCTTGGTCTCCGTGGCTCGCTGCATACGTGGCATTGGGCGGCCCATGTCGCCGTTCGCATTTTATAGAGACCCCATTTCGGCGTTTGCGTCTCCCAAAATCCACTTCTACACTCGGTTACAACTTAAAGGGGCACTGACACAAAAATTTTGCATCTTGTTTTTTTTGTTGCGATAAGTAGCTAGTGACCTACTTATAACCTGTAGAAACCTCATTTGCTTCAGCGTGCGACGGTTGTTTAATTAGAGGCATTTTCAATGCGGCCAGTCGTAGTTTCGGTTTCAGCGAGTGCCGCGAAACGATGGATTTTGTGGATTTAGTGTGAACAAAGCTGACCACGTGACCGTCGGAGGGATATCACAGAGCAGAGCCGCCGTAGCACTGTCGAATCCGCATCGACGGCAGTTTCTGCGAATGCCCCCACGTACTAATCTCGTGAGCCGCTTAATTAAAAAGTGACCGTGGACGTGACGCAGGCGCTGCGAGTGCAAATGCTGCCGCAGCTAGAGAACGACGCGTGCTGGGAGCAGCCGGCCGGTCTGCCTACAGGTCCGCCTACAGATGTGTTCGGCTTAGCACTGCGGCGGATATTCGAGTGCCGCTCTCGTAAGCGGTGCAGATGACAATTTTTAATGCAACCCGCCATCGCATCATTAACTCCTTTCTCATGTAAGCCACCATGGTCGGGACTTGGGGACAATTTCGTGCAGCGGCAACAAGCTATCACTCGAGCTACCTGCGCCGGCCTGGCCCACTTCGCGGCCGTGGCCGCCGCCTGCACAGCGACCGTGCGGCTAGCTCAGTGGGCTTTTCGTGCCTCCGGTGCGTTTTCGCATCCAATGGTAATAAACAGTAATAGAAACAGAGTGCCTGGAATCGCTGTAGAACTTTGGCCGCGGCCAGCTGCCCGATGAGCTGACGA
Source organism: Haemaphysalis longicornis (assembly GCF_048455015.1). Classification (NCBI taxonomy): domain Eukaryota; kingdom Metazoa; phylum Arthropoda; class Arachnida; order Ixodida; family Ixodidae; genus Haemaphysalis; species Haemaphysalis longicornis. The sequence goes on along the minus strand of NW_027526422.1, from coordinate 3,630,071 downwards.
AATCACGGCTCCTCCACCGCCAACGATCGGGTCGTTCGTTCTCGAGAGCAGAAGCTCCGCCCTCCGGCCCTCCGATTGGAGCGGCGAGCTGGGCGAGCCGGTGAAAAACGGCGGCAGTGCGGAAGTGGCAAACACAAACTCGTGACGTGTTTGTATGTTGTTTATTTACACAATATCCTCGGGATGTCGATTGCGCGTGGTCCTCTGCTGGCTGCTCGGTTGCGTTTCGCACACTTTAAAATTGATTTTAAATATGTTCTAGGCTGTATTTGCCGCTGATATTTTGCAGATGATGTAATTGTGCTCCCACCAATCTATCTCCGAAGTTATCTCGCCTTCAAAATTTTGTGTCAGTGCTCCTTTAAGAACAGCACCGGAAGTTGCCATTGTGCCTCATCACTGCAACCGGCTGTTACTCCGCTCGGCGCAAAGAGTGCGTACGGCGAATATTTTTGGAAGCACAAAATAAAAGAACCCCCCAAAACAAAACAAGTAAACTTATCTTCTTGGGATTTTAAAATTTCAATGTGAGATACATTACCACAACTACCGTGTATCAAAACGTAAAAATATCATAAAAAAATTGCCATTCCCAGTCAAAACCCGGGGCAAAAATGACAAAACAGAACCTTATTAAGAAAAAATAACTAGGGGTGTGCGAATATTCGAAACTTCGAATATTCGATTCGAATTTTTCGGTATTCGATTCGATTCGAACGACACTTTTATTGTTCGAAATATTCGAACCACCCAAAACTAAAAAAAAAAAAAAAAATTCAGAGCGTGTCTCAGCAGCAAAGTCGCGAAGCATATACACAACGAACGGTACGTGCTTTCGCAGACTGTATCGGTGTTTATTCGTAGTTACAGTGGACTATCGATGATACGATTCCGGGGGTGCGAATTTCGGGATGATACGAATTTCCGAAAAGTTCCGACGAAATTGCATTGTTTGCAATGGGAAAAATTTTGTCTGTTACGAACGGACCTGCGCGGCCCGGCGGAAGATACGAACGAGCCGGCGAGGCACCCGACTGCCGAACAAGCAAGTGACGGCTCTCGCTCCCCTGTTTGTCACTCTTTCTCCAGAAACGGCTGGGCTGTTGTTTCCTGCTCGCGAAAACACTCTGCGCACGCCCAAGGCGCGCTGACACTGCCGCGAAACCACCCCCACGCTGCACGCGGCGCGGCCGGCGGCGTCAACATGGCGTCGGCTCCAGCCGCGAAGTGGCGCGGGCGCTCGAGCGACCGCTTCTAACCGCTCTTTAAAATGCGGCTCAAGGGAGACACGAAGTTGCTTGTGCGGTAAAGGAGCTGATAATGCATGCGAAAGCGGTACTACAAAACATCATCCGCGCCGCTAGTGAAAGCGCCCATAAAATATTTGCCGGGGTGCTAAGCCTAACCATCTCCTGCGGAGCCAAGCCGGCTGTCTCGATCTCATCGCAACTAGTCAGGCTCCTCCATTCTGCCGCGCGCGTTGTGCGACATTTTCTGGCCGAGGTAGGCGCTACCGCGGGCGCGAAATCGTCGATGCGGGCGTGAAAATACAGCGCTCGCAGAGCCGAGGCGAGCGAATCGCGTGCAAAAACGCACCATGCTGTTCACGCCGTTGGTTCACGCTTGGCTGTTGCGGCGTGTAGCGAGCTTGGGCACAGCGAGTGAGGAGATGAGCGTGAAGCTTTACGAAGCTCCAGAAAGGACTGCTTTGCGACACGGGGGTTAAAAAAAGCAGAAAAAAATCACGAATTTCTTCACGCGAAAGTAAGAAAAGACATAAAAGAAAACTTTTTTCAGTGCTAAACTTTTTGGTCTGTGTTGGTTCATACGAATTTCGGATGATACGCATATTTTTCGCAGTCCCGCGAGATTAGTATCATCAAGATTTTACTGTATCAGCGCGCGGCAATGTGCACGGGCTCGGGCATGCCAGCTACTAGTGTCTCAAGTGAGCGGCTGTTTTCGGTATCTGGTAAAGTCGTGACAAGCAGGAGGTTGTCACTGCTCCCCGCGAACATGTCGAGCAGTTAACCTTTCTTCATGTTAACATTTAAGTGAGTGCAGACCTTAACCTGTTGAGTGAAATGGTATTGTGTAATTCCTAATTTTACTTTGTGTGATTTCTTGTGCAAAAAAGTTGCAGTTTTTGTGTCTCTAGATGGTGAAAACTTTTATTTTACAAAAAACAATAAGTATTCGTATTCGACAAATATTCGATTCGATTCGAACTTTGTTTTTATTATTCAAATTCGCTTCGAAATTAAAAAATTGATATTCGCACACCCCTAAAAATAACCAAGTTCAGTTTACTTTTTGTGGCTTATCGGTCATTCCATGCCATATGTCCCAGGCATAAAATCGACCATCACGGATTAGCTCAGTAAAAATTGTGGGTCATCCTCGCAAGGCCCACAATGCTCCCGGAAAGTGGTTTTGTCCAAACATGTGTTGTTCTTTTTCTAGCGGCCCTTTTACCTCCAGGGTTTAGAGCAAACTTACGTCTGTGAAAAAATTCATGAAAGAGTAACTTCTCTTACAATGGCCACCATTTTTCGTGAACATCATGTTGACGCCCTGGGCTGCTCTATGCCGCATTTTTAAAATATTTTTCCTTTTCTTTGCTGTGATATTTTAAAAGTGCTTGTTTAAAAAAAATAGACACTGAATGGCATTCAGTTAAACCTTGTTTAAGCAAATTACAATGCAGGGAATACCTCTCTCTTCACTTCAATTTTAAAATATTCGCTTCGACTTAAAGCTATTTGAAAAAAATCCTTGTTTGGTTTGTTTTCACTTCAGAAGCAAAAATCATTACTCGCACACGCGTATACAAATTTTTCTTTGAAAACCCGCTCCACCTGGTGGATACCCCCTAAACTCGTCGTCTAAATCACAGCTGTTACGACCACCACCGAAACACACCATCTGCTTCGCTGCAATGCACCTGCACTGATCAGGGAAGGGTACGTGGCTGGAGGGGAAAAGGGAGGGAACTCTCCTCTGGGGAGGCCCACCAACCACCACCTAAGAGAAGCTGTAGGCTCAAAAATAATGAGCTTTGCGCATCATTCTACCAGAAAACTAGGAACTATGACAGCACACAGCTAGGCTTTCTTATCTAGAGAGTGGTGACTGGGTCTGCTGAGATGTGATCACATTATGCAAATGCAAAAGAGAAGCACGAAAGCTGAGTTGGCAGAATGCAGAGGAGATAAGAGCTGCGCTAAAAGCAACTTCCTTGTGCCTTCCAGCCACATGAGACTGGTGCATTGCGGTTTGAAGAGACCCTGCAGCACTCACCATCGGCTACTCGGAATGTATTTTGGGGTGAAATTTGTTGTCCCAGCAATCTCGTTTCACAAGAATTATGAAAATCCGAAATCAAACCAAAAAAACTGAAGCTACGGGCAATGAAAACTGTCGCATACTCGTTCCCTCTCAACTCGACCGCAAACTACTCAACGAAAGGTGCGTGCTCTCTACCGGAGAGAAGGGCGGCTCATGGCGTTCTCTTCAGTGGCCTTCGATATTCAAAACTTTTCCCCTTTTCTCTGCAACATGGAGGGGTCTACTTCCGGTCTGGTGCAACAAAAAAGCAGGCATGGCTGCCTGCTCGCAAGTGAGCGCTCAGGCTGGTAGGGTGTTTTTGGTCTCGTTGAAAGGGGAGTATTGAGTTCGTCACTCAAACTCCGCGTGCACTCAAAACACAAAAGAAACACCAGAACTGTTCATACAGCTTCAGGCATAGAAGAGGTTGGTGCAGAGCGCCGATGATTTGCGTGCTCACCACTTCACGTGCACGTGTAATATTTGGTTTAGGTATTCCCGGCAATGTAATCTAAATGTCACGCAGGTTTATTAGCAATGCTCAAAGCATGTTTCATGGTCCCTTTAAGCCCACTGCTGCTCCCAAAGGAAGCCTGCGCACGTTTGCAGCGCCAAATTGCAAGCACTACAGGTGCGTTACATTTGATGCCTAACCAGTCTTAACTTTTTGTGAAGGGTATGTTTCACGTGCATTTTTAGTGCAGAATTTGTCTTTTACAATGAGGCACAATTTTATGTATCTGCCCAGTTGCATTTCCAAACGTTGAGGTAATCTGAAAATAGTCACGTCCTCCAAGTGGCGCTGTTCAATTCGGAGGCATGAGAGAGGGGCCCCACCAGTGACCATGATGGTGCGGACGTTGGCCGCCCGGAGGGTGCGGACGACGGCGGTGGTCTCGGGCTTGAGCCGGTTCTCCATGACCAGCAGGCCGACAAAGCTGAGCTGGCTCTCGAGCTCCTCGCGGGGAAGGCGGTGCACCTTGGCGAAGCTGGAGGCCAACGGCCGGTAGCCCAGGGCCAGCACCCGGTGGCCCTGCTGGGTGTACCACGTCAGCGTCTCCGCAAAGTCCCCGGGCACTGCGGCGCACCAGGGGCAGGGAGAGCGGAGCGGTGAGGAGGGCGCACGCACCACTGAGACCGCAAATGGCTGCCAGCCGGAGGACAGGTCCAGCCGGGAGGCTCCTTCCTTAGAGCCACTCGTTGTAACAAGCTCCCTCCCAGCCCTCTTACCACAGCCAAGAAACAGCACACAAGCCAATGCAATGCTGGCCATGACAACAGACGCATCAAGGCATAAAACACAGTGCAGCGAAGCTGCACTGTGGGGCAGAATTTGTGTACTGCAACCGATGCCCAACCTTACTTTTGATTTTTGTCAGCCACTGGAGTTGGCTGTGTGTGTGAAAATGCACGAGTGGCTAGCACGTCAAGAGATGGCGCAATAAAAAGCGGAGAGAGAGAGCTCTGAAAGCACCCTCCAAGGCAAAGACCATTGCCGATGGGGGCGGGAGGCTCTCCTCACCTGTGTCGGGCCGGGAGAGGGAGGCGATGGTCTCGGGGGCGCCCTTGCAGAAGACGTCGAAGTGCGTGGAGCCCAGCACCCGGGTCACCACACTCATGCGCTGCAGGCCGGACGAGAAGGGCAGCTCCCGCACTATGCCCACCTCCGGGGGGCACGCCGCCACCTGCCAGCACGACAACGGCCCCTCACACAAAATGGCACCAGCAGGCCAAACTAAAAAAAAACCCTAAAGTGTGCAAATATCAAATTTGGGAGTGCGAATCAAGTACAGTGCTAAGAACCGAACATTTTCAAACAGAAATATCTTTGCTTTGGTGTGCACAGAGCCCCTAAAACCCCCGAGAAAGAACGTAAAAAGGAGGCAAAAAACCCACTGCGGTGGGTACAGGCCAGCGTCTAGATAATGTCATGATGAAAAGTAATGCAGACTTGGCTGCTTTGCAGCTGCGGTTGAGAAAGATGACAGCGGCACCTGATGGACAGTAGCCACATTCCCCCCTCCGTGGCCACGACATGTTTCGTCTATGCAGCAGAATGCCAATCGCGGTGTTTGCAGTTTCTTCTTTCCCAGCAGATGCCACTGGCCTAACCTGCACCAAGTCTCTGTAACATTATCTAAGCACCTGAGCAAGCAAAGTTTCTTTTCCCCTGTCTCCTTGCTTACTCTGTGCCTAAAAGTCACCAACAAAAATTGCCCCCACCTCCCCGAAGGGAATCGTGAGGAAGTGCGAATGCATTTCTTGCGCCGAGAGTACACGGCGTAGTAATTCTGCCATCGCCTTGAGAGGCGCAGTACCGGCGAGGGGGAGCTGTCAGGCGAGGGGAGAGGCGCGCACCGAGGGTGAGTGCAAACCTAACGGGGGGAGAGGCGCGCCAGCTGCAGAGCATGTGACGTCACGGCGCGAGGAGAGGGGGAGCAGACGCAAAGGCGCCAGCGCGCGGTCATGTGGGAGTGTGACGTCACGGCGCGAGGAGCGGTGCGGGAGCCGGCGCGGGCGCGCGTTTCCACGGCGCGGGAGGCGGAGCGCGCGCGGGTCACGTGGGGTGTGACGTCGCTGCGCCGTTGCTACAGACGCTCCTCTCCACTCCTCGCGCCGTTGCTAGGGGAGAGGAGGAGGAGCAATGCGGACGGCGGATTCAGGGTCGCTTATAAAGTGCATCGCACTTAAAAAGAAAATATTAACAATAAAACTTGGGCACTGAGGGCATGTACAATAGGCGCCGTGCAGAGAACAGACGGCGACACTCAGCCGCAACGCCCAGTGCCGCCATCGGGGAATAAGAAAAATAGTTGGTCGGCCACCACTCTCCAGCGCACATGGTTTTTGGGTGTGCTCCTGCTTGGCGGCAGCACGTGAAATGTTGTGTACGAAATTTTATGTTTTAAGCTAATTAAAGTACACAGTCAAACCTGGTTATAACAAAGTGGTATTGGGACAGCTCGTAATAATTGATATCAGTGTTCATTATAATTATAGGCGTGCGCAGAGTTCTCGATTAGGGGGGGGGGGGGGGGGGGCAAAGTCTTACCACTGCGCCCTCCCCCTACCCCCCCTTCTACAGCAACTCCCGACCTCTTCCTACTGAAGGCCTAGCGGTCCGAACGCAGTGCAAAGAGGGATGGTTATAAAGTTTTTATTTCAATGCGATGGAATTGCAACACATACATAATGTTTCTGAGCAGACATTTTTACTTTAATGTGTTACATTGGCAAAATATGGGCCAATTTGGCACCCCCCTTCAGATGATTAGGGGGGGCGGCCGCCCCCCCTGCCCCCCCTGTGCGCACGCCTATGATTATAATGAAGTTCAACTTTACATAAATTCTGCCGCACCATGCTAGGAAGAGACACAAGGACTGGACTGTTGGCCACGCGTACAGAGGAGGAGGGGGAAGGGGGCAGGTGAAATTGACTTCTCAGTACCATGCCAAGTAAGAATGCAGGTGCAGCATTTCTTGCACACATTTTTTTTTCATGTTTCCACATAGTTTTTCAGTGTGTTCGTGTTTCCACTAGAAAGCACAAATAAATTAGCTGTTCACAGCATTAGAAAGAGGCCGTACCACTGTGGTTTTGCAAGTATGGTGCTCCGTCTCACAGGATCGCTTGTTTGGGTGTTGTGTGCTCTGTACACTGTGAACGTGCCAGTAGCATTGACTTCAAAGCAAGTATAATGACCTTAAATACATGAGCTCCGGAGTGGATCAGGGAAGCATTGAGAGCTGCGCACCAACAGACGACGACTTTCGATTTCACGGCCTGACTTATAGCCAAACAGTCCCACAGTGCGTCCTGCTCCTCACACTTGGCAGTACGTCTCTGCAGGCCCCTGTTCCACTGCGAGATAATGGAGCGCGAACATTTTCTTGCTCCATGCACGAGCTCAAACAGAATCGCCTCAAGCAAGTCTGCAGAAAAGAAGCGAGGGAAGACTGCAATCTCTCTGCCTTCTGTTTTCCTTTCCTGTGAATACGTTCACAACATACAGAGGTTTCGCACGGGAAATGCCCGTGAATGATTTAAGGCTATCTCTTCTTTTTTGAGGGGGCAAGTAGGGCCTCCAAAAATTATAGGCCTAAAATTGCTGCCTAAAATTATCTCTAAATTTGCTGCTGCAGTTGTGAACCCGTTAAGAAACCATTTATTTGCACCGCAAAAATCCCACATGTGTTGCTTTAATTTAGACCTTGTATTGAAGCAGCTATTTTGACGTTCTGACAGCTTTTTTTTTCCAAATAAATGTTCCTACATTGCTTAAAAACAATCATACATTGCCAGAAAAGGAGTGGGGTATTATTTTTCTTTCAATTAACACATGGCTGAGTGTTACATGCCGCATGAATTTCATTATAGAAGAGAAAATGCATTTGCTTTTGCTTAATTTTGTCTGCTTAAATGACCTTTTGAGAACATAAATCCCGAATATTCTCACAATTCATTGCTTCTGAAATTCTCGTTTCAAGGCGCCTCGCAAGCGAGCGTGTGCGCATCGCCGGGCGGCAGCGCAACTAGCAGTGACGTCACAGTAAGTGCATCGAGAATTAAACCAGCTAAATGCTCTTTGTGTATATTGTTCTGTACAGCTGAAAACCCGATATTCTAAAAATAATGCATCCTTTATTCATTACCATAAACAGTTTTCCATCGACGTGACCGGTGTCACGACCGCTTCAGTTGTCTGGCAACCATTGTAGCAGACCTCAGACCTACTGGCTGTTTGTATGGTTTGTAGCCAGTTTCCTTGCTGAATTTCCCGTTGTTTTGCCGAATTCTTTTTGGAATCTTACCTTTTTTGTATCAATGGCACAAAACCGCTCAAGAAAAAAAGAAAAGTGCCCCGTGTGCGGTTTTAACCTGTGGCCGCCGGGCCAGCCCAATGTTACGGCCAGCCTGCCCTGAAGTCAGACACTTTACCCACTACGCCCCAGGCGAAAAAAACAATTGGAGGACCATTTGGACCTGCCCAAAACACAATTGGTTCAAATGGAACCATTTGAAAATGCAAATGGTTCCATTTGGCCCAATCGTGTTTTCGACAAGTCCAATTGGGCCTCCAATTGTTTTTTTCGCCTGGGCTATCGACATGAGAAGCACACACGGCAGAAAACTGCAGCATAAAAAGCTGCTGCGCATTTGTAACCCAGCACTCTGGTGTGTTTTCATAAATCCTAATCACATCAGAGCTTTAACCACCAATTTACTGTTAAACGCTTCTGCAATAAGTCAAAGCAGAGAATACACAATCAACGAAACAACATTAGCAACATTGTTTATTGGAGTAAACAGGAAAGCAATTAAACTGCGTCATGGTGGGACTCGGCGATTTGGCACTGTATCCCTGTTTCTTGCTAGTAAATTCTCGTTTTAAGCTTTTAGTCATTTATCTCGTCAGGTGAGAAGTTTGACGTTTGCGCAACTCACATTACAGGCTACATAAGACAGATGTAGTCAAGTTTGTTCAAGAATACCGGCAAGTTGAACGACAGCTCAGACTCGTGCGAAACAGCGTAAACAGTTTACAAATACCCAGTTTAGACTAAACGTGGTTACTTCTGCCTGCACCACTCGCCCGCATTGTTGACTGAAAGTTCGACCATGTTGATCAGTCGTATCAGATATCAGACATATCCCGTTCGGTTGCAGGGCGAGTTTCATCATGGCGCCGATGTAGCTTTATCTGACCCTTTGCAAGCCCGCTCTATGCCGACATATTGTGCAGACGAGGGAGAACTATGATTGGCTTCTTACTGACTTACTGAAACGTCACTTCACGAGTTGAGGAGGAAAGCCTCAGTGAAACCGTAACTGCATTTTTTTTTTCTATTTGCCGATATAGGGCAACAAAACAGGTATCCATTGTTTGTTTACCAAGGTCCCACCGTTATAAGTACCCACACAACATAGGTTGTTTGAAAATATCTTCACCACCCCTTTAATATCTTGCAAAGGTAAGTGAAAAGAACTTTTTCACATGCAGATACAGCAACCACATTGTAAGTCAGGCTAAATATGTTAGTGATAGCAGAACATTCGCAGTTTTATGTGCGATAAATGACTGTCTCGAACCGGCGCAGTAGCTTCGGCCAAGCACTGCACGAGTGGGTGGCATGGGCACGGAATGCCCCCGCGCTGATAGCGGCAATGTTAGTGGGAGCTTTTGTCCCCGAATGAAACTGCGGCCAGAGTTCCGTGAAGAGAAAAGCATTGAAGGACTCTGGTATTAGTGAAGTAGTCAAGAATTCATTTTGCGAGAAAAGCGACAGCTGAGATAATGCAGGGCCAGTATTCCATTGCCAGGCCGCCCTCTCAAGTCACAGATCTGAACAGACATGCTTCAAAATGGGACAAAGTTCAAACCTCCGGCAAATCTCCAGAGGTGTTCGAAGAAGGCACGGATGGCATTTTGAAAGTGCTGGCAGGTCCCGGACGCACCACTGTAGGGGCAATGACGTCATACTTTGAGTTGTCGTCGATGTCTGGCTCTTCCAAGACCTGCAGCATTTGACGATACCCAGGGAAGACCACCTCTGCATCACACACACGCTTGCAGACTAGTGTGCTACAGGCTACAGTTTACATGAAGGGCAGCAACACTCGTGCATCGGCCCCACTGCTGAGACTCAAAGGGGCACTAAAGGGTGGAAACCAGTTGGCCTGTATCAACCCGAATTCACCATTCTCGCCACTCGCAGTTGTTTAATAGGGCCGAAAATGCCAGAAACGTGAAAGCAGGTGCCGGCGCCCCACACGCTTTTGGGTACTACAGTGCACGGTGCTTTTGTGCACGGTGTGCACGGTGAAAGCTCACTGGAGAAGCATCTATAAATGTTTTTCCTAAAATAAAACAGTTCCAAAGTGGTTGAGCATGTGAAATAAATGTAAATCAAAGCTTTCCATGAGCTGACACAATTTTGAAAAATTTGGATAACAAATTTTATACACTGCGAGACAGGCTACTTTCCTCATGCTTGTCAGCCATCATGCTTTCAGTTTCGTTTCGGGAAAGCATTGGTGCGCAATCAGCGAAGTCAATAACCTACCCCGGTGAACGCCTGAGCTTCTGCAAGCAACGTCTCCGGCAGGAAGTGGCAAGAGGAACAAGATGTCCAGCGGGTGTTAAGCGTCCCACCCGAGATCCTTATCCATTCTCCGCGCGCGCATGCTGCTATCGGTAGGGCGTGCCCTCGCCCAGTTCGAACCTTTCAACTGCTTGGAATGTCTGCAACACAGGACGGGCAGCCTGGCGTAGATGAATGGTACTGGCGTTTCTGTGTGGGACTAGCAAAATGGAAGCAAATAGTAAATGTGCCCGAGAAAGGTTAGGGTACTTACTGCAGGGCGTTATCTGACCGATCCGAACTTGCGCTCGTCCGTTTGCTGTGAGCCACGGTTGATAAATAATCTGTAAATCGTGCGCGCACAGCTCTACTTCTGTTACAGTGAACTACAACAGTTCACTGTACCCTTGTTATGTCTGGGCCGGGCAGAGCTTAGGCCACGAAGACAACTCGAGATGGCTGCAGGAAGGAAGCGAGTGTGCACTTCATGCCAGGTGCGTCGCGTAAGAAAAGAGAATATCAGATAGACATGAGCGCCAGACTGGGTGAGATGAAGGCTCCCGCTTGAGCAACGCCTAGCCGGGCCGCCACTCTAGTGCATATCTGAAATGGCACTTGTCGCTGCTTCCTTCGCGGCCAGGGTGAAGTCTGGGTGTCCGGTGTAGGCGCGCACAACGGCCACTGGAGCGGTGAAAACCATTTCTCGTTTGGTCGGTGAGAAACAATAGCAGTTAAAAAGCAGCCTCCTCAGTCAAAAAAGCATTGTTGGCACTGGCCTTGGCTTGCAGACATAAAAGCTACTGTGGCCAGCGCGAGAGCGCCTAGGCCGTACCGGTGGCTTGCTCCTAGACCGTGACACAACGGCTATGCACGAAAAAATGAGAGGGAAGTGGGCGAGAGAAATGCCAGCCGTGTTTGCTTATTTCTCAGCAAATAATGTATTGCTGCTGGTCAAACAAGAGCCGAGAAAGTTTCCAAACATACGACCTTTCCATTAAGATTTCATTAAGCCTTTAGAGTCCCTTTAGCAACATACCCAGTGGAATTTAACCCGTGCCCAACGGACCAAGCAAAATGTGTTCCATTCATCAAACACCATGTTTACAAGCTCCTCCAAGGCTGCTTTCTGCATACGCAGCAATTTTATTGAATCAGGTTAATTTGCTGCCATTTCACCAGTTCCACACAGAAACGCCAGTACCATGCCACTACGCCAGGCTGCCCGTCCCGTGTGGCAGACATTCCAAGCAGTCGCCACAACGCAGCGTTCAAGAAGACACAATGTGAAGTGCGAATTGAACTGCTCCAGCCACTGCCCTGTGGTGCCCGTGATACAAGAAGCAACTGGGCAAAGGCTGCCGAGCAAGCACAGTCACGTCCTGCCGGTCGTGCACTCTACAGAGTGGCCTACAGCGGCAAGTAGCCCCCTTGCCGGCTCCCTCCACAATCCTTGATACGCCAGTGCAGCGTTGGGGGCAACGCACCCAGTTGGTGGCCTCGAACATCTTGAGGTCCAGTGGGTCACCCGAGAGCTGCTGGTCAATGACGGTGATGGAGTGGCAGGTGGCCATGCCCTGCAGCAGCTGGGAGTCCCACGGCAGCTGGCTGGGGTCGGCCACGGGCTCCTGGAACCTGCCGCCGGGGGGAGGGACGGGAAGCGCTGCAGGACTCTTCTCCTGCCAGCCCGTTATCGCACTTCCCCGTGGAGGAAAGGGCACTATCTCATCCTATCCATCAATAGCTGTGCTGCTACCCTTTGTTCTTTCAGTCTTCGACATAGCAAGTGTGCTCCCTAATGCATGATGCTCGTTTCCTGACCTGCCTCCTCCCAAGGTACCCCTCAGTCAGCACTGAGAGTGAGCATTGGTTGTAAGCATCTCTCCTGAGTGGCACAGGCAGCCCAGTACAGTTAAACCTCGATATAACGAAGTCGTACTTGGGGGCGCAAATTTCGTTAAATCGAGAATCTCGTAAAATTGAGGTTTCGATTTTACAGTTTATTTAACCAGTTATTGAGGTTTCAAAACCTTGCCCATCGCCCAGAAACAACTGCTATGTAGTTACCTCTCCACTTAAAACAAAATTTGTACTCAAACTGGCCGCGAAAATTGTGTGAATTAAGAGTTTCAACACTTAGGCAATGGAATTCGGATAACCGACAATAGTTTGTGTCGTCGTAAAGCCAGTGCTTTTTCTGCAACGCCTCCTTAAATATGATAGCAGACTAAGTTCCCACTTTTTCTTTTTTTCATTTCGGTCCCTACTAAACGCCGCTTTTAGTCAATTGAACCCGCGTTTATGCCCCGTGAACTTCATCCCGGCAAGGTGCTGGTTCGAAGTTACGCCTCTTTTCGTCCGTTCAGTGGTAGGCTTAGGCGCGGCGTTGAAGGGTGTGGCGGGCCAACAGCGGAAGGGTGCTATGAAACTTTTGATGGACTTTTTTCACGTACAAAGGCTCTGCAGTATGGGCGCGTGATGCAACCCCGACACTGGAGATAAAGCCATGATTGTGAGTTGAGTGGAGTGTATGCAGACCGCTTTGCTGTGTGGTGCAGCGCTTACGTGCTCCCGCTAAAGCAGAAAGCTTACATTAAACATCTTCTGGCCAAATTCGATTAAGCAATTAGTTTTATGCCCCCTGAGCCCTAAAGAAACCGATTTCTCCGCATCGCAGCTGTCTAATGAACACGGGTGAAATGAAGATGACCACGTTCAAAGAGAGCAATTTATTGCCACCAGCACTCGATGTTCAAGCCGTAGTGAAGAAGTCCGTAAGCAGTGCTTGGCATTTCTTGACCAGGGTGGGCTTTACGTGACGCTCGTATGCTGACAGCACTAACAAGGCTTTCTCTTAAAGGGACAGACAACCGATTTTTGTCGAGTATATATTCTCTATCCCAAATGAAAGGGCATCACTTAAAGCACCTTGACGAGAAACGGTTTTGCTGATAATGCCCTAGAACTTCTTAAATCGAATTTTTTGATCTACGAGCCCTATGTGTCCCTCCCAAAACTAATTCTGGCAACCATGACATAGAGCAGCTCGGCAACATACTTCTGTCTGTATGCGAAATAAAAAACGATATTTAAAAACTTGTTCCCAGCTAAAAAAGTTTGAATCGCAGGCTTTCCTGTTCCTTTATGTGTTTTTTTAATGCAACGGTCCATTTTGCACGAATGCGCCATCTGTTGGGAATGCGCCATCTGTTCGCCGTCACCTCGAGTCAAATAATTTCTTTTTTCCTCACCAGCATGGTTTTCGGAAGGGCTTCTCGTGTGACACCCAATTGTTTGAATTAACAACCGATCTCCATTTCAATATGAATGAAAATAAACAAACTGATTGCGTATTCATCGATTTTTCAAAGGCCTTTGACCGCGTTGCCCATTGCCGCTTAATATCCAAATTATCTGCACTTAGACTCGATTCCTTAACCCTTTCGTGGATCCGCAATTTTCTTTCCTTTCGAAAACAATTCACTACAGTTAATAACTACGCCTCTACTCCCTCTGATGTGATCTCGGGTGTTCCACAGGGTAGCGTTCTCGGACCTCTATTATTTCTCATCTACATAAATGATTTGCCAAATAATATATCTTCCAATATAAGACTATTCGCTGATGATTGCATAATATATCGAGCTATTAACAATGATGGCGACCACCTTACCCTTCAAACAGATTTTAACCTAATTAGCGACTGGTGTGACGTGTGGCAGATGTCTCTTAACTCTTCCAAGTGCCGTGCTATGACCTTCAGTCGTAAACACAATAACTCCAATTATTCCTACTCTATTAAAAATGATACAATAGTGCAATGCTCTTCATACAAATACTTAGGCGTCAATCTAACACCCAATCTTTCATGGTCGGCACACATTAGTGTTATTTGCGCGAAAGCCTCAAAAACATTAGGTTATCTCCGTCGTAATCTGCGAAACTCTCCAACAAGCATCCGTAAACTGGCCTATTTCACTTATGTACGCCCCCAGCTGGAATTTGCATCTTCAGTCTGGTCCCCTTTCCAGGATTACCTAACCACAATGATAGAGTCCATACAAAACAGAGCAGCCCGGTTTATATCTCGCAATTATAGTACTCATTGCAGCGTAACAACATTAAAACAAGAACATTCTATTTCGCCATTGCACGTTCGTCGCTCTGTTGCACTGTTATGTTTGCTACATAAATATATTCACAGCACAAGACGTTCTACGCTACCCCTAACAGCACCATTGCGCATGTCCAGACGCCTGCACAATCACTTTAGCTTCACTCGCATCTACGGCAATACGAAGGCATTCAACTTATCAGCGCTTCCTAAGGCCATATCATTGTGGAACGATCTTCCCGACTGCATCGCCTCTATCACCGATCCAAATTCATTTCGCGAACATGTGTGTAACCATTTTTCATCGCACTAATATCGCTTCAACTTCACTGATGTTTGCAGCTGCAGCTGTGTCACTTGCCTAGTATCACACTTCTCTTTGGTTATCTTTAGTTTTTGCTGTACTCACCAATGTCTTGCGATTTATGTTGGTAAAGGCCTTCGTACGGCTGGCAGTATGCGTGTCTGGAAAATGCGTGTGTATGTTGTACAGCTGGGCCTTACGGTTTTTTTTTATTTTTTTACTGTGCATACCTCTGGTGTATCTAAGTTATTGTTCTCCCAGTCTTTGTCGCTCAGTCGCACTGCCGTTGGTGCTTACTTGAATTCCATACCTTGGCCTTCCGAATGTTTTTACTGTGTTTTTTTCTTGTACCCTGAATTTCTTGTTATCCAAGCTTACTGCATATCGGCAAACCTTCGCGTTATTACATTTGTTTGAGTTTCAGTGACTAGACATGCATTGTACGAAGTTGTGTTACTTTCTGTGTTTTCTATGCTATTGATGACCGCCCTATTACTCTTTGAAGTGTGTACCCCCCTTACTCAATGCTCTCATTGAGCTTGTAAGGTATCATAAATAAATAAATAAGACGATAGGTAGAATCTGGCTTCACGTTGTGGAGGCGGGAAGTTCGATTTTCCCCGGGCGCGACGTTTCTTTTTTTTTTTAAGCTGCCGTTGGCGTATTTGGAAACTGAAATCAAATATTTTGGCAGAACAAACGCCCCTGACTCAGGCAGAATCGTCAAAGCTCCTTCGCCGGGTCTGTTTACTGAACGCTGCCGTTGATTCCGGGCATGGAGGCTCAGTTAGCCACACTTAGAGGCATGCTGAGAAGCACCCAGCGACGGCAGGCGGCGTGTCTTTAAAAATTTCAGAATAATGTTTAGAAATACATATGCAATTTAACCTTGTACAAATACTTGTGTTAAAAGGTTTTCAATACGTGAATAAACGTTTCAGCAGTTACAGTAGCTGCTAGGTTTGTAGGTCACGTGACAGGGACACATATTGTAGTGTCAAGTTTCGACACTACGAACCGCCACCCTTCCGATTTCAGGAAGTTTGCTGCCAAATTAAAATTATTTCCGCCAGTTTGTTTAGAAATTGCTTGTGGTTATCGGGCTATATAAAATGCTGGCTTTCATATGAGCTAGAGAACATATACGCGACAAAAATCGGTTGTCTGTCCCTTTAAACATTCGCAAGCGCCTACGTGCCTCTGCAGAACGTTGATGGCATCCATCACTTCGGTGGCCGTCGGTTTCACCGACACTTCCTCGGGCTCTCGTTCGGAACACTTTTTTTTCCCTTAGAGTGCTCATGCTGCTTACAAGACTCACCTAATGATGCACGAACAAAATATTAATGTG
This sequence comes from Haemaphysalis longicornis, assembly GCF_048455015.1. Taxonomy (NCBI): domain Eukaryota; kingdom Metazoa; phylum Arthropoda; class Arachnida; order Ixodida; family Ixodidae; genus Haemaphysalis; species Haemaphysalis longicornis. Next base: position 3,613,895 of record NW_027526422.1, on the reverse strand, counting down.
GTTATCAACGAGCACTACCTAGAGCAGCAGCACTGTGAGCAAGGACACGTAGAAAAAAAGCTTGATGTAGGCTTCCGCAGCCTAAGCATAGAGGGCGCTGGCGTAGGCAACGATGGAGACGTCAAAATGGTGGCCGCACTATTAAACCGTTCATGACCGCTAGCGGTTTGAGCAGCTTTTTTCATCGCTTTTAATTGTTGTCAACTGCAGATTTCACTGCTTTTCTTTCATTTTAGCCTTTTAAGAATTAATGCGGGTACTGAATGTTTTCAATGTAGGCTCTGAGAGGCAAAATAAAACGTGCCTTGACCGGAATTTCATTCTTCCTTTCTTGCCGTGACTTCGTTAAATCAGAAACGCCGCACAAAATTACTTTGTAAAATCGAAATAAAAATACATGTATTTAACAAAATTTTGATAAGAAACTTGAAAAAATTCATTATATCGCAAATTTCGTTAAATCGAGGTTCGTTATATCGAGGTTCAACTGTATTCATTACGTAAGAGCGCTTGCCACCTGCACCCCAGCCCACACTAGCTGTACGGCAGATTTCCTCGTGATCGGGATCAGCACTGACAAGATACTTGTACTCAGCTGCAGCCCCTTGAAGCCCCTTGAAGTGGGAGTTGGGCTATGCTAATCAGTCAAATCAGTTGTGCGCTAATTTCATTACGGTGCAGATGCTGTGGTTGTATATTTCCCTTTGCGAGCTTGCTCAATGCAGGCATGGAACCATTTCATACGACTTGAGGAGGAAAGCCCTAGAGAAACCGTAACTGCATTTCTTCACCTTTTGCGGCTATGCACAGTTTGCATATCAAGGGTCCACAGTTCTAAATACCCACACACTAAACCTCTTCACCACCCTTCAACAAGGTGCCCCAACCTCTCACTTCACTAATCACTCTTGTTTTCTCGCCAGAACAGCGCCTGCCGGGAAGAAAAAAGCGGCTGCCCAAGCTGAGCCACAGCGCGACACTCACTTTCCCCCGGCGGCCGGCACAACCCCCCAGAGGTCGAGCCCCTCCTCTGTCAGGGTGCCGGTCTTGTCAAAGCAGAAGCAGTTGACGCAGCCCGAGATGTTGATGGAGCGGGGCGAGATGCAGTAGATGAGCGCCCGGCGCAGCCGGGACTGGGCAAACACGATGCCGATGGTCATGGCCGCTGGCAGCGCGGGCGGAATCACGATGGTCACCACGTCCAGGCTGCGCACCACAATGGACGAGGCCGGCACCCCCCGCAGCGCCTGCAGGGAGCAGGAAGACCCGTCGAGCCGCCGCCTGGCAAGCAGAGGGCGCCACACGGGCGGCGGCCCCTTCCAGTTCTCGTGCTGTGATGGTTGGCCCGTGGCCTTCGGCCCAACCTTGCACTGAAGCTGGGCTCTCACAGCGTCGCTCTACGCGTGCGAGGTCCGGCCAAGTGCCGTCGCCAGCCCCACCTACCCGGCCTCAGTGTTTCCCACTTTAGCCCAGCCCTGTTACGCGCAAACTATTTGGGGCACTGGCAGCACTGCTGACACATTGTTCCAGCATCACAAGAGTCTGACAGCCCTGTTGTTGTGATGAGGGCGATCAAATGCAAAAATACGTGCTCCACAATAAGATCTGTTGTTCTGTGCCCACATGACTACACAGATGTGAAGTCTTTTCAAGCTGGCTGCCTCGTGTAGCTTCAATGCAAGGGTCAGTACCGTAAAGAAAGCAGCTCAAAAGAAGTCTGGCACAAGTACCACGCAGCAGAGTAAAAAACGATTGATGGTAACAGCAAGCAAGCTATATAGTCAAATACCTTGGCTCAATGCAGGCACAGCAGTAACTGTGTGAGGTTGTTCATTTCTGAACTGCTCCAAAGCTGCAAGGCCGAGATAAAAGCTGCCAATTTTTTTTTTTAGGCAATTGGAAGACATGCAGTGGCAAGTAAGGCTGAAAATGTTTGTAAAACTGGAAGCAAAACTTAAGTTCCTTCCACACAAGTGAAACTTAAGTGGCATTTCACTGCAGTCATGCTACCTGCCCTCGAAGCACAAGGAACACACCGTCAGAGGCTTACAGTACGAACAAAATTCCGCCAGTAACTTGCATGGCCGCAAAAGCTGCTTGTAGTGTGAAATGGCCGCTCAACACTTTGTTCCTTTCTGCTTACTGCCCCAACCCAGGAAGCAGCAGCTGTCACGCGTCACAAAGCCCGAGACTGGCAACAGTGGGCGGCCCCCGCGATGCCTTGCCTTGAGCACGACGGTGTAGATGACGCCGATGCTGGCCAGGGAAGCGAGGAAGAGGAGGAAGTTCTTGATGTGCCGGTTGAACTGGAAGTCCACCGGCTTGGGGAACATGATGGAGCGCACCAGCTCCCCCTTGGCCGTCAGGAAGCCTGCGGGGAGAGCCGCAGCCGCTCAGGGACGGCCACCGCACAGGGCAAAAAGGACGAGGCCCAAAGGCGGCACGGACACAAACTTCCAGGCGCAGGTCAGGCTGCACAGTCTACTTGGGGTCCCACACTAAAACAGCTGCATGCAGGCGCTCCCTCAGGCTAGCCAGCCGCTCTGCAAAGGTGCAACCCTCGGGCTCACGTGAAGCCTCGACTGATGGCGTTACAAGACCACCAGGCAGCCACAGGTGCCGTGCATAACATCATTTACAAAGAGGGGGCCGTTCCTTCAAACACTGCTTGCTACATTTAAACATGCATGGAGCAGGCAGGCCAGGCTGCTTGCGACATTAAGTCTTCTGCAGCGCATCATTTTACTGCGTGCGGTAGTAAAAATTGTAAGTCTGTTCCTATGGATAAAAGAATGAAAAAAATAAAAGACCTTACACTGCCAACAACAGGTAAGGGACTATGCATGCCAACTGCTTCCCTCAATCCAATATCCAGGTGCCTTAGCCAATGCACAAGGTTGAGAGCATTTTAAAACCAGTTTGCAAAAGGTGGAATAATTTCAGTGACCTTGTGGCCCCGTCTAACTGAGAAGTGAGCAAAATATCATGCTTCTGACACAAGGTGCAAAAATTGCACTCTCCCTACAAATTTTACTTCCTGGCAGGTTTATGGAAGCTGACTCAACTGCTGTGAAAGACACTCGAGGACAAGTGCATTACAGTGCAAGCAAACAATGCCATCAACTAGCATGGATGGCACAGTTTTTTAGTGCAGGGGAAGCCTCGGACACATTTGAGGCCGGAACAGAGGTTAGCAGCTGTGTTTCAGTTAAGTGTCCCATATATGCATTTGTTTTGTTCTTATGAATGCCTGTCTAAAATCACCGCACCTTAGTTGAAAAAGGAAGCCCCAAAAAGAGGAAACATAGCCTTTAAAGTTTACAGCAAGCTCGACAGGGCCATCATAAAAAGGACGCAGTGGTGCTCTGTAACAGAAAAAGAAATCAAGCTGGGGTTTTATGTGCCGCAGTTATATGCCTGGACTACAAGTGGCACTGCAGCGGAGGAATGCAAATAAGTTTAGACTACCAGTGCTTTTTAAAGCAAAGCTTTATATGGCGAGGTGAAAGGAGATATTGGCAGTCTTGTGTACACAGAAAACTTCTCTTGTGCAACCCCATGTGCTTGCATGAAAAAAAAACCGCGTTGGTGAGAAGTGCCATCCTTGAAACACGGGCTGCACGGCACAGCTTCGCTGGTTGACCCCCTGTACGGCATGCGTGGGGGCTTTTTTTTCCCTTTCAGCTGGAACCGAACCTTGTGCTCAGCGAGTGGCCACTGTGCCGCCTGCCTGCCCGCCAGTGTGCAAGCACAGCTCACCGCCCACCCCCCTGAACACACCCAGGCTCGTGTGCACACAACAGCGGGAGCTCACCAGTGCGCACCACCACGGCCTCGACATTCTCCGTGCCGTAGTAGCGCGTCTGGATGACCCGGGTGCCGCAGAACAGTGTGTGACGTGCGTGCTCTTTCGGGTGGTACGCGACGTCCAGTGCCAGCTGCGAGGCTCCGGGGTTCGGGAGCGGTGTCTTCACAACTGGAACACTCTCGCCTGGGCAGGAGGAGGGGGCAGTCGGGCAGGCGTGTTACCGTTACCCTACAACGGCGCTCTGTGCAAGCAAATCACGCTGCCCCACTGCTGCCTCCAAACATTAATGGCCCAACAAACGGGCCCAGCAGGCACTTGCTCATGCTCGGGAATAAATGAATAGCACGCGCAGGAAACACCAGTGCGTGTGCCGGCCACTGACAGACACTGGCCAGCTATACATTGACCACATAGGCACGCAGAAAGGGACTAGATGAACAGAAGAAAATAAGTGGACCCAACTTATGATCTCCTGCAGTACTACCGACTTGAATGCTTTGCAAATGATCAAAGAAAGCCCCCCCAGCTGCCCAAAAACACCAGCTGCTGGAAGCTTGTCCAGTGCCCGCTTTGAGAAGTGCAGCACACGTGCTTCTGCTGCTTTGCTTGCAGGCATGTCTGCCCAAATACGTCCACACATACACGTGCAACAAAGGCCTGCAGCTTACAGAGGAGGGAGCACACTCAAAGGCCACCAGGTTTCTGGCCAGCGCGGCCCTTGCGCGGCAGAGGACGCACCTGTGAGCATGCTCTCGTTGACGATGCAGTTGCCAGCTATGAGGACCGCGTCGCACTGCATGATGCACCCGTTGCGGGGCACCACCACCACGTCCCCGGGGACCAGCTGCTCCGACGGGACGTTCTCAAACACTGCACAGCCGGGGCCCACCACCCGGGGCGATCACCACCCCTGCCCCCCTGTGCGCCCCTCCTCCGAGGGGGAACTTCGCCACCAAGGTACGGGGGATCGCATCCAAAGTGCAATTCACAAAATGCAACGCTTCAGCAGTGCTTCCATGTGTGCCAGCTAGCGCAACAGCAGGCACGATTGTTAGGGGTCTGCGAGTTGCTTTAGCCACTTACTTCGACACCCCGACTTAGCTAGTGAAAAGGGCACCAGGAAGAATGGCACGGGACTGTCCCTTTTGCACTAGCCAAGGCGCAGTGTTCAACACATCTAGAACTTAGCACCACTGCATTGTGCCTGGTACTGGTAAGGGAGCAAAACAGACATTCATTGTAACAAAAATGAATTCTTCATGTACGTACGAGGCTACTGCCTTGCTTCTCCAACACACACCCTTTTCCCATGAGCCTGCGTGTGTAACTGAACTGATGAATACTTGTACACATGAAGGCAAAATTAACTAGTTTTGTGCAACAAGGCACAGATGTCAATTTTCAATTTTGCCAATTTACTTCCTTCGAAGATTCACATCTTATTGAGAATTAAAACTAAAGACAAGGCTGCAAAAATGTACCTTTTCTTGTCTTTTCTTTTTTTTGCTTCTAGGTCGCTCCAGCGCATGAAAGTACCGAAATGACAGGTTTTGTCCCAAATACGGACATGAAGCTCATGTGCTGGTGAACACCAGCCAAATTTCAAGCTAGTCCTGAAGCTTGAAATCAGGCTTCTAAAACGGTTCAGGCATTCGCACTGGTTTTGACACTGGAATAGTCTAGCACCAAGATATCCAGACACGGTCACTCTTTATGTGTTTTGTTTACATTTTGTGCCTTCTGCAGTCGACAGCTTCTAACAGGTCAAAAAACGGTAATTCTCAGCACGGCAGTGAGCTATCTAAGCCACCTATAGATAGGACGCAGCCAGCAGCATGCATGGCCCAGCACCGACCTCCTTTGCTCCGCTTGACTGTGACCACATCCATGGCGTGCACCGTGTTACTCAAGGCTTTCTGGCTCTGCAAACAAACGGCCGGCAAGCACAAGTTCAATCACGTCTCTGCAACCAGTGCTCACTGCGATGTGCAGAGACTGCACTCTGCACAGCCGCAGCACACCAGTTCCGAGCCCAGAAGCCCCCACCCAAATTTATGTGCACACACACTGCCCAAGCGTTTCTCTGCACACAGTGCGGCCAGCAGTTGCGTGCAGTCATTGCACTCGCAGGGAACTGATTAAGCGATCAATCAGCACCTGCAGATTAATCAGGCTAAAATTCTTAATCCATGCCCACCCCAATAATAATAATAATAATATCAATAGCAATAAATGTTTATTTCTGTTCCACAAGGTACTGATACAAAAATAGGGGGCGGTAGAAAAAAGCAGTCATAGACAGGTCGACAAGGCTCGACAGCAGTGTCGTGACAAGGTGAGAAGAGTTGCAACAAATCTGCTGCAGGCATGGCTAGGTGCCATCCAACGACTGGGTTGGCACTGGCTCAAGCGTCTGTCGTAGTGCTGCTGGTGCTCCGTCATAGCCTCTTGATGCCAAGGACAACGGTTCAAGACTGGCTTCTGCCTCATTTCTTTTTTCTTTTTCCACCTTCAAATTCAGTTGCAATTTTTATGGCTTAGGTTAGTTTTTGGTGCTTTTAATTATTGCTTTGTATTCATTAGGTCATGTTACGTTAATGTAGACTAGGTTATCTCACTTCACTTTTACGAAACATCAGTGGACATTGACATAGTGGAGTGCTTATAGTACCGTTGGATGGCACTCTACACACAGCCAATCCAAAAATGATAAATTTGTTTCCACCACACACAATGGCAGTTATGTGCACAAAAAATAAGAAAACAAAACTAACTGCATATCTTGCTATGCATTTGTTGTAGTTCATGCTTCAAGCATGTGTAAATAAACCAAAATCAGCTCTTGTAAGCGCGTTTTAAAGAACGACAGAGTATTCGATAATGTGCCACTGAATTGACAGCTTATTTTAGTGTTATACCCGTGCCCCACGTGCATGGAAAATGAGAGCGAGAGCGATCTTTAATGAAATGGGTGATGTCAGCCGAGCTAAGCTGGCTGGCTTGTTACGCCAGATGAATGCGATGACGATTATAATGATGAAGAGGTACACACATGATTTCAACTATTTACAAAGTCTGATCAAGACTTGTGCCTTTTAGGTAAGCCAATGATGTGGTTTTTGTAGCACGAGGCACGTTTGGAAGAATTACAAGGGCCTAATCTGTCCCTCAGTTCTAGTCCTACGGAGAGTGGCCGGCCCAGAGACACTGCGAGAGACACTGTCATGAAAAACGACATCAGGTGCCTCAGGCGTTAAGAAACCAAATGACCTTATTTCGGCAGGCTGTGCTACACGCCAAACTCCAAGGCCACTAAAGGTGTCAGGCATGATGGTGACGACAAAAAAGAGAAATGCACTAATATTTTAGAAGTTTTTAACGCAGATAAAAACGTCTTAAAAGGATTAAAAACATTCTTTGTCAATGAAAACATAATGAGGAATAGTGTTTTCTAAAAAATGGCGCGAGCCGTTTCTAAAAACGGCTTCAGCAGCTGCCATCGCCTGCCAGCTGTAACCAAATCCGAAATATTCAGAACGACGAGTAACATGCCATTCTGCCTTTCACCACTGTTTTAGTGAACTTGGCCCACTTTTGAACGCAGTCACCTTGGAAACTTCGCACCACACGGCAACCCGGAAAATTAAGAGAAGAAGAAATGGCCCCCGTGTGCAGCCGGCAGCAAGAAGGGGAGATGAATCAAAACACTCGGGTGCTCGTCCAGTGCGCCCGTCTTACTTCTTCTGGCATCTGCGATATTTCTTTCTGAGCAAAACACAGTACTCGGACCGCTTGGACATCAGAGATGAAATGGAGGTCGCCACCAAGAGGGCACAAAAAATTGGCTTGCTTCAAAGTTTGGCTACGTTTCAGTGCGAACACTCTGGTGCCGAGAGTTTCACTGGTTTCATTTGGTGGCCACCACATTCGAGAGTAGGCTGATTTAATTAAGGTGATCACGAAGGGGAATGAGTTGTGCAGGACTCCTCAAACCAAAAATGGCGTTGGAGCAAATGGCAATTACATTCTTGTGTGCTGCAGCGAATTCATGGCATCAAAACTAAAGGCCTTCAGGTACATGTGGCTTGGGTGTTACTATGCCTCGCTTGAAAACGTACCCCAGAATAAAGGTCCCACTGCCAAAATGTGCATTGTTTCAAAGTTTACGCAAGTGTGCAATCTAAAATCCCCCCAAACAGTACGGTGGAGAAATGAGCACGTGACAGTGATGCTCTGCTGCGTGCTGTTTTCAAACAACTGCAAGTCTGAGGCACCGAACTAGCATCCCGGCACCCAGCGTTGGGGCTTCCCCCACGAGAATGAGTTGCACTCACCAGCCTGATCTGGTAGACGCCCGTGACTAGAGACAATGAAGACATGATAACAATGCATGAGGCGTAGTAGTAGTAGTCATCACAGTACCAGATGATCATGCTGAACACTTGGAACACATAAAAGGGCTCAAGAACCTGGACAGGAGGGAACAAAAAAAGAAGCACACGTTTCACACAGGCGCCACACAAGAAATGGCACTTCCACATCCTACATCAAATCAATTTTTCGGGCAGAGATTGAAGACGTAATTTTTCTCCTTTACAGGCGCGTTGAATTCAACAAGCAGGTATGCACTGTATAGGAAAAGTTACACACATTTGACTGCACAGAAACTCAACAACAGCAGCAGGCCAACTAGTATTATCGGTGCACTTCATGCTCAGAGGCTACCCTAAACGATTTCCATCGTTTCAAAACATTTGGTCACCCAGTTTTGTCTGCAGTGAACTGAGCGCAAAAAGGGCTTTCTCGCATGTCAAACTTTACGAAATGGCAAGTTAGTGTGTTCTCAAGGAATCTAGGCAGTAATGCAACAAGCTAAGGAACAAGCAATCTGCTTTAGTTTGATACTATATTTAAATACAACTGCGCAGTTCTAGACTAAACAGATAAATTGCACGATCTGCGTTTCATTAAATTCACAGCAAGATCATACAAGACGCTACATAACTAAAAAGAAGAAATATAAGCAAGACTAACCTCTTGAAAGAGGATACGAAAGACTGACTGTATTTGGACACTAATTACATTATCCCCAAAAAGAACTCGCCTGAAAGAGTCAAGGAAAATATTTTCAATAAGGGATGCAGGCACAAGCACAAGGCAAAACACTGCATTCACAGAAAAGACTCTACATGGGGGGAAAAAAGGAAAAGGAAGGGAAGAGAGTAAGGGCAAGGTAGAGAGAGCGTCGCAGGGTGCACAGAAGGAAGTCACATACTTAGACGCGCTGGCCACAGGCAAGCCATACAAATACAACACATCTCCCAAAGTGGCAACAGTTCATTAAAATAAAAGGACAAGGGCCTATAAACTATTTCCGTTAAAAAAATCTCTACGAAGACCCGTAGCAATGAGGTTCTACTCCAAAAGGGCATTATACAAGGACCTCTCTATGGAATCTAACAAAAGTTATAGAAGTATGGGGGTAATAATCATCTCAGATGAATAAAGCATTATGTAACAAAGCTATTCTCAAAGTCGGAGCACTGCACAAGACGGCAATGTGTATCATAAGAAGCAAGGTGCTTTTGAATGAGGCAGCAATAGATAACCTATTGATTCAAAATACTGCCGTTCGGTGTCTGTAGCAAAGGAATGGCTTCCATGCCGACATCTATAGCCATCAAAGAAAACAAAACAAAAGTAACTGAGCCTACAAGAAAATTAAGAAAAAATTCGGGTCTGGATGATAATCACTCCCAGGGCCTTTGGGATGCATGTCCTGCATTCATCACCGACGCCATTATGGTCCCATTGCCGTATCTGACAAAGTCTGACTATAGCACATGTGCTGCGAGCCTCCGACTTTAAAATGTGTGTCAGAGCCATGTACTGAGGCCTACGTGAGTCATTTGGGCACGCTAATTACAGAAGCAGCATTGAGGGGAGCAGCAAAGTATGTTCCCGCCAAATGTGAACACAGGCATGTGCTGGCCTGGCACTGGCAGTGCCATCATGTGGCATCCCTTGAAACCTGCGATTGGCCTGACAGATGACGTGGCGGCAGTGCTAACGCGGACTCGACATTAGACCTCACGTTGTGCTTGCAGCTCCTCCATCACGTACCTACGTGGTGCTCGAAGCTAAATGACAGTTTCATACTGCTTGGCACATCATACGGCTAAGTGCAACGGCCGCAAGATGCCCATTCTAGACATAGGGCTAGTGAGGCTCATTTGCGAGGGCCTTCAGCCATAGTGATGGAGAGAAGAAGGAAAAGGGGAAAAGAAAGAAGGATGACGACAGCAATGCTTAGAAGACACTTTAGGCAACCGGGCACCAATTCACTTTTGCAATCGCTGCATTGTAAGGAAAGCTAGGTGTACCTGTAGTATTTTTTGCAGCATTCTTGTACTCTCAAAAATTTTTTTTTTCAAATGCTTTGTTTACAGCAGCAAAGAAAGCATTCCAAGCTGACGTAGGTAAAGTAAGAGTGAAGGACATCTTTCAATGCAAACTCCATGGCCATGCTAGAAGGTAAATGCACAATAATCTACTAATGGCCTTTAGAAAGACAAGAAGTGTGCATAGATCCAACCATAGAAGACTACTGTGATATGTCCTTTGAAGAGCAGCTAAAAGCACTTCACTAACGTACACATTTTTCCCTTTGGAATATTCCCAATTTTATTACCCAAATATTTTTTTATCTAAATTTAAATTTATATTAAAATAAAACACTGCTTAGCCTCTACATTTTACAGGGACCATGAAGACAGCGTGTAACTGTGCTTTAATATTCCAAGGATTGGGCAGCGAATGCGTCAGTACAAATTCCTTCCACGGGAAACGATGCTTTCATTACAGAGAATTTGTGCCTAAAAACAGATTTCAAGATACCCAATTGCTTCCTAGCTCCTTGTATAGGTTTTGGAGTGGGCACGAAGCAGCCAGCATGCTGACTGCAAGCAAAGGTACACAGTCCAGCGGGAGCCAAAAATCTAGCTGCGGGGCTTGTTAACGGGAAGGCCCCACCGGTGCTCTCCTGTCGCTCCCAGGGGCAGCCCAGAGATGGCGCTGCATGCTCGTGCCCACACGGGGAGTGCTGAAAAGGCCTCGTGGCCGAACTAGGTGCAGCCTGCACTAGGCGCGACACATTTGCTGTTCCCGTCGTGGCAATCGCATTGTAGGAGCAAAGATATACATTGCCTTCACAGTCCCTTGAAGTTTGGACACTGAACATACGAAAAATGACCTCTCTCATTCTGCATTCAACCCTTTTACAATGTTGCATAACTTTAATCCGCACAACACCATTCCCCACTTAACGGGCAAAACAAAAGTTTCAAGTTACAGCATTAGATGAGGCCTCATATCAACAAGCCTGAAGTCAGGCAAGCAAAAATAAAAAGTGAGCAAAAAAACATTTTAAAAGTAGTGGTTTTTCAAAGAGCAACAGTTGAAACTCCTGGGTGGTTTGGGCAGTTCTTGCCCACACAGTGCAGTGATGCTCCTTACAAGTCAATTTTTCAAACGAGCCAAGCAACTGCCTCAAAAATAAGCTAAAAATGAGCCGTTGACAGTACACGACGTTACAAGAAATGGCACGCCAACAACAGTAACACAGTGTGGGAGCTCTCAGACCTTGTCAGCAGGAAACCCGGCTTCAGGCCAACTACGTAGCCAACGCTGCTCAGTGATACCAGGCACCAGCAAATGACAAACACTTGGGTGTCAGCAAAGCACAAAAGCCCTCCAGCAACAGGCACTGACGCTGGTGCCCGTCTCCATCCCCCGTGCTCAGCCCAGCCTGGTTTCGCAGCCGCCAATGCCGTCGAGGGAAGAGGCGCAGGTGGCGGTGAGGAGCAAGCAAGGAGTAAGGTCAGTGGTACGCTACCTAACCACTTGCTCCTGGAGCGAAATGCCCTTCTGCTGGTGAAAGTAAGAACACGGCACATTTCTATCGAAACCCCTCAACCTGGAAAAAGCCTTGGTGTCGGCATCCCAGATGTAGCGAATCTTCTTGTTCTCGAAGTACACTAGGCTCTCGGCCGGCTGCAGCGAACCCTGGAACAACAGAGCAGAGAGCTGGAAGCACTGGGGCGGCAGCCGCCCACACGCACACTGGGCCCCGGGGCTGGAAAACCCTTCTTGAGAGAATACGAGAAATGTGCAGGTGTCCATTTTGGAAGAGACAGATGACCAGTGTGCCTGGACAGCTACAAGGGAGGGGCAGGGGTACGTCACATTGCAGGCAAAACTAACCGGGCCTTATATCACGTTAGCCATCCACCCCAATGGGAAGTAAATGCGTTGTTCTGGCTGTTATTACTTCTGCAACACTGCATCCCAACATTATCCTGCAAATCCAATCAGCTTACCAATCTTACACCGCTACCGTCTAGTTCAGCATGCGGTCTAGACTGTTGGCCAGTTAAGTTCCTCTCGACATAGTCACCAGGCACAGATGTCACTAGCGGTTTGATAATAGCAGCTGGCAACGCAATCCCTCTTGGTAGCAGCCATGTTCACCAGTAACCTTAGGCGTTCACTGCCCGCACGATTAAAACAACAGTGGCGAGATAAGAAGGTACAAATGCCATGCAATACTCACCCCTGGCTTCAACGTAACGAGTTCATCGAGTTTCTGCGATTCCTCAAGTGCAGAATCTGCTTGGCCTGTTACTGATAACATAAGAGGAACACTGAAAAACAAATGGAGGACTAGTATGACAACCCACTCAGCCGAAGGAATTCTTTTGCGTCGACGGTTATAGCACATTTCTACCAGTTTGGCCAAAGGGCGCAAGACGCAGCCATAGGGAGCACGTTTGGCCCATCAGCACATTTTCTTCGAAGGCTGGGATGCTTTGATTGGAACGACTGGACATGGGTTGGGTGAGGTAGTTGGCAGATGTACATGTATTCGGGACGTGAAAATTATTATTTCCACCCGCGTCTTTTTTGTAGCTCGCGTTGGGGTGTTTGGAGTATTCGAGTGAGCGCGCGCCTGCCTGAAGGCATTACAGATTGTAGTGGGAAGCAGGCTGTTTACCGGAAAGGACAAGGGTAAACCTGGAACCCTTTTTTTCTCTCTTATGTCGCGTTTTTATGGGTGAACTTTCGTGCCACTCTGGGGTGGCCACAACACGTTAAGAATTTGTTAGTTGCTTTGTATTTTCAGAAACATCACTGCAAGTTCTCGTGGGAGTGTCGAGACAGTATAGGGAAAGTGTTTAGGCCTATTTATGAGCACTGCCTTGACTGGTACCAGTCAAGGCAGTGATCAAGTGGTCGGAAGTACATAGAAGATTTTGATGTCCCTTCTTGCTCCCTGCCTCCTTTGAAGGCACGGTTGTTTCAATAAAACCAAGGTGCTTGAGGTTTGAAAGAGAGGAGAAAGCCCCACTAGACTCGGCTTCTACTCGAGCTCTGCTCTGCTGCTATGCTGTAGTCCTCAATTGTAAAAACTGGAATGGACCGTCATTTGCCAGGTGCCTTCGATGATCCATTCCCGTGGGGTCCCATTAATTTTAAGTGAGGCTGTTTAAAGGTCTATGTCACATTTAAAAGGGCCACGGAGACAGAATACAAGTTTAGTTTATTCAAAAGATTAGGTCTTTTGTAGTGCCCCCCCGCACTTGTCCGGCAGCAAACAATACTTTATTCACTGAGAAATTACACCATTTAGCCAAAATTTCAATTATCCCGCTAAATCGTGCGTTTCATGATGTCAGCAATGTATGCAGGACGGTATTCGAAACAGTGGCACACCCACGGGGGGGGGGGGGGGGTTTTGGGGGTTATAACCCCCCCCCCCCCCCCCCCCAGATTTCCGTCGACCCAAACCGTCTCCGCACGCCTCTCCCACCGAACCGAAACCGAAGTTCACTGAGCGAAGTGTGTAGTCTCGGAAGCTTTTAGTATTGGACATTCGCAGTTAAATCTCAAAGAAGAATACTGTATGACCGGCATTAAAAAATAAAACTAAAGCACGAGCTTTTAGGATTGTGCTTTTAAGACTGTGCGACCAACTTGCGTATAACTTGAAGTAGTTTAAGAAAAAGAATGAGAAAAAATTTTAGTGACACAAAAAGTGTCCATGGGCAGGAAATTTCTGAATGCTTAAGAATGCCTGAGGGTTTTAAATGATTCCGTAGCCCCTCCTCCCCCCTACGGCACACCTCATAACCCATGCTAAACCGCAAATAGTAGCACAATTTTTGTAGGGCCAGATTATACCCTTCCTGAACTTCTGTGCGGAACTTCCATCACGAGATTTGAATCATTTGTAGTCTTCTAGAAAAAAAAGATGCTGAAATTTACCATAGGTATTGTCGAGCTTGCCGTCTGGCCTCAAATCAAATCTAACGTAAGATCAGATCTAAGTTTTTTTATTTCATTTGAAAGCCTAAACAACTGTTTTTCCTTCAATACTAAGCACTGTAAGAGCCCTCCCTCTCCCGTTGAATAAAAAAAGGTTAGGTTTTCCTTTATATATATCGCCTGAGTTTGTAACGTTACAGCAAAGAAGGCAGCAACGCTTCGTGCGCAGTTACGAAAACCACTGATCACGGATAACAATGATGTTTTGTAGAATAGGCTTTCAGAAATATGTGTTAATTTGACTGTTCAGTACAAATTGTGCCAACCTATACGAACAGATTTCGTTCACTTGCAGATAGATCAAAATTGAGTAAACTTTCACATTCAGACGTATTTTAATTTTGGGCCCTGTCTTTGTTCCTCGAAACTGGCTACGCCGTGTAAACCGTATTTTGTAGTTGGTAGACAGGTGAACAGTCTTTTTTTAGTATCTGGTATAACAGCAAATATGTGTTACGAAGCCCTCGTTGCGTTTGCTGTCTTTCCCTGTTGTTTAGAACTACTTCGGGCGGTCAAGGCCCCCGTTTTACTAAGAGACGCATGTAGCCTGCGTTTGCGCGCCGACCAACCAGAAGGCGTGGCTGTTACGGGGTGAGGAGACCATCCTGTCGCAGGGGATCGGGTATCCGCGTTGCAGAAGATTCCGCACCCCCTGTGGTGTTCGCTCCGGGCTCCGAGCCCTCTCTCTACTTCCAACGGCCGTTCCTGTTCTTTCCACTCCTTACTTCCCTGTTTTGTCTCAACTATTTCGTCTACGTCAATAATTCTTTGCCGGAGAGCGCGTTTTCGGGTTCAAACTTTGCCTGTTAGTGTTGAGTTCCCTTGTGCCCAGAAGGCGCTCTTCTCTTCAACGACCCGGTCGAAACAAACCAAAGCCCTGTCCGCCGGGTTCACAGGGAGCAGCTGTTGGTGCCGGGGTCTCGGTTCCGAAATACTTCCGCCTGTCATTGGTCCCTTAATTACTCCGGGACACCTTCACCATCAGCTATGCTTCGTTTAGTACTCTTGCTCTTGTCGCAAAGCCTCCCGTTGAATTTGCATTTTTCTTCTTTTAACTACTTTTTCGGCCGCCAAGGCCCAGGTTTTCTAAGAAATGCATGCGGAGTGTGTCTTTGCGCGCCGACCGACCGGAAGAAGCGGCTGTTACGGGGAACCATCGGCTCAGCTTGGGTTACAGCGCGGCAGCGGCGTTCAACACACCCTGTGGCGTCGGCACTGGCCGGTTACGGGCTCCGGGCACTCGGTGTAGTTCAAACGACCTTGCTGTCTTTTCCACTGTTTACTTTGGTGTGCTTTGTCTGAACTACATTGTTTACGTCCATAATTCTTCAAGTGCGCGTTTTCCAGTGCAAACTTCATGTCTGCGTGTCATTGGTCCTTTTCTCTTTGGCGGGAACATGGCTGATTGGTGTTCATAAGCATCTCCCGGATTGGCTGCAGAAAGTGGGGCCAGAATATGCTTTTCTTCCACGGGCCCACTTGAAGCAACTATAAACCCGGCTGCAAGGGGGCCCTGCACCAGGAAATCATTCGAGAAACGCTGCCGCCCGCCGTCCGGTCCTTTCGCCAGGAGACCGCGATCCAGTCGGGCATGTTGCTCTCTCTTGCTCTCTTTACTGGGTTTCTCATTTAATGTAAAAATTGTATTGTTTCAAATTTGTATGCGTTCAAGATCAGACAAGGTCATCAGTAAATTAGATCAGTTAACCTTAAAACTTCTTCAACGTCTCGACTGCTTCACCGCTCGACCAACATGCTACCATAGTGGCAGTTATTGGCCAAATTTTGCTGCTACACTCTCTTAACAATTTTCTCATTACATGTAAAAAGTGTATTATTTGAAATTTGTATGTATTAATGGTCTACCAATGGTATTAGTAAATTCAACCAGTTAACTTAAAAATACTGACACTTCTGGACTGCTTCTCTGCCGATCACCACGCTACCGTAGCGGCAGAGAAAGGACAATATTCGTCATTACGTAATAGTCAACTGTACTGCAAAATTTTTTCTCTGCATTTTTGTAAAAATAAACGTCACGAGGAGACTCCACGTGCTTTACTCTTGGCTTGACTTCATCAGTGAAGAAGGCATTCAGGAATGCTTTAATTGTATTTCCTCCCCAACCTGATCTCCCGTCATCCCTTCCTTCCAATTCTACTTCCAAACTTGGGTCCGGGGCTTTGGGCAATGGCAAAAGGCTTTGCGCATGTTCTTTTCTTTATGTGAAGGTGCATCCATTATTATATTCCTCTTGCAGGCGAATTGTATAGGTTATGGTGGCTGATTTAATGCGTAATTTTTTTCGCATAAAAAATAATGAAAACTCGACTACTCTTTACAGTTTTATATATTTAATTCTTTACGGTTATTTATTTTTATTTATTTGTGTTACTTACATTTGTCTTTATATTTGTTGTCTTGTATTTTTATATTATATATTATTATATTTTATATTTGTTGCCAAAATTTCAAACCCCGGCAGACAAAAACCCTGGGTGCGCTAATGATTCCAAGTGAATGTTAAGTATGCTGACTAGGGCTTCAGAGGACGATGAAACGTCTTTCGTTGGTTCGCTTACCACCTGTCCTCTAGATGGCGCCATAATACCTCTCAGGCCCGCTGTCTGCACTCATTTTGTTTTTGAACGGATTTGCACCTGGCTTATGTCTGTTGCAGTTGATAGTAATCACTTCATGAAACATCGGGTACGCTCGGCAAACGGGGTCGCATGAGACAATGTCGCTCATGCCAGTTGGCCAGTGTCATGTGAGACAACCCCAAAAACCAGCAAAGTGCATGCAGTTTGCACTGGTGCTTCTATGTTTACGTGTGCGTTCATAAAGCTTCCATTGTTTACCCCACCATTCTTACTGCTATAAAAAGAATATGGATTAAATTTAAGTGCAAACAGCTTGTCAGGCAAGCTTATAATTGTGCCTAATTTGCGTTTGCTTTGGCGGCCTCAGCCAATCGCACAGCTGCCCATACTACGTCATAGCTTCTAGTGCGGAAAATGAGCTAGTGAATCGCAAGCATATTTTCTGTTTTCCTGATTATGCAGCTTATTTGAGTGAAGTTTGCCTTGTGTTAAAAGTGGTGACCGTGTTATTCTAACGAGGCAATCTTTCAAATGAACCCAACTTGCATTTTGTCTTCATGGCCGGTTTAAACTTGCACGAGGAAAAGGACACAACCACAGCTTCGCACGAGGGCAAAGTACGCTGACCTCTGACTGACAGACATTTATTCATTATATGGGGCCGGAGGTAAATAAACCTCACTGCGATAAAAGAGCCTGTTCACAGAGCAGCGTGCATGCATGCTAAACAGCATGTCTGGGAACTACGAAACTTTGAAAGTTGTTCTTTACTGTGAACCCTACACTTCAACACAAGCATGGTCAATGACACTGCAGTATATATAGGTTACTCACTTGATACTAGAAGCCTGTACAGTCTTAATTTTTTCCACAAACAATTGTTTGTACTGATCCTGAAAAAATAACGAAAAAAAAAATACCATCATTATATGACGTAGCCTCCTTAGTTGTTAACGTGGGCTACTAAATGCAACGAGGTAAATATTATAAGCAATATGGGTCACAAATAAGAAAACTGCCCGAGTACTGTCACCTAAAAGCACAGAACTACTAAATAAGCTTTGCGACACTGCAAAGCAAAAACTAGAGGCCTGTTACAAGATTATGCAAAGTATGAATAAATGACTAAAAATACCCTGTTGGCACAACGCACAGTTGTGACAGGTACAACAGCAATGATATATGTTATTTGCACCAATTACTGTAAAAACAGTGATTTCATCTGTTAGCTATGGCTGGTCAAAAATAGTTGAAAAACAAACATGCAACCAGTAGGTAGGCCTCTTTCGCAACACACCAGCAAGCGTTACCTGTACTCCTTTTCTCATTGGCCAATTTAGACAAGGGGTGATATGGCAGCTGCATGCTCTTGAAATACTTGGCCCTGCCCTCCACCCCTTCCAGCCTAAGCTACTGCCAATGGCGGATGCTGTTGGTTGTGCACTGCTATTGTTCTCGAAAGCCGTCGAAGGCCTGGTTCAATTATGCACATGGCTGAATGTATAAACAAAAAGGCACAGCTTGTACAAAGCTGGAATAAAAAGCTTGGATCAACTCCAGAACCAACCAGTAAACTTTAGCACAGAATTCATTCATGAGTGGCTCCATTTCAGCGTCGAGGCTGTCCAAGGATTGCTCCCACTTTTTTGCTTTTACTGCAATGCATGGCTCTGTTTAAATGTGGAAGAAGAAAAAGAAAGCTCGCTCTCAGAGCTTTGAATCCCCGCCTTCCCACAAATAATGAACCTGTCAGCCCCCGCTGCCGCCTCACCACGAGCAGCACCCGGGTGGCCAGGTGAAGCGGGCATCGTCGGTGGGTGCAGTAGAGCCACCATGCAGGGTGCCAGTGGAACAGGAGCCGCAACAGGCCCGCCGTCAGCAGCACCCCACACCAGGCGGCCAGCGTGCGGCAGCCGTCGGGCTGGTACCCAAACACCTCCTGCACGCGGGGGAAGGAGGGGGAGGTCGCTCATTGCCATGGCCGGATGGCGAGAGCTCTTCTGCCACTGTGCAACGTTACTGGAGGAAAAGGTTTATGCACTCTTCAGGCTTATGAGTGCATTAAACCCAGTCTTTGGTGACACAGCTAACAAGACATCGACATGAAAAATCGTTAACACCTTATAATGCCAGAACTAATCATTTGAAGAACTCCTTCTTACCCATACGATAACGGATTGGAACAGCTTGCCTTTGTCATCACTACAGTCTACTCATAGCATAGATCTAATTTAGTGATTTTTTTTACCAGTGGTTGCTTGATTTGTGTAAACTGTTTTTACGTATTCTTGTTTCCATGCATAATTCTTTTTCTTTAACTAGCAGTTGCTTGATTTGCGTAGTGAAGTGTTTTTTACGTATTGTTGTTTCCATGTTTGATATTTTGTCTGCCACAATGTGCGGCTACATTTTTGCGCTGTTTATTTGTGTGTGTTGTATGCGCTGTATCGCCCTTCCTGCTTGGGCCCAAACCGGGCCTGCAGTAAGTACTAAATAAATAAAAACAAATAAAACATCCCACAGATGACCAAATCAATCCAGAGCCCTCCCCTAAGGCACACCTCACGGCATAAGCATAGCTTCGGCGCATAAAACCACACGTTGGGCCGTAGCTAGGGTACACGAGATCAGCGTTCATCTCGCGTGAATAGCCATGCCCAACGCCCATTCCTTGCCTTTCGCTAGGAGAGAAAAAAGCAATACTTCAAATTCCTACGTCAATTAGTTTGCCTTGCAAGCTAAGATCCAGTAACTTTTACTTGCAGTCTTTATCACCATCAGCAAGTCTCAATCAGGTTCTCTCTAAATATGCAGAGAAAGCCACCCTTTCACCTTTTTTCCTCATCTGTCCCACTCCATCAGTAGCAGCATGTGTTTCTTTTGGATGTTAACCCAAAGTGAGTTAACACGGCTACCAAGTCAGGAGTGAATTCGTGAAGCTGCAGGCTGCATTCATGGTCCCTCAGAAACGCACCGGGAGTCAACAGAAACCCAGAACTCCGCACACGGCTGTTCCTCCTCACTGCTCCCATGTATATCCAACAAAAACAGGGGCAGGATGGACAGAGGTGTGCCAACTGGAATGAAGCTGGGCGAGCTACCAGAGGCCAGTACTTTCACATTGATGACAGCTGCATTTTAACAGCAAAGCTGTTCAGCAAATCGCAATCTTTCGCGCCCCGCAGTTAAAAATACCAAGAAATTCCCGAGCGTGCACACGTCAAAGCGCGCACATGAGTGTGGGCCTCACGGCAACCGCCCAGCGTCCCCTGCGCACGTTTTCCAAGCCAAGCATACCCACCTAGGGAGATTGGCCAAGGTCGGCCAAAAAAAATTGTGGAAACACTTGCTTGGAACGAGACAGATGTACTCCAACGTTCGCCCTAATGGTGGCAACGTTTGCTCGGAATGAGAAAGACAGGCCATAGCGTATGCCCCTCCAATGTGATGTCCAATGATTATTACTTCCAAAAATATAGCAACAATGGTGGAGTAAATGACATTGCGGCAGTGAAGAAGAAGCAAATCGGCTGCAATCGTGGACTTAAACCTTCGTGACGATCGTAAAGGTTGCGCACAGCGCCGATACCTTCAAGTCTTGCGCGTTAGTGCCAGCTGCTTTCATTTTTTGTCTTCATGGCCCCTTTAACAGCATAAATCTGCCCACGTGAGATGGCCACACAGAGAGAGAGAGAGAGAGAGAGAGAGAGAGAGAGAGAGAGAGAGAGAGAGAGAGAGAGAGAGAGAGAGAGAGAGAGAGAGAGAGAGAGAGAGAGAGAGAGAGAGAGAGAGAGAGAGAGAGACTCCCTACCACACCTCCTCATTTTTGTGTTGTTTTGCTGGTCATGAGAAGAACATCACGGAGAACAGTGGCACGCATGCGTATGTAACACTTGCAATACGCAGCGGCAAAATTTTAAAAAAAGATATGCGGTATGCATAGCACTGAAGGACTCTGGTTCAACTCATAGAATTGAACTAAAGAAAATAAAAGTAAACAAATGCACAGGGGCATTACAATGATTCACAAAATTACCACTGAGACAAATTACCACCGAGACTACAAAGCACACTGACTGCAGACATCAAGTGGCACAAGAGCACAGCAAAAAACAGCAATACTTGAAGGTGTGAGCGTCAGGCTTTATGTAGAAAAAAAAAAAGAACCTGAGCACAGCACACCAAGAACAAGTCAATGAAATTACTGCAGTTTAGAGGTTGCCCTCAACATTTGCACACTCACCACATTCTTTGGCAGAGCTTGCACGAAAAGTCATTTAATCATACAGGGTGTCCTCAGTTTCCTGTTTTCAGGACACAAATGTTGTGGGAATCGTGGAGAACCGCGGCCCCCGAGCCTTAGCCGGCGCGCGCTTCTGGAAGCGGTCCGGTGCCTCCGCTGGTTCACGGCCGCTCGATGGAAACTAGGTCCGGCCTGCCGAACGCGCCTCTCCGCCGGTGACGGCGTTAGTTTCCCTTTCCGCCGCAGCGTCAGTCGTGGCACTAATCATCGGTGAAAGAAGAGCGGCGGCTGCCGGCCGCGGTCACGGTTTCAATGCGGTGTAAGTTGTTCATGACTGCACCGACGGCAGAAGTCAGCATCTATATAATTTATAATAATATGCGGTGATACGTGACGGGGAAACTCACAATATAGGCGTCACGTACTAACTATTATTTCAGAAGTAGGCACAGCGCTAAATTTGTTTTCCTTTTAGCGCGCCGCATGCGACATTATCATGTGGCGCATTGACAAAGTCGAGCGCAATAGGCGGATTTCTTTCTAAAGACTTTCCAAGGCTTTCAGGAATAATATTTGGCGTGGCAAGCTAGTCTGAGCAACCGCATTTATTTATAACAAAAGACGTTATAACTTGCGCGTACGTAAAAATTACGTAAACGTTTTATGCTGCGCCGTACACGCCCATTTCTCAATGCGCGTTTGACAAATGTGACTGGATATTTTCACCCCTTGATTTAACTGCGTTTTCAAAGGGAACTGGAATAATCTTAATACCTTTCAGGGTCCATTAATTGGCCCATTTCTTTTGGAAATATTGTTAGACGGCGCGTTAGGTTACAGGGTACACAAAATTATGGAGGACACACGAATAAAGTGGACACGGTGAACGAAACTATGAACTGATTAATTGCAACAAGAGCACTATTTACATGGGAACCAAAACTCGGAAAGGATGCAGTTGGAATGGGGTAAAACTGTGGCAGTCGTTCTTTGATTTACACTAGTTGCAAAAAGTAATATACAGTTGAAAGGTAATTGAAATTAAATCGCTGGGACATCAAGGATAAATTTAATACACCATTTAAAGGGGGATTTATTGGGTTTGTCAGAAAATATGTACAGTCGGTAAAACGCTTGTCTATAACAGCGATATCAACTTCAACCAGCTACTACCGAAAACTGCCGAAACATACTCGTTCCAAACATGTCGGAGGCAAAAGCGAAGGGCAAAGACTTCAGAATTCCGCAGTCGTTTTATTCAAATCCCGCTCCGTCGGGGCAGAATAGGGCTGAGAGTACGAAAGCTGTGTTATAGACAAGCCTTTTACCGACTGTAAGTCCTCTTCGCCTATGGCTCACCGGCCATCAGCTTTACAAGCGGAAAACCTTTGGCGAGAAATGTTTTCGCGAAAGCTTCAGTGAATTCTCCACAGAGCTATTAACGTCTCCAGCCCAGGTGGCGAGAAGCAGCCTCAATAGCTTTTTCAAGACCATTTCGCACAGCTCATGACAGTGGTACGGGTCCCTGTTTATGGCGCACCACATCAGCGGACAGTCTGCGAGGTGTGGGAATACGGTGTCTGAAAGGAGCTTACAAATGTGTCTGCTGTGTCGAACTGCCTGTACAGCGCGGTCCTCCTCGAACTTCTTCACTTGTTCGCGAAATTCGTCGCAGCGTTTTTTCAGTTTTTGTAGTTTTTCGTTTAGTCTGTTTTCTTTCATTTTAAAGCGGCGGGCATTTCTCTTGGTGTTATCGAAAAAGCCTGCCAGATCGAACCAAGTCTGGCATTCTCGAGTCTCAAAATTACGTTGGCCGCATGATAGCATGTCCGTGAGAGCGTACAGGATTGTGTCTTCCTCTGCCGGTGAGTGCGGTTGATCTCTTTCTTCATTCCCAGTTAGGTCCAGAATTGAACGTTCAATCGTTTAATTTTATGCAACCATTGTGCTCACTTGCTCTTCATTGCTTGCTTGAGATGACGGCGCACACGCCTCGAGCGGCGGCCGAAGAAGCGCCCTCCTTCTTTTCGGGCTTCCCGGCTGCATGTACGTTGGGTACGACGGGAATCTTGTCGGCACAGCTGTTGGTAGCAAGAACTTGCGCTTCAATCCCACCTTGTAGTCATCCTCTTTGAAGTGCAGCGAGCAAACGACTGATCGGGAGCTTGGTTTCCATTGGCTGCCCTTGTCGATACCTTGACGGGAGATGTTGTGCAGCCAGGCGTCACGGAGTTGCTCTTTGGCCGGTATTACTAAACAGCGCAACAAAAACACGGACTATAGCTTAGGTCCTGTGTACCTAAGCTATAGTCCGTGTTTTTGTTGCGCTGTTTAGTAATAATGGATAACCAACTCGCCCAATACTGCACTTTTCTTTGGCCGGAAACTCGTGGTAGCAGACGCCCGAGGTTTTCGAGGAATTCGACTTGCAGCGCGGTACGCAGCAGTACTTAGGCATTTCATAGCCTGAAGCACACTAGTACGTTATATTAAGCGCGCAATGCGCGGAAGTATGCGAAACAAAAAGCTCAAAGCGCTCACGCGAGCTTCAACACTCCCGCCACTGCTGCTTTTCGCGCCCAAACCGTAGTCTGCGCTGATACGTGGCGCCCCACTGCGAGTACAAGCGGCAACCGTAAGCTTCGCTTTCATGACCTCGCCCGTCGCCCACGCGCGATGGTGCAAGCCGCATTAATCCTTCCGACCACTGCTGCTCGATGGACCCCATCGAGGGGCCGTGTTCCAACCGTGTTGCTTGCCCGGGTTATTCCGGTTCCACTCTCCTGAAGTTAACATGTACGGATTACTAACACTGGAAGCTGAGCTAATTCGTTGCTGTTCAAAATGAAACACGACAAGCAGTGCAAATGCTAGACGACATAGAATCACGCAGAAATACACAAGTTCTCACTCGCACGCAGTTTTTATTACATCTTTGAATACACACCCAAGCGGCCTTTCAGACTTCACACAACAAATTTCACACATACGGCACACTCGATCGCACATGCGAAATCAAACCACGATTCAAACGAAATACGGAAAGAAGAAAGCAAACCACAAACACATTACCGATAGCACGCAGGTGTTTCTCTAGCAAAACAATCAGGTTCGCAGCGCATCTCAGCATTTTACGTCCCTGTTTAACGAGTAAATAACTGGTTTACTAAGTGATGTGGCCAACTATTTCTCCGCATTTGGGGACACGTAGTTCGGGGCAAAATTACCGTGCCTGAATTCAAACATGAGACAGCCCTGGTGCTGCTGAGCCTGTGCTTGGCCATGTTAAAACACGGCCGTTTTAACATTGTCCTTCAATTAGCATATGGTGAATGGCAGCTTAACAGAATTTTATTTTCCAGCACAAACGGGCTGCAGTGTTCAAACCGAATTGGCATTGTAACATCTACAGTCATATTCCCGAACATCGCGGGAACTGGGTCGCGGGAGCGGTCGCATCGCTTTCGTCCTTTTAAACCGCGAGCAAGAATTACTTACCGCCGTCAAACAGATGAAATTCTTAGATATTGAAGGCATGTCTTTGCCGTAAATTGTGGTGTTATTATTTTCCAGATACGCATGTTACAACGCGAGTGAACGACGTTTGAAGGAACGATGACCGTCGGTATTCCGTAGGCGCCCCGAAGCGACCGCCGCGGGAGCTGTCACCGATGCGTGGCGCCCCCGCCGAAAGTAGCGGCGGCAACTGACAACTCCGCTCTCACGCCGCCGCCCATTGCCGGCGCGTGAATGAGCAGGCCGGACCTAGTTTCCATCGAGCGGCCGTGGCTGGTTCTTCAGCGCCCCCCGAGAGATGGCCCCACCATTCCGCGCGCCGGCTGCGCGTACGTTGCGCGCGCGGAAGAGTCTGGTCGGAGGTCCGGGGCTGGGTGACATCGGCGGAACAGCGCAGCGGTGGCGGCGATGTATCTCAGGTGGGAACTGTTGTTTGTCGTGCGCCGTCAGTGCCTGCCTCCAATTCGCGATCACGACAAGGACGGCGTGATTCGTGAACCCCGTTGAGCCTTGCACTCGCATGCTTCGGGAGTTCCCAAATAAACGCTGTGCTTCGACGGCACTACAATAGAGAGTTTTAGCATAGCGTGCTCCGTCCGCTAACGTTACGGTGGCGGGCAGCGGGGCGCGACTGGGGAGAGCAAATTCGTCACGGTGGGGTGGATTAGTTCCGCGCGGCCTGCCTTCGCCATGCCCGCTCTTTCCCTCCGCTGAGGAGCAACCTCCTCGCACTCCCCGCGCGCGCATGCGCAGTCCGGTCCCGCTACCCGCTAACCTTAGCGTAGCGTACGGGAGCCGCTATGCTAAAACTCTATTGTTGAGAGTTTTAGCATAGCGTGCTCCGTCCGCTAACGCTACGGCGGCGGGTAGCGGGGTGCGACTGGGGAGAGCAAGTTCGTCACGGTAGGGTGGATTAGTTCCGCCCGGTCTGCCTTCGCCATGCCCGCTCTTTCCCTCCGCTGAGGGGCAACCTCCTCGCACTCCCCGCGCGCGCATGTGCAGTCCGGTCCCGCTACCCGCTAGCCTTAGCGTAGCGTACGGGAGCCGCTATGCTAAAACTCTATTGTTGAGAGTTTTAGCATAGCGTGCTCCGTCCGCTAACGCTACGGCGGCGGGTAGCGGGGTGCGACTGGGGAGAGCAAGTTCGTCACGGTAGGGTGGATTAGTTCCGCCCGGTCTGCCTTCGCCATGCCCGCTCTTTCCCTCCGCTGAGGGGCAACCTCCTCGCACTCCCCGCGCGCGCATGCGCAGTCCGGTCCCGCTACCCGCTAACCTTAGCGTAGCGTACGGGAGCCGCTATGCTAAAACTCTATTGTTGAGAGTTTTAGCATAGCGTGCTCCGTCCGCTAACGCTACGGCGGCGGGTAGCGGGGTGCGACTGGGGAGAGCAAGTTCGTCACGGTAGGGTGGATTAGTTCCGCCCGGTCTGCCTTCGCCATGCCCGCTCTTTCCCTCCGCTGAGGGGCAACCTCCTCGCACTCCCCGCGCGCGCATGTGCAGTCCGGTCCCGCTACCCGCTAGCCTTAGCGTAGCGTACGGGAGCCGCTATGCTAAAACTCTCTACTGTCTACTGTGTTCTCGCATCGGCGAACCTCGCTGGGCTGCCGTAGGTGCGGGAGACCGCGTGGTTGACACGCCCGGAGCTAGCGTGGTAGCCTATGCCGGAGACAGTATTCGGATCTAAGAATGGACTCGGGAAGCGCAGGACAACAGCAATTGAAGGTCAATAGGAGAGGCCTTCACGCTGCCGTTGGTGATGATGACGATGAACATGTCCTCAACTTGTGTCTTGCTAACGCGTTTAAAGAAATCGGAGAAACAATGCACTGTCCTAGCACCAAGAAAGCGGATGTAAAAACGAAATCGGCAGGGGCCATCGTACGCCATTTGAAAGGAAACAGGCACCCCCACCCCTTGGAAAGGAATAAACCACTGCACGCCATAATAGACATGGAACCGATCCAGTGAGCTCGCATAAAAACTCTCCTCTACCAAAAACATGGATACAATCCCACATAAGAATTCAGGGGCGGTATGGCAGGCTCAAGTTCATTTGTGGAAAGTGAATATCATGAGACCACTGACTCCGGGATGTACGAAAGCACGAGGCCCCAATTGTCGTAGTTGACTACTATGGCATTCTTGGTGACTGCATTACCCTAGCTACAACATACATGAACAAAGAAGTGGAAGTTGGAGCCCTCCTCTCGGCAATCCGAATAGCGGAAGTATCAAATAAAAGCATAACATCACTACAGACTCACAAAGGACATTACACAGTTTTCTGGAGGAAGAATACCAAGCGCTTCAGTAAGATATTCCCATCCACAATGCAGGAAAAAAGTTAACAACAGCACCTGGACAGCCGGATCCAATGGTCTGAAAGCAAGCGCACACGAAGTCACATACCGTGCTCCTTGTGACCACAACTACCACACTGCCGTCTTCGAAAAACGGTAAGAACGCATCATCATCCTATGCCTAGGAACACAATATTTCCCCTTGCTACGAGATTTGAATCACAAACTCTGTGGACGAAAAACCAACACAGTTATCTGGAAATCCGTGTGTTCGATGGGAACATCAAACATTAACTTAGAACTCTGCTAAAATATGGGAAACATCCACGCTAAGGGTATGGCCAGGGGAGAACAACTGAAACATTACATATTCCACTTCTTCGAAGCATGGGAGGCAGATTTGACCAGCTTGTTACCTCAAGAGACGGCAAGGGAAAGGGAAGGAGCTGCTTCACTGGTGCCCTAGACTCAGGTCCCACCTTCCGCCTAGACATCACGGAATAAACGTTTTAAGTGCGAATGCACTTTATAAGCGACCCCAAACCATCCACCGCCGGCGGCGGCGGCGTCCGCAGTCCTCCTCTCTCTATATAAAAAAAAAACAGCATCCGGCGCCAGGTTTCGATCCGAGGACTTTGCGGCCGCAGCGCGACGCTTTACCGACTGAGCCACGGACGCGACGCTGATATCAGTGTTAGTAACGCGCTTTATATCTTTAACGCATTCAAACTACGTCGTCAGCGGCGTGCGTTGGCGACTCAGCGGCGTTATAGCGGCTTGATAACTGCGTGGTGTACACGTGATACTACAAACCCGATGGAAGAGATGGAAGAGAAGGCGGCGAGGCGGTGGGCTGCGGGGGCCGAGCGCAAGCGCCGCAAGCGGGCCGACAACCGTGCATTCGCACTTTCACATTCTCCCCCTCGGGGAAATGCGGGGGAATTTTTTTTTATACACTGACACTGACTCCTGCTCGCTCAAACTGACCTACACCTTGCATTTGCAACCTTTCACGCACACATTTCGAGCCGCAGAAGCACAGAGAGCCTTTGTCTTTCGTGGGACACGGCCATTAAAAACCCTGGTTGCTATAGTCTCTTTTTTCGATAACCTTTGGTGCTCGTAAAGCACAGATTGTAAATGCAGCAGCTGAGTACGGAAACGCTCCGTGGGAGTCGAAGTATCGATCGCCTTACATCTTATACCCCTGTCCCACGGCAAATCTAATGTCATTCAAACTGAATGACATTAGCTGTTAATGACATTCGGCTCGGCCGTGCGGGTCTACACGGCGGAACAAATGTCATTTGATTGTGATAGCGGTGACAATTAGGGAGCTAAATTACATTTCAAGCGGATCTAGAATGCTCTCACACGTAACCTTTTTGTTACAAAATGTAACAAAGGATTATTTTTTAGAATAAAAACAAGAAAACCACAGATTTGGGTGACATCAGTAGAACTCACAAGCTGAGACAAGTCTGCAAAAAATCCGGATTAAGGTAGCGCGCGCACTGGGGACGAGATTTTCTTTTTTGTTAGTAGTTGTTTGTCTGTCTTTATTTGAACAACAACACAAAGAAGAGAACGCAAGTTTACTGACAGTTTGTAAAAACAGTATTCTTTGGTTTATTACTGAATTTTACTATCTAGGGACGCACTACTGCTGCCGAGGCTACTCATTTGGCCACTAACTGAGGTCCGGGACCTCAGTTAGCCGGTAAATGTCATTCACCTCAAATGTCATTCGGTATTCTCGTGTAGCGCCGAACTAATGACATTTAGAACAAATGACACTTGCTGTAAATGTCGTTAGATCTGCCGTGTGACAGGGGTATTAGGATACAAACGTAGATGTCTCTGCAATTTTTTTCCTTCGGCTAGATTACAAGTCATTCTCACCAAAGAAGTGCGTATGGAAGTTCCGTACCCCTCACACGACACTATACGTAGCGAATTACCAGACTGTGTGTGCGGGAACCATGGAATGGGCGAAAATCAGATGTCTGAACCATGGCGAAGCAAGAGGGAAACGCAGACTCCAAGGAGTTCCCACGGGGCTTAACCTTCACCACAATGCTCCAGAGTGACCAATCGAAGGCCTAGTGTGCAAATTCGGCGAATGACGAAGCCTAACATATTCTTTGGCTAAAAAAAAAAGAACGCATCTGGGGACAAGGCGTGAGTGGAGTCCTGCATTGCGCAATGTCCCAGCGCACATTCCCTTTTCCACTCAAACTGAATGCTTGGCGACGTCATTCGCCGAATTTCCACGCGCACTAAACTAGACCACTTCGACTGCTCATTTTGGAGCAATGTTGTGAAGACACCCTTCGGGAGCGCACTGTCCGTAAACAGCGCAATGCGGCTACAAATACGACTCGGGCAAGTTCACTGCGGTGTCCCGTGAAGCCTGCAGGGCCGCTCACCATTTGGTCTTCCTCCATGGCGTTGACGTAGTCGACGCCGTCCTTCATGGCCGGTGCTCCTCCCTGCTTTCGCCATTTTCCTGCAAAGAGAAGAGGAGGAGGCCGCGTAAACCCGACGGGGTCGCTCAGAGCGGCTAAAGTCGTCGAGGGACATGCCGGCGCCCGTTTGCAGGGCAAATGTTCCTGTACCGCGCTGTCAGAGTCCATTCTCACACTAAACTTTTTGACACCCTTATTGCCTAAAAGGGGTGTAGCATAAGTGGAATAAGGGTGTCGGGAAGTCATTACGCCATTTTTCGCAGGATCCAACACCCTAACTTATAACTTCACACCTTTTTTGTGTGACAAAAAGGGTGTTGACCAACTGCAATACCCTCGGTTTTCTGTACACGGTGTTGAAAGGATGTGAAATAGGTGTTCAGTTGCAAAAAAAAAAAAAACATGGAACTGGGAGTCGACCTAGCTTCTTCCGGAGCTGCCAAGTTTTGCTAGGTTATACGATGTTCTTGCTAGGCTATAGACTAAGTGCTGAGGGGTGAGGCCAAGTTTATCCGGATTTCACAAGGCTGTCCCCACACTGACAACGGATCTAAGGGGGAAACACGACCCCCAGCTCCACTGCTCATCCAGCTTTGCACCACTAGTGCAAGCTTCGACATTTTATTATCTCATTTTAGTAGCCCAAAAATATTATCACCTCTAACATGGTGTAGTAAGAGGTGCGCATACGCATAAACCCCTCGTTCATTGTGAACAAGGCATCCATACGGAAGCCGAAACGTCCCTGTTTTATAAATTTTCATGGTCGGTGTCAGTTCTTTCGACCAGACGGGCTTCCGTCCAACTCCTGATTTCAAGTCCACCCCTGTAAACGGGTACAAAATACTTCAAACTTGGACGTCTTTTACAACCTTTTTTCTTAGTTGGAGGTATTTTCACCCCTTTTGCTTAGTTCCCCACACCCTAATTGGTAGCTTTACACCCACGTGGCAAAAAGGGTGTTGAAATAATGAACACCCTTCTCGGTGGGTGTTGAAAGGGTGTGGGAATAGGTATTTGGTACTTAATAGAATTTCATGCCTTACTGAACATAATAACCACCACACGGTTAAAAAGCTTTTGCAAATCCGCATGCTGACTTCTACATGCTCACATTAAAATGCATAATTCCAAAATCAGCGCTAAAATATCTGATTTTTGCTACAAGCCCACAGACTCTATCGGACAACTTTCTTCTAAAGTGTGAAGACGGGCTAGTTGTTTGGTTCATACTGAAGGCAAAAAAACACAAAGAAACGGCACGGAAGACGAGAAAAAGACAAACGCGGGCGCTGATTGACAACTTTCTTCTGGCTACATAAGCAAGAGCAGAACTGCATCTAAATATGAGATGTGTGTGCGCGCGCTCCCCATGCTCCCCCCTTGATTTTTTTTTTTGCCCAATTAATCAGTGGTCCAAGTGTGACTTGTGCGTGTTGAATGTGTCTGCATGTCATGCTGCGCGCTCAGCCGATACACATTGTCATGTGCAGCTGTGCGGCCCAGGCGCTTATTTTAGGGTGTTAAGCAGTCTCACCTTTTCTTTATCCCTAAACCCTTCTTTAGCCAAAACACCTTTTAAAGGTGCGTGCCACGGGACAGGATTTTTACACCCTTTTCGGCCTAAAAGGGTGTATAAGAAACTTTATTGTGATGTACTTGCAGATTTCCTTCTCATCCCTCCCATTTCTAATTCCGTATTTCGGTAGCCGTTCCGTTCCTTTGGTGGTCCTACCGACATTGGCAAACGTGGAGAACCGCGGTCCGCGATCCTGAGCGCTTCGGGAGAGACGCTTGTGCGCTAAAACCGGTCCGGCGCTCCGCTGGTTCGTCGGTGCCCCCGAGAGATGGCACCACTGGTCCGTGCGGGAATAGAAGCGCGGGCGGCGCGGACGTGTGCGCGCGGGAGACCGGGAGGCGGGGAGAGTCTCGCCGGAGGACCGGTCGGGGCAGTACTCGGCGGAACAGCGCGGCGATGTCGGCGGATACATGTATCTCAGGTGGGAACTATTGTTTGTCGCGCGGCGTGAGTGCCTGCCTCCCGTTCGCGATCACGACCCGGATGGCGTGATTCGTGAACGCCATCGAGCCTTGTGATCTCATGCATTGGGATTCCCCAAATAAACGGCTGTGCTTCGGCACTACTGTCTACTGTTCTCGTATCGGCGAACCTCGCTGGGCTGCTGTAGGCTTGGGAGCTAGCGTGGTGGCCTGCGCCGGAGTACTAGCTAGGTCCCCGAGGAACCCCTCATATCCCACAAGGTCAGGGCTCAATTCCCAACGCACGCGCGCACACACACCCACACACACACACGCACGCACGCACGCACGCACATACATATGAAAATGAGGGGCTCGTTGAATTAAGACAGAAATAAGGGTTGGCAGTCAAGAAAACCTCCGAAAAGCAAAGGGGAGAATGTGGTAGGTCATTGAAACAGATGAAGAATTTAAAAAGACCGAAAGAAAGTGCAGAAAAAGTGCCCACCGGGTGGGATTTGAGCCCACGACCTCCGGAATACGCGTCTGGTGCGATGACCACGACGCTACCGGCGGGGCTGTTTTCCCCTCCACTGTCTCGGGTATTTATGTTAAGGTATTCTTGTTTCCTGTGCTTGGGGGTGGTAGCCAGGGCCACTCGGACTACTCGGGTGAAGGGGACCTTCTGTTTAACCCCTCGGCCGTGACTTGAGTGTCTACGACGTGTCGAGAGTGGTCGACCAGCGTTGAACCCACTTTAGCTATCTTTGGCACAAAGGCTGCAAGAACAAAGGCCCTCGCTATGCATGCAGCGAATCAGAATGGGAAAAGGAGGGGCTCGTTGAATAAAGACAGAAGTAAGGGTTGGCAGTTAAGAAAACCTTGGAAAGCAAAGGGGAGAATGTGGTAGGTCATTGAAACGATAACGAATTTTGAAAGGCAGAAAGAAAGTGGAGAAAAAAATGCCTACCGGGTGGGAACCCACCCGGCGGGCATTTTTTCTCCACTTTCTTTCTTAAACGAAATGTCGAAAATGTGTGGTCTTTTAAATAAGAACTAATGCTGGTAACAGGGAGCTTTCGGGGAAAAAGGTTCACAGGAAAAGCGAATTTTATTATTGCGAAAGAAAGAACTCCATGATGCTCGCCTGCTTCGCGTTCGCATCTGGTTTCAGAAAAGCCTTCTCAAGCTGCTCAATGCACCACATCAATTGTTGGTCGCCACCGGTGCATTCTACCTGATTGCGAACCAGTTGTAGCATCTTTGTTGTTTCTGTCATTGTAGGCGCTTCTCAAAGCTCCTTTTCGTCCTCATGGTCAGCTGTATTGCCCACAGCTCTATCAACGATGTAGGCGTCGGACGGCGTTCCGCTAACGGGAACATCGGGCTCGTATGCTGCGTAAATTTGCCGTTCACTACCACGTTCAGCCGGTTGGGAGTAAGCGTCAGTTGAAACCTGTCAGTTTTATCAGACCTGTCTGTAACGGACTTTGCCTTGTGTCCTCTGTCAACATGTCAAGATATCAGAGTTCGAGTTAACGAAGGATCACTGTGCGTGTGTGTGCGTGTCTGTGCGTCTGCGTACGTGTCTGAGTGCCTTAGCGTGCGTGCGTGTGCGTGCGTGTCGGAATGGAATGGGAAATTGATTTGATTGTTGGGTTTAACGCGCCGATGCTACACGGGCGATGAAACGCTCCGAAGTGGCGGGGATTAATTTTGACCATCTGGAGATCTTGTGCGTGCGCCAAAATTTCGAACATAAGGGCGTTCTTCGCTTTTCGCCTCCATCAGAAAGGCGGCCGCCGCGGCAAGGCATCGAACAGAATGGGAAATGAGGGGTTCGTTGAATGCAGACAGAAATAAGGGTAGGCATGTCAAGAACTCCAAGGAAGGCAAAGATGTCATATTCTTTTTTGAAAATGACATAGTTTTGAAGTGTAAAAATAGAAAGAAAGTGGAGGAAAACATGCCTGCGGGTCGGATCTGAACCCACGACCTCCAGAATACAGGTCTGGTCAAATAACCTTTACACTACCGGCGGAGCTGTGCTCCCCTCCACTTTCTTGGGCATTTATGCTAAGGTAATTGTTTCCTGCGCTTGGGGGTGGTAGTCAGTGCCATTACTAGCATCATTACTGGCTATAGGTCGTATTCAATGAAAAATTTAGCAGTCAATTTCTTCGCTTGGTAACACTGAAAAGGGCCACGAACATGGCCGAAGCGCCACGGACATGGCGCGGCTTGTGCCACTGCGGCCGCACACCAAAGAAAAAAAATAACACCGGCGTGCGTCCTCTGCTCCATTTCAACCCGATTCTCAACGGTGGTGTCACAGAGTTGTTGTTAATCGCACTCACATTGGAGTCGAGGCATTACTTTGCGTTCGGCGGGCTAGAGCTTGGAATGTCCAACCCATATCGCGGGCTTAGCACGGACAAGTACCGCCATCCTGCGGAGCCCGACGTAACCAGTGACGGCGCACTCACATGGTTGCCTGCATGCGTGCCTCGCCAGTGAATACAGGCTATAGCGCCCAACGGGTGTGGTAGCTATCCCGCGCCAAAGTGGTGGTGGGGGGTGTCCAAAGCCGGGGCGACTCCCTCTGCTACTTTCCGGTGACTTCTTTATGACGTCACAAAATCTCGCTTGCGCGACTGGCGGCCGCAGACCAAACCAATCGCCAGGGCAAGGAACAGCACGGGGTCCGTTTGATCATACCGCTTGAACGCCAACACACTGATAGCTACGTTTTTAGTGGTGGCCCGTGTTACGTCACTGCGTGTAGCGCGAAATTGGGTAGTTTTTCAATATTGCCTGCGTAATATTAAGCTAAAGAAGAACACCTTTCGTGGCTGCAACGGAGCAGAGTAAACGAAGGTTATACCTTTCGAAATGGACAAAGCGGCCTTTTGTCTTCGTGGCACCTTATTAAGAAAGTGTTTCCTACTGCAGAAAAAAAAAAGGAACGGGGACTAGAAGCCCGCGCAAGACAGAGGTGCACAAGCACAGACAATGCTTGCGCATAGTGAATGCGATGCTTTGGGCAATGCTAGCTGCACGAGCGTAAAGCACTATCTTTCCCGGTGTTATGCTATAAAACATAGCGGTATTGTTCGAAACTGCCCGGGAACTCCGTCGCACGGGCCGTTGTTTTCGCTTTACCCATCTTCGTGAAAACATGGCGGATATTTGCACAGCGCCCGGCAGGTCTACATATGTGCTGAGGCGGCACCACCGCCTTGGAAATCCGCGCGGCACGTAGTAGTAGTCTACGAAGGCAACGGCCGACGAGACGCGTTGAAAGAGGCTCGAAGTCTTACGGTGCGTTCTTTTTTACTTATTCGCTATTTCCGAAGCGTGTTTGTTGCAACACATTAAGAACGTGACAACCTGCCCCGAGGCCCGCATAAATAGTGCACTCGCATTTCGAAACTCCACGTTCGGGCGTATAGTCTGGCGAATATGGGCAAAAAAACCCGAGGTATAGACGGCGCATGCATGATGTACGCGAAGCAGCTTTCTCTGCCTCCCGCGTTTTATCTGCGAAAGCATTAAAGGCCAACTGCACTCAAATTTCACCTCGACCAAATGTATTTTTAATGCGTAGTAAGTACCCCCAAATCAGTTGGGTCACAAGTGGTAGCCCCGTGAAACGCCTCATTAATCACTCAGAAGCGTTTGAAAAAGCTCCGCCGCAGACCACGCTGCACCTGCCGGCGGATCGCGTAAACAGCCATGACACGCCTGTGACGTTCCAGCCGACGGGAGCTTCTTCCTCTGGCCAGCCACGCAGCTGGATAACCGGCCGAGCTCTTCCAACCTACGCCGGCCCAAACAACC
Source organism: Haemaphysalis longicornis (assembly GCF_048455015.1). Lineage (NCBI taxonomy): Eukaryota > Metazoa > Arthropoda > Arachnida > Ixodida > Ixodidae > Haemaphysalis > Haemaphysalis longicornis. The sequence goes on along the minus strand of NW_027526422.1, from coordinate 3,578,754 downwards.
CTGAACTAGATGAAGAGATTTCCGAGGCAGAGGTTAGGGGAGCTATCCTTAAAATTAGACCTAATTCTGCACCAGGTACAGACCAGATTACCAACAGGACGCTAAGGAATCTAGATGATGACTCTACAGCCATCACGAAATTCTTTAATCACCATTGGACTCAAGGCACTTTACCTCAATCCTGGAAACACGCAAAAATCATGTTCATCCCCAAACCAGGAAAACGACTCACGCTTAAACATCTCCGATCGATCTCCCTCACCTCCTGCATAGGAAAGCTCATGGAGCACGTTATACACAACAGACTCGTGAAGCATTTACAGCGCAGACAACTCCTTCCTCACACAATGATTGGTTTCCGATCTAAACTATCCACACAGGACATTCTTCTTCAACTGTCCCACGACATGCATAATCACGCCACAGCATAAACATGACACTGCCACTATACTGGCATTAGATTTAAAGGAGCCATGAAGACAAAATACAAATTTGTGTTATTCGAAAGATTTCGTGTTTTATAGTGCCCCAGCGCTTGCCCTAATGCAAACGACGCTTTGTTCACTGAGAAATTAATCAATTTAAGTTAAAAGTTTGATTTTCCCGCTAAATCGTGTGCTTTTGTGGTCCGCAACGACATCACAGACCGCACTGCAGCCTAGGGTCCCTTGATTCACGCGTCCGCCGTGCAGGGTGGAGACACGTATACGCTGGCGCCGCCATTTTGGGTCGCTCGCCGCCGCCGAAGCAAGTCATTGGGCCTCTTCGATTTTCCACTTCTGGCTCCCCGCGGGCTGCCCGCGGGTAGCCCGAGGATTCCCCGAAGCCATAGGGATACACGGGAAAATCGAATGTTGGACTGCTTCTCGGGGAGTCCGCGGTGAGCCCGAGACTGTAAATCGAAGAGGCCCATTGTATCAAAATCGCGCTACAATTATCGCCGCAACGCGGTTAACTGGCAAAGTTTGAATCATCTTATCTGTTTCGCGTTGCTGTGTCGCGTGGGAAACGAAAAGAACGACTCGTTGAGCACGTTGACCAATTGCAGCGGCACGGGACCGTTCAAAAGGTGTCTCTACCCTGTACGACAACGTTGGCAGCGAGGTGTTCACGCGTTTGTTTACGTTAAACCTAGATGGCGCCACCATGCTGTGGCATGCCGTTTTGTGCCTTAGGTTTGTTTTTGACCTTCTTTAACCTGACTTGTTTTTGTTCTGGGAGACAATCGTTGCCTGAAACATAGTGCTCGCTCGACAAATATGGTCACGTAAGACACCGTAGCGTTAATCAATCGGCCAGTATCGTCTGAGACGAGCCCAAAGATCCGCAGTTCTGCGAAGCTAAACAAGCATAGTGCGCGCAATACCAACAGCAGTACGCATCGGTACTTCTATGTTTACAAGTGCTTTCGTAACTTACACTGTTTCTCCCACCATTCTTACGGCTTTAAAAAGAGTGTGCCCTAAAATTAAGCGCAAATCGCTCGTTCAGCAAGCTTATAAACAATGCCTAATTTGCGTTTGCTTTTGCCGCCCTCCGCCAATCGCAGAGCCGTCTCATGTGACATCATAGGTTCTGTTGCGGGAAATGAGCTAGTGGGTCGCATGGCCATTCCCTTTTTTCTTTATTATGTAGCTTATTTGAGCGAAGTTTACGTTAAAAGTGGTGTCAGTATGATTCAAACGAGGCAATGAACCAAACTTATGTTTTCTCTTCATGGCTCCTTTAACTAAGGCCTTTGATAATGTTTCACACACAGCGATACTTAAAGGCTTAAACTCCATGGCCCCAGGATCACGCACATACAATTATATCCGAAGTTTTCTCACGAACAGGACAGCTATTATACAAATCGCCGATATCACTTCCCCCACCCTGACTCTCCCTTCAAAAGGAACGCCACACGGCGCCGTCCTTTCCCCTTTACTGTTCAATCTCGCCATCTTAACCGTCCCCCAACAACTACAAAAAATTCCTAATTTTAATTTTGGTTTGTACGCCGACGACATTACACTGTGGGTCAACAAAGGCAGCGACGCTGAAATTGAGAGCACTCTACAAAGAGGAGTAGAAACAGTAATAGAAGAGGCTGGTAGAGCGGGAAATTCCTAATCTTAATTTTGGTTTGTACGCCAACGACATTACACTGTGGGTCAACAAAGGCAGCGACGCTGAAATTGAGAGCACTCTACAAAGAGGAGTAGAAACAGTAATAGAAGATGCTGGTAGAGCGGGTCTCACCTGTTCGCCAACTAAATATGAACTGCTCGTACTCCCACCAAAAACACAAAAGTCATCCCTCCCGAATATCCACATACACATGCGAGGCGACCCCATCCCGAAGGTTGAAATAATCAGAATCTTGGGCTTAACCATCCAACATAGCAGATCCAATACTCACTTCATACGCCAGCTCGAACAACACGCCACACAAACGACAGGTTTAATTCGGCGAGTTACCAATAGACGCTGAAGGATGCTGAAGGCCTCCGTCTACTTCAAGCCTTTGTCCTTAGCAGGCTGACCTACTCCCTTCCATATCTAAACCCATCTAAAACAGAGCTTAGCAGAGTCAACCTCATACTCAGAAAAGCCTATAAAGCTGCGCTACAACTGCCCCTCACCACTTCCGCGGCCAAATTCGAAGCCCTAGGTGTGATAACGCCGCGGAAGAACTCATTGAGGCTCATCTCGTCAGTCAAATCACCAGACTGGTCCGCTGGCGCTCACAATCTCCAGAGGCTACAAATCTCCCCTCTAGACCCCCAGAAGACAAAACCACACTCCCTCACAACATTCATTCTAACGTAATTATCAAGCTAGCCTATACCCAGAAACATGCACCCACAATTTAACACCAAAAGGCGTTCGCAACGCGCACAAGCTTTACATAAACAATACCGCGATAAACATGAAGTCCACTACGTTGACGTCTACGTCCACTATATCGGCGGCATGGTGCCTTCTCAATCGTCTCTTATTGCCCTTCCAATCAAGCCCAACGCAACTTCCTGACCATTTGCACCACCAACCCAGCCACGGCGGAAGAGGCGGCAGTAGTATTAGCGCTAACGCAAAAGCCGACCCCCTCCACAGTCATCACTGATTCTAAAACGGCAGTTCAAAATTTCGCCTCCGGCTTTATTTCGCCTCAGGCACTCAAAATTCTCCAACAAGCCCCCCCCCCCCCCCTTCCCCCCAATGTCCCCCGTAGAAATCATCTGGGCTCCGGCGTGGCCTGGAGGGGAATGAAGCTGCCCACAGTATGGCTCGAGAACTCGCCATCCGAGCCAGGCCGAGCTCGTTCCCCTACCATGACGCCAGATCCGCTAGAGACCGGATGATAACGTACAATGAAATTACCACCTATTACCGCCTCTCTCGCCGTGTCTACCCCCCGGCACACACACAACTCACCATCCATCAAGAACACACATGGCGTCTTTTGCAAACAAACACATTTCCCAGTCCCGCTAAATTACACCTAATTCACCCAGCCATATACCCTTCACCCAGCTTGCACAGCTTGCCAGTCCCTCGGCACCCTTCGGCACCTTATGTGGGGATGCCCGAGAGATCCATATCCAAAAATAACCACATGTGAGCAGTGGGAGGAGGCGTTGCGCTGCCCAGACCAGGAGGCCCAAGCTTCACTGGTCGTTCGGGCGGCCGCGGTCGCCGCCAAAACGGTGGCCACCATCGTCAACTAACTCTGCTCCCAAATAAATGTGTTCCTTCTTCTGCTGCTGCTGCGCACGCTTCACCCATCTGCTGCCCCGTGCGCGCGCAGACTTTCTCCCGAGCTGGTGACCGCTCGCTGTACGTCTGCAACGTCACTGCAATGGCCGCGCTCTCCTCGGTTTCGGTTTCAAAATCGCCGATTTTTGCGGGCCGCTTGCGGCGTCCACGTGCGTATTTCAGCTGTTGTATTTTGCATGTTTCTTTCTTTTTAAGCACACTATACGAAAATAGGGTTTTCAAGAGGTCGAAATTTTGAGTGCAGTTGGCCTTTAAACGACCCACCGAGCGAAAAAAAATCACGCCATATCCACGGAATGAATGATGATAAGTGGGGCGAAGCTCGAGAGGGGGAGATCATCGGTAACCGTAACTCTCCCGTGAAAGTTCGCCCATTACATCATTAAGAAAGACGTAAGACTGTGTGCGTACATTGTACAAATCAACTTTTATTTTGTTCTTGTTCGTTTGTTGTTGTTGTTGTAGGGTTCGTGAGGCTGCAAGCAAGCGCTCGTATCGGCAGGCAAACCCCGATGCAGTGAGAGCTCGCGAGGTGGCTGCAAAACGCATCAAGCGAGCTCAGCCCGAAGCTGCCGACGCGCGGTTTAAGCGCGCGACTTTCTAGACGAGATGCTTCGGCCTCTCTTTCGCGCACGGCGGGATCCTGTCGGCGAGCGCGCGCTGCCGCCGCCCTGCGCGCCCTCCGCTCCGCTCTGCAACCACCTCCTCCATCCGGTGACTCGTTGCGAAAGAGGAAGCGCGTCAACAGCGATTGCCTTTTATAGTGTCAGTCACGTGCGAGTCACACCAGCGCCACCTGCGAGTGAGTCATCGAACTAGGCGGTCACGTAGCGCCACCTGCGAGTGAGTCATCGAACTAGGCGGTCACGTACCACGAGACACAAGGGATGGACAAACCCACGGCTTTAGGAGCTTCGCCCCTAAAAAATTTTTTTTTCAGTTACACGGGATTTCGAACGGAAGTGCGAGCTCTGGACATAAGTCGTGCTGTGATAGCCGTGAATGGACGTAACCCAATTTGATATGGAATCGAGGTGTGTCCGCTCGTGGAGGAGGAATCGGAGCCCTTCAACTAAGCAGAGTCTCTGCACGCGTCCCGCACGATTAGAAATTCTCGACGTCCCCGCTGCGTCCGACAACAGCAGAGAAGTGAAGCTTAGGTTCCACGTTCCACGTTCCGCGGAACGTGGAACCTATTTAGTGTAATTTTTAGTTGCTGTTGCACGGCCTCCGCGCCGCCGGCAGCCGATCGCGGAGGCCGTCGCCAGGAGCTGTAGAAGCGCGGGCAACAGCAGGCGACGGTTTTCTCCAGTTGATGTATTTCATTTGCTATCGCAAAAACCAAGCATCCATGATTTTTTTAATAAAGGAACACTGCAAATATCCCTTATGTATTGATTTTCTGTCTTATATTTTGTTCTTGTTCAACAATGTTGACAACTATGAACATTGGCACATGACTTCGACGTTTAGATTTGGCTGTGGGTATATAACGCAGCTTCTGTTTCACTTTGGCCTGGTGACTGAATCGAGTCACAGACAGACAGACCAAACCTTGTGCGTTTAAGTAACCCAAGAAAGACTGTGGTCTTTAAAGCATGTGTCTATATACTTCCCCACCAATGAAGAGTTCGCCTACATTAATGCTGTCTCTCCGGCGCTCCACGCGCGCCCGTCTGCCCCCGCGTGGGGCGGACATTCGTGGCGAGGCTTCGGAAAACCGCGTCAGCGCAGCTTTGAGCCCGGCGACTCTTGGACGAGATAAGCGGCCCCGGACACAACAAGTCCTTTCTGCATAACTCCTCTTTCCACTGAGGATGCGGCGCACCTCTTGGTCACATGTCCACGTCTTCAGTCAGCACGAGTTCGCCGCATGAGGGGCCCCAGGACAACTGTCTGACCCTCGTCTTGAAAACAGGCGCGGAAAGACGTTGACTAAGAAAACAAATACACGGGAAATTAGGACGGAAAGTTGGGCGAGTTGGTGTTGGTTCATCTTGAAAACAGGCGCGGAAATACGTTGACTAAGAAAACAAATACACGGGAAATTAGGGCGGAAAGTTGGGCGAGTTGGTGTTGGTTCATCTTGAAAACAGGCGCGGAAATACGTTGACTAAGAAAAGAAATACGCAGGACCAACCCGCCCAACTTTCCATTCTGTCTGACCCTCGCCGTTAAACGCTTGTCGGCGATAGCGGACCCCCCTGAAGTTCACGGTGGAGACGGGACTGGTTTGTTTCATTTAGTTTATGCCGTAGGGCGTACTTGCGCAATAAAAAAAATCTTGCACCCCTCCGTCTAACGACGACGACGGCTGAACGCAAAGCTTTCTCGTGACAGATTTTTTGGTTGGCTAATCACACACTGCGAGCATGTGCTACCCTGGAGGCACGCACCACTCTTCTAGAATGCCCACAGCAACTCTCGGGCGTGGGGTGTACGGAGCGAACGGGTAACTGCTGCTTAGCGTTCGCTGCGACCACGTCGAAATGGAGCAATCGGATAGACGCCGGGACCCTGCAGGTCCGATTCCGGCCACGGGAAGAGTTTTTCTGTCTATCGCTGCGCCCATGAACATTCATCGTCATCGTCAGAGGCTTTCCTAACGGCGTATTGGCGCACAATAACGGCATCAGTGAGGACAAGAAATGGCTCCTGACTCCCAATGGCTGCCACTCGTAGCCCAGGAGTTGTTGACGAGCGCTTGGACCCGGCACATTCCGTACCAGAAAAGCTGCACTGGCCAAAGCTTGCCGAGTCTGTAGCAGCGACATTCCTTGCTTCCGCGATGCGTTCTCGAAGGGTTTCGCCCTCGGCCGCTCCGACCCGCCGCGTTGGCTCAGTGGCTAAGGCGTTGCGCTGCTGAGCACGAGGTCGTGGGTTCGATTCCCGGCCGCGGCGGCCGCTCTTCTGATGGAGGTCAGAAGCGAAAACGCCAGTGTGTTCGAGATTTCGGTGCACGATAAAGATTTCCCGGTAGTCAAAATTAATCCGGAGCCCTCCACTACGGCGTGCCTTATCACCTGCGTTGCGTCGGCGCGTTACACCCTACAATCAATCAATCTGGCCGCTCCAAAAACAAGCGCTGACGCAAACCTTCGTTTTATGAGCGCGTCGCGGTTAACCGTCTACTAATCCGTACGGGGCAGCTGCCGAAAGGGCAAAGGAAGGCGAGAAGCGCATATAAGTGCGCCTTCCGTCTTTTGTCACAAAATGAGATGACTTATGCTCCGTATCTGTCATTGCTCTGACGCGTCTTTTGTCACAAAATGAGATGACTTATGCTCCGTATCTGTCATTGCTCTGACGCTCATCGGATAGCAGCCTTATTCTGAAATGTTTACCACGTGGCTGCGCTGTGGTGCTATCTCCCCAGATGTGACGTTTTGTTTTGTTTGGGTGTATACACGCTTTTTCCCGACCAGGGGGGCTGCTTCCGTCCATCCCTTGGTTTCGCGTGCCCACCTGCGAGCTCGATCGCCACCCGACATTCACACCTGGAACGTGACGCGTAGAGCAGTCGGCCGTGCCAGAGCGCTGCAGACGAAGAAAGTCGACACACGCGCACCGATCGCGATAAAAGCGCGCGTGCACATCACGACGCCCCGCCGCCTCGTTCGTCCTTGCTACTTTGGCCGGGACGGCGTTGCGCAAACCGCGCTATCGCCGCACACCGCGGAGCGGCTAAATTAAAAGAAAATGTACACCAGAGAACGCGATCCCGAAAACAAAAACGCCTCCCGCCATGTCTTGCATTTCAATCGCCGGCGCAGCTGCTGCAACCAATAAGGGCGAGGCGACAGACAGCGTGCATACGCAGCAGACAAATGTTTTCTTTTTGCTGTTACCCCGGGATCACGCCGAGAGTCCGTAGAATGGACTTTTTCCGGCCGTTTTCAAGCCGAACCGGACGTTATTTTGGCGCGCCACTTTCTTCGGACAGCGGCGAAAAGCGGCGGAAAAATTGAGTTAAACTGAATGAACTTGAATTTGGCTTCATCGTGGGAGGAGGGAAAGAGGGAGAGTAGAGAATCGTCTTGCTTTGCAGCAAAGCAAACACACGCGCCGCCGATTTCTCTCGTTTTATACGCACTGAACTCCAGCGAAAATCTCACAAAAGTGCTCCAGTAATCGCTTAATTTGACGGCCATCAGCCAAGCACTGCGTCGCAAGTGCTGGAAGGCAGCCGTTGAGTGGATGGCCTTTCTTCTGTTTTCAGCGATATGCCTTTTTTGCCCGCAGTCCACGCTAACACTGCGATAAGTTATTCCGACAAGGAAATCTATCGGCGGAGGCTGAGTTTGTTCGTTGCCCCCATTGTGCCTTGAAGTATAGCCAGGTCCCCTTAACTAATCGGCAGTCACCCACTGAAACGGAATTCGACGCCTCCATTGTAGCGACAAGTGCAGATTCCACGGTCCAACCATGGGTCAAAGAAGTGCCCGAAGCTTCAAAAGAAATCTCGCGCGCCAGAGTGAAATGCCTCGCATGGTCACTGGTCAAACCCAAGAGTTCTTCAGCCGGTTTTTCCCGAAGTGGCTGGGCAGGCACGAGACAATGCTTTTCGCTTTGTTCCGCGTTAATCCGAAGAAGAAACTGTACACTGCACTGCTGCACGGACGACTCAGACTTAAAGGCCAGATGCAATCGTACCATCGTTGCGACCACCGTGCGGCCGCAGCCAATGAGAACCAGAAGGTGTTGTCATCATGACGTCACTATGAAAGTTCCTTTCAAAGCCTCGAGGAGGCGCTAGTGGCAGCTCCCGCCGCCACCGACCCGCGCGCTCTGCGCTGACAATACAAACATGCCAGCGCTCAACAGCATGGACGAACGGAATCGTCGGTGCTTAACGTCCCCACTGTACTGAATATACAAAATGCAATGTATAACAACAGCACTATTCATTTTCACTTCAAGTTGATAAATATTTTCTTCTCCTGCTCGGATTTTTCGTGCACATATCCAAAGCGGCCGGAGCGCGCCTGAACAGGGAGTCGAAAACTGTGGGCCGAGCGATGCCGACGACGCATCGCACGCAAGCACCGGACCATGCGTCTCAAATTCACGCGTACGACAAGTCGTGGTGACAGTCGCAACGATCAGTCGCATGCCAATCGCATGCTGTAGTCGTGCAGGTGTCTCGCGCTTCAAGAGTCGGCCGGCCGCCGGCTCGTCGCATTTCGTTCGCCCACATGAAAAGCCACGACACGATTTGTGCCTGGAATAATGTGCCTTTAGTTTGTTAGTTTGTAGACTGTATCAAGCTAAGTGAAGTCTTGAAGTCAAAGTAGCTCCACACAAGCGCACATCCGACGCTTCGCTGATTGGTATGCTAGTAGGAAATCTAAGGCCAAATAAAGGCGGGCGAAGACTCAGCGAAGTTAATATACGTACAAAGGAATTCAGAGTAACATAAACATTTATTGTAAAGCGTAAAACCAAGGTACGGGAAGCACAATTTGCGGTGGGTGAACTGCACTCGATTATAAGTTAAGAAAAAAGCGGCGTCGCCCGTTCAAAGTACCCCCTTTCAGCTAATGGCGTCGCTCTATCAACGTGACCTAAAAGCGTAAGGGACCGGGTTCCGGTTAGATGGTAATTCATTGTCAATGTGACGTCGCGGCCGACCGCCTTTCACCTGCACGCAGCGCTCGGAGCCAAGCTTTTCAGAGTGAGTCCGCGCGGAAAAGTAGTTCTTCAAGACACCTTTCAGTTCGATCGGAGATGAAAACCTTACCTAAAAATTCCTTTATTTGTCGGCATAGTGCAACGCGTGAAAGAACTTATTTGTCAGCTGGAGTAGGGAATTTCAACTTTATTGCTGATTGTAAATGTCTGCTCTTTCGGGTTTTCCCTCAACCGCCTGCTTCTGGCTTCATGCATTGCCGGTTCGCTTTTCCGGCTTGAAGACCGCAGAAGTCGCGTCTGAGTGTGCTTCATCGTTCTCGACTGAGGATTGTGGTGAGTTGCCATCCATGCCACGCCGATGGTACAATACAAAAAAAAGCGTCCGTGTCATCTGCACCTGCGGACTAGAACGTGTACTTCGCTTGCGGCATCTTCACCCAGAGCGTAACGTTGAAGAAACGGTCGCGACAACGAGCGATCTTCTTGGAGTCAGCGTGAGCTTGGTGATGGACCTGAAGAAGGAGATGACAAATAACGATGGAAATGTTGCGACGCCCCCCCAAAAGCGCTCGCGAAGTGCTGTAAAGAGACGACGCACAGAAGTGTACGACGACTACACGAAGTGCGCATTGCGGTCGTCCGTGCATGGACTGTGCGCCACCTGCTGAATGACATCGGGTTTAGGTATGAGAACAGCCCAGATCTCGCTCCTGATCGAGCGGGACGACATTGTCGCGTGGCAGCAGAAGTACCTCTACGACATTGCCAGGTACAGAATTGAAGATCGAAAAATATACTTTGATGAAACGTGGGTGGATGCGGGACACACGATATCGACTGCTTGGACGGACACGAGGGTTGCTTCCCGCCATGACGCCTACATGCATGGTCTGACGACAGGTTTGAAGCAGCCGCCAGGGAAAGGACAGCGCCTGATTGTAACGCACATCGGCAGCGAGGGCGGCTTCGTCGGTGGTTGCCTGGGCGGCACGCGCTTTGAAAGGTGGTTCGGGGCCGTTTTGTCGCAACTGCCACAAGGTAGTGTAGCTGTCATGGATAATGCCTCGTACCACTCGCGCCTCGAAGAAGCAGTGCCTGCGACTTTTTCGCGCAAACAGGTCATTCAGGACTGGCTGACGTCAAAATGACTTGCTTGGGATGAAAAAATGCTTAAAATGGAGCTCCTCAGCCTTGTGGCCCCTGTTAAGACACGGTACATCAGGTATCGTATTGACGGGACCCGGCATACCATTGTGAGATCAGTCCCACAAAGCTCATATGGGCACAGACGAAACGAGGCGTTTCGTCACAGCACAGCAGTCAGCAGCACGACCACACACTTTCGATCGGTTTTCCTATCAAGTAATGCAGTTCATAGAGATAAGATATTCGCGGGAATCGGAAGACGCTTACTGCACAAGCGTTATTCAAGAAACAGTCATTAAGCTTCTGGAAATGCTGAAACTAAAAAAAGAAATAAACAGGCTACACGCTATTCATACTTCATATCGCCTCTCCTGACACCCCTGGGGTTATGGCTGAGTAGTCTGAAGGATGTAGTGCGTCATATCGGTTCGAATCCTAGATTGCACTTGTTCTTTAGTTGATTTCTTTTAATTCAGGTAATGTTTTCTACACTGCATTCAGCATTTTGCGCTGCAACGTTCATTTCCCCACGAGCAAGTTGGCAGACAGCGTGCAGACTGACACTCACACGCTGGCGAGTTCTCGTCGATGTGTTGTTGACATAAGCAGCGACTGCTTGCGGTCACAGTGCCGAATCAACCGACTGTCTGCCTGTTGCGAACACGCCCCTTCTTTTACGACACAGGGACGAGCCGAGAAAGCTCCACAGGTGGAGGCGAAGCGCCACGTATTTGAGCGCCTCCGATGACGCGCAGGGAGTACGCCTCGGCTAGTGAACGTTGCGATACTAAGCGGTGCTGGCAGGCCTATATGTCGCATTTTACAGCCAACAACATTGCAGAAGCGCGGTATGCCGATTCCTGAGATGGGTTGTTGCATTTGTTGCAGAGAACAGAAATCTAGAATGATTTGAATTCCAAATCTTGGACATCGCCCAATCACATTGCATCTCGTATGCGCGTCACTGCTGTTAGTTGTTGCTCGCACGGCTTTTTTTCTTCTTTGAGGCTTTATAAATGAAATACTGCTTTATCAACCAGATGAACGATGAAAATTGTTTATGTGAGCCAGTGCAAACAAAAACAGATTCGCTTCAGTGTCCCTGCGCTCCAGCTTCAACAAGGCCTGCTCTAGCCGTTTGGCAGCCAGCTGGACCTCCCGAACGAAGGACGTCACGCAGCCTCGTGCACGTGCAACAGCGCGCTCCGTACACGCCAGTCAGTAGAGAGTTTTAGTTTGGCGTTTTTACGCTCCGCTCAGCAGCTAAGCGGAGCGGGAGTGCGACTGCGCATGCGCTCTCCGCTTAGTGGCTAAGCGGGCTAGCGGAGCGAGAAGCACGGTCCGCTAAAACGCAGCCTCAGCGGACCGTCGCGGCCCGCTCCGCTAGCGCGGCGGGGCGATGCGGGCGCCCTCTCGCGCGCGTGCGACGACTTTGCCTATTCTAAGATGGCTGCCACGCCTGCGACGAGCGCCGCGGCTTCAGGCTCTTGTTTGACGCGCAAACCGCGAAAGCGGTTCTGCATCGACGAGGGCTTGTGCTTGCTGCGAGAAGTGGCGACTGCGAACCGATTTAAAAACTACACAGAACTATTCAAGTTCACTGCGACAAAACGCCGCGTTGGATCGTTGCCGTCGAAAAGGATTCGATTGGATCTGGAACGCAACTTTGTTGTCTATTGTGTGGCTACCGTCAAGTCGAAAATTTATTATCATTCATTGTAATTGACCAGTAACGCAATACGATTGCACGAGTCAATACGTAATAAACAAATAAGCTATACGTACTGGTTTTACATTGTTGAAGTGGGGGAATGGTTTTCGGTTCTGTTTCATTACGCCAAACTTGGTCAGACGGCGCTGCTAGTCCGAAAGGACCGGTCCGCTGCGCATTACGCGTAACTAAAACTAGAAAACCTCTCGCCGCTCCGCTGCAGCTTAGCGGGGATACCCGGAGCGGAGCGTAGCGTAAAAACGCCAAACTAAAACTCTCTAGTGTTGCGCGAAGAAACTGCGAGCGAAGTGGCGCCCTTGCAGCCTGCGGGCATGTGCGTCCCGCAGTGTTGCCACCCGCCGACGGGCGAAGCCTGACGGACCACAAGGACTGGGAGGGAAACGTTGACGAGCTGCTCGGCGGCAGCCACGGATGGCTGCAGGGCCCGCGCTGTCGTGGACGCAGGCCCGGACGTCAAGCTCACCAGGCGTGCTAGGCCGCAGCCGACTTTGAAATTACGCGGGCCTGCGGGGCGCGGCGCTGCTTCCAATGGCCCCTGACTGCATCGTGCCAGGACGCGCCCTGTATACGGCACGCAGCTGCGGTCCCGGTTTCGGACAAAAGCCAGCTGGCCGACCTTTGCAGCAACCACAGGGTACGACGCTCGCAGCTGATCTCAAGGTGCAGCGATCGCGGCGAGGACAACGGCAAGTGTCCGCCATCAATGCCACCGTCGGAGCGAGTTTTCCTCGCAGCATACAAGCCATTCGCGCCGCCTTCCGCGCTCGCCGCGCTTTCGTGGAAAGTTTGGAGCCCCAAGCGTGCATCGTCAGGGCTTACACTGCCGAAACTGCTGGCTCAATTAACGGACGAGAAACGACGCGATGCAGGACGGCGTGGCGACTCCTTTATCTGCGCGCACTATACCGTTAAACGATTAGCCATCCGATGCTGCCACTTGATATGCGTAACTCCGCCAAGCTGCGCATCTCCAGTTTCACGGTACACTGTAGTGCGTCAATAGAAAAGACAGCAGCTTCTCTGCTTTCCAGTGATAGCAATTCTTCATGTCGCCTTTTGCGTCGGGGGAAAAAAAAAAGAACGTTCCGATACGAACATTGGTATTTTGTTTCCCTTGCAGCTTCATACCTTCTTGAGCGTTAGATAAAACTGTCAGGCGCAATGAAATGACGCTTGCTGCGCCCTTAGAAATGCCAATTTTCTGCGTGACCGCAGATAATGGTCAGAGTAAGCTGATTTTCTTCATCCGACTGCTGCAGCAAGAGAAGGGGGAAATTCAAGAAATTTAAGAGATCCAACGTGTACACCGCTCAGTGCAGAAAATAAACACGTTGCATGCGATGGCAGTGCACCTATTTTCCTACCACCAACTGCGTTTGGCTGCACTTCTTTGAGAGCCTTTCTGTAGCTGTCGAGGCCTGAATGCGGCGTTATATGCCCGTGCATTGAATGTGGACTTCGGAAAGACGGCTCACAATAGCTGCCTTCGCTGTTTCGGGAGAATGCTGAGATGCTACGTCGGGTCTCACGTTCCCTCCTTACGGTGACTCCGGCCGGCCACTGCTTGTGGCCCTGCATTCCCGCAAGCACCTGTCCCGTGAAATAACGCCCCGAACGTTGCTCAGCGTGCGACCAGCGGGAATTCACGAGACTCCTACATGGTTTCTCCTCCGCTTGACGTTAACACGCAGGCCACCCGTTACGAGTTCTTTTTGTAATGAGTAGCATTCTGTGCCGAGTAGCCCCACAGCCAGGACCATGTTACGCCCTACATTTGCAGAAAAATCCTAATTTGGACCCGTAATTATTACAATGGCGTAAGTGGAGATAACTGGTCGGACATAATTTCGAAAAAGCAAAAAATAAAAGAAAAATAAAATTTTATAAACATGATCTCACAAAATCTGGAATACCTTATACACCCAAAAAACTAAAGACTAAAAAAAAGCTCACAAAATAACGTTGAAAATACGAGTAGAAAATAGCGCAAACGGACCGGTTGTGCGGTATCCCAGGCATTTTCTGAAGAAAAAAAACATAATTAGCGATGTAAAGGCACTTCATCGCATGGTATAAATTTACATGGGCAAAACGAAGAAAAAAACTTAAAAATAGTATTATAATCCAACGTCTTTCATTACTCATAGCCATATTTGGCTGTAAAGAGCTCCCACTGTAGACAAGCGACATAAGAATGCTACGCATTAGTAGTAGCATTCTTCTATACTAGATTGTTCTAGAATTTCTAAATTGTTTTGTTTCTTGGATAGGACTCAGCATTAATGTCTTCCAGAAACTTTGAAAACTAAGAACACGGACTGGGAAGCAACGGACTTTTCCTATTTTAGTAGATCCAATTACCAAGAAGCAGTTATCAGGTTTTGGGAAAGTGATTGACGGGAGAAATGGAAACAAGACGTCGGTGCGGCCCTTTTCAGGGCCCGATCATATTTTGAAAAGGGGGGGGGGGGTCCTATGATTTACCATATGGCATGTAATAAAAGCAAGGAACGGGGGGCTCTTTCTTCCGTGGTTTTACCCTGATGGCCAATGAGGTCCCGGAGCTCCCTTCCTAGTTGACAGACAGGCAAGGGAGCCCATCGGCAGGAGCTTGACCAGGGCTCCGACGGCCACCTTAGAGTGCGGGGGATCGTGGTCCGCGGTGTCGCCAACACCGTCACCTTGAACACACCAGGCGTACCCGCGGGGGACCCTGCCGGAGACCGTGGCGCGAACGTAACCTTTGCTTTTTCTCTTGCTCTCCCAAACACGCCGCTGTTTAACACATTCTTCGGGTCGATGAAAGGGTGACAACGTACAAAACGACTTTGGTTTTTGGAGAGTTTGGACTAGGTGTTCAGTGGGTAACAGTGGTGCCTTGGCTTATTGAACGTATCAATTACAGCGATTTTCGAACTCCGCATTACGAGTAAAATATTTTGGCAAGACTTGTACATGAAAATTAGCGAAACGCTTAATGTTTGCGACGATGCATCCGACTCCAGCAAATGATGTCTCTGCTGCCTATAAAGGCGAACATAGCATGCGTATGCGTATACGGCTAGGTAAGTTTATCCTCGCTCTCCCCGTGTCTTACTTCACATGTGATCATAACTGCTGTGCATGTTGAATGTGTCAGTATTTCGGAGTACCAATGAGGCCACCCCACACCCATAATCAAGTACGTATGCAAGTGCACCCTAAAATTTTGTCCACCCTTTTCTGTACAAAAGGTGTTTGTACACCTTTTCGAAGTGTTCGGGACAATATGTCTACACCCTTATTTGTCTATAAGGTTATTAAAAAAGTTTACTGTGTGTCCCGGCATTGTCGGTGCTGCAGGCAACGGCTGACCCTAAATGGGTCCAGAAAATTTTCAGATAAAAGAGGGCCGTTCACAACAACGGCCCCGGCCTTAACGAGAACAGTCTGCCCTATCGTGCGCAGATAAAAGCCGCACCAGACAAGACCACACAGCGATATAGTTACAAAGTGTGAGACATTTCGAACAGGTAGAAGCAAACAGCAGCACCTAACAGGGTCCCGACACTCACTACTTGACTTGCATACATGCTCTCACAGAAGGTGCCCCTCTGACGAATACGATCGTTGCAAACGTTTTTTTTTTTTCTTTTTTTCCCTTGAGAGCGCGATAATCGTGCGGGATTGCGAGTAATGTCGTATTTCGCATGCAGCGGGAACAACGCCACCCAACAGTGTTACCGGCGCTGGCTATCCTCACTACACGGTGCTGCCACCATCCGTAGTTTTTCGAACGCGCGAACCGCAGCGTACCTCGGTTGTCCGTTCCCGTCGACTCCATGCCCCCTGCCTGCACCTCGAGGATGACGCCCTCGTGCCGAATCTTGTAGGTGGACGCGACCATCACGTCGAGCAGGGCTCTGGCGTCGGCGCTCGTCAGGGCGCACCGGCCCTTCGCCACCGTGTCCTTCCGTCGTCAGTCGCGCAGCTCTCGCGCGCTTCGGTTCACGCCAGGGAGGCACGCTGGCATGGCGGTCAGCGACTTCGGCCACCGAGCACGCCCGAGCAGACGGCGCGGCACGATGGCAGCTGCGGCGGCCGACCACACGGCGCTCAACAAGCCCTTCTCTGGCCGCACTGCAAGGCGGCAGGGCTTCCGAGAACCGCACCGAGACACGCGCACAGTAGCAGACGACGACCGGCCGGAGCAGACGATTTTCGCCGCAGTAGACGTGCTGGCGGAGCGAGCAAGAGAAGTGATGCTGATAACAAGGTTCCGCAGAGAACATTCGCGGCGGCCCAGGCGATCCCGCGCCGCCTTGCGAGATCCGCACAAGGCTTTCCGGAAAGAAGCGGATTGCGCGCGCATTTGGAAACCAGAGCCCCGATTTAGCGAGGCGGAAAAAAGTGCGCGCTGCCTGGAGCAGACAGGTGACAAGGGGCAGGTGTTTTCAATTGACCTCCGCTTCAGCATAGATTGCTCACTTATTGCCGCGGCAAGCGAAACATATCCTCAAATAAATATGCGCACAAATTCAGATAATTGCCTACTGACGCGTAAGCATTCTTACACCTATTGTCTTCGCTGTAAGATTTTTTTTTTTTTTCTATGGCCAAACTTGACCATAAGTAGTCGACAAAAACGTTGGGTTGTGCTACTGTTTTATGGTGCTCCGTAAGCGCGTTTCGGAATACAAACAGCTGACCATCTCTCGACTTTCATTTCTTCATCCTCCTATCACAAAAAGAACTACTTCCACCAATTCGGCAATATAAAACTGTTATAAAATATACATATACTATACTCTAATTAGTAAAAGTAACAAGGACTGCAACGTAATATATTGCCGCAGGTGTTAGCTCATCTGAACTCCTCCGCAGGGTCATTCTCCCTGCTTGGGTAAGTGCGACTCTCGGAACCTTGTACCCGAGAAGAAAACAAGGTTGAGGTGCTGGCGCGGCAGCTTCTGTTAGTCCTCGTCGCCAGCTGGGGTGCAGTCTGGAAGTCTTCCTGGCCCAGTACTCTCTCTCTCTCTCTCTCTCTCTCTCTCTCTCTCTCTCTCTCTCTCTCTCTCTCTCTCTCTCTCTCTCTCTCTCTCTCTCTCTCTCTCTCTCTCTCTCTCTCTCTCTCTCTCTCTCTCTCTCTCTCTCTCTCTCTCTCTCTCTCTCTCTCTCTCTCTCTCTCTCTCTCTCTCTCTCTCTCTCTCTCTCTCTCTCTCTCTCTGCACACATATTCGTATTGTTTTAACCCCAGTTAAGGCCCGAACTGCTTGCGTCTTGGATTCACTTCGGCACAAATAACGGGTGCTAGCGGATGTGTGCTACGTGGCCGGCGGCGAGAGGGGAACAGAATAGCAGTAGAGCCACTTCACAGAAACGACGAGGTTTGGTTCCGTTTGCGGCGGCACACTCACGCTGTTCATCCGTCCAGGGTACGCGCGGTCATAACTCAGGCCACGTTCGACGCAAGCAGTTGTGGCCGCAACTGGGGTTAAAACAAAAAGTGGACAGAGATTGCGAATAGAGCCAGCGGGGACCATGTCTTGACTGAGCGGGCCGTGCATGCACGCGGCCTTCCACTCGGACCGAGTGCCGCCGGATAATCTGTGCGCTTACCGTATTTACTATAGCGTAATGATCGCACTTTTTTTTTTTTTCAAAAATATGATGCAAAGTTAGGGGTGCGATCATTACGCGAGGTAAATTTTTCGGGAAAAAGTTTTTGCGCAGAGAATGCAAGTCGCAGGTCAGAATGTTTACGATAAGTCTCATGAACATAATAAACATAACAAATAAAAACATGATCAAAACTCCACTGACCACCGAATGACCACCGAGTGATGCAAAATGCAGTGTTTTCAGTGCGGAACGCGCCGGAATTCCGGAACTACGGAACGCGCCGGAACGAGTTTGCTGTGAGGCGAGAACAGGTCGACCAATAAGTGGCTGCTGCTGTCACAGTGTGGGACATCAAGACACGGCTGCCGACGCAGCAAGCCGAGCGCGTTTTTTATGTTTTGTGAGTACATTAAATGCATTTAGTGAGCGTTTCTTCCGCACACATAATGAACTCATGCACGCTTGCCGATATCGCTAATATCATCAAGTCCGCGGCAATAACGTAGCCATGTCCGCTTTGAAAGAGGAAGAAACTAACGTAAGCAGGACCATCGTCGTCTAGACTTGGCACACATATGACATATGGCTGCGGCAAGTTCAGGGTACGATCATTGCGCGGGAAATAAAAAAAAAAGTCATATTTTGACGACGAACTTCAGGGGAGCGATCATAACGCGAGTGCGATCATTATGCGAGTATATACGGTATTTTCTGTCCGCTCACTTTCCGTTTTCCTTTCGCGCTGACTCCTTTATATGGTCACGCACAGAAACAGGTGGGAAGCAGTAGCAGAGACGGTTTCTCGGTTATGCCAATCAATCCCCTCGAAAGGGTGCGGGCTAAGCGGAAGACGAGACAGTGCCCGCTCGTACTGCCGGAACGTCCAGTGGCCCGCCTCCTTCAACTCACTGGTTCCCGCCTCCTCAACACCGTAACAATATCATTTGCAAAGCGCGCGGGACCCGGTTTTGTTTTTGTTTCTGCTTGTGGGCGTCTTGTCAATGTGCTTTAGTGCGGCCATTTTGCCTGTGTCCTTTCCATCTTACTTCACCTTTCCAACCAATCGCCTGGCTTCATCGTTGGAGCTATCGGTAACTCCCTTCACTCGCACCCTCTCCCAGATGGACGAGGGAACGACTCTGCCCCCAAAACAAGGTTGCCCTGAGGAAGGAACGTCTGGTTCCGAAACGTTGGCTCCACCGGACACCGTGTCATCTCTCTCCATAATCACGGTGTCTTCCGGAACCGGACCTGTTTACCCGGAACTGAACCCGAACCCTCAAGATGAGAAACAACATGCGCAGCAATGGCATGCTACTGCTGGCAGCGCAAACAGAGCGAAAGGCTAAGCAAACGAAATAGCCTGCAGGCGACAAGGCACATCAATTTTCTCTTCCCCACTGCGACTGTTTAGGGACAATCAGGCCGCAGGATTGCTGCACTGCGCAACGGCGAAAGCCTCCACCCGAAATGTACATGCTAGTCGCATTTCCGAATCTGCCTTAGAAAGGTCGCACACCTGGAAAGTGCAAGTACTCGACAAGTGCGACCCTCAAGAGCTGCCCGGTGGCTCAGCGTTGGGCTGCTGGCCACAAGGATGCGGGTTCGATCTCCGCACCCGGCTGCCGTTTTCCTGAGGTAGACAAAAAGCTCGCACTAACGCGTGAGACTTGAAGGTATAGCGAAACTGTACGCAACCTTCACGACCATCCCGACAGTTTAAGTTCACGATTGCAGCCGATTTGCTTGTTCTTCGCTACCGCAACGGCATTTACTCCATCATTGTTGCTATGAGTGTGAGCTTCTTTCGTTTTTTTGGGTGTGATAATCATTAGACATCACCTCGGAGGGGCTTAGGCTTTGACGTGTCTTTCTCTTTCCGAGCAAGTGTTGGCACGATTACGGTGAACGCTGGAGTTGTTTTTCGTTTTTGGCCAATCTCCTAGTGCATACGCTTCGCTTGACAAACGTGCGCCGGGACCAAGGAGGTCGGTCGCCGCGTGGCGCGCACGCACCAGCGCTCGGAATTTTCTCGGTTTTGTTAACTTCCGGGCGGTCGCCACGCGGCCCGCGCTCGGCAATTTCTTGCTTTTTAAAGGAGTACTGACACGAAATTTCTCGCTTTCAGTTTTTATGCTGTAAAGAATACCTATTGGCCCAGTAATTACGAAAATCGAACCGAAAGCCGTCAGCCGCCAACACAGAATTAATTATAGCACGTTTATTGCAACCAATTTCAAATTTGGTCGCCGCGCGGGAAAATGGCCGTTCGAAGGCCAGCCTGCAAGCGGGCAGCCTTACGTCACGGTCTCACCCGTGACGTCAGGGACGTTTTTCTTTCCTCCATGCGTTCGCCGCATCGTCTGCTACGATTGCACATGGTCTGCGACTCGCCCGCGCAGTCGACATGTCGTCTGAATCTTCAGACTCGGATGAGTCACTGCCACCCGACAGACAGAACAACTTTATTTGGCCAGGCGATTGGGCCGGCGATGTCTTTGCCGTCGTCCGTTTTTTAATATCACTGCGGCTCGAACCGGCGCAGACCGTGATAGCAACAGCTTGTCGCCACTCTTCTAATCAATCTGATCACGAAAAAGAAGCTCTACATGCGAGAAACTAGATGTTAGTGTGTTGAAAATTGTGCTAGGAGTTGTTATCAGCGCTGAATTTAAAAGTGGCGTTCAGATATTTGCCGCGATGGTAAGCCTACGCTGACCAGCAGCGGAGGTTCGGCGGTCCGACCCAGCACCGTCGGCACCACGGTGCGGCGAGCGGTCGAAAGATGGCGCCACCTGCGCGCTAGAATCAAAACAGGCCGCGGCAGATGTCTTGGTCACCGATCGCAGAAACGGAAATTATTGCCAAAATAAAGGTTCATATGCGAAAAAGGGGATAATAGTGTGGTGAAAAGTTGTGTAAGGGATGGTCATTCGCAGTTGTACAGATACCAGCGATCAAATAGTCGCCACGATACTAAGTTCCCAACACCCAAGGTGACCCGTGCAACCCCGAGCCCGCTGGCTTGGGCGACAGTTCTTGCGGCCGCCGGCGTGCACGAACTCCACGAAGTTCACATTTAGCGCTGCATGTCGTCGCGTGGAAAATAATGCACCTTGGCGTCGTCGTCGATTTGCTCGGGCAGGCTTCCACGAGCAGTACTTCGCATACCGCGAGCTTGCCATAGGACAACTTGGGCGAGCTCGGCGACGCGCACCGCCGCATCGCCGCGGTGCCCGTCGACATCGCGCACCACGCCGTTTTCGGCACCAGTGCCGAACACCATGCGCCGGCAACGAACTGAAGAGCAAAGACGTCGAACAAGCAACGTTTACAAGCATTGCTCACACAGCTACGCCCACGTCTCCTGCCCAAACGAATACCACCGACAACAGCAGCGCAGGATATCGTTTCCGGTTCTGAAAACGACTATATGACGTCACCCTGAACCGGCCAGACACGTAGGCCAATGTTTCGTCACGCCGATAGCGATTGCGCTAGTGCTGCCGATTTGTGGAAGCTCGCGGCCTGGACAATCAAAATCGATTTTAGATGTGATTCCGGCCTCGGATCGCTGCAAAAATTTCAGTGAGGCATCTGTACAAACTACTGAAGCCAATTATATCATTTTTTAGGTATCAAAATTTGGTGTCAGTACCCCTTTAAGTGCGAAGCACTTCTTAGTCGGGCCTACTCCTGCTTCCACCGCCGTCCTCCGTCCGCAGCCTAGCAACGGAGCTAGCTACCGTGCCTTGCAACGGCGCCGGATTTCCGACGCGTGAGGGCGCTCGCATAGCACCTCCTCTCCCCCCTCGCCTACTCTCCTAAAGCCCCTTTACTACTCTCCAGCTCGCAACACCCTCTCTCGGCGCGCCAGCCAGGCCACTACACTATATAAAAAAAAAACAGCATCCGCCGCCAGGTTTCGATCCGAGGACTTTGCGGCCGCAGCGCGACGCTCTACCGACTAAGCCACGGACGCTTTTTTTTTTTTTAATTACCGGTTTCAGACATCACAAAAAACGTGCTACAGATAAAAAACGCTAGCTTTGCCTAAGCCAGCGTATTATGTCTAAAAACGGGGCATAGACAACACTTTCTCTACTTCCTGCAGCCACTCGGGTGTACAAGGTTGACCCTTCCATATTTCTACAATGCGATGAACGCTTTCACAGAAATACTGCCTCGCGGGCCGTCCATCAACGTCCGAGTAACGAGCTGCCATTCGAGACCTCCATATTCCGTGGAGGACCAGCAACATCAATAGGTCGTAAGGCACTCCATTATCGTTCTCAACTGCCAGAAACATTATACCATGAGGATCCAGGGGGAGTTCCTTTTTCAAAGTTCTCTGAAGTACATCCCACAAAAACACCGCATCCCAACAGTCCAAAAATACATGTTCAACAGTTTCCGGCTTCTTGCATAGCCAGCAGTCTGCTCCCCAGGGCACGAACAAACCCTTCTCAAGCATCCACGTTTTAACCGGGAGCACACCAACATGAAGCTTAAAGAAAAACGTTTTAACACCCGGCGGAACAACCATTGCTTTTACACGTTTCAAAACATTTTGTCCTGGTCCACTTCGAAATATGGATCTGTATAGTGGCACAGGAAAGCAGATTTCAACGAGATCTTTGTACAACTTCTTCTTCGACACTGAAGTCAAATACTCCATGGAAAAACGCGAACATACAAATTGTGTTGCCTGTACGACTTCCTTTAGATATCCGTGAAGTCCTCCGGTATAACACAAATATGACGTAATAACAAACTGAGGCAGAAATCTACCTAACCTAACCTGAATTACAGTGCGAAGTAGGGGGTCCTTCACCTCACGCAAAAAATAAAATCTATTGACTACTTGTCGCAGAAAAAGATGCGATAGTGACAAACCACCATCACGCACACGTCTGAAAAGATTAGTTCTACTCGTCCGTTCCCAGGTCGAGCCCCAGATAAAAACAGCACATACACGATGTAACCTTTGTACATTTGCACGCGAACAATGAATAACTTGCAAAACGTACCACAGTTTAGCGAACAGAAACACATTACACACCGTCGCCCGTGCAAACACAGACAACGTTTTACCCTTTCCCCCCCTCTTTTCCGCTTTCTCTCGCAACGCCGCTGTCTGGCTTCGCCAGTACGGCTCGCTGTCGCGGTAATTTTCCAGCGGGACACCTAGATACTTCGCAGGCGTAACTTGCCAGCTGACACCTTCAAACACACTGGGTGTCCAGTCCCAGCACCTGTGCCAGAACCCCAGACACTTTTTCCAATTTACGGAACTTCCAGTATATTCACAAAAGGAATTAAGTATTTTAATGGCGCTACTGATACTTTCTCTATCACGGCACAAAAAAGCAATGTCGTCCGCATAGGCAAGTACACGGACCTCACATGCCTGCAACCGAAAGCCATGAATACTGTTGTTGTTATTTACGCTTGCGCAGAGGGCCTCAATGTATAAACAAAAAAGTAAAGGCGAAAGCGGGCACCCTTGGCGAACCTAACGTGTGACCTTGATTGGACGACACACCGACTTGTTAATAACCAAACTTGTCGAACACCCTTTATAAGCCATTTGTACACCCCCCGCTATTATTCTTCCCAAGTTTACTTGTTCCAAGATGCTAAAAAGCATTTCATGAGAGACTTTATCAAAGGCCTTTTCGAGGTCTATTTGGAGCATGGCTACAATAAAGTCCATACTGTCACAACATTCTAGGATGCTTCTCGCTGCGTGTATATTACTTGTTATAGATCTTCCTTTTATACCACATGTTTGGTGCTCCCCCACTATATCTGTTATCACCATCTGTAACCTCCCTGCTAGAATTTTCATTAATATTTTATAATCGACGTTAGTTAACGTGATTGGCCTATACGCTGTGACCTTCTTTAGTTCATCCCTGTCATCTGTTTTAGGTATGAGCACAGTGTGCGAACTTGAGAAAGATGGTGGCAATCTATCCCGCTCATATGCTTCCTTATAGAGTTCACACAATATTATACTGAGGTCATCACGAAACGCTTTGTAAAACGCCGCGCACAACCCGTCTGGTCCCGGAGACTTGCCCGGATTTAAATCGTCAATTCCTTTCTTAACTTCATCAGGTGTAATTGAAACTTCCAGACTATCTTTAACATCGTCGTCAATGACCGGCAAGAAACGCATAAAATCTTCCCTAAACCGGTCTAAGTTTACCGGTTGACATGCAAACAAACTATCGTAATACTCACAAAAGACGTTCGATATTATTCTCTGGTCACTTGATACATGCCCGTTGAACTCTATTTCACTGATTGTGTTTCTGGTGGCGTAACGTTTTTCAGAGCAAAGAGCTCGCTTGGTTGGTGCTTCACCCAGCAAAAAACTTCTCCGCTCTGGCTCGGACTATTGCCCCATGGTACCTTACTTCTTCGATAGACTCCAACTGTTGTTTCACGGTTTTAATATCATCCTTACACAGTCCCGGTGACTGGCTCTCTAGTGCTAAAAGTGTTTCTAGGTTGCGTCTGAGCAGGGCTTCTTTTTTCGTTTTATCATGATGTAAGGCACTTGACCGTTCCAAGGCTTTCAGCTTAATTTCTTCTTTGAATCTCTCCCACTTAGCGGCACAGCTAGAATTTTTCTGTTCCATTAATGTTCTAATCTTTTCAGTGACCTCTAGTACAAATTTTTCATCCTTCAATAATTGGCGATTCATTTTCCACAGGCTCCAGTTAAACTTTCCCATTTTCTTTTCGCTTACCAATCAAGAAAGAGACCAGGCAGTGGTCACTAAAAGACACAGGCGTAACATTATACTCTGCGCACTCTGGTACAAGGTCAAGGGATACATAGACTCTATCTAAACGCGCATGACTCACACCTTGAAAATGAGTAACATGTACCGCTCCTGTGCCATCTAAGGCATCCCCCACATCCTCTAAACAGAAATCTGCTGCGATTTCGCTCAGTGCAATTGTGCTACCATCACGAAACGGTGTACAACTGGATTTATCTCGAGCAGAGCACACACAGTTAAAATCCCCTAGAAATACAATAGCCCGCTCTGTACCAAACCACGGCCTTAAGTCTTCAAAGAAGACTTTCCTTTCATCCGCTTTAGTCGGCGCATACACACATATAATTCGCCACTCTCGCGACGATAACAAAAAATCGCATACAACAAACCGGCCAGACACACTGGACGTTACATTTTGGATAACAACGCCGCAACTCTGACGAAATAAAAGTGCGCATCCTGCCGATAAGCCCACCGCGTGGCTTACACAGACGTGATATCGTGAACTGAACACATTCACCATTCTTTCTGTGCTCTGCTCGCTCTCCACTTTCGTTTCTTGTAAGGCTACCACGTCTAAATCC
Source organism: Haemaphysalis longicornis (assembly GCF_048455015.1). Classification (NCBI taxonomy): domain Eukaryota; kingdom Metazoa; phylum Arthropoda; class Arachnida; order Ixodida; family Ixodidae; genus Haemaphysalis; species Haemaphysalis longicornis. The sequence continues at coordinate 3,553,504 of NW_027526422.1, read as the reverse complement.
TTCTCGTTGATAAGCCTGTACAACTGGTTCTGACGCTTACGCTCAGACAATCCGCGTACATTCAAGGTGGCACAACGCAAATTATGGGGTGAACTGAACACTAATGAAAGATGAAAGGACGCCTTAAGCTATGTAACCACTAATCCCGGACGCGACGCTGATATCAGCGTTAGTAACGCGCCTTATATATTTAACGCATTCAAACTACGTCGTCAGCGGCGTGCGTTGGCGACCCAGCGGCGTTATAGCGGCTTGATAACTGCGTGGTGTACACGTGATACTACAAACCCGCTAGTTCTGCATTCTCTCACGTGACTGCGCCTCCTCTCCCTTCACTCCGGTCGGCGCTTCGCAGCTGCGGTGCGCTGCGGTGCGGTGCGCTCCTCCTCTCGAACATACACGTTAATTCACCAAGATTTCCGCAGAGGGACAAACGAGGCGTGTTAAGCCGAACGTGATCACGAGGGGGTGTTAATGTAACTAACGGGCAAAATGCCACCAAACTTCAACAAACTCCCCCTCATAGCATCACCCCGTGCTTCGCACTTCCTCATACTCCCCTTCGGGGAAATGCGGGGGAATTTTTTTTCAACTGCGGACACGAAAAATTGCGATTTTTTTATTGCGATAGTAATAGTATACCCGATGGCATAAATTCTATATGACAGGTACAAGTAGACTCCCATTTCGCGAAGAAACGCAAGGAGGGAGCGGTGGTGGGGCCCCATATCCACCGATGCATGCAGGTCAGGTGGTCTGCCAGGGTGGAGGCCTGTGCCTCGATTTTGCTAAACAGCTTCGCTGTTAGAAACGATCACTTCCATGTGTCGCGATTTCGACGCACGTTAAAGATCCCCAGGTGGCCTAAACTGCCCTGCCGGCCTGCAATATACGGCGTGCCTTTTAGCGCAGGAGAAAAGCTTCGAGGCATGAAATGCGCCGGTATTTTTTGAGAAGTGTGTTTCCACGGGAAAACGAAGCGCAAAAGGCCCACCACGTGGTTTTTAACTGTTCCGCGCCGGGTCCCCGCACGAACAATTTCTCCTCTTTTCTGCTGCGTTGAGCCATCGGATAAGCAAAACACCAAGCGGTAGGTTTTGCTCTAGACGTGAGTTATTTGTCCAGCCTTTAGCATATCCAAACGCGTCGTCACGGCGGAGGCAGCGAGCGCCGTGGTGCCTCGTATAATACCAGTTTTATAGACGACAGTCTTTCTTTTGCTACTTGAACGCGAAAACTGATCTGTAGGTCTGTCTGTGCGTTCCTCATCCAACCGTCCGGCTAAAAGTTGGGATAACTCTTGAACGAGACGAATATATGGGCAAAACAATTTTCAAACTACTGAAGCTGGAACAATACTTGTCAATATTGCTCAGAAAAAAGCAAACATTAGGGATATTGGAGGCAAAACAATAATACGTAATTGACACTGACAGTGTTCTTATAATTAAAAATAGACGTGGGAGTGATTTCTTGCGCAATCAAACAAACAACAACGCGTTGAAAGCAATATTTCAAGCACAAAACGCCAAAAGGGCTAGAGCTAAAGCCTCGGGCTCGTGGCTCGCAATCAGAACAAAGGTTCCCAACAGATGGCCAGGCAGCAGTGCGGTGGCGGGAAACTTGAATTGAATTCAGGAAACCTTCCTTGCGTTTGCCACGGGAGGAGGACTAAGAGCACTGCACGGGCCCGGGCCGGCCCGAAAGCCCGGGTATCCCGAAGTCGATTATCGGCGGGCCCGGGCTCAGTGCCGCGGGCCCGGGCCGGGCTCGGGCTTGAATTCATAGGCCCGGCCGTTAATAGTCCAATGTGAAGTATAGAAAAGAACATAAAAATGAACATTCAGAGTTTACTCTTACGCGCTTCTTGATGTTAGTTGTTCACATTGTTTCAAAAACGTATTTTGCTAGGTCTGAGAGTCACATACTGTAATTTTAATCACATCTCATGTACTGCATCAATATTTTATATTTTGGTGTATACCATATAAAAGATACGGTTACAAGGAATGCCCTAGCGGTGAAGGAATTAATTAAGACACCCTGGAGCTGTGCACCTATGTCTATGTATGTGCACGTGCGTTTTAGATGTCGAAGCAATCTAAATGCGGCTGCCGTGGCCGGGAATCAAACTCGCGTGCCAGAGAAGCGCCACCGCTTAACAACACTGCAGGGAAAATATTTCAACGCACGCACATACTCCTGGATTAAATGGGAACAAGAAATTTCAGCAATACCAACTTATGACCGAGACAACCACGTGAAGTTGCCAAGAGTCTGGTCATCAAAAATGATGGTGTCTCTCGTGTAAGAGCACGAGCTATTATTACGCCGATGTAGCGTGAACTGCAGACAGTGTTAGCTTAACTACGTGCACTTTTAAACCATTATTTTTTGCGTTTCAATTCAGGACGTGCTTCTACAGACTAGATGCTCCGTCTGATTTTCCGGTACGAAGACAATGGACCAAATATAATAAACAAATATTCTTCAGCGTCTAAGACCGGGCCTGGCCACACACACGCGGGCCCTACCTAGGCTCATTAATAAATGACCGGGCTCGGTGTTACAGGCCCGGGTCGGGCTCGGACTTCACAAAGCGGGCTCGGGCCGGGCTCGGGCCTTAAAATCAGGCCCGTGCAGTGCTCTGAGGACAGAGGCTGGAGGGGAACAGCGTGGGAGAGCGAGGGCAGGCAGTGTGGCAGCGACAGAAGATCGTCGCTTTCGGGGGAAATTTGCAGAGAAGCAGCGGATATGCGGCCAATTTTTTTAGGACGCGGCTTCTTTTTATATATCCAAATAATGATAATAGATATAGCGCAGAAAACTGTTAGCGTATGACACGAAATTTCTCCTTTTGCAGCCCCCAACCATGCAGGCCAACCTTGCATGCAGGCGCCACGTATTTCGGAAATTCACTTCACTGACTCAACTCGTTACTCTGCTGCCGCTGCTTCTGGTTCCGGAGGGGGAGAAATGGTGTCGACAAATTAAAGAGCGCCTTCCCGAAAGGGTTGCATCTCGTGCTTCGTGCCCTTTCAGTTTGTAATCACCCTTTCAGTTTGTCACCGCATCATCTGTTACCCGCAGACTTACTCCTGTTGACGCGCACATCGATAATAGCTATCTTAAAATGCATTCCAGTGACCAGAGCAATAACGAGTGACTGAGCGTCACTAAAGCTCACTTTTTTTTTTTGCAAAATTTTGGCTCACATTCTCCAGAAGGTGACTGCTAACATGGGCAGACAACCGAATTCAAGGGTAGCATTTACGCGGCTGCTGTAGGATTTCTTTTCTAACGATGAAAATAAAATACACCGCTGGTACAAAAAGACGTGCTCCGCTATGTGCGGAGGTGACGCGCCGGTGCGCAGGCCCGACTCCGGGGGTTCCATGTCGGGGCTGATGGTCAGAGCGCGACTTCGACGACGAAACAAAGGAGGAAGCGGCCGGAGAGAGGATATCCCGCAGGCAGTCGGTGGCTGCTTGGACACAGCGTTTTCAGGGAAAAGCAGTGTTTTGAATGCGCCAGCATTGCATTTAGTTTTATGGTTGCTTTAGACTACCAAGTACTTTGTCTCACAATCCTAATAACATAACTCTCCGAACCAGTTCACGAACGGTTCAGGTTGTGATTTAGTCAAACCAGAACTGAACCGGAACGAAATACATAAATCCAAATAGCCGCTTAAGAATCCAATTATCGTGCCAAGCCAAAGCCAGAATATGGGGTCCCAGGTGCAGCTTCCTCTCTAACATATATTTACTAAGAAACTGTATGCGGTGAGGTGCGCCCTCCTCGCCGTGCCTGCGCGCGCAGGCGCAGTCGGGTACCGGTCAACACAGTACCCGCGGAACAGACGGAGCGTACGGAGAGCTAACACTCTCTAATAACTGACGCACGTGTCCCCATTCCCCGAGATGTTCATGGCAATTGCTACGTGTGCGCCCACTCCCGCGCAATACGCATCCAGTGCACAATCAGAAGAGAAGAGCGTCCACGGACATTGGCTGAAAAGTACCCCATCGGGGCCAAATACGGTATATGTAGACGCTGCTAGCTACATACATCCCGAAGCATATGCAGTGATGGCCATACTGGACCCCCGTCAATTGCCTCATCATGCAAAGGGGGCACGCGGCGTCGGCGGAAGAGGCGGCCACTGCGCTGGCGGTATCACATCGGCCGACCCCATCAATTATGATTCGAAAACGGCCATCAAAAACTTTGCCAAGGGAATTATTTCTCCCGTGGCGCTCAAAATCCTCCAACCTAGCAGGTGGCGATGATCTGGACTCCTGCCCACTCGGGGCCGGGGGGCAATGAAGTGGTCAACACAGCAGTTCGAGAGCCTCCATCCGAGCGCGAACACAGTCGGCCCCTGGCGGCGGCAGGACGAACTGCTCCTAGTGTGGATGGCGCTCTCGCGTCGTCTGCTCTTTCACGTTGCGTGCGGCGCAAGACGCTTGCTGCACACGACAAAACAACCAATATGTGTGCTCGTTTGGCAGTAAGCAATGACATAGTTACCTCTGCTTGCGCATTTCCTCTAGAAACGCAATAATCAGCGGCCGTTGCGGGTTAATGCGCTGGTTTAATTCCACGAAACATCTTCGCCCTGGTCACCGCTTGAGTGTGAAACGTGTTATAAACATTGCTGCCACACATTGCACTTTTCTTGCTGAAAAGTGCTGACTGCACTTTGCTGAGTGCAGTCGTCTGCCGTTTCGGGAACGTCGAAAGGTGCTTTTTGAAGGTGGCGTGGAGATTATTTAAAGGATAAAAGTTTAGTACGCAAAACGGGTAAGAAGCGACAAGACCTGTGCATGCGCGTGCAAATTCCACACCCTTGTAAAATTGCGCTGTGTCCTTATAGAAAGCAGAAACAAACAAAAACATTTACACTGCACACGACCCGTGCGCTATCGCCCATACATTACCGGACACGTATTTTGCACCCGCAAGCGCCTGTGTGATCGTGTCCTTCCCGTGCCTTTTCTAAAATAAATACCATTTTTGGACAGTCGTTGTTTATACTAAGGAGGAGGAATAAACATTTATTCAACTGTATCGAGTTGCTAATTTTACGTATTCTTTAAAATACGTTTCTATGGACGCGCAAGAGTATTTAGGGTGGATTTTTCGGTAAATTAAGCAGTTGTGAGTTTGCGTCTGTCATGTGGCATCCCGTGTGTCATTTTCATATACCGACATGAATCACCTTGTCCGGAAACGTGTCTCAGCATAACCAAATGCCTAATATGGTCACGTCTTAACCTCTTAAGTTGGACTTAAGTTTAAAGAAAGAGGAGAAAACGCGTAATATAATGCACGTTGTTGCCCACATGTGTGAGGGGTGTACGTGTGCCATGACTCACTTTTTTTTTTAATTTTTTTCTCACAATGCTTGCTTTCAATACAATTTTGAAAAAGGCGAGCCACAATTCCTGGACAATCTCGGACCAAAGGGGGGTTAATCAGTTTTGAAAATACGTGTTAAAATACTGCTTTTTCACCGCTACAGAACACGACGCCTACTGTAGTTTCGATTGTAAGTAATAGTGATAACCATAGTTTCCCCCCCCCCTTTCCCGAAAAAAAAACGAAATGCACAGAATTTTATTTTTTAACCAATCCTCAAGAAGTAAATGCCAAGACAAAGGCGATATTCAGTTTACAAAACAAAGTAGTTACCGGGAACCCGTGGCGCTGATTCGCAACGAGAAATAAAAAGGAAATGTTTTACTACATCTGCAACAGCGCAACTTCATTTATTGACATATTTAGGGTTCGTAAGCGACCTTATACGCAAGAAAGCAAACACGTCTCGCTGTTGCAGGCACCTGTTAGATTTTAAAAGGAACGCAAATGGCCAACAGAGCAGCCGTAACAGAAAATTTGTGCTCACTGTGAGGTCCCAGAAGCTTGGTTTGCACACTGTAAACCTGCTTGTCACTTTGCGAAGACCTAGCTAAACATGTGATGTTGATTGTACTGCGTGCGTTGACAATTCAATTCGCAAGTTCACTTGCGACGAAAGCCGTAAATAAGTGATCCGAAACCGTTATTCATCAAACCTTCCTTCAGAGTCACTAAAATTTCATTTAAAAGACCCGTTAGAGCGGTTACATTTATATATCTGCACTGGTCAAAATTCAGTAATTTCATGTTGCCTTTTGAACACACAAAAAATATCGTAAGCTCTTCGAAAGAATTTCGGTGCAGTTAAGTAGTGTTACCATTTCAGGGCATCCCACAAATGCAAGAATGCGTCATGCTACCAGTGAAAGCGATTGAGATTGCCGTTGTAAACTGAATTTCAGAGGTCGAGGCTACCTGATTTGTTTCTATTAATGCTAATATTGAAGGCTCAAAGCCATAGTATGGAAAGGTCGAGCTTGCTACGAGCCACAGCGTACAAGTTCATTGTCACAATTACGGCCATTCTGAGATTCCCGATGAATCGTCGCTTTTTTTGGCGTAGTAATGAAAACTGACTGCCGCTTCCATGCTATACATTGAACGTTGAGGAACCGAACTACAGCATACCACTCTTGTTTGCACCTTTCGTGCACACATACGGCGAGAAAAAGGCACGAAGCGCGCCCACAGTATGCATTCTTACGGGCCGCTCAGCGGAGCATCCACACTAGCAGCGCGACGCTGTCGCCACCTGCATGTCGAGCTCGCGGCGAATAGCCTTGTCCCCCTCCGTGGAGCCCGGTCGGCTCGCCTATTGAGCTTCCACGAAATCACTGCGCATTACCGCCTAACCCGCCTACTCACCCGCACCTGACTAACGCCGAGGAGCGACTGTGGCGCCTCGTGCGGACACTGCCATGTCGCGCAAGGCTGCATGTACTTTATCCCACAGTGTACCCGTCACCCAACTGCCCTGCGCATGGTGCACAAGACACCATCACTCATCCTATGTGGAATTGCCCTGAAGACCCATTTCCCGTAATACCCACTGGCCAGCTAGGGAGCAGGAGCTGGGCAGCTCCGGCAAGCTGCAGATGTCGGTCACCAGGCCTCAATAATCGAGACTCTTCAAAAATAGTTTTTCCCTCTCTCTCTCGAATAAAACAAACGTCCATTTTGTCTTCATGGCCACTCGAAGGTGAGATAACGTATAAAACGACTGAAGGCGATGCAATCGGAACGGTCGAGTATAAGCGGTATTTTTCAGTGCACACGCGTCGAGATGCAGTACCATCCGTCGGTAACCAAACATGATTGGAGATGAAGTTCCGGCTTTGCCCGATATCAGAAAGCGTGCCCTCGCAGCGAGTTCCGCTCAGCCGTCCCGGTCCACCATCATACTTATCCCCATCACCCACCCAGGCGTCAGGCAAAAAGCTGGGGATCCCGGGAGCTCGCTCCTGCCGATGCCCGCTTAGACTACAACCTGCAGGCTGTCCGAGGAAGGGACTCCCGATAAAGTGATCGGCGTCCCGCACACATGGCGCGCAGTGCGCGCGCTCCTCTTCTGCACATGCGGGCAGGAGGAAACAACGGCGTCGCAAACCTCTCCGTTCAGCGGTTCCTGCACAGCTTGACGCCATGCACGTGCTCCTTTATTCCTTTATTAAAGGAACACTGAAGTGATATGTAAACATTGCGGGATTACTAGCGCAAATTGTAGTCCGGAGTCCCCAGGCCATGTTTCGACCACTCTAGGCGCGTTTACGCGATTTTATTTAGTAGAAAAACTTATTCGAAAATGCTGTCCTCCCCTCTTTACGCTCGCCCATTTTCTGTGGCGTTTTCGTGTGACGTCAGGAGGGGATGAGCTGGCAATTGGCTGCGCCACGGCTGCGCTACTGCACGGCTCCCCGGCCGACAGAGTCAGTCGGCCCAGCGTTTCGTCCGCCGGCCGCCGGCGGGTCGTCGCAATCAAGGAGGTTAAAAAAAATTGCTTGGTCGCAATTCGTTCGCTTAGTTGAAACGAAGCCAGGACACGTTTGTGAATGGAAGAATGTGCCTTTCTTTACTTGGTTTGTTGTACACTGTATCTAGCTCCAAGTCAAGGTCGCTTCACACAAGCGCTCGACGCTTCGCTGACTGGTACGCCAGTAGGAAAATATCAAGCCTCTTGAAGGCGGGAGAAGAGTCAGCGAAGTCAATATAGGTACTAAGGAAATAAAATCAACTGATATTTTTACCGTACAGCGTAAAACTAGGGCGCGGGAAGCACTTTTTTGCGCTGGGCGAACAAGCACAGCGGTCAGCAGCACGACTACGCATCTGCGAACGCTTTTCCGTCTACGAAATGCAATTGCTAGACGTGAGCTACTGTGGAAACTCGGGCGACGCTTACTGCACGATCGCAGTACAACAAATAGTCACCTAAGCTGCTTGAAATGCCAAAACTAAATAAAAGTGTAAACCGGTTGTACAAAATATACCTTATATTAGCAAGGCCTTTGCGTCCCGCTCCGTGGCTCAATGGTCTGGGGCGCCGGGTATGTAGCCGCAAATGTTTTGCAAGTCGCGAGTTCGAATCCCCGCGGGTACGTGCTTTTTTTTTTTTTGTAAGTTAACTTTTTTGTTTTCCGCCGGTGTTTTCTATATCGAGTTCACCTTTTTTTTGGGCCGCAACGTTCATGGCTACACGAACTAGTTCACAAAACGCGCGCAGGCTGGCACTGGCGCGCTAGCGAGTTCTCGTTGGCGTGCTGTTGCCATAAGCGCCGACTGCTTGCAGGCAGTGGGCACAGGCCAGAATGAACAGACCCTTGGCCTGGTGCGAACACGCTTTTTACGATACAGGCATGAGGGAGGCAAGCTCCAAATATGGGGGAAAAGCGCATGACATTTGGGCGTCTGCGGGTACCCGGAGGGCGTTCATGCACTGCGTAGGTCTCGGCTAGTGAATGCTACGACTACAAGCCGTCCTGGGAGGCTTATCTTGTGCATTTTACAGCCGACAACATGGCAGAAGCGCGGTACGATGATTACTGAGATATTGAGAATGACCATCCAACAACGCCATTGGTTATGTTTTACAGAACCGAAACCGAAACCGAAACTTGTGTGATTGCTAACCTTGGGCATCGTCCAATCACGGCGCCCCCTCCTCCCAACGTCACAGCTTAGTTTGTGCGGCCGCCGCAAACCGCGCATGGTAGTTTTTCTTCTTTCGCGCTTTGTAAAATAATTACCGATTTGTCAACCGGATAAACGATGAAAAGTGTGCTAATTTGAGCCAGTCTACGTAGTGCAAGCAAAAACGGGAGCTTGACAAATTCACTTCAGTGTCCCTTTAATTCCGTGTTCCCCATAATAAAAAAACAAAAAAATCGGGGAACAAAACCCGCTCCAGCCAAGCTATGGCAGGTTAACAGCCAATAAAAAATAAATAAAAAAGAGCGATAGCCTGCTCCTGCTCAAAGCATCCGTCCGCTGGGACAAGGACGGCCCGCCAAAGTTCCCGCCGGGAAGAATGTCCCTGCAAATTCGGCAGACCCGGCCAACGCCAGTCCAGCCCTATCGAACACTGCTTTCTTCTGTCATTCTACACCCATCACGTGACATCCATGCGACGAGTCAATTAAACGAGCATCTCAAAAAGGGAGAGGCCTGGAAGGAGATCAAACACCCTGCCCTACCCACTTTATATTGAGTTTACTTTCGGTCGTCTCACTCAGCATACACACGACTGCGCGCCGCGTGACCCTGGTGTATACCAGCCGTGGTTTATGCCACGCGTCCGCATTGGATGTCCTCCTCCCGTTCCGTTTTTCTCGCAGCCCATGCAGCACGCTCCTCTTTTTCCACCCCAGGCCCTTTCAATGCGCACACAGAGTTTCCCCAGAGGTACACCCCGTCACAGGCTGGAGCTGAGTCGCAACTAAGCGGCCGTTTCAGCGACACGCCACGCCAGATGTAAAAGTTTCAACTAGATAGAGCAGAGATTACTTAGTGGCTCTAGTTCCAACACTGCGGACGGCGCTGAACCGCGCGAATTAAAATATCCCGAGGAACAACCTCCAAATGAAGCGTTATCCAAGAATGGGAGCCGACAACTTGCTAGGGTCACTGGGACGAAAGCTCCGGACGACCGAACACTGCTCGGCCGTACACAGAACCACATTCCCGCCATCGCAGTCGTATCATAAAAGGCCCAGCGGTTGGCACATCCGGAAGCTGGCCGCCAAAGCAACCGCGGCAGCAAATGCCACGACGACACGCGAGGCTGATATGCGTCACCCCAACGATGGGTCACCGCCAGAGATAAGCACCTCTATACGCGGCAATCTCCCAGCGCATGCCCAAACAGAAGGCTAGGCGCCAAGATACCGAGGCGCTGATTTCTAGTCTTCTGATGGCTTTCCGTGGCCATCCGCCTGTGATATGGGCTCACGACAGCTCTCATAAGCGAGCCAGACAGTTCGCTGCGCACGTATAACGCAATATTTGGCCTCTCGCATTTGTCAGTTTTTGTGAAGGGCAGTCAAGATCTCCTCTCGCAGAACAATTCCTAACGGCAGAAAAAAGAAATACGCAAGTGCTCCGGAAGAGTACTTGAAAATGACCAATAAGGGAGACCAATTACGGGCCCTCAGTCGGGTATCCACTATCCCCGACGAAAACTGTAGGACATCGCGGAGGGGGAAAGCTTCTTCCTGGTCGCGGCGTTCCATGCGCGTCTCCGCCAGCGCAGCTCTCCACCGCGAGAGCGGGAAGGTGCGAGCCAGGCAGCATGGTCTCGGTGGAAGGGCATCTGGGTCGTCCTCGCACTCCCAGATGGTTGTAGATTCATTCGAGTGGGGTGTATTAGAAAAATTGGCCGCGTATCTGCTCCTTTCGTTGCAAATGCCGTCAAAAGACGATAGTCTTTATCGGCTTTTGCGAAGTAAATGCCTCCCTTCGCTTTCCCGCTCACCTCTCATGTTGTTCTTGCGTCGCGCTCCTCCCAAGGTAAAGACACCAAAGCTTTGCTAAAATCATTTTAAATTTCCCGCGTTCCACTGCTTCAAACCGGGTGTCTCGATGCGAACGCTGCCGTACGGCTAAGACGTGCGTTAATCGAGGCGCCTTACTTAACGTTTATAGAACCGCGTTTCCCTACTCCACGTGCGTTGCAAGCAGAACGTGGAACTTATCTAGTGGAACCTTGCGTAACTGTTGCCGGTTGATTTCTTAAAATAGCGCCAGAAGCTATAGTGGCGCGGGCGACAGCAGGCAACGGCGGAGTGAATTCTTTTTCTGCAGTTGATGAAGTAATTAATTTCGCAAAAGTCAATCATGTATGAGTTTTTATAAAGGAACACTGCAAATATCACTTCTGTATTGATTTGTTGTCTCATATTTGCGTAATGCCTTGTTCGTCTTCAACAATGTTGACAAGTACGAACATTACACCGGACATAGACTGGTAGATTTAGCTGCGACTATATAAGACTATTGCGCAGGCATTGTTTTGCTTTGGCCGGGTGGCTGAATCGAGTCACAGACAGACAGACAGACGGACAGACAGACAGACAGACCAAAATTTCTGGGTTTAAGTAGCCCAAGAAAGACTATCGTCTTTAAAAGTGTGCGTGAAGCAGTCATGTGGTCGCCTGCATTTCTGTCAGCTCTGGGTCGCGGAGCTATAGGGTCCTCCTGCTTAGCTTGTAATGCTCCGCGATTTCATGGTAGGTCGTTAGGTGGGTATTGGCGGTGAGATGTTTGAATGGCGCCCCCTGGCTCTGACGTCGGCTTAGGGACTCGCGCCGCTGTCGTCTGCTACACTCCGCTTGTGAGGGGCGGCAGTGCCTGTGCTAGAAATCGCCCGCTTTGTTGCTGTAGTGCATTAAAAAGCGTATTTATAGGTTACTTTACCAACTTCTGACGCATCTGAATAATTTGAAGCTGTATCCCCCACAAGTTTGCAACCCACGAGGAGATAGAGAACAACTTTCTTCAGAGCATCGATCAAAAGAGCGTGTGTAACTCGTCCTTTCTAGCATATTCGCGAGGATCAGCACTCAGAGCTCCTCGATAAGTATTCAAAATGCGTAGGCTTCTCTGCAGTATTTTTGAGATGCTCTTATGAAGAATAAACAGTCTAATGCTACGTACCAAGCAGCAGGCCCCTGCACCCGCGCATCGCACAGCAGAAAATAAAACGACTGTCTTCTATTTCTTCGTTGTTGTTTTCTTGTATCAGAAGAATGTTTCGTGTTTTTTTTTTTTTTTTGTGCCCAACGTTTTAATTTTTCTGACCCGTCACAAACGTCTCATTAGAAGGTTTGGGGATGTTTGGGAGGCTCACAAAGATACTCTGGATATTTTCTTCAGGTTGTATGGCGTACATTCCCAACTTCACAAATTGGCTTTCATTCGGGCTGCGTGCAAGAAGGTACATATCCGCAGCGTGTTTTGTTTATTCTCATGCATATAGGATGAGAAGGTTTGTGCTACGCCACCGCGATTGCGCCACAAACAATGTTGTCCACAGTACTCGAAGGCGGCTTGTGTACTCCGAATTTCTATCGTAACCATCGCTATCATAACCAACTGACTCTCAAACCGAACAATGATGATATGATTATGGTATTGAAGGCATGATATACTCGATAACTAACGGAATAAATAATATACCTGCATATATTACAAGAATCGCAACCGATTAATATTTCAAAGCAACTCTTTAATCATTTCCAAATGTTTCAGGCGCAAAGAACAAATCCTACTCTATTCGGGATGGCGTTTTATGAATCGAAGAAAATTACTTTTACTATCTTGTCCTGGACTGAGGACCCGGCCAACTAACCAGCTCGATTTCATTGTTAAAATTTTCTCCTCCTCCCCTACTCCTCCTGCTCCTGTTGAGTGCAGTTTTCCTATAAAAAATATCCGAATATCGGGAAGATGTGGCTGTGAAAATGTAACGAAATATCCCTACAGGTCCGAACAAACATAGTGTAGCTGTATCTTTAACGTAGACGTGACTCGTTTTGCTCAATAAATCTCCATACAGGTTAGAAGCCCGGTATAAAACCACCACGCGCCTATGCACACAGTGGGTTATTTGGAACTGACCCTGCAGTTTTTGCGTGGCCCATAGTGCATGTTGGCATACTTTCACGCCATAGGAACGTAAAGTGATGTAATACAGTTCTTTCGAGCGTTCGGCAAGGTTGCAAAAACTGTTTCACCTTACATCTGATTACCGGGAATCGTAATGCCTTCTGCCGAAGACGGCAGCTTTGAAGGCCTAGAATTTGTTTTTGGCTTTCATTTTCTCTGTTGTTGGTTATTAGCAGCTGACTGTTCCCTTTGTTCCAAAGATGGCTTAATACAGAAGCTGACACATAGCTCCGACTCTTCGCGCTCCGCACAGGATTGGCTTCGCGAGGAATGGGGCGACGTCGGCAATGTTTCTTCCGTAGCGGTATCCAAAACTATACTTTAACTCATACCATGAGCTAGTGTATACGATTTTCAGACTATTAGTATGATAAAAAGCTACCCACACGCTAATTCTGGTGCGGAGACGCATCAGACTTTGACCGAGCGCAAGGAAACAGTAGGGAGAGCGAGCCTGAGTGAAGCAGACGACAGATGCGAGAATCCCTAAGCCGACGTCACGGAGGCGCGCTTCGCAGCGCCGCCTGTGTTCGCGCTCACCGCCAATAGGACGTCCGCTTCTCCTGCCGTGGCGTGGTCGGGGAGGGCCGTGAAATGGCCAAACTCGTTGTTTTAGGGGCGAACCTCCTCTTGCTCGGGGCAAGTCCCGCGTCGCGCCGTCGCCGTGTCCACTAGTTCTCGAGGCGACCGCTAGAGGCGAAGCTGTCATCGGTCGCCCGCTATATTGCGCGCCGCCGCTTAAAGGCTAGAATACATGGAGCGATCTTTCACGACGAAGTTCGCGCGGCGGAAGACCAGCCGCGTCACGACGACGAATGTTCGTCGGGATGCGCTACATGTAGCAAAGTACGGCGGCGGCCGCCGCCGCCTCGCCGCTGCGCTGCCGCCATGTTTGGCAACGCTTTGCCGCTACCGTCGATGGCGACGAACTTTTTCTGCCCCGGCTAGATCGGCGGCGGACGATGTTTTTCCGCCGCCGGGCGTCCAGCGGACGCCGCCGGGTGAAGTTCGTCGACTATTTGTCGCATAAACGCTCCATGTATTCCGGGCTTAAAGGGACACTGAAGTGAATTTGTCAAGCTCCCGTTTTTGCTTGCACTGCGTAGACTGGCTCAAATTAGCACACTTTTCATCGTTTATCCGGTTGACAAATCGGTAATTATTTTACAAAGCGCGAAAGAAGAAAAACTACCATGCGCGGTTTGCGGCGGCCGCACAAACTAAGCTGTGACGTTGGGAGGAGGGGGCGCCGTGATTGGACAATGCCCAAGGTTAGCAATCACACAAGTTTCGGTTTCGGTTTCGGTTCTGTAAAACATAACCAATGGCGTTGTTGGATGGTCATTCTCAATATCTCAGTAATCATCGTACCGCGCTTCTGCCATGTTGTCGGCTGTAAAATGCACAAGATAAGCCTCCCAGGACGGCTTGTAGTCGTAGCATTCACTAGCCGAGACCTACGCAGTGCATGAACGCCCTCCGGGTACCCGCAGACGCCCAAATGTCATGCGCTTTTCCCCCATATTTGGAGCTTGCCTCCCTCATGCCTGTATCGTAAAAAGCGTGTTCGCACCAGGCCAAGGGTCTGTTCATTCTGGCCTGTGCCCACTGCCTGCAAGCAGTCGGCGCTTATGGCAACAGCACGCCAACGAGAACTCGCTAGCGCGCCAGTGCCAGCCTGCGCGCGTTTTGTGAACTAGTTCGTGTAGCCATGAACGTTGCGGCCCAAAAAAAAGGTGAACTCGATATAGAAAACACCGGCGGAAAACAAAAAAGTTAACTTACAAAAAAAAAAAAGCACGTACCCGCGGGGATTCGAACTCGCGACTTGCAAAACATTTGCGGCTACATACCCGGCGCCCCAGACCATTGAGCCACGGAGCGGGACGCAAAGGCCTTGCTAATATAAGGTATATATTGTACAACCGGTTTACACTTTTATTTAGTTTTGGCATTTCAAGCAGCTTAGGTGACTATTTGTTGTACTGCGATCGTGCAGTAAGCGTCGCCCGAGTTTCCACAGTAGCTCACGTCTAGCAATTGCATTTCGTAGACGGAAAAGCGTTCGCAGATGCGTAGTCGTGCTGCTGACCGCTGTGCTTGTTCGCCCAGCGCAAAAAAGTGCTTCCCGCGCCCTAGTTTTACGCTGTACGGTAAACATATCAGTTGATTTTATTTCCTTAGTACCTATATTGACTTCGCTGACTCTTCTCCCGCCTTCAAGAGGCCTGATATTTTCCTACTGGCGTACCAGTCAGCGAAGCGTCGCATGTGCGCTTGTGCAGCGCTTGTGTGAAGCGACCTTGACTTGGAGCTAGATACAGTGTACAAACAAACCAAGTAAAGAAAGGCACATCCTTCCATTCACAAACGTGTCCTGGCTTGGTTTCAACTGAGCGAACGAATTGCGACCAAGCAATTTTTTTTAACCTCCTGGACTGCGACGACCCGCCGGCGGACGAAACGCTGGGCCGACTGACTCACAGAACAGGGAGGATTTTGACTCTGTTGGCCGGGGAGCCGTGCAGTAGCGCCGCAGCCAATTGCCAGCTCATCCCCTCCTGACGTCACACGAAAACGCCACAGAAAATGGGCGAGTGTAAAGAGAGGAGGACAGCATTTTCGAATTAGTTTTTCTACTAAATAAAATCGCGTAAACGCGCCTAGAGTGGTCGAAACATGGCCTGGGGACTCCGGACTACAATTTGCGCTAGTAATCCCGCAATGTTTACATATCACTTCAGTGTCCCTTTAAGGCGGCGCGTCACAAGCTACTCATCATGAACACCTTGGAAGCGAAGGCAGCGGCGCGGAGAGCTGGCGACTCCACTGACTGCATGTTGCAGTGGCACATCAAAATCCGTCAGCGGCACGTCAATCTATCGGTCAGCGGCACGTCTATCTATCGGCGGCACGTCAAAAAGGGTTTAAAGCGGTGGAGAATTCGTAATCACGGATTCACCGGTTAGAAATGCTTTATCATCCGCACGGGGAGGATCGTACGCGTCTTGTTTTTCTTTTTTTTTTTTTTTCACGCAGTGCGCGCACTGTTTATTTGAGAAGCGCCGCCTCACATTTTGGCCCCACCTGTGCCGGATCTTGTTTTGGCGTTGTGGCGGTAACTCCTGCCGGCGGAACGTCAAAAAAACATTTTACAGCGAGGGAACCCGTGTCTCGCGCTTGAGACACATGGACGATTGGTGCGTGCGAATCGCATGCGACTGATCATTACGACTGTCGCCACTAGTCGTACGCGTGAATTTGAGACACATGGCCCGATGCGCGCGTGCGATGCGTCGTCGGCGTCGCTCCGCCCACTGTTTTTGCTCCATGGTCAACTACGACGATCGCTGAGCTGAATTTGCAGATTCCGCGTGTTTGTTCGCAAGAAATGGATAAAGCAGGCAATCGTGAAGCGTTTTCTGCCTTCGGAAACAGTCCGCACACATGCCGGCCGCGCCTGCCAGCTCGGCACACTCAGCGGCTCGAACCGGCGCAGACCACGGTAGCAACCGCTTGTCGCTGCCCTTCTGAATCAATATGTTGGCTAAAAAGAAGTTCCACATGCGCGAAAGTAGGTGCTAGTGTGGTGAAAAATTGTGCTAGGGATTGTTGTCAGGTCTTATTTTAAAAGCGGCGATGAGATATCTGCCGCGATGCAAGCATAAGCCAAGCCTACGCTCGGTCGCCGCGGCGCGCCGTGCGCCGAGCGGCCGAGAGATGGCGATACCTGCGCGGAAGCATCGAAACAGGCTACGCAGATGTCTTGGTCACCGATCGCTCAAACGGCGGTTGTAGCTGAAATAAAGTTCCGCATGCGAGAAGGGGGTTGATAGTGTGCTGAAAAGTTGTGTTACGGATTGTCATTCGCAGTTGCACAGTTAGCGGCGAATCAAATATCCGCCAGGATGCTAAGCCTAAAAAAAGTCAAGTATTTCCCAAGTAAGAGGGAAGATGGCAAAGTACGAATGCCCGAGTTTGCCCGAAGTTACCCGAAGTTAACCGATTTGATCCGGAGGGGCGCTATGTTAAAGTCTTTGGCATTCGCACGTTACGTACCTCTCACTTGGGAAATGATTGGGAAAGCGCCCTCGAGCGTCGGAATGCGGAGCCGACGAGCGAGCGCCCTCACAAGGACGGAACGCGAAGCGAACCGGCACAGCGACGCGCCGCCCGCAGCTAAGCCGAGCAGGAGACCGTTGCTACGCCGAGACCGTTGCTACGCACGCTCTCTCTCCTCCTCCGCGCCGTTGCTAGGGGAGAGGGGGAGCGCGGACGGCGGGAGAGACGCGCGCGAAGGCGCAGTACCGGCGAGGGGGAGATGTCACGCGAGGGGGAGAGGCACGCGCCGAATATGAGTGCAAACCTAGCGGGGGGAGAGGCGCGCCAGCTGCAGAGCACGTGATGTCACGGCGCGAGGGGGAACCTGACGTTCAGGAACGGTGGACGAGCACTACTGCGCATGCGCCAACTAGACATCAAAAAACAAAGAAAGCGACTTTTTTTTTTTGCCGGATGTGACGTCATGGTTAAAAAAAAATGGCAGCTGTTGCGCGGTCATTTCGCTGCGCTCTTCTCGTCGTGATTTTTGCCTGCCGTTGCAGCGGTGCATAGGTGTTCGGCTTACGATTGTGACGAAGGTGCTCTCGAAGAACTTCTGGAGAGCACTTACGGTGGTGTGCAGCGTGTGATCGGGACGCTGAGTGTGTGCGACTGCCTAATTTTCGCGTAGTACGTTGCGACGGTGACGACGGGCGCTCTGCATCAGTTCTGTCGCCTCGATTTACGACAGTGATGAGTGCGTTCCCGTCGAACTTCTGCACTGTGTTTTATTAGAGCGCCGTGTTGAGGCCGCTGGGCGTTTCGCCGCCTACGTACCGTGGCGAGAGGCAGCAACGCCGGTCAGACGAGGGCACTGGGATGGCGCATGACCACTCCCATCGTAACCAAGCTAGCCACTGCAAACGTAGACCACTTCTACGTAGACCACAGGGCTGTGTTTTTGTCCCAGTACAACGGAGTTAACCTGTGCGAAGGTATAATTGTGTGTTCGGAGTCGTGAGGCAGGCAGGTAATGTTCACCATTGCGAAGGTGTAGTAACTCCCATAATCTGTCTGCTAATCACTTTGTTGGTCTGAAACCTTAAGCCAGCTGATAATAGGACATGCAGCCCGGTGGGAGGTAGGGCTGCGCACAGGACAAAAGTTTTTTTTTTTTTTTGTTGTTGTTACCGGCTGTAGGAACCAAGCCTTAATCCACATCCAGGCCTCAAGTAGTGAATGAGAAAATATTAACTAGTTGCACTTAGCCCTGGTGCTAAGCATTTTTTTTTTTCGTGGGCCCTCTCAAGTTACCGCTTTTAAAATTATCCCTTCTAAGGCACGTTCAAGCTGGTATAATGCAATGCATTCAACAGATGCTGGACAGTTCACCCAATATGCCCTTGATGTGTGCTGTCACATGCCGAAGAACAATATTGTACTTCAGTTGGTACTTTTAGGAACAGATCTTATGATGTGCAATGCTTTCAAGTTCATTTCTTCTGTGTTTAGCGTGACTGAGGACTTGCCTGCAGCAATCTTACCGCAAATAAGTGATTGCTTGTCGAACAGCACAAAAGTACCACTACAACTTAAAACTGAAATTAGTCAGGGATGAGGTTTTGCTTGTCAGTTTTCTCTCTCCAGCAGTGATGGCAATGGAAGCTGAGCAGTGGCGTTGCTGGGTAAACTTGCACCCGGGGCCCAGAAAATTTGTCTCCCCCTCACATATACAAAACAATGATTAATAATAAAACTAGTGTTATTGTTATTATTGATAATATTAATGTCTTCTCTTGTTAGCATATGAACGCTGGTTCACACTTGCGACTAAAGCTACCAAAAGCGATTTCTGTCACTATTGTCACTTGGCATTGCTCTCATCGCGCGACAAGAGCGATTGGTCTCGACAAATTTTGTCTTTCATTTGGATACCAATGTAAAAAAAAAAATTTTACAGCTACTGAATGCATGGGCTTCGAAACGTCAATGCAAGCATGCATAATATGCGACATGCGATGCAAAATGAAGCCACAGGATACTTGATGTGTAGTTATTTATAAGAACTGGCAATATATTAGAAAAGTAAGCAGCAAGATAAGAAGCCGTGTGTTATTTAGGCAATAATAGCTACACGAGCTTGGTTTAGAGAACCCCAGACGACGACTCTGGTGCAGATCTTGATACACAACACTGACCTTTTCAGTGAATTAGGCATCGATAAAAATCCTACCAGTAAGGAGCATTATGGTGTGTCACTCGTGAGCACGAAAACACCATTAGCAGCCGAGAAAGGAGTGGCCAAGAGCTACTTGCGGCAGCACAGGGTGTAATGTGCCAAACCAAAGTAGGTTAGGGGAAAAGTGAAGGCTGATATGCGGCAGTGTGAGAGTACCACATCTTACAGCCGATACCAAGCGAATGGATGCCTGCAAGAGCAATGGAGGTGTGAGAGAGTCTCGGGCCTCGTCAGACAACGACACTTATAAGGTGGTCGCCAGAGGCGTTTGGAAAGCTTTGCAGCCCGCTGTGTTGACTAAATCATGCCGACGTCCCGCGGGCCTGGAGGAGGGCGGCCAGCAATGATAGGGCTGTTTAAAGGCAACACATGCAAGACAAATAGTCGCTTCATTCGCATCAATTTTCCTGTGTCTAGGAACACACCTTGAACAAATTATGCTTGAAGGACCACAGGCGGAGCCTGGTGAAAGAAGGCTGGGGGACAAATAGAAGTTGTCCCAGCAAATAAACAACAGCCGGACTTAAAAAAAAGCTATTTCCAAGTATTGTGCAGGACAAGTGGTATAAAATGTGAAGGAAACGGCCGCCCCATAAATTAGGAAAAACCGCCTGCGCCTGCCCGTTCGTCACTAAAGGCAGCCTCTGTGGCAGCATGCGACTGCTGGAAATTTCTCTAAGTGAGAATTTCAGTACGTTTGAAATAGATACATTGTCGGGTCTCTATTTCTATGGTTATGTGATTACTGAGAATGGAAGCAGATAGAAAGGGAGCATTTAGCGGGGAAAGAGATGCCTGGCCGTACATGAGTCGTCTAAGCGGCCAGTGCACGGCTAGTCGTGTGGATGTTTGTCTGCGACAATGTTGTCGTTTCCTTTCGTACGTTGTAAAAAGATTCCACCACACATTTGCAAATAAGTTAATTGACATTGGCGTCTTGGGAAAACGAACACAGTATAAAGTATAAAATGTGAGGTTCGGGCTTACCAGTGAAGCAGCCACTAGTCAATGAAGGAAATCTGAATCGAAGGAGGTTACGAAGCGATAAAGAAAGAACTCTTGAGTAAAATATCAGATTCGTACGGGCCCGAGTGTATCGGCGCCACACGCTGGGTCACAACCGTTCGGTCGCGCCCATCCCGATTTGTTGGTGACAATTTCATTGACGTCGTTGTACAGTCGACTAGCTCAAGACAGATCCTAGATGAAACAACCTTTTCCCAGTAGCTGAGGAAATAATATCGCCCTCTCCAACCAAAAGTAATAACCAAGAACAAGACATTTGGGACCCATCTCGATTCCCTCTTCCTTCAGGGGTGACTGGGGTCGCGTTGTAGCGCCAGTCACTCACAAAGTGCTTCGCTGTGGAGCGCGGTGCCTGCATGTACACAAGTGGAGGGTTCGTAGGGAAGGATTTATGTTCTTTGCAACTTTTCCTCCAGTTGGTCACGCTTCTGGAGTGTTTCACCGAAGTCTCTTTTGCGGTCTGATGTTTTGGAGCCAGACGTCGTCGTTGTGCTGCCTGAGTTGTTCCAGTAGATTTTTCCTCCCCACTGCATGCGGAGGGGCACTCAGCTCAAAAATCTTGTATACGACACCGGGCGTCCTGTCCTTTGTCGCACAGTCTTCAAAATTTTTTTTCTAGTAATGTTCACAAAGCACTCAGCAGAACGCTTTCACTAACACAGAAACTGCCCCTCACTCCCACCTCAATTATCGTGTGGTCTCCCGACCATGTTCCGGGATGGGAGCACTCAGCGGATCGAATGCCTAATGATAGAAAGTGGGTGACGTACCTGGTGTTTAACTTTTTGTTATGCACTTAATTTCGTTGTCCTGTCCTTTTTTTTCTCACCCTCCACCTAGATGATGAACCTACCAGAGCAAAATATTTAGGTCATCAGCTTCAACTATTTCTTCACTTAGAACTCCTTGGGACGGTCACTCGGAAACCATGGTAAAATGGAAAGAACATGAACACACGGCTATCCGCTTTATTTATGTGCGCAACGCAGATACTCATTTATATTGCTCTTAACTTACAGGGGAATGAAATAAAAAAACATAGATTTACCTGATTAAAAGTTTGGTAAATAAAATTAATGCCTACATAACTGTTCTATTTCTTGCATAATTTGTTCAACAAGCTACTCGTCCGTTCTTTTAGTTTACATACACGGGGCCGCATGGGATACGCCCCTTCCATATAATGCCATCTTCGTACAATTGCCATGTGCTGGCTGCGTCACTGGGCACGATGAAGGAAAGTCAACGACATAAAAAATGAGCTATCAACACCCGATATCAGATCCTTTGCAATTGCTTAAATTGCGAATTGGTTGGTTAGTGCAAGCACTGAAGGAATCGGGTGCAACCAAGGGGAAATCGCGACAACCCATTTGTCTCACCTAATGTTGGACACCTGAGCTCCCACCCCTCCTCCCAACACAGGCTTAATTTGTACAGTTAGCTCCCCCGCACCAACCTTCATTGCATGTTTCACACTTACTTTCATTTCGTTTTAATTATCAGTCCCCGCTTCCTCAAGATTCAATCTTCCCCATATTTTTTTTTTTCAGGTCATTTTCACCTTTGTTTCCTTCTGAAAATATGACAACCGGACCGGGGTACATGGTCTCCAACGCGTCACTGCGAAGACTCCAGAAAATGCTAAACATTCACCATGACCCGTACACAACATCTGATGTGCGTAAAAAAAGTCACATGAATAACCGCCGAGGACACATGACCAAAGTCTCTCGTAGGCTTGGATGCCTCCCCCTTCACTCCTCCCCCCTACTGATCTCGTCCGCCGCCCCAACAGTGGTCCTGGACGTGATGAAGGGGCTTTGTTAGGCCCCTGTTGTCCCATTGGAAAGCAAGCTCGCTCGCTACACCCCTCCGAGCGTCGCAGTCGTATACCGACGCACCCCCTCTCCAGGAATCGTTCCTTGTTTGCCTCCGCTCACCCTGCAGCCAATTAACTCCTAAGCCGCACCCATCCTCGACTACCGCGACATTCCTGGATGCCGAAATTCTCCTCGCTTTCTTCCATTGTACCAGGAAACAAATTTGAATAGACTGGTGGGGACGTAAATTGAACAGGCCAAAGCTTTGGTCTCGTTACAGTTGTCTTCCAGTTTTCGACGTCAGCATTGCACATTGTAGGGGCACAAGTGGCACCTCCCCCCCTTCACCGAGGGGCTGGTACCCGGGGCCCAGGGACCCCCGGCCCCCCCTTAGCGACGCCACTGCAGCTGAGTGTTTCTTGTCACTACAAACGACAACTTACCTTTTGTACATATATTTAGAGGTGTGTGATTATCAACTTTGCGTCTGTGAATTGAACACAAGTTAAACTTGGCTGTGAATTCAATAAAATATTTTTGAATACCAATAGTAAAAGCTGGCTGCGAATTGAATATTTTCAAACCACACTATCTTTGTTTTGGTGTTTCTAGAGTGTATAAAACATAACTACACCAAAAAAGACATCTTAGGCAGTCAGAACTAGACACATCTCTGTTCAGGTACTTGCGCTTGACATACAAAAAATTTAATGTAACAGAGAAAATAAAACATAGACATGCAAACCAGTGCAACAAGAATTTTGCATATATTGAGATAAAGAAATATGGGCTCCTCAAAATGCTGTGAACACAGTAAGCATATTAGGCATATTTAATATGATAGGCAGCAGTCCCCCCACTCTCCTCAATGATTGAAAGGAAGCTGCGCATGCTAGTTGCCGGTGGGACCTCACCAACAAGCCAGCAATAACGTTTTATTTCTCACTTCTGCTATTATATTTATAGGAAAGCTATTTTAGATTATAAATTTTGCTTTTGTAGTGTGGCACTTGACCTAACATACAGCACAGTTAGTGAACACTTGCTTGGTGCAAGGCTTCTGCATTAGGCTTTTGGCACGGCTTCGGTGTCATGCAGAAAAACCAACCCGCAAGGTCTTACCATGTAGTGAAGCTTGAAAGTTTGCACATCTTCAGATAGAGCAAACATTCGTTCCTCTACTATTTGTAAATTTCAAATATTTGAAACAGAGCTGCAAATCGAATATCAAAAAGTACTCACACAGTATTCTAAGTTGCGAATGTTCACACACCTTCAAATATACTGCCTGGTCACTTGAGTATAAGTGTATAATTTACACAAATAATTTCATGAACGATAGTTAAAAATGCAGTAAGGTGTTTCATGCAAGTTTGACGCATTTCTTTGAAATCACTGATAAGCATTGGGTGCAGTTGATTGGATGCTTAACCGCTCTGTCTTCCCTTTACTATCTCCTACATACCCTCAAACTCAATGGGCATGGCTTCATTTCTCCTACTCCCTTCTTTAAACACTGCTATGCTTTCCTTTCTTCCTCCACCGGATTCGACCTCCCTCGAAGAATACGCCATTGCCCTTGCAATAGAGCATGCTACTCTTAATGTTCCTACCACCACGCCAGTATATATCTTCTCCGACTGTCAGTCAGCACTTCGTAATTTCGCTAACCATGAGACCCACCCACACACCACTGATTTCGTCACTTCGATACTTGCATCGAATCCTTGGCCACGCTTCACACTGGTTTGGGTTCCTGGCCACGCTGGCATGTGCGGAAACGCCTTAGCAGACGCGCTCACCCGAGTACCTTTCCCAGGTCCGCCCATGTCCTGGCCAACCTTGTACCACCCGCCGACGGTTCGTACTCAACACCGCGCTTCCCGCCATTACCAATTAAACGCCCAATGCCTATCACGCACCCTGTACCCACCCCCCAGTTCCTGTCTAACTCGTGAGGCTGCGTGCCTCATTCGACAGGCTTAAACCTCTTCACTCCCCTCCCATCACATTCTTCACCGCATCTATCGGCGCCCTGGCCATCCTTCCTGCCCCAGGTGTTCTTTCTACCCATCCGTCCCTCATTCTAATTGGGACTTCACCCCACCATCTCTTACCCAATCCCTCACTTTCATCACTTCCTGGGAGCTCTGGCTGTCTCCCCCGCCGACAGTGAACATTTAGGCTGCCCAGGAAGCTCTCTACAAACACGTGCACCGGATCCGCATGGACATTCTGGAGTACTACGTGGATCCGGTGAATTGAACTTTCAAATTAGGACCAGGCATTCAGGAGTACTACGCGGATCCGGTAAATTGAACTTTCAAATTAGGACCTGGACTTAGAAATAAGTGTTTGTTCTCTCTCTCTCTCCTTCCTTCCTTTGCAGGGTGGGCATTCATAGGGGCACGTGTTGGGTAATATGTTGTGTTGTAGTATGTGTGGGTTTGTAGGCATCTGTAAAACGGCTTTGGACTTAGAGGTTCGCGAGGGAATCTGGCAGGTCTTTTCTGCTTTCTACGAATCCGTGGCTAGTAAATTTGAGGGCAGCAGTGTGTGCCGCCTCATTCCCTTGTAGAAAGGCGTGATGTCCAGATGAGGTAGATGATCACTAGCTTTTGTATGCGTCGTAGTGTACTTGAGGTGTGATGCATCCTTCTTGATAAAGGGACATGCTTACTGGGAAGCACGGTGGAATCTGTCATGGCTGTGCTTGCATCTGTTTTTTGCAAAGTTGTGGAAGTGGTAGTGGTGAGTGTGGCGGGCATCAAGGGTTTTTTATGAGTGATTAATGGCAGACGTCCCAGGGTTTTGTGCTTAAATATGCATCAAAACAGTGAACTGAATGAAGGTGGCTATGCAGGTTAGTTGAGACTTCATCTTGGAAATTTTGGTCAAATGTCAGGCATGACTCAAGGAAAGGATAGAGGAAAGCTTCATCAACGAAGCTTCATTTCCCTCTGAGAGTGATTACAAAGTAAACAAAACCCTCATGTGACACTGCTTTAACACCACATGTATAAAAAGCAATTACAGCTGCTGCACACTTCACACTAATTATTCAGTATTCTATAGTGCATCTGTCTCCCACCTTTATCACATAGGCCTCAAAGATTTCTCGTTCCTGTTTTGTGCCATACAACTTCAGCACTCTCGTCGTATCAAATTCTGGCATGCAGCCACCTGGCGTGCATTGAGTCTTGGAGTGGAGCACCAAATCGGTTTCTGTTCAAGTCGTCACCAATGCGGCATGCTCCCACCACCGCCTGTTAGGGCCTTGTCTGCCCTATGTACCATCAAGATACATTGAAATAGGAACAACAAACTACGTGACTTTCAGTATATGCTGTGCATCATGGTGACGGGCTGTGTAGCCACAGGAGGAACAAAGTTACAAGAATTCGTGTCCAACAGTGTTATGGAAATAGCATTTGAGAATGTTAATTTGGCCCACTGCCGCATGTCGTGCGGGGTCCCGCTACGGTTATCAAACTTTGTCACTGTGTACGCTCAAGCAGAACACGACGAAGGCTGATCGCAGAAGCGCAAACGGGCACCAAATATGGTGGTGGGCGAAATAAATATTTTCACGGACCGAACAGTGCCCTCTCGACACCCACGTGCAAGTTGGTCGAACTGGAAGTACATAATACCTTAGATAAACTGCACGAAGCTTACCATCACTCCCAAACCTCCCGCCTCAACCACCTACCAGACGAGACACCCTTGAACTCCTCGTATATCCAGCGCCCCAAGAACAGCTACAAAGTGTGCCCGTCCACATCCGTCAACACATTTGTACAGCTCCCATACCGCGATATATACGCATCAATACGCTCGTCAGGAAAGCAACCCTCTGGAGACCAACGAAACTAACGTGGATAATTACAAACTTTTCATTTCTGCGCGCCAAGAGTCCTTTGCAATGATTTAAGAATATGCAGCAGGACCATGACCTCCTGAATATAATGTCAAGAGCTTATGACAGCACGCAGCGATTACAAGACACGGGGTTCGACGAACCAAAGCGACGCGCAGGAATCACCTTTGTAGCCTGTAGGTCGGAATAGTCTTGTTATTTCTTAGTCAACGACCGTGTGGTGAGCGACAATAGTTTCGTGCGAACGATCGCTCGTGGCTGGCCGGTCGCAATAGTCTTGTCTTGATATTTCTTAGTCAATGACCGTGTGGTGAGCGACAAGAGTTTCGTGCGAACGATCGTTCGCGGCTGGCCATGATAGCACCGCCGTTTGATGTTGAAGGCATACGCGCACTCGCACATCGGAGACGAAACGCCCAGCGGCCTCAACACGGTGCTCTAATAAAATGCAGCGCAGAAGCTTGTCGCGAGCGCACTCATCACTCTCGCAAATCGAGGCGGCACAACTTATGCAGAACGCCCGTGTTCACCGTCGTAACGCACTACGCGCAAATAAGGCGGCCGCACACACTCAGCGTCTCAATCACACGCTGCACACCACCGTGAGCGCTCTCCAGAAGTCTTTGAGAGCGCCCTTATCACAATCGCAAGCCGAACACCCATGCACCGCTGCAACGGCAGACAAAAATCACGCCGAGAAGATCGCAGCAAAGTAAACGTACAACAGCTGCCATTTTTTTTAATTATGACGTCACATCCGGCAAAAAAAAAAGTCTCTTTCTTTGTTTTTTGATGTCTAGTTGGCGCATGCGCAGTAGGGCTCGTCCACCGTTCCTGAACGTCAGGTCGAGGGGGAGGGGGGAGCAGACGGCAAAGGCGCCAGCGCGCGGTCACATGGAGTGTGACGTCACGGCGCGAGGAGCGGTGCGGAGCTAGGGTGCCTCGATGCGCGCCCGCTCTGCGGAGGGTGGCGCCACTCTTTGAAGGGGTCGCCGCCGCCAAGACCGGTTCTCGGGAGGCGCCGCCGCCATTTTCTTGCATCCCGCCCCCGCCGACTCCCGCGCTAGGCGCGCGAAAAGCGGCGCTCTTCACAAAATCTCTTTGCAGAATGTCTGGGTGCTGCGTTCTCTTGTGTTCTAGCAGCGCTAAAAATATCTGGAGCATGTTTCGTTTCCTAGAGACCCAAAAAGGCGGCTTCTGTGGACGGTGAAGATCAAGCGGGACAAGTGGCAGCCGACGAAGCATTCCTGCATATGTAGTGAGTGCAAGTACCCGGCTTCCAAGCAGTGCAAAATCTATTTGGGGCGATTGTAAGCTTGTCTGTGTGGCTGTTTCTCGATACCAGACGCACGGTTTTACGTGTTTATGTTGGAGGTTTCATCATGCTTTTGCGGCCTTTTTATATTTTGATCGATGCAAACGGACGTGGCCTCTTAAAGCGGGGGGCCGATATAAAATGGGTGGCGCTTTGCATCTTTAGTCATTTCACTTTGTATCACGAAATAAGCCGCTCGTTGTAAAAAGGTGTGCGACCTTTCTCAGTCCTGAAGCGTCACCCCGGCGAATCACGCTTACTTCCCCAAAAGCCCATTTTTTGGCAGTGTGAATGATATATCCCAAAGCGTAAAACTGCATGCGACGCGTTATGCTCGTGTTTCTCCGTGTTGTCTCAACTTAAAGTCTGTTATAAATCTTGTTGTGCGCAAAAATTATAATATTTAAGACATTTATTGTCGCTTATCATGCCATAAAAGTAGCGCATGGAGGTGAAAAGAAATGTGTTAATTACACGTCTATTATGTGAATCATGTGGGGATGTGAGCCGATACGCATGGATGCCGGTTTCTTTGATTGCCTTGATTTCACGTCATTTATTATTATTTCTCGGGAGCAAAAGGCACCTATATTGACAATTTAGCGTGCAGGCTCACTTTAAAGGATCCTGTTTTAAAAAAATCCGTGCAGATGGATGGAAGGAGCTGAAGCCAAATGCTGTGCTAACGCCTTTCCCAATCAGAGGTCGGTATTTACCATTTCATTCACTGCGTGTTTTCGTATAAGTGCGTACATTACTTTAAAAATCGGTCCAAAGCATCGAAAGCCACCCCGAGACAGAACGCAGCCTGAGCCCACATCCAACAATGAAGAGGTGGACAACCCCGCTGAAAAACTTCACGCATCATCAGACAGCGGAAATCCTCCCCGAGTCAACTCACAAGAGACGCCATCGGTATCACAAGAGACGTCATCGGAAAACCTCCAACTCAACAGCCCAGGCGTCGAAGCTTTGAATGTCGAAATTACAAACTCGACAAATAAAACTCTCACAGCTAGTGAGACACAAAGGGATTGAGCTGAGTTGAAAAAGCAGTTGGCAGACCTGGAAAGAAGATACACCGCACTTCAAGAACATCACACACATGCTGAGAACGCAATTCAAAACCTCAAAGAGCAAGTTCGAAAACATTCGAGCATAATTATCATTACCTGTATTATAAATGCAGTGAAGTGTGTTTGTATCATTTTGTACATAATGTATTATGTATCAGCAGTGGAGGATGTCGTTCATCACTTTGTGCATAGTGTATTTTTGCTTCAAGGTATTAAATGATTTTCCTACATCCGTGTAAGCCTTTATGTTTAGATTGCAGCCCAAGGACGCTGGTTCGATTCTCGACCGCGGCGGCCGCTTTTCTGATGGAGACGAAAATACAAAACGCCCGTTTGTTCGAGATTTCGGCGCATGTTAAAGATTCCTAGGTGGTCAAAATTAATCCGTAGCCCTCCACTACGGCGCCTCATCACCTATGTAGCGTAGACGCTTTAAACCTCATCAATCAATCAATCACGTTCAGATTGCACAGTGCATGCATGACACACTTTGCCGCCAGGCAATCCTATATATGTAAGTACCGAAAAATAGTTTCAGTGGCTGTAAGCGTGCCGGACATTCACACTTGAATATGCAGCAGTTCCCTTCCTTCGTGTACTCCGCCTACTTTCTGCTATGTTTATATATAAACGCAACGACAGCAAGTTCACGGCGCCGGTATGACACGACGGCGTGAAGTTTTCCGCCGTGTCACCTATCGTAAAAAAAGAAAGGCATTCACCATACCTTCACTTATCACCTCAAAATAGAGAATCCTTCACCAAAACCTTACTCTTCTGTTCATCTACGCTAGAAAAAGAATGTATATCAAAAGTAAAGCCAAATCAAGCCCACACTGTTAGCGAGACCAGCACTATCAAGGCGCGTCACGCAGCAAACGCGCGCCCCGCGCCTAGCGGATGCAAGAAAATGGCGGTCGCGCTAGCAGACGACGCGGTTGTCCTCACCCTCAGCGGAGCGGGCGCGCATCGAGGCACCCTATGCGGAGCCGGTGCGGGGCGCGCGCAGCCACGGCGCGGGAGGGCGGAGCGCGCGCAGTCACGTGGGGTGTGACGTCGCTGCGCCGTTGCTACAGACGCTCCCCTTCGCTCCTCGCGCCGTTGCTAGGGGAGAGGAGGAGGCGCACTGCGGACGGCGGAAGGTTCGGGGTCGCTTCTAAAGTACATTCGTACTTAAAAGTTCCCACCCCCCGATCCGACCCGAGCAACGCAAGCCGGTTGTGGGCGGTTGGGGCTCAGCGGGCTCTCATTGGCTGTGGCCTCACGACGATCGCAACGACGGCACAACCAACGTTTATAAAAAGTATTTATAAACGTTGGGCACGACTGCATCTGGCTTGCCAGTCGCACGTCGTGAGCCTCCTTCGACCAGCGAACGACGCCAAAACAGGCCCTAGCTAACGATCAATTGTAACGATCAGTCGCATGCGAATCGGGTGCACCCGTGGTACATGTGTCTGGCGCTTAATCGCTGGTCGGAGGAGACTCACGACGTGCGACTGGCAAGCCAGATGCAGTCGTGCCATCATTGCGATCGTCGTGAGGCCACAGCCAATGAGAGCCCGCTGAGCCCGCAACCGGGTTGCGTTGCTCGGGTCGGCTCGGGTGATGGGAACTTTAGGCTTAGCATCCTGGCGGATATTTGATCGCCGCTATCTGTGCAACTGCGAATGACAATCCGTAACACAACTTTTCAGCACACTATCGTCCCCTTTCTCGCATGTGGAACTTTATTTCAGCTATAACGGCCGTTTGAGCGATCGGTGACCAAGACATCTGCGTAGCCTGTTCGATGCTTCTGCGCAGGTATCGCCATCTCTCGGCCGCTCGGCGCAACGCGCGCCGCGGCATCCACGTCCGGTCAGCGTAGGCTTGCATCCCGGCAGATATCTGATCGCCACTTTTAAAATAAGCCCTTAGCACAATTTTTCACCACACTAACACCTACTTTCTCGCATGTGGAACTTCTTTTTAGCCACCATATTGATTCAGAAGAGCAGCGACAAGCGGTTGCTACCGTCTGCGCCGGTTCGAGCCGCTGAGTGTGCCGAGCTGGCAGGCGCGGCCGGCGTGTGCGCGGACTGTTTCCGAAGGCAGAAAACGCTTCACGATTGCCTGCTTTATCCATTTCTTGCGAACAAACGCGCGGAATCTTCAAATTCAGCTCAGCGATCGTCGCAGTTGACCGTGGAGCAAAAACAGTGGGCGGAGCGACGCCGACGACGCATCGCACGCGCGCATCGGGCCATGTGTCTCAAATTCACGCGTACGACTAGTCGTGGCGCCAGTCGTAACGATCAGTCGCATGCGATTCGCATGCACCAATCATACATGTGTCTCGCGCTTTATTAAGCGCGAGACACGCGCACGACTAGAGTATGCGATTGGCATGTGACTGATCGTACGACTGATCGTTAGAAGCGGCTTTGGCGCCGTACCCTCGTCGGAGGAGGCTCACGTCACGCGACTGGCGAGCCAGATGCAATCGTGCGGTCGTTGCGAACGTCGTGCGGCCGCAGCCATTGATAGCCCGAAGGTGTAGTCATATTTACGTCACTGCGAAAGTTTCTTTTGAAGCCTCGAAGAGACGCTTGTGGCAGTTCCGATTATTCCCGGTGAGCGCGACCACGGGCGACGCTGCGAAGCGCGCCTCCATAAGGTCCCTGAAATTACGCCTCCATGACGTCAGCTCAGGGATTCTCGCATTTGTCGTCTGCTTCACTGGCGCTCGCTCTCCCTGCTATTTTTTGCGCTCGATTGACGTCTGATGCTTGACCGTACCAGATTTTGCGTGTGCGTAACTTTTTATCCTAATATTAGATTTAAAATCGGATACAATAGCTCAAGGCGTGAGTTAAAGTGTAGTTTTGGGTACCGCAACGGAAGAAACATTGCCGGCGTCACGTTATTCCTTGCAAAGCCGGTCCTGTGTGGAGCGCGAAGAGTCGGAGCTAGGCATCAGTTTCTGTATCTAGCAATTTTTCGAACAAAGAAAACAACCAGCTTCTAGTAAACGACAACAGCGAAAAAAAGACATCCCCCTCGCGAGGGGCACGATCAAATGCACAGCATTTCCGAGGGGGTGCGCCGGCAAGTCGTATCTCTTGATCGCGGGACCCGTGTCGCCATCTTTTGGTAGCGCGGGACAACTTGTGGCGCTTTCGAAACAAACGAGAAATGAGTGAAGGATATAAGGCGCGTTCGGTGCATTGAAATCTGTGTCGGTTTCGTGGCTCGGTCGGTTGTGCGCCGGGCACCTTGCGTTCCGCCCGCGGCGTCATGGGTTCGAAACCGGGCGCCGGAAACTGTTATTTCTTCCTGGCTGCGGACTACGACAAGGCGCGCCTGCGGACTACGACAGGGCGCGCATGCGGACTACGACAAGGCGCGCATGCGGACTACGACAGCGCACGCCAACGCCACGTGACATTGTGAGTTACTAAAATGCTATGCATTTAATACAAGATCAAAACAAATTCTCGGCCTTCGGGGCTGTTGGCTTTGGCAGAAAGCATTATAATCATATGTAAGGTAAAACAGTTTTTGCAACCTTGGCGAACACTCGAAAGTATTGTGTCACATCTCTTTACGTTGTCATTGTGTGAAAGTATGCCGACATGCACTATGGGCTGCAAAAACTGTAGGTTGATTTCCAAATAACCCACTGTGTGTACAGGCGCATGATGATTTGATACCAGTATGGAGGTTTATTGAGCAAAACGACTCAAGTTTACGGTAAAGATACAATAACACTATGTTTGCTCAGACCTGGAGGGATATTTCGGTGCATTTACCACAGCCATATTTTTTCAATATTAAGATATGCTTTTTAGGAAAACTGCGCTCAAGGGGGGGGGGGGGGAGGAGGAGGAGGAGGAGGAGGAAGAGGAGGAGGAGGAGGAGGAGGAGATAACTATATTTAACCGTATAAATCGAGCTGAAGTGTGGGCCGGGTCCTCAGACCGGGACCACATAGTAAGGGTAATTTTCTTCAATTCATAGAATGCCATCCCGAGTATACCAGAATTTGTTCTTTACTCCTGGAAGGGTTGGAAAACAAAGAACTGATTGGAAATAGTCATCGGTTTCGATTCTTATAATATACGCACGTATACTATTTATAGCGTTCGTTAGCGAGTATATCAAGCCTTCAACACCGTAATCATTTCCTAATTATTCGGGTTGAGGGTCAGTTCGTTATGACAACGATGGTTACGATAGAAGTTAGGAGCCCAAAAGCCGCCTTGAAGTACTCTAGATAACGTTTTCTGGGCGCAATCGAAGTGACGTTGCACAAACGTTCTCATTGTATTTGTAACTGACTAAACAACGCACGCTGCGGTTAAGCACCTTCTTGCGTGCAGCCATAAGGAAGGCACAAAGTTAGGCACATAAGTTAGGCACAAAAAAAATAATCATGTGTTACAAGTCAACGAAAACGGAAGAAATAGAAGACAGCCGCTTTATTTCCTGCAGCTGTACGATGCGTGTGTAGGGGCTCGCTGCTTGATACGTAGCATTACACTGTTGAGTCTTCATAAGGGCATCTCAAAAATACTGTACGGAAACCCACGCATTTTGAATACTTATATCGAGGAGCTATGAGCGCGGAACCTTGCGAATAAGCTAGAAAGGACGAGTTACACACGATCTTCTGACCGATGCTCTTACGAAAGTTGTTCTCTCTCCTCGTGCGTTGGAAACTTGCGGGGGATACAGCTTAAAATTATTCACATGTGTCAGAAGATGGGAAAAGTAACGGAATTACTAGAAATGCGCTTTTTAATGCATGAAAGCATCAAAGCGGGTGATTTCTAGCAGAGTTACTGCTGCCCCTCACGAGCGGAGCGTAGCAGACAACAGCGGCGCGATTGATTGATTGATTGATTGTGGGGGTTTAACGCGCCGACGCAACGCAGGCGATGAGGCGCGCCGTAGTGGAGGGCTCCGGATTAATTTTGACCACCTGGGGGTCTTTATCGTGCGCCGAAATCTCGTACACACGGGCGTTTTTGCTTTTCGCCTCCATCAGAAAAGCGGCCGCCGCGGCCGGGAATCGAACCCGCGACCTCGTGCTCAGCAGCGCAACGCCTTAGCCACTGAGCCACCACGGCGGGTAACAGCGGCGCGAGTCCCTAAGCCGACGTCGTGTTTTATTTCGTGGTTTATAGTTCTCCCAGCGCTTTTCCGGAAGCAAAAGATGCTTTATTCACTGAGAAATTATTCAATTTAGGTTAAAATTTTGATTCTTCCGCCAAACAGTGTTTTCATGACGTCTGCGATGGCATCACAATGGCAGGTCTTCAAGCTGCTGCGCAGCCTTGTTTACCGTTAGTCAACCAAGATGGCACCACCATACCGCGGCGGACCGTTTTCTGCCTTTGATTTGTTTTTGACCGTATTTGCACCTGGCTTATTTTTGTTAAGGTGGAAAACAATCGTTTCTTGAAACATGGTGTTGATTCGACAAATATATGATCACGTAAGAGACACCGTCGCCTACTCCAATCGACCAGTGTCGTCTGAGACAGCCCCAAAGCGCCGCAGTGCATGACAGCTAAAATAAGCATAGTGCGCCCAGTACCAACAGCAGTACGCATCGGTACTTCTACTTCGGTACATCGGTACTTCAAGGACGCGTCCCTGCAGGTGCTCCTTCCTGGGGTCCCAATGGCGGGCGCTGCTGCGTTGCCGGACAGCAGAGGGACAGTGCCACGTGCGCCATCCTATAATAGCCCCGCGTTTATCTTTTCGCGGTTCGTTTCGGGAACGTTTGCACGCGAGTTTCGATAGGGGCCAGCTGAAATGCTGCATCTTTCCCAGCCTGCGCGGACCATGGGTGACTGCCATACCATTTTGGTGGCCCGCGGAACCGACAAACTTACAGGTGTTCGATCTTCGCACGGCAGATAGACACGGTAAACGCAAAGCGGAATAACAGCCGGGATAATTTACAGCGCGTGTCCGCTAAGACGCCGTGTTGCTTACCTACCCGCAAACCAAAGAAATAGCACGAACACACGGCACCGCATTACTTTTTTCTTTGTCCGTCTGTTAGAACTTTACATGGCCCCAAATTTGTCTAAAGCAAGTAACTATAAATAATGCATCTACTCAGTGACTCTTCCAACATCCCGTTTTTACCTAATACCAAGTACGAAACTTCTAATTAAACGTGTTGGCTGCAATTCGTCTGGAAACCATGCGAATTGTGTCGTGACAGCGACCAACATTGGCACAATCCCAGCACTCACTTCCCCCTTTAACGAAAATTCTCGCGTGCATTTATTTTACACTTACATGTCCCTGCTTCATGGTTTCTTCAAGAAATGGAACGCTTAGGCAAGCTCCACTAATATGCATTCGCGACGTCACAAATTTTAGTGCAGGAATAGTATGTACGGGATCGATACACTTTCCTAACATTTCGGGGGTATTGCCGCAGGTGGTCACGGGCAGGCCAACTTGCTTTGACACTTTCGTGTCCCTGCCACACGCTGCGGAAAATCGTTCCGCTCGCTCTGCGAAAGACCTGTGCCACATTCGAGGGCATCTCGAACCGACATCCTCCGCTTTGGGTGTCCCGGTGAGTACGTCCACGCCCAAACTACTAGGCATGGGTTCCACAATACCACAGCGGAGCTCATCGAAGCCCACCTTTCCAGTAAACGCCTTCGACTTGCCCAAACCAAAGCAGGCCGCGCGGTCCTTCAACATATCCAATGGTCACGCCCTGACCAGATCCCACCTGGTCCCGCTCCGCGGCACTTGGTGCCAGTTTATCTCTGTGCGCCCCCTTCCGAAAAATATGTACCCGGACTCCACCCTGGGCATAGAGAAGACCGAAGCAAAGCCCATAAAAAAACTTTCTACCCAGATAACCCAATTATGGTGGCAGTGGCAGCCTCTAAGAACGCCATCATCACCAACGCCCCAATCCGGACAACTTCCCCCTTGGATGCTTAAGATTTAGCTATTGCGATTGCCCTTACTCAAACCACCTCCAAGATTTTTCTGACCGATTCACGAGCCGCCTGCCGCAGGCTACTGTGCGGTCGGGTGGCCGCGGCCACACGGCGACTTCTGAAGCAACATCCGCCTGCCCATCGGGTGGACATTGTGTGGACTCGAGCCTACTCTGCATTGACGGGCAATAATTTTGCGCATCGACAGGCCCGAGGCCTCTCTCACCGAGCCGCTGAGGCCGGGAGCGCTTCCATACCTCTTCTCACCTACCAAGAAATCACCCTGTACTAGGGAACCACTCCCACTTTGGAAAGCTCGAATAAACGTTCTCTCTCTCTCTCTCGAAACACGAGGCAGACCTCCCCCAGTGCTCACACATCTTTGACCAAAAGCCAAGGAGTCACACTCACACAGATTCAAGGAGGCACTTTTCCTCACCCAGTCCGCATTTACTCTTTCCTACACAGTGCTCCGCTAAATGTAAATTCTGCCAGGAAGCTGGAACTCGGACGCACATGATATTGGACGGGCGAAAAACTCAGACCTTCCGGCCCGTCCCCTTCCCGTGAGCAGCGGTCGACCTGAGGACCAGCTCCTGCTTGTCACCAGGGCTGCGGCAGCCCGGACAACACGTGGGCTCCTGGACCGAGGAACCGCTCATGTGCACGTTATTGCGCAGTGTAGTTTTCGCTCTCTCTCTCTCTCTCTCTCGAGGCGGCCGTAATTAAGAAAATTCACATGCCAAGAACACGCATGCGCGCTCTAAAGCGGGCTGTTGCGGGAAGCGACACGCCAATATTTTTTCACACACAGCTCAGATGGTCCGTATAATTTTGTTGCCACCTGTACGTCACAAAATTGCACTGCACCCGTCTATCTTCATTAACTTCATGCCACTGCGCAAGCTACCAACCTTACAAAAAATGTCGTAGGCGCAAAAAAGGAGACAACCGTAACAGCTAAGGAAGTAATGGCTAACCGAAACAAACTAGCCCAACCCAACACTACCACAAAACGCATATGCCAGAGGCCCAGAATGGCAATCACCGAAACGAACTAGCCTATTCCGACACTAATAAAAAATTCGGCCACTGAGGAAACAACGGAGCCTTGTTTTGGCGTCTCTCTCAACGTCACAGCTTACGTCATCACTAGCCGCAGACAATCCCCAACGCGCGCCTCCTCAACCGAACATCCGCACCGCGACGCGCACTCCCCGGGACACCTGCTCGTCGGCTCCTTGTCTCTTCGCCACTGCCCACCACACTTCTTGGCCCAGCATTTTCCTCCTCTCCGCTTCGCTGCGCCGATTTTTGAACGACGCCAGGCGCGGATGGAACTGAAGCTCCGCCGCTAAAGAAGCCGCATCCCACGCATGTGGCGGCCACCGAAACCAACTCGCCCAATCCAGCATTACTGAAGAAATGCAGAAATTCGGCTAATTGATCCACCTTACAGCGAACACACACGCGGAGAAGCGCCACTGTATCTTGTCCCCGCTCGCAAGAGGAATCCATTACAACCAGGCCGGGTCGCCGCTGTTATGCTTCCGGGAATTGACTATCCTAAATGCGCAGCGTTCTTATGCCGTTTGTCTTGACTGAATTTTAATGCCTCGCATTCTTTGCCGAGGTACCCCCACAGCTCGGACTACAAAAATGCAGATATCGCGAAAGTTCCACCTGTAATCGCTATAGTACGGTAAATAGAGATAACTCATCGCAAGAAATTTTGAAAAACAAAAAACTAAGAAAAATAAAGAAATACGGAAAATGGCGAAACGTGAAACGCAGTGCATTTTCACAATAATGCAGATTTCACGAAAGTTTCACCTATAATCGTTACAATAGCGTAAATGGAGACAATTGGTCGGACGAAATTTCGAACTAAACAATAATACAAATATTAAGAAATTACGGAAAATGGCAATACGTATGACGCAGGTCGTTTCCACAATAATGTAGATATCGCGAAAGTTGCACCTATTATCGTTAAAATAGCGTAAATGGAGATGATTGGTAGAACGAAATTTTTAACAACTAAAAATTACGGAAACTGGTGAATCGTGTAATGCCCTGCATTTCCACAGTAATGCATATTTCGGGACAGTTCCAAATGTAATCGTTATAATAACGTAACTGGAGATAATTGGTCGGGCGAAATTTAGAAAAAATAAAAAATAAAAATATTTTTAAAAATGCGGAAAATGGCGAAACGTATAATGCATGACATTTACACAATAATACAGATTCTGCGAAAGTTCCACTTCTAATCGTTATAACAGCGTAAATGGAGATGTAATTGGTCGGACAGTATTTAGAAAAAAAAAATTGCTGTAAAAAAGTCACTCAAGACAAGCGGCATTAGTGATAATTCTCTGAATTTCTGGAGAATTTTTATAGCCAGTTCTGGCCATGAGTAGCCGAATGCGTTGGGTGATCTTATAGTTTCTTTCAGCCAATGGTGCACATTTACACTATTATAGTCTAACTCCGCCAATTAAGCTTTTCTGTGCAAATGGAGGGCGTTACACGGTAGGCCCATCTTCACTTTTTTATTCATATTTACGTCATTCCTCCACGATTTCTTTTATTTTCGTCTCCGTTTCTAGGGGCAGGTATAAGGTGATTAATATATTTATTTCGTTATTTGCTTCTTGCAAAATTTTTCCTTGCTCTAATTTTGTATTTTTTGGACATTTAAAAAAAAATTACGCACGACCAGCCATCTCTATTTGCGTTATTATAACGATTAAATGTGTTAACTCCTACAATGCAGTTAATTTTTGCGCAAGTGCAGGGCGTTAGACGGTGGGGGTGCTCGGCAAGCAATGCTACGCATTAAAATATATGCCACAGCGACGCTCACTACAGGTGTGCCGATTGAATGAAAACTGGAGACGTCGCTGCCAGTGAAACACACGAGTCTGTTCAGCAAACTCTCCGGCTAAGCTCCGACTGGCGAGGCGCGCATGCAGGCAACCGTGGGAGAGCGCCGTCACTGGTTACGTCGGGTTCCGTGGGATGGCGGTACTTGTCCGTGCTAGCACATTACTGTGCGGCCCTCCACCTCACGAGAACGCAATGTATTGCCTCGAGTCCAATGTGAGTACGATTAATAACATCTCTGTTGACCCCACCGTTGAGAATCGGGTTGAAACGGAGCAGACGACGCACGCCGTTGTTTCTTCTTTCTTTCAGCGTGCGGGCGCAGTGGCCCAAGCTGTACCCAAGCCGCGCCATGTCCGTGGCGCATCGGCCATGTCTGTGGCCGTTTCCAGTGCTGCCAAGCGAAGAAATTTACAGCTAAACTTTTCAGCGAATACCACCTATAGGTTTTGAGGGGGGGAGAAAAGGGCCCGAAACAGTCTGGCGTGGGCTGCCGACACCTTATCAGGCCCGTAGGGGGAGGGGAGGGATATAAAGGAGGGAAAATAAACAAGACAGAAGGTAGAGTTTTCAAATTTGGGGAGGCCGGCAACTGCAATGCGATTGCGCGCAGAAAAGAGCGCCGAGCGGAAGGGGTGCCGTAAGGCGAAGGAAGGAGCAACGGCGGCTAGAGAAACAGGTCAAAGCGCGAATCGGCGCAGCCACATCCGATCGGAAGTCACAGGTTGCACAAAGCGCCTAGTGACGATCTGAGGATTGGGATATTGCTTGTTCGCGCCCGGCGTTTCTAGCGTAAATTCAAATGTCCCGCCAAACGGAGAAGGGGGCGGAGCAACCAGAGATGACGCACAGCGTGGTTACGCAACGCACGTGCAAGCGCGCACTGCGATGACGCAGCGGGCGGCGCAGGCCTCGGAAATCCACATGAAACGTGCCGCTCTAAAACAAACAAACAAACGAAAAACACGGCCCACGCGCGTCGGTGGGAATGGTTTGTTCTCGTCGGTGCTTCGGCAAAGAGAGGCAGTTGGTACTGCGCTTGTTGCGAGGCTTTAATGCCACAAACAAAACCACAAAAACAAAGAACCAAGGCAGGAGGTCCCTTACAGTACATCCGCCTGTTTTCAGTTCGCTTCAGGGTAAGTGGGAATAAATCGTAGAAGGCCTCGCGTCACACAATAAGGGCGGAAGTACTTTTGATACTCGATGCGGCCTTTGGCACAGCACGACAGCTGCGCGGCTGGTTTCAACTGAACAGGGCACCGTTGCTGCTTTCGTTCCACCAAAGGTAAAAGCTCTTACGCACAACCGTACCGTAAACCAATTACAAACTGAAGTTGTTCACACGCGCTTACCAAACAGCAGCGCGACCTTCCCCAAGTTCGCTTTTTTTTTTTTTAACAACGCTGGCGTGAGTGCTTGCAACAGCGAGGGTTTTCGTTCTCATTTTTCTTTTCTTTTTTTACAATTTCTGAAACGCAGTTTTAGTCCCATGACAACGGCCCTGGAAGAGCTAGGGAGCCTACATGCACCGCGCATTCGTCGCAGGCGCGGTGTATGTAGGCTCCCTAAGAGCGCGAACATTGTGCCGACGCGCACAATAGGTAAAGACGAAACCGTGGGCCTGGTAACGCGATACGGCACCCCGCGCCAAAAGGCACGACAAACGGTGCCGGCGCCGGAAACACCTGCTGCAACCCCGCCGCTCCGTTCCTTCTAGCTGACAGTTCGTTCCGACGTTACCGTCTGTCTGTCTGGCATAGCCCAAACTGTCAAACGACCGATAACCATCGCGGGTAAAGAAATCTGGCGCCACATGAAACGCAAGTGGAGAAACGCGCCGCACTTCTTGACCATCGAGGTAAGCGCAAACCCCGCGCTCACCAAGGGGCTCTGTTCCTCCTCCACCCT
Organism: Haemaphysalis longicornis; assembly: GCF_048455015.1. Lineage (NCBI taxonomy): Eukaryota > Metazoa > Arthropoda > Arachnida > Ixodida > Ixodidae > Haemaphysalis > Haemaphysalis longicornis. The sequence continues at coordinate 3,513,256 of NW_027526422.1, read as the reverse complement.
TGACGAGGATGAGTTCCGCTGTCCCAGTGCGTCACTGGGTGCGCGAACAAATGGAAGGGGCGAAAGCGGACTCACCGTTACCGAGCAGACCTTCGCCTTCGGGAGTCGTAGAGCACGGCGACAGTTGTATGCCAGAGGCGTGCCGGCGCCGGCGACCGTGCAGGAATCGATGATCCCGTTGGCTCATGCTCGCAGCTCGGAAGCGCCGATTACGCACACACGTGCTTCCCAAGTCCGCTCAGAGGAGCCGCGCGCACACACGAGTCGCTCACACGCACTGCTACCAGCAGCTGGTTCTTCGCTCGCTTGCAGTTTCCTCTGGCACCCTGTCCCACACCGATACGGCGAATCTCATCTCGGCAACATGGTAGCTTTAAAAGTCGCCTAAGGTGCTTGTGCTCGTGTCAGGATGATTGAGGCAGGCCCATGCGCTCCATGGCTGATGTACGCACCTGTGCACCCACACAGAACGCAACTCGAACGGCTCCCCGGCGGCCGCGCGCGGACTGCGACTCGCTCCGGAAGCGTGGGTTGGCGGTCTGCACCGGCGAATTGCTAGGCTTAATGGCGAGTACGGCACGAGTGCCTCGTCGGCGTTCCGGAGAAGATGCGGATCCGGGAGGCAAGCTTCGATTTCAAGAGACGATGGAGATTCGATATCAACTCACAGCTGTTCGCGGGGCTACGCTCCTGATAAGCTACCGGCCCAACCGCTTCGGGGAAAAGCCGCCCGCTTGCTTGTGGCGAGGTTGCGCGAAGAGGCTGCGTTCGAGTGTAGCATAGGTGACGCCTCAAGCGCTTAGTAGACAAACCAGTTTCGGTTTCGATTCTAGAAACGACGATGGTGCAATGTTTTGTTAAAAAACAGCAAATTAAAAAAAGTTGCCAGAATGTGACACCTTTGCTCCCTAATTACCAGCTATGATTACATCATTTACTTGTTTATAGATACAGTAAAAGCTCGTTAATTCTAACTCGAAGGGGACCATAAAATTGTCCGAATTAAGCGGAGTTCGAATTAGCGGGCGGGCACCAGAATGAATGGACATTGGACCCCACTGCGCGGGCAGAACACAAAGAAGCCGCCGCTGCACTCGTTATCGCGAATTGGGCGCTGCTACACTTTTTCCGCACTCCACGTGATCGCACGCATCGCAGGCCCAGACCAGCGAACCCAGCACGAAGAAAACTTGCAATGGCATGCACCGGAGCGCTGGCGCCGGCGGCGCGGCGCCCGCTGCGGAAGCGAAAGCAGGCTGACGCAGGCTCGTTGGTCGCAGCATCCCAGCTCGCGCGCTACGCTGTTGTTTTTGTTCTTCGTTGTTTTGCATCTAGTAAATTTGGTTTTGTTGGGATCTGCAACACATTGTAATCACTCTGGGCCAAGTTATTCTGCGAGGAGTGATCAAAACCGGAGGATCCCAGTTCGAATTAACCGTTCTAGATATCGACGCGTTCGAATTATCGGGAGTATTCCCCCATTGAAATATACAGGGTTGTGCCGGGACCAAAGCGTCTGTTCGAATTAAGTGAGTTCGAATTAACGAGCTTTTACTGTATTATGAAAAGCGTTCGCTTGGAAAATGCATCAAAAAATTTTCGGCAGCAGGAAAATAACTGTAAAGAACCAAAAATGGGTGCATCGCCTCGTATCATCTGGCGTCTCTGCATGCTTCACGCTTTCTACTATCGCCCAATAGCAAGACACCCTCGATCGACTACAACCATGCGCCTAGAATCTCTCCGCGCCAGAGGACCGAGGAGGATCTCCAACCTCTTCCTTTTCCCACCGGGCACAAAATAAAGTTGTTCTCTCTCTCTCTCTCTCTCTCTCTCTCTCTCTCTCTCTCTCTCTCTCTCTCTCTCTCTCTCTCTCTCTCTCTCTCTCTCTCTCTCTCTCTCTCTCTCTCTCTCTCTCTCTCTCTCTCTCTCTCTCTCTCTCTCTCGCGCGTCAACCACAGCGTCCAATCGCGCACATTCATTGTCGCCCATCGGCGCTGAAAGATTCTTTTTCCAAGTGAATAACAATGTGGAACAGTCTCACCCACATTACTGTTTCGACCACCAACCACAAGGCCTTCCGCGATAAACTAACAATTCATTTCATCTAGAATGTCTTGTTATGTAGAGACATCGTCGCCATCGTCACCATTAGCGCCACTATCATAATCCGCATCCTTTTACAATCATCATCAGCGGTGCCTGGCGGCGACGAGGGATGGAACACGACTTTGCAGCTGGGCGGTAGCTCGTCTTCGCCGCTGGAGTGTACAACACCTTCGAAGAGATCAAGGAAGCATTATTAATCGCCCAGAAGGAAAGGCTTGCCACCACTAAAACTGGGAGATCCATCCTTTAGAAGATAGGTAGCCCCCCAGAAAGAACACGACTGGACGCATGACGGACTTGAAACCTGAACAGCGCAGTCACATCAAAACCCTTCCTTTACCGAAAAACATGGACCCCACTGTACACAAAGACAGAAGGCAAGCGAGAGTCAAATACCTCAGGAAAAAATTCAAGGATCATGAAAACACGGTCTATACGGATGCTGGAACATGTGACAGAACCAACGCCACACTAGTGGTCACAGATGTCAAGGGAGCTCTGCAAGATTGCATGACAATTAGACAGTCAAACACAGAAGAAGCGGAGACTGGTGCCATCCTCATGGCAATTCGACTCGGCGAAAAGACGAGCAGGAGTCTGAACATAATAACAGACTCCAAGAGAGCAGTATTGAATCTTGCCGCAGGAAGAATACCAAAACGCCTCAAAAACCTTCTTCCACCTGAACTGAAGAAAAATACAATATCACATGGTGTCCCGGACACGAAGGACTGGAGGGTAATGAAGCAGCGGACAAGGCAGTGCGTGAACTCACACACCGCACACCTGACGATCACGCTTATCACACCCCCCCTCCCCGAAAAATATGGAGAAAGACTCTCGCTTATTAGGCAAAAGAGAAGTACCTTTCCTACTCCACACAAGGAATTAAATGCTATAGAAGCTCAAATCCTGAGGCAAATACAAACAAACACGTACCCACATAAATCACGACTGGCAAAAATGTTCCCCAATTCCTTCCAAGAAACGTGCACAAAATGCGGAGAGATAGCCACGCTATTTCACGCAGAGACAACAGCACTTCTTCAGAGACAAACAGCACTAGACCCCACACAGTACCTGACACCCATATCGACAAGACACACGAGACACCATCACCCCGGAACCCTAACACCTTATTTTGCACGGACAGATACATTTAAATTTTCTTTTTTTCCACGAACAGTGGAAGAATGGAACTTACTAAAAGACTCTGTTTAAATATTCACTTTGGTTGTTTTGCTAACTGTGTATTGTTGGGTCTGTAAACCTGTACTTGTATGTTGAATTCTCTCCTTTTTCCTTTTACATTTCTACCTGACTTGAGTGCCTGATATGTACTTGCTACTTGTACCGTGCCCACCTGCTTAGACCTGCGAAGGTCTGCAGTATGCAATAAATGAAATGAAATGAAAACCTGGGCGTGCCCGCGCATCTGGCCCCAGGAAAACAATAGTATACAGATTAATCCTATCGAGACATGGTAGGCAGCCCTTACCAGCTCACCTCTCGAAGATCAGCTACGTCTGATCCAGAGAGCCAAGGTGGGAGCCGTTGCATCTGGAGCCCTGGACGTTGGGCCCCACCCATGAACTCCCTTTCAACTTTTCACCCCTACCCCCTTCCCCTTTCTTCTCACAATAAAAGTTCTACAACAACAACAACCCACTCCTGGCCGGGCGCACGCAGCAGTAAGTGTGCTGCTTGCTCGCCTTTTTTTTTTTTTTTTTTTGCTATGACTTTGAATATTGTACCATTTGCTTCTTTGTGAGCGTGCGCCTTCCTTCTCTTTGTACGTGCACCCTCTTCTTTTTTGTGATGACGGGCTTCTCAAACATCGTTTGCCTCCGTCGCATGTAATTCTTTCTGTAACTGAAATGAAAGAAGTCCCACTCAACGTTCTACCCCCTGGTCGTAGGTGGAGGTGGCTCTGGTAACGAAGAACATGATCTGACAAGGAACGAAAAGATACCTAGCGCGCATTATAAGCCCGCGCTACACGGCGCAAATTTACCCGCGACTTCGGTGCTGCGGCGCCGCACGTGCCGCGCCGATAAATTTATTTTCGCAGCTGCGGCAAATTTCCAAATGTATCGAACAACCAAACTTTTCTTGCGAACGCCGCCGTTACGGCGTATACCGGCCTGAACAGTAGGCGCAAGGCGCCCAACTAGAAAAATGTAACGCTTTAAATAACTTATCCATAATAATGAGGGGCCCAAAAAGCTCCACTCACGGCCCCCATTATTAGGTCTGCTAACAACGCGTTTCTGAATTGCGAAAACCGCAACGCTCGCAGGCAATGCAGAAGGCGTTGCGCATTTCGCAAGAGCGGATATTTCCTTCGCCGAACTCGCTAAGGAACAACGCACCAAGTACTTCACTCACTCCCCCACTTTCGCTCCTCGTGGCTAGCGGAGGACCGGCTCAATCGACTAGTCTTCTACCCAGCTGAACAACCGGGCGGGGGGCGAGCTTCAATCTCGCATGATGCGTGACGCAAAATGTGTAGAGGCACGAACGGACGACTGCCTATTTAAGTGCCTATTTAAGTGCACTTACGCCAAGTGGACTCGGGCTTCTTGAGGGACACTTTGGCTACGCGCTTCTAAACGACGAAATAAAGTGCCCTTGGACGTGATGTCAGTGACGATAGCCGGCGTAAATATTACGAAAAATTACTGTAAGTTCCCCCTCTTTACCACGTGAGAAATAATGTAAACATTTCGTTGTGTTTTCATTGTTCAAAATCGCAATCGGCGCTTCGCACAAGTCCGCGAGAACAAAGTCGGGACGGCGACTGAGCACCGGCGCTGATACCTTCACGGTTGTTCACTGAGGAGCGAATAACAGCCGCATCATCGTTTGGGGGAAATTATTTGAAAGCGTGGAATAGAACAGAGAAGGCTGGAGCGGGAACACAATCACAGGGCCACGAGAAAACGCCTACGAGAGCGGCTGCCGTGGAGCAAAACCCGTTTCCTCTCCTCCGTGGCAAAACCCCACCACGCGGCGCTGGTACGTCGTTTTTGTGGGGAAGTATTCACAAAATGATGGGGTATGCGTGGTCTGCGGAAAAGAAACAGAAACTATGCGGCACATTGTGTTCGAATGTGAGGGTATCCATCCAAATCTACATGAAGGGAATGTTGGGCTTCCAGAAGCCTTAGGATTTAAGGGTAGCACAGAGGAAGTTAACTTCAAGGCTGTCGAGGGGACGAAAAGAAGATTAGAACGCTGGTGGACGAAAAGCAGAGAGGGGAATATTGCCTAGGACAGTTACCACCTGTAACATGGTAAAAAAAGTATTTCGTGCCTAATAAGCTTTAGTGCTTGCCCTAAGCAGCGCTAGTATTGAACCAAAAGTGTAAAACATGGTTATATTAGTCCTTTTTGGTAAGATGACATGTCATCACCCCGCTTCAAAGGGGAAACCAAGAGCAATCATCATCATAAGAAAGGGTTTTTCTTGTTTTTCGTCGCTGCTTCTTTTTTTGTAAAAGAAAATACGCAGTATATCTATAACTAACTTTTAACGTTACTTATTATCATCTAAACGCTCGCGGTTTTATGTTATTCTTCCCGATTTTCGGACTTCTGCTCACGAGAGTACTCACTCGGTCAATATATTATCTCTATGGGTGAACTGGCCCCGGTAAAGTGTGTTAAGCTGGCCCCGGTAAACTGGCCCCGGTAAAGCTGCTCCCGAATGACATTTTAGCCGAGTGCACTCAGTGGAAGTGCACTTAAATAGGCACGTTTAACAGGGGTATTATACTCACACAAGAGTAATACGCACTCTTACCATACAAGGGTAATACAAGAGTATTACCCTTCTATGGTAATAGTAATACTCAATAATAATACAAGAGTAATATCACGGGAGTAACACTCACATAGGTCTGCAGAATCACTCACGAGTGCACTCACGCACCCCCCGCTCACCACTCACGAGTGAGTGGTGAGTGAGCCCCATCATCGTTTCAGGCCCACGAGTGCGAGTGAGTGCGAGCGCCACCCGCGGTGAGCCCCGCTCACCACTCGCGAGTGCGAGTGCACTCACCACTCGCAAGCGCTTGTGCAGTCGCCACTTGCGAGAGAGAGAGAGAGAGAGAGAGAGAGAGAGAGAGAGAGAGAGAGAGAGAGAGAGAGAGAGAGAGAGAGAGACTTTTATTGTTGCCCGGTAAGGGTTTGGGAGTAGAAGAGGTGGTAGTCCCCGCCCATTCTCCCTCAGCCTTCAGCCAGGAGTCCTTGGTCCCTGGCGGCGGCTTCGGCCATCCGGACTATTTGTAGCTGGATGTCAGCTTCCGAGCTGAGCAAGCCTGCCTCGCACTGCTCGGGTGTGTTTATGATGAGTGTTCTCTGATCAGTTTTATGTATTTTGGAGCAGGACCAGATGATGTGTTCTAAATCTGCTCTCTGCTTGTTGAATGTTTCTGATGTTGGAAGTGCGGTTGCTTTTGAGTATTTTTAGTGCAATGTTAGAAATGCGCCCTTTCGCGAAATTACGTACGGCCGTCTTGGAGTCGCTAACTATGAACTTAGCCTGGGTCGAGGCGATGACCAAGGATATGGCTTCTTCTTCTCCCATCTCTGTCGCGGTGGTAAGTACTGTTCCTGAGGTCAGGAGTCGTCCCTTTTAACGACCTCGTGAAGCTTTTTGAAGCGTTTATGGAGGGCTTTGGCTCTTTCCATTCTTCTTTCTTGGTTGTGAGTTGGGTACATGTTACAGGGTAGCGGAGGTACATATAGTTGTGTCCGGATTTTAGGTTGGATTTCTTTCTTGGCTACGTGTTGGGCGTCATATCCGATGTTGAGTTTTCTTAGTATGTGTCTTCCTGTGTTTGCCTTGGTAAGTCGTTCGAGATGCGATGTCTGTTGGGCCTCTATTAACTCTCTTAGTGTGTTATTTAGACCGATTGCGTCGAATTTATCATCGGGGGTCGTTATGGGGATACTTAATGCTTGCTTGTAAACTTTACGAATCATGTTATTGATCTTGGTCATTTTCATCCGTCTTTAGTGATAAGAAAGGCGTGGCTCTGGAAAGGATGAAGGCTTGTATCAGCCTGATCAAGTTCGATTCTTAGAGTCCCTGGTGTCCGTTTGCTACCCGTGATATAAGCCTAGTTGTCTGCAGCACACTGTTTTCGAGTGTCTTCATGGCTTCCGTATTTGGCCGTTTTCTTGAATCTTGAGTCGCAGCCCCTTGATCATGGAGACTGCTGGTATAGGCTTGCCGTGTGTTCCGAGCTCTATATGTGGAGTCTTGTGAGGTTTTAGTCTACTCCTGCCTGACATGTACCGTTAGAGCTCCGATTTCTCTGGCGAACATCCTAGTCATCTAGGTTCTACATATGATTCTACGACATTGATGGCTGTCTGTAAGGTTTTTAGATGCAGAGCATCTGATTCACTCGCCTTGTCCCTCCGGCGTCGTCGTCGTCGTCGGCGTTGTCCGCCCCTCCCCCTTTTTCCTCGCCGCGCCAGCTGCGCTCTCCGCCGCTCACCCCCTCTCCTTTCCGATAGCGAACACTCTCTCGCGAGGGGCATTGGATTGGGTTGGCTTGGCTTGGCTTGGCTTGGCTTGGACTGGGTTGGCTTGGATTGGCTTGGCTTGGCTTGGCTTGGATTTGGATTGGATTGGATTAAAGTGGATTGTGTTGGATTGTGTTGCGTCATAGCCGCGGCAGACGCGCTGGGGCCGGAGCATGTGCAGTACTCTCTCTTCCGCGGTTTCCTCTCCTTCGGGCGCGCTGCGCATATAATCGGTGTGCCGTTCTCCGGCGAAGCAACATCCACGCTTGGCTCAAACACCTAGAGTCCACGCCGCTTTACAAGTACGCCAACGTCGTCATCGACTGGGACCGGCTTACGCAGTCCCCTCAACGTTATGCGCGCTATAAAACGCGGTCTCTTCACCACTCCGCCTATGCGTCGCATCTACACAGGGGTTCCCGCGAGGGGAGGTGGGAGTTTTTTGGATATGACCATCACTGCCCCCAGTTACACAGAGTGTGAGGTCGTCCGCATAGATGGTATGGTGTAGGCTTTCGATCTTATTCTATTCTTCTGGTAGTCCTGTCATAGCGATGTTGAATAGGAAGGGAGAGAGTACGGAGCCTTGCGGTGTACCTCTTCTCCCCAATTCAAATTCTCGTGATTCTATGCTTCCGACTCGTAGTTTTGCCGTTCTGTCTTTTAGAAAATTTGCAACATAGTCATGAGTTCTGTTGCTAAATCCCAACTCTTCAATGTTTTGTAGAATGGCCTTGTGTCGAACTTGATCGGAAGCTTTGGTTAGCTCCAATCCTGGGATGGCTCTGGTGTCTTTGGGTGAACTACCCTCTCCATCTATAACTTGATGTTATAGATAGTAGTACGTCCTGTATTGACAGGTTGGCTCTAAATCCTATCATAGTATGGGGATATGCAAGTATTTGTCCTCCATATATCATTTCAGCCCTTTCAGGATAACATGTTCCAACAGTTTGCCCAGGAATGAGGTGAGTGATATTGGTATCGAATTCTCGAGTGATAGTTTTTTTCCTGGCTTGGGTATCATGGCGATATTGGCACTTTTCCATGATTTGACTATGCACCCTGTCTCCCATACTTTATTCATATATTGGGTTAATGCTTCAACAGAGTCGTTATCCAAGTTCCTTATTATTTTGTTAGTTATGCCGTCAGGTCCAGGTGCAGATCTTTCTTGTCTTGAGGTCTTGTGTGGCATCCCTAAGTTCTGCTGTTGCGATCGTTACATCGGTGGGGACCCAAAAGAGAGACAAAAACCATACGAGGGGCTGCCTAACCCAACATTAGATCGCCACTTGCGAGTGCTGAGCCCCGCTCGCCACTCCCGAGTGGCGGTGCACTCACGCTACTTGCGTGATGTGCGAGGCTTACCGCGTTGAGCGCGCTTGTACTCGCTGTTGGCTATTCGTCGCAGGAGCTGCTCGCTGTGGGTGTTGCTGATGGCGCTATCTACTCGTTAAAGGCGGGATTGCATTTAGTTTCGGGAATATATTGTCACTGCATTACTGTTACGGGAAACCGTGAAATTAACTCTCGGGTGGCGCTTTGATTTAGGAATACGATTTTGGTTGGACATCTGACGCCACAGTTCACAGCAAAGCCCATCGCGCTCCCTGCGAAACGGCAAAAAACGCCAGGCTCGGCGCCAGCCTTCGGCGGAACCTCTTCCCGCAGCTGACATCAAAATATAATCCTGCGTCCGCGTGGCGGTCTGACACTTACATCGGTCGCTCTAGCCATGTTAGCGGACATAATTCAAACACAGGTAGGGCTGGGACCTAACAATGAAGACCAGGTCCGCATGCAGCAGGTATGTAACTTTATCATCATATGCTTTACAAATAAAGAACGCGCTATGAAATACGCAAGCGTCACCACCTTCACGCTGAAAGGGGAGCAATACGAGACTGCTGCGCACGTTGCCGCCCTAGCGAACACAGTGATGGGAGTAACATCGCGTAAATACTTTTCGACGGTGCCAAAGTCCCCTGCTGGGTTCGCTGCCGTGCCGCGACCTATCGCTGCAAGCCGTTCAACAGAAAGTCTGAGGCATGCGCAGCGTATTGGCAGCGATGTGTGCCCCAACGCACCTCCAGAAGACGGCCTCTTCGGGTGCTCCTGTTATAGCCCTAGGGCTATAACAGGAACACCCGAAAAGGCCGTCTTTTCTGGGAGCAAGTGCAGTCCCTCCGATTCACAGTTGAATCGGACCCCTCCATACCCACGCGACGGACCCCTCCATACCCACGCGAATTGGTAACAGCACGCAGAAAGATACTGACCTCACTCTCACTAGCAGGGTAGGAAAGGCACAGAGGAGCTGCACGGACCACTCGTTACGAAGTGACTACATCAGTCAACTCAGTATCTTTCATTCCTTAAACCTCAAACCGCGCTTGAGACAGCAGCACCTAACAAACAATGAATTTAGGCAAACCCGCATTCAACGAGACCCTCCGAACATTAACGCGAATACGCTAGAGCTGGGTGGACCAATTGTAGAGGATGAACGTAAGCCCGACCAACCACTGTAACCCGAGATACCCGCAGAAATAGTAGACACCCGTTTGCACCATTTGTGGGCTGCAATGGTATACAGCGCAGATGGAAATGCAATAAACATAACCTACACCTCCGACGAAAACTAGCGGAACTTGAATAACGAGGCGCTCAACAAAGCAGCTCGAGAGCTCACGGCCCGAGCAAGACCAAGCCTCGTCCCCTCACATGGAGACTGATCAGCCCGAGACAGCTTATTGAGCTATACACTACCGCCTCTCCCGCCGAATGTATCCGCCCGCCCATCGGGATCTTACTAACACCGAATAACGTCTGTGGCGCCTACTACATACGAACACACTGCATGTCGCTCCATACTGCACCATATTCACCCGACTCTGTATCCGTCACCTAATTGCCTGCGTGTGGTGCGAAGGACACAGTCGCCCATCTCATATGACCATGGCCTGAAGACCCCTTCCCCTTGATCCCCTCAGGCGAGATCTGGGAGAAAGTTTCGCTGCTGAACGAGCTGCCATGGTTTTCTCTTTCCCTCTCTCGCTGCTGCCACGACTGAAGCCGTTCGTGCGTTCTCGCGTGTGTACTGCGTGTACTGTGTGCACTCTCCTCGGCATCATGTTGGATCACGGTCATAGAAGGAAAAAGAACTGTGTTCGCTGCTACCGCGCGGCATTAATAATACCGGATGTTCTGGATGAACCCCCGGCGAAAAGGCCTCTGCAGCACGTAGAATATGCTTATAAATTAGTGCTTACGGGAGCGGAAATTCAACATCCTGTAATAGACAAGGCCGTATACAGTGTTACCTGGTATCGCATTTTCGAGAAACATGTTGCAAAAGAGTAAAATTGAGTGATGCTGCTCTGAGAAGCCGCTCGCTGTTTCGAAGAAAATTTTCCATAACAGAGGTAGTTGCTTCTCAAAATCACGCAAGAAACAATTCGCGAATAGGATGAGCAAACCATGTCACTTAACAAACCGATCAAAAAAAAAAGCAGACTCCGCCGGGAATAAAGCCTGAAACGTTGATGGGGTGCGTGCGACGCTCGAGACCACTGCGCCATGCACCTCACAAATTGTAATACCCCTCCGCCAAATAACCTGTGTACTATATAGATGAGGATCACCCTTCCTGTGCCATACATTGGTGTCTACTAGCTGGTTTGCAGAATTTCTGGCTGCTAAACTGAAATTTCTTAAATAGCGCTTGCGCAGTAAGGTTCCTCGAAGCCCCCACAATAGGCTATCGTCATCAGCTGCGCTGCTTCGAGAAAGCGCTCGCAAAAATATGTGTGCCCGGCTGCGACTGCATCCAATTTCGCACTGCGGGAATACACTTTACACTAAAACCTTTGGTCGATATTCATTCCTTATTGACTAAATTACCTTCCGCAACTTTACTTCTGCACGTTACTGACCTTATATTTTCTACAAGTGTGCCGGTCGCACACGCATATGCAGTTCGCAGCTCCGGGCCAGCGACGTCGCCCAAGCGTCCAAAATACTGATCTCATTAGCGCTATAGTGTTGAGCTGTATGGGCTTCATAATGAAGTGATCAATGTCACCAGTCACACTGCACGAGGGGCACAAAGGGGATGAAACAATGTTGATTTTATGTAGCCAAGCGGACGAACTTTTTTTGTGATCTCCAGAAGTTAGGAGGACCCCATGCTACATCGGAGGACATTATTTTTCCTAGGGACCACTGGATTGTGCGAAGAGATGTGTCTCATCTCCTACTCGGATTCTTGCAGTCCACAGGACTAAGTGAGGTGTGGTGACATTGCGTGTCTGTTATCTTAGGACTAAGTTAGGTGTGATGACTGAGAGATTTGATATGGTATTGGGGGCGATTAGGCGGAGCAATTGCCGGCAGCTATGCAAGGCTAAGTCCGCCTTATTCAACAATACTTACTACTACTACTACTACTGTATGGGCTTCATGGACCTTACTAAGCTTATTACACTTTAAGAACTAACGAAATAGAGCCGAATTCACTACGGCACGATTATTATAGGAGCACAGTTTTCGCTTGTCGATAGATTCCCGACGACACGTCGGGGTCGGCCGACCGGCTTTGTCGGCGCCTTCGGTCGGCGAGCCAGTCACACTACGCGGACTTTCTATCGGCCGATGTGCTTGTGTCGCCGTCGGCGTAGTGTGACAACGCGGTCTGGCAACTCGGCAGTTGGCCGACGGGTCGGGTACTCGTCGGCGTCGCCGTCGTGTCAGCGTATACTGTGACCGTGGCCTTAGGAGCACTGCCAAAAGTGTCGCAATTTGGCATGTGTATGTGGAAAATTTTTGATAAAGTGAATCAGTTCGAAAAGGAAAGTTGATACATTTGAGTTTGCACGGGAGGGTCTCGCGACTCCCGATTGCCGAGCTCAATATGAGCAGTGTCCCCAGTGCACATCTTTTTCCTTTCCCTCGAACCATTGTGGGATTCGAGCGCGCTGCCAGCCCGACGCATCAGCACGTTTCCTGCGGCAGTGAGCGGGACGGCACGTGAGCAGAACGGGTGCGCCCTAACTCTGTGGCGTCAAGTGCTGCCTGTCCAAGTCATCCCCAGGTGGTCAAAATTAATCCGGAGCCCTCCACTATACGGCGTGCCTCATCGCCTGCGTTGCGTCGGCGCGTTAAGCCCTACAATCAATCAATCAATCCAAGTCATCTGACTGGGAAACGCAAGCAAAGGAAGACGCAAACGTCGAGTATAGCAGTAAAGCATCCGCAGGTGTCATCAGGGGAAGCTTTCGAATTCGAAGCCCGCGAGCAGAGTGAAGTCCCCGAGGCATCCCTGTTTGCCTTGGGGCCCTATAGGGTCTCATAGAGCCCTCGCAATGCAACTGCCAACCGCACTACTCCAAATGGCGGTTCGACTTGCGTGGGAACAGGCGGGGAGATCAGGGCGTTGTCAGGGGGTGCCTTCTCACCCCACTCCGACAGACATGTTGGTGGCGGCTGTTGCAGGCTGCAGGAATTTGCTCTCCTGCGATGTATGTGACAGAAAGACGCTTAGTTTACACCTGCAGCTTTATTTGTACAATGAGAGATACACAAAAGTGGCAACAGTGATGTAATCATCGACGTCCCCCAAAATGTTGGTTGGATTGACAGCTTCCTAAAGGGAACTGTGCTGGCTCAGCTTTCCAACTGTCTTTCGTCGTTTCGATTGCTTCTCTATTGAACGAGCCAGTTGGGTAGCACCAAGAAGCTTTCTGTCCACGAAGGCCGCTCATTTGCAAACACCTCATGTGCGAAATTGGTAGCGAGAAGAATGTCCCAGGGGACGTAAAATCGGGGAGCACTCGGGGAAATCCGCTCCCGTGGAAGGTGCGCGGCCCGTGGAAGGTTTCCACGGCACCTCACCAGCGGCGACGAACGGTAGGAAAAAGCGGTTTCGACAGCGTTACAGCCAATTTTGAATGTCGTGTTGAAATATTTCTTTTTTCAATTCTTCGGCAGAACAAAAACAATTCCTAGCAGAAATGCCGGAGTATGATTTTTATTGCGACCGTCCTCACCCTTTCCGAAGTCAACCTGCGGGAATAAAGGGCGCATAAAGGAAGCACGTGTGACGATTTTCCAGGCGCTGCAGTCTGTCTGCAGGGACAAAAAGAAACAACCACCCTCCAGCCGACTATTCTTTGACACTAACGAAGTGACCGTCTTTTGAGGCAATCCAGTTCTTGTTGCCTGTGTGTGTGAACAGTGTAACCGGAACTGGTTAATTCGGGCTACACGCCTCCTCCAAGCGACCTGTGAGCGTCATGCAAACAAGCCGGCTAGGATGGCGCGTTGAAAATTAGTCATGGTGCAGCAGTGCTGTACAACGGCCGCTTATTCTTATTGCCAGGTCTGCCTTCGTAGCTGCCAACGCTGGCCAGCCGAGGCTGCGCGTGTTTTGCCCCGCGGATCAAGACCATAAAAAGGCCGCTTGCTTCGTAATGGAATCCTCATGATCACGTGTGACTGGGAGGCGCAAACAGATGCTTCAATCAACTCAAACTAATAATGAAATATAATATTAAGCGCACAAAGCATACAACACACACGCACGCACGCACACTCGTTCACAGTCAAGTTCGAGTTCGGGTCGCTACGCCACAGGGCCCACGGCGGGGGCCGCAGCCGCGTCTCATTTCTTCTTCCTGTAGCCGGCCTCTGTAAGGAGCTTCTTCAAGACGTCGACCGGGATGTAGACGAGGTTGTATCGCCGCCTCGTGTTCCGGCCTCCGTCCGAGCCCCCCGAGCCGTAGATACCCACGGGGTACGTTTGGAACGACGGCGTCTGCTTCTCCGCAGACGGCGAATCCTCCATGCGGGTGTTCTCCTGGGAGTTCCTGCCGTACCGGTACATGGGACCAGTCTCCACCTGCGGGTGCAATTTCCTCGGCGGTGGCTGCTGCGGCTGCTGCTCTTCCTGTTCGGGCACGCGCGATTCCGGCTGGTGCTGCGAGACCTCCTGCCTCGACCCGCCGCTGCCCGCGCGGTGGTGGTACGGGGAGGAGGGCGGCACGCCGTAGACTTCGTCAGCTGCGGACGCTCCGCCGCCGCTGGCGGACCCGGACGACGAGGACGAAGGCGACGCGCTCGCGTACTTCACGGCCCTCACGTAAGCGGGAGGCGGTGGCGGTTTCTCGGTGACAACCGGCGTGTACTGACCGCTGGACCTGAGTTGCGACGACGATGGGAACTTTGGCGCGCCGTAGATGGACTGCTGGTGCGGCTGCTGTGGGTGCTGGGGCTGCTGGCGTTCGCGCCCGTGTTCCGCGTACTGAGGCGGCTCGACGACGGACGTCATGGGCCGGCTGTGAGGACGCTCGTGGTCCACCAGTGGTCGCTCGTACAGGAACCGGGGCGGAGTGTCGAGATTCGCTGGCGGAGCATCGTAGCTCGCCTCCTGGGGCCTCTTGTCCACGCTCTCCAAGGGGCTTCCCGGGGCGTAGCTGTACGGCGACTGGGCCTTCGACAGGGACCCGTAGATGTGCTGCGGCTCGCGGCGCAGCGGTCGGGACAAGTCGCTACTGTACTGGCTCACCGAGGGCCTCCGGGGCTCGTACTGCTCGGCGCTGTGGTACTTGGAAGTTCCCGGCGACGAGTCGCTCCGCAGGTGGTGGTGAACCATGGGCGGCGACGAGTTGGGCGAGGAGAAGGGCGTCAGCGTTGTGGGAAACAGCATGGCGATGGCCGGGAACCGCCGGTTGGGCGACACGGTCGTTTGCGGCTGGTACAGCGAGTGGTGGGACGGCGAGCTGCCCCCCGTGCCGCCGCCCCCGGACACGGCGGGTGGATTGGCCGGCACGTGGTACGCGACGGACTCGGACGTCTGCAGCGCTGACAGGGGAACCCGGTGCATGTGCCCTTCGGCGGCCGAGGAGTCCGAAGGATTGGACTCCGACCTGGTCGGCGCCGCCAGCAGGCAGAAGAACGCCAGGCCGCAGAGAACCAGCTGGGGCCGCTGCGCGAGAGGGATTGCACATAGCGGGATGATTGCACACCGACTCTTCGCTCGCGCTTCCGCTTGATTAGAACAAGGGCAAGAACGGAGAAAGTTTCACTTCGAAGCAAGGGTGAGCTATTTGACGAAGCTCGCATCACTGCGAATGGAATCCGCTGACAGTGTATTGCTCGTTCGTGGAGGGAATCGAAATTAGTTTTTGAGTCAGTTTGAAATCCAAGAGGATGGCGATATGACAGATTGTGATTTAAAGCGAGAACTAGCCATGAGATATAAACGTCCACCAATTCGTTCTGCTAGTGACTATAATGTATGTCTGCGATGTGAATTGCTAACGGGGCACCCTTATTGCAATAGTACGCACATACTGTACACCTTGTTTTCAAGAGTTGATAAATTATAAAATTAGCATGAGATGGGACCTGACAAGAGGTTTTCGTGGATAACTGAAATGTCAAGTACCTCTTCTCTCCCACGTCTTGTTATGCTATGGTGACAAGCAATGTCAAGCTTGCAAATGGTCACGTGGCTCATTACAAGTTGCGCTCCTAATCTTCGTGAATTTATCTTAATGTAATGGTTTCCCGCGCTTGAGGGCAGCAGCCAGCGCCTCTCCGACAACCTGGGGTGAAGGGGGCCTTCTTTTTTACCCCCGGGTTGTGACTCGAGCGTCAACGACGTGTCGGAAGTGGTCGACCGGCAGGACACCCTCTTAAGTCACCAACACTGCCAGAACCGAGTCCCTCGCTGTGCGTGTAGCGAATCATAATTGAAAATGAGGCGCTCGTTGAATGAACACACCAATAAAGGCCAGCAATCAAGAACGCCAAAGAATACAAAGGGAAATGAATTCATTCATTTTTCCTGTCGAAGTATGTTCAATTTTTAAATGAAAGATAGGAATGGGAGAGAAACACGCTCCCCGAGTTGGAAGCGAACCGGTAGTAGAGTACTCCGGAGGTTGTGGGCTCGGGCTCCATCCGGGGGAGCATTATTTTCTCCAATTTGTATCTACCTTTTAGACATTTCAAGAAACTATATCTGCTTCAAGAAGACCAAATAACGAACCACTAACCCTTTGACTTCCTTGGCGCTTTTGACAGCTAACCTTCCCTTCTATGTACTTATATATGCATTAATCGTTCAGCCCGTTTTTTTTTTTTTACCATGCACCCGCCGCGGTGGCTCAATGGCTGAGGCGTTGTGCTGCTGAGCACGAAGACGCGGGTTCGATTCCCGGCCGCGGCAGCCGCTTCTCTGATGGAGGTGAAAATCAAAAACGATCGTGTGTACGAGATTTGGGCGCAGGTTAAAGATCCCCAGGTGTTCAAAAATAATCCGGAGCCCTCCACTACGGCGCGCCTCATCGCCTGCGTTGCGTCGGCGCGTTAAACCCTACGATCAATCATTTGTTTCCCATGCAGGATGATAGGCTCTCCCTTAGGCTTCAAAATGCTCCTATCCTGCGCTGTCCGCATCATTTCTGCGCCCCCAAATTTCCCCACGTTGTCCTGCAGTCTTCACTTGCTCTTGGCCTCGCTTCGCGGTAGCCGGCCAGTCACCTTGGTGGTAACTGCCGCTTGTCAGCTCTTCGCTTCACGTGCCTTTCCAAGTGAGCATGGTACATTGAAGTGCAGTGAACTATATTTCACCAGAGCAAGGCCAACGTAACGTACTTTCTGCGGCAAACGATATTCTCTGTGCCCCACTAGTGGTAGCAGCTTGCCTATAGCGTGTGCGGTGAGGCGCAACAGCGACCACTGTTTCGCGTCTTTCTTTCTGCTCTTTTCAAGCGGTTGCGAAGGATTTAATACGCATTTATGTCGCGGGCCCAATAATATTACATGTGCCTCGAAGTTCCAAGTTTTACTTACTCTTACAAAAATACTTTGACACAACTGCAATTAAAAAAAAACATTCCAAAATATGTCAAAACTTCCGGGCATTATCATCCCAGCTAAAATACGCTACGGCCATACAAACTATAGTTGCCCCTAAAACCCAGGAAGTGCCATTTTAATCCACTGAGCATCCCAAAAAATAATGTGCGTTCTTTCTGGGTACTCGTTTCTTATTTTGGGCCGGTTACAACCACGCGTACCAGTAATAAGGAAGAAATTATTTTATTAATGTGTTGCAAACTGCATATAAATATATTTACGTTGGTGCAAATATTTTGTAGAAAAGCTAAGCTTCGAGCATGTGAAGTCCTATTAAGCTAATTTTTTTTTCGAAATATAAAACAGCTCAGCCAAACAAGGACGAAAGAGGGCATTGAGAGCTGACCTCAACTCAAAGTTAATTATTTATTTTATGTGCGACCCGAGCAGCGCGCAAGATGATTCAGGTTTCTGAAAAATTTCCGAACATTATTTTGAGCTAGCTCGCATTTTATGAAATTTATTCAATCTATCCTCCGTTTGTCCTCTTATATCGTGATCACAGCAGAGTCGCCAATCTGTCGCTCACCTTCATGACGTAACGCCGCAAAATGCGAACGCGTTGGCGCAGGGAATGGGACTCCAACGCTGACGTTGACCGCCAACCCCGGTCGGCGACCACAATTCCTGTTTGCCGACGGCACCTACGAAGCGAACGCCGTGGATATTCGGACTTCAGACGAGCCCGTACGAGCAGAACACGTCGTCCCGATCCAGTCCTCTATGATTGCCACACACCACAACACGCGCTTTCATGGCCCTCCACCGCCGGCTCGGCGCTTTTTATACCCAGCGGTCTGTTCTCATCGGAAGAAACTGGACCAGTGATGCGAACTCCCCCTCCGCCGTTTCCCTTCAGAGAGGAAAGGGTTCGGGCACGCTCGCGAGAAATGCGCCCCGCCTCCCCAACGATGCCCGCAACGAGCGGAGCCTCAATTCGGGCCTCCTCTTTTCAGAGGCGGGAAAGGGCATTCTGAGAAAGGAGGGGGGGGGGGAGGTTAATTGGCGTTTGTCTGCGGCCGGGAGATTGGGAGGGGGGGGGCGCAATATCGTGACGTAAAGCCGGCGAGAGAACAGGTTCAAAGATTCGGCTAGCAGACGATTCGTGAGCGGGCCAGAGACGACACGGGAGCGACTTCGTGAATTCCATGTCCCGGTTTTCATCGTTACAGACAACCGCTGGGCGCGAGGGGATTTATTTTGAATAGCGTACGCTCGGGGTCCAAGGACAGAAAGTAAGCAAGACAAAGCGAACAGGAGCACCGGCAATGTCGCGGCCACCATTCGCGGCCTGGCACGGCCTTTCAGGAGCAGACAACGGCAGTCGTGTGGACAACGGCGGTCGCGCTGGAAGTCACTGCGGCTTTCCTGTTGTGCGGCTCGCTCTTTCTTTTGCTTGTCGTCTGCGGCGTACAGACGAACTGGCTCGGGGAAGCTCGGACGTCGCCCACGAACAAACGGGATTCCTCCCAAGGATGACAGGACGGTAAAGAGCCTCGCCTGCAGGACTTCCTGTTTAGGAGGACACGAGCGGTCCACAATGTGACACGTCTTCTTCTGGCCTTTACTTCTGTGTGCTTGCTGGCCGAAAAGCAGCAATACGCGAAAGAAGACGTTTGCTTCCTATTTCCTCGAAGGGTGCGCGTGACTTGTAATTCGCTTATGGCCGCGACTGAACCAAGAATAGTTTAGCGACGTTTCCAACTAAACAAAGCATATGGTAAGCGACGAAGCGCCGTCAGGTTAGCACCTTTTGCAGGCGCGGAGAGACAGCCCGAAATACGAGGTCGTTAAATAGTCGAGTTGCACAGATACAAGTCTAATTGCGACGTGCTAACGTTAGTACGTCGCAATTAGACTCATTGTTATTGAGCGAAAGCATACGCGTGAGCTATAGACGGGACATGCCGCGAAGGTGTGCATTGTCGGTCCGCGGACGCAGAGCGCCAGAGGAACAGAAAGCAAGGACGGAGCGCGTGGGGAGGGACGTCAAGCCGAGTCGGTGGCGGCACTGGCGTTGGCCTAGAGTGCCATGAGTGCACTGGCAGTGGCCATTGCACTGATCTACACCAAGAGCTCGACCGTGTCGACGAAATGCCAAGCTGCCCGTCGGGGCTTCCTGGTCCCCACCAGCCTTCCGCCTCCTCGCGCAACGTCAGCCCCAAGACCTCCTCTGCACTGCGGCCCGCTATGCAGTGAACTTTGCCCATCAGTGAGCAAGCCAGGGACATAGGATTAAAGGAACAAGCCAGGTACATACCATCGGTCAAATTTCAAGATATTGCACAATGCTGTCCACTTGACAGTCGAAATTTCACACAAGCTCATCCCAAACTTTCTATTACGCCACGTTTCCACTCAATTTCCCGCTCATTGCACTTTCGGTTCTAAGCCAGGCGCGCTAGCGCACATTTTATTATAGTGTGCACATAACCGGCAGACTGGCCACCCTTTTCTTCCTCCCAGCCCTTCATGAGGTGCGGAAAAACCCGCTCACCAGAGGCCACCTGGACGCAGCAACTCCTGGCGTCCACGCCGTCAGTCACACCTGCAGGTTCAAGGACTAGGGAATTAACCACTCCTGTTTCGTGGTTAGAGAAATGTCTACTGCCTCTAGCAGTAGCAGCAGCAGCAGTAGTCTTTTACTTGCGCTTGAGTAATTCCACACTGCGATCACTCCTGCAAGACGAAGTGCATGTCTCCAACGCACGTGTTAAGTCGAAGGCCACAACCCATTCGCGATGCCTATTTTGATTCAGCTCGAAAGCTGTTGGGCTGGGGCCGTCGTCGCGCGCATGTCTTGGCTGGCTTCCTGAGCTCCCCTGCTCCGCAAATAATTTTTAGGCTCAGCTCAGTTTGTGACTTTGTTTACAGGAGCTTTCCTAAGAAATTTCGAGCAATCATTGAGCTGTTGTTCACTCTCTGAGCAGTCGGCCATATCTTGCATGCCGTGGACACGGAATTTCCGGCCAGCGTAGGTAACTGATCCTTTCGCAGTAATATGCAAGCAAGGATCCTATAGTCAAAACACTGCATCGAGGCTCTCAATTAGTAAAAAAAAGACTACAGTTGACGCAGCAAAAAACACGAAAGTGAAATGTGCCTTGACTTGAGCATTTGAATGTTAATTGTGCATCGATATGAACTTGCCCATCGCTATTTTTATTTCGTCGGTATGGCACCGTTAGACGCATCAACATTAGACACTGGATCACAGGCGCCGGAGCATTGCGTAAATACGATTGAAACACCAGGCGCTCGCAAACCGTGCGAACGAAACCGAACAGGTTGTCAGCGAATCGTTTGGTTGTCACAGTACGCTACAGCGAAGGGAGCATAATTTGCGGGTCGGCAGCAGTCCTGTGGGAGTGCTTGTCGAGCGACGTCCTGCTGGCGGTTCGCTTAGGCAAAGGTGCGACCACATTGGTCCTGCTCCGTGGCGTGTACGCCAGACGCTTGCGTTGCGACGAGCTCAGCTTGTGGAACGCGGCGATGGCGTTCCACAAAGGCGGCGGACGGGTAAACACAGCAGCTTCCGCTGCTACACGCTGCCCCTGTCGAGGCGCCAACTATTGGCGCGCATTATCTTAATGAAGCACTATTTCGATTCACCTCTCCTAGACTGCAGCATAATCTGAAGACAAGTTAGAGGGAACGACATAAGGCGCCTTCGTACAGCTACCCGGGCATGACTTCATAGCTCAGTCGGTTGAGCGTGTGACACCACCCGTTGCGGACAGAGTGATCGCAGGCATAGAGTTTCATACAAATAACTAGAGGGGAAACTGGCACTGCGATCGTACGCCTCAATGGGCGTGATCATATGGGTAGTTGTGGATTCGGATTGACGCTCAATGGCTTGTGGAAGTTACTATGGATTTCAGGCAGTTTCGTTTTCGTTTTTGATTTACATGAACACATTTGCCTATGCGGTGTGTTGGAAGAAGCTATCAAAAATACGTTTCTCCTTGAACTGCATGCTGCGCGCGCACTGACGCCACCCTGAGTAGAAAGTTTTATAACTAGAGTTGCGAATTGGGTTATCAATTCGTTGCCGGCACAGCGACCACGAAAACACAAATGACGGCGCTCTGTGCGGCGAAGTTGTCTGCGAATAAGGAGTTGCGGCGCTGCTTATTCGGCAGAGCAATGTATTGTCGAAGCTAACGACGGTTGCGAATCGCTTGGAACAGCCACACCTTCCGTGCGAACGCCGGCTCCTACAACGTAGACCAGCAGTATCGGCGGTTGATAGGAACGCAGATTGATGAATGTCACTAATTCAGGCAAGAATAACTTCTCCAGAGGTAATCGGTTTCTTTTTTTTATGAGCACAAAACTTTTCGCTTCCTATTACAAACCACCAGCGCCGAAACTTTTTACAAGTAGTTTTTAAAGAAGTCCGCGTCCTGCTGTAGTTGGCGGCAAATGGCAAACCTGCTCCGCAAACCTCCTCAACTCCGCGTCTGCTTTTTATTTAACGCGGCGTTTTATTTCGTACAGAACCAGTTTATTGTCACTAACTTTTTTGTTCGCCATGTAATTTGTAAACGGAGAACCGGACAATAAGAGTTTTTTTGTCAAAAAACACAATTTACGCAGCCATAGGCTTGTTTCGATCCTATACGCAATCCGGTTCCACAACTACCCATAATTCCCATTGAAGCGTAAGCGCCGCTGCCATGTTCGCGTTGACACTAGCGCCAGTTTCCCCTCTAGTTATTATTGTATGAAACTCTATGATCGCAGGTTCGCACCCTGGCACCGCCGCGTTAAGGGACCTTCCCCTGGTGATGTCATTTCCGGGCCGTCGGTGAGGTTCGTGTACCCAACCCCGCATTAAACACTTTCGTGTTAAAAAACAAATGGCGCAGCTTGCACTAGTGGTGCAAGGCTGGAGAAACAGAGCAGAGCCAGTGGGGGCCCCTCCGTCACCACCCTGCAGGGCAGCATCAGCAGGACGAAGGCGTCTCCCGTCGACGACCTCCTGCGCCGCTCGAGTGCACCCTTTGCCTCCGAATTTCCTCATTTCGTGCCTCAGTAATTGACCTTCCTTTTTTCTAGACCCGTCTTTCGGTGTCTATTCTGTTGTCCCTGTGGTCCACCCGCAGTCATTTCGCCTAATTAGGAGGGCAGCTCAAGTCCATTTATTTTTATCTATTTGAATTATGTCATCTTCTACTCTAGTTTGCTCTCTTTCCCTGTCTCCAAGTGTTACTCCGACTATTACTCGGTCCATGGCCCGTTAAGCTGATCTAAGTTTGCTTCAAAGTTTTTTAGTAAGGCGCCAAGTTTCAGTTCCATATGCCATCACCTCACATTTATTTCCAGACTTGCCGCTGAAAGTTTTCGAGGGGCGCTATTCCAGAAGGGAAGAGATATCTTACTCCCGAGTTTCCAGCTGCTCGAGTATAGCACAGCATCCGATAAACCTCAAGCTATACCCGCGCAATCGCGGGGAGCATGCTTAGCATAACAGCGCGCCGAGTTGAGGCTACTCCGTCGTTGAGGCCGCTCACGTTAAAAAAGCACGGCTCGTGCAAACATCCCCGTGCAGCGCCGTCTAGAATCGAGTTGGAATATGCACTCCGTTCGGTAAAAGTAGATAACCCAGTTATTCCCTTTGAAACTCCGGCCTGCTTTTAAAA
Organism: Haemaphysalis longicornis; assembly: GCF_048455015.1. Taxonomy (NCBI): domain Eukaryota; kingdom Metazoa; phylum Arthropoda; class Arachnida; order Ixodida; family Ixodidae; genus Haemaphysalis; species Haemaphysalis longicornis. Next base: position 3,490,034 of record NW_027526422.1, on the reverse strand, counting down.
CTCCGCCTCTAAAAGCGGCGCGGGGCGGCTCAGATTTTCTCGGTGTTCTGTTCTTCCACTGAAATGTGTTTGCTACGTGGTTTGAGGGTGGCTCCAGTGCTACTCAGAGCAAGCCCAAACCAAGTAAGCGAAGCAGTTCACTCCAGCCGAAGGAACGCGCTCTTCTCCCGACTGTCAAACGTGACCGGCTTTGTTTACACGCGAACGGCGCGGGCGAAGTGTAAGACATCGCCCCAATTAAGCGTGCCCCGAGCGGGTTTCGACGTTTTACGAGTGCGTTTTAGACGCTGAAGGCTTGTCATCTGTCGCCAATTGGGCATTTGCTGGCTATGAATACGGCTGCCGGGGGAAATCTCGTCCTCTTGGCCGCTCCTATCGTTCGGACTGAACCCCCCCCCCCCCCTGCGACTGCGGCAGCATCTGACTGACGGTGGCCTGGGGCATTCGTTTGTTCATTGTTTTCCGCTAAGCTTTGCTACCGGAGCATAAAATGCAAGTGACTTCGTGGCTGCGCGCTACCCCACCAACGAAGTCGACGCCATGGCAGCCATGGTTGGGTGGGGCTTCGGTTGTGTGTGTGTGTGTGTGTGTGTGTGTGTGTGTGCTTGTGTGTGTGTGTGTGTGTGTGTGTGTGTGTGTGTGTGATTGACACGAGAACTAGGAGGAAACTCGGGAGAGATATTGCACAGGCAAGTTGAACTCGTAACGCTCGTGTTGGCGGCTGCTGCGGCGTGGTTTATTGTTCCCGGTCGCCGTAGCAGGCATATATCTATCCCGACAGAGTTTTTCTTAAGCGGAGGAGAGATTTCAAGCCATTTTTCGTCTTTAGAAAGTATGCATTGGCTGCGCAGCCATTTGGTGCCCGACCCCCTTTGCGACGACTTTGAGGCGGCTTTCGCTCCATGGCTTCCGACGGGCAAGTGTTGTGTGCGCTGCGGTTTTACGCGACGGACACCTTTCAGGGAAGCGTTGGTAGCGACCGCACCAGTGACCGCCCCCAGTCGGCAGTCATCCGGTGTGTGCGCAATAGGATTACTGCATACATTTTTTACGCCTTTTTTTTAGGTGGTTCGCCGGAAATGGCTTCCGCAGGTTCTACCATGCGCTTATCCGTCTGCAGCCGCTTCACTCGTCTGTATACGCTTCACTCGCGACCGCTCGATGGAAAGGAGGTTTCCATAAAGGCCGTGCTTCAGTTATCATCTGCATGCAGCGCCCCTAGTGGCCGACTCCTCTGGGTAGTACAAAAGCAGACGACCCTCGCCGCCCTCCATGCGTTTTCAATTACTAGGCAGAGTGAAACTTGGTTGTACTTAGTTTAATCGCTTTGTGGCGCGTTTAAATGACTGCATACTGCATGAAATAGCCCTTAAAGTACTTCCAGAGGCTAAACAAAATATTTTCCGCTAAAACAAGCCGATTTATCGGCTTTCTTTTGAGCGAGCTGTCGCGGTCGTCGCGGCGTGGGGCAGTATCGCCAGGTCGGCCGGGTGTTCTAACTACCTGACGACCATTACCGTTATTTCTTCTTGCGTGCGTCGACAAAGGAAAGTTCACGAGTAGCATAAACACGGAACGCTGCTGGTAACTGCAAAAGGTTGCTTCAGCGGGAGCATGCAAGCGAACACAAGAATTGCGCAGCCGACTCAGCTGGTCTGGCACCGCACTGAAAATGAGTGGAAATTTTGTTTTGTATTTTCGTAAAATAAATGATTCTTGCGTAACGTTTCACGTCGCACGATTTACGAACGGCAGAGTATACATGTATACTAGCGAGTATGTGAGGCAATAGCGTCAAATAAACAAATTAGGCGCTATTAAAGGACGCAAAACAAGCACCAAATCACACGGGCCCGCTGCCTGCAAAGATGTGTACTTCTATTTGCATAACATAACAGCCGCGTACAGGGCACGCGGCCCCGAATATTTACATACGATCATCACTGACTCCGTTGGTTATCTTCTAGTGCAGGGGTCGTCGCTAACAATCTGAACGCCGACATGCGAGTTTTGTCCTCAACTGGAGTTAGGCAGCGAGACAAGAACAGAGAATTGGTCGCTTCCAGTTGAATTGTCCCCCTTCTTCACATTTCACCAGATCATTGTCAAATATTATTGGCAATTCGCTATTTCTTTTTTTTTTTTTTTTGCGTTCAAAGCTCCCCTCCCCATCCCACCCGATTTGAAGTCCAGCCCTCCGCCGTGTCGGCTGCATGCAACTCGGCCCTACAATTCAAAACGTTGCTGATCCTCAGTCTAGCCTATTAAGTGCGAACTGGAAATATATAATGCAAGAGCGTAATTAAGTAAAGTGAGAGCAAACAAAAAGCGAGCGGCCTCTCAGTTCGCCCGACCACCTTGTTTTACCGCCACTAATTTCGGAATCGCAAAACAGATTTCACGCTTCTGACGCTCGCTGCATTTTGTCACGGAGACACGCAACAAAACGGCAAGCTAACGCTGTACCATGTATTCGTAACGGCGACGCAAACGAGCACTGTTTAATTAAAGTGCACGCATAGTGCGCAGGTACGCAAAAGAGCGGCGCACCGCAGCAGGCGAGCCAGCGGTCCGCCGGACTCGCTGGCTTTTTAAAGCGCGATCATCGCCGATTGCGTCCATCTTATTTATTTTTTTGGTCGGCTGTTGTTCAAAAGTCCTTGTCACCTAGAGTTTTAGTTTAAACTAGAAGTTTCACTTCAAGTGGTCAGTGAACCTGCCAGTGGGAGAGCACCGTCACCATCCCGGCACTTTCGTCGGTGCTGTAAACGTATTTAGCGCTGCCAAGTTGATCGCGGTAAGAGACCGGACTCGTCGGGGATGGGCTGGCGACCATGTCGCAAAACAATCGGGAATATCGAGCTCATTTTGCTTCTGTCAACACGCGATCCTATGGGACCCACGCAGCTTTGTACTACCCGGAAGTACACCCCGGAAGCCGCTTGCGCAGCGCCCCGGCCCTGGGCAGAGCAGGAGGCCTATTGTGGCGTAGCATCACCGTGCGTTTCATTTATCGTCAGCGCGGTAGACGATTTCCCTTGAGGCGTTGACTGTCCCACAATTCTTGCGAAAAATTTACTCGCAGGATAGTATATAGGCACGTTGCACCGGACAGAGGCCGCTGTGAGCGCAGCACTTTTCCTGCTAAAGTTGTCTGTAGCGCACGCTAGGGCATCGGCAAAGAAGTGGCGATTCCTCGACCCGATATCATCCACTGCCAATGATCTATGGGGTAGACAGTCAGACACGGTGTAAAGAAAGACGGCCGTGAGGAATGCATCGGTTCCTCCCTGCCATTTGCATTACCTGCAATCTGACTGGTTGGCTACAATATCAACAGCTAACGTATTTTCGTCTGCGCCACTTAAACTGTTCTTTCTTCTCGGCCTTATGACGTTACCTTAGATGCTTTCTTTGTGTGGGAGCCCGTGCGTGACTCGTGATAATCCCGGCTGTTGTTGTTTAGGACAGGGCGCCGACACTTACGTAATATGAATGCTACGAGCCGAGCCCGTGATATGTGTGGTATCTTTCCTACAAGAAATGGCCCCCCGAACCAACAGGATATAGAAAAAATGGCATCATCTCCACTCCGTGGATGATGGCGAAGGTGCGGAGTACAGGGACTCGAAATGACATCAAAGTTGCGCCCCGAGTGACATCCGATTTGCGCCCCGACCGTCATTCGATTTGACCCGTGAGTTGCACCTTGATTATTCCCCAAATGAAACCGCACCTCACGGCTCCAATCGAATTTCGTTTGATTTTCGATTGATGGTGGTGTGCGCACGGATGGACGCGGACGGAGATTGGGGGGTCCTAAGGTACTCCGCACCGTTACAGGGGAGGGAGTAAGCCGTTTGTTTGACTCTCGGGTACTAACTCACGGTCATAGCCCAATGGGTAAGGCGACTGACACTAACTCTGTCTGGTCTACCAGGCACAGGCTCGAATCCTGCTGGTGCCTGAGTGATTTTTTGCGATTGTAAATTCTGTGTGCACGAACGCGGACGGACATTGTGCGGTCCTAAGGTACTCCGCACCTAAAAATTAGCAGTATATATATGCTTAGCTCGGCTATGCCAGGATATACGTATAGTGTGCACGAGCTAAGGTTCAGTTGATTATTCTTTGGTTTCCTGGTTGTCTAGGATTAGCTGATTATCATGCTTACTGCTGCTAAAACGATTTCCAATCCATTCAAATCAAACCCAATCGAATTCAATCCAATCCAGTCGCGGCGGCGGCTCCGGCGCGCCATCTGTGCGCCGTGAGACGTCACTGCTCCCCGCGCATGCGCAGCACGGCTCTCCAGGAGCCACGCGAAACCGCTCAACCTCGGCCAGTGTAGCTCACGCTACAAAACAGCGCTGCTGCTTGATAGGCAAACGTCAGCGCAGCGTGCCTATAATCAACGGCGTGTGCCTATTATCGGAGGCGATCTTTACGCATTTCAACGGGTTTTGTCCAGCGTCCTTGTCGTCTGGCAGGAGGCGGAGCATGCAAAGTTTGTGAAGGCAACAGTTGAGACCGAAAGAAACAGCGTGACGCCAGAAGAAGGGTGTCGGCATAGTGACCGTAAAAAAAGAAAACTGTGGAGAGCTTCTTCGAGCAAGCATAGAGTTTCTCAATATTACCTAGAACGGAAAGTGTCGCTGCGATCGCACGCCGACATGGGAATTGTGGGTAGTGTGCGAATCGGATTGGCAGCCAGTGGCTAGTACAAAGGACTATGGATTAGGCTTCTCGGCTCTGAAGTGCTTGTTAGTTCTGTTTTCGGTGTGTGTTTCCGTTTTCGGGATGCCAATTTCTGGCATTCAATGGCTATCACAGATATGTCTATATAACAGGGTGATTAGCACTTAACGCATGTGCTCGCGTTAGCGGCGAGTTTCTTAAGATGAAGGGGTGACCACATGCAGTGACGGCGACAAGCGACGCCGAAAACGTAACTCAAAAGGTACAACAGCAGAGAGTACTGGGTGACAGCGACAAGCGAAAAAAAAATTAATACACTGCCGCCAATGTCCTCTGTCGTCGTCGCTCGTCGCCACAGTTCACTGTATCGCCGCTGCCGCTCGCTTGTGGGCTGCTTCTGGCCAGCAAAAAGCGAGCGAACGTCCCAGCGGCCTGTTCATACCGCTTGCCGCCGCCGCGCACACTACAGCCACTAAATAAGCTATGTTAGCCCACACTATCCGTTTTCTGCACACATTCAGTTACGATTTTCGCATCGCTCGTCGCCGCCGCTGCGTTTACTTACCCCTTGAAGCATTCACTGCCTTGGCCAAGCGCAATGAGACAACACATAGCTACTCGACAAGCCAGGATTTATTTGCCATTTAACGCATTCATGCAATTTCATCGCGCGTGCTTGAAGACTTACTTGCGGTAATAGGCATCGCCTCTAAGTTTATTTAAATCTGCTTGGACAAAGCAAATAAATACGACGCGATTCCATCATTCCTGTATCTCTACGTTGCATCTGTTCTGCCCACGACCGCCTGCCGAAACGCGTAGCATACGATAATAATACTGTATTGAGAGGAAGCAAGAGCACAGTTTCAGACAATCTAAACATTTTTTTCAGCAAAATATTAGAAAAAAATCAAGGAAAAGCTCACCCAGTTTGGAGTATGTAATAATTTAAAAATAAATCCGGGACGGCCCGCTGTATCTGGTGGCGTGAGACAAAGGCAGCACTTCTGCTTTTTTTTTCTTTGTAACACCCAAATTTGTTTGGAAACATAAGCCCTCTAACACGGTGTCTTATACAAAATAAAATTTGTTAACAGCGGCACTTTTGGCAGCAATTTTTTAAACAAAAACTCAATTTGCGTAGCCACAAAGTCGTTGCCGGCCAAGCCACGCCGAACTTCCGGCCGAACTACACACTATGGCTAGAGTGTACTAGAAGTTTTAGAGTGGCCCGAGAGGCGGCCTCTCCCATTGCTCCGCCGGGTCGACTTTCGCGCAGAAAATAAAGCCGGTATAGCGGCGGCGCTGCTGTCGTCAACAACTGAACAGCCGGCGCTCCCCGGCACCAGCTCCCAGCCTGCGCGCGGCAATATTTGCGTTGCTCGCTGCGGTGTTTTGCGCTTGCGAAGCTGATTTATTTTGGATTGTGAGGTTTAACGTGCCGGCGCTACACAGGCGATGAGGCAAGCGCTACTGGAGGGCTCCGGATTAATTTTGACCACCTGGGGATCTTTAACGTGCGCCGAAATCTCGAAGACACGGGCGTTTTTCGCTTTTATCCTCCATCACAAAAGCAGCCGCCGTGGCCGGGAATCGATCCTGCGCTTTTGATCAGCTGGCTTAGAAAGTAGACCCGGAAACGTTATGACTCCGCTTGAGCAAACTTTAAACTAGTACGACCCGCCATAAAATTATCGACCTCCCCTCCTCCCTCCCCCCCCCCCCCCAACGATACTTTCTCATTTTGTATGCGTTTTCTGAAAACGTTAATTATTGATATACAGTAATCTCTCGTTAACTCAAAGTCGTAAAATTATCTGAAAATTTTCAGATAAGCGCGGTGTTTCGAGCTAAATCAAATGCAGAAAATTGTAGCCAGGTCCCTGAAATAACAGCTATATATATAGTGCTGCTAACAACAGCACTATTGCACACGGGAGATTTCGTAGTAAAGGCAAAATAATTCGCAGGAAAAAGAAACTTTTATTATTGCAGAAGAAAGAAACAGCTGTGTTGCGCTCGGCTGATTCGCGTTCGCATCTGCATCCCAGAAAAGCGTACCAGAGAATTATCAACGCATCGCATGAATTGGTGGTCGCCACCGCTACGTTCTACCTTGTTACAAAGCAGACGCAGCATGAATGTTGTTTCTGCCGTTGTAGGCACTTCTGGAGGCCCCTCCTCGTCCGCATGATCAGCTGCGTCGTCTACAGCTATCTTATGCGCCAAACAGCATTAATTCCGGTAACGGGGACGCGTAGTCCGCGTAAACTTGCACTTCACGACCGCGTTCGGCGAGTAGTGGGAGTAATCATTCGAACGGGGACCTTATCAGCTGCCTGCAGCGGACTTTTGCTTGTGTCCTCTCTGCCAGTATTTCGAGACATCCGTGGTCCTCCGAAAAACGTTTTGAGATAAAGCGGGCCAATGCGTAGCGCCTATGGGAGGTAAACACGGTGAGAAAAAGTTTCGAGAAGATATTTTGAGATATAGCAGAGTTCGAGTTAACGAGGGATTAATTTGACGGACAGGCACCAGAAATGTTCTTCCCTTCCCCTTCTTGACTGCGCATGAAGCAAAAGCGACGGGGCGCACATTCTATGCTGCAAAAAGTTTACTGTTTTTTACGTTCCTATTTGGAACGAAAATACCAAAAGCCTTCTTCTGGGATACCCCTACCGTTGATGCGTGTACTGTCGTTAGTGGGCTTATTTTATTGACCTACTTTGTCGCAGGCACTTGGTAAGAAAGTGTGTACTGAAAACGAAGTGCCAAGTCTGCGGGACCAACTACTGCTTCCTGCATGCCAGGGGACGATGCCGCTGTGTTTACTACCTCTTGTAATTTGGGAGGACTTCTGAATCCTTCCGCGCACTTTTTAAAGTTCATTAGCGATCTCTAGGACGTTTTTACCGGTCGCTTCAGTGACAAGGAGCTCCACCATGACAGCGTTATGGATATGCTGCAGCCCTTATTCACAACAAACACCTTAACGGCGTTGGTTGCGACCAGCACGTGAGACCTTGACCGCAAATTTGGTTTGGTTCTGTATACATTTCGACACGGATTCATTTCTACATAAAATGTTTAAACCAGTTCCATGATTACATGCGGAGGTGGGAGCAACACCTTAAACTTAGCCGTCGCTAATGATCGAGGGCGAGTTATGAAAATGCGTTGACCAAAAATGACAATTTAAATCTCCATGTTACCGTTATTCCTAAACCTTTACATGTGTAGACTTTGCGCATGATTTCCCGCGTTACATTTCATTTGCTGGGCTATTGAAAATGAAAACAAAATGTGTATTTGTTCCAGTTCCGTTTATTTGAACCTCCATGTTAGCCTTCTTGAACCTTTACCTTTATAGTAGACGTGTTATATTTCATTTTTGTCGCGGTCAATATATCTTCTGATCTATGTTTTGCATTTGTTTTATGTGCGTGTAATTGTACTCTCAGCATACTTGCGAATTAAATTTGTGTTAATCTGATTCAACTCCTTTCTTGATCGAATCAGGTGAAAGGTGGTGCCATTAATAGAACGTTGCGGGAATAGTTCTATGAAAGACGGTCATTGGGACAACTGAGCTAACTGAGCTAACCACTCTAAAAAGATCTCTCGCTTGCGCATGTCATTTTCTGTTCGGCCACCACGGTGACCCGTAATTATCCCAAGCGGGCCACTGCTTAAATACTGCTATAATAACAACTCACGCAATAAAAAACAAACGCAACAACTTACGATAGTAACCTACATAACTGCAGTCCGAGCGTGAATTGCAAGACAATAAGTAAGAGATTGTTCTGAGAAGCTGTCATCCCAGTCCTCATATTTTTTCGTGTCATGTCCATCAAGCAGCCCAATAAGGGCACAATCATAAAGCAATCATAAACTGGTTCATATTAGTCAATTCAACGCAAAATACGTTTTTATAGGACATTGGAATAGCGAAAATGTCGCTGCAATTACTTTATTTAGAATCCGTTACGAATACTGCACTGAAGGAAAATCCGTAATTTTCCTTGTTGTCGAGCGGGAAAGGCAAAACTAACGCAAAATGAGCTGCAGCGTTTATTTTTCATTTCGTTACCCACAGTCCACTGTACCTACAGTACATTTCAGCAATTGGAGGACCCGCAGAAAACATTTCCAGCGCTCCACGCGTAAAGCGTTTCCTGGCCCGGCTGGGCGCGCGCCCGTGCGCGCGGCCAGCCGCCGCTTTCGCTTTCAATGGTCGTTGACTACAGCGCCGCCGCTATTTTCTGCGCGAAACGAGCACCTCTCCGGGCGGCCGGTTGGACCACTCTAAAACTTCTAGTTCACTCTACTATGGCGGCACTCATAGAGGCGTAGAGCGCCTCCGCCGAATCACGTTGACGCTAGCGCCAGATTCCACTCTAGGTGAGAGCGAGCAAGAGCTGTGAAGAGCGAAGTGAAATAGAAGAAACAAATTTGAACAGCTATTCCTTTCTTCGTAGCACATGCCCATTGGGTTACTTGGCCCCAATTGACCTCTCCCTGTATGTAAACACCGTGACGTCACGAAGCGCACGTGCGCGACGGGTGGCGCCTGCTGGCGGCCGCGAAATGCGGCTTCGGTTGGCAGAACGCGCCTGCGCCGCCGGCCCGGCCTGGCCGCGCGGTGCCCGAAAAGAACGATGTGCCGATGGTTCGGGCAGTCGCTGGCCGCCTACATTACAGGTGGGGGTCTAGCTATCCTAGCTGCGGACGTCGCACCTCCATGTAGCTTTCTGCACCAACAACCTCCGCAACACTTTCGTATATGACGAGTGACGCTTTCGGATAATCAGTGCGTGACAGCATTAACGAGTCATTCTGAAGATTGATGCGTTTGCGACGCGTTCCAAGAATATTTTGTTATGATGCTTTATGTTAGGACACATACCAAGGAAAGCTCATTCATTGTTGTTTTCGAGGTCCGCTTAAGCTGAGCGCGGTGCCTCAGGCAGCGTACGTATACGCTCCCTGTTCTTGGTATCTCTGCGTCGCCCGGATACAGTGGCTTACGAACGATTTCATGTCGAGGGGGGAAAGGAAAGGTAAAGCATGAAAAGATTAAAAAGAAGGCAAAGCATGAAAAGATTAAAAAGTAAAATTAGCAGCAACAAAACAAAAATATAAAGAGCAAAAACCAAAAATTATTCAAATAAAATTATCGCGATGATGTCGTGCTCTACGTAGGTGACCGATTGCTTTGTTACATTTTTCCCCAGTAAAATCGCGAAACGGCTCATCGCCATTGTGAGAGTAACATAGCAGCCACATATTGTTAGTGCGTATAGCTTGCGACAGTGGCACTGAAATAATTATCCGTACTCGTTATTTCATGATAGTTAAAGTTAGTGTCCTTGTACACCCGCTGAATACGCCGGCGTCGGGAGGCCGCAACAAAAGAATACATTCACTGAGTCCGTTCGCTTAGGGCCAACACATATCGAGTTTTTTCGAGACGCGTGAGCGGCCCATCTCACGCCGAAGGCATGATGCTACATGCATGTGAGCACGGCAAGCATGTCAGTTTTGCCGCGTCCTCAAGGCATAATATTATTGATCAAGGTAAAACTTTATTGCCTTTACAAGCAATGAATTTCGTTCGTCTTGAACAGTTCTCCCCATACAACCAAACTTGTCGTGGTCGATTTGGCGGCAGGCGGCTATCGCGGATTCGCGGCTTCGAAACATTTATTTCGCGTAGCTATAGCAGGTCAGGCATTCATTGTATTTTTAATACAGTACTCTATCTCATCAAAACATGACAATATTTCCCAGCAAGAAAGTTTCCATCTGACCCCAACCCCCAGTACTATTTCTGCTGGTACTACATGATAGCAGATGGTTAATAAACAGCATCATTTCATGGCAGTAATCAGCGCGGACTGCTAATGTAGACGATATGACTGCGCTTTGAAGAACAGCAGAAGTTCGAGAATGAGAAACGTTGCTATGAGTAAGAGCGGACGATGTCGCTGCTTGGGCTGCTAGCCTCTTCGGCGCATTGCGCGCATCCACAATACCTGCCGAATTTACCTGTTTGGGGACGCGGCAAAGCCTGATGCCGCTGATTTTGCTCGCACGATTTGCTTAGCCGAGAGCACAGAAACCCACCGGCATCAGAAAACCGAACACATAAACACAAACTCCACTTTTGCGCGCGTCTAATGCAGCCTCACTGCATACGCGCCGCGCGCGGGTCCGAATGTTTTGCCAACCACCCTCCCGGCCACACCCAGCACGTGCGCTCGCCGTGACGTCACGGCCGCCGCGTGACGTCCCCCGGGAGAGGTCCATTGAGAGCTTTGAGGCGCGATTGGGCTCTGTTTTGAAAATTCACAAAACTGTGAACCGGAAAAGTAAAAGTTGTAGAACAATGCGTGACACGTGAACGCGGTGGCACAGGTGAAGGACAGGTGCACACCAGCCGCGCAGAACCCGGATTACAGGGAGGGAAGCTGTGCTGGGTGCCAGTCTTCTTGCTGACGAGTTCATTACGAAATGAAAGAGAAGAAACTGACGCAAACACGGTATAGCGGGAAAGAAGAATTCATGCCGAAAGACAAAGAAATAAAAGCGAGGAAAAATACGCAAGTGTAATATATCAGTTAAGAATTATCGCAAGTACCTACATTGTGTCAGCTGTTATTAAGAATCGCCAAGCTTTCGCCTTCAATTCACGTAAGCAGACTGAAGCGCTTCTAGGACATTGCGTATCTGAGAGCGGACGGAGGGTTTCGATAACACAGACCAGCGATTACCTTGAATATGGCGCGTTTCCATCACTCGCTTTCTTTTTTAAGTGCGAATGCACTTTATAAGCGACCCTGAATTCCGCGACCGCCGTCCGTCCACATAGCAACAGCTGCGGGTGCGCGCGCTCCTCGTCTTCCTTGGCAACGGGGGGGAGATGGGCGCGCGCTGCCTGGCCGCTGACATGGCACATACCCACGTGGGGGATTGGCCAGGAATCGGGCGTGAGAAGGGCTAATGCACCCGCTTAAAGGAGTACTGACACGAAATTTCAAAGCTGAGATCCGCTCTAGCAATCAAGTACAACGACAACACAAATAGGTGTCTGTGAATAAATGCATCTTTCTTTCTTTGTAGTTGTGTGTGTGTGTGTGTGTGATCTCTCTTTCGCGAACATTACCGAACTGCGCAAATTCAACTCGTGCATTCGCACTTTCACATTCTTCCCCTCGGGGAAATGCGGGGAAATTTTTTGCTAGTCGGCATTAGTCACGTGACTGCCTGCCACGTAAGGTAGAAATGGGCAGAAACTGCTTCTTAGGACGGCAAATTACAAACAAAAAGCTCATAAGAACGCCTAAAATTAAAAAAAATTAATGAACTTTGTAGTGAAATGCACATTAGTAAAAAAAAAAGCGCGATAAAGTATTGTAGTTGGATCTTGGTTGGATTTGCTTGCCCCCAGTGTTCCGCTAGACTTGTTTCTTTTCTCATTTCTGTTTATTTAACGACGTATGTTGTAACATCATTTTCTTTGTTAATAGTTTACTGAATTTTACAGAAAAACACGGTCTTATTGACATTGCCCTGTATTAATTATCCGAAAACGCTGTAGGACATGTATACCGTCAGGCGCCATCTACTGCCCATCTACTGCCCAAATGAAGTACGGGGCGGGAGCTCGTCGAGCTGTCCACAGCAGCTTTTGCTCTCGCCCCGTCATGTCTTGTAAAGAACATGAAATAAAATTCTATTCTATTCTATTTAGCAGCCACCATTGCAGCAGTGGAGCGACAGAACGCGGTGAAAAACGCGTCAGGCCCTAGTCGCGCTTCCTTGGGACGCCCTGCCGTGGACCGGTTACGTCAACCCAATAATCAGCAAATAGCATGGATTGCGTTTTTAAGGCGCTTGAACTCCGCGGTGAAATATTATTATTACTTTACGTGGGCGTCGCTAGAACTCGCGTTTCCTGAGTTCCGCTCAATCTTCAGCCTTCTGGAATAGCACCACAGGAGTGGCCGGCCCGGATTGTTCGTGCACGGGCTTTCACATCTCTTCCAAACTGGACCGCGGTCGCACGCTCCAGAACCCAGGGCCAAATTCAAAGCCAACGCCCGCGCTACGAATCGGAATGCGATGATAGCTCTTTCGGATTGACGCCTGTTTCATAACAGGCATCGCGCAGACAGGCCGCTGCCTGAGGGAGCGTGCGTGCAATGTAAGATCGTCGACAAGTACCACTCTGGCAACGCATCGCGCTTCCTGCGACTGCGCGATCCTCGCGCGGTACCCTGGACTCTCTAGAGAGAGCGGCAAATTTTCAAAGCGTTCCAAATAAAGCACGGCGTGTGTTAGCGAGCCGTCGGCTTCACTTTTGAAAAAGAAATGAAGCACGGCGTGTGTTAGCGAGCCGTCAGCTTCACTTTTGGACTGCAAAAGTGAAGCCGACGGCTCGCTAACACACGCCGTGCTTCTTCATTTCTTTTTTATTTGAAACGCTTCGAAAATTTGCCGCTCTCTCTAGAGAGTCCAGGGTACTGCGCGAGGATCGCGCAGTCGCAGGAAGCGCGATGCGTTGCCAAAGTAGAAAATTATGTACTTATCACGAACATTTGACGCTGTATCGGCACGTGGTGGATCACGTTTCGACATGGGCTATTGTTTTCGATGTGATAGATCTTTTTTGTTCTTCTATTTTTTCTAAAAGAGCTATTGTTCGTCAGCGCCTCTGTTGTTCCTTTGTCTGGTCTTTTGCGCTGTTTTTCTTCCTATAGTACAATGCGCAAACTTGCCCTTCAGCAAACCCTTTTACAAGTGCAGTTAAGCCTCACTCACTGGGCTGGGCGGTCTTCTCTAAGTCTCGTTTAAACCATGTGGCAACAGCGATGTTTAGGAGTCTCTTTCGCTTGCATTCACTACTTCTTGTAGTACATGATCAATTGCCACTGGTGCTGGAGCGCATACTCCCCAATGACGAACAGGGATGTCGCTCGACATTGGACATGCTCCCTGTTGAAGAACGCAGATGTCGTTCGACATCGACTACGTATCACTGCCACGGCAGGAATACATTCCGGACAAACGCATTCGCCGTTTGCAACACTGCCAGCCACTGCGCACACACATGCACGAGTGTGTGCGCTATAGGCCATTCGTGCATAAGAGGTCCTGTTATATCCTTTCCCCCCCCTTGTCATCACGTGTAATCTATGACACGACCGACTGGTGCGAATTCTTTGTGTGGAGCGTAGAATCTTCTCCACTCTCCTCGCGTCGTTACTCTGCGAGTTAGAAAATGGAACGGAGAGGGAGAAGGTCGGACAGGGTGCGTGCGCCGTTATCGCTATCGATGCTAACTCGGGGTTAAGGAGAGCCGCTCGTGCCTCCGTAATGGAGGCGAAGCCTGCCGACTCGTGGAACGACCGACCTTGACCCCCGTCCCCTCCCATTCGACCGTGAAAGCGTCATCAATTGGGCCAGGACTTCGGTGTAGAAGGTCGTCCGAGGTCGCATATGTTTCGTCCGCGGTCAAGTGCGGCGCGGCCCTTTCCACCGTCCTCCCCCATTAGCTTCGGCAAGTGGTGTAACGGTTTTCGAAGTAGCCCCGTTGCGCCATGGCGTGGAGCTCGTGTTTCGCTGGCTAAGAGGGAGATGGCACGGCCTCGGTTGCTTTGCCGAGTATGGTCTACTCAAGCTTCTCGGCTGTTGACGTATATTTTTTTCTTGGAGGACATCGCTCACACGCACACGCACGCGCACATGCACACAGCAGGACAACACGCGCACACACACACACACACAAATCCCGACGTAAAGTTCCGCCGCTCAACGCGTGGGGGCTGCGGGAGCATACCCTTGCCTGGCCCTTGCGCGCTTGCATTCACGCGCGCGCGGGCTGTTTTCGCAGCTTACGTGCTTATGTGGTTTAACTGTGATCATATCGGAGTAGAATTCCGTAGGTCTGATATATTATTGCGGTGAAACCTGCATGCTGGACGCCCCCGGGCTTCGGCGAAATTTTCAGGTTGCAAAGCCAAACCCCAATGTTGACCACTTTCTTTCTGTCTCAAGAATCTGCATCTGTTTAAACGATAATAAAAGAACCTACCGCATTCAACCCTTTGCTTTCCTTATCTTGACTGCCAATTCTTATTTCTGTCTTTATATATATATATATATATATATATATATATATATATATATATATATATATATATATATATATATATATATATAAAAGAAGGTCCCCTTCCCCTCGAGTAGTCCGAGTGGCGCTGGCTACCATCCCCAAGCGCAGGAAACAAAAACACCTGAACGTAAATACCCCAGAATGTGGAGGCTAAAGTAGCCCCGCCGGTAGCGTAGTGGTTATCGCACCAGACCGGTATTCTGGAGGTCGTGGGTTCGGATCCCACCTGGCGGGCATTTTTTGTCCACTTTCTTATTTTCCAAATTCTTTATCTTGACAAACTACATCCTCCCCTTTGCTTTCCGAGGTTTTCTTGACAGCCAATTCTTATTTCTGTCTTTTATATATATATATATATATATATATATATATATATATATATATATATATATATATATATATTCGGATCCCACCTGGCGGGCATTTTTTCACCACTTTCCTTCTGACAAAAAATTCTTCATCTGTTTCTATGACCTACCGCATTTCCCCCTTTGCTCTCCGAGGTTTTCTTGACTGCCAACCCTTATTCTGTCTTAATTCACTGAGCCCCTCATTTCCCATTTTTCTGATTCGCTACATGCTCAGCGAGGGCATCTGTTCTGGCAGTCTTGGTGCCAAAGGTAGCTAAAGATGGTTCAACGCTGGTCGATCACTCTCGACATGTCACTCGAGTCTCGCGGAGTCCACACCACTGGTTACGTTTCAGGACATTACACAATTCTATCGACTCGAAAGGCAACAATTCCCTCAACCTCACTCCAAGCTGTCCAAATCAAAAGAAACGACTCTTCGTCGCATCCAAACGAATACGTTCGTTCATCCAATCCGCTTACACCACATGTTTCCCACTGAATTTCCCACCCAATGCACTTTTTGCTCTAAGCCTGGCACACTCGTCCGCATTTTATTGGAGTGTACGCATAACCCTGACCTCCCACCCTTTCCTTCCCCCCTCCCCTTCATGAGCTGTGGGAGAACCTGATCACCAGCGACAACCTGGACGTCCAGCAACTACTGGCATCTAGGGCGTCGTTCGCCCGGTCGTCACTTGGATTCCCGGACTAGGGAACCACTCCTACTTTATAAGGCTCATTAAAGTTTTATACTACTAATACTACTCGAGTCACGGCCCGGGAGTTAAAAAAAGAAGGTCCCCTTCACCCCGAGTAGTCCGAGTGGCGCTGGCTACCACCCCCAAGTGCAGGAAACAAATAATTACTTAACATAAATACCCGAGAAAGTGGCGGGGAAACAGCCCCGCCGGTAGCGTAGTAGTCATCGCACCAGACCGGTATTCTGGAGGTCGTGGGTTCGGATACCACCTGGCGGGCATTTTTTCACCACTTTCTTTCTGACTCAAAAAATTTTTCATCTGTTTCTATGACCTACCGCATTCCGCCCTTTGCTCTCCGAGGTTTTCTTGACTGCCAACCCTTATTCTATCTTAATTCACTGAGCCCCTCATTTCCCATTTTTCTGATTCGCTGTATATATATATATATATATATGTATATATATATATATATATATATATATATATATATATATATATATATATATATATATATATATATATATATATATATCTGTGTGTGCATGTGCGTGCGTGTGTGTATGTAGTATACATGGTGTCGAACGGGAACTGAACCGGGAACCGGTATAGGAATAAGCAAACACACACAGATGAACGCCTCGCGCTTCGAAGACTGTAAAGCCTCGGTATTGTGCTCCTGCGTGGATAACAACCGCCGCCATGGGGGAGCCGGAGCAACCTAGCCGAGCACCTGCAGTGTTTCCTTTGACAACGCTATAAACAGCTTCGCTGTAAAAAGATGGGCCCCATATATGTGCTCGCTTCACTGCGAGTGACGTCGAAACAGGACAGCGTCTCTTCCCCCACCCCTTCCCCAAACACAAAAGGGACGTCATCCGCGAGGGAATGCGCGCGGGACAGGTGACCTGGAAAGCTGTCGGCACGAACCAGGCAGGATCCGTTGTGGGATACTGCCATAATACAGCCACAGTGCGCGATGACGTCATTTCGGGAGTATGCCTTTTAAGCCCGTTCTACATGGTGCGAATTTCGCCTGCGAATTCGCAGCTGCGGCGCCGCTCGTGCAGCAAAACGATTATTTGTAACATGAAAGTGATTTATTCCGGGGTACACCAAGATTTCACTTACGTCATATCCGTCACGGAAATGACTGCAGTACAACGAAGCAAGCGGCCTGCAAAGGGTGCATCCCTGCACACAGGGTCTTCTTGCGGGGGAGCAACCGTTAGTACTAAAGAGTTTGTTATACTTAGGGTTGTCAGTTTTCGGGATTTCTATTTTAACACAAGTGTTTTATTTCGGGATACACCAAGATTTCACTGACGTCATATCCGTCATGGAAATGACGCCAGTACACCTTTGCCGAAGCGACCCGCCAGCAGGACGTTGCTCGCGAAGCACACCCACGAGACAGCCGACGAACCGCATATCATGCTCATTTGTCTGTAGATTTTACTACACGTTTAGCTTTCCTGTTTTACCAATTCCCATGAAAGAGGAATCAACCACAGTGTTTCCTATTTTCACTGCTGCGGCAAATTCCCAAATGACAAGCGACTTTCACGGGAGGCATTCGACTACTCCTGACATTTGGCAATTCGCCACGTGCACAGCAACAAGAGCAGACTGTTTTTCCGCACTAGCGGCGCCGCAGCTGCGAATTCGCATTCGAAATTCGCACAATGCAGAACGTGCTTTAGGAGCCTGTCACAGCGGTAGCGCCCCATCGCTGCGACAGGAGCAGCTTATCGCCTGCGCCATCGGGCCTGCAAGGTTGGATGGGGGGGTGCACGCCAGAAGGTTATCTGTTTTCACCGCAACGACTGTCGGCTCTGGTTGAGCGAGCTATTTGTCGACAATTGTCTGCAGTCACACAAAGTTTGGTAGGCTAGGTTTCCACTTGAGCA
Organism: Haemaphysalis longicornis; assembly: GCF_048455015.1. Taxonomy (NCBI): domain Eukaryota; kingdom Metazoa; phylum Arthropoda; class Arachnida; order Ixodida; family Ixodidae; genus Haemaphysalis; species Haemaphysalis longicornis. Next base: position 3,472,195 of record NW_027526422.1, on the reverse strand, counting down.
GGTCATGGTGGGCCAGAGTGAGGCAGTGCACCGGTCGCAGTCGTCGCTCCGGCGCGCAAGTGCAAGTGGGGAAGCGCGCCTGATTTTCCCAAATTTTATTTACTTCGCTTGGCGTAGTTCGTACGATACGGCGGGCCTATACACAAGGCATTCGTGGAGGTCCTCAAGGCTTCCGTCTGACAGCGGCCGGGTCTCGGCGCTATCCCGAGCAAACAATTCGCCAGAGGCAACAATCAAGGACGCACGCGCGTACCGTCCGGCCGCTCGCGGTCAAATCACGCAGGGCGCGCAGCCGATCACGATGACACCCCAGCACGACCGACATGTCTCGCTCGGCAGCGCGGAACACGGCGCTGGCAGCAGCCGCCCCTTTGTGCGCTGCGCTTGGCAGACGTTGAGCCGGACGGCCGGGAGGCCCGCTCCGTGCGCGCTCTCTGTCGACACGTTCCGACTCGTGACAGCAGCAGCGTATGGCAGCTATGTACATATTCGCGCACCAAACCTGCATACGCGCCCAAGCAGGCCGTCAGATGTGCGGGCCGCGTACACACGGCAGTTGTCCAGGTCACCCATAACGCCAAGGCCCCGTCGATGTTGTCTGCGAGCAGTGGCCTGCGAGCGAACGTGTATTCCCGCACCAAGAACATTTGTTTATTTCGCGACAACCTTCCGGAGCTGTAATATAAGCAGGGCACGCTGTCGGAACGAGAATGAAGTTGCGCCCACTTGTAACGTGACCTTGCTCCCTGCCTTTGACACTGCTCCCCCGCAACGGCTCAACCGTTTCCGCCGTCTGCACGCCAGAACGCTTTGCGACGGATTACGGCAACGCCAAACGCAGACGAATTTCTTCGTTCAGCTGGTCACCAGGGAGCTATTCAACAAATATTATACGGCCAGGAAGCTACCAACGTTGGGTCAAATGTTAGCACTGAGAAGTCGGGAATACTGGCGCAGTATCAATCCAACACTGTGAAATACACACTGAACTTTTTTTACACCCTTTTTGGCCGAAAAGGTTGTAAAAATCTTGTCCCATGGCTAACACCCTTAAAAGGTGTTTTGGCAAAAAAAGGGTGTACGGATAGAAAAATGGTGTTGAGCTTAACACCCTTAAAAAAGGGTGTTGATGATGCTCAACACCCTAAAAAAAGGGTGTAGAGCCTCACACCCTTTTTTGGGTGATGGCATGCGCGGTGGCAACGTGAATCGGTGGAGCGCGCAGCATTCAACACAGTCAATACGCACAAGTAACAGTTGGAACACAAATGAAGTGGGCAAGGAAACCAACGGGATGCAAGCGGTACAGGGAGTGCATACTTACTTAGTAATACACGTGCTCTTCTTGCTTTCATATCCATTAGAGGAAAGCCCCCCGATCGAGTCGGTGGGCTTGTCGCAAAAAACAGATATTTTAGCGCTAATTTTGTAAGTATGGATTTTACTATGAGAATTTACCAATCAACACGCGGATTTGCAAAAACTTTTTAATTACGAGGTAGTTTTTGTGTTCCATAACTTATAGAATTTTATTAAATACCGAACAAATGTTCCCCGCCACCTCAACACCCTTCAAAAAGGGTGTTCCTTATTTCAACACCATTTTTCCCAAAAGGGTGTAAAGCTACAAATTAGGGTGTTCGAAACTAAGAAAAAGGGCGTAAAGAAAAAAGTGTGTAAGAAAAGACTGCCAACTAAGAAAAAAGGTGAAGAGACCTCCAACTTTGGAGGCGTTTTGTACCTGTTTCCACGGGTGGACGAACATTTTCTACAAGCGGGGGGTGTTTTGTACCTCACGATGTTTAAAGCAATATGAATTGACATAATTTATTACCAGTGAAGTTCTTTAAGCTTGAGCTAGTTTCGGTGGCGTCAGGAAAAAAATATAAAAAAGAACTGCGGCACCTGTAAAGGGTGCACCACCGCAGATAGGGTATTATAACAGTGAAGTCGGCTTTCGAGCTTGTTAGAGTGTGAGCACAAGGGGCGTATGCGTATGCGCACCTCTTACTGTACCATTACAAAGGTACCAGTCCTTTTTGGATTCTAAAAGGCAAAAAAATTGGCGCAGCTTGCAATAGCGGTGCAAGGCTGGAGAAACAGCATAGCTGGGGGCCGACCTAGCTTGATTCCCCCTTGGATCCCCTCGCAATGCGAGGGTGGGGGACACTGGAACAGCCTTGTCAAATTCGGTTAAACTTGGCCTCCCCCTCAGCGGTCATCTTAGCTTAGCAAGAACATTGCAAAGCTTCGCAAACATAACCAAACTTAGCAGCACCGAAAGAAACTAGGTCGACCCCAGCTCCGCTGTTCTTTTTTTGCAACTGAAGACCTATTTCCCACCGTTTCAGCAACCTACAGAAAGCCGAGCGTGCTGCAGTCGGTAAACACTGTTTTCGCCACACGACTATATAGTCTTTTTAATTTTGAAAGTTCAAATTGGTGTTTCACGTGCCAAAGCTAAACTTGGGGCATGAGGTGCACCGCATATGGAAACGAGCGATCATTGCATATGAGCAATTTTTTTTGCATGCGTTTGAAAATTTCTTGTGGGTAGAGGAGTATATGAGGGGATGTTTTCTTCTTTACAGTGCTATATGCATCCAAACATGGCCTTATTCAATGAACAGCTGAACACCTTTTCCACACCCTTTCAACACCCTAAGAAAACCCAAAGGGTGTTGAAGTTAATCAACACCCTTTATTTCATACAAAAAGGGTGTAGACCAAAGAAAAGGGTGTTGAGATTCAAGAAAAAGGGTGTAAAGGCCTCCCAACACCCTTTTTTCACTTATTCTACGCCCTTTTTGGCTAAAAGGGTGTAAAAAAGTTTAGTGTGTACCCAGTGTAAAGAATACAAATAGTTGGGAGTGTGGACGAGGGAAAAAAATCCCTGCGGCACCTAGGCCTGCTTGAGTGGTTCGAAGGCAGAAGAGAAGAGGAGGCTTTCTGTTAGCAGGGGAAGCCGAGACGTTTGCTGGACACGGTGGGGAAGGGGGGAAGGGGGAGAGAAAAGGCCCAATGGATTACAGGGCGAAAGAAATGGGGAGAAATAGAACGAGGGAGCAAAATAAGAACGAAATTAACCACTTTTTGTCAGTAGTTTGATTCCGTTTTCTAAACTCTAAGTCACTTCAATGACACCAGTCTCGTCCAGATAATCGAACAACGCCGCCAGCACTTTTCGTTGAGCTGGTGAAGAGGGCCGTGGAGCAAGAAGTACTTTCAAGGTGATTGTTCCTGGGCTGAGGCGCTCTAGTTTCTGCAAAAGACTGCACCTTGCGTGTATATATGCGGAGCATTCAAACAGCAAGTGCTCCACGGTTTCCAACGATCCCAAGTTGTCGCAGTGACGGTTCATAGTGGCGCCAAGTTGAAAAAGGTACATACTAAACCTTCTTACACCCTTTTTGGCCGAAAAGGGTGTAAAAATCTTGTCCCATGGCGAACACTTTTGAAAGGTGTTTTGGCTAAAAAAAAGGGTGTAAGTATGAAAAAAGGGTGTTCGTGTGAACACCCTAAAAAGGGTGTATGGTTGCTCAAAACATCCTAAAACGGAGCTGCGCGTGACGGTGTGGATGGGCCGAGAGCGTAGCATGACATACAGACACAGACACGCACTAGTCACACTTGACCGTCAAATGAATTGAGCAAGAGATGCATGGGGACAGCGAGTACATACCTACTGAGAAATAAATCTTCTCTTCATGCCTTTATAGCCAGCAGAGAAAAGTCCTCCGGTAGAGTCGGTGGGTTTGTCACAAAAATAAAATACTTTAGCTCTAATTTCGCAATCATATATTTTAATGTAAGCATATACAAAGCAGCATGCGGATTTACAAAAATTTTTTAATCGCAAGGTAGTTATTACGTTCAATATCCTTTGAAATTTAATTAAATACGAAACACCTATTCCCCGCCATCTCAACACCCTTCTAGAAGGGTGTTCATTATCTCAACACCCTTTTTCCCAAAAGGGTGTAAAGCTACAAATTAGGGTGTTGGAAACTAAGAAAAAGGGTGTAACAAAAAGTGTAAGAAAAGATCGCCAACTGACTAAAAAGTTGTAAGGGACCTCCAACTTTGGAGGTATACTTTCATACCCGTTCACACGGGTAGACAGAACATTTTCTACAAACGGAAAGCGTTTTGTACCTCGCGATGATTCACACAATATAAATTGGCATAATTTATTAATAGTGAAGGTGTTTAAGCTTGAACTAGGTTCGGTGGCGTTAGCAAAAAAAGAGAAAAAGAACTGCGCCCCGGTAAAGGGTGCACCACGGCAGATGAGGTGTTATAACAGTGAAGCCGGCTTTGGAGCCTGTTCGAGTGTGATCACAGAAGGCGCAAGCGTATGCGCACCTGTTACAATACCATTTCAAAGGTACAAGTCTTTTTGGAATTTTAAAACTAAAAAAAACCGGCGCAGCTTGCAATAGTGGTGCAAGGCTGGAGAAACAGCGTAGCTGGGGGTAGGCCTAGCTTGTTTCCCTTTGGATCCACTGTCAGTGTGGGGGACACACTGGAACAGCATTGTAAAATCCCTTTAAACTTGGCCTCACTCCTCCGCGCTCATCCTAGCTTAGCAAGAATATCGCAAAGCCTAGCAAACGTAGCAAAACTTAGCAGCACCCGAAGAAACAAGGTCGACACCAAGCTCCGATGTTCTTTTTTTTTTGCTACTGAACACCTTTTTCACACCGTTTCAACACCCTACAGAAAGCCACGCGTGTTGCAGTCGTTCAACAGCCTTTTCGCCACACAACTATAGTATTTTTAATTTTAACGGTTCAAATCGGTAGTTCACGCGCCAAAGCTAAACTTGGGCATGTTGCGCACCGCATATGAAAACGAGCGATCATTGCAGACGAACCATTTTTTTTATTTTGAACATTTCTTACCAGTAGAGGAGGGTATGAGAAGATGTCTTGTTCTTTACAGCGCAGCTATACATGCATGCATGGCCTTATTCAATGAACAGCTGAACACCTTTTCCACACCTTTTCCACACCCTTTCAGCACCCTAAGAAAAACCAAGGGTGTTGAAGTTGATCAACACCCTTTTGTTCACACAAAAAAGGGTCTAGAGCTAGGAAAAGGGTGTTGGGATTCAAGAAAAAGGGTGTAATGGGCTCCCAACAGCCTTTTCCCATACCCCATTTTTGGCCAAAAAGGGTGTAAAAAAGTTCAGTGTGTATGTCTTCGGGAGCTCTGCGTTGAGACGTAGCTGGTGATAGAACGTCTCTAATAGAACATAGTATTCCACCCTACGCATAAAACGGATATGTGTCTGCTACAGTGCGAGGCGGTGGCTTTTTGCTGCCACGGTTGTGCGGGTGAAGGTCGCTTACGGAATTTGCCACTTCCGCTTGCGGTTTTGAACAGGCCGTTGTTCTACTCTCCTCGCTTCGTTACGTTGGGACCAGAACTCGGACCACCTCATGTATACGCGAACGTGCTCGGTTTTAGGCGCCCATCGTCCTTCTTAGTGTCCCTGGGCCAGCCTCTCTCTGTGAGATCGCAACGATGGGCCCCTGGTCACGTCCTAACACCCACCTAGAAAGTCAAAAGCTCTGATGACTGTCTCGCGAAGTACAGGACCGGACCAGTGTATGTAAACACATGCATGCAAACACGGGTACTGTCGTAAGCATATCATTGTCATCATAATCATAGCCATCAAACTCCCCATTCTTTTTTTAAATGCAGAGCATTTCAGTAACTCACGATGTCACCCGCGTTGACGTCCGTAGTCGTAGTCCGCACCCCTTCCCCTACACTATATAAAAAAAAAATACTTTCCGGCGCCTGGTTTCGACCCCTCGACCCTGCGGGCGGAACGCAAGTTAGCCTATTTGACCTTTATTCGCCCACAGCTTGAGTTTGCGTCCCCAATATGGGCCCCATTTCAAAACTACCTAACCACGATGTTGGAGTCGGTGCAAAACAGAGCCGCCCGTTATATTTCAGGAACTTTTGATCGTCATGCAAGTGTAACAAAAATAAATTTAGATACTTCACTTCCGCCTCTGGAAAAACGCCGGTCCATTGCTCTCCTCTGCTTATTTCACAAATATGTTCATAATAGTAGGCTTTCACCATTACCACTAGTAACACCGGTGCGCATGTCGAGACGACTTCATAATCAGTTTAGTTTTTCACGCATTTATGGCAACACACGTGCATTTAATTCATCAGCACTGCCTCGGGCTATTTCCATGTGGAATGACCTTCCAGATACCGTTGCTTCCATAACTGACAGTACTAGATTTCGGGAACATGTGTCTCGACATTTTTCATGTTAATGACGTACAACAGTACATTTACAATCTTGTTCATTTTGTGCCTTGTTTTTTTGTTTTTGATTTTGTTTGCTTTTTACTTGGTTGTTCACTTTTCTGGTTGGGCGCCATTGTCATATTTTGAAATTGTTGAAATCTTTGTTTTCTTTCTGTGCGTATTACCGCGTGTTTGTATGCTTGCATCACCTGTATTAATGCACATAGCGATTTATGTACTATGTTACTTTAATGCTCTTGCACATAGTTTTGTATTTACCCCCCCTTACTCAATGCTCCTAGGAGCCTGTAAGGAATTGTGAATAAATAAATAAATAAATAAATAAATAAATAAATAAACATGGTGCTCTACCCACTGCGCCACAAAGCCGACACAGAATGGGAGGCTACGAACGCGCCTTATATCCTTGACTCATTCAAACTACGCCAAGAAGCTGCTGATACAACGCATTCACTACCACCAACTCCCCAAACACTAAACGTTAACGCAATACACCCACCCCCTATGCGACGCATTTACTCGAGTCCCCCTCGCGGGGAGATGGGCCCAATTTTTTCGCATCACCTGGCGATGTAGGCGCCTTTGCCAGGCTAACCTCGACCGTTCTCTCTTTCCCCGAAGCCCTGCGGTTTAAAGTGGATACAAAGAAAGTAAACTGCAACGAGGTGTCCGGGAGATTGCAGTGCTGGTTGAAGAATAACGCAGAGGGAAATATAACGTGTCCACGAAAGCGACCCCTGCAACGGGCGAACTTTAATTTGAGCCTGCCGCTAACAGCAGCCCCAAAGTTACAGCAGTAACATAACATCGGTACATTAACTTCCTTGGTCAGATGACAGACGTTAGTTCAGTTGTAGTTTTAACAGAAATAACATGAAGCCGACGCTCCTAAGCCGTACATAGGTTGCCACCGTGCAACGGACGTCTCCATGTTTTTCCGTTATGATAAAACTGAGAGCTCTTCAAGATTCGTTAAGCCAATTAACTGAGAAGTATGCTAACCGCTACAAAAACCGAGTTTTATTTCTTGCAATCGTTCGACTTCATGCGCGTTCACAACGTGGACTGGGGACGACTTGCAAAGTGGGCGCGTGGCCCACCTGTGAAATCGGCATGGCCTTGTCTGAAGCCCCCAGGCATTTCTCAGTTTGACGTGCTTGCATGATGGTTGATGCTCAGTAAAGGGCGACGGAAGTACCCAACTATGCGACGGCTCGACAATATATATACAGGGTGTCCCAGCTATCATGCACCAAGTTTTAAAACAAACATCTTTGGCATTACTCGAACAAAACCTTGTGCATAATGTTTCCGGTTCAGTGGAGTAGCGGCCAGTATTTTTTCGTAATAGATTTAATTTATTATTTGTAATTAATTATCTAACTAAAAAAATACTCTCCTAATCATAAAAGTGTCAATGAGGCTCTTGTAGGTGCCCACTAGAGGAATCTAACTGCGGTATTTTCAGCGACGAACTATAACTGCGTTCTCGTCTATTCTGACTGATAAAGAAACGCCGCGAAATATAAAAAATACCACGTGATGGCGCTCCCGCCGCATCATAAACACTGCCCTCGAACAGGCTCCGTCGGAGTTAGCTTGAATGAAATAAAGAAAAGCAAGAAAGAAAACGAAAAAAAATATTGCCTCCAATCTGCGCTCTGAAGGTGGTTGGAAAGCAAAGCTTTAAACGACACCCACAACAATTGCCCAAGCGACGTCACTTGAATTCACACACGTGTCTCTACAAAGAGTGAAACAAGAGATTCTTCCAGCCGTTACTTAGCATTTTTATACCGATTTAAACCAGTTAGTTTAGTAAGTTTGAGAATTGCGAGTAAGCTGAGAGAACTCTTACAGTCGCTATTTATCGGAACCAGTTGCTCCTTTCACCTTTTGCAGTACCTCTTAAAACACAACAGAATTGGTAATCACCAATTTATAAAACGGAGTCCTATTCTTGGCAAGCGGTGCGCGAAAGGTAGCGTTTCTCTAGCGGCCAGATGTCTGTACGTGGTCTCTACATTTTGTTTTCCCGTCCTGAAAACCAATCCTTAGCGTATATTTGCCGTACGCCCACTTAATTCCGTCGGGTCCGGGTTACCCAGCAGGTGCTGCCGAAAAAGTTAATCAAGCCGTTCGAAAAAGCACGCAATGGACGCGAAGCAGCGCCAAAACGCGCCCAAAACAACTGTGGCTAAAGCAGACGACAAAACCGTCCCGCTGACGCGCCCGCCGTTGCGAGAGTCACCTGCGTGTGGGGAACGCTGGGTAATAGGGCCTATCACCGCTTCATCTACCCTGTGCTCCGTGAGTGAGAAGCGCCCTCCCCATCCATAGCCGCGTTGGGACTTCCTTGTCCCCACGCCACGAAATAGCCGTTGGAAGTGTTTAGGTAGAAAGCTTTGCTTTAAAAGTCCCATCTAAATTTGTGCCTTATCTGCCATACGCGCCCTGCAAAACTTGCTATTTCTGCTCTTTCCATTCATGTCGTTCTCAAGGTGATGCACTGTCTTTTCGGACATGTGACAGGCAAAGCAGTTGCTTTCGATTGATTGTAGGGTTTAACGCGCCGACGCAACGCAGGCGATGAGGCGCGCCGTAGTGGAGGGCTCCGGATTAATTTAGACCACCTGGGGATCTTTAACGTGCACCGAAATCTCGTACGCACGGGCGTTTTTGCTTTTCGCCTCCATCAGAAAAGCGGCCGCCACGGTCGGAAACCGAACCCGCGACCTCGTGCTCAGCAGGGCAACGTCTTAAGGTACGTCCTCACTTGCGGCGCCGCGCGCGCAGGAACGCCGCCGCTTTTTGAAGGCCACACTAGACAGTTTTAGTCGAGCGCACGCAGCAGTTCTGCTCGCGCAAGGAACTTGCGGAGGCGCGAGAGCGCATGCGCAGTACGTCAGCAGCCTCTGCGCGCTTTGAGTGCGCCCGCAAGTTTTGGATTCTTGCGTTGCGGGTTTTGCGGGCCGTGCGCGAGGCCCCTCCCGTCCTCTTTTCGGTCTCTCTTGCCCGTGCACGAAAGGAACAAAGGAACGGCGTCTCCCCGCATATAAAGTGCCTATCTAGGCACTCTACCACAAACATGGAGGAAAAGAAAAAGTTAGGAGACGACACGACGTCACGCAGCCTTCGCAAGACCAGCTCCGTTGACGCCGCTCCCTCCGCCGTTTTCCTTTCTCAAGCCGTCGAAGTCGGCCCAGCATGTGACCTCCATGGTCGGGTGGGCCGGCGGCGGCCGACTCCGGCGCATCTCTCGCGTTTGGTTGGCGGTAGCTTTCCCCGTCCTTCCTGCATTTGTCTGCTCGGTGATCTCATGCCCGCGTGCGGGCAGGAGTGCCGCGTATGTGCGAAAGACAAAAGCCGTGGGAAAAAAACCAACATATAGCAGGCCTCGCGACAACGGGCAGCAGAGTAGTTTCGAGCAGACGAAATTGAAGAGCTCGCGGCGGCGGCGCGGTGGGGTCACGTGGTGCAGTGACGCCTGGGCCGACTTCGATTTTACTTTTTATGTATAGGCTTCACGTTTCTCCGGTAGAGCCATCTCCTAACTTTTTTCTTCCTCCATGACCACGAACTCATTTACGGCTTCTTCTGGCTATGTTTACGTCTGGCGCTGGCCGACAACCACATGTTTCGTTCGCCAATCTGGCGTTCAGTGGCGCTGCTTACAAAGCGCGCATTTCGGCGCTACTGGTTTATCCACGCACCAACTTGTGCGTGCGGTCAACTAAACCTGGTTCTTAGCGAGAACTTCGCTGCGCGCGCTGTGCTGCTACGTTGCTGTGCTGCCCCTACGTGTGCGCGCAACTCTCTGCGCGCGACTGGGCGGCGGTGCAAACCGGTCCTCGCCCTCTCCGACGGGGGAGCAGGAAAGAACGGGTCTGCGGCGCTGGGAGGTTCCCGTTTGAACCCATTCCCATTTCATCCTTCCCGCTTGTTCTCTCCCGTTTCAACCCGGCGCAAAACTCCCTTCCATTTTCGCCCTTTCCCATTTCGCCTTTTCCCATTTGAACCCGTTCCCATTTGAACCCGTTCCCATTTGAACCTTCTCGTTTGTTCCGTGCCGCTTCAACCCGGTATAAAACGCCCTTCCCGTTTCGTATTTTCCCATTTAGCCCCTTCCGGAATAACGAACCTAGTTTCTACTCGGGTGACTCGGGCCGAGGCGTGCGGTTTTTGAAATTAATCCGACTGTATTTCAACCTGGTGTTTTGGGTTACACCCGACGCCCTGAAAGTCAAAAATTACTTGCGTCAACCGTAACCTGAAAATTAAATTGAAGTTACTTCAAACGTATTTCACTGTAATAAAATTGGGCCCATCTCCCCGCGAGGGGGACTCGAGTAAATGCGTCGCATAGGGGGTGGGTGTATTGCGTTAACGTTTAGTGTTTGGGGAGTTGGTGGTAGTGAATGCGTTGTATCAGCAGCTTCTTGACGTAGTTTGAATGAGTCAAGGATATAAGGCGCGTTCGTAGCCTCCCATTCTGTGTCGGCTTTGTGGCGCAGTGGGTAGAGCACCATGTACATTGCATTCCGCCCGCAGGGTCGAGGGGTCGAAACCAGGCGCCGGATAGTATTTTTTTTATATAGTGTAGGGGGAGGGGTGCGGACTACGACTACGGACGTCAACGCGGGTGACATCGTGAGTTACTGAAATGCTCTGCATTTAAAAAAAGTATGCAGATGCCCCATTAACCTGCAACCTTTTTGCAATGGTCCGTTTTACGATACGCGGCGCCAATTAAAAAACAACACGTAGGTTGTTGCGTTACGTCCGACCCGGTACAGTGTATCAGCTGAAACCATACCCTTCCGCCTGCTTCGGTGTTGGTCGAGCGGTCAAGAACGTGTTGCTCTCATGCGTACTCGCGGCAGCCGTGATGGTTCCAGTCCCTGCGGTTGCATATACGAATGCACGTGCAATTAAAATGCAACACACACAAAAAAGGAAAGGACGAGAATTAACAAAATAGAACCTTTCCGCGGTCACAGTGCCAGTTTGTAGCGTCCGTAGCTCTTGCCGAGAATGAAGCTGGGTGTTTTAATAAATGTAACTATTAATTTAGTAGGGGTAGTACAGGGCTACTGCTTTATTTCTACGCAGGAAAAAGATCTCGCGGAATACTATAATTACCAGATCTAGCTGACTACAGAAAGAAACGTATTTTATGAAAGCAGTAACTGTTGTGGGCTAAGCCAGTGGTACGATCCGTTTAATGTGTGGCTAACTGTCACTTTATGTGCAAATGTCTGTAAAAGAATGGCCGTTGAAGTCTAAAGATGAAATTTTTGCTTGGAGAAAATAGTTCGCACACATTTTCAATCCAGGCGTTAAGAACACCCCATGCTGTATTCTTTTGTGTGTACTTTTTACAGATAATACTCAGGCGGGCACACAGTACGTGGACAAGCAAAATCATAGAGCTTTAGCATATCGTTACAGTGTTTGCGTTACCGTAAAACCGTGTTACCGGAAGCCGGAGTTTCCGTAAGCCGCTGAAAACAGTAGGACACGTTTTAGCGCACCGTTTGCGGTGCGTATTCCGGCCGGGGCGGCGAAAGTACCGACATGTGATAAATTAGTCTCCAAGCAAATCACGCATAATTTTGTTGCTCATAGGTATTTGCTTTCGTTTAAAGTAGCTTGAATATTTCACTTTTCCGGTGAAGCGTTCATAATAATTGTAGTGTTGAGAATACTGTAGCCATATTCTGTAGAACATTAAAAAGAAGGGTAAGTCTCATGCCCCGCGCGGGGTACGAGATCTAGCCCCCTCGCGGTGGCTCCTGCCCCGCAGAAGTGACGTCAAACTAAACTAATCACGTGACTTCCTGTGACGTCACTAATTTTTTTTTTTTTGCACATTCGAAGACGTTTTTTGACGGCGTATGTGCGCCATGTGGGATTCCGGCCTTAACTCCAACCGCAAGCCTGCGCAACGGTACGTCCTTATCGCCTTGCACAGCGGCTGCCTCGCGGCGCTTTTTTCTTGTTGGGAGGATTGTTTGCAATTACCTATTGAGTATTTTTCGTGAAATTGCTGCTGCTAGTCTTGGTAAGCCTAACGCATCCTATTTTGGCAAGCTACTTCGCCCCGCTTTTTTTCGTGCTCCTTTGTTACCGTTAAATATGTTGCTAGCTTCATATTGTCTTGCAGTTCGCTTTATGCTCCTGCATTCGTTGTCTACTTGTTCCGATCGCTACTTGCATTCCAAGCCTTGTATTTTGATTCTGGCGTAAAATGTGCGGATCAGTTTTCCACCGCTTTGCGCCGGGGCTAACAAGGTAGCTGACTTTGATGACGTGATAACGCGAGCGACGCAGTGTCAGCGGCGTCAGTGTGCACGAATCGTCAGGTAGCGCAGGGCATCGTCGAACGCAATCCGTCCTCGCATGTAGCCTGTTCTGCAATTTTTCTCGCGGGGCAGTGCAAGAACCTTACTACCCCGCGGAAACGATCCGTGCACGCTGCATGCAGGGAGCGCAGCTCCACTTTCGTGGGTGGCTTGGTGAATGGGAGAGCCCAGCAGCCGCCCGTCCATGGGCAGCATAGGTACAACACAGCTATCGCTCAAACCAGCCGCTCCCTGGCTGGCTTCCTGTGCAAGGAGGCTCAAGCTCCAAATATGCAAGTTCGGGAGAAGTCAAGCCGATAAGATCGCCGTTTTTGCCAAGCTTGACACTTGTGTTAAATAGTGCTTTTAAGTTTGGTGTGCTCAAGGTAAACAAGTGACTTGTTGTTCATCTATGTTTTTCGAATTTGTTGCTTCAAATAATACTATTGTGCTTTCATGATATGCAAGACTTCAAATGAGCTGCGAATTCTAAGCAATCTGTAGGCAGCCATTATTGAATGCACAGGAAACAACGTTTTGTCTACCTAGAAATTTTCTACATAGGGTACGTGGAACTGCCAGCTAGCAAGTTTAATGAAAGGTTGTTATCTGCTCAATTATAGTAAAGAGGTAGCAAGGGATAGATAGGATAGCCCTCCCTCCTCACCAGCTGATCGTCTGGCAGCGTCTCATAACTTCGTTCACAATTACCGCATGGATTTTATTTCCCTAACCTTTGCCCGAGTGCCTTTTGCCTTCTTCAACCCGGTTAGTCAACAAAACTTCATCCTGCATCTGTTCTGATTATGTATTTTGGTACGCTAGTTTTTTGTTTACTCGTGTTTGGCTTGGAAGTCAACATAACCAACAACAATACTTTGATGCCCACTCAGTTGGATGGCCAGTAATGGTGAGAGCTTCTCTCGAAGGCTTACAGTGGATTCACGAATTCTGAGTGACTGACATCAATGTGCCCATCCGGAGTACCCTGTGGAATTCAACTTGACGTTAATACTTGTGTTCACAGCTGGTAATTGTCTGCTCTGTGTTTGGGGGAGGGGGGTAAACAGTAAAAGTTTCTAATTGCAAGGAGATATTTCATGTTCTTTTGCTTTTTAACTCTGTGCTGTGTAAAAAACTGTTTCGGCTAATTGCTTAAGTGACTATGCTTAGTCGTAAGGGCCACAATACAGTGTCCCATATTTTGTTTGCAACGATGCATACCCAGTAGAGCCCAACTGCTAGAAAGCACATTCTCTGGTGGCGGTAATTAGCTTGGAAAAAAAAGGCACTGAAACTATTTTTTAAGCTAACAAGCCTAAAAAACAGTTTATGGAGCACATCTACGAGGGAATGGTTCTTGTACAGCTTGACATTACCCTCTCCCGAGAGTACTTAATACCTTGTGCAGGAACTGGAGCCAAGGACACCTATGTGGACGTGAATGTCTTTATTGGTGTTTGTGAATATTGCAGTACAGCTGAAAGCTGTACGTATCCTGGAAGGCTTCAACAATAAAATGACTCCAATGAACGTACTTCTGCTTTGGTGTCAATGGGAAGCATGTGAGCATTGATAAGTGCTTCTATGTTGACATTTTTGTTACACAAAAACAGGCTTGATCAGGCACTGTAGCAAGTCTTCATGAAAAAACACAGGAAAGAAACTGGACAAAAAAGCTGCGAACACATGGACACTGTTCATCACAGCGCCTTTCCTTGTATTTCAGTACTGTTATTGTCGCTGTATTTTTCCCCAAAATATAAACCAACTCTCCCAGATTCACACCTTCAGACAGAAAGCAAACATGTTTGTCAATGACAAGTGATTCTACCAAACTTCCGTGGCTGTGAAAAAAGTCAGTGAGTAACTCTACTTTCTCTGCACAGTCTGTGGTGTTAAGTTCCTTTTCAAAACAAAACGCAAGGGTTTCTTGGCACAATACACAGAAAAAATGCCAAATAAGCAAGTGATGCCTTCTAGCAATACACTACAGTCCTGCAGGAAAGCCAAACAACCAAGTGATCTTTTTGCTTGAGCGCAAAGCTCTGCAGAGAAGCCAAGAAAGATTCCTTTTTTGTTGACACCAAAGCTCTGCTAGAAAGCCAAAACGTGTGGCTTCTGTCACTGCTGATTTGCTGTAAGACGGGCATGTGAATGTATTGCAGTAAGGCATTTGTTGTGTACATGTCCTTCATACCTAGATATGAACCAGGCTGGCTGTGTAACAAAAACGTCAAGTGAGGTAACAACCAAATGTTTTATGTAAAATGTTAGAATACTGTTTGTTATAAATAGCAATTAATGTTTTCTACGGTTTTGACAGTAGTTAAGTGTCCTGTTGGAAATCATAGGCTAAAACTAAACAAAAGCAATTTTTCGTACATCTTCAATTGTGTGAAATAGCAAAAGAATGGTTTGGGCCCTAAATTCAGCAGGCATGTTCCAGCTGGGAATGTGTTTGTAGAGCACAACAATAATAAAGACATGGGAAAAAAGGGTGAGCTGAGTTGAGTTACCCCCAAAGTATTGGTAGACAGTTAGAATGCTTACAAAAATTTACAAATAGTTTGGATACCCTGAAACAATAGGGGAAACTTCACTTGCCCTGGTTTTAGGTTTATTAGTACTGAGCTTAATGTACCCCACACAACACCATTGAAGAATGTTACGCCTGCATGGACACAGCAGCGTTTAAGGTATAACACAGTTTTATTTGAACAGAGGTAAATAAGAGAATATTGCATAATCAATCCATTTATACGTAAACTAGAAAAAGCAGGATTTTTAAAGTGAAGCTCGGAAGCATGCTAAATGAAAGGGACGAATGGCGAGTTGATGTTGTTACTAATCACAAATTTCAACTCAACCACCTTGCCGGAAACAAACCCCTTCCATGGAGGGAGTGTGTGTAATCACAAGATTTTTTAGAGAAAAGTTTGTGAATGCACTGTACACGTAGGCCAAAAGGTATTTTGACACCCCAGCCGAGGACTCTGAGTCGTCAGCGCTCTTTTCTGCTGTTTTGATGATCAAGGGCTGTTTGTTCAGGAACCACCCTCTCTTCTCCCTTTGGCGACCATCTTTCTCAGTCACTGCATTCATGTGCTTGCTCTGGGAGCTAGCAAACATGAGGACCACCTATAGGCAGGGTTACCTCAGGCTCGCACAATTGCTGGAGAGGCTAAACAATGTTTTCAAGATCCCCAACTGTGAGCTTGCACTTTTTTTTTGTGAAAAAAACGAAGACATCTAGATAAGCCTTTGAGAGTTGCCTGAAATCATAAAAGTGAGTATTTTGTGCCCAAACTGGCCAGCTAGACTTCACTAGTCGACCCACACGTTGAATGCCTCGCATAAAAATCAAGAGACTCACTGCATTGGCTTATTGCATGGCATTGCGTGGGTGGGCTTCTGGTTTCCACCTATGAAGCCTGTTAGTTGTGTTACAGTGTCCAGTCCTGCTGTCAAACTTCTTTTGGGACTTGCACTGCCCTGGAGTGTACCACCGTGGATTCCTTGGAATTTATGTTGTCCATGAAAAATCTTAGTAAATCGTTACAAGTCCCTGAGGCTGGCTGGAAAGTGGGCATTCGTTTAGCGACCACTGTTTGGGGGCACAGTAGGCTGGCTGTTACAGAGGCTACGAAGAAAAAATACAAGGTTCGTTCATTAAAAAGACTTCTTTGCCCAAAAAACAAATGACATCAATTTTATTGTAAACTTCAAACAAATAAGATAGTACAGAAAATGTGTAGAGCAGTGGAAGTTTCATACACACTTTCCAGCTATTTCTCTATGACATCACAGAATCTTGTTTGTGCAATTGACAGCCACCAACCTAACCCACCACAAAAAACGCATAACTGGGCAATCGCAGTGGAGCCTCCATTCCATTTGATCGTATCACTTGAGTGCTAACGTACAGTTAACACACAGATAACTGCATTTACAGTGCATGTCCGTATGACGTCACTCATGCCCATATTACATCAATGCAGTTTGAAATTGGGATGTTTTTCACCATTTCTTTTGGTTAAACTCGCACCATTACAGCCTTGACCTTTGCCTATCAATTACATTTGCAGTGTGCTCGCTGCTCATACCCATGGACACAAACCATCCGCTGAGGCTTTCACGTTCCAGGCACATCTTAAGATTCTCTTTGACATTGACTATTGAGCCTGCGTAGAACCCATGGGTTTTCATATGCTGGAGACATGATGGTCGGCCAAGTGTATACCCTTCCTGTTACCGTCTGTACAGCTTCTTCTTTGACCCTATCAGCTGGGTGTCCTGAATTAAGTCCCTTTGCATGAGGGGACTCGGTAAAATCTGGCCAACATAGCATATACCGCCACATATACAGAGACGTGAAGGTTATGCCAACGCAGCAGCTATGGCATGAAGCGCCTAGCTAGTGTACCTTTTAGAGGACCCAGGTCCTAATTTGTCGTAGCATGATGTGTGTGCCAACGTGAGGAGCTGAATGCATAATGGAAACTAACTAGCCACAATCTGGGCCACGGGATACGAGACTGCCAATGTTCTCACTCTTTCACATCCTTTGTATCGCAGATGTATTTCTGCCACATTTTACTGTAGTGAAATGGCTCACCACTACAGCTGCAATAATTTCTTCTGAAAAATCTTTTCAAGCGCTGAATACCATGCATTTATGATGCAATGATGCAAGAAGCTCATGATCACCATACTTTTCCGCGCACAAAACGTATTTCAAGTAAACAATTTTAAGCCACAATTCAATTCACTCGGAAATATATACAAAAAGCGCGACAAACTGCCGATTTTCGGGTCTTCTTTGATAATCTCCTTAAAGGGAAAACTACTTTGCTGGGTTGTACGCGGCACATGTGCGGGGACACCAATGATTACCTTTTCTAGCTATCCGTGGTTTGCACTTGTAATGCGCACATGCGACCAGTAAAATATCAGTGGCCGCGTCTAGCCTACGTCCTGAGCACTGTACGTTCCGCGCTGCTGTCATTTTTAAAACACACCGCGATTTCAGGCCACCCATTTAAGCATTCTGAACTTGCCGTGGTGCAAACTGTTGATAGCAGATGCCGCCGCGCGGACATGCCGCAGCAGGCTGACATAATGACGCTCGGACTGTGTCTTTTCTTGCGCGGGACGTGGGTTGTTCGAACGGGGCAACTCGGCTGCGCGACATGCAGCAGGCGGTCACAGGTCAGCATTACTCGAGAGCGGATTTCGCTACCGTGTGGAAAGGCTGGCTTGGTCCCCGCATACGGCAACGTTCTCGCACATTCTGATAGTGCTTCGAACTCTGTCAACTCTGCTTTATCAACATTGTGGACCCAAGAAATTCAGGCATTCAGGGCTTTCGGATACGCCATACCGCCAGCAGCGGCAGCATCGGCGGCTTCCGCAAGAACGAACAAAAAAATTATTTTATAATACTTCTAGCAAATGAGTGGCTTTTTCATTTTTTTATTAAAATGTAAAAAAAATGTGCTTTTTGTATTCTACTACGCAATATAATAACAATTGCTCTAAATATGACGTCACTGTGACGTATTTATGACGTCACGCGGGGCAGGAGCCGTTGCGAGGGGGCTCAATCTCGTGCCCCGCGCGGGGTTCCAGACGCTGCCTAAAAAGAAAACGTATCGGTGGCGCCATCTACCGAGTAGAGTTACACTCAAGGTAAAATAGAATTTTCCCAGCGCTAAATTTTTATGCAAGAAATGAGTAAACTATGTCATAGTCATTGCTCAGTAACCTACACTACCTAGCCCTACACAATTTTGAAGGCCTAAAAGCGCACTGCGAGCTCAGAAACGTGACTGAACTATTTGAGGCGGGCGTTTTGGGGACGGGTTGAAACGGGAAGGGTGTTTTGGGAACGGGTTGAAACAGAATGCGGTCTAACGGGAAGGGCGTTTCGGGAACGGGCGCAAACGGGACGGGCCAAACGGGAAGGGCGTTTCGGGAATGGGTTCAAACGGGACGGGTTCAAACGGGAATGGGTTGTTTCGGGCTACACCCGCGGCGCTCGCTGGCTTTCCGCGCTGGCCAAGCTCCCCGACAAGAGCCCTGACCTCGTAGCTCACGTGACCCGGGGGCTGATTGGCTCGTTGAGTTTGGCGCAGAGCGCCTTGCCGCAAGAATGGGTCCGAGGTCTATCCTTGCGCGGCAGAGGAATCTTGCCGCAAAAGGGCGTTTTGCGGCGCGCGTTTTAGCGCGCGCGGCGCCGCAAGTGAGGACCTATAGAGGCCAAAACTGTTAACAACGTGTGAACGCGGGGCCTTCGATAAGCGCAGCGCAGCCTGCTGATAGCCACCGGTGTGACCAGCGAGATTAGGGCACGGCGCTGCGGTGGCTTGGCATGTGAAAGCTATTGCCCATGCTTCCGTGTTTTTTTTTTTTTTTTTTGGGGGGGGGGGGGTGAGGGAGGGAGCAAGATTCGACGCCGGATGTCCCTTACCACGACCGCTGCTAAAGCCTATATTAAACGCTATCTTACGCTGATAACCAGTGCAGTTGTGTTTCGCCTTTGGTATGGTTCCGATAAAAAAAAGTGGAATGTGGGTCGGGCACAGCCATTCTAACGTAGGTTGTGCAGGAAAAGAGGAAGCATAAGCCTTGACTCAGAAATTACCTCAAGACGTTTATTATTATTGGTGCGGTGAAGTTTTAGCACGCATGCGCAGGCACATAAAGCGTGGCGAGGTCGTGGTGAGGGACTTTCTCCCCCCAAAAACCAGGAAGCATCCCCAATAGCTTTCGCATGCCTAGCTGCCGCAGCGCCGTGCCCTAATCTCGCTGGTGACGCCGGTGGCTATCAGCAGGCTGCGCTGCGCGTATCGAAGGCCCCGCGTTCGCGCGTTGTTGTTAACAGTTTTCACCTCTGTACCTTTAGCCACTAAGCCACCGCGGTGGGTATCAGTTTCGACATGGTAAAAAGCGCACTAGACGGCGACAGAAGAAAAGACAGTGACACGGGACGTCAGCGCTCGTTCCGTGTCACTGCCTTTTCTTCTGTACCCGTCTAGTGCGCTTTTTACCATGTCGAAGTCGTATCACCAACTTGCCCAAATTTCTGCGTTGGGTATCAGTTGCTTTCAATCAACTTATTTGAGGGCGCTTGTTTATGATGCGGGCTGGAGCACCGCCGCATGGTATTTTTCATATTCCGCGGGGTTTCTTTACGAGTCAGGATAAATGAGTACGCAATTATTTCATCGCTGAAAATACCGCAGTTAGATTCCTCTCGCGGGTACTTACAAGTGCATCCTTGACACTTCGATGATTAGGACAGCATCACTGCGAACCAGTTCTCCTTTATAACCAGCCAAGAAAATTTTCGTGTCGGCGTCAGCAGAAATCCCAGGCTACTTACTGGCTACACAAACAAACATTCCAGGCTGCTAATGGCTGCTGGCTCAATCCTGGCTACACAAACAAACATCCCAGGCTACTACTGGCTACATCCTGGCTACACAAACAAACTACTGGCACCGCCAGGAATTGAACCTGGGCCCGCATAGAGAGAATGAGCGAGAGACCGCCGTATTGCCGACTAAGCTATGCCCTCACGTGGATACTGGGGAGACAGACGGCGGTTTGGATTCAGCGTCTGGGGAGGGGGAGGGCGCTCTTTGTCCGCGACGCATGAAACAGGAATAATGGGGAAGCAGTGGGGCTCTTCGATTTACAGTCTCGGACTCACCGCGGATAGTCCGCGGGTAGTCAGAGGATTCCCCAAAGCCATAGAGATAAATGGGAAATTAAAAGCCGGACTGCTTCTCGGGGAGTCCGTGGTGAGTCCGAGACTGTAAATCGAAGAGTCCCAGTGGGAGAGATGACGCCAAAGGCGCGCGTGTCGCCCTCCTCTTCACTCTTCAAAAGACGCCAAAATTGACCGCCAGAAACGGCGCGTTCCAAACTACGCAGTAAGGCGCCGGCACGTGCGGCGTGAAAGCAAGCTAAAGAAGAACAAAACTTCCGCTCGTGCTGTTCCATTTATTTATTTATTTATTTATTTATTTATTTGGTATCCACAGACAAAAGACAACACAAACTCATATTGCGACAAGCGGCAGTACTTCATGCAGCACTTGACAAATAAAACTTTTTCTCAATTCAGCAATTCAGCCGACTCTAGCGAAGGAAACAGGTTGCCTCGGAGTTAGCCAGAATGACATAAAGAAAGAAAGTAAGAAAAAAAGAAACATCCCCCTCGCGAGGGGCACGATCAAATGCAGAGCATTTCCGCGGGGGGCGCGCCTGCAAGTCATATGGATTACGTATTGGTTGTTGTTGTTGTTGTAATTGTCTTCCAGCGTAGACATTGTCGATGAAGTCGATGGTGAAACGTGAAACGTGCCGTGAACCCCCTGCCGCGGCTATGACGCAACGTGGAGCGGCTATGACGCAACACAATCCAACACAATCCACTTTAATCCAAACCAATCCAAGCCAAGCCAAGCCAATCCAATCGAATTCAATCCAATGCCCCTCGCGAGAGAGTGTTATAGCGCCGAAATCGCGTCACCACACGAACGCGTGATGTTGACGTCACGATCACGCCACAGATGTTAGCGACCGGAGAGCCCGCGGCGAGAGAGCGCGATGCGAGCGCCCCCACCTGTTCTTGCGTGCGAACCGACTGTTGCTCAGCACGAACCCAACGCGGCGAGAGAGGGTGTTGCGCACGTCCCCACCTGTTGTGCGCCCGAACCGAACGCGGCGAGAGAGGGTGTTGCGAGCGGAGAGAAGGCGAGGAGGACGCGGGGGAGAGGGCGCTACTGTGGCCGACGGTTGAATAATAGCGTCCTCGATAAATACGCACCGGTGTTGCCCCCAAAACCGGCGCGGTGCACAGTGCCCCACGACGGTGCGTACCGGCACGGAGCGTTGATCGAGGACAAACGGGGCGGTTCTACCCAGGCGCCATCTCTTAATCTAAGAAATCAACTCATAAAATCGTTCACAAGTAGCAATACAGCACTGTAATGAGACAGAGCGCTATTAGGAAGTGGTATTTATTGAAGGCCAATCATTATATGTAAGCACAACTCAAATCCGCCATGCATGCGGAACAACGTACCGCCACCGCTTCCACTAAACAGCTACACAAGCTGTTTCTCATCTTCGTTTGAGCCATAATGCGAGTGCCTGTTTTGTTCCGCCCTTCCGTTACAGCAAAACAAGTAGGTCTTCATCGTCTAGGCACTCCGGTGACAGTTCATGATAATTCAATCGAACGAAAAGAATGTCAATCCCCAACTGTTTGGCAATGCATGCAGCCGTCTTTGAAGTATACGAAGTTCGCGTCCTCATTTAATCTCTGGCCGTTGTTACCGCCCGTTAGGAGCCTGCGCATCGCTGCCCGGTGAATTCACAAGCACGCCATCCTTCTCAGCAACAATATACAGCTCCTTCCGTTTTCACACGACTGCGGCGATGCGCCGTCGCTGCAGCAGACGGCGGCGGAGGAAGCCCCTTCGCCGGCGTCGTCCGCGATGCATCTCGGGATTGCACCCCGGCGCACCGTCGATTTTCTCGGTGCGCGACGGGGCAACCAAAAAGTGCCCCGCGAGGGTGCACCACGGTTTATCGAGGACAGACGGTGCGCACCGGTGCGTTTATCGAGGATGAAAAGGCGCACCGGTGCACACCGGTGTGCACCGGTGCGGTTTATCGAGGATGCTATAAGTCAAGGATATAAGGCGCGTTCGTAAGCTTCCATTCTGTGTCGGCTTTGTGGCGCAGTGGGTAGAGCACCATGTACCTTGCGTTCCGCCCGCAGAGCGGTGGGATCGAAACCTGGCGCCGGTAAGTATTATTTTTTAAGTGCGAATGCACTTCTTAAGCGAGCCTGAATCATCCGCCGCCGTCGTCCGCATAGCAACAGCTGCGGGTGCGCGCGCTCCTCGTCTTCCCTAGCAACGGGGGGAGATGGGCGCGCGCTACTCTCCTCCTCCTCTCTCCGCTCAGTGACTGCGGGTGTTGGGCACCTCCTCTCCACTTCGGGCGGGAGAGCTCTCGCGTAGCGGGCGCTCCGCATTCCGACGCGTGAGGGCGCTCGTGTAGCCCTCACCGTAACGGCGGGCGCTACTCTCCACCGCCTCTCTCCGCTCAGTGACTCCGGGTGTTGGGCGCCTCCTCTCCACTTCGGGCGGGAGAGCTCTCGCTCGCGTAGCGGGCGCTCCGAATTCCGACGCGTGAGGGCGCTCGTGTAGCGGCCGCGTGGCGCGGGAGGGTATTAGTCGAGCGCGCGCCGTCGTCGAGAGCGGTCGCTGGTCCTGCATCTCGATAACGATGATGGCGGACCGGGCAACGGTACCAGCAATAACGAGTGAAATATCTTTCTTTGTAGTTGTGTGCGTGTGTGTGATCTCTCGACTACTCATTAAGATCACGATATCCACTGTAATCGCGCAATCAACAACCGTGCATTCGCACTTACACACTCTCCCCCTCGGGGAAGTGCGAGGGAATTTTTTTATATAGTGTAGGGGGAGCGATGCGGACTACGAGCGTCAACGTGGGTGACATCGTGAGTTACTGAAATGCTCTGCATTTAAACGGACGTCAATGCGGGTGACATCGTGAGTTACTGAAATGCTCTGCATTTAAAAGAAAACGAATCGCTACCAATAGCAGCAGCAGCAACCGCTGAAGGCAAGAGATTCCATTGGGAAACTGTTTTGGGGGAAAAGAAACTACTGAATGCTGCGGTATTAGATTGGTAGTGCGCTCGCATCCTCTCACTGCCGTCGTCCTGGCTCTTTTCTGACCTCGATGCTGCCACCAGCCCCTATTCAGGCCTCGCCACGCCCCTGCAGCGAAAGGCCATTCTCGACATCTCCACATCACCGACCTGGCATTACCAGGGCGCTTCGTAGCATTCTGGACACGGACGCTCGACATCTTTGCCGACCGCGTTTTGGACCAACACCGAATGGGCCTCGCGTAGCGTCGCCCAGCGCCATCCGACTTTGAGAGAGAGAGAGAGAGAGAGAAAGACTTTATTGCATGATCCTGCGTGGGGATGGGGAATCAGGAGACCCTGTGAAGTAGGCGGTGTCCTCTTCCCATTCCTGCCTTGGTTACGGCCTCGAGGGATATTGGGCCAGTGGCCCGGCTCGAGCTAATAAGCTTCCTCCAGCCACGCAGCCTCTCCCCCGTACCCTTGGATGGGCACGGTAGTGAGTCGCGCCGGCGTCAGAGTGCTCCGTTCGCTCTTGCCGAGCCAGGGCTTCCTCGAGCCGCTGGATGGCTTGCCTCTGCTGCGCGCAGTTCGGCGATGTGATCATTTTCACTACATCCGGTGGGATGTCGGTCGGGGTAGTGTTCGCACTCGTAGTGTTCTCACACGTATCACTCGCGCACTCCGCGTTTGCGCACGCGTCAGCGGTGTCCGCGTTTGGGGTGTCACAGCACTGGGGATCGCGCACTGCACCGGTATTCACTCGTCCGCCACCCTGTTCGTCTCGGTGGTGGTGGTGGGCTTGCAGGATGTGGGACAGGGTAGCGGGTACACTCGCGCACTCACTACACATGTAGTCTTTGAAGCGTCCTGGGCACACGTAGCGCGCCAGAGCCGGTGTAATCACAGTTCTTGTTTGTAGTTGTCGGAGTAACACCTGCTCGTGCCGGTTGAGTCCGGGATGAGGTGGGGGTTGTGTCCTTCTTTGCTCTTTGTAGTACCGGAGTATATCCCCGTACTCCAGTAGTGGTTCGTAGTCTTCTTCCTCTTCGTTATCCTCGTTGTCGTTTCCTTGCTCCTCGTCGCCTTCACCGTCATACCCTGCGGCCCGCGCCGTGTTCGAGAGGCGGGGGGGGGGGGGGGGGGGGGGCGCCGCGCGGTGCGTAAGCTCGCGCGCGACGGCGTCCGCCCTCTCGTTCCGGTTGGCCACTCCGCCGGGTATGAGGCCGACGTGGGCAGGAAACCACCTGAGGTGTGTAGTGTTGGTCTTCGGGTCGGGTAGTGGTAGAAGGAAGCGATGGGCCGGAGGACCCATGCTGCCTTTGCTGTAGTTGACTATAGCTGACTTGGAGTCGCTTAATATGGTGGTGATTGTTGGAGCACTCCTCAGGGCTAGCGCGATCGCCGCCTCTTCCGCTTGTGTAGCGTTGTCCGCTGCGAAGCTCGCCGCACTCATGGTGGTACCGTCCGTGGCTCGAATGACGGTGGCAACGTAGGTTCGGGGTCGGCTCGGGTAGCGGGCCGCGTCGACGTACACCGCAGTGTTGTCGGTGCTGTATGTTTCTGCCAGCGTCCTAGCTCTCGCCGTTCGCCTTTCCCTGTTCCTCTCTGGATGCGTGTTACGAGGTAAGGGTGTGACGACTATCTGTTCGCACAGCGATCGTGGTAGTCGTTCGCGTGGTCTGGCGGCGTCAGCCCCGCCTTCCACATCCTGCCTTTCCCGCGGAGCTGTTGTGGCGGCGCGGTTCGTGCTGTGGTAGTGTCCGGTCCTGTGTAGTATCTCTCTTCCGGTCGGCGTTTCCCGGAGGCGTGCGATTTGTGCAGTTCTCTGCGCTTCGGATATTTCGTCCAGGGTATTGTGGACTCCCAGGGCTCCGAGCGCCCTGTTGCTGGTGCACTGTAGTAGTCCGAGGGCGACTTTGTAGGCTTTGCGTATAGCAGCATTGATCTTGTCTCGCTCCTGCGCCAACCACGTGTGGAAGGGGCCGGTATAGGAGATCTGACCAACGACGAACGATTGTAGTAAGCGGAGAAGGTTGACCTTGAGGGCTCGTTACTGAGCAAAGACGCTCCGCGTCTCCCACTGCGGGGGCCGAGCATGCGTGGCATACTCCGCTCACTTGACCATCTCGTATACAACGTCTCTGCTCCGCTACCTTGGTGCGTTCGTATCCTCATCAACTCCAAAACTGCTATTGAGGAGTTCAACAAGGCCTTCCCTGACCGCGCTACGGCCCGCCAGATTCAAGCGACGTTCAACATTCTCGCTCTCAATGGCATTAGAACTCTCCTGGGATGGACACCGGGACATATGATGCAGGTCATGGCCTCGCACGCACGCCGAGAGAGAGAGCAAAGCTTTTATTGAGCATTAATATGCGTGGGGGTGGCTTCTTAGTCCAGGAGTCCAAGCATCGACTTTGCGCGTTCCGCCCTCTCCGTCAGCATGACCTGGTCGGCGAGGTGTGCGCTGGACAGCGCATTCTCCCACTCCTCTCTCACGCACGCCGACACCGTGTCATCGACCGCTTGGCTACCTACCCCGGAGTCCCCTCTCAACCACGCCCCGCGGAAATTTTCATCTGCACGACTCTCAATGCTGTTCTCGCCCACTAACACCATGTCCAGATGGATTCACCCCGAGAAAGGACCCCCCACAGGTTGCCCTCGCTGTTCAGCCACCTTTATCGCTTCCCTCCATCATTTAATTTGGCACCGCACAGCAACAGCAGACTATCGGTTTATCCTAGAAAATTCGGCCCCCGTGATTCTTCACCACATGATCCCCCATATCATGACTCGCAATTCCTCGCCGCGCTAGGAAGTAGTGTAAGGCGGGGCCTACAGCCAGCCAGAGACCTCAACTGGACCATTAACTCCTCCACTAGAAACTTCCAGGACCTCTTGGAGATTCGAGGAAAATATCCCCCCCCCCCCTCTGCTACTCCCATTTGCCCCCTCTAGCCAACCAGCAATCCCATTCCCAATGAAAGTCCTTGCTACTATTGCCCCTTGCGTCGTTTTCTTCTTCCCTTTGAATACCCGCCGCGGTGGCTCAGTGGCTAAGCCGTCGCGCTGCTGAGCCCAAGGACACGGCTTCGATTCCGGCCGCGATGGCTGCTCTTGAGGTGGAGGCGAAAAGCGAAAACGGCCGTGTGTCGAGATTTCGGTGCACGTGAAAGATCCTCCCTAGGTGGTAAAAGCTAATCCGGAGGAGTCCTCCACTATGGCGCGCCTCATAGCCCAAGGGCGGCTTCGGTGCGTTGAGCCCCACAGTAAATCAAATCTTATTTTTGGTTTTCTTCTTGTCCTCCTTGATGGTATTGCGCGTACCCATGCACGGAAAAGGATTGTTTTCTCCTCTGTTGTTTTTTTTATTCGCCCTGTAAGCCCTACATACTCGCTATTAGCGTAAACGGGCTTTGATAATTAGCATGCTCTAATTGCTATAGTCATTAATACGTGCCTCTGAGCTCAGGTTTCTTGGTCGAAGGCCACAGCTCATCCATTAGGTCTATGTTTTGCTAGCTAGAACACCAATTAGAGAGCCTCCATGCATCCGTCTTTGTAGGCTCCCTAGATCCAAGGCTCGGCTGTGGTGCAAGAGAAGCAAGTTAGACTCGCATTCTGCAAGACCTGGGTTCGAGTCCCGGATCCACTTGATTGATTTTTTAGACCATCTCTCGGTCACGCCGACGACGCGTTTTTGCTTAATGGGACATTTAATGCTTTCGCATTGAAACAACTTTCTGTTGGTACGTGGGAGGCAGAACAAAATATCCAATCGAGCCTGAGTACCCAACGAGACGGACGGTCCTCGGTTGGATCTTTCCTCTCACTAGCGAGGACGTTCAGGTACGGGATGTGATCGTATCCCTCAATCTCTTACTGAATCGCTTGGTCCTTGCCTTGGACGCCTCGACGTAACCTGGAAATTAATTCGCGCTTTATCAAGATCTGCTTTACCAAACGACGTCACCAGACAGTCGGCTAATTATATCCTTCGCATATCCCGAGCTACCCTCGGTGTGATGCGGGCTTTTTTATGCACACGCTTGGCCGCTCAACACTCGGCACATGCTTCCTTAGCGCGTCCATATTTGCCATGGAGCTCCCATTATAAACTGGGGCAGTGACCGTCCCAGTAAGCTACCGACGACGTCGCATAATTAGCTATGCGCTCTCCCGCACACGTTCTTTTTCCCGGCAAAACACAGCCAGCAATCACGCCGTCTATGTACGCACATACGGGAATAGCACTTGGTCGCAACGCTCGGGAGACGAGTGGCCGCGCATATTCCCCTGGAAGGAGCGGCCAACAGGAAGTGACGGCGCAGACGCTGAACACCCACTTCCCGGTGTTTGGCTGCACTGATCCGCCGAGGCGGTGTTTGTTCGTTCGCCACCGCTTGATTCGTTGCCGCCACAGCGT
The DNA here is from genome assembly GCF_048455015.1 of Haemaphysalis longicornis. Lineage (NCBI taxonomy): Eukaryota > Metazoa > Arthropoda > Arachnida > Ixodida > Ixodidae > Haemaphysalis > Haemaphysalis longicornis. Next base: position 3,444,414 of record NW_027526422.1, on the reverse strand, counting down.
GGACGCAAGCATCGGGCTGGAAGAGCCGGCACGGGCGGCCGACGCAGACTCGGAGGAAGGTCAGCGTGTCTCGCTGGTCACGTTTCTGCCCCGTCGGTTTCCGCCAGCCCTCCCCAGGGGCCCGGCGTCTCCTGTCCGCCGCTTCATGTGAGCGAGGCAAGGCTCCTTCCTCTATATGCCCGTGGACGAGGAAGCGCACGCGGATGCTGTGAGAAGCTTCACACGTGCGCCTTCTGCCGGTGCTGTTCGAGCATCCACTGTACTTTGGCAAAACTGCACAGATTGTGTCACACGCAAGAAAATAGCTGGCGCGTACCCCTACTGCGCTGCAATTGTTCGTAATTGCAGGCGATGAAAGATGTTAACGGCGGCGTATTAAGGGAACTTCATTTTCAAACAATCGATCCCGCATTTAATGTCTGCTGTGATCCACTGCATTACGACTTTGCAGGCGATTGTCGTGTTCACACTAAAGCAGAGGTTATTTACAAAAGTGCCTGTTGAAAATTCAAGGTACAATTTCATTGTTACGAAGTATGGACTAGCCAGCTCCGTTTTCGATTGGAGCTAATCTCTCCACTAAATCAATGTTTTGGCAGCGAAGCTGTATATGCCTGGGTTTCCCCGTGCCGTCTGCGTGGACATATCGGCGTAGATCAGACATTTTTGGCCCACAAGAGCTGCAGTGCTCTGTATTTTAATGTTCAAATGCTCGTGGAGGGACGTTTTTACCGTTGCTTTTCCTGTGCCCAGCTTGAAGGGCTTCCGGAACAGTGTTGCCATCGCTGGGCGTCAGACATCCGTTAGAAAGCAATGAGAAATCCGCCAGATTCCACTAGATTCTAAAACATATCCGCTAAATTTCCCGCTAGGGCCTATTTTATTTAAAATAACAGTGCAATTTCGTATGATAAATGCTTTTATCATTCTTAAAAGCTCCCCAAAGCTACGAGAGCTGAAATAACACAAAAAAAATATTCCAAGGAGTCTCACTGGAACACTTGAGCCTTCAGTGCTGTGCGGGTCGTCTTTGGTCAATGTCATCACAGACGAGGCTAAAAGTTATAAATGTTCACACTGATGAAAAAAAAAAAAAAAAGAACTCACAGGTCAACGAAAAACACATGGAGGTCTTCGTCGCCGCTGTCGTCGTCTGACACCATCTCCACGGGACCGCTGGTACTTGTTGAGGGAACAGAAAGGTGACTTGGTTGCACATAAGTTGCAGATGTCCCGATTGCACTAACAACTGCTGTGGGAAGTTCGTAATCAAAACAACTTTTCTGGTGTCACTTCAGTCCCGCTCTCACGACCAGGATGGCGTTTGTTGTTTCAGGCTTCAGCTTGTTCCTCAGCTTGGATTTTACTATGTTAAGCTGACTAAACCTAATCTCTACTTCGGCATTTGAATACGGCAGCACGAGCATCGACATGGCAAATCCGGCCAGCTCGGCGAACGAGTTTTCGCCGCAGGCCTCCTTATAGGAGTGGACTTCACACCAGAACGATTGCGTGGACGATATTTGCTTCCAGTCCAGGAGGGTGATTTTGCTCCACTGGTTTTGAATTTTTTCAATTGTCTCAGAGCCGTTTTGAAACCTCACGAATTTGTTTGTCTGAGATAGGCGGAGCAAGTGAACAGGAGCACTCCTAACCTCTGAAGTTTAAGCAATTTCTGCATTTTTAGAGGACACGGAAACGGTTTTTTGCAGGGCGATTTTGAATCGGCGAACTGCGTGAGGTATCCGCCAGAAATCCGCTATGTATGAAATCGGCCCGCCAAAAAATCCACTAGCCCCTAGACTAATTTTTTCCCCGTCAGAATAAAATGAAATCCGCCAGATTTAGCGGAAAATCCGCTAAATTGGCATCACTGTTCCGGAACGACGTTTCGGCCGGTGTCTTTCACGTCCAAGCACGCGCACATCACCGGTTGCCCTTTTATGCGTGCACTAAAGGGGGGGGGGGGGGGGGGGGGGGCAGGCTTCATGTGCTCACCGATTACACGCCCGCAGTGCTCGTGAGAGATTTCAACGTGGACGCCTCAGGGCCCGATGCGACCCGACTGCTGCCCTCGTTGTCCAGCGGTTTGGGTTGCTGTGTTACGCAAACCGTAAGATACCGACGACGCGAGAGGGAAACGGAAAGCCCCATGTTTGCCCGCTAGAATAAAACTACTCCTTCCATCTTTCATTCAGCTAATTAGCTAGGCAATCGCAAATCGCAAAGTGTTTTGTTTCGTGCACTTTTTGAACTGCGCCAGCTTCGCTGGTCATATCCTTTTTCACAGAGCGCAATGGCACTGAATGCCCCCGTATACGCAAGGCCTACAAAGCGGCGCTGGGACTTCCTGCTACACCAGCAACGAGAAACTGTTACAACTGGAAATACATAACACCCCATCAGAACTTCTGGAAGCACGCACAACTCAACCCCTTGTCCCTACCACCAGCAGGCAGGAGAGTACTCCAACTAAAGAGCAACGCCCCCCCCCCCCCCCCTCCCCTAATTTCAACAGCGGCCCGTATCCTATTCCGCCGAACATACTGTGCAAGATCCGGGTAGCCCCCATACCCAGCCTCATGCACCCGACTTCCAACAAGGGCCGTAGAGAAGCTCGCGTTCATCATCTGGCTAGAAAATACTGGGGAAACCGTCAAGTCCGGTACACAGGTATTGCATCCAATCACTAAGAAGCGCTACTGTTGCCCTGACTCCTCAAAGTGAGGTGGCCACGGCAGCATCTTGCTGTAATCTATCACCCACAGCGGCGGAGGCCATCACAATCGGACATGCTCCAACTAGCCACGCGAACCAACCCCAAGTCACAATTGCTACCGACTCTACACAGGCCTGCCGACTGTATCAGTGTGGCAGAGTACCTGAAAGGGTCTCCTCCGGACCTTGCCTGAAGATCTTGAAATCGTGTCATCGTCTTGACCCCAGGCCACTCGGGCCTTGTCGGAAACGAGGCTGCTTACGCTGCCGCCCGCGATCTGCGATTCCGGGCATTCCCATCCACGTTTCCACGAGCTGCCCGAGCTCCACAATCCCCTTTCTAACACCTCTCGACCATACATAAAATGACATTTTATCCCACTACCTGCACTCCAGGAGGATCCGTTTCTCGCCCCGGCCTACTCTCAGCAACCAACAGTCGCATATCTGGCGCTGGCTACAGACCAGTACTTGCTTTCACCACACGGCTCTCTCCCACATTTCTCCATCACTCTTCCAACATGACTGCCGCACTTGCAACGTCCGTCTACCACTTGGAGCACTCATGCCCAGACAGCCCTGAACCCCTCCGCAACCCATCACCTGAGCAGTGGGAGCCTGCGCTGACCAGCTCGGCTCCGGAGCGATAACAAGCTGTGGCCGACCGGGCACTGGAATCAGCGCTCGCTCGCGGACTCCTCCTGGACTTAGCAGGCTGACCACTTACACTCTTACTCCTTTCCCTTCTAAGATGAATAAACGCTCGTTACTGCTGCTTCTCTCTCTCTCTCTCTCTCTCTCTCTCTCGCTCTCTCAAGGTTGATTCTCCCCTTCAAACGAATAGGCAAGAACGCAACATGACGACATGCAACGATAATATGGGCTCCGGCTCACACGGGCCTTGAGGGTAACGAGGCGGCTGACGCCGCTGCCCGCCCGCTCACTCTCCGGGCACCATCCTCATCCCCTACCGATCCGGACCTAGAACCCAATCAGCTTGCACCTTTAAGGAGGTCACACAGTTTTATCAATCCTGCCATTCCGTCTATCCCAAGCCCTGTAGGGGCCTCACGAAGGCGGAGGAGCGCATTCTCCTTCGCTTTTATACCAAAACTCTCTTCCGCCTGGCAGTCTTAAGGGGACCCAGAAAAGCCTTTTGTAAAAGTTACAAAATGCCTTTATTGTCGCGTAGTACCAATATAGCGATGCAATGCCGTTGGAATTATTGATCTACATTCAGTATTAGCTGAGCCAGAAGTAATTAAAGGGACACTGAAGTGAATTTGTCAAGCTCCCGTTTTTGCTTGCACTGCGTAGACTGGCTCAAATTAGCACACTTTTCATCGTTTATCCGGTTGACAAATCGGTAATTATTTTACAAAGCGCGAAAGAAGAAAAACTACCATGCGCGGTTTGCGGCGGCCGCACCAACTAAGGCTGTGACGTTGGGAGGAGGGGCGCCGTGATTGGACGATGCCCAAGGTTAGCAGTCAAACAAGTTTCGGTTTCGGTTTCGGTTCTGTAAAACATAACCAATGGCGTTGTTGGATGGGCATTCTCAATATCTCGGTAATCATCGTACCGCGCTTCTGCCATGTTGTCGGCTGTAAAATGCACAAGATAAGCCTCCCAGGACGGCTTGCAGTCGTAGCATTCACTATCCGAGACCTACGCAGTGCATGAACGCCCTCCGCGTACCCGCAGACGCCCAAATGTCGTGCGCTTTTCCCCCATATTTGGAGCTTGCCTCCCTCATGCCTGTATCGTAAAAAGCGTGTTCGCACCAGGCCAAGGGTCTGTTCATTCTGGCATGTGCCCACTGCCTGCAAGCAGTCGGTGCTTATGGCAACAGCCCGCCAACGAGAACTCGCTAGCGCGCCAGTGCCTGCCTGCGCGCGTTTTGTGAACTAGTTCGTGTAGCCATGAACGTTGCCGCCCAAAAAAAGGTGAACTCAATATAGAAAACATCGGCGAAAAACAAAAAAGTTAACTTACAAAAAAAAAAAAAAGCACGTACCCGCGGGGATTTGAACTCGTGACTTGCAAAACACTTGCGGTGACACACCTTGCGCCTCAGACAACTGAGCCACGGAGCGGGATGCGAAGGTCTGGCTAATATAAGGTATATATTGTACAACCGGTTTACACTTTTATTTAGTTTTGGCATTTCAAGCAGCTTAGGTGACTATTTGTTGTACTGCGCTCGTGCAGTAAGCGTCGCCCGAGTTTCCACAGTAGCTCACGTCTAGCAATTGCATTTCGTAGACGGAAAAGCGTTCGCAGATGCGTAGTCGTGCTGCTGACCGCTGTGCTTGTTCGCCCAGCGCAAAAAAGTGCTTCCCGCGCCCTAGTTTTACGCTGTACGGTAAAAATATCAGTTGATTTTATTTCCGTAGTACCTATATTCACTTCGCTGACTCTTCTCCCGCCTTCAAGAGGCCTTATATTTTCCTACTGGCGTACCAGTCAGCGAAGCGTCGCATGTGCGCTTGTGCAGCGCTTGTGTGAAGCGACCTTGACTTGGAGCTCGATACAGTGTAAAAACAAACCAAGTAAAGAAAGGCACATTCTTCCATTCACAAACGTGTCCTGGCTTCGTTTCAACTAAGCGAACGAATTGCGACCAAGCAATTTTTTTAACCTCCGGACTGCGACGACCCGCCGGCGGCCGGCGGACGAAACGCTGGGCCGACTGACTCTGTTGGCCGGGGAGCCGTGCAGTAGCGCCGCAGCCAATTGCCAGCTCATCCCCTCCTGACGTCACACGAAAACGCCACAGAAAATGGGCGAGCGTAAAGAGAGGAGGACAGCATTTTCGAATTAGTTTTTCTACTAAATAAAATCGCGTAAACGCGTCTAGAGTGGTCGAAACATGGCCTGGGGACTCCGGACTACAATTTGCGCTAGTAATCCCGCAATGTTTACATATCACTTCAGTGTCCCTTTAAGTGCACCTCTCCCCCCTTGCCGGTCGATTCCTCCTCCCTCTCTGCTTCTTTCAAAGCAGCTGGAAACACTGGGAATAGCCTTGTGACATCACGACGCTCGACTTCCGTTCTCCGCTCGCTACATTCCTGCGCCTGGGCACGCGTCAATCGCTGCAGACCCGCCTTTGCCTCGGGATCGCGCAGGAAGGAGGAAGAGCAGCCGGAAGCCAATGGCAGTGACGTTGCCGGCGACCGACGATCGGCCGAATCAGGAAGGCGCCTCGCCGTTTCGTCAGCCGCGATCGCCGTTGCGTCAGCCGCGGTCGGCGTTGCGTCAGCCGCGGTAGGCTCGCTGCGGCGGCGCGCTCATCAGCTGAGAAAGGCGATCTTCAAAAATTGTTTACAAATTATCCGTACAACGTACGGGTTCAAAGTTGGCTCAAAAATCCCCCGTTATGTGTTCTACCACCTGAATGCATTTGATTGCCACCTTCACAAAGCTTTTCTGGGTCCCTTTAAAACACTTCGACCCCGCTTTCACGGGGAAGTGCCCGTACTGTGAGGAATATTCCTCTGACATTTTCCACATGGAGTGGGCGGGCCAAAAAACCCCAAACCTACCCCCTCTACCCAACCCTTCACGGGAGAACTGGGAGGCAGCCGTGCTCGGCTGCTCTGACCTGACGGCCCAACGGGCCCAGGTCGGGCGGGCCCCGGGCCGCGGCCGACGGCATTAATTGGGCTCCCGTAAGGGGGAGCCCACCTAGTCTTTGTACGGGGCGCCCCTTAAGGACCGCGCCCCACCCTTCCTGTAAAAACTTCTGTAAATAAATGTTTTTCAGTCAGTCAGGGGCGAGTTCAAATCGGTTATTGTTCCAAATTATGAGTACAGCCGATCATGAACCCTCCACGTTCTGTTAAGTGGAGAGCACTGTTGGGTCATGCCCAAGTTATAGAGGCGCATGTGATGGTTATTATGATGCTGATTATAAGATTCATTAATGAATGGCAGCCTACCATTGTCCCTGAAGAAGAAAGTGTATGACAGCTTCATCTTACCGGTACTCACCTACGGGGCTGAAACTTGGAGGCTCACTAGGAGGGTTCAACTTCAATTGAGGACGACTCAGAGGCAGTGTTGTACACGTTCCTCTAAAATAGGAACGAAAGCTCGTTCCTTCCCAATTTTGAAACGAGTTCCCGTTAAAAGTTCCTATATTGAGAAAGGAACGCGTTCCAGTTACACTTCTAGCATTGTAACGTGTCGTTACATTCACGTTACATTTGATTTCTTTTAAATTAAAATGTGGTGTCGGATAATGCTGAGGGGAAATTAAGTGAGCAATTTAGCACTCACATCAAGGTAGCAGGCTAAGCTTGTCACTTAATTTTTTCCGCTCGGTCGCATATAGAGGGCACTCGAACAGGGCATGACGCACGTCTTGCGTTTGGTGTCCACAAGCGCAGCATGCGTCATCAGCAAATCGAATACGGTGAAGAAATTTCTTGGTGTAGGCCACGTCAAAATGAAGGTGATGTAATAACGTGTCAACCTAACGACCGAGATGAGGCGCACATGGGTATGCAAGGGACGCGTCCACTTGGTATAGCAGTGATGAACGGTACTTATCGGTCAACATGGTTTCCAAAGTAATGCGTGTGCTCAGTTGTTTCAAAAAATTTCTCACATCACCTCTGGTAAAAGGCATGGTGCTACAGTATAATTCGAATGACCGGTGCTGCTAATTGGGTAGTTCGTGAATTTCCACGTATTCCAATGTGCCCGGGAACCTACTGAAATGTTATTCTCTTAGTTCGTTCTGTTTAAGTTGTCATCCCATCACAGAGGCGTCTTGCCAAGACACTGTTGTGAGTGTAAGCCGCAATTGGATTTAGTGCTTGAAGAGCCGATGTTAAATCTCCCGCTGGCTATGCGCCAGTCATGATCATCATCGTGGATTTACCGTGCGAGTAAAGTGATGATCCCCGTAACGGGCAGCCATGGCTTCGGTCGTTCTTCCGTTAAAATTTTGGCGCCGTTAAGCCCGGGAGAATGAACACGTGCGGCTACGTGCGGTTCGTAGAACCCCGTTATTTTACTGCCGTTGACCGCCGTTGCCCCGCCCTCAGCCGGAGATCGCCATGGCTGGCCCTGACGGCCCACCTACGACCGACCGGAACCCTCAACGCGACGCAGATACGCACCGTCACGTCCAGGGTACCACGCTTGGGATCAGCTGTACGTCCCCCGAGTACCAAGCTGGTGATGACCTGGACGCCCTGCGTTCGTTGATGAAGGTTCTGCGCGCTGCTGTTACGAGGCTGCTAAAGGCAGCGACTGAGCTCCGGCAAGTTCCCTCCCCGTGTGCGTTGGGCTTGCAGTTGGCTATCAACGAGCTCGAACAGAAGGACGCCGAACTCAACAAGCTGAACGATATGGTAGGTGAGCTGCTGGAAGGAGACGAGTTCGAACACGATTACTACGACATTTTGCACTACCAGGAAAGGATATGCGGGGCCCTCAGCCGGCTGCGATCGACTTTGAACGATCTACGGGCAGCCAGCATTATGTTAACCGGAAAGGGAACTTCACCCCGTCCACACGACCCCTCCCACATCGGCTCGCACACGTCGACTTCGCCAGTTGTCCTGCCGATGCTGCAGGTTTCAGTTTTAAAAGGTGAGCCACGTGGGTATCGGTGCCGTGTCGAGACGACGGCCCACAGCCACGATCCAGAGATTGACAACGTGGGAGCCAGCACCGAGGTAGCGTCGAGCATTCCAGCGAAAACCATGCTGTGAAGAACTCGAGGCCACGCCAGCCGCATACAAGGACATCTCAGCTGCTCCCGTCCAAGTAGACGACATAACACGTGAAGTAAACGACGTGAACGGAAGCATAGTGCCACTACCGTGTTAGCTGGAGTTCCAGTACATCTTTTTTTTCCGACTTCATGAAGGGTGAACCGTTACCGGACATTCTCGAAGGCCGGCTAGCACCAATAGTAGACGTAGTCCGGGAGGTTGCATCCAAACGCACATATGTGTCCTTCTGGGTACCTGAAGACACGAAGGATGAACAAGCTTTGCAGACCACTTCTCGTCCTTGTGCCTAGCCTGGTAGAGAAGCAGAACCTTATTTGGAGCTGACACCTATGAGAAAAATGCGCTCGTCAGGAACGGAGTTAGACAAGAAAACCCACGGTAGGCAAAAAACCGATTTAAGAGCACTGTTCGGCGCCAAGACATTCCAGGTTGCACGCCGTCATCTTCACAACAATCGCAGCAAGGCTCAAGGACGTAAAGTATATCGGGAAGCAGGACGCATAGTTCGGTAGTCGTCCGCGTTACCTTTTGGGCGCTTGGCTGTCCTGAAAGCGGCAAGACGGCGCAAGCACCGCTGGAAGAGCAAGAGGAGACAGAGTTTGCCTACAGCTTTACAAGGATTGACCTCCTGACGCGAAAAGAAATTTTACGGTTGTGGACCTGTTTTTATCTACTGGGAACTATCTTGCGGGCCGGGGGAAATGTTAGATTCCCAGCCAGGTATACGCTGCACCGCAGGGCAAACGTTTCAGCGTTGCGAAGCCACAAAGAACGGCAGGGCGGTGAATATGACGTCATTCGGGAGGTGAGAAGAGACGCGGAGAGAGCGCGTGGGGACTCGGGAGGCGACGACCACCGGAACAGGAGCCGGGAGAAACCGGCTCGTCTCAGCTAGCATCGACGAAGGTGGCTTTATCACCGGTAGCGCCTGAGTCGACCGACTCGGCCGCTCAAGCAACGCGGGACCCGTCGACGACGCCGAAGACGGGAGCGCGAGGGCGGTTTGGAGAATAAACCACCCCAGAGGATTACCGCCCGTTGTCCTTGCCTCTTGCCTGCCTCCCCACGCCGGCGCTGTCCACACGGCAGCCGCGTGCGGAGGATCGTCCCATGGGTCACGCGGAAACCGCGTGACCCATGACATGCCCTGGCTGCTGAGCGGGGGGACGGCGCCTCCTCTCCGGCCATTCGCGGGCTTCCGCGATTCACCCCTCTCCACAAATTCCTGCATGTCCTTGGAATCTTTCAGGGCAGCTTCCAATGCGGAAACTCATGATGCAGTTTTAGGTACCCAGCTGGTTGTGGGCCGCGGCTCACGCTGCTCGTACGAGCCGGAAAAGGGGAAAAGTATCGGGACTGTTGTATAAACATTCCTCCTATAATTCAAAATATCTTTCACTTGATTGAAAGACTCTTTAATTGAAAGACTCTTTCGCGTATATGTATCATAAAAAAAAGGCTATCGTGTTTAAAATTGCCCTCCAGCCACGGCGTGAGCGGGTTCAGACCGCGAAGCCAAACGAGATCACAACGCAAAACACTGTGCGAACACTTTCACGAAAGAAAAGTGATGCTTTTAATTTGCGCTCCTGCATTCTTTTCAATTCATCACCTTAAAGAAATTTAAAGGGATAATAGTAGGCTTTTCTGTGTCCCACAGCGGCATTATGACGCGGCAAAAATCGCCTAGAAGCTTCTTAGATTAACAGCGCGAGACAACAAAGCAGTATACTCCTCTGTGTCCCGTTCTTTCGCGCTGTTAATCTCAGAAACATGTACCAACTGGCCCGCCTGCGAGCCGTGTTGCGCTTACAACCGGTGGCTTCACATTCTGATCAATTCATTTCAAGATGCTTCCAATAAAAATTGGTCGCGTATCTGCTCCTTTCGTTCCAAATGTCGACGAAGGGTGATAGTCGCCGGCGCTCTGCCAAGTAAATGCCTCCCTTCTCTTTCCCGCTCACCTCTTATGCTATTCCTCTCCCGGCTCGCTCCTCCCAAGATACCCGCCGTGGTGGCTCAGTGGCTAAGGCGTTGCGCTGCTGAGCACGAGGTCGCGGGTTCGATTCCCAGCCGCGGCGGCCGCTTTTCTGATGGAGGCGAAAAGCAAAAACGCCCGTGTGTACGGGATTTCGGCGCACGATAAAGATCCCCAGGTGGTCAAAATTAATCCGGAGCCCTCCACTACGGCACACCTCATCGCCTGCGTTGCGTCGGCGCGTTAAACCCTACAATCAATCAATCCTCCCAAGATAAACACGCTAGAGGTTTGCTCAAGTCAATTTAAATTTACCGCGTTCCACTTCTCCAGGCCGCGTGCCTAAGGTCCCTAATACGCATGCCTCGATGACAGCGCTACCGCACGGCGGAAACGCGCGTGAATCTAGGCACTCTACTCCGCGCATACAGTTTCTATGACTCCACGTGCGTTCCAAGCGGAACGTGGAACCTATATAGTGGAACGTTTTGCTGCCATTTGGGTGGCGCTGCGGTCGCCGAAGCGAGCGGACGCGTTCCACGTCAGCTCTCGAGGAAATGCTTGTTTCCGCAGTGAAATCTTGAATTGTGCTGTTTTAAAGTATTCGAGGAGTCGCAGAACGTCATCCGCTGCGAATTGACACCGGATTCAACGCGGAGGAAGCCGGATTTTGGGAATTATTGGACTTTCTGTGCACCGAACGCCACGCTTAGGCTTAGCTAGGTCTGACCGCCTCGGGCGGCCCCTACCCGAGCGGGCAGCCTCTGCCGGTGCGCTATGAATATAACAACGGAAATGGACGTGAGTACGGCCACAACAACAATGGGACTGCAACTCGGCAGCCATGAAGGGAGGACAAGCGTTGAAGTACCCGGCGAAGACTTCGTGTCCGGCGACACGGCGGGGTGGACGGCCCCCGGCAGGCGCGTTAAGCGTGTCGGCACCGATCCGGAAGCCGGTGAGTCCGTTTCGACAGAACATCAACCCCGACCCCGGGAAAGAGCAAGCTATGCGAAGCGAGTGACAGCGGCAATAACGCGGGCAGCACGCATGCCAGCAATGCCCAGGGAAGAAGCGAAGATTATTGTACGGCCACGTGGCGGCCTTAACATCGCTCGCACGGTAGCCACGACCATCATGATGGCCGTAATAACGGCAGCGGGAGTGACCAAGGAAGAAGCGCGAGCAGATACGATCTGTTCTAACGCGACTCAGAACATAATCGTCGTGAGTACCCCGGACGAGCGACGAGCGGGACTATACAACAGAATGAAGAACCTGGTCGTCGGGGGTATAACACACGAAGTGTGGACATACCGGGCCGCTACTGAAGGAACAGTGAAAGGTGTAATTAAGGACATCAACGAGAACATCAACCTCCGAAGACATCAACGAGAACATTGGGAATCCGACCAGCCCCACTGCGCTACAGGCGCACCGCATTGGCACGTCAACAGCGGTCATCGTGCTATTCGACGGTGCCAAAGTGCCAAACCACATCAAGTACGGGCCAATGCTGATGCGATGCGTCCTGTACCGCAAGCACTTCGATGTGTGCAAGCAGTGCGGGAAAGTCGGTCACAGGACAGACGTCTGCCCCTACCCGGATACGAGGGTCCGCGTCGCCTGCGGGGAGCCGAATCCCGGCGAAGATCACCAAGAACGCTGTAAACCGAAGTGTAAGCTGTGCGGCGGACAGCACGCCACCGGAAACCGAGAGTGCGGTAACAAGTTCAAGGTCCCATACGTCGTTAAGAGGCGCCAGTGGGATAGAAAGCAGAGACAACAGCAACAACCGCAAGACGACAACGAGGAGTTCATCTTCCCACCGCTGCGACGAGAGCGAAGCGTCAGCCGAGGACCGCAATCCAGGGGGCAGAGCGGCGCAGGCCGTCGTCAAGGGCGCTCCTGGTCAAGGCCGGCGGCGACGGCAGGGAACCGGCGCTGGGAAGCAGCTGGACGAGCGGCGTTGACTGCGCGGAGCGGTTCAAGGCGTCGAGGCGGTGCGGAGAACGTGGCGGAGCGTGAACGTTCGAGATCGAGGGGCAGACCCGAAGACCAGCGAGGGAACGCCGACAAAAAGGTGGGCTGGCCCAATGGGTCTCCCAAAGCTCGAACCCCTGAATTCCCCTCTCCCCCTGAATCCCCCCATTCAAATCCCCTACCCCTTTCCAAGCTACACAGAGCGAAAACGCAACAATCTTAAAGTTAAGGAACGTTATCGAAAGACAGAACCTGCTAATTCGGGAGCTTATGAGTAGGCTAGAGAAAATTGAGAATAAATCGCACCAGAAAGAATCAAACAAACATGAGGAGACTATAGCGAGTGACAAAAGAGAAGGGCCACGCAAAATTCCGAGGAAACGGTCGCTTCCCCCGCTGTTCCCGAGCCAACACCGCCTACACAGAACGTAGGACCGCAGAAACAAGAGGAGATGGACGCCGAGGAAGTCCCACAGGGTACCAACAAGCAGACAAACACGACGCCGAGGGCAGAAGAACAGATCCAAATGTCACCTGGAGAGACGGCCATTCTGGCAGCGCTAGGGAGACTAGAGGACCGCATGACCACACTTGAGGCGAAACACGATCGCCTAGCAGCCAGGGTGAACGCCATAGAGGTCCGCAACCGATACGCGTCCCTCAAGAAGGAAAGGGCAGAAAGACTCAAGGAGACCATCGCGAAGAGGCGAGGTCGCTTAGGCGATAACACAAAGAATGACGCCTAACCCCAACAATAGGCGGGCGCAGAAGCGGGTGGGTGGCAGGGAAGTATCTGTCATCTACCAATGGAACTGCAGAAGTATAAGGGATAAGGATAAGGAACTCATCTTGCACATGGGAGGACAAGATCGACAACGGCAACCGGTCGTCATAGCATTGCAAGAGACTAGAGGGAAGCCGCGGCTACCAGGATACATAACATACACAGACCCATCGGAAATAAGCACAGCAATCCTCGTACGCAACACCGTGACGGCTACCCAGCACATCACGGCGCAACACGGATGCGAACATACGCTTATAGAGATACACGCACGCGACATCGGAAGCGCAAGGAACATGTTCATATTGACTGTGTACTGTAGACCCGGAGCAAAGCACTACTGTGATTTTGACGTGATAGTGAGGGAAGCAAAGCAGCTCGCCAAAGACAGACCACTTCTTGTATTAGGTGACTTCAACGCACCACACCCGATGTGGGGCTACAAGATGGCGTCCAAGAGAGGCAAGGAACTCATACAAGCGATGGAAAAGCACGACCTCACACTCCTTAACGAACCGGCCGTCCCCACCAGAAGCGGAAACAGTGTTACTAACGACACCACACCGGATCTAACATGGATGACAGGGACACTCGAAGTGGAGTGGAGGTGCGACGACGTTGATCTGGGATCCGACCACAAAATCATAAGCATCGAAGTCCACGGTCCCCAATACCGGGCCGAGCTGGGCAAGGTATGGATTACAGACTGGGACAAGATGCGGAAGTACACTCGAGAAGGCAATGACGCGGCCGAGGAGACAGGAGCAGAAGTCGAGCACAGCTTACAACAGTACGAGGAGCGGGCAAAGAAACAGCAAGAAACACTCCGCAAGTTCACCCAAAAGATCACGACAACGACGGTCACACCGTTCGTCGACGCCAGGCTATCCAATATGTGGGCAGCTAGACATTCGCTGACTCGCAGATGGAAACGCCAGCGAAGAAACACGAAGCTAGCACGACGCATTGCTCTCCTGAACAAGCAGATTGCTGAATACGCAGCGAAGCTCTGTAGAGAGAACTGGCACAAGATGTGCGAAGGACTACAGGGACAGCTATCGGCTGGAAAGACGTGGAAGCTACTACGCCACCTTATAGACCCGGCACAGAGCAAGACGGCAACCAACCGAAACCTTACCAAGGTACTCAACACGTACGACGGTAACGAAAGCGAACTCTTCAGGGCACTCAAGAAGAGATACCTGCAAACTGAAAAATGAGTTCACCCAATACCCGAAGAGTATGAAGGACCGGAAAACGGCGAGCTAGACAGACCCTTCACCATGGCGGAGCTCTGGTCGGCAATAGATGAAAGCAACAAGAAGAGCGCACCAGGGACGGACAACATAACATACAAGCATCTTTCCAACATGTGCGGCAAGACAGCGAGCGAACTCCTTAGATATGTCAACAATGCCTGGGAGACCTCAAAGCTACCACACAAATGGAAAGAGGCGGAAATAAGATTCATACCGAAGCCAGGGAAGCCCCCGTCAGTAGACAACCTGCGCCCGATATCGCTGACCTCCTGCGTCGGAAAGGTTATGGAGCGAATGGTGCTACGGCGGTTACAGGGATACCTGGAAGATACAGGACAAATTCCAGCTACAATGTTTGGCTTCCGAAAACACGTTGGTACGCAGGACGTCATGGTGCAGCTCCACGAGTTGGTAGTCAAGCAAGCCACGAAGAACGTACCAAGAGCCATCCTAGCCTTAGACCTCAAAGGAGCGTTCGACAGTGTGACGCACGCCAACGTGTTGCGAAACCTCAACAAGACGGGGTGCGGGCGCAGAACATTCAAGTACATTCAAGACTTCCTCACGGACAGGACTGTGACAATAGCCATCGGCGGGACGAAATCAGACCCCATAACACTCGGGGAAAGAGGCACTCCTCAAGGGTCTGTGATTTCACCCTTGCTTTTCAACCTGGCCCTCTTACCCCTGCCAGGGCTATTAGAGCACATCGAAGGAATAGACCACGCCTTCTACGCAGATGACATTACGGTATGGACGACAAGAGCCGGATCTGAAGGGTGGATGGAGGAAACACTACAACAAACAGCCATGACGGTACACGAATATGCCAAATCGTGTGGCCTGAGCTGCGCACCGCAGAAGTCCGAGCTCTTGCTCGACCAACCAGGTGTCAACAAGACAAGATGCAGTATCACTGTCCAAATCGTTGGAGTTGAAGTCAAGCCAACCCAACAGTGTCGTATACTGGGATTGATGCTACGGAACGATGGGAAAGCAGACGCAGCGATCGCTAAGGTCCGAACAACGACCGAGCAAGTGCTGGGTATGCTCCGGCGAGTAGCAAACCGCAACCGTGGCATCAAGGAAGACGACGCCATCCGTCTAGTACGGGCCTTCGTCATCTCGCGGATTACGCATTCAGCACCGTACCTGCAGATGACGAGGACACAGCGAGAGGCACTAAACGTACTAATACGAAAGGCAATGAAACAGGCTCTGGGACTCCCCATATACTCATCAACAAAGCGCTTGTATCAGATGGGGGTCCACAACACCGTCGACGAACTTGTGGAGGCCCACCTGTCTAGTCAGAGAGTACGACTTAGTCAGACCGAGCACGGAAGACAGGTACTCCAGAAGTTGGGATGGACAGTCGAACCCACACTAACGACAAGTAAACTACCAGAAAAATGGCGGGAAGCGCTCACATCGAAACCTCTCCCAAGAAACATGGCACCGGGAGTAGACGATGACAGACGAAAAGCCAGGACAACAGCTCTAGCGCGAAGATTGGGGGGAAACTCCCACGTCCTCTACGCAGACGCTTCCCTCCAGAAGGGCAGCGACCGGGCGGCAGCGGTTGTGACAACGAGAGACCGACTGGTCGTCTCGGCTTTGACGAGGACCAGGGAATCCACGACTGCGGAAGAAGTGGCCATAGCCTTGGCGCTCGTTCAACCCGGCATCGAGGTTGTGGTGACGGATAGCAAGAAGGCATATAGCAGCTACCGAAGGGGCTCCATCTCCTCCTTGGCACTAGCGATCGTAAACAAGAAAGAGCCACCGGGACAAGCCGTCGAGCTCGTGTGGACCCCGGCTCACTCCTCACTAGGTGGCAACACAATCGCTGACTACCACGCCCGAGAGATGATACGCCGGGCACACGAGGAGTCAAGCGGAGGGGAGGACGACCCGATCCCGGTCACGAGCTACACAGACATCACACAGATGTACAGAGAGGATCGGTGTACACTACCAGAGCCTCACCGTTGACTAACACGAAAAGAGCAAACAATACTACGAAGAATACAGGCAGGGTCATTAGTACATCCAACAATGCTACTAAAAATGTTTCCAAATCGGTATGATGACACATGCCCATTCTGCAAACAAGAAAGAGGCACTCTGCGTCACGTCATTGCAGAGTGCACGTTCCTCAAGACCCCCATCTCACAGATTCCCCCCTCCTTCACCTCACCCTACCCTTCACCCAAAGAGCGATGGGAGATCTTGCGGTCCAGCCCTACCGTGCCGACCCACATAGCCCTCGTGGCTCGGGGCCTGGAGGTGCTGGAAGCATACGGGCCCCGATAATAGGGGACCGCTCCAACGGCCGCCTTGATGGGGACCCCTTTATGGGCTCAAATAAAGTTCAACCAACCAACCTTGCTGCCATTTGATTTCTTAAAATGCCACCAGGAGCTATATAGTGGCACGGGCGACAACAGGCGACGGAGTGAATTTTTTCGTCTGCATTGGATGTAGTCTTTCTTTTGCTATCGCAAAAATCAAGCACCCATAATTTTTTGCAAAGGAACGAACACTGCAAATGCCAATTATGTATTGAATTTATACCTCATATTTGCGTGATGTTTCGTTCTTGTTCAACAAAGTTGACAGTATGAACACTGCCACCGGACTTAGAAGTTTAGGTTTGGGTGTGGGTACATAAGCCCATTGTGCGGCTCCTGTTTCACTTTGGCCGGGTGGCTGAATCGAGGGACATTTCGCTGGGGAGTGACACAGAACTCTTCCTGTCCCAACTGCGGTCAACCAGAGCTCACGGCACACGCTTTCTCAAGCTGCAATGTAGCGTGTTGTTTTTGGCGCATCATACACCGTGCCTCCCCAAGTTTGGGCCGCCCAAGTTTGGGTTAAGGATTGGTTTGCAGGGCGGGAAAGCAAAATGTGCAAACCACATACAGACATCTGGCTGCTAGAGAAACGCTACTTTTTGCGCACTGCTTGCCACCAATGGGACTGCGCTTTTTAAATTGGTGAATACCAATTCGATTGTGTTTTAAAAAGTAGTCCAAAAGTCGAAAAGAGCAACTGGTTCTGATCAATAGCGATTATAAAAGTTTCCTCCGCTTTCTCGCAATTCTCAAACTTACTAAACTAACTAGTTTAAATCGGTATAATTGGGAATCACTAAGTTCCCACGCCGAATTGTTTTGCTGTCGGGGCTTGTGTCGCGCGGTGGTGTAGCCCCAAGCTAGCACATCAGGATGGCTAGGTTCCGCTGTATCACCCTTCGAAAGACGCCCCCCTCCGTTTTCTCTCACTTCCGACTCACGGCCAGCCTACAGCGGTGGCGTCGTCCGCCGCTCTAGCCCGGCCGTGGCCGACGCTCCTGCGTTCTGGACGCCGCCCCTGCGAATTCCAGGTAACGATGATTTCGCTCTTTGTAGTGCCACGTGTGTGAATTCAAGTGACGGCGCATGGGCAATTGTTGTTGGTGTGGTTTAAACCTTTGCTTTCCAACCACCTTCACGGCGTGGATTGGAGCCAATTTCTTCATTCATGCCAGCTTCCCAGACCTGTGTTCTTAGGGATTTTTCTTGTTAATAATGATTTTGGTGTTAGATTTGGGTGTATTGATTTTGGTGTTAGATTCGGGTGTTATTGCTATACTCGCTGTGACATGAACACCAACCTTGTTCCGTATATTGCTGCATTCTTGAAGGGAATGTTTTTGCAGCCCTAATTGTTTCCCTCGCATGTTAATATTTTGGTTGTAAGCAGCTCTAAATTGTTTGCATGTTAATCTTTTGTCTACAATCAACTTGAAACTGCGTGTTTCTGTAAGCGTCTGGCAGCCTTCGGGCTCTGTTAGTTTTGTAGCAACAGGCGCTGCACTTGCTTAATTGTTTCTGGTAGTTACGTTGAATGATTGATACCAGGATTTTTTTATAATACATTTATCCTTTCAAGACAGGCAGACTAAAATTTATGCGTTCAAGTAACCCAAGAAGGACTATCGTCTTTAAAACACGAGCTCCAGCCGTTAAAACACGAGCTCCAGATGCAATATTTCTAGACTTCGCTAAAGCTTTTGACAAAGTAGCACACACACGCCTCTTACTAAAACTTGCCCAGTTGAATCTGCACCCCAAAATTCTAGTATGAATTTCAGAATTTCTTGCTAACCGTTCCCAGTTTGTCGATATCAAAAATAACCATTATAGCTCCCTCTCGGTAACATCGGGCGTTCGCCAAGGGTCTGTCCTCGGACCCCTTCTGTTTCTAGTATATTAACGATCTACCCATGCATGTATCTTCTCACATCCGCCTGTTTGCCGACGATTGTGTCCTATACCGCAAAATTACTAACCCTTCCGATCAAACTGCGCTTCAAAATGACCTTGACCGTGTACAGCAATGGTGCGACCTGTGGTTAATGGAGCTTAATCCCACTAAATGCAAACTCGTTTCTTTTCAACGCCAGCGTAATGCCTTGTATTTTCTTACGTAATAGCTAACTCGACTCTTGAACAAGTTCAATCCTATAAATACCTAGGCGTCACCTTAACCAGTGATCTTTCATGGCGCACGCATATCACGAACGTCATATCATCAGCAAACCGATCTCTGGGTTTTTTAAAGCGCCATTTGCGTCATGCCCTACTGGACGTCAAACTTCTCGCCTATAAATGTTTAATCCGAACTAAACTAGAATATGCGGCTCCCATATGGAGTCCGCACCAGGTATACTTGATCAATGAATTAGAATCGGTGCAAAACCGCGCCACTAGGTTCATTCATTCCTGATATTCATGTGACATAATCATATCATCCCTTAAACGCGAAACTGGTCTTTCAAATCTTTCAGTGCGCCGCCGCATCACCAGCCTTTGTTTGCTACACAAGTTTTTCTACAGCCTTCTTCACCCTACATCAAGCACCCTACATCGTCCCACCGACGCGCACATCTCACCGCACTGCCCACCCGTATCAAATTTCCCGTCCACATGCTCGCACTACTACTTTTTCGGACTCTTTTTTCCCCCGTGTAGCAGTGGACTGGAATGACCTTCCCTGTGACGTTCCGGCCATCACGTGTACATCAACATTGAAAGAGAAGGTCACGACGCACATTTCCATTTGACGACCTGTGTACATTTATCTGTAACCCACCCCTTATGTAATACCCCCTACATGGGGGTCTTTAAGGTATTAAAGTGATGTGATGTGATGTGATGTTGTCTGCACCCCCCCCCCTTCTTCCTGCGCAAGAAACCATAGACTGACAACTGATGGGAATTCCTGATTGTGTTCAACTCTGCGGTGAACGAACGTATTATGGCAGGTGACGAATAAGTCACCGTGTTATACCGGTTGGTTATCGACACACCCAGAAGTGTCGGGTACTGCAGCTAGTGGCGGAAACAACTAGGGAGCTGCTCCACAGAAGCCCGGGCAGGGGCTGGATGCGCTCCTGCAGAGGCGTTTCACCTCGTCCTATGGCCACAAGAATCTTTGGTCCGTTCGGTCGGAATTCTTTTTCCGAAAAAAGTGGATACCCGTGTGCTGTGTAGCTGTTTAATGGCTTATTTTCCGTGTGAATGAAATTGGGGGATCGGGTCGGCCCGCGTCTGTTTACGGGGTTACCGGTTCATTGCAGACCCCTGGTAGCATGTGTCCATCTCTACAAATGTGATTTTTCCACGTGGAGTAGTAGCCTGCATTCGTGCATGGACGTTGATCTTCGCAGCTCTCAAGAAAGAAAGAAGAACAATGACCTCCTCCGCCGGCCCATAGCTTGCTATGTATACCCGCCGAGCTCTAAACACGGACACGACCCACTCCCGCAGTCCGCGTCTCAGCGGGCCGTTGCATATGGATGGCTCGGTTCGGCTGCATTCGTGACGGCCCTTCCTTTCCTTCGCTCGGCCGCAGCACGGACAGATTCGGCTGCGCTGGCGTAAAACATGCACCTGCATTTGCGCCGGTGCCAATAATCGCATTCTCGCGGCTTGCTGCATGCAAAGGCCCCCGCGGAGGGGCGCCGCCAGTGTAGGGAGGGGGTCACTCGGAGATGCCGCAATTGCGCCCTGCCGTGGCGTTTCTGTCACCTTCCGACTCATCGTCGACTAGGCCGCGGAGCGCATGGAGCCCAAGCTCAGCACGAATAACCTATCTGCTGCAATATGGCAATCACACCAAAGTGCAGGCTTCACTCACACGAGATGGCAACATTAATTGAAGCAAACTTACAAATGATCCAGCCCAGTCTCGTGTCGCCTTCTCTGTGTCTTGTCCTAGCGCTGTTATCGAACTAAGTATGTATCAACAAGCCCGTATTAACGCAGTTTTTCGATCCAACCGGTACAGTTCCTTATCGATGCTCATCTGAAGGCGAGATACGACTGGTAATTAACCCTCGTTAAAGCCTCGCCACCTTTACACGGGCCACAGCGGAAAATGGAGCTACTAGTTTCCGTATTCCTACGAACCAACCGTAGGCGGCATGAAGCGGGTCGCTACGAAGAAAACTTGTCAGCAGGATGAGGTGGTTGATATGCTTCAATCGTCGCGCCGTGACGGTGCGGTATTCAGCGATGTGTTTTCTGTGGCGCAAGAAGGGCGAAGAAAGGGAAGCTATAGCGGGCTGGTCCTCCCACAATGCGTAGAAAATAATAATAGCAAAAAAATCCTACGTTGCAAGGCCAGTGCGGCAGCCAATGTCCTATTATTCTCGCTTTGAAAAGCCTCAAAAATGCATGGTCGATATTCCCTTTTTTACTCGCTATATGTTTAGCGAATTAGAAAAATGAGAACTGGCTGCTCTTCTCCGGCTAAGGCATATACACTGGCTTGCAGAAATCTTACTACGGCCCACGTCTTGTGTCGCGGGGAACTTGGCGCTGTTCCCCTTTCCATTCTCCGGGATGCAAAGGTTGACACCTGCGCTGGCCGAGCAGTTGGTCAAAAGCAGAAGACAAAGGACAGATTAAGCTGGCCTTACCAGACGCGTGGAAAACTAAAGAAAAATGTGGAGGTGAAGGACCGGCGAAGCTGTAGTTCACCACGCAGTGTTAGACAAAGGTGCACGTGGTTATTTTGATCATTTGGTAATGGTAGTGGCTACAGCTTTGGTAGCCACTACCATTGCTATATGCACTGATTAGTACTTACGTGGCATAGTCGTATCGTTGTGTATTTCACTGTACTGGGACAGTGTGTGTCATTACCCACCAGTTCCGGCCTGTCAGCGAAAGGATTGACAGGGGTGCTACTGCAGGCTCCAAATAATTCGGCCTGGAACACTGTGGGAAAGCGCAACGACGCCGAAATAAATTCTCTGCCAGGAAACATTCAGAGCAACGCACAACGTAACAGGCGGGGGAAAGGCAACGCAAGCGATCATCTTGAAATATCCGCGAGGTTTGAATAAACCGCCAACTCAGAACACACGACGGTTTTCGCTATGATTTTTTTACCGCGTCGTACTGCATAATTGTGCACACACTTTCCAAAACTCCATCGGTAAGCAAGAAGAAACCACAGAGTGTACACCTAATCTTGAAAGGCCCTCTTTAAAGCTGCAGTTACAGTTCGCCTCGCTCAGAGTAGTCGGGTTCACGGGGGAAGTGCGAAAGGCTGGCTGCAGAGCGTGCCCTGCCGAACAGTGGAACCCCGCTTTGAGAGTTACGCGATGTAATTTCTTCCGTGTACGACATGCCTGGGACAGCGGCCCACGCGACTACTGGGTGATGCGCCTGGGAATAGCCGGCCCAGCGGCAGCGAGGCCACAGTACAGCGGTGCAGCTAGAAGGCGCATGCGGGACGCCTTCGCCTCGCCACGAGCACTTTTGGCGGGAAAAACGAAAGGGGAACCGAGCGTGCCCGGTCAGTCACGAAACAGCAAGGCGGTCAGGGGTCAGCATCGGCATAAGAAGCGGGCCGAATAGGGCCCCGTTCATGTCAGTGACCCATTCAGACTGCAGATCACCACGGGGGCGGTGCGCTCACGACCCTGGGGCGAGTTTTCTTCTCTCTGTGTGGACTATACACCTCGAAAAGGCTGAGATTAACGAAATTATCTAACCCGCAAGCTCAGCCGACGACCCCTGCGATGGATTAATCGAGCCTTCTTATTTTTTGAAGCCCATAGGGGACGCTATAGGTCGAAGCATTAAATCTAAAGTATGTCGTCAGGCCGACGGCACGGTCGAAGTTATAGACAAACTCGTCTCGTTGGTGTCCTTGACACGTTGCTAGTAAGCTCAACGGTCGTTAAGACCAACCTGGAGGCACTCAGGGATGGTGGTACGCGCCATGCTCAGGCGACGTGTTTTAGCCCTGCTAGCACTCGCTGACGCTCGAAACACGGTCCGCCCCAGTGTCTTCTACCGTGAGCACTGTCGTGAGCATGCACCCGTTTCGAAGCTATCCTCCATGTCTTGCGGAAGAAGGACTCGAGGCAGCTTACTACCCATCAGGTAGTATCCCGAAGGTCTTACCTAGTGATGCAGCCCGATGCACCGATGCTGTTGCTTGTTCCTTCGTTCGCGCTGACCTCACGTCGTCGATGCCCGATAAAGTCAACCGTCTTGCGTCTATAAACAAAATAATCTTTGAGCCGCTTCAAGTCTGCAACACTCGGACGAAGAACTCATGAGTGCAGCCAACTTTAATCGATAGGTACGGGAAATAGTCTGTTAGATGGCTCCTTAACGTGCGTAAGTTGGACAAAAGGAACACAAAAAAAAGTTGCAGATGACATCTACGTTTAGGTCTTAAGATGTATGACGCGATAGCGTTACTTCGGCACACACACACTTCGGCACACACACACATACACACACTTTGGCACGCACGCACGCACGCACGCACGCACGCACGCACGCACGCACGCACACACACACACACACACACAGACAGAGAGAGAGAGAGAGAGAGAGAGAGAGAGACAGAGAGAGAGAGAGAGAGAGAGAGAGAGAGACTCTTGTTGAGTAAGAGTTAGTGAATGTTTGGGAAATGGGAGTGAAGAGATGGTAGTCCCCAAGGGTTGAAGCCGACGTCTACGGCCCCAGAATCAACTCACACTAATTTTGGGGTTACAGGCGTAGTAGGGAATCCTGCTATGTGTCGATATAAGAGAAGTTTGAGTTGCTTACCCCTGAGCATATCCTTAGATATGATCAGATTTCGCAGTAGAGAGTGGGTGTTTCATGGTATTAAGCACAGCTGTAGGTTAATGTCGGACGTTTTGTCCAAAAATTCTTAGCTCGTCAAGATTTGTGGCTATGTGTGTTAGTGCGCATCCTGTGAAGAATTTGCGATTCCTCTGTGTTGAGAATCAGCGTGTGGCACGGGGATGGTCGGTGCTCCTAGGCGTAGGACGAGCAGACGTTTCCCATATTTCTCGGGGAAGGGAGCGTGTCAGCGAGAATCTGGATGTATCTTGGTAGGCTGCCTCCTTTGCTTCCAGACCTGTGTGTCCGGGTGTTAATGTGACGCTAACTTTCGTAATTGTGCATTGGATAATCTTTCTGAAGTTCTTAAATGCATTGCCTCCAGCGAAGAGACTAATGGACTTTTGAGCGTGTGTAATGATGTCTAAGCATCTAGGTGGATCGCCAAGAGGATGGCTTCGATTTCCGCTATTTCCGTTCCTGTGTGTGGGGGGTCATGAAGTCGCAGCGATTGCCACGGTAGTCCACTGCGACAATTCTAGCCTTCGTACTTTCGGACGTCCCGGCGTCCGCGCGCATACTGTGTTGCCATGGTTTTTGAACTTTGCTCGAAGGAAAGTTCAAATGTGATCTCTGGTTGCCACCTCTCCTTGGTCGGATTTGGATCTACGTTTTTGAAAGGGGAGCTGTTATGTAAAGTCTCTGGATCGGTAACGTATGCGTTGTGCTTTCTCTGGAGGTGTGCCTATACTTGATAGGGTGACTGGTCCCAATTTCGTTTTCCCAGACGCTCGTTTTGCGGACAGTGGCCTCTCTGGTTTCTTCGAAGGTGTTGCAACACACAATTTACAAACCCCTGCTCTGATCGTAAATGCTGAGAGGGTGAGGCCTGCCGTATATGCTGCTCTGATGATTGTGTATTTGGCCTTCTTTAGTGCGCGAAAGTTTCTTTTACGGCAGGCTAGCTGTGCAATATCGAGCTCATGATCAGTGCCTTTGTAAGTTTTATCATTTTTTCCATCCCCGCTCTCTCCCTGAAAAGACGTTTTACAATGTGGCGCAAATGGCCAAAGGTTTTCTGTATTGCCGCGATTATGAGATTGGCTCGGTGTGTTCTCTGTAGGGCCGTGCCAATGATTCTTACGTGGCTGTTCTCTGGGATCACATGCATGCTGACCTATTTTAATGGGTTCTGTTTAATTGACCGCGTGGCGCCATTCATCGTTTGCCGAAACGAGCTTGCGGATGTGACAGGGCCGCGAAAAATTAAAAAAAAGTTATCATTTTGTGGAATTACACGCCATATACTCACTTTTATTTGTTAATGGGCGCATTTTACTTGAATATCTCGTCATGACCTAGGCTTTCCTTGGTTTTTAAAAGCCTGGCGTCAATCTTTTGCCTTTTTTTAACTAGGTGCACAATGTTGGTGCCGGCATCATTTTTGGACGTCGGAGAGGCTCTTTGGGGAGGGAGTGGATGGCGTAAGTTGCGGAACGGCTGGAGACCGTGTATGCCCAGCATGCGACTACACAGCGGACGTAAAACAAACGTCACTACGCAGGCGCGGTGCCAGCTCAGATCGCCTATCTTTTTTGTTGTTGTTGTTGTCCTCCTTCCACCTTCAAATAGCCGCTGCTCTGTGCTCACGATTTCGGCGAGCCCTCGTATCTGGCTGCCTCAGTTGTAGCTTCCTGTTAGCACGTACTTCCGTGGGCGCGTGATGGGCACGGCTGATAGCGGACGGCTAGCCGGCATGGCAAAATCTAAAGTTGAGCCTAATAACGCTATCGCGTTAAAAACCGTTAGGCTAAACGCGACACGCGCCATCGAGGTACTTAATGCCACAAAGGGTTCGCTGATACAATTTTCGCCTTTTCCGCTGTCACGAACGCCCATAAAATCACTCGCGTAAACGGGTCAAGGTAGCGCTTACGAACCCGCGTGCAAGTTCGTTCCTTCGTTCCTCGGTCAAGTCCTGGCCATCGCCTCCTGTATTTGGAAAAAATACAGGAGGCAATGGCTTGACGCACTAACGGCGAATGCTTCAGCGCGCCGACACAGCCGTCCCTGCTATAGTAGGCAAAAAGGACTAACCGTTCGTCCTTTGGGGGACTAACGGCCTCAGCCACAATCATTACTCCCTTTGGCGACTAAATGTGATGGGACGAACAGTTAGTCCCCCACCCGGATGGTCCGTTCCGATATCCCCAAAGACGAACTGCTGAGAGTCGCAGAAAAAAGAAAAAAACGTCGACACCAGCATGGATCGAACCGCCGACGCCCGGAACTAGACACGAGGAACCAGACGCGCTACCGCTAGACTTTTTTTTTCTTTATTGCCGGTCTTCGACAGGGCAACACAACACAAAGTTATAAGGGAAAAAACACAATCTACAATAAGGTCGCCATGCCATGGCGGACTGGCATGGCGGCATCATTTAAAATTCCCTAAGCATGGCGAGGGGTTCCACCCTCGGCAACCACTCAGAAACAGAAAACTCCGCTCTGTGAACTTCAGTGAACTGGGAAACAATTTCGCGGAAATATTGTCGCGTCGGCCGTGCGTCTACATCACAGTTGAGCCATGCCATGCGCGACAGCCAAACACTGTGGAGGCCCAACAACATGACGAGATCACATGGCACCCCGCCCTCTCTCTCTGTACACAAAAACCGTATTCCATGGGGGTTCAGTGGAAAGTCCCTCCGAAGTGTCCGTTGGAGGACATCCCATAGAAACACTGCTGCCCAACAATGGAGAAAGACATGCTCCACCGTTTCCGGTTGTTTGCGAATAGAGCAGTCAGTTCCCCATGGCATAGAAATTCCCTTATCCTCCATCCATGTTGCAACTGAAAGCATGCCCGTGTATAGTTTAAAGAAGAAAGACTTCGCTCCTGGTGATACTTCCATTCGCTTAACCCTTTTTAGAGCATCTTGTCCTGGCCCTGCACAGTATAAAACTCTGTACATTGGTACAGGTAAGACCACATCGCATACATCCTTATATTTTTTTTTCCGCGTGACATTAGCCAAATACTGCATCGAAAATCGAGCAAACAATAAACGGGATGACGCAACAATCTCTTTAAAGTATCCATAGATGCCCCCTGTCACACTACTCGTAGAAACTACGAATTCGGGCAAAGCCCGCATTAGCCGCACCCGAAGTACTGTGCGCAGAAAAGGGTCTTGAACGTCCCGCAGAAACAAAACTCGATTCATGAGCTGTCTTACAAACAGGTGCGTCAGATAAGCCGCCATCGCGGGTTCGTCGAAACAAATTCATTCTACTGGTCCTCTCCCAAGTAGAAGCCCATACAAATACAGCGAACACGCGGTGAAGTCGTTGTATATTCATCCGAGAACAATGCAGCGCTTGCATAACATGCCATAATTTGCTAGCCAGAAAAATGTTGCACACAGTTGCCCTAGCAAACATAGACAAACCATTGTCTCTCCATTTATGCGCTTTCTGACGCAGCTCCTGAGCTTGCGCACGCCAGTAGGGCTCACTGTCTCTGTAGAACTCCAGTGGAATACCCAATTATTTCACTGGATGGGTGACCCAAGGGACATTGGCGAAAATGTCTGGAGTTGTCAGCCAATCACCATGCCAGAATCCCACACGCTTTCCCCAGTTTACAAGGCTACCTGTCGCAACACCGAACCGTTTCACGATTTCTACGACAAGAGTGACACTTTCCTTGTCTGCACAGAAAAGTCCAACGTCATCCGCATAAGCGAGAATCTTGACTTCAGAAGAGTGTACACGAAATCCTCGAATCTGATTGTTTTGTATGATGGTTAAACACAACGTTTCTATGTAAATACAAAAAAGCAGAGGGTTGAGGGGGCAACCCTGACGCAACGAACGTTGCACGCTAATGGGCGCTCCCAGTGAATTATTCACAATCAACCGCGTGGTGCACCTTCGGTACGCCAGGCCAACACCCTCACTAATGACAGATCCCACATTTACATGGTCAAGAACAGAAAACAGAGTATCATGGGACACACAATCAAACGCCTTTTCAAGGTCGAGCTGGACAAGCGCGACGGCGCCTCCAGCGGCGTCGCAGCATTGCAGCACACATCTCGCCGTGTGTATATTAGTTGTGATTGCGCGACCTTTGATGCCGCACGTCTGGTGTGGCCCCACGAGAAGTGTGATTACAGTTTGTAGCCTCTGCGCTAGCACCTTCATCAATATTTTGTAATCAACGTTCGACAACGCGATTGGCCGCCGGTACGCCGTTACAAACTTTAGTTTTTCCGTTTATTCCGTTTTCGGTATCAGACCATGTGGGAAGACGAAAGCGACGGTGGAAGGGATTTCAGACGAAGTGCTTCCAAAAACATCGCCGTTAAAACCGATGATACGTCCTCTTTGAAGTACTTATAAAAGGCCGCGCTTAACCGGTCAGGGCCGGGCGACTTCCCTGGGTTTAAATTATCAATTGCTGACTTTACTTCTGCGATAGATATGGGCTGTTCTAAGTTTCTTTAATTTCATCCTCAATTAAGGCTTGGCGTACGGCTGAGGTACTCTTTTATAAAGCCTTCCACATTACGCGGTCGGTACGCAAACAAAGACTGGTAATATTCAAAGAAAAACTGGTGGATGTCGTCTATATCGGTTGACGCGCGTCCATTCCATTCGATTTTGTTGATCGTATTTCTTCGAGCACGTGCCTTTTCGATTCCAAGCGCCCGTTTGGTTGGCGTCTCTCCCACTGCTAATCGCTCGGTGTTTGTAATAAGCCGTATTACGTATTCTCTGCCATACCTCAATCCCTCTCGAGCAGAGTTGGCAAAAATTAATTGTCTCATTCGCCGGATATACGAGACAGCATTGCAGTTACCCCACAGCACTCCCACTGCCAGATTAGAACAGCTGGGCGTTTACAACACTGCAGCAGAAATAGTCGAGGCCCATCAACTCAATCAACTTGAGCGCCTATCGACAACATCCACTGGTCGACAGATCATGCATAGATTAAATCTGCGAGCTCCGCTAATCACTGATCCCAAAGTCCCCATCTTCCAAGCATTCATGCGCACCTCTGCATCCGCCCTCTCCCACGCAGTATGCACCTAGTGCGCAACAAAACACGCAGGGAACAACGAGCACGGGCCTTGACTGAGAAATATCCCATTAAGCCGAGCACCCTCTACGTAGACGCAGCAGACTATAGACATCACGACGCGTACGCTGTTACAGCAATATTCAGCCCTAACTCTCCACCCCTCACCTCCCTCACAATACGCACCCGTCATCCGGCAACGGCGGAGGAAGCGGCAATCGCCCTAGCACTAACGCAACGGCCAACCCCCCCAATTATCATCTCTGATTCGAAAACGGCCATTCAAAACTTTGCCAGAGGTACCGTCTCTCCTCAGGCGCTCCAAATTCTTGTTCAAAATCCCCCTACCGACCCCGTGGAGCTGATCTGGACTCCTGCCCATACAGGGCTGTCGGGGGGGGGGGGGGGCAACGAGGCAGCCAACAAAGCAGCTCAAGAACTCACTGTCCGAGCAGGCCCAAGCCTCGTACCCTTACACGGAGCCCGATCAGCCCGAGACAACTTGCTTAGCTATGGGGAAATAACTGAGCATTACCGCCTCGCCCGCCGCATATTCCCGCCGGCTCATCCTACCCTCTCTCACCGTGAAGAACGCTTATGGCGCCTCATTCAAACAAACACTTTGCCCTGTCGCGCCAAACTGCACCTAATTCATCCCACCCTGTATCAGTCCCCCAACTGCCCCGCATGTGGCTTGAAAGACACCATCATCCATACCATGTGGGCATGCAACAACGACCCCTTCCCATTAATCCGTACCACCGAGCAATGGGAGGCGGCGCTGGGTAGCTCCGACCCGCAGATGCAACGAGGCAGCCAACAAAGCAGCTCAAGAACTCACTGTCCGAGCAGGCCCAAGCCTCGTACCCTTACACGGAGCCCGATCAGCCCGAGACAACTTGCTTAGCTATCGGGAAATAACTGAGCATTACCGCCTCGCCCGCCGCATATTCCCGCCGGCTCATCCTACCCTCTCTCACCGTGAAGAACGCTTATGGCGCCTCATTCAAACAAACACTTTGCCCTGTCGCGCCAAACTGCACCTAATTCATCCCACCCTGTATCAGTCCCCCAACTGCCCCGCATGTGGCTTGAAAGACACCATCATCCATACCATGTGGGCATGCAACAACGACCCCTTCCCATTAATCCGTACCACCGAGCAATGGGAGGCGGCGCTGGGTAGCTCCGACCCGCAGATGCAACGAGGCAGCCTACAAAGCAGCTCAAGAACTCACTGTCCGAGCAGGCCCAAGCCTCGTACCCTTACACGGAGCCCGATCAGCCCGAGACAACTTGCTTAGCTATGGGGAAATAACTGAGCATTACCGCCTCGCCCGCCGCATATTCCCGCCGGCTCATCCTACCCTCTCTCACCGTGAAGAACGCTTATGGCGCCTCATTCAAACAAACACTTTGCCCTGTCGCGCCAAACTGCACCCAATTCATCCCACCCTGTATCAGTCCCCCAACTGCCCCGCATGTGGCTTGAAAGACACCATCATCCATACCATGTGGGCATGCAACAACGACCCCTTCCCATTAATCCGTACCACCGAGCAATGGGAGGCGGCGCTGGGTAGCTCCGACCCGCAGATGCAACGAGGCAGCCAACAAAGCAGCTCAAGAACTCACTGTCCGAGCAGGCCCAAGCCTCGTACCCTTACACGGAGCCCGATCAGCCCGAGACAACTTGCTTAGCTATCGGGAAATAACTGAGCATTACCGCCTCGCCCGCCGCATATTCCCGCCGGCTCATCCTACCCTCTCTCACCGTGAAGAACGCTTATGGCGCCTCATTCAAACAAACACTTTGCCCTGTCGCGCCAAACTGCACCTAATTCATCCCACCCTGTATCAGTCCCCCAACTGCCCCGCATGTGGCTTGAAAGACACCATCATCCATACCATGTGGGCATGCAACAACGACCCCTTCCCATTAATCCGTACCACCGAGCAATGGGAGGCGGCGCTGGGTAGCGTTCTTCGTCTAGTATCTCTAGTTGCTGTTTGAGTTAGCGTATGTCCTCTGTAAAGAACCCAGGCGTTTTTCCTTCTTCCAAAGTTATTTTCTTTAAATTGTCGCGTAACGTCCTTTCCTTTATTTTTTCTTCGTGCCTTATGCAGGTGGATCATTCTATGGCTATAATTTTTATGCCTTCTTTAAAAAAATTCCATTGTTCTCCAATTTTACCGTCTTCATTTTCTATCTCTTCAATTTTTTTAACTGCATCAATGATCGTTTCGTAGTTTAGGAGTTTAGCATTTAATTTCCAAAGGTTCCACGAGAAAGCAGTACCTTGCCTTCTTGGCCCGACGCTACACTTAAAGGAGCCATGAGGAAAAAACACAAGTTCGATTCAGTCGAAAGATTGCCTCGATAGAATCATACTGACACCACTGTTAACGCACACTTCGCTCAAATAAGCTACATAACTAGAAAAAACGGAATGGCCATGCGACCCACTAGCTCATTTCCCGCAACAGAACCTATGACGTCATATGAGCTTAGTTGTGCGATTGGCTTAGGACGGAAAAAGCAAACGCAAATTAGGCACGGCTTAAAGGCTTTCCGAACGAACTATTTGCGCTTAA
The DNA here is from genome assembly GCF_048455015.1 of Haemaphysalis longicornis. NCBI lineage: Eukaryota > Metazoa > Arthropoda > Arachnida > Ixodida > Ixodidae > Haemaphysalis > Haemaphysalis longicornis. Next base: position 3,413,112 of record NW_027526422.1, on the reverse strand, counting down.
GTGTAACGCATATTCATTTTACTGCAGTAAGAATGGTGCGGTAAACAATGAAAGTTGCGAAAACGCACGTAAGCATAGAAGTACCGATGCACACTGCTGTTGGTACTGGGCGTACTATGCTTGTTTTAACTGCACAGCACTCCGCCACTTTGAAGTTGTTTTACAGGACACTGGCCGATTGGCGTAAGCGGCGTTGTCTTAGATGACCCTGTTCGTCGAGTATACCCGAGGTTTCACGAGACGATCACTGTTTACAGTAACAAAAACAAGCCAGGTGCAAATACGCCCAAAAACAAAGCAACGGCGGACAACGGTTCTTGGATAACTATAGCAGCGCCATCTGGGAGGGCTGACGGACAGCAAGGCCGCAAACCCGAATGACGCAGTGGAAGTTCACTTGAATACACGCGCTTCTGACGTCATTGCTGACATTACGAAAACTCACGATTTGGCGGGGGAATCAAAATTTTAACCTAAATTGAGCAATTTCTCAGTGAATACGGCGTCATTTGCTGCCGGACAAGCGCTGGGGGCACTATAAAACGCGAAATCTTTCGAATAAAACAAACTTGTATTCTGTTTTCATGGCTCCTTTAACCATGCAGTGGTCAGAAAACGACACTGGGTGTACTCCGTAACCTTTGAATTTCGGAATTAAATCAAGTGACGCGTATATTCTGTCCAGCCTCGCGTGACTGGTACCCCGAAAGTGGGTGAAACTCACGTCTCGACCACTCTCGAGGCACTCCGCCACGTCTAATAAACCAAATTCATCTACAATTTCTACCAGCGATTCGGTGCTTGCGTCCTTATAAGGACTACTGCTTGTTTTATCCTGCGGTGATAACACACAGTTAAAGTCCCCCATCAAGATAACTTGCCTCTCGATAGTGAGGTACTGACGGATATTTTGGGGAAAAAATCCGTCTGTACTTCCCCCCCGTTAGGCGCATACACACAGATGACCCACCATTCGCCGCTATTAATTGTGAAATCGCACACAACCAAGCGACCAGACGGACACGATTGGACATTTCCTACGCACAGACCTAACCGCTTTTTCACAAAAAGCACGCAGCCACCGGAGTGTCCAACGGCATGACTAATACACGCACAGTACCTAGCCGTGAACCTCTGCACCATGCTGCCGGTCTCGTCCTCCCCCTCGACTTTTGTCTTCTGCACGGCCAGTACATCTAGGTCCTGCTCAGTAAGCAGGCGGTACACCTGATATTGCTTCCTCTTGGCTGCCAGCCCCCGTACATTTAGCGTAGCAAAAGTCAAAGGTCCGTCAGCAGGCATTTAAGAAGGGGGTGGGCGGTTAGAAACCGGGAGCATGGCGCTTACCGTACCCGTCACCGCGTCCCTATGTGTGTCCGTCCGCGGTTGGGCCTCCAGGTGGCTGTGGATGCCCCGGCATTGTGTCCGGCGGCTTGCGGCCAGGCTGTACGCCTGGACGCTGTCGCAAGGTCGAACGCCGCACCACAGCTGCCTTTTGAGGCGGCTCTCCGTTTCCACTGCCGCCTTCTGTCTCTTCACGGGACCGCTTAGCAGTGCCGGTGACGAGACTGGCAGAGGAGACGCTGTTCGTTCTCTGCTGGTCGCCTTCCATCCCCTCCGGTGCGTCTTCCTCGAATTGGTCGTCGCCATACTCGCCACCTTTCACCTGTGCATCAGGCAAAGGTGGGAACTCCATGGTTGGTTGCTCGCCGTGGTTTGAGTCCTGGGAACCTTGGTCGCTGGGTTCAAGAGAAGCCGGCGACACTTCCGGTCACAACGCCTCCCCCGCGCCTTCTGCCGCTTCCACTGTGTCCATAGGGAGATCAGACGCGTCATCGCTCCCCACGGCCCATGTCACCTTTGCATACGTCTTAACGCATTGTGCGTCTTCGTGTCCAAAGCGTCGACAAATGGAGCAGCGCGGCACTTTACAGTCTCGGCGAACTTGGCCGTCGGTGCGGCAGCGCAGACACTGCATGGGACGCCCAGGGGCCACGACAAGGGCCAGTTCACCAGCAACTCAAATCTGGTGGGGAGATCATCCACCCTCAACCCGAAATTCAGCTTGAGAAGCACGGTGCGAGTCGTAGAACCCTCGTCACTCATGCCCTGTACGCGCCAACGTTCCTTGGTAATTTCCGTCACGCCGTCAGCCAATGAAGCTTTAACTTTACCTCCTAGTGTCGTCCCTCCACAGCGTCGTCCCTTCACTTGCACTTCGCCGGCTGGTGCCATCCTTTTCGTCGCCTAGGGGCTGTTGAAAGTGACAGCCCAGATGTGGTTTACATGGCCCCAAGGAAACTACCTCGGAAAGCATACCACACTTAGTCAGCGTGTCCCTGATATCTTCCACTCGAAAAGGTCGAGCTCGCACGTCACCATGTAGAAAAACTTTGTTCGAAACGATCCGTCCGGTTGGCAGAGAGGGCAAAATAATCACTCTTGCTTATCGCTAACTTCCATCCTGTTTCCGCGGCTTGACAGCGCCGCAATTGCCGCCCCTTGGGAGCTCATGACCCTACGTTCTTCCACTGCGGTGGCCGGAAGTAGAATGCTACCGCTAGACCACGCCGCCGGATGGAGTCAGCGGTAGATAATATTCAAGTGTACAGCGTGTACTTCTGTGCACAACGCGACAGATTCATTGCAACTGGTGTCCGAATTTCTATCCGTACAAGCGAACGTGACCGCGATTTGCGCTTTGATATATCTTTAGGGACTATTGCTCAGTTCGATTCTAAGTACAGCCTCACAGCCATAGTTTTTTCTCGTAAATAACAATCAACTCATCGCCTAGTTAAGATAGATAACTGGGTGATCGGACGACTCATTTGTTTCCGAACAAATTAGCGCAAACTAAGTGTAAGGTCCACTTATGAGATCAGCGGCCAGGCGACCGGGCTGCGCGTGAGAACCCGCCACTCTGTCTGGGGGCTCAGCACTATGGACTCTACGCCGCAGCCGTCGCCAATTCGTCACGGCGCGCATGGGAGACGGATTGTCTGGCCCACCGAATACCACTGGGATAATCCCTCATTGAGAACGCAGACGGCGCCACAGGGTACCGAGAATCGTCGACGTGACGCGCGGAGGAGGTGGAATTACCGGCGTCGAAGCGCGCGCCTCGCGAGACACGATTGTTAACGCGCCCCGGTCGGCACAGTGCACTGTCGCCGCCTTTCGCTCTCACCCCGCGGGGTCGCGCGCACTTGCTCGTCCGCGAGCGTGCCGTTGACCCAAAGATGGCGGCGCCTCATTGAATATACCGTAGCGCGCTGAGTGACAGCTGTCTACGTGAATTTGGGCGCTCCCTTACGCGTGTACGAACGCTACAGGGGCGTTCCCAAGAGAGTGTGATCTCGAGGTGTTATAAGGCCGAACTTGGCCGTTAGAAATCGTTCTTGTCTGAGCGCTGAGCAAGGCAGTTCCCGGCGGGACAAGGAGTCTCGACCATTAAAGCTAGGTTGGGATTTGTGAGCCCCCTAGGCTAAAGGTTAAGATCGCGTCGGAAGTTTAGGATACAGCGCCGTACCGGGCAACTAGACGGATCTTGCGGTGAGACAGAGTCTCGGCCATCGTTTCTCGAGCGGTTTGTGTACGCTCCGAGGATAGGAGAGTTAGACGAAGTTGAGAAGCTCAAGTGATTTGTGCGCACTTGGAGCTAGCGTCTAGCTGAAGTTTGAAGTTTTTCCTTTTATTACTCATGTACCCAGTTATCTTACTGTAAATAGCTGTATATAAACTCTTCGTTTCCCCTCTCCAACTACAAACGCCTTGAGTTCGTCAATTCGACCGCCATCTCCAAGAACTTCAACGCCATCGCCCTGCCAGCCTCCTGCCAAATCAACCGGAGCCCGGGCGATTGGGTTCCTGATCGACACCGGACTTCGGGGAAACGAACCACAACCATCTTTATTGGCGCAGCCGACAGGATTTGGCAGAAGAAATCACCAGGCCACAGCCAGGGGCAGCAAGCGGAAGCAAGCCCGCCTTCATCGGCAGCTGCCGAGCTCCGCGCGGAGTGGAGCGGCAGAGCCAAGCCAGCGCACAGGGCCAACGACGCGGCAGCCGACCACCGGAGGTGCGGGTGAGTGGGATTTCTTGCGCTTCGTTGTGGCGGTGTAGGCTGAGCCTGGGGTTGCATGGTAGTCACGCGGAGCATGCAGGCGAACATGGCGGAAGGAGACGGAAATGGTCAGACACATGAGGCGCCACCTCAAGGAGGAACGGCGGCAGGAGGGGTGGTCCAAGCGGAGTCGGAAACAATAATTCTTCAACGAATGGAATTAGAGTTTCAAAAAGCGAAGCTCGAAGCGGCGGAGCGCCAGGAGGAAAGAGCGCGAGAGGCGGCGGAGCGAGATAGAAGAGAGGCGCCAGAATCGAAGGAGCGCATGCAAAAACTGAAGCTCGAATCTGAAGAGCGGTTGCGAAGGTATGAGTTGGAGCTGGAGAGGAGAAGGCAGACGCCCTTGCACTCGTACATCCGCGAGCAGAAACAATGGGGCACAGATCCAGCCAGTTGTATGGCGACAGCGAAGTGTAATGGTTCCGGCCAATGTTTGGAAGTTGTACATTGCGATGACAAAGTAAGCAGCCGTGACTCCCTACACGGGGCTAGCATTTCCGCCGGTGTCGAACGTGTGGAGACGAACATTGGGATGAGGAGCAACGAGGTAAGCGCGCCTGGTGATACCGTAGAGCGGTGTAATGAAGCAATGCTCCAACATGACGAGCAGCCTCGCTGACGAAATTTCGGGATGGAGCTGCAGCGCATGAGACAGAGCCCTTCGAACAGGCCCAGTTATGCACTGACAGCAAAGTTGAATGGGGGCAGCGCGTTTTTCAATTTGAAGCCGCGCGAGAACGAGATAAGCGGCCGTGGCTGCGCACGGGAAGCGAGCGGCTCAGCCGGGAACAGCTGCATGGAAAGGGAAGCGAGCACGCGGAGCATCCCAGCGAGCGCGTCCGGTATGGGAGCAGAGTCAAGGGGTAGCCCCGTTGTCGCGGGTGTAGAGCCGCCAGCTGCTTTTGCACCGGACACTGCGCTAATGCATGCTGAACTTGCGGGCACGGGCAGTACCCAAATTCTAATCGGTGGACCGGAGGAGACTGGAGTCGCGCAGGGAAGTCTTGGGGCCCGCCGCGCTCCCAATCGCGCTCGACAGTTGGACGAGAAAGCGAACTCCGTGTCGGGCGTTCAGGAGCTCGCCCAGAAGAGAAAGGAGATAGAAGACGAGAAAGCATGTGACGAGACGGAGCAAAAAAGAGATGGAGTTGATGATCAGGCTGAGGAAAAGCAGGAGTTAAAGGCGGATAAGGGAGCTGAGAAGGTAGACTGGGTTGAACATGTAGAAAATGGAAGAGGAAGTGAGAGAGAACGCGAGAAGACGGAGGATGAGGAGCTCAGAACGTTTGAAGAGGGTAGGAACGATACAGAGATGCCGCGTGGGCTAGGTAGTCTTGATGGTGAGAGTGTAACCGAGGAGGCGGATGGCGAACACAAAAACGCATGCGTGGAGACTGGGAAACCAAGAATAAGAGCTCCCCAGGAGGTTGCAAAGGAGAGGGAAAAACCATGTGAGGAGGCAGCTACAGTTGAAACAGAGGAACGAGACGCAATCGGCGATCTCGCGTGTCTGAGATAGAGCTTCGTAGCTTTAGTGTTGGTTACGGCCATTACCGAGATTTTGTCGGGAGCCGCGCTGGATGGGTTCACGCACTAAGTTCTGCGACCTGGCAGTGTGTCACAGGCCCTATGTTCGGAGTTGTGCCAGGATGAGTGCGTGCTGGGACAGCCGAAAAGCTGTCTTTGTCAGGCCGCTGCTCAGAATGCACCTAGCGTGCACGAGCGGTTTTTGGTAATGACAGGTGCTTGTGAGGTTGTTGTGGGGCAGTCTGTGCGTAGGGGAAAGAATGATCCCGAGAAGGTCGTCGCGTTCGCGGGCCGCCATTCCGCTCCAGCATCAACCCTGCGCTCACGCTGCCAGCGCGCAGCATTTCCTTACGTTGGGGCATTGGAGAGGCATGGCCACTTGGCCTACGGGACAGGAAGCGAAGTCGCATTTTGCAATACCACTCCGTCTTCCCCGAAGTTGTGTTCGCCTCATGGGGCTAAATTGTCGAGACTTGCGTTGACATTGCAACGCTCCACGGTCGGGGCCATTTGCAGAGGGTTTGGAAATACGCGAATGCACTACCCAGTTTTCAGAATGTTGCTTGGGGAGGCCACTATTTATTTGCCTCCCAGCCTTAACACCGCCACGACGGACGTGAACGTTCCCGTTCACCGGCCCTTTTTTGTCAATGGTGTGTGTGTGTGTGCGGGTGCCGTGTTTGAGCGCGACAAGATGCCTTGGTTGCTCCATCCGTGCGCCGAACTGAACTTTCTGCGCACCGCACGTGAGCTGCAGCACAGCTGAACATACTCGAAGGAACGTTATCATGCTACGCCGTCAAGGAGGACTTTTGCGGGCGTGCGCATAGTGACAATGCGAACTTTCTTAACGTTTTATTTTGGTTGACTGCAAAATTGCCCGTGTTGTTTGCCAGTCCTTATTCCTTTTGTTCTTGTTGTCGAGTGCCGGAATGTTTGTGCGTGGTTGCTGTTATAGCGCGCATCAGTGTTATAGGTTGAGTTGTCTCGTTGTTCGTGGCGTTTACGCGCCCCGGAGACACGACCCAATTTCTTTTTACTTGCACTTGGTGTTTTCAGCATTTTTTGTGTTTTCGGTTTCCTAGAGTATTCCGTCCCGTTTGAGCGGCTAGTGAGTAGGTTGTGTTTGTAGCTTAGGTGAGAGAGAGTTCGGATCAGCTGAACTCATTTCGGGCTCATTTGTGGTTATACCTAGCTCCGTCCACGTGTTTTTTGTTTGTTTGTTCCGCTGTTATTGCTGAAGGAGAGATGAAACGAGTGGCCCTTTTGAATTCTTTTCGGATTGACTGAACCAAGAGGTCCAGTAACCCTCTTAAACGGGGGAGTTGTTAGGTCCACTTATGAGATCAGCGGCCAGGCGCCCGGGCTGTGCGTGACAACCCGCCACTCTGTCTGGGGGCTCAGCACTGTGGACTGTACGCCGCAGCCGCCGCCAATTCGTCACGGCGCACACGGGAGACGGATTGTCTGGCCCACCGAATACCACGGGGATAATCCCTCATTGAGAACGCAGACGGTGCCACAGGGTACCGAGAATCGTCGACGTGACGCGCGGAGGAGGTGGAATTACCGGCGTCGAAGCGCGCGCCTCGCGAGACACGATTGTTAACGTGCCCCGGTCGGCACAGTACACTGTCACCGCCTTTCGCTCTCACCCCGCGGGGTCACGCGCACTTGCTCGTCCGCGAGCGTGCCGTTGACCCAAAGATGGCGGCGCCTCATTGAATATTCCGTAGCGCGCTGAGTGACAGCTGTCTACGTAAATTTGGGCGCTCCCTTACGCGTGTACGAACGCTACAGGGGCGTTCCTGAGAGAGTGTGATATCGAGGTGTTATAAGGCCGAACTTGGCCGTTAGAAATCGTTCTTGTCTGAGCGCTGAGCTGGGCAGTTCCCGGCGGGATAAGGAGTCTCGACCGTTAAAGCTAGGCTGGGATTTGTGAGCCCCCTAGGCTAAAGGTTAAGATCGCGTCGGAAGTTTAGGATACAGCGCCGTACCGGGCAACTAGACGGATCTTGCGGTGAGACAGAGCTCGGCCGTCGTTTCTCGAGCGGTTTGTGTACGCTCCGAGGATAGGAAAGTTATACGAAGTTGAGAAGCTCAAGTGATTTGTGCGCACTTGGAGCTAGCGTCTAGCTGAAGTTTGAAGTTTTTCCTTTTATTACTCATGTACCCAGTTATCTTACTGTAAATAGCTGTATATAAACTCTTAGTTTCCCCTCTCCAACTACAAACGCTTTCAGTTCGTCAATTCGACCGCCATCTCCAAGAACTTCAACGCCATCGCCCTGCCAGCCCCCTGCCAAATCAACCGGAGCCTGGGCGATTGGGTTCCGGATCGACACCGGACTTCGGGGAAACGAACCACAACCATCTTTACTCTAAGTTTATTCTTAGTGTTCGATACATATGTTAAGTGCTCTATATAACGTGTATGAAAGGAGTCGTCTGTGTGAGTGTCAGAATACGGAAACAGACCATATTTTCCTGCACCGCGAAACCAAATTCGGTGTTGCTTAGCCTGAATTCTTCAAGTTCGCGTCGCTTGACGATTGCGACAGGGAAATGCAACCGGGTTTTACAGCAGTTGCAGCATTGGCATAGATTTGGTGCACAAGGGAATTATGTACCTAGTGCAAAAGATAACTTCTAGACGCTTACTTGTAGCGATAATTTTTATTTTGCAGTACTGCGTTTTTTCTCGTCTGTTAAGCATATACGTATTCATTACGCTTAGGAATCAACGCTTGCTATTGTCACTAATATTTGTGTTACTGTTGACGCACTTCAAATCTTTCATTCGACCCTGCAGCGTATCAATATCTGACCATCGCGCTTCACCGTTCCTATGCCATTACTCGCCGCTCTATTAACCCTAGGTGATTTTCTCAGAATTAACATCGATATTTTCTCCCGTGACACCATCTGAAGGACCCACTGACTGGAAGGACCTGTGTTTTGGAAATCTAAAACTGTTCACAGACATATGCGCGAAAGGGTAACGACGACGCCATGAGGGGATCAACGACGCAGCAAAGAAAGTAACTGCATGCGTTTCATCTTCCCGTTACTCCTTATAGATCGGCGGGGACAAACCGTTAGTCCGTATTTGTGCACACAGCACCTACTCGGCCACAGAGAGATGAAGGCTCGCCCGCGAAGACTAACGGCTGTATTTCAGTTCCTATTTTAGTACTTTTTGCCTAAGAGTAGATGAAGACCTGGCCTCCGTTATTAACCGCCTCGCTTTCCGTGTCGTGTGTCGCCTTTGTGCGCTTTCCGATGCAGCGAACACCGTATAGGGCAAGCCTTCGCAAGGCCGAATAAAAAGAAATCTGGAGGAGGTAGTGAACGTTCCGGCTTGATCGTAATTGAAAAATGGCAAGCTTCACGGAACGGTTAACCCTAATATTGTTGTGAACGTCACCGTGATTTATAAAAAAAATATATTTTGAAACTTCCCCATGCATTTCTGTGGAAGAAAGGTGATGTAATGTATTATTTTTGTAGCGTGAGCTACACTGGCCGAGGTTGAGCAGTTTCGCGTGGCTCCTGGGGAGCCGTGCTGCGCATGTGCGTGGAGCAGTGACGTCACACGGCGCACAGAACGTTGCTCGCTGCCGGGCGTCTCTCACACACTACACGCGCCCAGCGTCTTCGCCGACCTCCGTTCCGCACGTGGCGGCCCGGTCCACTTGATGATCGTGCGAGGGGTGGCCGGGTGTGGAACCGATGGCTCGTGCGTCGCAGCAACACGGGCGTTCGCCTGTGGAACCAGCTTGGCTCTGGGGCGATTGGTGACGCTGCGCCGGAGCCGCTTGATAAATACTATACATGTGTCACATAATGCGTATACAGTGTGTGTGTCATTGAAGCAGCAGTATGCATGATAATCAAGCTAATCCTAGACAACCTAGTCCTAGACAAGAATACAAGAATAACCAGCTGAACCTTGGCTCACGCTATACTGGCATAGCCGATCTAAGCCACTGCTCATTTTTTTTTATTTCCGTGCAGACGTCACGTATTCTAAAATACGTAAAGTACGCCGTTTAGAATATTTTAATGAACCTGTGCACCATTTTATATTGGTGAACGATGGTTTTTAAGCGCGTGGGCCATGAAATAGCAAGTCCCATCGGGCTCCAGCGCTGCCCAGAGTGCGCTGCACTACCGACCTCCGGGTCGTACATCCGGGTAATACAAAGCTGACAAAGCTTCGGGATGCCCCATTAGATCCCGCGTTGACAGAAGCAAAACGAGCTGCATACTCCAGACTGTTTTGCGACATGGTCTCCAGCCCATCCCCGACGCGTCCGATCTTTTCCGGGTATCAACTTGGCATTAGGGAAAAAAGCTGTTTGCTCTCACTTTATTTAATTACAATCTTGCATCATGTATTCCCAGTTCGCACAATTAATAGACGAGAACAGGGGTCGGCAACGGAGGGCCGAGTTGTTTGAAGCCGACACGGCGGACTGGCTGGACGGCAAATCGGGTGGGAGGAAGAGGGGGCTTTGAAGAGAAAACAAGAACAGCGAATTGCCGATAATATTTGACAATAATTGACAATAATCCTTGATCTTGATTGTGGGGTTTAACGCGCCGACGCAACGCAGGCGATGAGGCGCGCCGTAGTGGAGGGCTCCGGATTAATTTTGACCACCTGGGGATCTTTATCGTGCGCCGAAATCTCGTACACACGGGCGTTTTTGCTTTTCGCCTCCATCAGAAAAGCGGCCGCCGCGGCCGGGAATCGAACCCGCGACCTTGTGCTCAGCAGCGCAACGCCTTAGCCACTGAGCCACCGCGGCGGGTAATTGACAATAATCCAGCTAAGTGTAAAGATGGGCGACAGTGCAACTAGAAGGGATCAATTCTCTTTTCTGGTCTCCCGTCTAACCCCATTTCAGGTCAGAACTGGCGTGTCGTGCTTCAGAGAATGACAAGGGGAGGGGGGGCTTTGACGACGTTCTGGGGGCCGCATAATACTTCCCCGCGGGCCACATTCGGCCCGAAGGCTGTAGGTTGCCTACCCCTGAACGAGAAGATAACGAACACAGTCAGTGACAATCGTATGCAAATATTTGGGCCGCGCACCCTGTATGCAGCTGTGTTATATGTTATGTAAATATAGAAGTACACATCTCTGCAGACAGCGGACGTGCGATTTGGGGCTTGTTTTGCGTCCTTTAATTGCGCTTAATTTGTTCATCCGACGCTATTGCCTCATTACTCGCTAGTAAGCATGTACCCTGCCGTTAATAAATCGTGCGGCGTAAAATGTTACGCAAGAATCATTTAGATCGCGAAAATACAAAACAAAATTTCCTGTCGTTTTCAAGGCGGTGCCATGCCAGGAGTGTCAGCTGAGCCGACTGGCCTTCTCGCGTCCGCTTGGATGCTCCCGCTGAAGCAACCTTTTGCAGTTACCTCACGCTGTACGATAAGCAGCGGTCTTTGTGTATGCTCCTTGTGAACTTTCCTTTGTCGACCGCACGCAAGAAGAAAGAATGGTAATGGTCGTCAGGAAATTAGACCACCCGACCTGGCGACACTGACCCACGTACGTCGCGACGATCGCGGCAGCTCGCTCAAAACAAAGCCGATAAATCGGCTTGTTGTAGCGTATAATATTTTGTTTAGCCTCTGGGGCTATTTTATTCAGTATGCAGTCATTTAAACGCGATTAAAGGGTCGAACACATTAACGGAGAAGTACGCTTCCCCGTGCGCGTCTCCGCCCCGAGAACCGGTTTGGCTGCCGGATGACCGGCCGCGGCGCCGCGTTGGCCGCTCCCGCGTGCATTCAATGTGCTAGATATTTTGACGTGCCCCGTCGGAAACCGGATTGCTCGGACGGACATGTGTCCCACGCATTGAAGGATTCTGGTACTACCCAGACGCGTCGGACACAAGGGGGCGCTGCATGGCGCCAAAACTGCTTCAAGGCGGTCGAGGCGGTGAAAAGAAGATTAGAATGCTGGTGGACAGGTGACTGCAGCAGACATAGGAATATTGTCTAGGACAGCTACCACCTGTAACTGAAAAAAAGGATTTTGTGCCTAATAAGTTATTGTGCCTGCCCTAAGAGCAGCGCTAGTAAACATAGGTATATTTGTTTTTGTTTTTTTGTAAGCCGACACGTCCTCCTCCAGCTACAGAGGGAATACTACTATGAATTATCATCATCATCATCATAATCATCATCTCTCTAGCGCAGGAGCCCTACACGCCTCGAGCACTGCCTGTCAGGGCGCCACTGAATTCCCCCTAGCGGCCCATTTCAAAAGTAGACGCAGGAGTCTCCGGCCCGCTCCCCATTGTCGCCGCTGCTTTTGCGGCTGAGCGACTGAGCGGCTGACTTGCGGCTGAGCGAGTTAGTGACTGAGATTTACCGTTTGTATGCGTCAAAAATACATATTTATGTGGAGCAGTCACTCTGTACGAAAATAGGGTGTGTTCACGAGAGTGTAAATGTTCCTGACGGAATCTTATTGTGGTACATTCGGTCTCCTGCGTGTGTCACAGGCCGGCGTCGCAAAACCGGCATATGCACGGAGCTGATTGTAATTCTACTGCTCTGTAATTTACTAACAGCGTCTCAATAAGCAGCATTTCTGCAGATGGTCGTGCTACGGCTATACACTATGATTTAAATCTGTGTTGTGCGTCTACGAAACCTAGCGGAGCCCTCATACCTTACAGCACGCGAGTTCCGCTTGGCAATATTATTCCTTGGATATTGATCACTAACCTGGACAAGCCAAATGTGGCATAAATTTTACGCACATTCTACGAAAGAATTATCACGGATAATACAAAATTATAATATAAGATCAACACACGACAAATAATTTAATTCCGGTTCGTGTTGCCCTCAGGTGAGCGCCTGCAAATATTCATCATCTGCTATATATCATCCGCGAGCAGCGCGGCGACGGGCTTATATGGAGTAAGCTGCGTCCGGGACTAAACGATTCTTGGAGACATCATCATATGACACATGGAGCCTGCAGAAACTAGCACAAAATAAAATCAGCAGGCCGTATCAGATACCACACCTTTCAACACCTTCTATAGTTTGTTAACTGCCTATTAAAAAATGCGTCCGCCGAGTGATCAGCTGTTCGTTGAAGTCGAAAAACATAAAGACACAACTGAAGTGAAACGTCCCCCCCCCCCACCCCCATTGCATATGCTGCAAAATAGCAGTGCATTTCGCATCTAGTTGGGTCTTGTGAGACAAACCGGGCTTAAGTTTATACGAACGTCTTCAGCATTTCCTATGCTGCACTGCATTTTTTTTATTACCGTACAAGCTATTCCGTTTCTCCCGACTTGCAGACCATTTATTATTCCGTGGTTGCACTAACTCTCATTGGTTTTTGCTATAAGGCATGAGTGTGCACATACTTAACCACGCATAGCCTTAGACAATGCTTAACATTTTCGCGTGGCTTATATATTCCCATAAAAGGCGCAAGTACGTGGTTGTCAGGTATTGTCATCACATCCCCGATACAGTTTTATACGACGAATATACACTTGCTTTTGGCAATTCCTAGCCAAGGTCAACGCGTCTCATCTGTACAGCGGTCTCAGTGAACACCAGCGGCATCGCGGTGAGCAAATGTTTGCGTTTTTGCCGGTGAGACTTCAGAGTTAGGTTTATTGTCACCTGGGCGCCATTGCAGCTGCTTCCCGATTAGAATAGCTAGCGGGTAGTGATGACTCACCACTCGCGGGACAATTTCATAAGGTTAAACCGTTATCCATGAAGGGGTTGCAAGTTCAACCTTGATTTGCAAGCTATGCAGTCTGACGGCGCCGTGGCCCATAGCCTTTCTGGTTTGGGCAATCCCGCTGGGATTGACTCGGAGCATTTACCCGGTTCTGTGTATCATCATCAGGAAGTAGTTGCCAATCCCCACTCGGCGAATCCAACGCACCGTTCAAGACCAAGTCCTGCAAGCTATGTGACCAACTTTGAAGACTGCGTCCCAGTCAGTGGTGATGATTTATCGGCCATAGACGTTAGGGATCCCATTATACTGGGCAAACAGTTAATAAGCCTTCTGTCGGACAACCAGAGCAAGGATCATGTCGCCTCGCGAGGGAAGATCATGGGACTGTTCTTTGACATGCAAGGCATTTTTGTGGGCCTGAAGACTAATCTCGCTCGGGCGGACGGTCGAACTGAAGAATTACGAGCGCAGCTTGTTGAAGTAAGGTCTCACTGCGAGCCTCCTTCTGGTCATAAAGGCCCATTTGTGTCCCCGGCGTCGATGCCAACTTTTGTAGACGCAGTCCGTGGGGGTTGTGCCACGCACGCAAATCCTGCTCGCTCCGAAGCCACGCAGCGCACCACCGCTGGCGCCTTTGGCCTTCAACAATCGAATGCTGTCGGCCCAAACGCACACCTGGCGTTTTCCAGCAACCCAAACCATGCCCTTCTGCTATCTCTCGTTGTGCCATCTGCTAGCCCGGGGCCAGACACAATCACATTACCGTCATCTCTGCCGACCGAGAGTCTATCGACAACCTCGAGAAGGCCATTGCTTCGAGCGTGCAAATCAAAACTACTCTCAAGGTTTCCCATCCCCCCCGTCACCTTCCGCAATTCAAAATCGCCGGTGTGGATCCTAGTATTCTCCCTGGAATCCTGCGTGCAAATATCAATGCGTGCAACAACCTTGCCATTCCCGAAGACGGCTTCCGTCATCGGACATATTTCAGAGACCGCGCGGGAAACAATGCGCGCATCATCGAGGTATCACCTGCGGTGTATGGATTACTTAAAAATCGGGACCGACTCCTCATAGGCTGGACCTCCTGCCCCATCAAAGGAAACTTCCACCTCGCCGCGTGCCAGAAGTGCTGTTCTTATGGCCATGTGTCCACCCGCTGTCCAAACGGTCGCATCACCTGCCCATATTGTGCAGAGGAGCACTCAGCAGCTGCCTGAAATCTTGAAAACAATATTAACGTGCTGTGCAGGGAGTGCTGTGCGGCTGGGAAAGAAAGGTTTGCTCGTACTTTTAATGCACCATGCTGCGAAGTCTTGACTGCGCGCATCGCCCGACTTCGACCGAAGACAATCTACGAGAAAATTACGCCGGTTCCCCCACTGTCTGCTTAGGTTTTCCGAAAAATGCATTGCTTAAGTTTTACAGGCCATCACGAGCGCAGTGACAGCACATGTCTCGTATATTGAAGCCCAAAAAATTGACTTCGCAGTTGTTTGTGACTCGTACGTTCCAGGGAAACTAGTCCCGGAGATTCCTCACCGGTGGTTTAAATTCCACCATGGTCAAACCCCGCGGTGCATGGTTGTTTCTCCTAACCCATCTTTGGACATCTTTCATGCTCATGTGTCGCCATTCATCAGCGCCCTTGCGTTGAGTGCGCCGGACATTTCTATGCTTTTGATAGGAGTATACGCCGCTCCATCACTGGCTCTGGATTATATCCTCACGTCTTTAGCGTCAATATTAGACAGTCAAAATTCGGACAATGTGGTCGTTGCGGGCGATTTTAATGCGAGGAACTCGTTGTGGGGTGGTGATGTGGTGAACACACGGGGGAAGCAGTTGGCGCAGTTCATTAGCTCGCGGCAGCTGCGGATACTGAATGACCCGAATTCTCTGTCTACGTTTGTCACCGACTACACAGAAACATGGATTGACGTCACGTTGACTGCTGTACCAGTCTGGTCTTCTGGAGTTTTCTGGACAATTCGGGACACCCCGACCCTGTCGGATCACCGTTTCATCTTCTTTGGTATACAAGATGTTCCAATTGGGCGAAAGAAGCGGTTAACCAAAGCTTCCGAGTCTCGTCTAGTCTAGTCGAGGAATTGCTACAGAATCCCTGGTTCCACACAGTATCTTCTACTGGTATGGCATCTCCGGAGAGTCTGGATGGCATCGTCAATGTGTTTTATGCGAAGGTTGACTGCCTGAGGAAGCGATTGGAGCGGCTGCCAAAACGTCACAGGGGAAATGATTGGTGGACCAATGAATTGGCTCGGGAACGCTCGTTTGTGAGAGCAATGCGTCGGAGGTACCAGATTTGCCGTGATCCCTTCCTCCGTACCGACCTCAGGTTTTGGTATTACAATTTACTCGCGCCGTACAGCAAAAGATGAAGCCGTCAGGAGGAGATGCACTACAGCCTCCCGTTAGAATTTATTTAGAATTCCTTTCAAAATTGCTTTTCAAAGGCTTTCGTCTCCTCCCGTACTGCCCCCGCTTTACTCACCTGACATTCCATCTACTTCCTCCACTTTACAGTCGGCAGCTTTACTGCTACAAACCCTTCCGCCAACCGATGATTCTGAAGGCAATACCCTTGCCGATCGGGATATGGGTATACGCTGATACGCCAGACAGCATACGCGCAAACAACTACGGATTACGAATTCGCTATGAATGAACTCCGACAGGCTGCTAGGAATTTAAATTTAAATTCCGCGCCTGGGCCTGATGGCATTACGGCCAGTATTTTGGCCCTTCGTGTTGGGCATGCTTCCCCGTTTTTGCTGTCGGTGTTTAATGCGTGCCTATCCCTTGGCTATTTCCCGTCGGTCTGGGAAAAAGCGAGGGTTATTTTTCTACTGAAACCGAACCGGCCGCCGCACGACCCCTCTTCATACCGCACCATTTGCATTTCACCTCTACTCGGTAAGCTACTGTAACGCATGCTGAACGGTCGACTTTACTTCTTCCTGCACACGTCCAGCCTACTGCACGAACATCAGCATGGATTCACTCAGGGACAGAGTGTAACATCGGCGCTGCACAACCTGCGCTCGCATCTCCAGGCTTGCCGTGAAGAGGGGTCGTTGGCTCTGCTCATTTCATTGGACTTTACAGGAGCGTTTGACTCCATTTGGCACCCGTTCTTGCTTTACTTCCTGCGACACACCGCTGCCCTTTTAACATTTACCGCTCGCTTGAATCCTTCTTACATGGAAGGTCAGTGCACTACAGAAGTCATGCGGGGAGTGTGCGTGTCCAGACAACGATGGGCAGCCCCCAGGGCTCACCTTTGAGCCCGCTATTGTGGAACATCGCGATTCATGACCTACTGTGCCTTCATGTACCCCTAATGTGCATATTTAGGCCTACGCTGACGATACAGTCGTCGTAATCAAGGGAGGTACACGGCGGGCGCTTGAGAATCTCGCCAACGAGACTCTAGAGAAAATATTAAAATGGACGGGTGCTGCGAAGTTAATATTGAACTCCACCAAGTGTACATGCCTGCTGGTATCGAGGGGACAGAGAGGTGCACAGCGGAAGCCGACCATTAAGCTGTGCGGCACGACATTGCGGCAAGTCACTCAGGTGAAGTTCTTGGGTGTTGTGTTCGATAGTCACTTGACCTTTGTCGCCCACACGAATCATTTGCGGAACAGCGTTGAGAAGATGACCGCCGCCCTCATCGGTTTTGCGCGTCTTCATTCCTTTCTGGACCGCAGTCACCTTCGCCTTCTTTACCACAGAGCAATTCTGTCGACTGTAACTTATGCTGCAGCGGCATGGTGGGGCGATCATCAGCGCCATTTGTTAAAGGGACAGACAACCGATTTTTGTCGAGTATCGGCCCGGTCGAAGCAAGGCCCGGGCTCAGCTTAAACCCGACAAACCATTGAGATAAAAGCCCGAGCCCGGCCCGAGCCCGATATACTTTTAAAACATGAGCCCGAGCCCCAGAGCGTTTAATAAAATAGGCCCGAGACCGCCAGACTGTTTTTTAATAACAGCCCGAGTCCGACAGACTCTAAACAACCCCCGGTGAAGGGACAGACAACCGATTTTTCTCGAGTATATATTCCCTATCCCAAATGAAAGGGCATTACTTAAAGCACCTTGACGAGAAACGGTTTTGCTGATAACGCCCTAGAACTTTTTAAATCGAAATTTTAGATCTACGAGCCCTATGTGTCCCTCCCAAAAATAATTCCACACCACAAAATAGACTAGACCCCCGTACAGTTGCGAGGATAAAGTTGAGCCCTGGATTACATGCGTACACGGATG